>NC_137464.1:15333837-16568716 GCF_964235325.1 Thermobia domestica | reverse complement strand
ACATATTTGTGATTTATCTATTTTGTCTCAGCCTAGAATAAACTCTCAGAAGAAGAATTTAAATGAAAAGAGGTCTTTAACGTATCACAGTTATATATCTTCTAGAACAATGGTGACATATGATAAATGAACGGCTTCTTGTCCAAGTTATGATTGTGTGAAAATAGAAAAATAACTTTCATCCAGATTAGGTTTATAACGACTGTGCATAAGACAGTCAGGCGGCAAATATCATTATGATGAATAAGAGTACAAAGGATTCTTCACATGACAACAGTGATTCTCACAAATTATGTGAATACAATTTGGACGAAATTAAACTGCATTAAAAGATTTCCTCTTCGTAATACCTAATTCCGTGGAAGATAATTCCGAACACAGAAGGAATGAAACTCGACGAAACACAATCTGTTGCGCGTGTTGCACAATGATACAAAGAAATACAGTTTCAAATTACCGATTTATTCTGTTTCATACAAAGTAGGATCACTGTAAAATACTCAGAGGTACCTTGTACAATATTTGTGCAATTTAGTATGTGCACACGAGACAGCGTTGAAGAATTACAGTTCACAACCTGATATTGTCGACCGTTGACCGCATTGCAAAGATAACATCGGCAAAGCCTTTAAGGGTCAAACACACCTGAAATTTCGGAGATAACTGCCGCAGCTATAACAACTCGAGCTCAAGCAACAAGTTCTTGGGCGATCGTGGCTGGCGTTGCATACAAAACGCATCCTTCTCTCCCAATCCAACAATCTGGGAATGTGTCATTTAGGTAGGTTTGCATATTCCTGTCAAAATGTGCAGGTGCACTGTCATGCTGGGATCACATTTGCTGCCTTATTTTCAAGGGCACTTATTCTAACAATTTTGGGAGAAAAATAAGTAAAAATAAAAGATACATATTCCCATACAGGCGAGCCAGTAATAAGTAAGGTTCTATTATAAAATTATCCACTATATGCACGGTACGCTCACAATAAATATCTGCTGCTGACCTTCACTAGAGTTGTATGTGAATTTTTACGCCCTACAAATGGCTACTGCTATTTTCAGGACAGTTTCTGATAAATTCCAGTACGCTTTCTTTAAATTCAACTGTCCACATGGTTAGATTTCATCCGGTTTCACGTAGGGAAAATTGAAAAGACCTTATCTCTCGAAAGCGAATATGGAGAAGTGGAAAAAATATAGGGAAAGTTATTCTCATTTTCGTCACCAGTGAGAACTTGTTCGTGGTTAAGCGGTTAACGTGCGCGCCGTTGGCGTGGGAGACCAGGGTTCGATTCCTGGCGGGAGTTCATGTGGTTCGGATTTCACGTTAATCAGTAGTTTACGTCTCATAACTAACCTCCCTGGTGAAAGGGAAGTTAAATTCAAAATCAACAACTCTCCAGTAGTGACAAAATCAAAATGTAAGTGGGTTACTACAGTAGAACGCTATTTTGGTATGTTCACAATAGCAATGTAGTTTTTCGTAGCTCACGGGTAAGAGTCGGTTTGCAAACTCCAAGGGAGGGGATAAGTCCCTCGAAAGTATATCTGGAAGAATATTCACCGAACGGTTAAATCAAGTATACTGTCCCAGTGCATTTCTCTGTATCGTTACGCAACGTGTACAACATCACGTGTTTCGTCCATTTTTGTTGCTTTTGTGCACAGAAGTATCGTATTTCACGGAATTACATATTACGAGGACAAAACTTTTAATGCAACTTACTTTTGCTCAATATTATTATTATTCACGCGATATTTGGGAATCCTTGTCATGTGCGGAATCCCTTGTACACTCCTTCATCACGTATATTCTTTGCATTTTTGGATACTATATGTTATGTTTCTTTACATGCCGCCTGACTGTCCTATGCACAGTCGTTATAAACCTAATCTGGATGAAAGTTATTTTTTCTATTCTCACACATTCGTAACTTGGACAAGAAGCCGTTCATTTATCATCCGTCACCACTGTCCTAGAAGATATAACTGTGACACGTTAAATACTTCTTTTCATTTAAATTCTTCTTCCGAGAGTTTATTCTGTGCTGAGACAAAATAGATCAATCACAAATATGTATCTTTATTTCTTTCGGATTCTAAGTGTTCCTCTAACTTGAACGATGTATTAATACTTTTGATTGTTGAAATCTTGTACTTGATTGTTGTTCATTTCCCTCATTCAACGCTTGATAAAATACTCAAAGGAATACTCCAGTTTCTTTGGGACTCACCTTTGCACCGCCACTGTTCTATATATGATCTACACTAATGGAATCTACTACTAAAAATAATGGAAATTCTCTTTTACCCGACTTCGATCCGACCTTTTGTTCTTAAATTATGGCTGTTTTCAACGGCGCCGACTGTCCAAAATGTATGTGGGTGCATATTAATGGAGGGATGGGTTAGTCTGTATGTTTTCAGGGAAGTCTCGACATTTGACAGATTTATTTTTACTTAAAATCTCTTATGAATACTGTCATAAAGTGCTATTCTGTGATAAAGTGAAATATACCGGTACTATAAGGGTAAGTTGGGGTTGCCCTAGCTCAGTCGGTAACACGGATGTCTTAAACTCAAGAGAAAGGGGTTCAAACCCGAGTCCAAACTAAAAATCTTGTGGGTGCGGCGCACCCACAAGATTATTTGTGTGGGTGCCGGAGCTCCGAAGCACTCACGTAGTCGATGGGCATGGCTTTTCACATTTTTCCGACAAATTTTCAGTTGATCAAGGCACCAAAAGGAGATATTTTTACACCCAGGTTAGTGCATGCTTTTCCTTTTATCTAGGTGTCAGGAATCACCTCCTGACGTTTGTTGTATTAATTCAGTTACATCCTGTATATATACGGGCGCCATTTTATGTACTAAACCACCGAATTTGTTTAGTAACGTAAATAGCTAAACTGTGAAATCTTCTTCACTAGAGAGACACCTTTTAGTTCGTGTAATAAAATTTTTGTCAAACAAAATGAATCTCAATATATACCAATAAATCAATGTAGCTATTTTTTAGAAATACAGTAGACACTGATCATTTGAACACTGCTCTAAAACACCTAGGAACAATCAAATTTGTAAATGAAGAACCTAAATATCTTGAATTATTAAAAATGTGCTATATCGATTTTGCTTAGCATCTGAAAGATTTTTTTTGGGTAATAAATGAGTAGCAGCACAAAAAACTCCTATATTATCTTACTAAATAGACCTACGTGTTAATTGCTTTACTAGCTTTACACATATTTTTTTTAAAGTGTTTGTACTCTTTACCTGTTCTTTGCCATGAATGTATAAATACAAAACTAGTATACAGAAGAATTTTAAAAATATTTATAATATGATATTTCACAGGCCACCTTTTATAAGGGCGCACTGTACCCTTCATAAGTTCTTGACCAACAGACACTATATGAATTTACTATAGAGAACTGGTATGCAGAACAACTAAAATCGCTTATTTATAATGTGATGTTTCGTAGGGCGCTCTATGCGCAGGGCGCAATCTACCTTCACTATTGGCTATTCATCAACAGTAACAGTACTGTATGTGTTTATTGTACAGAATTGTGCTATACAGAAGAATAAATAAAACCGCTTATCTTGATGTGATTTCGCAAAGGCGCCTTACATAAAGGGCTCACTGTAGGGTTCTACTTTTCACGGGTTCTTTACCAACAGTAACAGTATATATTCATTGTATAGAACTGTACCATACAGAAAAAAATACAACTGTTTATCTTTGATGTGGTTTCGCAAGGGCGCCTTATGTAAATAGCGCACTGTACTTATCATGAGTTATTTACCAATAACAACTATAGAATTTATTATAAAGAGGTTTGTCCTTTATTTATAATGTGATGTTTCGGAGGGCGCACCGGGACATGTCCCGGTGTTCCGGTGGGCCAGCACGGGCCTGATTCTTATGAGTCAAGAGTTGAGGTTATCTCGTATCGAAAAAGGCGACATGAAAGCGATGTCTCATAATGTCTACAAGACGTACAGGTATCTTACAGTTTCCTGAGGCTTCTGTGAATTTGTTTTTCAAAAGAACAGAACAATAACACCACTTTGTGTCATAAAAATCAATACAACCAATCTCAGAATGAAATGAGGATGGAAATGATATTTAGCGTGAAAGAAAACTTTCCCACTCTGTCTTGTCACACGTTTGGTTTAGCGGTCAAGAGTTCAGCTTATGGTAATAACCAGGACCCGGATCTTGTTGACAAGTCAACTTTTTTCTGTTACGCATAGGACAAGGTAAGTTCAAATAAAAACATTATCCATCAACTCTTGGTTCTAAAAATATATATTTTTAGTGTCAACTTTTGGTCACTTTTTGCCGTTTTGAAGTTTCAGGTCAATTTTTAATATTTTAAGGTAACTTTTAGGTCACATATGGTCTTTTTATTCTTTTTCTTCTACATAAGAAAATCTTAAAATGAAAACTGTTTACGGATTTAAAAACACGAAGTTAAATTATCTTTTTTCCTGCTTCCTGATTGTTGTGGTGGAAAAATTGCATTCCTAACAAGTTAATAAACACTAAGCTGTACCTGGTTGACAAGGGCTGGGGGTTCGTAAGTGGCCAAAGCAGTTAGTTGTAGGTTGTTTACCACAAAGGATATGACTACATGAATAACTAAAAATAGATTAGAAGACGTTCAAAAGGTTTTAAACAGGGTTTTTATCTATTATTCTGGTGTATACAATCTACACTTGCGAACTTTTATTCTTTAAGTGTGCTTCCTAGTTTCAACTCGAGAGTGAATTGATGGTTTCAGTATGTAGAATGCCAAGGCCTAAACCATCTACAGCTTCTCATTTAAGACAGATTGTTTCTGAATTTGGTGTGGATGTTTTTAGTACTGACGGTACAATATTGTTTTGCAAGGCATGCGAAGTAAAACTGGCAGCAGAGAAAAGATACACTGTACAAAAGCATATCAGAAGCGAAAAGCATTTACGTGCAGGTGAAAACAAACATAAAACCAAGTGTTCGCAGTTGTTACTTGTGGAGAGTGCTTCGAATAGTAAAGGGAAATCCTCAGTTTCCAAAAGAGTTGTGTGAAGTTTTTGTGTCTTCAAATATTCCTCTTTGGAAACTCAACAATGTGAAATTGCGGGATTTCCTGAAACGTCATACAGGTCGTTCCATTCCAGACGAAACGAATCTTAGGAAAAATTACATGTATGCCAAAGTGTAACGAGGACACAATAAGAAAAATAAGAGAGGAACTTTGGACTCAGAAAATTTTTGTTTCTATAGACAGACCAGTGATGTGGAATGAAATGAAATCTTTGAGTTTTACGTCCCGCGGATATGCCGGTTAGGCTAAAGGAGACGGTGATGAAGAGAAATAAATGAAAATGGTGGAATGAAGAAAGTGGGAGGAAACGGGACAATCCCGAGGAAATCCACGGACACGGAGTTTGTCCACCACAAAGTTCACTTGTCGGGGCTGGGATCGAACCCGGGACCCCAAGCACCAGAAGTGAACGCTCTACCACTAAGCCACCGCAGCCCGGATGAGTGATGTGAAGGAACGTTATATAGTCAATATCATTTTTGGGGTAATGAAAGCCGACGAACCTAGCAAAATATTTTTGCTAACTGGTGAAGTGTTGGAATCTCTCAATCATTTTACAAGATGTAGACTTTTCGATAAATCGATATCCTTACTTTGGCCTGAAGGTGTCCAACATGACCATGTTGTTTTTGTCAGATGCTGCTCTGTATATAATTAAGGCTGCTAATTCAATAAAATCGTAACAATGTTTACAGTTATCTTCTGCAATGCTGAATAAGGTATGAGCTAAATTTTCTTATGATTACAAAGTTCCTGAGTTAGTTCGTTGTACCACAGCTTAAAAATGTTTATATGTTGCTTAACTGGCTATAGGCCTATATATCTGTAATTCAAATATGAAATGCTTAGTTATTTACTAAATTCGTCAAAGTTTAGTTTTAATATTATTGCTTTTTCAAAACCAAAGGCACAAATGATCAATGGACTGCAATTAACTGAAACAAAACTTTTGAAAATGAAAATGAGAAATGGTAATTAAAATCCAACAGATATTCCAACACTGTCAATGTTTTAATGAAATAAATGTTTAAAAAACTGCAAGTTTTAAGGTCAACTTTTGTAAATTTTAGGGTCATTTTACAGGAATTTTAGTGTCATTTTATAGGTCACTTTTTAGAAAATTTTAGGTCAACAAAATCCGGGCCCTGGTAATAACCATTGTCCGTAGGTTTCCTTAAGAAAATTTCCCTTGACTGACACAAAATGTTTTCCTTTTCTTATAAAATTTTCCCTAGCTTTTGAGTATTCAATTCCTACGACATAACTTATCTAAAAAGATTACTATATTAAACGACGTACCAACAACATTTGTTTTATTCATTTTCTTTTTTGCTTCTTTTTTACGTTTTCCTTCACTTTTTTTAAAAAGAATACAGACACACCCAGTCAATGGGTGCAAATTATGCTACTTTGAACAGATACATACACACATGCACACAAACAGTGGCTATTATATTGATTTATTGATGAACAAAGAAAAAATTAAGCATTTAGACCTATATTGATTAGTCAGTGCGAGAATTTCCCTGCATTTTCAAATTTTATCGAAAAATTCCCTTTTTCCCTTTTTGGTAAATTTACCTATATGAAATTTCCCTAGGTTAGAGAAATTTCCCTCAAACTACGAACACTGACACAATTTCACTGTCAAAATATCATGCAACCAACAGATCATCTGCGTATCGCGGGTTGCTTACTTGTCAGTTAGTATACGTTTAATAAAGGATTAACGTTAATGCTAGTGATAAAAAGTTCAAAGTTCCCACGCTTGGATACATCGCTTTTTATACAAATTTAGGGATGCTGAATCCAATGGGTTGTATTTTTAGACAAAAAAACCATCAAAGTTGGGATTTTTATGTTTATTTATATCCAAATTTTAATAGGGGAAACTATACAGTCGTGGGCACTCTGATAGTGATGGGCACCTTGCCAATTATTTTCAAATAATAAGAGTCTGAGCGCCTGTAACGAGCTATTGACGACTTTCAAATGTTGGTACGCCTTTCTTCTTTACGCTCACAATTTGTCAATTGTCTTCCTTCTTTCGTGTGTGTGGCGGGGTGTAGAAAGGTGCGCGATGTGAAACGTTGTGATGGTTGTTGTTAATTTCTAAAGAATTCTTTTAATCAGATAGGTGTACTGATTAAGGTTTTGTTTCATTATAAATCAATTGGAAATTAAAATTTTGTATTTGGAGTGATTATTAAATGATAAGAGCACTTCATGCTAATGAGATGTAAGTCTAAATAGAGTTTTGCTCTCAAATCATGAGGTGCTCACCACTGTATTTTAATTTCATGGAACATGATAGTGATGGGCACCTAGTGCCCATAACTATATTTTACTATATGAATTTTTTATCGTTATTTTAAGCCTAAAATGCATTTCAGGCTGTTGTGTTTCTTGCTCGAAAATTTCATGAAATTTAAAGGTTATTTAACAGTGATGGGCCCAGTGCCCATTACTGTAAACTCACTATGCCCATCACTATGTTTATATTGGATTAAGCCACGGCCTCCTTTGTTATACAAGCCAGAACCTTGAATATGGCAACTGCGCAAATCGTCCTGCCACAGACTATCCACCTTCAACAGTTGGCAGTCCACAGACTATTTCTCTACCATTTTAGCGAGGATCCTCCCTTTCTCTAGACATTAATGCTGAGAATTTGGGCAGTCGGCTGTGCTGGGTGGATAGTCTGTGGAAGGCAAAAAGGCGCAGTTGCCATTTCAAGACTGGCCTGTATAACAATAAAGGCGGCCGTGATTAAGCATAACAATAGAACTAGGCTTATTTTATAGAGACCCCTTTCTGGAAAAAATGTACAAGGGAATGTATAACTATGATCTCAGTATAGGGCCCATTATAATCAGGTTACTTAAGTAGGTTTAAGTTTGTCATGTATCTGATTACATTTAATTTTAGGGAAAAGGAGGAAATCTGCACGCTTACCAATATGAAAGGAAGGTTTCGACGCTTCGACTCAGCTAGACCTAGATCATGATCCCAAAACAGAACAAGAAGGGGAAGCACTGCACAAACGTCGGTGTGCGTTGGAAATGCGAAGCCTCTTTTTTTCATATTGCTAAGTGTACAGTTTTTTTCCTTCAAAATTAATAACAAGGCCTAGTCATATTTATCACATATGATTACATTTAAAATATAGTTACAGTCCTCGCGCTAGCAGAAAGGCCAGTGACTTACGTTGTGACAAAGTACAGTACTTACACGTGAAGTTATGGAGTATAAAATAGGCCTAGTTGCTATTGAGCTGAATTCTGTGAAGTAATGGCCAGTATCTATCGGTGATTTTTGCACTGATACCTCGGATGTGATTACTCAGCGCATCATTTGCCACTACTGTTAATACCGGCTTTTAAGAAACTAATCACAGCGTTTTCACTCAGGTAGCTGCCCAACTTAGTTTGCAGTGCTGAGTGAGGACTGAATTATTTCCAAGATTATTTAAATACAATTTAAATGCAATCAAGTTTTCGTGATTTGAGAAGTTTTGTGATTTACTTCGCCCGAGAAGTGTAACCAAATAAAACAGTTTACAGATAAAGCTGCAAATGGCCATGAAGAAAAATGTGAAGATTTTTGCCTTTTCTGTAAGATATCTGAAGAATTTTCTAAAGATGAAACGCTCATAAAAATCCACACAAATGATGAGTTGCCGTCAGATGAAGCCTCAAACTCACCAAGATTACAACAGAACAGCTTGAGGAAGCAAGCACTTCTCTACAAGTTGAGGTGACACCAGAAGAGCAAAACAGATGTACTGACCGGGGTAAAATGTATCCAATCAAGAAATCAGATATGCTGCTTTTTAAGGACTGTTTGGTATGGCCAGAAACGCCAAAGCGGAAAGGTCGCCATATTCAAAGATTTCCATTTGTAATAACATCAGATAAATGGAAAGAGCTCCACAAAGAGAAAAGAAATACAAGAGAGGGAGAAAGAGGAAAAGAGAAGTTAAACAGTCAGGTCCAGCTGGGAAAGTAGAAAAAGGACACGAAGATACTCCTAGTGTTAATCTATTTTCTTCTGAACGTACAGGTATAACTGGAGCTGATGTGGAGAAATTACCTTCTGCCCCTCCGGCTAAACGAGTGCTTTTTGGCGAACTGCAAGAGAACAAAATTGAGGGAGTTCATTCTTCTTCAGCATCCAAAGAAGATTCAAACATTGAAAGTGAGCGTGTTGGAAAAAAGTACGGAACAATTAGAAAACCACACTTTTTTCACTTTCTGGATTGTGTAACCAGTGTGGTGAGAGTGTAGGCCCTCGTTTACCAGAAATGAACTGCAAACGCTGTGGACAGGCTTTTCATAAAGCTTGCCTTCTTGCTATGGAGAAGTCTACGGTGATGATGTATGTTATTGTATCCATTGTTTGCAGATCTTAGACGAAACTGAAAGTGACAGCGATTAGGCAAACAGAGTGCCTAATTTCATAAGTTCTTAATTTTTTATTAAAATTGTTACTATAAAACTACAAAATATCAAAACGAAATGCTGTATTATGCATTTATGTAACAAAGTAATGTATCTTGGCATTATTAAATAATTTTAGAAATTTCTGCACAGGTGCCCATAACTGTAATCAAAAGTGCCCAACTCAGTCTCTGTAGGGCCCATCACTATAAAAGTTATAGTACTTTTTTTAAAAAAAAATATTACACGTACCTAATGTTACATTTCAGTCCGATATCATATTTATTTTAAAGCCCATACTGTAACAATATTATTTAACAAATATTAGATATATGTATGGCCAAACGTATAAAAGTTATAAATTAATTACTTAAAAAAATGCCTTAAGGTGCCCACGACTGTATAGTTTCCCCTATATAGTATTTCTTCTCGTGGTCCCATGTTTTAAATGGTTCCATTGGATTCAGCATGTTCTAATTAGCAATAAAAAAAAGAAATGTATCCAAGTGTGGATACTTTTATCATTGTTATAAACAATAATATTTTATTAAATACCGTATTATTTGTTTTCTCCATGGTCCGCGGGTGGCTCGGTGTAAGAGCGCTCACCTCTGGTGTGTGGAATTGCTAGAATTCTAGTTGACGATGAATTTTGCTATATATATATATATATATATATATATATATATATATATATATATATATATATATATATATATATATATATATATTGTACGGAAATAAATAACAATTACTATCAACAAACATAAAATTTTTCAATTATTATGAACAACGAGCGACATATGTCTAATCCTTTAAGGCTATCTGTCTTTTTTCTGAGAGAGAGAGAGAGAGAGAGAGAGAGAGAGACGTCTTATAAGCAACCCCAGCCTGTGATTAGGTACCGAATGATTTATTTCACAAATTAAAGAAGTTGTTTTCGATTTATGGTGACGAAATTACACGCCTCGTGCAGCACCATTAGCGGAGAGAAAAGGAATCTGCCAGTCGTGTGAATACCTTGGACCATTGACTGTGCGTAACAGGTGTGGTAAGTGTATATCGGCACAAATACAGCCGAAAATAAGTGCTTATTGGGAAGATTACATAAATACCCTTTCTGACGTGAACTACAGTTATAGTGCCATTATCAAATTGTGCAAGGAGCGTGGATTCACTGTGTCCAACAATGACATATCAGGGTGTTGAAAGGGGCAATTAAAACGAGGCGTGGGATGATTCCTGTGGAGCCAGTTCCCTGCCTGCCACTAGCCGTACACGAGCTAGAATTCGGGAAGTCGAGGCTCTGGTCACTAGGTAGAATCCAACCACACAGAGGAGTATTGCGAATCGGCTATAGACATCACTGAAGACAGTGCACACCATCATTCACCGCGATTTAAGGTTGGTAAAGAGACGACAAGGCGTGTTCATAAGCTCTTGCTAAAATAGATCCAGAAACATCGCACCAGCTGTCGAAAGCTGTATGAGCAGACCTGGGCGGTGAACAGTGGAAGTCTGTTGTAACACTGGATGAGGTATATGTTTCTCTGGATGACTGTCGCAAGCTACGTGCAATTTTGTATCGATCGACAGGTGCGAGGAACTTTCAAAGATGGTTCACTGAATGCAAGGAAAGATTTGGCAAACGTTTCATGATCATTGCTGGATACTCGCAAGCTGATCATACATCGTGTAGTCAAAAATACGAATGTGAATTCGGTATATTATCAGGCTAACGTCCTGACACCTGTTTATCGCCATGACATTCTTCATCTCTACGGGAGGGACAAGAATCGTATGTGGGTGCATCAAGACAAGGCGTCAAGTCACACATCTCGCTCAACCCACCTCTTCCTCCAACAAATGGCAGCAGAAACAGGAATACGTGCCATTCCATTCATAGAAACTCCAGTGAAGTCCCTTGATGCATCACCAATGGACTTTGGCGCCTTCGGCCTCTTGAAACGAGCCTTGTCTCCAGGAGACTCCGCATCCTTAACTGATATGGAAAGCCTGTCAGAAGTGATTGCGGCTTGACATGACTACATTGCGTGCCAGTCTCCTACAATGGAAACTTCGCTGTCAGGCAATTGCCGAGATGCAGGGCCACCAAATAGAGCATTCTCGATGGTGACGACATGGTTTGTTTTCAGGTAAATGCAGTTTAAAATCGTCACCATAGATCGGAAACAATCTTTGTAAACTCAGACCAGGCTTATAAATCACATTCTCCATCAACGGAACGATCAGTTATGTGTTTATATACAACTTCTGTCTCTAAAGGGTTAAGCGCCATAAAAGTTGTTTTTTCTATTTTCTCTTAAACTACGCATAAGAATTGACACTCTAGTACGTCATTTTGTTCAGGTCGATGAGATGTATTGATGTCTTAGCGTTTGACAACATTTTAATCAAATTAAAATTAAAATTTCAGAGTAAATTTTAATTTTTAGGCCATATCTCATTAACTATATTATTCTGTCATCTTGCAAGTGTCATAGTGAAGACTTCATAAGGGTATGCTTTCGTTTCGGTTTCACTTCAGTACACAGCATGGTTCAATTTTTAGATTTACAATAATAATAATAATAATAATAATAATAATAATAATAATAATAATAATAATAATAATAATAATAATAATAATAATAATAATAATAATAATAATAATAATATAATAATTTTTCTCCATTTCCTCAGAATAAAGACATGGAATTTAAGACTCACTCGCTTCATTTCCTTCAGCTCGATAATCCCTATCGATCGGTGTATATCTCATCTTTGGACTTCTTTAGGGGGTTGATAAACGGTAATTTTATTGAATTATAATATATATTATAGTACATAATATAATATTATATAGATTTCCATTGGAAGAAGCAAACACACAGTTACGGCATTTCTTTGATGAGAGTTTTAAAAAAGGAATTATAACTTAGAGACCAATATCATAACGGAATATTTTACATAGAAAAAAAAGGCAGGGAGCGAAAATGTTGTTTAGAAAAAAATCCTTTGTGGAAGCTTAGTGATAAAATGATTAATGGTTATGAACCGGAAATGTATGCTTAAAACTTAAAAGAAAGGGGAAAAAAAGCAACTTCATATTCTTTTATATTACAAGGTTATTTATCATGACTTTGTCATATTCAAAATCGGAAAACTATATTATTCGTTCGTTTGTAATACGTATATGACATGACGTAATAATTAATATCTATAAAGTGTCGCTAAAACATGGAGGTGTACCAGATAACACGAAGTATGACACATCTGACACATTCTCAAACATTATTTTGTTCGTGTTCTCTAACAAAGCGTGATAAGATTCTCATTTTGTGACTTTTAAACAATGTTTTTTCTTCTATACAAATCGAATAAGAAAGAAAGAAAAGAAGAAAAATTTCTAGGCCAGGGGCGCCCGAAGAAAATTTTCTGGGGGTAGGCCATCTCCCTGGTTGCTATATTACATTTAGTATTTTTTTTATTTGTATTAAGAAAAATCTTAAGAAATTTGGGAATACATTATACATTTTCGTGAGCCAAGGGGGAGGCGGACCCCCTGCCCTACCTTCGGGCGCCCATGGTATAGGCTAAGAATTTAGAAACCTAAGATTCAGTCTATGAATTAAAATCTCAAGCACAGTATGAGAAACTAAAAGTTCAGTTTGTGAATTTAAAATCAATTGGCTTAGCTCAATATATATCGGGTGTTCTAAAAATGGCGTTCACGGACTACAGAACACTATTCTACAAGTTAATATAAAGCGAAAATTATATATAGCTCTATACCTCTTAGGTCCTCGTCTGGAGATGCGAATTGCACTATATGGCAACGTCACAGACAAAGCTACCAATCCATCAAATAGTTACATTAAACTTTTCAGATGGCAGATATTAAAATCAATAGAGGTTGACACAAGCACCATTTATTAGCGTAAGAATCGACGTAACTGTTTGATGGGTTCGTAGCAGGGGTAAAAGTTGATCTGAAAAGGTAGGGGGACGCATGACGTCCCACCGTCCCCCATGTCTATCTTTACCCATTGTAATTCTTTAGGAAGTGGGGAGACGCCATAGCTATGATTTGGAAGTGCGGTAATGGCGTCCTCCAGCGTTTCCCCTCACTTTTACCCTTGATTCGTAGAGTAATGCTAACGGTACCAAGTTAATATGCGATGTTGTCACATAGCAATTTTTGATTCCCCGTAGCAGGTGAAGGAGATCCCGGAGGGTATAACATTATGTAGCATTTTGGCATTATTTTGACCTGAAGAATAGAGCTCTGCTGTCCGTAGGTACCATTTTTAGAACACATCTGTTTGACACTTTGATTTTTTTTCTTTTTGTTCGGAGACAAATAATAATAAAAAAAAAACTTGCTACGGTAGGAATTCTTGCAACTTTCAGTTTGATATTTAATCAAGTATGGAAGGCAAGCCAGTGAGGTGAGTCGAGCGGTCTTGGAGGTTAAGATTAACGACCATGAGATGAAATAGATCGTGGGTTCGAGTTTAGCATTAGAGCGTGAGTACTTTTAACTGTTCTGAATTTTTCTATGTGCGCGTCCCTGTCGTTTATGATCCAAATATCACTTCAAGTTAACGAGTAAGCCACATATAAACAACTGTCAAGTGACAAAAAAGTATAGTGGCTAGAGGGCCAGTCTTTCGTGCATGTCGTCCCACGTTTGAATTCCAGTACGAGGTCATCGAATGGACTGCAGTGGTTTCAGATCCCACTTTAAACTCTGAATTTCGCTCTGTATAGCATCGTGATTGACCGAGGATTTTTTAAAAGACCGAACAATCAATGATGTTTTTAAAGTAAAAGCCAATTAAATATTCAGATGAATTAAATTTGTGAAACTTTATTGATTTTCTGGCTTACATAATCCACTTCACCATAGAATCATCGCCGCACAAACAAACAAAAGTTGTTGTATTCTATCTTGTGTCAATATTGGTACATCCTACTTTACCAAGTTCCTGATTCGTACTCCCTTTTTCAGCACTATCCACGAGTCTCTTCCCAAAGAATTTTCAACTATAAACTAACTTATAGAGCTGTATATACAAGATCTGTCTGGAAACTAATACCATCACGAAAATTCTGTCTCCTCAACAACCCTTCCACACCGTCCAGTAAAACGTTTCGAATGCTCGATAATGTCAACAAGAAGGCAAGCGTTTATAGTATTTGAAGGTGGCGCTCCGTGTTCCCTTTAAACGCTGCTAGCAAATGAGAGAGCTGCGATGTTGCCAGAGTACAAGAACTCTGTCACATGATCACGCTGTAGTTCGTCTGCTTAGCCTCGGCTCCGACATTTCTTGACTAAAATATCCAGGACACCCTATGAAAGATTACAATATATTCATAAATGTATACTTGCTTCTAATGACAACAACACCCATATTTAAGTGTGAGAGGATGGAAAATAGGACACACTCGGGGCAGAAGAAGGTGGAGGAAAGGAATTAAAGACGGCAACACCGATCATCGGAAAAGGCGGAGACAAAGAAGTTATTGTTTTAGATTTGTGGTTGAGAGTTAGATTTGTTAATTTTTAATTATTTTTCTTGTCGAAAATAAGTTATAAAATATAAAAGCAGCTCTGAAAACGTCTAAAGGGTAAAAACCTCATACACATTGCAGAGATGTTCAGCTATACAATCTCGGTATTACCTGACCAGGATAGCAGTGCGGTTTTGGAGGGATGGCGCTGCTGTTGTGTTTACATCAGTCCTAGGGCAAGCGCGGTGGGACAGGGGAGCGGAGAGTTTCATCCTGCAGTGTATCCAACGGTTTTTAAAAGTTGCAGTTTAGATGTTATACATAGCCTAATCTGTTTACGCGTAATAAAGAAAACCTTAAGTTACGTAGTTTAGTGAAACATTCCTGCAGTAATGCAGATGGATTATGAATAGTGATATATGACTGGAAATTACCAATTTAAGAACAACATAGCACAATTGACAATTCAGTGAGCTTTTACCGTGTATTAAGCAGATTGTATAAAAATTGATTACGTTTTATTCGATTTTATTATAAAACAGCAATGCCTGTAGTCTGTAAAACGCAGAAAAGACAATGTCAATGACTAAAGGGTTCATTTAAGGTTCATAGCTGAGAGATTTGCGAAATACCTTGTAATTGTAAGTTTAAATCAAGTTAAGGTTAAGGCTCACGATGCTTGTGTTTGTTTATCGGCTCACGATGCATGGGACAGGTTTTAAGTGTATGTTTATCGGTTGACAATATATATATATATATATATATATATATATTCTCTAATTTTGGCCAAGAAAGAATCCCGATATGTTTCCACTCGAGAACTGTGAAAGTCCTCTCCGTTGGTCTATTGGCTAGGGCATGTGCTTTTACTGTACGTGGTTCTGGGTTTGATTCCCAGTGGGAGACCAAAATTTAATTTTACAATCCTTCACTTTCATTAATCACCTGTGTCCTCTAGCATAAACAACATAATCATGGGACGTTAAAATAAAGCTTTTTTTAAAAAAAAGATAAGTGAATCCTTTGGGGGAAAAGGAGGAGAAGAAATTTTTCCTTCATTTTTTAAAGATTTATGGGATTGGATAGCTTGCCTTTCGGGATTGATTTGTAAAATTTGATTCAGTACATCCTTCTTTTAGGATCATTATAGAAATCCAGCCCTTGGTAGAGTTCGAATAGAAATATTGATAAAACATTAGCGTATGGGTAGTGTAAGCGTAAGTATCATTACTTCAGTACATAATAAATTCATAACTTTTATTTATGAGAAAAGAAATTTCCCCTGGATTCCCTCTGATTTTCTCTCAGGTTCTAGCTATCATGTGACAAAGAATTAAATCTACTAACTGTTTTCACACACAATATAATTTTGAAACTCGGGAGCCTAGTGGTATCTTTGTGTCTGAGTATATAACAATGCTGATACGTTATTCTCTTGAACATCTTAATGGCATTTGTCGATTGACTTCAGAGAACTGAGTTTAGCCTGTAAGTACAAGTTACCTATAGTTAAAACACACAAGATGTACGGTCTTCTTTAATAAAACCTGCCCCTTCCCTCTTCTATCTGAAAAGCCCTATGTTGTTATTCATATATGAAAGACAAAGGCAATCGTCTTTATCCAGTTGTATTTTTATTTCAAGTGTAAGTATTAAAGTGTGCTAAGCATGGTTGCAAGAGGTTGGGTGTTTTGTTGTTGTTGTTGTTAATTCTGAACTTAGGTGCCTAATATTGGGACTCATCTTCTTCATGAATTGATATAAAAAGCGGCCGCGTGATTTCCGGCCAACTGGTATCTATGAGCAATGAGATAACAACAGTGGAAGAAACTTCGTTCTTCTCAAAAATTTGATACTTTAAAAACTTATGAAAGTGGTTTCGTTATTCAAATACTCACTCTAATCAGTTTCAGAAGTAGCATTAATCTTATAATAACGTAATGGCTGTAAGAGTTACCCTGAAAATGTATTTTGTATGTTTTCTTTTATTAGGTAATTCAGAGATTTTTTTTCTGAATTTCACCGGAGTTATAAGGAACCTTCAATTATCAGGCACCCCACTTTAATCGCTACCCCTCCGCCCTCAATGCAACATTGGGTATACTTGCAGCTTAGTGTAGCAAACCATGATCGTGCATATTTGATTTCTGACTCGCTTGCTCATAGTGTTGCCCTCGAAACGAGATGAGAATTCAGGTTTTCTCCTCTCATGTCGTAAATGTTTGTAAAAGTGTTGTCTCGAATCAAGATTTTCTCGTCTCGTTTTGTAAATTTATGTACAAAATGTGTCCTGATTTCCATCTTAGTTTCATGTAGAAGTTATCAGAATTCTTCCAGGTTACAACGAGTCCACGAAAGATTGATATAACGACATTTAAATCATATTTATTATTGAAGTAAATTGTGTAATGACTTGCGTATCTTTAAACGTTGATAAATGATCTTTCTTGTGTTCATACAATCACCGTATCAAATTGTTACTTTATAAAATGAGTCAGAAAGAATTTGGCTAGTGTTAGCAGATTAAATTACTCTTATTGTAAACTATCCGGAATAGTATATATCCAGTAATCAAAACTCCTGTGTTCACTACATACAACAATCTGTAAACTTTATTCTTACTCGTAATCGTATCTTTTTTCTTAAATCATCTTAACAACAGTATCCTTTGAATCTTACGAATTCGTATAATTATTATATTCTTTCTAATCTTTGTCCTTACGACATATACTCAAAATCTTCCGTGCATCTTGTTTATCTTAGCAACGACCACAGACTATCTAACATTAATCTTAGGCTACATCAGCATGTGCACTCTTTTGTGACACTTCCTGCCAACTACCAACACAAATTACAGTATCCTAGTCATTAATTATATAACACTAAACAGTGTTTGAAATTGAGATGTAACATTTGGGTGAACTAGTGATGCCTACAAGACTCGACTATTTTCTCGCCTCTTCTCGATTCACGTCTCACTTCATATTTAACAAAAGAAGGAGCGTATACATGGATAAGCACACCCTATATTTTTGAAAACGGGAGATCGTATGTTTACCGAAAGTTCTAGTGTATCTTGTGAGTATTCTACAATTTGTTTCCACCAATGATTTTTTCGTCCCGCGCATTATTTGAATTTGTCCCCATGCATATTTTATAGACTTAAAAATAGTAGAGACAGTCACCACAAAATAATGAGTACACATCCTACATATCCTCTCGTCAAAAACTTCGGAATGACCACCCTTCGAAGTTTTAATTGGTTTTCTTTGCCACAGAGAGTATCTGATCCTTTGCACAGTACCGAGGTTAGTTTATTTGTAAGTTAATATGGAGGATGTATGTATTTTTTCCTTTTTTTGCTTGTTATTTAAAATGTTCTGCAAATAACTTCAATAATTTTTGAAACTGTTTGTCTTCACTTGAGCATATGCGTTTCGAAGACGAACAGGAAAAAAAGTACTGTAATAGATTAATTACAAGTAATCCGGTTAGAAACACTGCTGCTTGCATTTTAGTTCCAAAACCGGCCGCTCGCACTCGTTTGCTGGTCAGGTAATAACACAGAGTATCAATTACTAATATATATATATATATATATATATATATATATATATATATATATATATATATATATATATATATATATATATATACGAGGGCTGTCTAAAAAGTATCCGACCTTTTGCCAGAAAAATAGTTGCGAATACCTGAAAGATTTGGGACCCTAATCCCCTTCAAAGTAGACCCCTTGTGCTTCCACACACTTAGCCCACCGATCCTTCCACTGCTGGAAACACCGCTGGAAGTCTTCTTTTGGAATGTTGTTCAGCTCCGTCGTCGTGTTCCGCATTATATCTTCTCTACTCTCAAAACGGGATCCCTTCAGAGGCGTCTTCAATTTTGGAAACAACCAGAAGTCACAAGGAGCCAGGTCTGGAGAGTAGGGAGGTTGGCGAACGGTTGTAATTCCATGTTTGGCTAAGGACGTGTGGATCAATTGGGATGAATGTGCTGGGGCGTTGTCATGATGGACGTGCCAGTTCTTCGCTGTCCACATGTCTGGTCTTTTGCGCCGGACTGCGTCACGGAGTCGCCTGAGAACATCTTGATAGTACTCCTTTGTCACTGTTTGTCCTTCCGGTGCGTACTCGTGATGCACAATTCCACGGGCATCGAAGAAAACAGTCAGCAACACCTTGATTTTGCTTCGCACCTGCCACGCTTTCTTCGGCCTTGGAGAATCGGGATGCTTCCATTGAGACGATTGTTGTTTTGTTTCTGGGTCGTACCCGTACACCCATGACTCATCTCCAGTTATCACGGTATTCAGATACCCAGGATCAGTGTTGGTGGTGTCCAGAAGGTCCTGTGCAACATCAAAACGGTTGTCTTTTTGTTCCTGAGACAACAACTTGGGTACAAATTTAGCAGCCACTCGTTTCATGTTCAAATCGTCACGCAAAATTGCTTGTGCAGAATCTTTACTCACTCCAACATCTTCTGCAATCTTCCGCACTGTCAAACGGCGATCTACCATCACCAAATTTCGCACCCGCTCAACAACAGCTGCGTTCCGAGCAGTTTGGGGCCTGCCGCTACGCTGCTCACTCTCGACTGATGTGCGGCCATCTTTGAATCGGTTGAACCATTGTTTAATTAGTGTTACACCCATCGCATCTTCTTCAAACACCTGCTGAATCTTACGAATTGTTTGGCTTTGAGAATCACCCAGCCTTTGACAGAATTTGATGCAGTATCTTTGCTCAATTCGTTCAGTCATCTTGCGAGAAACACTAAATCCGACGAACACTACCAACAGCACCTCACTTCGCGACTACCAGCTCACGACTGGCACACGCGAACGCGGTTAAAAAATTCAAGCATGCGCATTAAGGTTCCTCCTTCCACCGTGCACGGTGGCGCCGCCTGAGAATCACTACTTTGCTTGGAAAAAATTAAGGTCAGATACTTTTTAGACAGGCCTCGTATATATATATATATATATATATATATATATATATATATATATATATATATATATATATATATATATATTTAACGAATTATGTTAACTTATGTTTTGGAGGTAAACAGGGATTTTTAGATTCCCGAACTATTTCTACGGGACAGAGGAATGGGTTATATGAATTCTAGATCGTTCCTGCTAAACCGGGATGTCTGGAAGCCCTGACTTAACCATACCTCTTTACCACACAGGAACATGACGTTACGGCTTTCGTTTCATCGCCTAGCTCACAAGCCATCGACTATGTCTCACACACACACACACACACACAAAAAAAAAATATATATATATACAGTGGCGGATCTAAGGGGAGGGCTATAGGGGCTATAGCCCCCCCCCCTTGACGCTCAGATATACACTGGATAAAATGGGCTTCAATCCTGCTTTACACTGGATAAAACGGCAAAACAAGGCTCAGCCCCTCCCTTGATCATATCCTGGATCCGCCCCTGTATATATATATATATATATATATATATATATATATATATATATATATATATATATATATATATATATATATATATATGAGCAAATTACATAGAGTGCTTTGAAAAGGACTTTACAAATTCATATAGATTTATCCCAATTATTTATAGAGCTGATTTTGATGTCATTTAGAAGCAAAATAAATCGAGTTTTGGTTCACGTAGTGCATAATACCGACTAGCACCACTATTGCGACATCAGCGTTAGCGACAATTGTAACAAAGACAGCTATCTTCACTGATCACCCTGATGCACCACTCCTTATATACCCAATTGAAATTCAAATCATTCCCACAATGCAACGAAATGGATATCAGCGACCCTGCCGACTACAGTCGTAACTAATCGCATTGTCTGCTACTGGTTAATCGTATCGTTGGCTAATAGTATCAAACCCACGCGCTCTGAATGATTTGATTCGTTCTTGTTTTCAGTAGTTCATGCTACCCGAACTGCTTTGAGTGGCGGCGCCACAGTTTTCAGTTACGTGATTTAGTTTCAGCGGGAAGAGAAGCTGAAATCTCTTATACTACAGCCTTACTACGGCTATCTTCACTAGTTCTAAGGCTGCTCGCTGTGTGTTTCAGTTTAAAGAATCTGCAACGATTGTGCAACAGAATTTTCGTACCGACTATGCCAAAGACCATCCAATAGGTCTACCATTTATGAGTGGTATAAATGTTTTATTGCAACCGAGTGTTCAGTAAGAAATAAGAAATCATCAGAGCGTTCCCGTGTGGCTGGCGATGTAGAGGAAGGGAAGGCAAAAATATCGAGGGGGGCCGATAGCATACAACGACTCACCAAAGGTAGTCGTTAACCCTGGTTCAGTTATATCTTTAGTGGCAATAATCGTTTTCACCTTAAAATATCTTCTGAAGTTATATTCACTAGTATGCTCACCTTTTCTACTGAAATTACAAGTCCATAATGAATATTAAATAATTTATTCTTTGATTCCCTTTTAATGTATATTCACACAAACCGACTTGCAATCAAACATGTTAACTGAGTATCTATAAACAACAACATAGCAACCAAATAGACAATAATGTATATTTCTTATATATTAAAACATTCTTCTTTTATTATTTTTAATTAACATTATAACAGGTATAGTGCTTGTGTAAAAGCACTTTCTGCCCGAGATATATGTAATTATGAGCCGATACAAAGTATCTCGTTATATAAAATGTCGCCCGATAAAGGGACTAAATATAAAAGTTACAAGGGAGCTTGACTTTTATATTTAAGAACCACTGATCCGTTTATAATAATGACATGATAATAATTGTGTTCTCTACATTTTGATCGCCCTTCATATATAACTTCATTAAGTTTCCTTCATATAAATACATTTATAATAAAACTTTTATTCCATTATTATTTATCTTTTATCATTAAAAATGTCGTCGCTTACTAATACAATCAACGAAGGATGCGAAATCAAAAGCGTAAGAGATAATTACATTTTAAAACACAAATTACAATGATCAACGATTTCATTCATCATTAAAAACGATCATGTAAAAAAAATGTTTGCTCTTTCCAGGGCGCATTATATAACAATTACGTAAGATGGTATTTTAAAGTATACATCATATCAACAAGGCGTCATGATACAAAAGAATCTTATCCAAGTATCAGATAAGGTGACACATGAGTACAGTCGTCGGATAATTAGCTTAATAGAATGAACCTTCTACTGAATATAATCTTTGACAATAAAGTTTCAACATAAATCAATATAATATAAATAACCTTTGTTTTTAATCAATAACAACACAACGATTCGCCAAAGGTAGATATAATAATCTATGCTCGAGTGAACGAAAAGAAGGAATTAAATTTATTTTCACACATAAATATTCATAAGAATCAATAGCTGATATGGGTTTAACCCCTAACACATCAACTGCAATCAGTTTAGATTCGTACTTGTATATGGTTCTAATAAAGTACATTGTACCGCACAATCATGATTATGTTCCGCATTATTATTCTGTACATGAATTGCGTCATTGTTTTGATTTTGATACGAAGTGCCATCTCTTGAACTACAGTTACGTCTATCAATGCAGTTTACAGTATTTCTAGAATTTCGCCATGTATTTCGTCTGTTTTTGAATCTACTTTGGTTAAATGGTCTGACATAATTATTGTCACGATTAGTTAGGTTAGGTGTGTTCCCATCATATCTTTGCCTATTTTGATTGTTCTGATTGTTTAAATTTACTCGATTTAGGTTATGTTCCGTATCGTCTACATTACGGATATTTAGATTCCGGACTGGTACTGATCTAAAGTTATCTGAATTGTTTTTAATTTTGCCTATTCCCGCTTGATGATTCTGTGCCTGGTATTGAGTTTCATAACATTGAACAAGCATTAATAGATGATTAAAACTCATGCATTGCGTAGAAAACAGGATTTGTTGTAATTTAAACGGTAGTAGATTTCGAATAGATGCGATCACTCTAGATTCAGATTGTAGTGGATTTACGATTTTTAATTCATTATACGTATTCACAACAAAATCAACAACAGATTTGTGCAAGCGAGGATTAAAGGGTTGATTTCTAATCGTAGCGTCTCTGTTTGCAAGTAGAAAGTCATTCTCATAATTTGCAATCAGCGCTGCCTTGAATTCCTCATATGTGTTGACGTGTTCCCGTACCGCTTTAAACCATAAAGAACACGGTGGAAGTAATAAATGAGGGATTAGTTTCATATATTGAGATTTATCTATACACATTATACTGCATTCGTCCTGAAATTTTTCTAGGAAAGAAGTAGCATTTTCATTACATCTACCACTAAACTTACTCATAGCACGTCTTTCGCTCATTTTTACACTTAACTTTACATTTCTTTCACCGTTTCGTGTTCGTGTTGAGTGAAAATTTCTACCTACTGCGTTATGTGTGGTTCCACCATCTCTTTTCCGCCCATCTGTATTCCTTGGTTGAATTCTTTCCAAAATAATATCCTCATCGGATGGGTTACTTGAAGAAGAGATAACGCAAGGTCCACGTCGATCTACTGCGGGTGAATGCGAGGTCATCTCTTGTGAATGAGGGAACTCCAAACGATCATTAACCATGTTGTTGTTGTATGCGTTGTCTTTAATCTGTAATGTCCTAATTTCCTCCTGTAAGGTAGATATCAATTGTGTATTTGCACGTATTTGGTTAGAATTATCTGTCACCTGAATCTTTTGCTGACGAACAGAAGATTCGATTACTTCAAAATCTTTTTTTACAATATTAACTTCTTGGATTACATGATTGTAATTATCCTTGCAATCTTCAGATAATCTTTTTAACTTCTCGTCGAATTGTAACGTGATGTCTGTCACAGCTTGTATTACAGATTGTTTCGCTTCTTCGGACTTTTGATCTATTTGTTCTAACTGCCTACCCAATTCTTCATGCTGTCTCTCTAATCGTCCATTCAATTCTTCATACTGTCTTTCTAATCGTCCATTCACTTCTTCATACCGTCTACTCAATTCTTCAGATTTTTGCTGTACTGTTTGTTTTACTTCTTCGGACATCTGGGCTAAATTTTGTTTCATAATTTCTAAATCATCCTTTCGGCTTTGTTCCTGTCGCTGTAATGCTAGTAGAATTCTTTCTTCTAATGTCAACATTCCGGGTGCAATAGGAGCTATATTCTGCCCGTTGTTAGCATCTTCAACAGTTTCATTCTCTACTGTCTCACCAATCATGATTTTTCTTGTAATTACTCTACCACTTCTAAGAATAGTTGAATTCGTATTCATGAACCTTCTTACTAAGGTAAATTCACCCTTACTTAGACTTCGGGATATGAATTTACAAGAATCCCGGGTGAGGTAAACCAAAAATTTTACAACGACTCACCAAAGGTAGTCGTTAACCCTGGTTCAGTTATATCTTTAGTGGCAATAATCGTTTTCACCTTAAAATATCTTCTGAAGTTAGGGGGGGCCCAGAGGGGCCGCCCCCCCCCCAAAGGGGTCCGACGATGTACTTTGGTACTGTGATGTTTGTAATTTTTTATATATTTTTATGTTTATATATTTTTTTGTTTGTAATTTTTCTATATGTACCTATAACAGCACTTGGGCCCCCCCAAACACACATCCTGGCTACGCTACTGCTAGTATGCTCACCTTTTCTATTGAAATTACAAGTCCATAATGAATATTAAATAATTTATTCTTTGATTCCCTTTTAATGTATATTCACACAAACCGACTTGCAATCAAACATGTTAACTGAGTATCTATAAACAACAACATAGCAACCAAATAGACAATAATGTATATTTCTTATATATTAAAACATTCTTCTTTTATTATTTTTAATTAACATTATAACAGGTATAGTGCTTGTGTAAAAGCACTTTCTGCCCGAGATATATGTAATTATGAGCCGATACAAAGTATCTCGTTATAAGCATAGCCACCTCATTCTCTGAATCTGGCAATACTCAATTTTTAATTCTTGGGACTCATCAAAAAGAAAATTTGTAATCCACATTACGGAGTTGAAGAAGCTACGCCTGCCATGCTGCTGCGGATTTGGCAGGAAATCGAGTTCAGATGAAGTGTCTGCATTATCATCAGTAGAAATCGCATTGAACCTCTCTATTATGATACAAAATGACATCAAAACAAATTCCGTAAGTAATCTGAATGAACGTATATGAATTTACAAAGCTGTACAGTCAATTTTGAAGTACCTTGTATTAACATATAACCATGTTCTCACATTTCAGTATTTTTCTCTGCATTTATGCGATTACAAACTCATTTTCCTTTTTTTTTTTTTCTTTCTTTGTCAACGAATTTCTCTAGATAATCCTTCAGTTGACAAGTGCTCCCATATCAGAACTCTTTCTAAATTGAAAGAAATGTGCACAGTGTTTTTGTCGTGGGAGAGAAATTCCGCTGTTATTCCTCTTTACTTCCTCAGATTCCACATCGCAAAATGTTCAGATGTAACACAACTAGCAAAAGTAAAGAAAGAAAAATAATCTCTCCTGAGCTTGAAATTTTGTCTGTTGGTAGAGTAATAAATAGGTGAATTACTTCCAAGCATGAAACCTTGAAAGAAAAAAGAGTAAAGCCCCAGACTACTAATAAAAAGTAATATGGCGTAAATTACACAAAATCCTCCGTTTACTTAACAATGGTCTGCTTCAGTGGCGACACGCTTGGCTGGTATGAGAACTATTCAATTTAGTGCTCTAATGTCACCGTTTTATATTGGCTGCGATCATTTTATATGATCTCCATAACCGTAGTAAAAGAAATCAGGGTCTTAAGGGAGTTAGTGATAGCAAGAGTTATGTTCAAGTAATATTTTAAAAAGTCTCCATTGAAAATAACCAGAATATTTGATTTAATCGATTGAAAATATGACAAATAGTAAACAAGATGCCAAGAACTTGGTTTCATAACAGTATAAAGCATACTTATACACACATCAGAGGAATATTCAGTGCTATGTGCAAGTAAACATCTTTGTGGTGAACACAATCTCAAAGTCTTTATACGCAGTAGTTCTGAATCCAAGATCCATCTGTATTCCCAATACACTTCTCAAACAGCCGCATCATTTCAGGTTTTGCTTCAGGGGGATGACACCCCGTGTAAGTAGATTTTCACGTTTTTTAGTGATATACAGGATAGAGCAGAGGAAACGCTTTTTTTTTTAACCGCTAGTACTCGGCGACGAGTAGGAGTATTGATTTTGAGCAACCGTTGACAAGACAGCTCAAACAATGCAGTTCCAGAGGTTGGAGCGTAGACCATTGTGTGTTCGCGGTCGAGCATTTAGAAACAATTTTTCTGTGGTCACGGTTCAACGTCTTTTCCGTCAAAAGTTTCATGTCGAACGTCGAGGTACCGTCCCTGATCGAAACACTAGACCCTATACTTCGAAGGGTTGCGGCGTTCAGAAGTAGCCTACTGGATCTGTAGTGAAAAAGAAAACTTGAGATCATCATGTAAGATGCGATGAAGCGAACGACACGACATACCCAGCGATACAGCCAGTCGCCTAGCGGATCGTTTCGGACTAGCAAGAACTGTCATTTTCACTCTGTCTACGTTTTCCGGAGTTTGAACTGGAACGGGGAAGACCAGGTGGTTTCTTTTCATCACAGATCCAGTACTTCTGAACGCTGTAACCCATCGGAGTATAGTGCTTCGATCTGGGACTGTAGCTCAACGTTCGACATGAAAGTTTCGACGGAAAAGACATTGAACTGTGACCACAGAATCATTGCTTCTAAAGTACCGCTCAAGAACGAACATACAATGCTCTACGCTCCAACTCTCCATAACGACTGAAACTGCATTGTCTGAGCTGTCTTGCCAACGGTCGCTCAAAATCAATACCCCTACTCGTCGCCGAATACTAGCGGTTTAAAAAACAAAAGAAACATGCGTTTCCTCTGCTCCACTCTGTATATCATTCTATTGATTAAAATTTACATAAATCTTGGATTCAGGGAGGAGGAATATGATGAATAACATGTTAGAAATCCAAACTTGGCCCACAACTCACCTTAATAAAAACAATTTAAAATACAGATTAAAGTTGAAGAGCTAACCATAATTTTGAGCTATTTCTCTTTAATCTTACGGTGTCATATCGTTCTGCTAGTGCTCCAACAAAAAAGCTTGATTAGTCTATACCTCAGTCTCAGTTTTATGTTAATAGATGGCGTAGTTATCGTACTGCATTAATTTTTAAGTTTACAAACAATTAATTTGGTTTACAAAATACTCGAACTTCTCGAAAACCATGCGATGATGATTCATAATCACTAATATCATTCTTTTTTTAATTTAACGAGATCTATCGATTAGTATATCTTTCGATAGATAGTATATCGATTAGTATCGATTAGTATTATTATCTTTGAACTTCTTTTTTCTTTGTTTGTTAAAAAAGCTAATATTAATCCTAGAACAGTGCTGTCCAAATGGCGGCCCGCCAAATGATTTTGTGCGGCCCACAAAGCTTTCACGATTTACAATTCTTATTACTGACATATTTTCATTTATATTTATTCATTCTTTTAATGTTTCCACTCTTCTTTCGAAATAAGGCATCCATTTAGCGATTCTGTACAACAAAAAGGCACGAGAATCCACGGCAACACCTTTCCCTAAATCTTGGAGCTTGGTCGGGAAAGAGTGTCAGCGTTTGAAAGTGCTTATTTGTGTGAAAGTGCATTTTCCACCATGAAAAATGTGAAGAATCGCTTCAGAAGCTGCCTTGGACATTCTTCTCTTTTACATTTCCTGTGGCTCGCAACGACAGGAATGAATTTAGATATCCCGACCCTTGAAAGCGCTGGTAGTCACCTTCATTTCTCACATTGAATTGAATAGGTAATGTATTATTTCAAATACGTTTTTTTTTTAGATTTTTCTTTTCTAGCATTATTATTATTATTATTATTATTATTATTATTATTATTATTATTATTATTATTATTATTATTATTATCAGCTGCGGCCCTCCACTTTACTAGTAAAGCCGGTTATGGCCCTCAGGCACATTATAATTGGACACCACTGCCCTAGAACTAGCAATGGGAGGATACTTTGTGCCACCACGGTATTTTTTTTATAATTACTTTTCTAACCGTTCCTTTAAAATTAAAAAAAAAAAATCCTCAACATGTTTAGCTGAAGCATAAGTTATACCTTACGCTGGTGCAAATGGAACGTTAGTGTGTCTCATAAATTTGTTATTTTAAGTTGGTGGGCACAAAGTAACATCCTCTCCCCCTTGTTGATAGGAAATGTGATTGACATTTAGAATTGTCACTCCTAGATGGCAGTATAATAAAGTTAGTTTTCCCGTGTACTGTTCATTTCAGTCACAGGAGATTTTTGTGAGAGTTTCTAGTTCATTTCTTTTGTGACATATTTTTAATCTTAATAGATGAGTACAAAATGCTCTCTCCTTGGTAGCCTGCGTTACCAAAAAAAAAAAAAAAAAAAAAAAAAAAAAAAAAAAAAAAAAACCTAGGTAGTACGAGGGTTAAAACGTAGGTATAGATACCTCTAATTTGATATTAAAACACTTCTGACAAAACTAAAAGTGCAATTTATTTCATTTATTGCTTAATTGCTATAATGATATAGAATAAAACATCCGTGTTGCCCTCTCCCTCGAAAAAAAATGACTATATATGCTTAAGTGATACTCTGACCCGAATGTGTAATTTATTCTTTATGAAATTCATTAACACATTTTTTTTTTCATTCACTTATCCTGATGAATGCATGTCATACATTCGTGTCAACTTATATAAAAGAAAAGAAACTTACAAACTTCTCAAAATTATTATTTTTTTTATCATAAAAGGAACTTGGTTCATTTTTTCCACCTTTTTCATCCCGCAGCGTTTCAATTTAACTGTGCTCACGACCATAAATATCCATCTTTGCGTAAAAGTGCGAAACTTCTTTGATGAAATATGATAATGAAAACTAAAGAGGCCTTAATGCTGACCCTTGGGGAACACCTTTCTTCATATGGCTCTCCTAGGACGTAAAGTAATTTCTCTTCATTTTAAATGGTCTTGCACTGAAGAGTCTTTTCATGTAACTTTCGGACAAACGTTGGAGTTGATTTTGTAGTTTTTTTTAACAATAAAAATTGCATAATCGAAATCTCTGCTTATTAAATTCATGTACAGCACATCACTTCCTTATTATTATTGTTATTAACAGGAATCGAGAAATGTGGGCGCCAGGTCGCCATTGGGATTAGAAATATGAGCCTGGAGTCTAGCTTTTCGATGTTGCTATTTCCAGTTTTTATCAAAAGTTCTCATTGTTTATGTTTTTGGATGGACTAAAAACAGTTTATACTAAATTCGTATTACCTTGAATTTCAAACATATTTAACTCCATTGAATTACGAATACTGTCTACTGTATCGTTTTTATTCTGCGCTTTATGTGTCGGTGTCTTTGCTCTGGAGTTGAAGCAATCTCAACTGACGAATTATTTTAGCATAGAGGTGGAAAAGAAAGATTAGTGTCGAAGTACGAAGTCGGAAACATGTGAAGTGGGGGATAATATTTCAGAATTGGTTAACGTTACTCTTGTAATTCTACTTTTTAACCAATAACTGTAAGAGCTTATCCAATTACAATGATGTGAACAGACTTTGGGGGATATGGCTGAAATTCATCTAAAATATTGAAGAGACTATTTAGATTCTACATTCCAAAAGCAAATTGCTCTCAAATAGATGGAACATAGTCAAAAATCAGGAAACATGAACATTAAACTCAATAGAAATTATATTTACAAAAAATGAATTCGTGCACATATCTAAAAAATTATAATAAGGAGATGGCTAATTGGCAAAGTCCACACTGATGAACAAGAAGGTTAAGTTGTGTGTTTGGTGGGATCGGAAGGTCATCATGCATCACGAGCTGCTGTCACCGGGCAAAAAATGATAGAACTGTACTGTTGACAATTAGCGCGAAGGCGCCTAGCAATTCAAAAGGAATGGCAGGCAGAAAGGATGTCGTACCACGTTGACAACGCCAGACCACATCTATTTCTAACGACCGGTGAGAAATCGAGAGAACTTGCCTGCGCGATTTCAATGTATCCACCTTATAGTCCGGATCTGGCACCGTCAGACTATCATTTGTTTTAGTCGCTGAAGAACTACTTGAATTGTGTTAAGTTAGCTTCAAAAGAAGTTTGTAAGAACCAAGTATCGCTTTTTTTTTCTAAACCAGAAACGACAGAAGTTTCGTAGCGACTGGATTATGGTGTTGCCGTAAAGATGGCAGAAGGTCATCAAACAAAATGGTGTATATGTGGTTTCATAATGTTATTTTCACTTCCTAAGGCTCAATACTTTTTAGACAACCTGATATTTTTATTAGGTTCAACAAAAAAAAAACTGTTAACCTGAAAAACTCACTTAAATTATAAAATAATATTTGACTAAAAAAAACTTGTACCTATTAATATAAAAATAAAATTGTAACCTTAGCTCATTTTCCATGTATAGGATAAAGGATATACGTAGATAACCACTGATAAATTTCCTTATACCTGTGATAATATCAACGGATTAATTCCATTAACGAAGTCAACCGAGATAGTCACTGTAGCTGTGCATTGCATAAAAGCAGAATTTAAAGTAGCAGATGGACTGGTAGCAGGTCCTTATTGCAAAAAACGAAATAAATCCACAACAAATAATCCACAGGCAAAAATTGATAACAATAAATTGTTCCCATTCGGGAACAGTGAGATTAAAAGGGTTAAAAATATACTTTCGTTCAAATAGTATCATGTGGAGTAACTGATTTACGTGCGTAGTACTAATATTACGATCTTATAAAGTATAGTACCCACTAGGGTAATCCTAATAATATACCGTTGTCAACAGGTTTCCTCAAATTAAAAATAGCTAAATGACTTACAAAATTTAGCTAAAAATGCTAAACTATTATAGTAGATATATAAGTAAATTTTCTAGCTGATAGAATTTAAGAATAAGACAAGCAAAATATTTCATAGTTTTATTGTATACCTAAAGTATACTGTAGCATTCTTTCTGATATTCTAAAATAAAATACCTTCACCTTGGATTGCATCATTGACAAGGGGTTTTATATATATCCCTTGAATTTCTTTCTTCGTTACCAAACTCTGCAGAAATATTGGCTGCATGTTTGTGGAATTATTGATCTAGAACAGAGGTATCCAAACTGCGGCCCACGGGCATCACCTCTATATTTCGAGTAACCAAGCATAACTGACGTTTTGCGTAATTCCGCCGCTACCTACAAGGTGGCGCTGGCGTTATAGTGTGTTAGTACTATAAGTTAGCTAAGTCTTGACTCTGCGAACTTAGTGGAGAAGTCAGAGTAGCCCTTAGACTAAAAGCTTTGAAGACCCACTGACCTAGAATATCACTAAAGAAACACCTTCCTTGTTCAAATTTCCTTGTCGCAAATAATGCGTTAAAATTAGCTGTTGGTAAGTGGGCTTGTAGTACCAACTACTGCCTGCATGCATGCCTTTTTTCCTCACTACAACACAGTATTGACATTTTTAAATGAAGTTATTGTATGAACCTTTTGTAAACAGATGATACCATATTTAAGATCCACTAATTATCTGGCAGTACAATAACATTTTTTCTTTATCATCACTTTTATATTTTTCTCCTTCTTATTTTCATTATTGTTTTTATTTCTCTTTATTTTCTGCTTTTACATCATTCGTTTTATCTTTTACTATTTCCTTCTCTTTTTCTTTCTTTTCACTTTCAACAACTTTTATTTTTCTTCTCTTCACTATATTCCCTTTTATTTTTCTATTTTCTTTATCTTGTTTATTATCATATTTATATTTCTTATCTTCACTAGCACTTCTCGAAATACTTCTGGTTTTACTAATCATATATATATATATATATAGTGTTTCAAAATAACACCGACAACGTTTGGGAGGTGATTCCTGACACCAAGATAAAGGTGCTGACTGCCACGATGGCGTGCTGACTGCCACGAGCCTGAGAGAAAGTTGCTAGACGTAACATTACCGGACGCCAAGAAGCATGAAAGAAACTAGATGATCCTTAAGATCTTGTTGTTCAGACCAACACCTAACAAAGGTAAACAGGTCTCTGTATGTACACTTATGTCCAAAATTATTGTCACATGATTATAAATATGTTCTTCTAGTAATATAATTTGATAACGAATTCGCCCGGTATTTCTTATAATGTTAGTATGTGTATAATCGGCAAAGACAAGTATGTAGTAAATTCCATGTCAAAAGAGCAGTAAATAAGAATCCTTCCCATCAGCACAAGAGCTGGATGAAATTTTTTACTTAAAATAAGTAGTATAAACATGGTGATGGACAGCGATTTGTTTTCCTAAGTTTATTTAGTAAATCCGTTCTATTTTCCTTTATAATTCTTCGCTGGCATGATGTTCTTATTTCATTTTTTTATCACTAATTCCGAAAAGATTTTCCTAAGATATTGAACTTAGACGGACTCCTATCTTTTTAAAAAAATATATCGTGCTAAACTGTGGTCTCCAGTTCCTGTTCTGTGTTCTGGTAATATTGAATGTGTCGTTGTCGAAAATGGAGTGCTAGGTGTAGAAGTGTGTGATGAAATAGATTTTTTTTAAAAAACATTTATCAGATGTTTAAGCATGATATATGCGACTGTTTCACTAAATGTAATACTTAAACAATTAAACACAAAAATATAGTTAGTATTTCGAAAGCAAAATATAATAATAATAATAATAATAATAATAATAATAATAATAATAATAATAATAATAATAATAATAATAATAATAATAATAATAATAACACGTGTATTTATATTAATGTTATCCTTGTAGTACATATTTCTTATAATATATCTGTTGGTAAACTAAAAAAGTAAATAAGAACAATAAAACGAAAATAAAATTTTCTTGTCCATTTAGTTACATTTTATTTTACTCATTATGATTTTCGTATTTATAATTCTTTTCCTATGAAATTTATCACAAATATAAATTTCCTGATTATACACATAATATAAGTATTAAAAGTACTCTGCAAAATTATCAAATTATATTCTTACAAGAAGACAGTTATAGATATGCGACAATAATTTTGGACATGAGTGTACTTTCAGTTTTGTCAGGGAGCGGTGCGTACAAAATTGGTACGATTTATGTATTCTCACTTGAACTCCCTATGTCAGCATGAACTGTGTACAGCTGTGCAAATTGTTTCGAGCAGCTCTTGAAAGTTCCATCAAAAAAGCACTGCTGGCTGTACCTCACAAGGGAAGTTCAGGAGAAAGCACTCGCCTGCAGAGAATCTAAGCATGCCATTTGAAGCCCCAATTCATGCTGATTATTTATAACAAGCTAATAAAATTCCTGTACGATTGAGAACGGTTCGAGATATTCAACTTGGAAGTTTATATGAGAAAATGAGGATATACGCATTTATACGTGTCAAGTACAATATAATTAGTAACGAATATTGACATACGAATTGAAAGCTATTAAACTTGAAAGTTTATATGAGAAAATGAGGATATACGCATTTATACGTGTTAAGTACAACATAATTAGTAACGAATATTGACATACGAATTGAAAGCTATCGGAAGTAACAACAAAAAAAAGTGTTTCGCAATAACTAACGGGTTTGTTAGATACAATTAGTCATTACATTGTTCACAATAATCATAGGTTAGAGATGAAAATTGATCACTGTTGTTCTTCTGTTTTATGAAGAAATGACGCAGGCAAAATACTCCCTTGCACCATGAACATTTTATATGTGCAATTGTGTTGCATCCGTCAAGAGAACAATTCGCAGAACCAAAGCAAAAAGCAAATTCGACAAGTGATTCAAAAGTTATAGGCCTATAATTTGTTCGTAACCTGCCTTGCAGAACGCAAACTGAAACAATCCAATGTATCGCGGTGATCGGAAGTGATTCGTATGGACACGAACTTTATTTGATTGTTTCGTTGGTACATTATAACGTCCAGATGAAGAAGTTTCATACTATGTACAAATCTCCTACCATAATCTTTGATTGATCGGAATCAAAACACATCAAATGGTTGCATAAATCGTGTGCAATTCTTTGGTATCTTCTCAACCATTAGGTCTTTGCCATCCGTCATGCAACTTGTAATGGACAATTTGCCTGCGAATGGACCCCAGTGATCAAGCAATAGCAAGTTCAAACCATCAGGCTTCGCCATGGGTGAGAATACTTAACGCATTGAAACGTGCACCCACTCATTTTCTCATATAAATTTCCAAGCTGAATATCTCTAACAGTTCTCAACTTACAGGAGTTTTATTACCTGTTGTAATAAGCATAAATTGGTCCTTCAAATGACATGCTTATTTCTCTGCAGGCGAGTGCTTCTCCCAAACTTCCCTTGTCAGCTGGCTTCAGACCATCATATCCATTAAATAATACAATAAAACAATTAATATAAACAATGAAATGTGCAAATTGTACATATAACAGAAAAGACAACCCCTTTATAAACATCCAAGTGTATGTCGTTCCACTTAGTGAGCAACTTTGTAACTTATAGGATGCCACATAGATTTGCTGTTTATGATTACTAAATTAATCCCTACTAAATTAATTAATAATCATAAATTTAGTATGAGGGATTAATTCCTCTCTTTCGAACTACAGTTTCTCCCAGGTTCGTGGCAGTCAGCACGCCGTCGTGGCAGTCAGCACCTTCATATTTGCAATCAGCGACAGTCGTGGCAGTCAGCACCAATAATTGGCTGTGGCAGTCAGCACCCGTGGCAATCAGCACCTATCCACCTGGGTGCACAATACTTCCTTTTGGAGTTATAGGCTGCCGAAAACATGTAAAAATGAATTTTAAAGGTCCATAGCTCCAAAACTATGGGGCCTACCGCAGTCGGATGAACACTTTGTTGAGAAACTAGTGCACCCTATACAAATATCCATGTTCAAGAATCCTGCGGTACTTCCGCAACAATTTTTATAGAGGTAGCTGGTGAGTATCTCAAATTATATGCTCCGTAGTCAATTGCATCTATAAAAATTGTTCTGAGAGTGCCTTAGGATTCAGAAACATGTATTTTTGGATAGTGCACATATTAGTTCCTAAGTGAATTCTTTACCCGACTACGGTAGGCCCCATAGTTTTGAAGCTATGAACCATTAATCTTCATTTTTTTCATGTTTTCGGCAGCCTATAACTCCGAAAGGAAGCATTTCGTGCCCCCAGGTTGGTCTATACTTTTCGTCTTATCTTGGTGTCAGGAATCACCTCCCAAACGTTGTCGGTGTTTTGAAACACCCTGTATAATATTTTCTTATATTTCATTCATATCCTTTTATATCAAATATAATTAATTTCTTCTTATATACCTTTTCCTTCTTACTATATTAACAAAATATATTCTTTATTTATTCTTACAGATACGTTGAACCTCCGCTACAACCATTGATGTCAGTTTCTAGGCCACAACAAGCGTAAAGCTGATCCTCGAATTATTTCCAGAGCATCATTCATTTTGTATTTAAAACATTAAAATAACTTGGTTTGTCAGAATTCCATATTCCTAAACGATATCTCAAATTGTGTTACGAAACCGCAATCTGAACTATCCATCTACCATGGTTAAGGTTAGTGTAAAGGGTCAAGTTTTGCCGATAGATGTCACTACAGTCTTCGTATCGCTCCCACGTATTTTTTACCTTTCATGAAAATTTACAATTTCTTTTACAAATTTCAACGTAGAGACTTTAAATTTTTAGAGAAGGAACTTCATAACCTATTAAAGGGGACAATCCATGTCGATTTTTTATTTAGAATTTTCTTCATTGTTGAAACAGTTCCATTGTTAAAGGTTTGGATATCCATTTCAACAATCAAGCCATTTCAACAATGAAGAAAATTCTAAATAAAAAATCGACATGGATTGTTCTCTTTAATAGGTTATGAAGTTCCTTCTCTAAAAATTTGAAGACTCTGCGTTGAAATTTGTAAAAGGATTGTAAATTTTCGTGAAAGGTAAAAAAATACGTGGAAGAGATACGAAGATTGTACTGCAATCTATCGACAAAACTTGTCCCTTTAAACCAACCTTAAGTTTTAATAGTGAATTCATATTATATTTCTGAATATTCAAAACACAGGCAACGTAGAAAATATCGGAGAATTCACTATGAAACATGAGATTTTGACTATTTTAATAATGTTTTACTCTAGATCATGTCTTCCTAAAATAATGGTAGGGCACTTTATAATTATTTATTCTCTTTGCCCCTCAACAAAATATACGATTAATTAATTCGATTTTACCTTGTGTTACTCCTAACTTCAATTCATATCCGTAGAAGTTAATTAGCTTTATTTGGTAGATTTTGTCTTCACCTCAAAGTAACTTTTTTAATTCTTGTATTGTATTGTATTGGTCACCTCCAAGGAGGTGTTTTCTACTGGCGCAGATGTTGAAATCCGTCTCGTCAACAACGCTAGAAAGGTGCTTTCGCTAATTTGTACAAAATTTGTTAATCTTGAAAAAATTGATGAGTATCCGGTGAAAATTGATTAAATTACCATGCTTTATTATTATGATTCTTACCAAATTAATATGATTGTTATTTTTTTCATTCTTTTTCCACCGGATTGGAATTTCCAGAAAAGTATAGTTTACACGTCTTTATTGTAGTTTCCAGACTTTTTTTTCTTTCAGTTACCTCCCTTACGAGAGATTTATAAAGGAAGTCCCAGCCTTAGGGCCTTGTAGACTATGTCACTATATTTGTTTTAATTGCTTGAAATAAGTAAATGTGCTAAAATGGCACGAGCCAAGATGGCCGAATTTGCCTGTTTTAAGGAAGGATAAGCGGCGCATGAACATTTGAAAATGAAATATAGTTTATGAAAATTGTAACAAATAATAAAATTGTCCAAAGTAATGAATTGTAAATAGTAAAAAATGAATAAAAAAAATAGAGCAAAGCTCCCCACTACTTAGTCCGACAGCGCCATCTCTTCTCCCGACTTTTTTTAATTCATAACATAAAACATTTGTTTCAAGGATGTTATAAATATAGGATCTGCTCATATGTATCTTCATCATATTAAATCGATGAAGCCAAAAAACAACCGAGCATCGTTACGTCTGATTGGCTACTCTCGTTTCTGCCATCGTCTGATTGGTTACTTTCGTTTCCGCCATGATTGTTGGCTCAAAACATTGCGATCCTATTGGGCGGAGTGGGCAGAGTAGGGGTGGCGAAACTGTGACGTATGGCTTCAAGATTTTGTTGTAAGGGCAGATCCTCTATTTTATAAGATTCTTGATTTGTTTATACTGTATATTTCGATTCGAAAACATTATTCACTTTTCTAAATTTATATTCTATGATGCGGACTGCAATCCTTATCACCACCTTTTAAATATGTAATGTGATGTTGTGTAGATTCGGAATAGCAGCCCATTACAGGCTTTTCCTAATATTTTATTATGTTATTCTCTTTTTATTCATAATTTCGGTAAAGTTTCATTTTTTAAAAAAATGTTTTATCTATCGCTAAGCAGAAATAGCTAGAAATCGGCAACTTCAAACCCAGAACTGGTTAAAATAATAACTAAGTAATAGCTAAACTATATTTTTACTGACTAAACACCCTGTGGATTTAGGATTTTGCTATAAAATGGCTCTAAGGCAACAGTGCTTTAAAAAATCCAAATAAAACTTCGGAAACTATTTCAGTTAATTAGTAACATTTCCTTGTTCATCAAATGATAATCAATGATAGTCCAGAAAATTAATAATTAATCGTTCGACAAAACAGAGTAAATTATAATAATGGAATTTATGCAAAATCAATACACAACTTCAAATACTACCTCGCTCGTCATGATCATATTGAAAGCAAACAAGTAAAGCCTTACCTTGTTGCTATGCACAAGAAAAGTACATTTCTCACAGATACACATCCTGAAATATGAACAGTATTTCTTTTCCCTTCAGAGCAAACAAAATTCACTTAAGAAAAAAAAACTAACTTCGGACTAATGCAACATAACTTACGTTGGCTTAGATCAAATTATTATCACAGACCTTCACCAATCCGAAGAATCACACTGAAATGCAACTCATCAGGATTTCTCTCATCTACATGCATGTGATCACCATTGTGACTGCATTTCTATCCTAACCTCTGTTTAAACAAACATGGCGACCGGGTATTATGAGAGACAAATGCACTACTACGAGTTTACACGCGCATTAACATAACAATCGAAGCAAATTGTCACACTTCCTTTATTTTTTTTATATATCTTCTTTGGACAATTATGTAAATATTTGGAAGCTACTGACGCATAAGGACAAACTCTTTTCAAATTTTCTACATTTTTTTTTTCTTTTCATGTGCAATAACAGAAAGTTTGGCGTCATTTCTTTCGCTGAAGTTGTTTTCTTTCGTCGTTTACATGGTTAAAGGGTAAATATCACTTCCTTCAACACAGAAATTTAAGTTATTCAGTGGTGGCACAATGGCTTTGTGTTGTATACAGCTCTAATGTAAAGTATCCCTGGTTCGATCCAACAGAATTATGAATTAATGGACAACACTTGTCCGTGACTTCTCTTGATTTCACTATTCTTCCGTAATAATATATCTGCAATATCACCCATTTGTTTTAGCTCAACACCCTCGTTCTAGCATTCAAACTTCTTGTAGGAAGTAAAAGACAAATTCTGACTAAAGCATGTACTATTAATAAATTATATCGTTACAGTTTCGTCAAAGAATCTTTGCCTTCATCAGACACATTATAAAATACAATTTCTAAGACTACAACTTATATATCTCAGAAAATGAGACGAGATTATATCTAGGAACCAATCAGATACCTCCTTTGATCTTTAGTAATTTTTAATTGATTACATATTTATAACTTTTAATGATACAACTTTCACTTGAAATCTTAACGTTTAATTTATACACCTGTGCTATTATAATGAACAACTTTCAATTTCGAGAATGAGAATTATAATTAACAACTTTTAATTGGTTATCTGCTATAAAAATACACCTGTGTCACCTTTTCTTATTCCTATGCTTTATCCAGTATCCTTCCCAATAGGCTGGAATAGCGGACTAGATATAAATAATGTATGGAGAAGGATACTGATCAGAATTTGCTTTTTCCTTTATATCTACACCTGTTTTAGCCTATAATTCGCAATATTGTGGAGGTACACTTAAAATTGTATTCTTCTTATTCTCAAGATGTTCAAAGGGAGACACATTGACGAAATACCTACAAGTGTGTTGCTGAATAGGGAGAGAAAGGACCAATTCAGACTCTTACATTGTTTCAAGTTACCTTTTCCCGGGACTCCGCAGAAGACATGCGAAAGCAGTGTTGCCAGATTGGGCTACAAGTAGCGGATTGTGTGATTTTTTTAAAGTTCCCTCGCTACCAAATTTTCAAATTGGGCGACATGCTACTTTTGGGCTACTTTAAATTATCTGCAGCCTATAACTCATAAGAATGCGCTATTTTCTTATTTTTCTTCTATGAAATCACAAATTATTAGTTTTACATAATACAATAAAAGTTTTGTTTGCCAAATATTCTATTAATAACGAACAATAGTTTTAGTAAAACTAGCATGTTCGGTACTAGTTCAATTCTTATTTTAGTACTTTTTAATCTCCAGATCTGACAACACTAGACTTTTGTTAACTTTACGCTATTGGAGTATCACTGGAGTATCACTAACTTTACGCTATTGGAGTATCACTGGAGTATCACTAACTGTACGCTATTGGAGAATCACTGGAGTATCACTAACTGTACGCTATTGGAGTCTCACTGGAGTATCACTAACTGTACGCTATTGGAGAATCACTGGGGTATCACTAACTGTACGCTATTGAAGAATCACTGGGGTATCACTAACTTTACGCTATTGGAGTATCACTAACTTTACGTTATTGGAGTATCACTGGAGTATCACTAACTTTACGCTATTGGAGAATCACTGGAGTATCACTAACTGTACGCTATTGGAGAATCACTGGGGTATCACTAACTTTACGCTATTGGAGTATCACTAACTTTACGTTATTGGAGTATCACTGGAGTATCACTAACTTTACGCTATTGGAGAATCACTGGGGTATCACTAACTTTACGCTATTGGAGTATCACTAACTTTACGCTATTGGAGAATCACTGGGGTATCACTAACTTTACGCTATTGGAGTATCACTGGAGTATCACTAACTGTACGCTATTGGAGAATCACTGGAGTATCACTAACTTTACGCTATTGGAGTCTCACTGGAGTATCACTAACTGTACGCTATTGGAGTATCACTGGAGTATCACTAACTGTACGCCATTGGAGAATCACTGGTATCACTAACTTTACGCTATTGGAGTATCACTAACTTTACGTTATTGGAGTATCACTGGAGTATCACTAACTTTACGCTATTGGAGAATCACTGGGGTATCACTAACTTTACGCTATTGGAGTATCACTAACTTTACGCTATTGAAGTTGCTGTCTCAGTTAATGTCTACGCTCATAGTTCTACGAAGCTGTGTAAATGTGAACATCGCAAATGTAATTTTGTTACTGTATTATCCATGTAACGTAATGTGTAAGCAGAGCTACAATAAAAACCTCCAAATTCATGGCTCCCAAATAAAGAATTTAGTGATTGAATTAAAGAAGTTAGGAAAATCAGTGAAAAATCATATAAACGTTGTAAAGTGTATTTAAGAACCTACAAAATTGACGTAAGCAAACATGTCTCCTTGAAAATCAGAAAGGTCGCCCATTATATATTGTCATCGTCTACCCAATTCATTCCACACTGGAGTTGTACTGCTCTTGATGTAGTATGGAGTTAGCCCTAACACCCCACCGCCAACAGTCCGAAACTATAGTCGCCACCTGACCGTTGCCAACCCAGATATCTGGACGTATTTCTAATTCCAGATGTTTCTATTTAATCGTATATGATTAGTAAAAGTGTATAGTTGTAAAATAATTATTTTTTTTATGTTTGGGCTACAAATAGTTCATATTGGCTACTTTTTGATCTTCGGATCTGGCAACACTGAGTGAAAGCAGTGATTGTTGTAACGATTGCTTCAATTTTTACTACTAGTACCCAGTCCTGTTTTGTGTATCTATACTAGGATGAACACAGAAAAAAAAGGGGGCACGGGTCGAGGAGGAGTTAGCAAGCAACATGGTTACATTCATTTTTTAAATGTAGATATGGTTTGCTGGAATTTGTAGAACTCTTGTTTGTTATTATCAGAAGTGCCCGTCCGTCTCAGAGTAGTAAAGTATGCAACCTGCGAAAACAACAGAGTATTTTGGGTTGTCTAACTTAAGGGAGTTCTGAAATATTATATACGTTTTAAACTTCCAGAAAGTATAACCCCCAATCCCCACCGAATCAAAAATTGAAAAAAAAGTAGTTTCGTAGTCGATTAGATCTGGGGAATGTCCATCTGTGACAAAATCTGTCCTCTTTCGGATCTGATGGCAGACATATACTTGCAAGTTCTTTTATTTATTACTAAGGAAGGACGGATCTGAAGCCATTTCATTCCTCGTAAGCGTGTACAAAAAGTATTTATTTCAGAAGAGAATTGACTAAGTTTTTTGTGAAAAACAAAAAAGATGTTCCGTAATCGCCTCAGCTTCCCTTAACTAAATCCGCCTTTCAAATTCTCTGAACACCAATTTACAGTTGAGAAGTGTTTCTTGTGGACTCTTGCGATGTAAACAAAATGAATATCCTGGAATGTACAACTACTTAAATGTTGCATGTCATTGTACCCATACGTAATTGTAAAAGCAAAAGGAAGTGATTACTGAACCATACTCAAATGGAATGTTACAGTGACTTTGTATCATTTAAAAAGCAAAATGGATCAACAGGATTTCGCAAGCAACGATCACTTGTGTTTTGCATGATTTCATACAGATCTAGCAACCATTCCACTTACTTTTACCTTTACTAATGATGTATGTGAACCTCTCTACACCACATGAAATGGTAGAATGCCTCAGTGAACTCTTCGCATGGTTATTTACAAATACACTACCTACACTCATCACTGGAAGCTTTGAGGGAACCAAGCCGAAAGGTAGAATTATGGGAATTCTCTAATTGAAATATTGTTTCTGTGTATGCCACTCAGAGAGAAACCAACATCTCTATTGGTTAGAGATCCGTTTTCTATGCACAAGAAAAGTTTCCCAGAAAGGAATTGGTTGTTGGTCATGTTTACTTACACTTAATGATCTGATTCACCTGCTATAAAAAAAAAAGATAAAATTGCAAAATAGTATTTCATGGTAAGAAAAAAACTATTAGGTTTCCAAAAACGAAAAAGTATGGATTAGTTTTGCAAAAGGGATATTTACACATAAAAGCATATTTCTTTCGTATTTTTTCTTTTGCTTTATAAATTGGGGTTAGTTGAGGATTTTTTCTTTTTTTTCCAATGAGTAATTCTAAAAAAGAGAAAGGAGAAAAATAAACAGAGGCATAGCATAATTTTCTACTTAGGGGAACCCTCTATTTTTAATACATTTTTCTGAAATTTTAATCCATTATTCTTATATCATTATTACATGATTTATATTAATGTGTTTTTTTGTTCATTCAGGGAAGGGGCAATTCTACGGCTTTCATGCACGCTAGGTTGATATGAAAAGTAGCCCTTAAATATAAAAAGGTTGGCCAACTCGATTTATTTTATCTAGTTATAATCTATATAAATAAAAATGAAAGTGGCTGTGACTTAATAGCTCTTGAACTACCCGACCGATCTCGATAAAATTTTCAACATAGATGAGGCGCAGGCCTGGGATGGTTTTAATCATTTCACTTCGACGGTACAACCTAGGGGAGGGGGAGAGGGGGATATGAAAATGATCAAAAATAATCGATATTAGTGCCGAAACCATAGTTTTCGGGGTCGCTGAGATGAACAGTGACGCTTCCAATTCCGTTTGAATCCAAAATCAGCCTCATAACTTGGGGAGAAGAGGGGATATATATATATATATATATATATATATATATATATATATATATATATATATATATATATATATATATATATATATATATATGTGTGTGTGTGTGTATGTATGTATGTATATAAATGATCAAAAATGACCAATATCAGAGAGCGTTCAGTAATAGTAAAAAGTGACTGAATAATGGAACATATTACTAATGTTTCTTATTTTAACCCAGTGAAGCGGGTAATTGACGCTACTACTTAACTAAAACTAATGGTTTTAATGATTTTAATGATTAGTTTTAATGATTAGCAAAGGTTTTAATGATTTTGAAAAATTGTACTTAAGGCATGGGAATATACTAAAGTGATATATTCATTTAAAACTCAAATACTGTATTAACACATGGGTAAAAAGATGCGTTGGAAAGATTTCTTTAAATCTAATGTGACAGAATGCATATGAAGTGAGCTGTGCATACAAATATGGGATATATATCAAGAATCAAGAGCCTTAACCATTTCCTTTATTTTAATCATTATCATCATTACATAGGCTTTATCAGCGTAGATCTATTGCATTCTGTCTGACAAGTGACACAAAAGTCATTAAGTAGGCCTACTCCACATCAGAGATGGCGTGCGTCGATGAAAACTTTACCCATGACCCATTGACCCACCATCCACCGTGAACCATGATCTACTATGACCCACTCAGAACCATGACCTACTGGACCCAACACCCACCGTGACCCATTCTAACATACCAAGGCACCCTGACCCATCACCCACTAAAACCCACTCGTCATCAACTGTGACCAATAATCCATGCCGTCCTCTCCACTGACTAAAGAGTGTATACTTGTAATAAAAAAGGCTGTGAAATTATTATTACTAGAAATCGTAGTTTGAATTTCTATGGTTAATCGCTCAATACCGGTGGATCTAAACTTTACGATATAAAATGGTAAAGTGTTTGTCATGGGTCATATTACGAAGAATTCAATTTAATTATCACATATAGTTATTTCCTTGCATATCATATGAATTACAGATACTTTTCAGTGGAAAATATGCTACTTGACCCCCGGTTCCATTTGCAAATTTTGAGTGAGACCCCGCCTGGGACCCTGCGAGTGCCCCGGGGACACAAATTTTGCATTCCAAAGGTGATGTGCTCCCCACACTAATATAATATGTATTCGCTGAGTTTCCTTACTCGACCGTTTCCAAAAAATCTGACTTTGTAATGTATAGTATGGAGCTCAATTTCTAACTTTTCACGCTTATATCTCCGCAACGGTTGCGATCAAGGATGTATCCCTTTTCGTGTTATGTTCTTTTAGGACAAGGTATCCAACGGCCATAGTCTCGACTCGAAGTGAAAGTTACATGGATTGGGTCCCTCGTTAGTTGAATTAGCTTGAGCTTCCATTTCAGGCACCATGTAACTAGTTTGTCCAAAGCTGGTTGTAGGAGTTGATTAATGCGATCAACAGAAGATTCCAATGCTCTATAAGCGGTATCATCAGCAAATTGTAAGGCATGTAGCGAGGACTGAGGTTGAGGCATGTCGGCTATATAAAGAATATATAATAGATGAGATAAAACAGATCCTTGGGTCACACCGGCGCGGAGTTGAAAGATGTGTGACTTTGGCCTGTTGATCTGAACGAAAGCCTGGCGCTGATGTAGAAAATTGACTATTAATTGGACATAGCTGTGAGGAAGCAGACGTTTGAGTTTGTAAATTAACCCCTCATGCCAAACAGTATCAAACGCTCTTTCAATATCAAAGGAGATCAAAACAGATGGTAAACGCTTATTAAAATGGTTGACAAGTAGTGTAGAAAGTTTGAGTAATTGGTCAGCAGTGCTATAGAGTGGACGGAATCCAGCTTGTATAGTTGGTAGTTTGTTTGTGATTTGTAGGTAGTGATGTAGCGTTTTACCATACGGCGTTCTAGTGTCTTGATAAACACGTTAGTAAGGCTAATGGTTCTGTAGGATGACACAGCCGTTGGATCTTTGCGATGTTTTAGAAAGACCACAATTTTAGCAAGTTTCCATTTAGTTGGAAAATAGCCTGTAGATAAAATAGTTTTTAATATATTTCATTCTGCTCTGGTCAGAACTGTGTTTTATTTGTTATAAAATAGTTGTATACAAAGAAGCAAGTAAGACTAGAAACGCCACAGGTGCCTTAAGCAGTTGACGATACGTAATTGAGTCTGCCCCCGGAGCTGTGTTGCGACGGCATTTTAGAACAGCTGTAATATCATCTGACGTTATTGGAGCAGTGAGCTGATTTGTTCGATCAAGGTGATAGTTGAAATCAGGTTGAAATGATGGCTGCACTAGAGAACCAGCGTGTGAGATATGGGTATCTGTAGGACAAGTGAACAAAGGAGTAGTGTGTGGAGTGAAGACTCCCTCAAGATATGTAGCGAAAGCAGTTGCCTTTTCTGCATCTGTCGTTGGTACTTGGCCAGCATATATGATGGGGTATTGTGGGACCTGTTTCTGAAATGTGAGACGTTTATCAGTATTCCAGAATTTAGTGGGATTTGTTTCTTGACGCAAAGCATTACAGGAGACACGCCAGTCTAGTCGTTTGCGGGCTACTATGTAGCTCTGTACTGTTCGTTGGAATTGACGATGCAGAAGAAGAAATCGGCAGTCATTTGTGCGACGAAACTCTGTTAGCGCCGGAGAAGATCGAGGGCGCGTGCTGGTAAACGAGGTCTAGACAATTTGCTGGCACATTTAGGAACTGCGTAATCCGTAGCGTGAGAGACTATGTCAGTCAGAGTATGTGAGAGTGTTTCAATAGATGCAACTGTTGTGAGAGTAGGTAACAAACGCACTTTCTTTTTTTAACTGTTAAACCGCAGACGATAATGTCGTCTCTTCGGGAAGAAACGCGCCTGAGCTCCAACCTATAACTTTGGATTTCAAACTTTTGATTTACGGTTATTTGTAATTTCACGTTTAATAAAGACAAATATTTCAAAGTATGTGTACTTTAAATAAATAATTTAAATAGATCCGTTTTTCATAAAGTTTATCTTTTTTAAATTATTGTTCAAAGCCTTTGTATTTTAATAAGCCTTTTCCAAAATCAATGAAATGAATTGTCCTGCCATCTTTGGAGTTCTTTCAAACTATACGTTTCTGGACGTTTATATGCTTGTGGTCAATCCTTTCGACAATGAGATCTCGGAAACTACAAACTCTAGAAAGATGGCGTTTCCATTGATCGATTGCAAATTATATGCAGATTGTCCAGTTCTAATTGAATATTTAAAAAACATGGCCATTATTTCTTTATTGCATTTTTACGGGTACACTGGAAGTGTTGAAATTAAAGAGAAAAAAAACAACTAAAGCATGATATTCTAAACATTATAAATTCCAACACCACATGATTGTATGAGGTTGCATATCTCTCAGGCGTTTGTTTCATGGCCAAAGGATAATGAAAAACGAAGGATAACAATTTCTCCAGTCTAAGTTGAATCTTTATTGTTTGGAGTGTTTTGACTAATGAACACCATATATCACTGGCATTATAATTAATTATGTGCATAATGTTTTTGCTTATTACATACTTCATGCAAGAAGAAAGAAAACACTGATCGTACATTAATTAAAAACTCCAACCGGAAGTAGGCTCAAATCTCTCCTTTATTGTATATCTTGCCGATTTTTATCAAGACGTCTTTCACTTGTACAGAAAAGGACATGTTCAGATGTGAGGAATAACAGAGATTCATGTTCATATCTGAATGATGCGCTGTGTAGAGAGCGCAGATTCAGCTAGTACATTAAGTAAAGTTTCTCTTCACAGCTTACAGTGATAAAAATGTAAATTTCTGTTGCTTATTGTGATTTGATATCGAGATGCTAGCACGTAGTTTCAATAACGGTGAAACATAGAAATTTAGAAAAGGCCTCATGCTGCACGGGGCCTCGAGTTCGATTCGAGTTCGTTCGAGAATTGAAATTTGAATGCATTTCAGCAATTCGGGTTCCACTTTAAACTGTAGACTCATGTCTCATACAGCCGCGATGTTGATAAGGAACGCTGAACTTCAAGAAAATGAGCTACCAGTCATCCTGTATATCGTTTCTGACTTGCCTTTGTAACGATAATCTAGCAACAAGGAAATATTTTAAACATATCTCACCAGTTGTCTTTTACTTTCCTTGATACCATAAGACCAATATAACCTTTTTAAAAAATGAAACATGAGAATCCAATTGAAACGCCCATTGCGAATCTTTCTTTTAAATCCCTACCAGATTGTATTTTCAGTAATATTATTAAATTTCTTACCAACAAGAAGAGCCTGTCAGGCGCATTTCGCTACTTAAGAAAAGCTACTTTTTTAAAAAAATCTATTTTGCAAAGCATGACGAGAGAGAGAATGGAGCTAGGGGAAGGTTGTATGTCATCAGACGCTACCAACAGACAAGTTGACACGAGATGAAGTGGTTCTCAATTTTCCCTCCATTAAATGTTTCCAAGCTCTCTCTCTCTCTCTCTCTCTGCCTCTCTCTCTCGATCAAGGAATGCTGTTGCTGATAGGCCGAGAGAAAATTGAATTTCTGAGGAGAACTATCTGTTCTATGCATGTCAACCTCATCCTCCTCAATTGGCCTCCCTCATCGACGTTCCTGTCAGCACAGAGGCTAACCACTTGAGGATTCGCGGAATATGACAACACGAACTGTTAATAAATCATATTATTGAATCTGACAATTTACATTGCCAAAATTGGATGGATATATATTTCAATCTTGCCACAATATTCTATTAGGAACTTCCCAGATATAGACTAACTTTCTAAACTTTGATCGTTAATTAGTATTGTTAACAGTTTCAGTATTCCGACAAATTTTCAGCATTTTGTCACTAGAGATTATTTCTTCAAATAACAGTAACTACTAAGCTAGTCTCTGTTACTCCATAAAAACATATTTTTGTCTTTAATCAGAATTTGAATGTCTTTAATTAGAATTTTAAAATTTTTAATTAATTTATTCACATTTCGAATTTCTAACTTTATGCAGAAAGACAGTTGCTGTAAGACATATTATTTAATTAAATATTAATTAAAATATTTCCCTTTATGTCTTTTATGCTAAGAGAGATGATGATTAACGCAAGTGAATGATGATACAAGATTTGGTGGAATGAGAATGTGGGTGGAAAAGGGAGTACCCCGAGAAAACCCACGGATACGATATTGTCCACCACAAATTAACTTGGCCGTGATCGATCCAATGACCACAAACACCAGAGGTAAGCGTCCTACCACTGAGCCACCATTTTCTTCTTCGGAGAGTCTTAAACCCCTAATAGGCTTCTCTTCACTATTGTCAGGCTAACGCCTCAGACTGCTCGTCTACACCACTGACTACCACTGAGCTACCATAGCTCCATTCTCTTCTTCAGAGGGACGTGAATCTTCTACCTGTTTTTCCTTATGATTGTCAGGCTAACGCCTCAGAATGCTCGACTATACCACTGGCTACCACTGAGCTACCAAAGTTCCATTCTTTTCTTCAGAGGGACGTGAATCTTCTACCTGTTTCTCCTTATGATTGTCAGGCTAACGCCTCAGAATGCTCGACTACACCACTGACTACCACTGAGCTACCATAGCTTCATTCTCGTCATCAGAGGGACGTGAATCTTCTACATGTTTCTCCTTATGATTGTCAGGCTAACGCCTCAGAATGCTCAACTACACCACTGGCTACCACTGAGCTACCATAGCTCCATTCTCTTCTTCAGAGGGACGTGAATCTTCTACATGTTTCCCCTTATGATTGTCATTTGTCAGGCTAACGCCTCAGACTGCTCGACTATACCACACCGTATCAGACCAGTGGGGAAGGCACCAACGTCTTACAACCTGTAATGTAATTTCTGTCTGTTACGTTTCCTGAAAAATTCTATATCCGAAAACTGTTCATGATTTCGATTGTCGAATTCTGGTCTGTACGTGTAATTTCTCTGCTTTCGTTTCCATGATTTCTAAAGAGAATTTTTCGATATATATATATATAATTGTTGGTTTTTCGGATTCACAATTAAAATACTATTCAACATACATTTTTGTTTAATTTTTCAAGAAAAATTGCATTTCGGTTAGAGCTGTAGAAATATGATGAGAACTTGGATGTTAATAAATGGAAATATAGCATTAGAAAAGAGAGGTATACATAATAAATTATTATTTTTTTTATAATTTACCATATAATTAGTAATTTAGTTTCGCTGACGAGGACAGGTTTAGTCTTTGAAGATTAAATTGAAATGATGCTTAAACTGGTTTAAATATTAATTTTAAAATTGCTGACTTATTGTAAGCTTCTATAAAAATCTAATTTTGTAACCGAATGTGACAGATTTCTACAATTTCCGGTTTCAATACTTGGATTAGAGTAGGGCCGTAACTTGTGGGGGAAAGGGGGCAACTACCTCCCCAGAGAAGCTCCCCGCCGTTCGAGGGGAAGCCACTTTAAGACACAATTTTCTTACTCCATATACGATATGAACATGAAATTATAAATGACGCATCAAACAGGTTCACTACATTACATAAACAAAACAGCACACAACAGATAAATAAAACAAAAATCAGTCATGGGCCCATTTCAGTAAAAAAAAGTCTACTATTAAGGGCCCTAGAAATAATATTTATTCGTATGGCTTTGAGATTTTTCAATATTGTTCTCTTAATTAATTTGTCATATATGGAACAAACTTTGCCGTTTGGAAGGGCCCACAGGCTCCGGGGGGCCATAAAGAGTAAGAGAAAGATAGAAAGAGGGGGCCCAAGGTTTAGAAAAACAACTTTTTCTAGAGGGCAAAAATACGCGTATTAATGCTTGCCTTCACAGAAAAAAATCCAGGTTACGGTGCTGGATTGGAGCTGGAATAGCATATATTCATGTAGCGCTAAATAGTATATATGCCCCAAAGCAGTTTCTCGTTATCTATTGTCGCTTTTGCGTTTTGGAGATCATCATCGAAACCGGAAGTTATTGCAAAATTTCTACCATTTCCGGTTTCCGTAAAAGAATAAGGACGGAGAAAGAGTATATTTTTTGAGACACTTAATCCATATTAGGGCTCAATCTTGTCTCAGTGGTTAGCATGCACGCCTTTGGCGTGGGACGCCCGGGTTCGAATCTCCGACGGCAGCTTATGTGGTAGAAATCATAGCTTCACTGGTCTCATATAGCTTCACTGCTGAAAGAGACGCTAAACTTGATATCAACTCAACCGAATCCATATCAAACAAACCGTTTCTCACTATGATTTATAATTGTTTGTGATGCAGTCTGGGACAAAGATTTCATTTCGGTTCCGCAAGGGATGTGTAAACAGGAATGCATAAACTGTTGCTGTCTAATGAATACAAAAAGAAAAAGTTCGTAGTGGAGAAAACAAAGAGGAAAAAAACAAAGGATCTATTTATGTTGGTGCAATGAAGTGCTTTTATGGCGAGCGCGGAATATAACACACAGTAAACACGGAGATCAAAGTGTGGTAGCGAAACATTTCAATTAGGAAATCTCGGTGCGTATGGAAATTTTGTGGTTAACGCTGGTCGTTGTCTCAATGCAAGGGATTTAGGCTTAAGCAGCGCAATAACCTGATACAATTCACTTTAAAAAATAGCAGCTGACAAGGAAACGCAATTCTCATTTCAACGTCAATTCCGTTGTGGCGGGATCTCGCCTTCAAACTCGCTTTACTGGTGAATAAATCAACATGCTAAATTATCAATACCTAGATAGAATGTAAAATCGATTTCTGAAATTTCGATATATCGATCTAGATATTTTTGTCGAAGTCTAATATTTGCAAATGTCAATCGAATGTCATATCATCTCGTTCATTCGTAGCAATAAAGTTAGACCACGCGTCTTTGGAACGGTGAGACCTGTTCCATTCCGGTGGGACCTCATGTGCTTCGGATCCCACGTAGGTCAACGTGTCATAGCCTTGCTGCTGAACGAGACGCTATACTCTAATCAATCAACCCATCATATCATTTCTTAGTTCTCACGAACTGCGTAACTTGTAACCCAAAGGAAACAGAACATCATTATACACATTGTTTGGTAATTCGAACAAGCATGATCCTCGACTCTCTTACTTTTCTCACTAAATCTATAATTTTATTTCTCTCTTGTTGCATGTATGTATGTGTACGTGTGTGACGAAGCAGTACACTGAAAGATAACTGCAAGGTCTATCAAAGTGTATGTGCGTTTGAATCACAGAAAAGAAAAGCTACATTTTTTTAAGGGATATCAACGTTTAGTCGAATGAGCCTGTAAAACTTAACCTGTAGAATATAAGTAGACAGTAGCACTGACTGGGCTCCAAAAAATATTTTGTGAAATCTATTTAAATCTATTAAAGCCAGTAGCCTATATTTTACTTCTCCAAAGGAAGACCTGATATTATATATGAAATATTCAAGACATGGTACTTTAAATGAGAATATCACATCTGAAATCGAACACATGAATATTCGAGCTCGAACAGTGGACATCATCAAATGCATACGATCCTTTGTCCAGTAGGAATCGTCATTTTTAATTGTTTCATACTTGTCCGATGTCGACTCATTTTTTTCGTAAACGAGGGGGCCGCGGTGGCTCAATGGTAGAGCGTTCACTCCTGGTGCATGGGGTCCTTGGTTCGATCCTAGCTCGTGCCAAGTGAGCTATGTGGTGAACAAACACCGTGTGCGTGGGTTTTCTCGTTCCCTTCCACTCTCTTCATTCCACCATTTCATTCATTTCTCATCGTCACCGTCTCCTTTAACCTCGCCGGCATAACTGTAAGACATAAAACTGAAAGATTTCGTGTCGTTTTTTGTAAACGATTCAACGTCTATAGGCAACATATTATGACTATGAACAATATTCGACCAACCGGTTTCAATACTTACTTCCGCAGACTAAAAACGATAAATGCTATCAAAATGTTTTATCAGTTGTTTCAGCGTCTCAAGAGTAGATTTCATATCCTTTCTTAGCCCTCTATTCAAAACGGAAGTGGTTAAAATTAGCCATTTCCTGTTTCAACTTTTATCGCTTTAGAACGAAAACTGTAAGGTATATCGACTATTGGCTTCTTCATGTGGATTCAGCGTCCGAGGAAAGAATTCTATCTTTGATCGTATTACTCTATTGCAGCCAGTGCACTACTTCAAGTTTGTGTATTAAATTCCCATAGTTTAGAAGTTTTTGTTTCAGTCTGTAAAACGATACTCTCATCACATATAATTATTTACTGTAAGTATCACGCTAATGAACATTGTAAGATTGTTAATCTTGAACGAAAGCGAGTTTTTTTTTTAATTATGTTTCTTGCAATAGATAGATAGAGTGGTTAGTTCGTTAATAGAGTCAACCCGTTAACACTTGCAAGAGTAATGATTACGTTAGCTGTGGGTACTCATGTCTGCCCCGTTTAAAGTCTGTAACATTCCCTAGCTTCTATGCAACCTGTACAGTAGCAAAGTAATGCTGGTTGCCTATAATAGAAGGCTAAGTAGTTTTTCTTATTGCAATTATCTCGGCCGAGTTGGATAATGGAGTCAATCCGTTAACATCTTCACGGGTAACGGTGGCTATTCATATCCCGTTTAAAATTATATAACATTGCCTAGCTTCTATGCAACCTGTACAGTAGCAAAAAAATGTTGTTTGCCTATGATACAAGGGTAAGTAGTTTTTCTTATTGTAACTATCTCGGCCCAGTTCGTTAATGGAGTCAATCCGTTAACATTTTCACGAGTAATAATTACGTTAACTGTGGCTACCCATATCTTTCCCGTTGAAAATCTACAAAATTCCCTAGCTTCTATGCAACCTGTACAGTAGCAAAGTAATGCTGGTTGCCTATAATAGAAGGCTAAGTAGTTTTCTTATTGCAATTATCTCGGTCGAGTTCGTTAATAGAGTCAATCCTTTAACATTTTCCCGAGTAATAATTAGGTTAACTGTGGCTACCCATATCTTTCCCGTTGAAAATCTACAAAATTCCCTAGCTTATATGCAACCTGTACAGTAGCAAAGTATTGCTGGTTGCCTATAATAGAAGGCTAAGTAGTTTTTCTTATTGCAATTATCTCGGCCGAGTTCATTAATGGAGTCAATCCGTTAACATTTTCACGAGTAATAATTACGTTAACTGTGGCTACCCATATCTTTCCCGTTGAAAATCTACAAAATTCCCTAGCTTCTATGCAACCTGTACAGTAGCAAAGTATTGCTGGTTGCCTATAATAGAAGGCTAAGTAGTTTTTCTTATTGCAATTATCTCGGCCGAGTTCATTAATGGAGTCAATCCGTTAACATTTTCACGAGTAATAATTACGTTAACTGTGGCTACCCATATCTTTCCCGTTGAAAATCTACAAAATTCCCTAGCTTCTATGCAACCTGTACAGTAGCAAAGTATTGCTGGTTGCCTATAATAGAAGGCTAAGTAGTTTTTCTTATTGCAATTATCTCGGCCGAGTTCATTAATGGAGTCAATCCGTTAACATTTTCACGAGTAATAATTACGTTAACTGTGGCTAACCATATCTTTCCCGTTGAAAATCTACAAAATTCCCTAGCTTCTATGCAACCTGTACAGTAGCAAAGTAATGCTGGTTGCCTATAATAGAAGGCTAAGTAGTTTTTCTTATTGCAATTATCTCGGTCGAGTTCGTTAATAGAGTCAATCCTTTAACATTTTCCCGAGTAATAATTAGGTTAACTGTGGCTACCCATATCTTTCCCGTTGAAAATCTACAAAATTCCCTAGCTTATATGCAACCTGTACAGTAGCAAAGTATTGCTGGTTGCCTATAATAGAAGGCTAAGTAGTTTTTCCTATTGCAATTGTCTCGGTTGAGTTCGATAATGGAGTCAATCCGTTAACATCTTCACGGATAACGGTGGCTATAGGGAAAAGCGGGATATTCACGAACACTTAAGCTTTCATTACAAAAACTCTTTTTTTTTTTTTTGAGATAAAATTAAGATTTCTTGTGTACATAAAGCTTGGAGTTTTTCCTGTTTACTAAAGTGCAGAGGAAACTGGAAAGTAACATTTTTCAACAAAATCAGTGAGATGTTTTAAAAATGTACCTATATGTTCGGCATTGTCCTAGGGGTCGGGGTAATCCCAAACATACTGTTTACTTTAAATTTGCCTTAACGAAAGAAGCGAAATGCATTAAAATACATTAAAATTATACCGTAATTTAGTATTTAAATCTTTAATAATTATTATAATTACAAACATAACTCAAGTTAATGAGACGCATGATTAACCCTCACCATCTTTGGAATCATTATAAATGAAAGCTAATAGGTAAAGTCTAAACAAAGTGTACTCTTATGAAACAAGTTCAGAAATAACGGTGCATTAAGTAAAATATTCATTAAAATGAAAACGTAATTTGGAATTGTAGAAATCACAGAATTATGCATTAATGTTTTGCTCCAAACGACAATGTTCTTTAATAGTTCAATTGTCAAATGCGGTTATTAGGCTGAACAAAATTGGCTAACTGCTAAGACGCTACTAGGCTAAACAAATTTGTAAAACACTCTGTGAATCTCACACAGAAAAGATGCAGCCTATGGTGAAGGATCATATATCGAGAATAGGGTTACTGATTATAGAATAATGAAGTAATTCTGCTGCGAATGGTCTAAAATAACAAATATAGCAAACTATTCTAATTAATAAAGCTAATAATGCTTATTAACAAAACATGATTTATTTCCTAAACCAATTTCAATAACTTTATTACCTACTTTTTAACAAAAAGAAACTATTTAATTTATTTTTTTTTGATAATTTATTTTACACCATGGGGCAATCCCGAACATTCCGGGGTAATGGGAAACATTCTGTCTGGCATTTTTCCATGAGGCACCATTTTATTGTTAATGTCGAAACAAAATATTGACTGCATACAGGCTAGTAAAATTACAAAGAACTAATGCTCGAATAAAGGGAAATATATCCCTATCTATAACAATATAGATAGAGCCAACTTACCTTGCCCAGATTGTTGAATCAACGTTATAAGTGAATCGACAAAAACAACAAAACGTCTTCTTCCTGGTAATCCACTTAACTGATTGTCACCAAATTAATGCTACACTTTTCCAGGTCTCTGGTAGAGTGCAGCAAAATCATGTAGTTTCTAACAAGCTTGCTTGGGTGTAAGCTTGGGTGTTCGGCATTACCCCAGTGTTCGCCAATACCCCGGTTTCCCCTATACATCCTGTTTAAAATATATAACATTCCCTAGCTTGTATGCAACCTGTATAGTAGTAAAGAAATGTGGGTTGTCTATAGAAAAGGATATGTTCTTTTCTTACTGCATCTATCTTGGTCGAGTTCATTAACGGAATCAATCCGTTAACCTCTTCATGGCAACGCTTGCCCTTTCAACGCAAGCGATAATTTAGCTTTTTGTTGTATTGCAAGCGATAATTTAGATCCTTAACAGAGCGTCATATAACTGGCCATTCACTGGCTATTGACTTGCCGCCAGCATAAAAGATTTACGTCAAGCATGAATGGAACATTAAATGCAGGGTTGACCCCATGTAACTTCGTTACTGGAATCTAGCTGGCGGCATGCTTGCACGCTTTAGAATCAAGCCGGATGCAAGCTTCCCGACTTGCAATGCAAGCTTACAGCAAGCGGTTTGCAAGTTGTCTCTGTTACTAGGGATTGATTAAAAGACATGTGTTTTTGAAACTCAGAAGGGGTAATTGCCCCCTACTCTCCCCAAATGATGTCCGTGGTCCCCTCATAGAAAACATATGGGGAAGGATTTCGAAAGAAAAATAGTTTCCGCACTTGCGTAGTATATTACTTATATATCTTTCACATAAGTACTTCACAGTAAAACGGAAAAAAAAATAACTGTGGTCTGCAGAAAGAAAGAAAACAAGGCCATATTATTGCTGACACGCAGAAATAAAACTCCCCTCTTTTACTATTATCAAAGATATAAACAACAATGTGAGGGAATTGGATGTCGACGCAAGTGATTAGGATCAACAAATTACTTTTCGCGAATTCAATGTAGGTATACAGGGGAGCTGAAGAAGGAAAAAAAAAACAATTTTCCTCAGACAAGGAAACATAGATGAGTTTCGCCTCTGTCTTTTTTTTTCCCCCTTTCTACACAAGCAAAATAAACTCTGTGACACATACCGGTAGGTGGCGCTGGATCGTGTTTCGAGAGTCAATCGTGTCGGGAGAAGCCTATCTGATGTTTGTTTGTCAGTTTTCGTGCTCTGTAAGCAAACGACGAAGCTAGAGAGAACACGAAGCACAGTGGTGCCAGCTAAAAGAAAAAAAATGTCTTTATAAATGAAATTTTCGTCAGGAGGACTGGAAAAATGAAGCCAAGGCGAAATAAATGCAAAAATGATATTAATGGATAAGCGTTATAAGCTCTCGCGTAAGTAATAATGGTATGATAAATTGAGTTGGTCAGCGAGGAAAACTGAATCACATCACGTAAAATCTTGTTCAAAAAATCTAGTCACCTATCTCTCATTAAAAAGTTCTATAACTACTCTTATCAAACCGAATACGCTAAAATCTTATTTATCCAATTTATTTATTTTTTTTATTTGAAAACAAAATATTAAAAATTTCATTATGAGAATTCATTCTTTAAAAGACCAACGCCTTTTTCTTACAGGTAACCACCACAGGGTAATCTTTCAAGGAAGGAATGGAGACACTTCAACGGTTTATCCCTCCCTTGATCATATCCTGGGGATCATGTCCGCCACTGCATATATATAAAGTTCCAATAAGCCTATTTGGGTATTATGCGTCTAGGGAGCGACCAAGCCAGATGTTCTTATTTGTTATTTAATCGAGGTGACGTCACAAAAACTGCTATTTTTTTAACGTCAGTAGCATACTACTTTAATTAATCAAGATAAATTCTGTATAAATTGACGTATCTTGTTTATTCTTTTTTTTGTTGCGCAAATGTGAAAAACAAACAGCACTTAGAGACTAACGTAAATTGATTCAGATTGGCTTTGTAGGTGAAGAAGCTCTAGTCTTTATTAGGTCAATAATCGTTACATTTTACTTATTTATTCTTTATAATATTAACGTAGTGAAGGGTGGAAAAATAAGTGTAACCTCAATGCTATGAGAGAGATTCGAACAAGCGTTAGACAGGAATTGCGATTTTGCTACCCTCTCATCCATATCAATTGTCTGATATTCTCTATTTTCTCGTGTGATTTTCAATCAAATGTCCCAGTTGAGTACTCTATAAATAGGACCTTCGGGAGACTAAAAGAAAAGTAATGGATGTTGTGCACATGCCTATAAGTTCTAGAATGAAAGCTACGACACTTTGCGCCAGGGGAGAAAACTGTGTTCCTGAAACCACTGTCTGTACAGAAAATCTCCCGCTATGTAGAAAATAAAATAAAGAAAAACACTAAATATCTGCAGTTGTCATCTTGTCAAATGGTTTGACAATGAAGATCATCATAAATTCTTTGTAATCAGAATTCGATTCTCTTATAGAACTTCGTAAACTCGTTGTAATGGTAAATGTGTCTTTATTCTCTAATTATTATTTTTTTTAAGAAGTTAAACGTCTCTTTTTAGTGTTAAGGCTGTATGAGATTGTGAACATCTGTCCAAAATGGGATCCGACCATTTACTGGGGGTTTGTATGTTAAAATAATCACTTTCGAAGATTCAAGCCCGGCACAACGAGCAAAGTAGCCACTTGGCAATGAATGGGTGTTTGTTATTGTGTTTTTTGATGGGCAGAAAGTGTTATAAGTAGAAGAATATTTAATTAGCACTCACCCTTAATAGAAAATTAAAGTATCAACTAAAAAAGATAATTTTTCATCATTTATATTTCGTCTTCTGTGAATAATAGAAATTAATGTTTCTCTATGGTGGAAATAGTACAGTGATTACCAATACACGCTGAAGGAAAGAGTTTTCGGGCCAAGTATATGTATATTTAAATGTGTTAAACGAGAAAGTATTAGGAATGGTGAGAGAAAAGAGAATACTTCAAAAAGAAGAGATAAGATGACTGGAGACATTGTGAGACATAGAGGAATCACGTCAGTAGCTATGGATGGGATTGTAGAAGGAAAAATTTCTACAGGAAGACCACCATTCAAAATTAAGGACACAATAATACAAGATACAGGCAAGAAGAGCTACAAAAAACAAAAACAAAAAATGTTTGACTCACAAGCAAAGGGTACGATATCAGGACTCGAGTCGCGCAATAAGAGTTATATTTTCTTAAAGAGCATCAAATAGTTAGTTAATTACCAAGTTATTAGCTGCAGTCCGCCAATAGGGAAAAAGTGATGTGACTTCAAAGGTAATAATGGAGCCTATGGCAAACACACGAAAGAAAGAAAGAAAGAAAGAAAGCGTCTCTCCTATATATTTGGGGAAGTGATTCGAACGACATATTCAAGTCACACAGTTGATGTGGAAATTAGAAAAGATCGAATGATCCAAACAAAAGCAGTTTGTACAATGTGAACACCTTTGAACAACAAACAAAGACAACGAACTTTACAACAAATTTGATCCTGCAAATGTCACATTCACGAAGAAACTGATCCCGGCTGGTAATTGGTAACTAACTATTTGATGGTCTTTAAGGATATATAATTCTTATTGCGCAACTCGAGTCCTGATATCGTACCATTTCCTTGTCAGGATAGGGAAGGTTGAGAAGCTGCATCAACCAATCGAGAGATTGCTGACCTGAGATAATGATCTTATTTTCAGTGAGTGCGCGTAATATAGCTGCTGAAACGTATGTGCATGAGGAAGCTGGCCGAACAACTCTCCTCTGGAATTCTTTCAATTTAGCGTCCGACGATTAGCCTTTTAGGCCAGGTAAGACAATTGATTAAAGCAAGTGAATGATGATCGAAGAATTGGTGGAATGATAATGTGTAAGGAAAGAAGTGTACCCCGAGAAAACCCACGGACACAATGTTGTCCATTACAAACGTATTTGACCGGGTATCGAACCAGGAGTCCCACACATCAGAGATAAGTGATCTACTACTGAGTCACGGTGTCCCCTTCAACTCACCTCTGGTTCTACGATTTCTCTTAATTATTTTTTCTTGCGTTTATCACATATCTTCTTTAGCATACTCGACATAAGAGCGCAACGTTAAATTAAAGATTTCTGTTTTAAAAGTAAATCGAAGATAAAATCAATATGATCTAATCTTATTTTGCATAACTTCGAAATCATTATTATTCACTTGATGTCGAATAGAAAAAAAAAGCGAAAGGTAATCGGTGAGTGTTGTAAACTTGTTGCCATCAAATCTGAAACGTTACTCTCTACGACTAGTTGCTTAATGTTAGTCAGGTACTTTCGAAATCTCTATATTTTGTCATTATTGAAGCTCATAGTAGCAATTTGAAAGCCAGTCTCGGCCAGTAAACAGGATACAGTTTCATAGCACGTGGCAACCAATAGCGGATACAGAGGGATCGATCGCCTCCTGTATAATCAATGTAGACATGAAATACAGAGTTCATCAAATCAGAATAAAGTAGTGCAATATTTTATAGATAGACCTATAGAAAGTAACCTTTTTAGGGGTACAGATGCCCCCAAGCAACCGCCCTTTCCGTGCATTTACTACTGGTAGCAACATTGCACTTCACTGGTAGAAGATACTTCCACAAAAGAGCATCAAATAGATCGAAAGTGTTGAATATAAATGTATTTAAACAACGATTATTTGTTTCTTGAAATCATTTAGTTTTATTCTACTTTTCATACTGCGTCTGGGTGTTATTTTTGGCTTATTTTTTGCTCGACTGTCAAAACAGCCCCGACAGACAGACTGAATAATAAGCTGTGCTTGCATGTCGGATGAGACCCGCACAAACTTTTTCGTTCGCGTAGCTCGTGTCGGGGTTAATACCGCGATATTCCTAACTTTATAAGCTTCTGCGATATGTAGGGAAATCGAGAAATTAACAACTGTTGGTTATAAAAATAGACATGGTAGAAATGGGTAGTGGGTAGCAAGAGCGCCGATTTCCCAGTAACTTTTGGGGGAGGGTCATTCATAAAAAATACATGTAACAATATATTACAATAAAAAATACATATAAAAATATACATTCATAAAAATACATGAGGGCGCACATGAGCTTTGGGGGGACCGGGCTCCCTCGGCCACCCCAGGATCGGTGCCCTTGGTGGGTGGGGTAGAAATGTTAGAAACAAGGCAAATGAAAAGGATACATACCATTTCTACAAGTAAAACTATTGCAAACCACGTGAAACCACAAGATTTTTAACCTTCTTATACCTTCAAGTGGCAATCATAGCCAACTACAACGCAAAATCATGAATTTATTACTGTTTCTATGCAATTTATTGAAATTTTGCTAACATTTTACATAATTCAATACAAAGAGTAAAGAGAAATCAATTACGTATTCCTGCGGAACAATTCCATACCTCTCTGTCCAGAAGTGCATGAACAGATATACGTATATTCTATATATAGCCTACTCAAATACATGCTCACCTTTGGGAATGGATATTATTTGCTTGATTAACGAAAAAGGGATTTTTTTTTGTGTCTCGTCTTAAATGAAATTTTTATTCTGTAAGTATTGGCAACCCTGTCTCAATAGAGAGGCGTCGAGTGAAAGAAGTGATTTGGCACAGAATATCCTTGGAAGGACTTGCGTTTTTCCTCACAATTTCCTTACTATTTTGTCTCGAGAACGCTGATAGAGCCAACCCAAAAAAGAAATGTCGACAATGATACCGGGCGACAAGCTTTAGATGAAAAGGAGAGTGGGAATGAATTGAAGTCTATTTTCCACGACATGTCAATAAAAAGGCCTCATATCGGAACGGTTGGTAGTTCGACGTGCTAAGAGTTCTTCTCAATAGCTTTAAGCATTCTTCCTTTTTCCATCTCCAAAAGCAAAGAAAGGTCCGCATTTGACCTCCAATAAATGCGTTTCCTTCACTCAAAAATTAGATTTACACTGCTTCTGGAAGTCTGAACATGACCAATGATTTCCTTCACTTTTTTTTATAACTTCTTTAGAACTAGAAGAATTGCAAACAAGGATTTTTTAAAACTGTTTTCACTAAAGCTGACATCGGTGAGGTTAAATTACCGATCATGATATAATGTCATGTGGTATTTAGTCAACATTCTACATACAATTTTATTGATAAAAAAAGCTATTTACTTGTGCTATGAAACATAGCTGAGCGAGCGTTAGCGAGCAAAGGGGGTTAGAAGCCAGGTAGGGCTCGTTTTATTTCACCTTTACTCCACTGATAATACTACCTGACATTACGTCGTGATTGGGTAGTGTAACTTCAATGTAAATCCAACCTCACCCAAGCTGACATAGGGATCTCAAAGATCATCATTGCAAGTTGATCACTTCAACTGTTACCTAGTTATGATACAGGCAAATATGTCCCTATCCTCATGAGTTAAAAAAAATAAGCATAAGCAGTTCTATCTATGGTAAGTTTTATTTGCATTTTTATTCCTATGCACAATGTTAGCAATTATAACGTTTGTATATGCTAATGGCAGTGTTCCCTATATACTTCATAAATCCATAAATTGCTGGTAAAACAAACCAGAGACTGATAACAAAACAACTAGAGAGCAAATTTATACTTACATTAACTTAGATTCAAGTTTATTTAGGTAGTTCCTGTATCTTTAACGTCTAACACAAGAAAATTGAAACACTTTAAATAATCGAATACAGAATGCTCTTAGCAGTGCCGCACCTATTCCTAATAATGACAGAATACTCCTAATAGTGACAGAAATCTCCTAACAGTGACATAATACTCCTAATATTAACACACGTACTCCTAATAGTGACAGAATACTTCTAACAGTGACATAATAATCCTAACAGTAACACACATACTCCTAATAGTAACACACGTACTCCTAATAGTGACAGAATACTTCTAACAGTGACATAATACTCCTAACAGTAACACACAAACTCCTAATAGTAACACACATACTCCTAATAGTGACAGAATACTCCTAACAGTGACATAATACTCCTAACAGTGACATAATACTCCTAATAGTAACACACGTACTCCTAACAGTGACAAAATACTCCTAACTAGAGCCGGATCCAGGATTGTTTGAGGGGGTGCACCAATAACCAATCATACCGAAACTCTTCAAAGTGACATGTGACAGTATTCTTTACTCCTGACAACGCTGCTACATAGAACGGAGGAGGTATTTTAAAGAGGTGGCAAGTGGAATGGAGGACAAAAATGTCCTTCTCTGCTCCTGCCTTCTGTTTTCTTTTCTAGTTTAAAAATGTTACATTGTTTTGCTTGATGAATCCTTTTGCTTCAACTTTCAGAAAATCAACTTAAACTTGCTTTTCCAAAGCTCTGCTTTCTTTTATGCCCCAAACGCAAACATGATGGAAGAAAGTTTCGGAATGTGTTGCTTTTTCACTGCTAGCTTCTCATTTTAGATAATGTATACTTACAACGAAGGGGGTGCACGTGCACCTTTGCACCCCCCTAAATCTGGCCATGCTCCTAACAGTGACATAATACCCCTAATACTAACACATGTACTCCTAATAGTGACAAAACACCCCTAAAGTGACATAATACTCCTAATAGTAACACACGTACTCCTAACAGTGACAGAATACTCCCAACAGTGACAGAATACTTCTAAGAGTGGCAGAATACTCCTAACAGTGACAGAATACCTCTAAGAGCGACAGAATACTCCTAACAGTGACAGAATACTTCTAAGAGTGACAGGATACTCCTAACAGTGACAGAATGCTCCTAACAATGATACACATACTCCTAATAGTGACAGAATACTCCTAACAATGATACACATACTCCTAATAGTGACAGAATACTCCCAACAGCAAGGCATGTACTATTTGTAAGTTGACTTGTTAATGTGCAGTGGCGACTTTAGCGGGTATGCCGGGTCTGCACGGGCCTACCCAAAAAATTTGAAAAAATATATAAACGCTAAAAGATACTTAAAGAGTAAATGTATTTTCCACTATTTATATTAATGGTAGATAATTATTTAAATAGCATCAACCACTACTATAAAACTAATTTCCTACTGTCGTTAATCAACCAAATGTGTGTACTGTATAATGTATCCATAAGCGAGGGAGCTGGCCCACCCAAAATTAAAATCCTAAAGCCGCCCCTGTTAATGTGATTACGTTAAGTTGTAGAAATAAACTACTAGTTCCAAGTTCTTGTAAAAATAATCTAGGAACAAGGATTTCTGAGACTCAGGCTTGCAACTTCTATATTTTAGGAGTTATGAAGTAATAGCTTAATAGTTTTGAAATTCCTAACACTTCCTACTAAAAGAAAAAGAAAAAGAAAAAAAGAAAGAAAAGAAAACAGAAAAGCCTGATGGTGTAAATATAAAAAATCTTTAACCTTTCTTACTACACTACAAGATTCCAATAATAGTCCTGTTCTAGAATACGAGGAGAGGTAAGGTCTCAGTGAATCAACGTCAAATAATTTTAGCACTTACTGTTACTATGACAACAAGTTGTTTATCGAACCGTTTGATTGAGAAAATAAACTGAAGCCGGAAAATGAATATGCAACATCCGATTGCTTCTTTTGCAATGTTTTCTTGTAGCGTTAATGGACCGTCACGATCACAATTGTTGACAACGTAATAGATTCTGAGTGAAACTTCGTACTTTGTCGCTAAGCGATGGGTTGGTCTACAAAGTACGTAACTTTGTTATTCTATCGATTAAAGTCGAGTAAAGTTCTCGAATACGATCGCATGTCGTCTCTTGCACCATATTTTCAAAGCTTCTAGTCCTTGGGTTCGTGGGGTTCCTGGTTCGACCCCCGACCAGGTAAATTCGGGGTGCACAACATCGTGTTCGTGGGTTTTCTATCGTATTCTTGTTTCCTGTTACATTCTCATTCCACCAATGTTTTCATTGTCATTTCACTTGCCGCATTTATTAGTCTCCCTTACTTTAACAGGCATAATCGTGGGACGTTAAACTGAAAGATTTCATTTCATTTCAAAGTCTCTAGTGCAAAGACTACCAGGTTCGAGCAAATTCCGCTTAAGAGCATTGAAAACTACTAAGTGTACTTGCCATGAGTGAGGCGCTTTGGAGTAGAACAAAACCTCTGGAATCCTGGGTAGGGATGCGCACGAGACAAGATTTGAGGCTGTCTCGACTCGACAAACGTATATTTTTCTATTGGAAGAGCTGTGTCTCGATTCGAATTTTCTCAGGAAAATTCTGTCTCGACTCGAATTTTCTCATGAAAATTCTGTCTCGACTCGATTCGTTCGCATCCCTAATCCTGGGATCATGTTAATTTTGAATCAAAACAGGAAAACTGGAGCTCTCTTTGGAATGGATTCCTAAATCCTACTTATGTTGAACTCTTCACAAGTCCTTCACACTGATCTAAAGGGTAGCGCAAGCCTTTGGTGCACAGGGTCCAAGGTTCAATTCCCGATGTGGGGAACCTTGAAATTTGAATGCATTCTTGCGTTCGAATTCCACCTTATGCTGTAAGTTCACGTCTCATACAGTCTAAAAGGGGACTTGAACTCCGGTCAACCAACCAACCATGAACTCATCATTTTTTTTTTCTAATGAAGTTTTCTTTTTTAAAAAATCTGACTTGAATAATTTAATAAAATGCTTAAAGATCTCTCCAATATTGCCTGGTTTCTCTTATTAGATGAATGATCTCGCCATAGAAGTTTAGGGATGGGCACGAGCGAGTTCGAGCGAGTTTTCTTTGAAACTCGACTCAACTCGGAACACACATCTTTGAGCTCGACTCGTCAACTCGGCTCGAAAAATTTCCTGCAACTCGACTCGAATTCGAGCTGAGTTTCGAATCGAGTCGAGAAAAACGAACTAAATCCTCTGTGTAATTTCAAGTACTCTCTTCAAGTACTTGATACATATACAATATATTTTCAATACTACTACTACTACTGCTACTACAACTTATTATTATTATTATTATTATTATTATTATTATTATTATTATTATTATTATTATTATTATTATTATTATTATTATTATTATTATTATTATTATTATTACATCGTGTAACACACCGCGTAAAGATAGGCGGTTTGTTTCTGAATACTAAAATCTAGTTGACTACCGATCTCGATCGTGGACAAGTCTTCAGGAGGCAAGGACTTCGGTTCTGGGTTTGAGTTCCGAAGGAACATGTATTCGGGCTCGAGCCAAAAGTTGTTAAAAGTTATAGGGCGCCGGCCAAACATGTTCAAAACCACTCGGCCCGGATTTAGGGTTGTCAACGGCTCGAGGAGCTTGATTTACAGCTCATTCGCTATCGAGCCAAAGGGAGAAGTAAGCCGCATTGAAAGCTCACCAAACCGAGCCGGCTCGAGCCAGTGACTCACCTGAGCCGAACCAAATGGAGCTGATGGCTCACCGCAACCGAGCCTGTTCGAGCTATCGGCTCAGTTGAGCTCAGTCGAACCAAACCGATGGGCTCACTTCAACGGAGCTTCATGTGGTTCGAACTCCACGTTAATCAGTAGGTCTAATTTCATATAGCCTCTCTGCTGAAAGGGATGTTGAACTCAAATTCAGTTCAACTCGTTTCAACGGAGCTGGTTCAAGCTTATGACTCATCCCAACCGAGCCGGTTCGAGCCATCGGCTCAATTGAGCCGAGTCGACGGTTCATCCCAATCGCGTTGACTGAGTCCAATCTTCGACGGAGTTGAACCGAGCCGAGCCGGTTGACATCACTACCCGGGTTGGGCTTCAGCTTAGGCTCAAAAATTCGACTGTGCAAGTCTCAGCCTTCATAGTAAGAACTACAGTATATATTTACTTATGTGGTGGTCACGACGTTCGAGGCTGTCTCGTTATCAAGACGAGATGAGATGCGAATAGTGTCCCCTGTCATGAGCTACACGACACATAAGTATTCCACATTACAGCTTACATTTCTTATAGCTTTTGCTTTCCAACAAACTCGACTCGACTCGAAACTCGGCCTTAGAAACAATGACTCGTCTCGGAAGTCGACTCGTTAAAATTACCTTTGACTCGGCTCGAAACTCGACTCGTTAAAATTACCTTTGACTCGACTCGAAACTCGAGTTGAATTCGAATCGAGTCGAGTTTTAGCTCGACTCGTGCCCATCCCTAGTTATAACTGGTAATAGATATATATTCAAATAAAGCAAATCTGAAACCTGTAAGAAATGTAAATCTTCGACTAGATAAGAGGAGTAGAAATACATTAAATGCTTCCGAAGAGTCTGATCTTCACAAATGTATCAATATACAGGGTGACTCAATAAGAGCTCTCATATTTTAAAGGCTAATAAGGCAAAAAGTATTGGAGATAGAAAATGTTTACTGAAAAATATGAAATGATATTTATTACAGTTTGCAATTACTTTATTTTGATTTGTTCTGTTCTTACACCTTTCTTAGAAAGCTTTACAGCTGCAGCATGCTAACTTACAGAACGTTTTGCGGACAGCAAAATGTAGACTGTCTTACAGCCTCGATATTCCAACAGTAAACCTGTTGTTCGGTAGTACTCGACCCACTGCAAGTAGTCTTCCGATCAGGAACATTTTCACTACGTGGAATAGCAAACTTTAAGCGGAAAGCTCTTTGCACTGTAATCACAGAATTACTGATTTTGAAGAACATATCGACTGTATGTGCGATGAGCTTCTGGCCAAACCATATTGACGACTGAAAACTGCAGGAGAGGTGAGCGGAAAAGACGATCCCAACTCTTCTTTCCTCTCCACTAAAAGCGCTATAGCCGATCAAAAAAGAATGTGTTTTTATGGGGTGTTATTTACAATAATTGTATTGTCAATTTGCTGTGTAATTTCAACACACAATAGTGCAGAATAATTATGAACTGTTTTCAACACCATTTTATATTTTTGAATAAACAAATGTCTAGCTTCAATACTTCTTGTTTTATTAATCTTTAAAATATGGGAAGTTTTATTGGGACGCCCTGCACTTGCATACATTAATAATAATAATAATAATAATAATAATAATAATAATAATAATAATAATAATAATAATAATAATAATAATAATAATAATAATAATAATAATAATAAGAAGAAGAAGAAGAAGAAGAAGAAGAAGCAGAAGAAGAAGAAGAAGAAGAAGAAGAATATTAAGAATTAGAAGAATAAGAAGAAGATATTGGCAAGATCCATGAGGACGACATCCTAACCTTTTGAGATTTATGCATAGGGTTTAGGTATAATAATTTTTTAACATACTATTTTCTGCGGTGTAAGTTTCGTTGAATAAGTAAAACAATTGTAAAATTCTCTGTGTTTATAGAGTAGAGCAAAATGTGTTACATGGGAGATCGGACTTTCCCATTGCCTTTTATTACAAAAAGTTCCTCTTGAATACAAGTATATTACAATAAGTAAAGTTTCCTCTAATTATGTAGGTAAATAGCAAAAGGAACTCAATGACCAGGCGTCATAGGGCTTTGTTGGTTAGGTTACTCTGAATGACCGGGGCGGGCGTCTTAAAATACGTTGTCACTTTACATGAATCTTGTAGCTGTCATTCAAACATCTTGCAACCCGATCTTTCTATTTACTGTTTATACATTACAACATTCTGAAAGCAAGAAAGTTATCTCCACTCATGCAGCACTGCACTCTAGTGGACAAGTAGTGAACCTTCTCATTAAAAACCTGTATTTTGGCGCGCTTCCCATTCCTGTCCAAAAGAATCCACTGTTTCGGAAGCGGCGAAATTGTTTTTTTTTTTTTCTTTATGTCAGCGGGAGGGCGTCAGCAGGTAGCAGGCAAGACGACCAAGAAAGTTGCACATGGTTTGACCCCTTACAAGATGAAAAAAAAAACTGTTGTACGTAACTTTCAAGATTGTGTTTACATGGAGAAATATTATAGGATTTTAAGATTTTTTTTTTATGACAGCTACAAGATTCATGTAAAGTGACAACATACCTTGAGAGAGGGAATGAGAATTTGTTGATTATTATAGGTGCCTGTCAATGACCGGACGTCTTAGAGAGGAAAAGGAGCTCAATGACCAGGCGTCTTAGAGAGGAAAAGGAGCTCAATGACTAGGCGTCTTAGAGAGGAAAAGGAGCTCAATGACTAGGCGTCTTAGAGAGGAAAAGGAGCTCAATGACCAGGCGTCTTAGAGAGGAAAAGGAGCTCAATGACCAGGCGTCTTAGAGAGGAAAAGGAGCTCAACGACTAGGCGTCTTAGAGAGGAAAAGGAGCTCAATGACTAGGCGTCTTAGAGAGGAAAAGGAGCTCAGTGACTAGGCGTCTTAGAGAGGAAAAGGAACTCAATGACCAGGCGTCTTAGAGAGGAAAAGGAGCTCAATGACTAGGCGTCTTACAGAGGGGTAAGGTGCTCCCAGTGGCCTATGAGAAGGGCCATTGGCCCAGGAATCGACGTGATATACCGGTATACCTCACCGCGGTGCCATAATGTTCAGTGAGGCGGCTATTGTAACCGCCGCTACTGGGGAGAGTGATTGGTTTCTCCCAAGTGAAAGTACCTACCTTGGTGTAGATTGGCTACATCGCCCATTGGTATCAGTAATGTGCGGCATACCTTTTCCATAACATAAGGTAGGAGGGCCTGATACCCTGTTATCCCTAACAAGAGAGGGAAGCCTTCAGGATACCTCTCAAATGGGCAACTAAGGTGTGCCCTTAGGTTCGGGAAATGGTAGGTTAAACGCCTACTAGGTACCTCTTAGCGCTGTGGAACGATAAGTAAGTAAGGAGGCCAGGATCCGAGCCCCGGGTTATCCTGGGGTTTCCTGGTTTGGATTGGATTCTTCCGGGCTGTAATCAAATCGTGGGATTCGGTAATATTTTAAAACTTCATAACTCCCTTAATTTTGGATCATATCATTAAAAAAAACTGATTTCTATTTTTGGTTTTAAAAAACTTGGACAGTTGTTTAAAAAGTTATTAAGTATATTAAAATGACTTGATAATGTGTGTCACGAAGATTGAACCGGACGTTGCCGCACTAGTGAAATTACATCATGCTCAGGTATCTCGTTAGCTTTCAATTTTGATTGTATTTCAATATGTAGGTTTTGTTGCATTTGTATTTTTCTTGTACTTCAATATGCAGTTCTCATTAGTTTCATATCATATCTTTTTTCATTTAAATTGATTTTTAAACAACTCTGCACCTGGCGAAAATTTAAGTACACCTATTTTTTGTTGTCCTTAACAGTATGTATAAAAATAAACATATGCTTATCAAAACAAAACTCAAAATAATATTTAAAAATATTTTCTGGTATTAAATTATAATTATATTTCTCTCTTACGCCTATCTTCATAAGCCCTATGAACTCCTCTCGCAACTCCCTAAGGGTCGCGATCCCTAGGCTGAGAAACGCTGATATAGAAAATTGAGTTGATTTTTGAGTTTAACGTCCCGTTCAGCAGCGAGGCTATATGAGACGTGGACCTACTGATTAACGTGGAATCCGAACCACATGAGCTCCCGCCGGGAATCGAACCCGGGTCTCCCGCGCCAAAGGCGCGTACGCTAACCGCTTAGCCACGGAGGAGCTCGCTGATATAGAAAAAAAAATATGGCGATCACCACGGCAACAGAGAGGAAGTGACAATCATTGCAGTTCATAATGTACTTGATTAGGAATTAGTGGTGCTATCTATGGGTCATTCCGGGAATTTATCAAACCATCTTTTTATTCTTCTTTTTCCTTTTTTATATTCAATTCAAGTAATGTTGAATTAAAACTAAAGAGGAAAAAGATGAAAATAATATAGGCAGAAATATAGAACTTTAGCCTATAGGAACAGATGTCATATGCTATTAGCTTACCTAATGGAGTACTAATTCAAAACCTACATAGATGTTGTTCATACAATCGAACAGCGAGCAGGAGAGGACAAAAGGAGAAAGTAAATAAATGAATAATCTGTTGTCCAATATACTGGTATTTCAACAACAAAGGAGTGGTAGTTTAAAAGAATAGAAAAAAAATGGTGCTCTCTCTCTTTCTCTCTCTAATATCTCCAACGTTTACATATGGTAGTGGACTGTAGTACCTAGAGAGCATATGAAGAGTACTACTACTATATATCATTGAAAAGCTCTTTGTAAACAAAATACTTGTATTGGATTAGTGGTCTCCATGTAATGACCAATGTTGCAATTTAAAGGACGTACTTCATTAAGCTTCTGTTTGTTGTGTGTCCTTGGTATCCACCGTTGCAATTATTTTCCCCCCTCACTTTCCATATGTCGTTCAATATAACGTAATTACCAGTCAAATTGTTTTATTTCATCTATGCTATACACAATGTTCTCGTAAATATGAAACATACCACGAAGACTAGAAATTCACTTTTTAAAAAAAGTATCCCGTTTATGGCGGAAACTAAGAATGCAATTTGTGAACTCATGCCTTTGCCATTGGTTTGATTTATATTCTTTTTACTCGATTTAAGGTGTTCGTTTGTCCGGATACTCCATCCAGATCCTTGAACCGTTCTTAACGAAAAACATTGTGATTTGAGAGCGCGCGCTATGTGTCGCATGTCCCGATGGGACATAAAATTGAGGAATAATTACCGAAAAACGGTATGCCTATAGACTGAACATTGGAAAAGCATTTGGAGGGCGAATTTCCATTGTTAACAATGAAACAGAATTTTCAGCGTTAGAAATAGGGCGAAACCCATTTTGTTTTGTTCTGTGAACAAAATTTTTCAAAGCCATTACTCTTTTCACTACTTCCCGAATTCGACTATTTGCATGCCGTGTTCGTCCACGAAAACAATTGATGCAATAAAAAAACTCTATGAATGATAATCAATAAGGGTTGATCACTTCGCTCCAAATTTGCAATTAATGCATACCTAGTTTAATTCATCGTCGAAACTGAATTTACACAAGCAGTCATGAAATTTAGCAACTATAGATCGGCAAGTTAGTGAACTATTTCCGACTGCGCAGGCACGAGCATCAGTAAACGTGGACTGCTTATTTTAATCTTTTGTTTGAAGTTATAAGGCGAGCAAATGATAACAGGGGTTTGTGGTTCCTCTTGAATGAAAAGAACATGTTTGTATCCCGATTTTTCATCTAAAACTAGCTGAACCTGCGCTTTCTATACAGCGCATCATTCACATATAAGCATGAATCTCCTTGTCATTCCTCACAACATCTGTACATGTACTTTTACACACACAAGTGAAGAACGTCTTGATAAAAATCGGCAAGGGGCATCATAAAGGGGAGATTTTTTCAATATCTCCCACTGTTTGCAAGATTTGATTCTACTTCAGGTTCGAGTTTCTACTTCATGTATATCAGTGCTTTTTTTTTCTTGGTGCACGCACTATGTAATAACCAAATACATTCCACACATAATTAATTATAATGTCAGTGATATATGGTGTTCATTGGGCAAAACACTCAAACAATAAAGATTCATCTTAGACTGGAGAAATGGTTATCCGTTTTTCATTATCGTTTGGCCATGAAATAAACGCTGGAGAGATATACTAACCCCGTATACAAATATATGATGTTGGAATGTATAAATCCAGACCTGTAGCCAGCCCAAAAATGTAGGGGGACCGGCTGAAGTTAGGGGGGCCGATGCAACCATATTATAGTTCATCATCATATTATAGTTCATTTCTCAGTCTACCGTGAAAATTTTAGGGGAGCTAGCCAAAATTTAGGGGGGGCGCCCCCCTAGACCCTTCCTGGATACGGGCCTGTATAAATTGTAGGATATGATGTTTTCTTTTTAAAATTTCAAAACTTCCAGTGTACCGCTAAAAAATGTAATAAAGAAATAACGGCCATTTTAAAAATATTCAATTAGAACTAAACAATCTACACAAAATTTGCAATCGATCAGTGTAAACGGCATCTTTCTAGATCTGGTTTCAGAGATATCACTGTCAAAAAGAAAATGAAATGAAATGAAATTTTGAGTTTTACGTCCCACGGTTATGCCGGTTAGGCTAAAGGAGACGGTGAAAATGAGTAATGAATGAAATGGTGGAATGAAGAAAGTGGGAGGAAACGGGAAAACCCCGAGAAAACCCACGCACACGGTGTTGGTCCACCACAAAGTTCACTTGGCGGGAGCAGGGTTTGAACCCGAGACCCCTAGCACCAGAGGTGAACGCTCTACCACTGAGCCACCGCGGCCCCACTGTCAAAAAGAAAAATGAAAATGAAGTCCTTGAGTGTTACGTCCCACGGATATGCCGGCTAACCTAAAGGACACGGTGGTGATGAGAAATGAATGAAATGGTGGAATGAAAAAAGTGGCAGAAAACGGAAGAACCCCGAGGAAACCCAAGCACACGGTGTTGGTCCACCACAATATTAACTTGACGGGAGCTGGAATGAACCAGAGGTGAACGCTGTACCACTTAGCCATCCAGGCCCCTTCACTGTCAAAAGAGTTGGCCACAAACATGTAAACTTTTCTTCACTACAAACACGTAAACTTAGCATTTTAATATCTAGATAGCAACTGAATGTTTGATTTTTCGGTATATTACCGTATATAGGGATGCGCACCAGTCGAGACATGTCTCGAATCTCGACTCGACTCGACTCGAATTCGAGTCGAGATTCGAGTCGAGACACACTTTGTAAAATTCGAGACGAGTCGAGGCAAACGTATTTCTCGACTCGAATTTTCGAGTCGAGACTCGAGTCGAGTCGAGACATCTGCTAAAAATCTCGACTCGACTCGAATGTCTCGAAAATTTTTCTATAATTTTTAATATTATTTTGAAGAAAGTGCTCGCTCAGAAACACTCGGCACGAGTATTTCGGAAACTGCAGGACTTGTCAGGTGTTCGAGGAGTGCTGTGGTGATTGTCTTCAGCAAGTGGCGAAACCAAGGGGAAAAGACGTCCAAATGTCGAGGGGTTAGGTGCCCCCACCTCATTACAGATGTCGAACGTTCTAATCTAGGCAGATTGGTAAAACAGAACAGGCGGCGAACTGCGTCGGAACTAAGATCAGAGTTTAATGCTGGGCAAAGTACAAGTGTATCTGAACTAGTTTTGTCAAATTTCCGGAAATTTTGAACCTGTTTTTTTTTTTAAAAAAAAACGTTTTTTTCGATTTTCTGGAAAAATTGAAAAAATAAATATGTTTGTATTGGGTTAATTTTACTAGTAATGATATCTTTTTTTTTTCAAACACTGGAAAAATTTAAGTTCAAAAATTTCAATATTGCGAATATTAAAAAATAGCACTCGAAAATAAAATTATTCCAATTATTATCTATATATTAAAATACTAGATTTACGCGTATATGTTTCTCCTCACAGAATAGTTTATATGTTTGTCTCCAATCCTTTCAACAATGAGACCTCGAACCCACAAGTGCTAGAAACGTGCCGTTTTCATTTGTCGATTCCAAATTTTATGTAAATTGTCCAGTTCTAATTGAATATTTTTGTAAAAAAAAAAAAAAAACAAAAAACATGGCCATTAGTTCTTTATTGCATTTATAGGGGTACACAAGAAGTATTGTGGGGGCGCGGTGGCTCAGTGGTAGGACGTTCACCTCCGGTGTATGGGGTCCCTGGTTTGATCCCAGATCGTGCCGTGTGGACTTTGTGGTGGACAAACACCATGCTCGTGGGTTTTCTCGGGGTTCTCCCGTTTCCTCCCACTTTCTTCATTCCACCATTTCATTCATTTCTCATCATCACCGTCTCCTTTAGCCTAACCGGCATAACCATAGGACGTAAAACTAAAGATTTCATTTCACTAGAAGTACTGAAATTTTTGAAAAAGTAAAGCATCATACCCTACGAGTTATATATTCCAACATCACATAGTTGTATATAGGGCTTGTATATCTGTCAGGCGTTTGTTTCATGGCCAAATGATAATGAAAACGAAGGATAACCATTTCTCCAGTCTAAGATTAATCTTCATTCTTTGGAGAGGTTTTTCTTTTTCAATAAACACCGTTTATCACTGACATAATTAGTTGTGTGTGTACTTTATTTACTTATTAAATAATGCATGCAAATGCATGCATACACAATATGGGCATTCAGTAAATGGATACTTCAAAATTTGAACTCAATTATCTATACAAGCCGGCTACGAGTCTTTTGTTAGCCGGCTACGGGTGCAGTGCAAACTACTCTTTGGATTGAGCTTCTTACCGGATGTGTAGCCTACCGAAGGACCACACAGATGTTATCGAAACTATTGTGCTTTGTGTTTTTTTGTATGCTTTGGCAGAAAGTTCTGTAGATATCGAAGCCCGCCAGTGAAGCCATATCTAGCATCTTGGTGCTAGATCTAGCATAATTCACTCCCATCTAGCATCTAGCATCTTGACTTTAGCATCTTGGCAAAATCTCATTCTTTACTCTGGAGAACAGAAAAAGAACGAAAATTTAGATGGCTCACTGAGCGTTGGGAATTACCCTTGGTTGAAGCGATGGTTGGAGTAATAAAACCAGTTAGTATTTCCGCTGTTGTATTGTTGAATTCACAGAAATGTTCAAAAATAAGCAAAACGTGACTCTGTACAAGATGTTTACTTACCCATAGTTTTATTATTGTCAACTGAACCCTGAGTGTCTGGGATGTTTCTGTCCCTTCTCACTTTACAACTTGAGAGGGGAGGGGGGTATGACCGCTAAAAGAAATGCTTCAGTGCTGCGTCGGAAGCGGCATGTTTTGTATATATTTCTTCCCCTGATTCTCTTTCCAATACAGAGAACCGACTCTTTAAATGAAGAAAGAACCCTGAACCCTCCCGAAAATGCAAAAATGAATGATGCGTACAAATAAATCTATGGATGAATCAAATAATGCAGATACATGAGAAGATGATGACGTGTGTCTTGTAATTGTTATATTAATATCTACTGGATTAAGTGAAAGTATAAAATGGATTTGATGACTGCCAAATTGACGTCACCTTGGCAGGTCACAATATTATATATGAAGTCATTATTTTTTAATATTTAGTAATATTAAATTAGATTATCGTTTAACGTCGTTTTCAGGAGCAAAGCTCTACAAGACGTGAACGTACAGTTTAAAGTCGGATTTGAAACACATGAGCTCCTACCATGAATCAAACCTCGTTCGAGAAAGGCGCATACGCTAACCACATAGCAACGGGAAGCTCAACATTTAGTGATATGTATATTAAGTTGTAAAATTATATTCGTTTAATTTTCACTAATATAATCTTCACAATGTAAAGCATTCGCTAGGCACGTTATCTTGTTTAAAAACAAAAAGCCTATCTCTTATGTTTCCGTCTCGGGGTTGGACTGCGGGATGATAGAAATCCGAAAGAGATGTTTTTATTATATTTTGTGCAGTAGATCTGCTCCTTCATAATCTCCGTGTTTGATAAGAATGAACCTCCCTGGCTCACGAAAATGTACAGGTAATATAACAAATCATGCACATTAAATGCCAGACTAATATAGCAAACATTGAAGATGCCCTCCTACAAAATTTTCTTCGGCCGCCCATGTCTGGAGGTACACAATTTCGCAACTTAGTGGATACGATGTGGATGTATTCAAAGTCTACTGATTTACCCATAAAATTTAAATTTTATAACAATATTCTCAGTGAATACTATTATGAAGAACTATTTTTTTTATCGCTTTTTTTTTTTTTTTTTTTTTGTTCACCAGGTCTCGGTAATCGTCTGGCACGAAAAATGAAGTTTCTACAAGTGTTTCCCCAGCATTTTTTTTTTTTTTTTTTTTTGAGAAAGGGGTCCTCCAGGAGCGTTATTGAGGGTGTAATTCCTACGTTTGTTATATACATATATAGATATAGATAGATATAAATATAGAGATACTGCGTATATATATATATATATATATATATATATATATATATATATATATATATAAAGATAAGTAGGAGCGAGTCTTTAAAATTAGTTCGGAAAGATAATATGAAAATCTGGCATAATTTGCAAGAATCTATCTAGTCTAATATATATAAAATAAATAGTTTGTTTGTGTTTGTCTGTTTGTATGCGGCCTGGGGACCAGACGAGTGGACCGAGAGTTACCAAATTTTAGTCAGGGGTACCCTGGCCCAGGCCCCAGATCAAGACGAATCTTTTTTTTTTTAATTCGGACCAGGAGGTCTCAGGGGGCGCTTACAGGGACATGTAAAAGTGGTAGAAAATGGCCGATATTACTGTCGAATTCGTAGTTTTCGCGGTCGCTGAAAACTCTGATCACATTAACTTACAAATTCACCCTATTCGGGCCGGGGGTCGCCGGGGGAATCGGATACCGAGACAAGTAAAAGTAATCCAAAATGACCGATATTAGTGTCAAATCCATAGTTTTCGCAGTCGCTGAAATCAATGGTGACAATTCCATCAGCGATGATATGCAAATTCAGCTATAATTGTATGCGGACCGGGAAAAATCTTTAAGTTTCTACGTCCCACGGTTATGCGGGTTAGGCTAAATGAGACGGTGATGATGAGAGATGAGTGAAAGGGTGGAATGAAGAAAGTGGGAGGAAACGGGACAACCCCGAGAAAACCCACGCACACGGTGTTTGTACACCACAAAGTTCACTTGGCAGGGGCTGGAATCGAACCCGGGACCCCAAACACCAGAGGTGAATTCTCTACCACTGAGCCACCGCGGCCCCCAATGAGGTTGGAAGCTGGTCAGTCATGGCGGGAGGTGGCACATGCCATAGGAGTGGCACAAAGTGTGATGTGATTTCCCGATTGTGGAATCGATTTCAAACAACTGGAAGTGTTCGAAGAAGACAAGGACAGGGCCGTCCACTAGCAACTAAAGCCAGAGACGATCGTTATCTGTTGTTAACAGCCCGTCGAAACCAGAATACAACTCTGCTACCGCGAGCCTTCCGAACAACAACAGGACGCATAATATCTACTCAAACGGTCCGCAATCGCCTTCGAGAAGGTGGTCTCTACGCACGTAGGCCTATGGTGTGTGTCCCATTAACTGCACGACACCGTGTTGATCGAAGAGCGTAGGCGGAGGAACATCGTGGGTGGGACGCAAAGAATGGGGCAATGTTTTGTTCTCTGACGAGTCTCGATTCAGTGTAGAGCCTAATAATCGACGTGTTTTCATCTGGAGAGAGTGTGGAACACGACACAATCCCATGTTTGTGCGAGAAAGATCCCAGTATCATAGTGGTGGACTGATGGTGTAGGCAGGAATCAGCATTGGTGAGCGTACTGAGCTCCACATCATCCGAAATGGCTCTTTGACGGCTCTCAGATATAGGGATGAGATCATGAAAACTCTTGTTCTTCCTTATGCTGGTGCCATTGGTGATTCGTTCCTTTTTATGGATGACAATACTCGTCCTCACAGAACTCGGTTAGCGGATGAGATGCTGAGGGTATCGCTCGGATGAAGTGGCTAGCATGCTCTCCGGATCTCGTTCCAGTTGAGCATGTCTGGGATATGCTTGGCAGACGAATTGCCGCTAGGCCAGTAAATCCAACAACCATTCCAGAGCTGGAAGTCGCTCTTCTGGATGAGTGGCACAACATCCCCCAAGAACTCATCGATAATCTGATTGAATCCATGCCACGCAGGTGCGAGGCTCTGTTGGCTATTCGAAGTGATCATATGACATATTAACGAACAATCAGTGTTGTTGCTTTGCCTGTTTATGGGCAGTTCGAGAGATGCATACATAACCGTCTTGTGTCATGAGTCATGTGAACAAGGTTTTCCGTGCCCCAATACCAGTATGTGCCCCATTTTTCTACTGTATCTTAAAGCATTCCTTCTTGTATGATATATATGAATCAAACACAAGCTTATTCATACACTATCTTAAGGTCTTGTGTGATATTTCAGCTGAACCCCTAATTTTTTTGAGTATTATATATATATATATATATATAGTGGCGGATTCAGGATATGATCAAGGGAGGGGCTAAACCATAGTTTGCAGTTTTATCCAGTGTAAAGCAGGATTGAAGCCCATTTTATGCAGTGTATACTTGAGTGTGAAGGGGGGGGGGCTATAGACCCCTTGGATCCGCCTCTGTATATATATATATATATATATATATATATATATACATGATCGAAAATGGCCTCGAATCCATACTCGCTGAGATGAGCAGAAGATGCCGTTTAAATCCACAAATTCAGCCCCATTAGTACTCTAAGGAGGATGGTGACATGTAAAGATAATTGAAAATTATCGATATTAATGTCAAATTCATAGTTTTGGGGCTCCACAAGTTCATTAGTGACAGTTTTGGTGCCCTTTGCGTCCAAAATGAAACGTATTCTCCCCGTGCGAAGAATGGATATTCTGCTAGTCTGTGATAATAACTAACGGAAGTTTCATTTAATATATTTCTCGCTGCTCAAATTTACTCACTTGTGCGGTATATGTGTGTAAAGTAGAATTAAAACCTGTTGCTATAAGTATATTTCCGTTAGCGAAATACATTGTATATACAGTAGGACGTCGATAATCCTAACGTCAAAAATCCGAATGCGGTCCCTAGAAGCTTTTTACATTTTGTCTTAACGCTAGCGATAAACAAACAATAACGTGTCCATCGACATTATGTGAAGTCAGTGTTTTTACAAAAGTTCATTTATATGTAATTGTTTGTCATGTATTTTTATTTTTATTTTTTCTTAGACCTATAAGTTTTAAGTGTGACTTACAAGAACAGTGTTATTTAGAGTACAAGCAAGTTCTTCAGAAACATTAAATGTAAGTAGCCTTACGTACGGTATTGTAATTACTGTATGTACTGAATAACCACTGTATCGATAGAAGAACATACCGTACAGTATGTAAGCCTAAATGGCATTTTCTTGGTCATTTTCGAAAATCCGAACAATTTGAAAATCCGAATACCTGTGGTCCCAATTAGTTCGGATTTTCGACTTCCCACTGTATATGTTGCAGACATGTTACAGCAAGTAAGATTACTAGCATCAGGCTAACAAATAGTTTTTAAACTACATTTTCCTGTTTTTGCCAATATTTCCGAACAAACGATTTTTTCTAATGGTTTCAAAATTTCAGGAATTTTACATAGAACAATCAAGATATCTCTATGAAATATATGTTTGATTTAACATATTAACTAAAATGATTCTGTGATTAAATGATGATTCTGATAATACCCAAATTTTCCGTTTTTTCCCCAGCTCGGAAAAACAGTAAAAAAAACTGTTTTTTTAACCCAAAATTTCCGTTTTTTTCACAGGCCTTCACAACACTATTCTGAACACACACTCCTAACGATGGCGAATGTTAACACCACGACATCGGCAACTATAACTAAAATGAACACGTGACCATCGCCACTAGACCTTGGCACAATGGCAGAGCGTTGCATTGTCTGGTGAATCCCGATATCTTCTTCATCATGACGATGTGAGGGTGCGAATCCGTAGTGTTCATAGGGAACAACTCCTTGACATCTGTACTGCGGGACGGAGACAAACAGGCTACGGCTTAATTATTATCTGGGGAACATTCAGGTGAGCATCTATGTGTCTAGTGGAGCTTGAGCAAGGCACCATGACGGCCAAGGTATCGCACGCTGCTTGCAGACTACGTACACCCCTTCATGACGGCCATGTTTCCCATCGGTAGTGGCATTTTTCGACAAGATAATGCACCATGTCGCAAGGCCAGGAGTGTGATGGAGTGGTTCGAGGAACACAGGAGCGAGTTCCAAGTGATGTGCTGGCCCCCAAACTCTCCGGATCTGAACCCAATCGATCACATCTGGGATGTGATTGAACGTGACGTGAGGGTGCATCACCCCCTCCCCGGAATTTACGGGAATTAGATGACCTGTGTGTGCATATGTGGTGCCAACTCTCTCCAGCGACCCACCGAGGAACATTGCGACCATGCCAAGACGCGCTGCCGTTGTTATTCATGCCAAAAGGTGGATATACTAACAATTAGGTAGGTAGTCATAACGGTCTGGCTGATGTGTGTGTATATTTTAACTCGTATATTTTGTCTCGACTCGAATTTCGAGACGTCTCGACTCGAATTCGAGTCGAGTCGAGACACAAGTCGAGACAGCAACATATTTTCGAGTCGAGACACGAGTCGAGACAACATTTTCTCGAGTCGAGTCGAGACAGGCTTAAATCTCGACTCGAATGCATCCCTAACCGTATATGTAGTGCCCGGAATTAATGGCAAAATAACAAGCCCAAAGTGCCTGGCAAAATTCCTAAATAAAAACCCAAAAATGGCAAAATAAAGAAAACAGCTTTTGGAGGAAAAATGGGTAGTAAAATTTAAAAACCGCAAGAGCGGTTGCTAATTGAATAAGAAATAGGGATTCCTAAGAAATAAAATTTTATCCATTTTATAGATAGTACTTACAATTTAAACTTTCTGGAAATTTGCAAGTTGCGCAACGCGTAAGGGACATTTAATGATCCATTCATCATTCTTAAGTTGTAACAATGAAACAAATTGATAAATTCAAAAATTATCACATCGAATGTGCGACAAAATTTCGAACTAATTTCCTTATTTACAAGTGACGTCAGCCGCATTTCAGGATTGTCAGAAGTACTGATTTTACTTGAGATTTCTTTCATAGGCATTTTTTTTTTTTTTTTTTTTTTTTTTTTACGAAAATCAGGATATCCTGAACCAATTCAGATTTGATGGAATAAGTCGTGTACATACTTTAAGTCGTTGTGCGCTGAATACATAAAACTATTTAACATGGGATATTTAAAACTAAAACGTCTACAGTTTACATATGAAAATACAACTTAGATAATAAAAGAATATCAAACAATATTTAAAAAGCATTAATTTAATACGTCTGCAGCAGTGGCGGAGCCAGAAAAAACATCTTGGAGCTAAAAAACACTGTCATATATATATATATATATATATATATATATATATATATATATATATATATATATATATATATATATATATATATAACGCTCTAAAATGGTTCTATATTAGACCAAGGTCACCCATGAGGAAAATGGCTTCAATTAAATAATATGAACGAGTAGAATAGCTCCGACTTCATACCTCATGCGTATCCTAAGCGCCAAAGAGATTCAAATACTTTTCATAACCCTATTCTACTCGTGCGAAGAACGGACAATTTCAGCTAGTGTTTAATAAAACAAAATTATATCGTATTAAGCAACGTTTCTGTTCAGAGAAAAAGATGCATATAACATTTTTATTCGGAGAAAAAGATACACCATTATAGAAATGCTAGTGCTACCACTTAATATCCGCAATGCTGCCGATCTAGCTACCGTATTAGGCCCAACCATATAACTAATATTTCCTAATAGCTGAAACTCCATACGCAATAACTTCATCATGTACATTTCTCATACAGATCTTATAGCGTGAAGGGTTGAACTTTAAAATCCACAGTATTACAGAATAAAAGATTTTTTGTTTCTCTAGTTAGTGACGTAATCGTCTCTAAATAGAACAAACTACGTAATTTTGTCACTATCTTTAATAGAGTTGTTTCTTTTAAAACTCAATTCACTTGAATTCTGAACCTATTTATTGCAAAACATTTCTGCTCATTCAGCATTTGTATTATCTCTGCTCTAATAAATATTTTCTGATTTATAGGGTGTCAGGCATACTTTACCACGCACTCATAGTTCCTAACCAGACCTGGTAGAAAAAGCAGAGTTGCCAACCTCAGAGAACAAAATTATCGATTTTCGCCTTTAAAATTATCGTATATTACAAAATTTATCGTATATTTATTATGCACGTGATAATTGTGGAACCAAGTATAATACTATTAATAATAGCAATAATATATTTAAAAACTTATCTAGTACTTTTCAGTTTCAAACTCCATATTGGAGTCACTATTCTCACCACTTTTAAAATTAAATAAAATATTTCAGTTTAGCGTCTCACAATTATGCCCTTCAGGCTAAGATAGACCATAATTAAGGCAAGTGAATGATGATGGAAGAATTGGTGGAATGATGAAGTGGAAGGAAACGGGAATACCCGAGAAAACTCACGGACACGATGTTGTTTTCCACAAACTTACTTCGCCGGGCATCGAACCAAGAACCTCACGCACCAGAAATAAGCGCTCTATAACTGAGCCACCTTACCCCAGTCACAGTTTTAAAATCCTTGTTAACACTACTGTGAATAACAACAATATTCCCACTCCCTCGTAAACATAATGGAATTTAAAGAATGAAAGCAGGGTTGCCATTTGCGAAATCTCAAATCGTTATTGATTCATTTTAGCTGGAATGACTGTTAAGAAACCTCAGAGTGTGTGTTTATAATTATTTTATGAAGATCTACAATTTATTTGCACATTCAACAACTACAAAAAAAAAATGTCCGTTCTGAAAATATCGTATATTCACCTTTTATTTCAAGGGCATTATCGTATATATCATGAACGCTTAAATTATAATTATCATATATCATGATAAATTATCGTATGTTTGGCAACCCTGAGAAAAAGAGCAAATAAACAAACGTTACAGTGTCCAGCAAGATTAGACTTAAAACTCCATTACAAGAAGACAATCGATCGATGCACAACACAAATTCACACTTAAAGTCAAAATGAGATTTTTATTGAGTGCTAATGCTCATAAAAGTTGTTAAATTGAGCTTCCAAAGTCAGTCTTCTTGTATTTCTTCAAATGTATTTGTTCCAAGATTCACACTTTATTTCTTGTAATAAAGAAAGAAGGATTCTAAATTACTCCACTAACATAACATATGAGTTTCCGATTGCATGTTCCTTATCTACTTCGACTGCTTTAAAAAGCTCATTTAGAGAGGAGAAAAAGCCTTGTGTTGTGTCTTTGTGTTCTTCAAAGTCTTCTGTTTTACGCTAGAAGGTTTGTTGTGTGCCGTGAGTCACGGTGACACACGGTTTGTTTGCTTCTCACTGTTTTAACAAAAGAGGTCGCCCCTTTAAGGAATTACTGTAGCAACAAAAACAACAAATGTTATGTGCCTCTTGAATGTCACTATCGGGAATCGAAGGCAGGCAGAAGAATTGTTCTGTTTACAACGGCGTTGTCGGTCTTTTAGAGCGACCTTAACCGAAGATAAAAGTACTATGTAAACATTTTTTTAAATAATTTATAACCGCAATAGATGGCCTTGGACTGGAGCAGAATTTCCGCTAGTGTTCTAAAAATTGCGCCCACGGGCTATATCATGTTTGACATCCAGAACATTGAAATTTCAAAATGTACTACTATAAAACATTAATTTCCTCAAAACTTCAAATTATAACTGAACGGACAGAGCCAAACACTGGTAAAACTACCGACTTAAATTTGAGAAAACCATTTTTAAACGTGCAGTCTTTTCTCAATATTACCTGACCAGGATAGCAGTGCAGTTTTGGAAGGATGGCGCTGCTGTTGTGTTTACATCAGTTTCTTTGCAAGCGCGGCGGGACAGGGGAGCGGAGAATTTCACTCTGCAGTGTATCCAACGGTTTTTAAAAGTTGCAGTTTGGATGTTATGCACAGCCTAATCTCTTTCCGCTTAGTAAAGAACGCCGTAAGTTATATGGTTGTAGTGAACCATTCCTGCAGTAATGCAGATGTATTATGAATAGTGATATATGAATGGAAATTACTAATTTAAGAACAACATAGCACAACTGACAATTCAGTGAGCTACTACCGTGTATTAAGCAGATTGTATAAAAATTGATTACGTTTTATTCGGTGTCATTATAAAACAGGAGCACCCTGTAAAACGCTGCTCGCTAGTTTGTTCGCAAGTTAATATGGAGGGTGTATTTTTGTTGTAGTTTTTTTTTTTTTTTTTGGCTTGTTACTTAAGATGTTTCGCAAATAACTTGCAAATAACTTCAATAACTTTTGAAACTGTTTGTCTTAACTTCAGCCAGGGGCGGATTTAGGCTGAATGTTTCGCAGTTAAATCAAGATAAGAGTGTATTGAAAAAAAAAAAGTAAAGCAACTTTAGAAAAGGAGAAGTAGCTATTGTCTGCAATTTCTAGAACAGAAATGGCCACCTGCGATTCCAAAGGTGGACATTTTTTTGAGCAAGAACGCCAATGTAAGTAATTTCTTGCTATTTATTGCTTTATTTGACTTCTGCGACGTAAAACAAAAAAAGTAAGGCCTACCTATTTTAGGTTTTATTTTACATTTATAATACAAAGGTGAAAATTCTTAGGTTTTATTTTTAAAATAAAAAAATATCCCATTCTGGGGGAGGGGCAACCGCCCCGCCCCATGGTTCTGCCCCTGACTTGAGTATATGCGTGAAGTGGTTTATTACGAACAGGACAAAAAGAACTATGATAGATTGATTACAAGTAATCCGGTTAGAAACACTGCTGCTTGCATTTTAGTTTCAAAACCGGCCGCCCGCACTCGTTCGCTGGTCAGGTAATAGTGTTGTGTATATCTAAGACTGTTTTGTATCTAATTGATTTATATGGGATTTTTTTTAATTCTCTTTAAAATGAACTGGATTTTCAACGAATTTAAAACGTTCATTACTGAATTCTCTCTGTCTCTCTCTCTCTCTCTCTCTCTGTGTGTGTGTGTTTGTGTGTGTGTGTGTGTGTGTGTGTGTGTGTGTGTGTGTGTGCCTGTTATTTGCGAATTTTTCAATTTTGAGCCAACTATTCGATACAGCATCAAAAACTATCTCAAAGAAGTGATGGAATTTTTCGCGTCACACTTATCGTTCCCGAGACATTGGCCAAAAAGCTTAGGATTTCGGGAGATTTGAATAGCTATATTTCGGGAACCGTAAGTCATAGAGAAATGATGTTGGTATTGATCGATACCTAAGAGGATGATGAACATTATGGTACCAAATAGGAACCGGTGACCACTGGCTAACTGGCTACCGCTCCCCAGATATTGGCCAAAAAGTTCAGATTTTGGGAGATTTAAGGAGCCATATCTCGGTTACCGAGAGATTACTTTGGTGTTGATGATTTAATTTTCAGCTCTCCATTTGATGGAGCATCAAAAACTATCTGACAGAAGTGATTACATTTTTCACGTTACTCTTATTGTTCCGGAAATATTGGCCAAAAAAGTTCAGATTTTGGGAGATTTAAAGAGCCATATCTCGAGAACCGTAACTCATAAAAATACGATATTTTGCGAATCTTTCAATTTTGAGCCCTCCATTTCAAGCACATGTCTTCGTAAAACAACATATCATAAAACGTTTTAACAGAACTCTTAAACAAAACATGCGGAAAGAATTTAGTACTCAAGGAAATGATAAATGGATAGATATATCACAAGAATTGTTTAATGAGTATAATAATAAAGTACATAGAACAATTGTTATAAAACCTGTAGAAGTTAATAAGAAAAATTAATTATTTTGAAGTTTGTTCTGGGAATCGTCTTGGAGCATTCTCAACTGGTTCTTAATTATGATTTTACTGATTTCTTTTCCGAGTCTAGTTACGTGTGTGTTGTATTTTCAGAATTAATTTGCATCAAGCTTGATATTATTTGAACTAAACTTGATTATTAATATTAAAAAAATATCTACAAAAAATTTAATTTTCACGAAATAAGAAGCTTTTAAGTAGATTTGAAGAAGAGACCAGTAAAAATAATTCCTCAGATAAATCAATGGGCTAGAAAGAAAGAAAAATTAGCATTGTTAAAAATGAGATCTTGGTATCTTGATTCATTAAGAACTAAAATTTCAGTAATGAGAATATCTTTCTCAAACATACTGCAATATCCTCTCGTATTGGAAGCATCACGTATTAGTAAATAAAAATCACGTGCTTTGGCAAGCACCTGTAGGCGGCCGACGGATGCCGTCACATCGATGGAATACGGAAAGGATCTCTTCAATCCCTCTACAAGCTCCGCCTCCAAAGACTGGATATAAAAACGGACACTTCGAGGCAGAAGACGTCAGTTAAGAATTGGTCATATCTTACCTATCACTCAGAGCTGCATCGGGCGGGAGAGACTCCTTTAACCTTATATCTGAGCTGCAATGGGCAAAAGGTATCTTCACCTATCTCCGAGCTGGAGTAGGGAGAAGATACTGCCCTACCTCTCAGCTTCAACGGGCAAAACGTTGCTTACCCATTTCCGAGCTGCAATGGGCAGGAGATATAATTCCTACCTCTGAGCTTCAACGGGCAAAACGTTGCTTATCCATCTTCGAGCTGCAATTGGCAGGAGATATAATTCCTACCTCTGAGCTGCAACGGGCAAGAGGTTGCTTACCCATCTCCGAGCTGCAATGGGCAGGAGATATAATTCCTACCTCTGAGCTTCAACGGGCAAGAGGTTGCTTACCCATCTCCGAGCTGCAATGGGCAGGAGATATAATTCCTACCTCTGAGCTTCAACGGGCAAAAGGTTGCTTACCCATCTCCGAGCTGCAATGGGCAGGAGATATAATCCCTATCTCTGAGATGCAATGGGCAAGAGGCACCAACCCTCCCTCTGAGCTGCACCGGTCAAGGGTTCCTTTAGACCCAGCTACAACGGGTAAGGTCGTTCTTAACCAACAAACCATTAATCACGAGCTTCTATGGGCAGAAGGTCCAAAGAAGGAAGATCTATTATAGAATTACTTGTTTGCATCTTGTATATAAACAGTATAATGTCTTTTATAACCAAAAAAAAGGTGAGGGAAACCTGTGTACCGTTACTCTACTGAATATTACAATACACTCCCTCATAGATGAAAATATCAAACTTTACTTTAAGACTAAATAGACTATGGGTAGAGCGCATGCCTGTTTCGTTTCCCGGTGGAAAATATATCGAATGCATTACAGTGATTCAGATTCTATTTTAGAAATGAAATTTCTGAGTTTTACGTCCCACGGTTATGCCGGTTAGGCTAAAGGAGACGGTGATGATGAGAGATGAATGAAATGGTGGAATGAAGAAAGTGGGAGGAAACGGGAGAACCCCGAGAAAACCCACGCACACGGTGTTTGTCCACCACAAAGTTCACTTGGCGGGAGCAGGGTTTGAACCCAGGACCCCAAGCACCAGAGGTGAACGCTCTACCACTGAGCCACCGCGCCCCCGATTCTATTTTAGAGTATAGCATAGGATATTTTGGATTATAGACATCATATATAGTCTCGCTGTTGACGAAGGACGTTTAAGTGCTAATCAATCAAGCAAAACCTCACTTTTCAGACAATAATTCCTCAGTGTACCCAGTAAGAAACGTTCTCTGAAACTTAACAAAAAAAAAAAAAAAAACTTTATTGGGAGTGTGAGGCACAGTTTACGTGTATGAAGCTATTATTTGAAGTTTTCAACTAATATCACCAATGCATTTTTAAATTCCATTTCTCTATACGTCAGTTTTGATCAAATATATACTACCTCTTTAATTAAAGAATTATATGTATATCACACATTGTAGGTAAACAACGATGTTGCTGATGAATCTCTATTAATATACACCGTTTCTTGTTATACGGAAAGTAATAAATCGACTTTAAATTTCTCATTTATATTCCTAGTTTAATTAAACAATCATCCGAAAGAAAGAGATAAATTTGCCCTTGTTACGAGTAACACAAAATTTGCGAAGTAAACTCGCGTGCGTTTTGTATCAGCGGAGAAAGAAGGACCAAAATATTCTAGATTTTGTTTTCCAAACTCATTAAGTACAGTAGATTGCTATACTTCCACCTGACGCGCCTTTATAGCTTCTAAGCTAATAGAGTTTTAAAATAAAACGTACAAATTATGTGCACTCATGTCCAAAATTATTGTCGCATGTCTATAAATATATTGTTATAGGAATATAATTTGATAACGAATTTTTCCGGTATTTCTTATAATGTTAGTATGTGTATAATCGGAAAAGACATTTATGTGGCAAATTCCATGTCAAAAGAGGAGTAAATAAGAACAATAAAACGAAAATAAAACTTTCTTGTACATTTAGCAACATTTTGTTTTACTCATTCTAATTTTCGTATTTATAATTCTTTTCCTATGAAATTTACTACAAATATACATTTCCCGATTATACACATAGTATCAGCATTAAAAGCACCCTGCAAAATCATTATCAAATTATATTCTTACAAGAAGACAGTTATTGATATGTGACAATCATTTTGGACATGAGTGTACAATGCAAACATAAATAGTGGGAAGTCGTTTAACGTATTCTGCAATACTACCAGATTAATAGTGTTGCCAACGGAACATAAAGTTGTATTTCTTTTTAAATAGCAGAACGTAAGATTATTATGTTTTCAAAATCTACATGTTAAAAGCAAAACATACAATATTACAAACCAAGGATGCTGCAGGAAAAAAATACGTGGTGTAACAGCTCTTTTTATGGGTCTAAGATGCTCCAACGCCATCTGTTAGCGATTAGGTGAACTACGCCCAGTCTAGCAAAGAACACGCGGTCAGCCCGCTTCTCGCCCTGTCTCTAACAGGTGTATCAGGACTAGTGGCCATCACGTGACTCCCCAGTTTGCTACACGACGCTGGGTGGACGCCGAAAATTTGGAAACACCGAACGGGAATCGAACCCCCGACCACACGGAGTGGATCCAATGCTATAACCACTAGACCAGTGATTCTCAATCTAATTCCTATCACGGCCTCCATTTTATCACATCCTCTTGCCAGCGACCCCCTTTATAATTTCTGGTTTGATTTTTAAACAACTCTGTACCTGTTGAAAAAGTTTAGTAGACCTATTTTTTATTGTTCTTAACAGTAACCAAAAACGGAGCATGGCCTCAAGCCCTACCTTCTCACACACTCGGCCTACACCTTTCTAATGAGAGCTTTCGTATACGCTGGTGCAGAAAACGTCACTTCCGCTTCCTCTTTAGCTAGCTGGTTACAAACAAACCAGCTTTGAGCGGGTTATATAAAGAAGTTTACATGGTACTAGCCTCTGAAAATGATTTGTTCCGTTTTCGGATGTAACCATAACAGTTTAAGAGTAATTGACTACAGAATGATTAAGAAATCAAATCAAATTAGAAATATTGCACTACATAATATATTAAAGAGTAACAATAAGAAAGCCACGCTATACAACAAGCGATATAGCGATTAATTATTTATTGGGTGAACAATCTTTTAGAGGGACACTTTCTCTCTTTGCACATTTTGCCAGGAAGAAATTAAAATACACATTTTTACCAAAAGCACCCTTGCTCTGTCTTTTTTCTTTGTTTGTATGTTTGTGACATTTTAGGTTAATTTCGCTAACTATTTAATATATATTAATACTCAGAACACTGTAATATCTTTTCTTAGTAAACTGATAACTGAATCACACGTTTAGGGACACTATAATCTTTAAACAATGTCTACCTCAGCATGGAGTGTGATACTCGTCTGCCTCCGCTCTCTCCGAACCTCACTAGCGCAAGTTCGATCACAATTTTACCCTTGTGGTAACATATAAATTATGTGTAAAAATTCGAAACGCTTGATACAATTGACATTAGCAGGCAATGGATGATTTTAAAACTGGTAAATCGCCGTTTACACATATATGTAAGACAACCGCATTTAATTAAGCACAATTAACCTAACTGTACCTTACTGCATATGAATGTTGGTAACAGTCGTTCTTTCAGAAAAAAATGTTCCGAAGGGGCACTCTTACTATTCTGAGGGTCCCTGCTGGTACTATTCTATTTATTATTATATTATAGACGTATTATTTTGGTCTCCTCTGGGGGGACACTCTCAGAGCTCCGGGAGAGGGGGGCAGTGCAACCCAAAAACATATCTGAACACATATGAAAGAAACACTGGTTGGTAAGAGTATAGTACAGGCAATATAGTAAAGTTTAAATCGGACTTGTTAATTTGTCTCATTTCGTTTGACCTAAACTATAATTGCTCCATCCTATCGATCTACGTTAAGTGCGCATGAAGAATACAGGATCATTTTTTGAAAATTTACGTCTAAAAATCCGCTAATCTACGGAAATAGTTATGTGGAAGAAAATTATTTACGTTGAGGGAGAACATAAAAGCAGTGTTTTAAAAGGGTCATGGTTACTAAGAAATTCAAATGCAAATCCATCGTAAGGTTCTAGAACACAGGTCCCCCCATATAGGTTAGTAGTTAGGTTGGTTCCTTTCTGTACCAAAGTTTAATATTTAATCCAAATAGCATTGCCGAGCTAGCGTTAGCGAGTGAAGGCGGGTTAGATCATCGAAGGGCACGTTGTTTTCTGTCTTTTTGTTACAGACAAATGGGAACGGGGACATGTGTTCTAGAACCTTGTACAAATTCACTTGTGGTGATTACTACTCCAGGTTGGTGTATGATTTTCGTACCTGTCTTTCTTTCTTTGCACACACATCAAACTTCACTGATCTGCCTCCTCCCTACACATGCATCCTTACGGGCGCTCGAGCTTCAAGCGAGCTCGAATTATCATAAATGCCGGCATGTTACAAATCTGTACGCCGTTCGTGGCAGACGCAAAGAAAATAATACTTCAGATAAGATTAGGACATTATATAAAATAGTTCGAGTATTATATCTTTTAAATAATTATTTCTGGTGACGCATTTCAACTTTACCAGAACCAAGCAAGGAATGAACATCTGCTAACAAAAGAATGAAGGATAATTTAGAAAACTATTTCCACGAAGAGATGTTACGTTTCTGAGATCAAGTATTCGTAATTGTATATTATAAAAAGATTGGATATTCTAGCGCTGCACTCTTTCGCTCCGAATATCTGATCCCCATTTATTTAAAAATCAACTTTCTTTCATATTAAACATTTTCACTGAAGCTAAACAAACAATATGACAAAAGTATATAGCATTAAATTTTCAGTACTTTTAATTAAACTCAATCCAAAATTATTATTAAGGGGCGCTCATGTACATACTTAGCATTGTCACTCGCTTGTTGTCCAGCAAGTTATCGGCGATTGCAGTAAATAAAATGTAGTGTAATTTTCTTTCATATGATAAGATATAGGGTTCATATACGCATAAAGTAAATATATTCACTGCTATTCGTTAAATCAGACATTTCAGCATACGCATTTATGTGGTTCATTAACACTATATTGAGAATATTTCACAAGACTCAGCAGTTTCAATACGACTCCATTGAAACTGCCTTAACAACCACCCTAGCAACGGTTTGTTTGTAACCAATATGGCTGCGCCCAGTAAAATTCACAGCAGACGACTTCAGCAGCGTATTGCTACAGCTCTGCGCTTAGGTGCTAATATTTGTGAGCCTCACTTTAGTCCTGCTTGCAACGCATATGTTGATAATAAAGGATTACATGGTCCTTCATGTAAAAAAAAAATGCGGGAAGACAATCTCGACATCATATTGTAAAGGACATTATTTGTAGAGCCCTCGTTTCAGCGGGAGTTCCTTCAATAAAAGAACCAAAGGGTTGTTGCCGCTCTGATGGTAAAAGGCCTGATGGCATGACCTTGGTACCGTGGAAAAATAGAAAGGCACTAGTCTGGGATTTCACATGTTCCGATACGTTTGCTCCTTCCAACTTATCCCATTCTTCAATTCAGGCAGGTCTCGTCGCCGCTCACAGAGAATTAGACAAAAGACTAAAATACTCAAACCTATTGGACAAATATTGGTTTGTAACAGTAGCAATAGAAACCAGTGGGTCTTGGGGTCATGAAGGATCTAATTTCATTAATGAAGTTGGTCATCGAATACAGGGGTGCCCAGAAGGGGGGGCTATGACGCAAACTGCGTCATTGAAATATTTGGGGGGGGTTAAAAATCTATATAAATATGTTTGGCGAGGGGGGGTAAAATTAATCGAAAAGATTTTTTTTCATGGAAGAATACCTATGGATAGACAATTGCGGGGGGGTGCGTCATGGACATAAGGGGGGTGGGCACCACTGTCGAATAGCAATCAAAACTGGTGACCCCAGAGCTACTGCATTCCTTTTCCAACGTATCAGCATCGCCATCCAGCGCGGGAATGTGCCATCTATCAGGCACATTACCTCCTGGTAAAGAACTGGACGAGATTTTTCTTCTATAACACAATAAGACGGAAGTAGAGACATCCTAGGAGGCTGACAACCACTTTGACTATGTTCATGAAGAATTTTTTGAATACAGTTTGGATAAATATAAGTTCTTGGAAGTCATGGCTAATACCGGTAAATTTGGGAGTGGTAGCAACATTATCTACAGATTTTACTTTGTTGCTCAAAATCGTTAAAGACCCGAAAGATATTGTTGTCAAGCTGTCCGATGTTTATTTTGGAACATATATATATATATATATATATATATATATATATATATATATATATATATATATATATATATATATATATATATATATATATATATATATATATATATATATATGGTGTTAATGAACTATAGAGACAACCGTAAGAGGTGATTTCTCACATCAAAATAAGACAAAAAGTTCATATGCACCTATGGCGAAAAGAGCATAGTTTCAGAACTAGGGTGTCCAAAATCGTGAAAAAGCTAAATTTCAATAGGACCTATTTCAAATTCCTGAAACTGTGGATGGTAGTTCCTATCAACGTTAAAAAAAAAAAAAAAAAAAGCTACGCATACACAATCCAAAAGTGCATATTTGTTTTTATTATTATTATTATTATTATTTACTAAGAAATTCTGTGTGCTAAGAGTATTTCGAAAATAGTGACGAAGCGTGTTAATTTCATAAGAGGAGGAAACCGATCTTTGACCAATCGCAACTTTCTTTTGTTTCCTAGAAGAACTTGAATCCGAGTATAGTGATTTGGTTCTGTACACTGAAGTTCGCTGACTGAGTAAGGCAAATTACCTCAGACGATTTTTCTTTAAGAAAGGAAGTTGTCGAATTTCTGGGTAAAATCATTAACAAAGGTTTCAAGGCTGTACTAGTCGAGCTGCAGAATCCGGAGCTCAATTTCGGTCCTGCATTCCTAACAGACATTACGCAAAGCTCAACGAACTGGATTTAAAATTACAAGAACGAAACCAAAGTCTTTCAGACTTAGTTGCATACACATTTAGATGGGTTCGTTAGTACTATGAAGCTAGATCAACAGCTAAAGGAAGAAACTTAGAAATGAAATGAAATCTTTAAGTTTTACGTCCCACGATTATCCCGGTTAGACTAAAGGAGGCGGGGATGATGAGAAATGAATGGAATGGTGGAAGGAATAAAGTGGGAGGAAACAGGAGAACCCCAAGAAAACCCACGAGCACGGTGTTTGTCCACCACAAAGTCCACACAGCGCGAGCTGATATCGAACCAAGGACCCCAAGCACAGGAGGTGAACGTTCTACCAATGAGCCACCGCGCACCCGGAAGAAACTTAGACTACTTGACTACCTTAGAAATATGATTTTCACTATGTCGGTGTTTTCATTATCGGTGTTTTGTTATCTGTGTTTCGGTGTTTTGACTGTCGATTTTTTAAACAGACACCCGTAAATTCGACGATTTATGCGCTAGGGTGTAATGAATGTATACTATAAACGTAAAGCATCAAATGAAGTTGGGGTCCTCTCCACATAGAAATTTCAGTCATGCGGTCCCTTAGTTTATATAAGTTGGCCATCACTGTGCTATATTATTAATGAAATGCTTACAGGGTGGTTCATAGTTGTGTATGTGATGTTTCAAAGATTGCGGTAAAGAAACTAGCAACATAACTTTAGCATAAATTTGAACATAAACACACTACTCTCATACCTTTCATTACAAGAATTTTAATCTCTGTTCTCCATGGCATGGTCCATCAATTCACCAACCAAATGAAACATGTCTGGTGACGAAGAACAACGTTGTTATAAACAGCTTGACAGACCCATACTGGTATCCTGTGGAACTCTTTTGTAATAGCTGCCCGTAGTTCGGTCAAATAGCGTATGTGATGTTGATACCTTTTGTCCTTTTAAGAAAAAGTCAGTTGGTCAGGAGATCGAGCTGGCTACTCCCCAGACCCACGTTGACCGATCCAGCGGTTCGGGAGTGTTTTGTTCATCCACACCCCTGTCTGGCATACATTAACCGTTCTAAGTCCAGTGACCGCAAGCCAGTATTTATATATTGTGCACCCTGTACTCTAAATAATTTGCCGACCCCTGCACAAAATTTGCCGCCCCTCCCCGAAAACGATCAATATTAGAGTTGAATTCATAGTTTTGGGGGGTTGCTGAGATGAATAGTGATAGTTTTAATCTAATTCAACTTCAAGGTCATACTCCACTCCCTAGGAAGGGGGCGAGATTTTAAAAGTAATCGAAAACGACAGATGTTAGTGTTAAATTCATAATTTTCGAGGTCGCTGAGTTTAACGGCATCAGTTTTCATGGTGTCGAAGTTCATCCTCACCCTTATGGGTGGGGGTCTCTGCGGGTTGCTAGTTTTAAATGTTACTTTACTGTGAATCTTTTAAAAAAAATCCTGATGGCCGCGGTGGCTCAGTAGCAGAGCGTTCACCTCTGGTGCATGGGGTCCTTGGTTTGATCCCAGCTCGCGCCAAGTGAGCTTTGTGGTGGACAAAGTGTACGTGGGTTTTCTCGGGGTTCTCCAATTTCCTCTCACTTTATTCATTTCACCATTTCATTCATTCTCATCATCAGCGTCTCCTTTAGCTTCGCCGGCATATTCGTGGGACGTAAAACTTAAAGATTTCATTTCATTTCATTTTAAAAATCCAAAATTTTGCAGCACCCCAAATTCTGCCGCCTGTGCTCGAGCACAGAATAGCACTTACCTAAATACGGGCCTGAGTGACCGTTATCCTCACTCTCAAGGTACACAGTGTTGCCATACCGAATTTTTTGTTCAGATTTACAAAAACTTCAGTCAGTCAAACATCATTTACATAATTATGGGCCATTTGTATATAGGAAATAAAATCAACTGTACACTTCTTGAGAAAATCTTCCGAAAAAACTCATTCCCAAGAGGAAACTACCCCTTGTGTGCTTTTGCATGTGAAATTATGTACATCGTGTTGTAGGACTATTAAGAAAATATTTATTTATGAAATAGGAGGGCCGGATGGCTCAGTTGTAGAGCGCATACCTGTAGTGCGTCGATCCCTATTTCGATCTCCGGCCAAATAAGTTTGCGGTGGACAACATCGTGTCTTTGGATTTTCTAGGGATACTCCCGTTTCCTCCCACATCTCATTCCACCAGTTCTTCCATCATCATTCACTTGCTTCAATCATCGTCTCTCAGCCTAAAAGGACGTAATCGTGGGACGTTAAACTGAAATATTTCATTTCATTTCATGATTTAGACTCTAATTTCTTTATGAAATAAGAACAAAATCAATTGGACATTCCTCTACAAAATCCTCCAAAAAAAAAAAAAAAAATCCCAAGAGTAAACCATCCCTTGTGGACTTTTCCATATAAAATTATGTACGTCATATTGTAAGGCTGTTAATAATACATATATATTTGTGAAATAAGTATAAAATTAACTGAACAATTTTTTGCATAAAATCATCTGAAGAAAACTAACTCCTTGCGATCTCTTTTATGCAAAATGATTTACGCTTTGCTGTAGAATTTTAATTAAATGTTTATTTATGAAATACAAACAAATTTGTCGGAGTCGTTTTGATGGAAACAGCTAAGACAAAATACTTCCACGAGTGAGACGTTCATTCATGAAATACGAATAAGATCATTCCAACTCACCCGAAGACTAAACCACCCCTTCTAGTTAAAAAATAAAAAAATAAATAAAAATGCATACAATATAAATTTGTTCATGAAACATTTGTTTCTTAAATGGTTCGTATCCCACGCTAAGCTAAAGGTCCACGTCTCATATAGCCTCACTGATGAAAGTTACCCGAAAGTAAAAAAATCAAATCAAATCAATCTTCAATATGAACAAAATTGCTTGAGTTGTTTCTGAGAAAATAGTCCATAAAAAAATCTCACCCTAAATGTAAACCTACCTCTCCTGGATTTTTTTAGAGAAATGAGTTATACTATATTGAATTGTTGCAAACTATCCATATTTTCGGTGTAAAAGGCAATTTCCAGAAATCCACCTGAAGATTCTTACAAAAAATGGAAGTTTAAAGTTTAGTTTAGATATGTTGAATGGTATGGCCCAATCGAGAGTGCTTAAAATCGAGTGTGCGAAATTGGGCATATTTGATCTTATTTAGAATGATATCGAAAGATTTATTTAACGCCCAAATTTTCCGAACTAAGCCTCATATCTGTATTACCTGAGAATATTAACCTACACGTACTCTTTAACAGTTTCATAATCAAAAAAAACAAAGCTATCCGTCCACAAGAACTTGAGATTTCCACACGTATGATTGGAATTAACGTTATAAGGCTCTGCAGCCTTCCCCAAGCACTTAACCACGTGCATACATTTAAAAACAACACAAATACATAGAAAATATTAACAACTACTGAAAAAAGTATTTCAACCACATGAAAAGAACATGTTACTTAAGTAAAAAAAATAATTAAATATTTTAAAACAAAAAAATGAAAATAATATACAAGAGAGTAAACAAAAAAGACGTCTATGTATGAATACAATCTGAAAAAAAAACATAGAGTAACATAAATTAAATATTGTATATAGCGGTGCTAGAAATATGAATATAGCCTGTATAAGCTGTACATATTATCATAGGTTAATAAATTGATTGTGTTCATACATGGGTAATTAATAATCTGGTAAGACCAAGATACCTCATGTGCTTCTCACATCTTTATCTTTGCTTAAAACAAAGGAATTTACAGATTTTTTTAAAAAATGGCAAATGTTGGAACATTGTGTATTACTTGAGATACGAGGGTAAGTCAACTGAAAACCATAAAAGTAGAAATAAAAATCCGCATATGGCGCCAGTGAGCTGTAAGTTGGCATGCCTGTTTACGATAGTATGCCGGATGTCTCCTAGGTGGCAGCAGCCGGCAGATGCACAAACACCGGCGCAACAACAGTTCCAAAATGGCAGCCCCACTAGCCACATGCACCAGCGAGGAGCAGCGTTCTGTGATTCGGTTTTTGCGAAGTGAAGGTGTGAAACCGATTGACATTTTTAGGCGAATGAAGGTTCAGTATGGAGATGCGTGTTTGTCACAGCCACAAATCTATGAATGGTGCCGGAAATTTGCAAATGGTGTTACGTCTATGGCCGATGCTCCACGCCCCGGCCAGGCTCGGCGCGTAGTGACTCCAGAGACCATTGCAGCCGTTGAAGCCATCGTTTTGGAAAACCGCCGTGTGACAATAGACGAAATTGCAGCATGTGTACACATGAGTCATGGATCGGCACATCATATTGTGAATGATGTTCTCCAGTTTCATAAGGTGTCTGCAAGATGGATGCCCCGACAACTGACGCCTGAACTGAAACAGCGACGTGTTGATGCGTGCGAAGACCTTTTGTGGCGTGCTGAACATGACGGTAATGCCTTCCTGTCACGAATCGTCACTGGTGACGAAACATGGGTGCATTACCAACAGCCTGAAACAAAGCGAGCGAGCAAGGAGTGGCGCCACTCCTCATCACCAAAACCCAAAAAGTTTCGAACACGGCCGTCTGCAGGAAAGGTTATGCTGACCCTCTTTTGGGACGAAAAGGGCATCATCTTGGAACACTACACGCCACGAGGAACCTCTATGACGAGTGCTACGTACTCGGACCTCCTAAAAAATCATCTTCGGCCTGCCATCAAAACGAAACGACGTGGATTGCTGTCAGCCGGTGTGCTGCTGCAACACGACAATGCACGGCCCCATACGGCGCGTGCAACGGTTGCGACCATCACAGACCTGAAATTTGAATGCCTCCCACATCCCCCTTACTCGCCAGACCTCGCACCTAGCGATTTCCATCTGTTTGGTCCGCTCAAAGAAGCAATGGGCGGCAGGAAGTTCCACTCCGATGAAGAGGTACGCAACGCGGTGCACGAGTGGTTGCGCCGTCGCCCAAAAGACTTTTTTCTGCAGGTATTCAGGCTCTTCCGAAGCGCTGGCGGACTTGCATTGAACGAGGAGGGGACTATGTTGAAAAGTGATTTACTTCTGTACCCTGTGTGACCAATAAATAATATTTAAAAAAATAATTATGGTTTTCATTTGACTCCCCCTCGTAAATTGTTCCAAAGGCATGTAGTACTTACTGTGAACTGGATTAGATATTTGGAGTATGAATCCGAATATTGTGAGAGGGTATGGAGAGCAAGAAATTATCCTGTGATCTTGCGCTTCTATTATGAAAGTCCGATAAATATAAAAATCTACGATGGTTCTGTCGTAGTAAGTACTTTGTACAATAGGGTAAGATTATGTACTTCTTTCTACTAGCGTCAGCCATGACAGTTTTTTTATATATATATAAAATGATGTGAGATGTTCACTGTAAGTTAAATTGAAAATAAATCTAATGCAAACATTTTGAACTCTTTGCAAGCGCTTTGATTGGTTTTCAGGAAGATCAAAATAAGCTGAGTCGCAATAGTCAAAATGTCGAAAGACGAGTACCTTGACAAGTTTTATCTTTAGTGATATCGGTAAGAAACTTCTTAGCCGATTTAATGAATGCAAGGCACCAATTGCTCTCTTACAAACTGCATTTATTTTGATCTGATCAGGAGAGATTTTGATTTAATATGACTCCCAAATTTTTGACAGTTGTAGAAAATAGAATAACAGTATTGGACAATTTTATATTTGGGAACTGATAGATATTAATAGAAGAGAGAATTCTTGGGGAGTCAATTAAGATGCACTATGAGTTTATCACATTTAATTTTAACCTGTGAGCCGTAGACCAGTCGCTGATTTTGTTTAATTCACTATTTATTTTCTCAACCGCATTATTAATATCTTATTGGAGAAAGGAAGCATATAACTAAAAATCATCAGCATAAATATGGTATTTACAATATGTCAGAATTTTTGGGAGATCATTAATGTAAAGGACAAAGAGAAGGGGACCTAGTACGCTACCTTGTGGCACTCTACTGTAGATATAATGCCATGTCGATTTGTGATCCTGATTTTTCACTATTTTGTTTGTTTACGTTAGTGAAGGTAAGGGTGAAACAATTTAATCATTGATTCAGAAAAATTAAATAATAATGATAATTTCTGAAGTAATATGTCAAAATCAATCGTTTGAAATGCCTTACTATAGTCAAGTAGAATAAGGAGCGTCAGTTTTCTGTTACCAATAGCCGATCTTATATCATCCGTTACGTTCATTAGCGTAATGTTTGTGCTATGATTACTTCGAAAACCAGATTGAAATGTATGCAATAAACTATTTGTTGTTAAGTATTCCCGAATTTGATCATTTACAATATATTCACAAACATTAGAAAGCACGGGAAGGACACTGATTGGACGGTAGTCTGTAATATTGTCAGTATTGTTCTTTTTTTTGGAAGTGAGCGGACCTTAGCAAGCTTCCATACCATGGGAAAAATGCCTGTAGAAAGAGAGTAATTAAATGTCAGTGATAGGATCAAATACATGCAGTAGGATTTTCCTGATCATGGTGATTGAAATATCACTTATACCTATAGCTTGAGATTTAATTCTTTGGGTCGCTTTTAATACATGTGCAGGTTGTGCGTGAGAAAACGAGAACAGAGAGTTAATTTCCGAAGATACAATATTATTCATTGTTTGTAGTTTCATGGAGTCTGGTATCATTTGCTTTCACATAAAAAAAAAAGTTCAATTCGCCTGGTGTATAGTTACCTGCATTGTTGGCTGTTTCTCCCAACACCTAATACTTTGAGATGTTTCCAAAAAAACTGCTCCGTTATTTTCGAATTCAAGTATTTCATAAGCAAAGCGCTATTTAGCCTCCCTTACTTCTTGAATGCAACAATTTCTTAATACTCTATAGTTTTCGAATTTTGTATTGGGGTTTATTGTGCTAGCACTAGAAGGATCATTATTTTTTAACATGTCTTCTGTATGTTCCATAGCCTTTATCTCTCCATGCCATTAACGAACGTAACTGACCTGTTAACCATGGTGATGGAGGTCGCGAAACGCGTTTTTCTTTTTAACTTCATGGACCTACAGTTTATAATATGGGGTCCAAATCGCATGAGCTTCCACCGGGAATTGAAACCGGGTCTCCCGCAATAAAGACGCGTACGTTAACCATATAGCCAAAAAGAAGCTCTACCCTTCATCGTGTTTCACAGCAGGAGATAAATTCTCTTCCGTCAAAGTCCTGTTCCATCTTTTTCTGTCCTATCACTTTAATATCTGATGCAAATAGCTTAAACTTGATTTGCCTGTAAAAAAAGAAAATTTTTCCGCCTTTCCAAGTCGTTTTTTTTTTTTTTTCATATTCTCTTGCGAATAAGATTGAATCGTTTTATACATGTATGGTTCGTTCGTAGCTGTTGAACCACGGAAGCCTTCATCATTGTTTCGATATTAACAAAACTTACTAAAACGCAATGTTACATTAGTTAATAGACAATTATTTAGTCGTTAATTATTATTACTATCCCCGGCTTAGAATGGAATAATAATGTTTATACATTATATTTGAGAATAAAGAGCTGAATAGAATACGAGGTGTACTCAAAAAGAAACCGAACTTTTGCTATATCATCTTTATTGCTCATTGTACATTTTAAGCACTGTTCCCTTCAAAGTAGTCCTCTCTACTGGCAATACACCGTTCCCAACATTTCTTCCATTTCTGAAAAGCCTCCTGAAACACTTTCTGAGATGGTGCGCAAGTTTCTTGTCGCGTTATCCTGAGTCTCCTCTACGATTTGGAAACGACGTTCTTTCAAAGTGAGTTTAAGTTGGGCAAGCAGGAAAAAGTCTGCTGTGGCTAGGTACGGAGAATAGGATGGATAGAGCACAACGGAAATCTAATGGTTTGCCAGTTAACTGCGGATGAGGAGCGAAGCGTGAATGGGCACGTTGGCACGGTGCACCATGCAAGTCTGATTTTCCCACAATTTACGCCTCTTCCTTCGCATAACATCCCTGGTGAAACTGTTTGTTTACTATCTAATCACGTGATAGAAATTCATGGCAGACAATGCCTTTCCCATCAAAAAGCACTACTAACATCATCTTGATCCTTGATCGACCTATGCATGCGTTTTTGGACGAGGAGTACCTGAATGAATTGAAAAAGAATTGAAGTGTCTCTGTTAATATTTTGCCAAGTACAGTAGAGCGTCGATTATCCGAAGTAATTGGGGGACATGGGTGTTCGGAAAACTGGTTTGTTCGGATAATCGAACTGTACTGTACTGTACTGTACTGTACTTCTACAGCCAGTGCCAAACTTACAGAAGTGTGCTGATTGTTGAAACACAGCGACTGGCGGCTTGGCCGGTCAGCAGCGCCTTATGAAGGCCCCATTAGAAGCAATGTTCCGCCAGCGGTGGCTCAGTGTGGCGACTACTGTGGGAAACTTGGTTTGGGAGTGAGGGGGATGATGGACGGTAGGGTGGGAGAGTAACAGGTGCGAGCGAGTACACAGTTCGGTTAAGCGGTCGTTCGGTTGACCGACGTTCGGATAATCGACGCTCTACTGTACGTAGCAAAATTTCACACAAATGTTGTTCTTCAGCTCCTTTAGTCTCACTGTATCATTAATCAGTCGAAAGGCTTGTGCACGTGCTCACTTCAGCAGCTATTGCTCAGCGACTAATGGTCATAGCGAAACGAAATAAATGGCAGTTTGTTGTCTAAACTTGCCTTTAGATGCGATCAGTAGCCGTAGCCGCAGTGCGCTCCCTCTGCCACTTGGCGCGCTATTTCAAAAGTTCGGTTTCTTTTTGAACACACCACGTAGATAACGACAAACAACGCCTTCGGCGTTTCCCTTGTGAAATCCCGGGTCAGTTGCGATGCACTTTTTTAATACTAAACTTGGGTTTAAATGTCATCGTAACTGTCACCAATCAGCTTAGAGAATCCAAATTAACGCCGATGGGACCTCAACTTACACTGTATCAGGAGTGTCTATTCATCTCACCGACTTCAAGAACTATGGATTCGATTGTGATATCGGTTGTTTTCGATTAATTGTTATTGTAACGTCATCACCTTTCCATCTCCCTAGGGCTGTCTTTCCTCCACGGCACTTTTTTTTAAATTTTAAATCATATGTGTATCTCCAGTGACGGATCCAGGATATGATCGAGGGAGGAGGTAAACCATAGTTTGCAGCTTTATCCAGTGTAAAGCAGGATTAAAGCCCATTTCATCTTATGTATACCTAAGCGTCAAGACGGAGTAAAACCCCTATATCCCCCTTGAATCCGCGCCTGTGTATGTCTTTTTTTTTTTTTTTATTAGAAAAATGAGTTTATGTGGTGAGTTTCATCTTACTAACATGAAGAATTCGAGATATAACCTAATTATTTTTTTTTTTTACATAAATCTTAAATCATTTGTTCCAATTTGAAGCCCCCTCCTCCCCTCCCCTCTTTAGGATACGCATCAACAAATTCTATCTAGTTTACAGCCTCTTCAAGATTATGGTATCTATATATTAAAATGCTAGGTTTATATGTTTGTCTCCAAAGAAAAGTTTATATGTTTGTCTCCAATCATTTCGACAGCGAAATCTCGAAAACCACAAATGCAGGAAATGTACCGTTTTCACTAGTCGATTCCAAATTTTGTGTAGATTGTCCAGTTCTAATAGAATGCTTTAAAAAAGATTGCATTACGTTATTTCTTTATTACATTTTTCAAAGGTGCATTGGAAGTGTTGATTTAAAAAAAACATCATATCCTACGAGTTATACATTCCAACACCACAAAGTTGTATATAAGGATTGTATATCTCTCAGGCGTTTGTTTCACGGGCAAATTACAATGAAAAACGAAGGATAACCATTTCGCCAGCCTAAGACGAATCTTTATTGTTCGGAGTGTTTTGCCCAATGAACACTATATAACACTGACATTATAATTAATTGTGCGTGTAATGTATTTTTTTATTACATACTGCATGCAAGAAGAAAAAATACTAGTCACACATGAATTAGAAACTCCAACGGGAAGTAGGCTCAAATCTTGCAAACGATGCGGGATATTGAAAAAATAATCGAAAAAATCTCCCCTTTCCTTGCCGATTTTTAAAAAAATCAAAACGTATTTCACTTGTGTCTGTAAAGGGACATGTACAGATGTCCCAAGAAATGCAATGAGGTTCAAGCTCATATGTGAATGATGCACTGTGTAGAATGCGGGTTCAGCTAGTCTTTAGTAAAAATTACTTTGAAGTGTGCTAAATTAACAATATGGACGAACAAACTAAAAATAAAAAAGACCTAACTAAAATATACAGGGTGGTCCAAAAGTAGGTATACACCCCTGCATTGATAAAGTATAACATTCTAGTTTATGGATGTCTTTTCTTCGGCTCTTCCCAAGATGTAAGTAAAAACACATTAAGAACAAATAATAAAGAAACTAAGCCTACTTGACAGGTAACAATAAGAAATTATATAAAATGCAATGAGCTTATCAGTACGGTATTGTATACCTACTTTTGGCCCATCCTGTATATTAATTTGAAGTTTTTTTTTCTTGTGTCTAATAAAATAACTGTTATTAAGGTTTAATGGATTTTTGTTTGTTTATTCAAAGATAAGGCATACACCAAATCGACAAACCTCGTCGCGCTGAACAAAATGATAACGGTGATTTTAAATCCTCATGCGTCGTTCTCGAGAAAGTAGAAAGAAAACTATTTTTGATGCTATTATGATAACCACGCCATGTATTAAGATGAAGCTCAATTAAGTATAACCCCATCAACATTTTTCTTTATTATTATGTTTTTTTTTTATTATTATATTATTAAAGATGACATGACCCAGTACGGTTTAACTGTACAGATACTAACATGGGTGAAAATTCACCCATGGAAAATTTCAAATCGTTATCAGTAGATTGCGTAAGCGTCGCAGGTGTCTGAGCTTCCAGATATGCTCCCCTGCTTTAGTGTGATTTGTGTTGATATGCGTACCGGCCGCGTTCTATGCACTTGCTATTCTGTGTATAAGCGATGGGGGTGAAAATTCACCCGTGTTAGTATTGACGGAAGTTCTAAATGTGATTAGTTTATATAGTATCTCTATTATTTTTTCTGTAGTAGTATGTAACGTAATGTTGTATTAAAGTATTTATTTAGATATTTTTTTTATTTTCAAAAAAATTGACATTGGACCGCATCAAAAGAAAAAAATCTTATTTTACCAAGAAAACATTTAATGCAAAATTTACTTTTTACGATTTGTCACATCTCACATATAATTTTTATATATTTTTGCACACGTATCACGTTAAAAACTGTATATAGTATTTTTATTATATTTTAATAGTATTGTATACAATTTTGGATTGAAGTAATTATTTAGATTTTTTTTTAAAAAAAAATTAAAAAATCACATTGGAACGCATCAAATGAAAAAAAATCTCATTTTGTCAGGAAAACATTTAATGTAAAATTTACTTTTTTAAGATAAAAATATGTCATAAGAACTATATTATCTTACAGATTCGTCACATATTGAAAATCTTAATTTTTTTTTTTTTCAAAATTATGCAGCAAAACATTATGCGGGTGAAAATTCATTCGTGTTAGTATCTAAGAGTATTAAAACACGTTAGTACACTACGGTAAATGAACTATAACCAAAAATATATAATTAACTCTTGAAAACATTGTTTCCGTTTACCTAATAATATTTTCTATAGGTTAGGCATACATAAACCGATAGGTCACATTGTGCGGAACAAAATGACATTGTTTAAGGGGACATTTTCATGCGTAGTTTTCGAAAAAATAAATTTTTATTCCGCGAAAAGGCATGTCGTTCGTTATCGATAATAATTTGTAACTTTTATTTTCTGCTGGGACAAATTGTATACTTATTTTTTTATTTACAGTATGTGTAAAAATGTTAAAAAATGTTAGCTTACAGATTGTACTTACTGTTGGGCTTCTACTAACAGTAACACAAACACACACATATACACACACACACACATATTGCTTGTAATTTAAACTGATCAAAAAAATAGAATCAAGAATCCATTGAAGGTAATTTATCTTAACCAGAGGTAAAAGTGGGTCTGAAAAGGTAGGGGGACGGTAGGTAGCGGCATAACGTCACGCCATCCCCCTGATAATCTTTGCCCATTGTATTTTTTTTTAAGGAACTAGGCAGACGCGGTACATATATTTTGGAGGTGGGGAACGACGTCATCCCACGTTCCCCCTGATCTTAACAACAAAATAGATGGGGGAAAAAGAGATTTATGAATCGAAAAATTAAAAATATTGAAAAATGCTCAGAATTCATGGAATGAGCAAGGAAAATAGAAATCCTGGAAATTGTAACTCATGTTGAAAATTCATAGACTTACGTTACTCTGGATTACAAAGAGCTTGCCATTTTATTTATTTATTTATTTATTTATTTATTTATTTAAAGTTGTGGGGCACGGTGGACAGTAGGTAAAGCGTTTAACTTTGGTCCTTGCAGTCCCTCGTTCGATCCTTGGCCAAGTAAGTTTGCGGTGGACAACATCGTGTTTGTGTGTTTTCTCAGGGTTCTTCCTTTTTCTCTCACTTTCTCATTCCACCAATTCTTCCATCATCATTCATTTGCTTTAATCATCATCTCCCTTAGCCTAAGTGACATATATGTGGGACGTTAAACTGAAAGATTTCATTTCATTTTTTTTTTAAAGTTAAATGTTAACAGAGTACTGAGAAATATGTTCTATTTCCATCAGTACTAAGTTACAACAAACAATTGACAATATGTTTCAATTTCATTATTGAAAATTTACTTTGAAAATTAAATAAATTCTTTTTTTTTTTTAGTTTAACGTCCCACGGTATGCCATTTTGTAGGCTAAAAGGAAACGGATGGTTAATGGATGTAAATGATTGTGTAATTACATTTTTAGTGCTCTCCCACTGGGATTCGAACCTAGGACCATATGCACCAAAAATATATGCGCTAACCACTAGACGAGCGGGAAAGACCTCGTGGTTAATATACGCATTTTCAGTGCGGTAAACTCGGGTTCGATTTGCGATGGGAACTTATGTGGTTCGGATCCCACGTTAAGCTGTAGGTCCACTTCTCACATGCAGTCCCGCGTAGCGTAGTTCCTAACGCTCTCACCTTCGGGGTGAGCGGTCCTGGGTTCGATTCCCGCTGGGAGCACTCGGTTGAAAAAGTCTGAAAAGCTTTTACAGGCTAGCCATCCTCAATGGGCTTTTACAGATTTTTCTTACTTACACCAGGCAAATGCCGGGATGGCACCTAACTATTATAGATCCCAGGCCGCTTCCTTCCTTCTCCAATGCTTTCTTCGTTCCCTTTCCCCTGATAATGTACTCGCTGAGGGACGCCATCCCTCATACGTGGCGGGATAAATGGCCATAGATGCCGAAAATCCAGAAATCTAAATCCTAAATCCACTTCTCGCATACCCTCGCTGTTGAACGGAATGCTGAAAACTAACTAACTCAACAAATGAACTTTTTCTTTATTGTTTATTTCAGGAGCGTCATTTAGAGGGTCAGAAGGGGCAAATGATCTCCAACAATTTGAGAAATACATATACTTTAATCGATTGTCTACTAATACTAGTACAGAATTTGGAAGTCTTCTTGCCCCCATCAAGTGAAGTCTGAAATTGGCCCTTGGTTTATTTGCCGCGGCGCTTCATAATACTTGCAAACCGATTAACAGTAATAAAATTATCATCCTTTTAGTGCATTTTCGTATGAAAGGATCTTTAAGAAAACAATTTTCTTTTAAAATATAACACAAGTAAACAACATCAATTGCCAACAGAACATGAAATCTTCTATAAAAGCAAATAATTTGTGGCATAAAAAAAAAAAAAACAAATAGTTTTTGACTTACCAATCAGATGAAATAATCTTTAGCCGGAAAATTTTAAGTTCTATAACCAAGTGTTGAATATGTATATTTTTTTTCTACGGAACTATCTTCGTCTTAAGTCCTAAATAACTTGATAGACAAGGAAGGACTAGTGTAGTCGCTTATGAGATTAAGCTACCGGAACGAGTTGTGTCGTATCGCGAACTGAGATAACGTTTGTCATCCGTGCGTGTTCCAGCGATGTCCTGCCTTGCTTTTCTCCCTTTTGGAGGCAATCAAAAGTGCAAGCGCCTGCGTGTTTTCCCTACTCTTGCCACGCTGAGCCATCACCTACCACAACAGACGCGCAAGAAGCTATGTAAGATGATTTTTTTCCTGAACACGATGGTTAACAGAATCGAACTAAGCTTTTACTTTAAACAATCTTAACAATAAATAAATAAAATAATTTTCTGTTTTATTGTGGTCTTTCTTTTACTATGAACGATTTTCCTTCGTATTTACAAAACAAGAACACTTATTTTATCATTGAAAGAGATTAGCTTGTATCCAGTGTTGTTATTCTAATTTTTCAACAACCAGTTATATATATATATATATATATATATATATATATATATATATATATATATATATATATATATATATATATATATATATATATATATATATATATATATATATACATATATATATATACATACATATATATATATATATATATATATATATATATATATATATATATATATATATATATATATATATATATATATATATATAGGGTGTTTCAAAACAACACCGACAATATTTGGAAGGTGTTTGCTGACCCCAAATAAGACGAAAAGTGCGTTTACCTCTAGTGCGTGGCGTCCCTGGTTCGATCCCAGCACGCCTTAAGTGGGCTTGGTGGTGGACAAACACCGTGGGCTTGGGTTTTCTCGGCTTCTCCCGTTTCCTCCCACTTTCTTCATTCTACCATTTCATTCATTCTCATCATCACCGTTTCCTTTAGCCTCGCCGGCATATTCGTGGGACGTAAAACTCAAAGACTTCATTTCATTTCTATGGTAGTGAAATTTTCCTTTATACATTGAGAAAGTGTTCAATGTGAGGATTCGCTTAAACTGGAGATGTGAAATTCCGAATGTAAACTCTTAAATAAAAATATTGGATTTAGTGGTTCCGAATAGTCCACTACACAGTGGCGTGCGTGAGAGTCTCTTAAAGATGTGAATTCCAAATATAAACTCTTATATAAAACAATGAAACATGTTTCAAGGCTTTCATATATTCTATTGCTAAAAGAAGAAGGGCAGTCATTTATATAATATCAAAATTTGCACTTATATATTTACAGTTTAAGCAAGGTAACCAGACGTCCCGTTTTAGCCGGGATAGTCCCTTTCTTCAACCGTTGTCCCGTTTTTCTCTGATTCTCAAACAGGATGCCTAAATGTCCCGTTTTAAAGCAAAAATGACCCACGTGTCCCGTAATTATTATTCAAAATATAAATGGTCAATGCAAATTCTACACTCTGTACCAACACTCATTGGGAAGGTTCAGAAGTGTATGGAATTTCTGAATGTTCAAATGAGAATTGAGTGTTCTGTGGTTCAAGTGGGAATTGAGTTCGATTTCTGAGTGTTCAGAAATTGAAAATGAAATGAAATCTAAGTTTTACGTCCCACTTTTATGCCGGTTAGGCTAAAGGAAACGGTGATGATGAGTGAAATGAAGAAAGTGGGAGGAAACGGGAGAACCGCGAGAAAACCCACGAGCACGGTGTTTGTCCACCACAAAGTCCACACGGCACGAGCTGGGATCGAACTGGGGACCCCAAGGAGCGGAGGTTCACGCTCTACCACTGAGCCACCGCACCAGTATCTTCGAGTTCGATACCATAAAAGATCTCGCACGATGATATCTCTAGTTCTTTATATATATTATCTCAATTATTCTTGTATATAGACTATGTATGAACTCATATTTCTGTAATGACAGCACTTATCGATATTTTTAAATACCTATAGACTTGTATTTTTAATGGCTCCCTTCAGAAAAAAATAGAATTGAACGCTTTGTTATACTATATATTTTACAATAATAATATTCTTAACCAAAACACTTATGAATAGTTTTTTGTCGTTCCACCCCTTCTCTTCAGTACTTTAATAAATACTTATCAATTTTTAGTTTATTTTGAGCTCCATGATCATTGCTAGCACCAAGGCTATATGTGACGTGAGTCAATCTCTTAATATGAAATCCGAACCATGTGAGCTCCAACTGGGAATCCAGCAAGGAACCCCGTACATCAAAGGATACGTGCTAGCCATTTGAGCAGCGGGGAAGGCTTGACTTAGGTTATTATTATTAATTTATTTGTTTGTTTGTTTATATTGAAGATTACCGTCCCTTTCCAGCACTGATGCTATATGAGACATGGTTCTACAGTTTTAGGCGAAATCCTGTTATTTAGGATATTAGATTTCTGGGCTCTCGGCGTCTAAGGCCATTTAGCCCGTCACGTTTGAGGCGAGCACACTATCCGGGGAAAGGGAAGGAAGAAAGAATTGGGTAAGGAAGGAAGCGGCCTGGGACCTACGCATAAGTTAGGTACCCTCCAGCATTTGCCTGGTGTGGATAAGAAAAATCCAGGAAAACCTCATTCAGGGTGGCTGGCCTGAAAAAGCGTTTTACACTTTTTCGACTGAGTGCCCCCATCGGGAATTGAATCCGGGACCGCTCACACCGAAGGCGAGATCGTTAGTAACTACGCTACCAAAGTGGAATCCTGTTATGCCCCGGTATTCTGAACCTCTACCGAGCAATACATATTTTACCGATGTTTAACTTTAATATTGTTATTAAGTTTTAGTTAACTTGATTTCTGAAAATTTAATTTGAAGGTTTGTGTTCCATATGCAGGGCCGGATTTCCCAATAGGCCCGGTAGGCCCGGGCCTATGGGCGCAAGCTCCCAGGGGGCGCACGACCTAGAGAAAAAAATTAAAAAATATCTAGAAATAAAAATAAATAGCCATAACTTAACATATTTTTTGAATTGATTTTAAAAATCATGCTAATAAAGCATTCTGATTTTGAAGTTCATTGGAACAAATAATTGTTGGTAAAGTTAAAATATTTTTCAACATTATGCATCAACTTCGTTACAACATTGATCTCAAAAATGTCATTTTTTATACTAGTACAATTTACTATTTGTACATACAAAATATCTAGTTTTACTTTAAAACACAGTTTTTGTGTCACGTTATCAGAATATTTCATGTAAGCTGTGTTTCTGAGATTAAAACTATTTTATAATGTATTACAGTTTCTTTTTATATATTTGCCCAAATGGCTAAATTGAAAAAAAAAACATAAAACCAAAAACAAAACCAATCTTTTGTTAATACATTAACGGTATTTTTTAAGCCCAGAACCAAGTAAATTCCTCAAAAAACTTGCAATGATAAAATTGCATCGTGGAGTGGTGTTTAAGCAATTAACATATAGGCCTGATATATTTTTTTAAATAAAGGTTTTTAGGAAAGTAACTTTAACTAGACTAGGGGGCGGAAAAATTATTGGGCCTAGGGGCGCCAAAATGCTAAATCCGGCCCTGTCCATGTGGTATAATTAAAGGATGTAGGACACGGACTTTTCAGTGCGAGCCATCTGAAGTATCGCATAAAAATTAATGAATATGTTTAATGGTGAAGAAGCAACACAAAATTGATAAAATTTAAGTTATGGGGAGCTGATCTTCAAAAATTAATGCTCCACCAACAAATACATTTTCTTTTTTCTAAATTATGGCAGGTATTAGAAACTAATTTTTAACCAAATAAATCAATATTTCGTGTGTTTGCTAATAAACTAGTCATAAATTGGAATTATCCAATCTGTTTATAGTAGCTGGTTTTTATAACAATTTTCCAATTACGTAATGGAGTTGGTTGTTAGCTTATTAACATTCTGCTCTCGCATGAAATTTTATAAGCTATGCATTTTCTAGCTTTGTTACAAGATAATTATTTAATGTTGAGAAGACGTCAGTGATTTGCCTGCCTAATCATTAGTGTGTGTAGTCGTTGATTTTGTAGTCCCTGCAAAAGAAAGCACTAGCTAATTAGTATATGTGTAAAAGCAAGAAAAAAATACGGTATATGAAGTTACTTAATGAAGAATTTTAAAATGTAAAATAATAAGGAAGAAAGCAGATGACGCGAAGCAAGTCGCAATAATCCTATGAAGCATATATTATTATAAGTAATTATAGTTATTTAAATTATGTTTGAATATGCGAGATGAAATTTTGATAGAACACTTACCGGGGATGCTTAGTTTATGATGGCGATTTTTTGCGATGTCTTGAACATATGGTCATCTGAAAAGACTAAACGAAACAACATTAGTTTTAAATAAAAATTCATACTAATAACAATTTCCTAAGAATATAACAACAACGTAAATTTGCTCCATGACATCTAGATATCTAAGAGAACAAACTTTATTCTGAATTAACTCTGATCTAGTACATATATTAACTATATATATAAAACTACATGAACTGACATAAATTAAAAAGGTACTTCCGGTTGACGTGGAAAGTTGAAATTTGGCATGATTGTAGCTTTCCAGGACTAACCGACATGAAAATTTTCAAATGTGAATATTTTTAATTTTTAGAAGTCTAAAGATGAAGAAATTCCCCCTGTTATTTAAATTGGTGTTTTTTGAACCTATAATCTCATATTTTAGGTACTTGGAATCAGGGCCGCCCACAGGGGGGGATGTATGGCGCAAGCTGCGCCATTGAGAAAAAGTTTTTTTTTGGGGGGGGGGCATTTTACTCTACTTTCGAACTAGCAATTTTACTGTCGGAATAGCATTAAAACACGATTTTGAGAAGCTAATTTTCAAAAATTTTCCGGGGTGAACCCCCGTACCTCCTGCTTCGATACTCGATGAATGAAGTACCGCGCAAGTAGCCGTATGAAAGGAAAGGTTGGTTCGTTTTAAGAGAGAAGGGCCGTCCACAGGAGGGATGAATGCCGCAAGTTGTGCCATCGAGAAAAAAATTGCGGGGAATAAAAAAATTGGGGAAGAATTTTACTCTAATGTCGAATAAGTAATTTAGCTGTCGCCAGAATAACATTGGAACACGATGCGATTTTTTTTTTTAATCTCGAGAATGAATCCCCCTACCCCCTGCTTAGAAACTCTATGAATGAAGTACCGCGCAAGTTGCTATATGAAAGGATGGCGCCAAGTTCTGGTGAACAACAGTTACAAACACTCAAGGAATCACTTTCAAATTTAGATTTGAAACTTGCCTATGTTGTCTGTTGAAAATTATAAAGTAGTTTGACATAATTGTGAGCTAGTGGTAACCATACAGACAACAGCCAAGTTTCAAATCTAAATTTAAAGTGAGCCAGTGAGTGTTTGTAACTGTTGTCCACCAGAATTTGGCGCCTATTTTTGTGATTTCAATTCTTTTTAAGGCCACTCGTACTTGGCTCTTTTACAGGAATGTTTTTTGTTGGATATCACTCCTTTTTGTAGGCTAATTTCGAGGATAACATTTTCTTTAGGTATCAAACTCAATAACTTGTAACTTGCGTCTTACTTTTCATGTACAAGGGAATTATATCAATATTTTGTAAAGAAAAAAATAATACTACTAATTGTAAAAAAAAAAAGAATACCTGTGCCATACACAGTGTGTAGAAGTTTTTATACCCTTCAATATCCTTATAGAACATATTTAGTATTGTACACTACCAAGACTACTAATAAAAGTAATGCCATTTTTATAATTACTACTGCCCCTACTACTACTACAAGCATTCTATAATACTACTACAGGAAATAAAAACAACAAAAATAACAATTACTAGTACTATAAAAACTACTGCTACACTGGGCAATTGTTTTTAGAGGGGGGAGTGCGCCATCAGCTTTGGGGGGGAATGGGCACCCCTGCTTGGAATTAAAATACAAACTTGAAATTCAGTATGATTTACGTTTTCGTTAGTATTACTCGTACCTACGTAAATCAGTAAAAATAAAAGTTTCCAACTTTAGAGTGTTTAGGGATACGCACGAGACGACTCGAGACGGGATTTTCCTGACAAAATTCGAGTCGAGACACGGCTCTTCCAATAGTAAAATATACATTTTTCGAGTCGAGACATCACTTTTACAGCACATTTTCGAGACGAGACAGCCACAAATCTTGTCTGGTGCGCATCCCTAAGAATGTTTTATGGGGAAAGAGGATGTCTACACCCCAAAATATTTAGGCACTTGCGACTGGATTAGAATGATGAAATTTGACATGATGGTAGCCCTTCGGGACTTACAGGAAAACTACCAAAAGTGAATATTTATAATTTTTAAAGGTCTAAAGGGGATGCAGAAATTCCCATGTTATTTAAATGGGCATTTTCTTGGGATACAAAATCTTATCTTTTACGTAGTTAAAATACGAAAAGAAACTTAATATTCGGTAGAATTGTGGTGTTAATTGGTACGAGGCTGTAGGCCGAGCTAAGGGGGATATGGGGGCGAAGCCCCCAGCCGAGAAAATTCAGGAAATGTGAAGAGCAAATGCACAAAATTCACTGTTGATTCAAATGCTGATACATGAGAGGTACGAGGCCGAAGACCTAGTAAACACGGGGGTTTGGGGGCGTAACCCCCAGCTAGTCAAAGGCTAGTTTAGCTATAAAATTAGAATACTCACCTTCTGGAAACTTCAATGCTACAGTACTTACCTTCTCTAAACCTCATCGTCAATACTTACGTTTCAGAAATCTCACTGTATTTACCTGGACATCTTTGTGTATACTTATCTTTGGAAACTTTAACGTAACCTAAAAGGATACCTTCACTACCTAACCTAACGGTGTTATACTTACCTGAGCTTATTCTATCAAGTGCATTTTGCACCTCTACTAGGGATTTGAACTGGTGTCCTCTAAGGTGATTGTCCAGGAAATGGAACAGGTGATAATCGGAAAGTGCAATGTCCGGGGGAGTATGGTGGGTGCAATAGTGTTTCCCATCCAAGGCGTAGAATGGTGTCACGGGTTGTCCTTTAACAGGATTACCCCTTTGCGATTCGGAAGTGCTGGCTCCAGAGTTTTAAATGTTTCTTAAATACGGTTCAACGGCTAACAGTACACAGTTGCACTGCCTCTGACCAGCTGGTAGCAGTTCCCGATGCACGATGCCGTAAGCAGTTCAACAAACACACAGGAGGACCTTCTTCTGGTGCAGTGCTGGTTTTGGCTGTTTCGGAACCGGTTTGTGGAATGCTAACAAATGACGAGGTGCCGTGAAGTTTCGTACAGAACCCACTTTTCGTCACATGTCAACACCCTGTCCATAAATGGCTTCTTCCTCAAACAAGACAGCAAAGAAACACAGGTGTCTGCTCGCATTGCATTTTGGCCCGGAGTCAAATCATGAGGGACCCATCGACCCAACTTGTAATGCTTCCCAAGTTGGTGGAGGTGCTGCAGAATGATTTCTCCACTTACACTGAATTATAGTCCCAATTCCTTACATGTCTGGCCACGAACCACCAGAATGCGTTCAAATTTTTTGAGGCTCTGCCAGCGGATAGGATGCATGCTATTCACTGCATCAGCGGGGAGAGCTAATAATAATACGAATAACAAGGCATATGTTTAGTTTTGAGGGGCCATTATTTTTAGGAAAAATGTTAAAATTACTCTAATTTTATGTTGTCTTCGGGTTAGGTTAGGTTACACTATGTTACATTAGGTTAACCAAAATTTCCACTCTCTTACGTACGCCCTACAGTCTTTCGTATACCTCACTTCCATACAGTGCATTTGCATTCCATTGACCTGTAAAATTGCACACGAATCAACTACACTCATGTAACATCAACTCAATTCTCCTGTAAATCTTCTCTCTTTTTTTTAATTATTATTATTATTTACTTTTGGCCCTCCATATCTAAACATAACCCAATAATAATAAGTTTGTAAAATGAAAATAATTCCTTTTAAACTTAACATCTTACTTTCATGCTCTTTAGGCTAAAGAAGAGAAATGATTAATGAAAGTATTTTTACTGCTCCCCCTCGCAAATCAAACGCATAACCACGTGCAACCAAGGAGCACATGCCAGAGTATGTTTGTTTTATCTTGGCACGCTTCCCGCCTAAAAGATGGATCTGTCTGCTACACGTTGTTGCCAGGCCACGGTTAAGTTGAGAGTTACAATACACTAGGAAACACAGTAAAACGCCACATTATTCACAAATCACTATAACACATTTGTTAGCGTGTGGCAACTAAGCACTTCAACTACCCGCCAAATAGCAATGACCTCATTTGATGGGCTGGATGACAATTAACGTCACGTACACAGCAAAGCCAATGAAATGTCTATTGGATTAAAACGTTCACGTGGGTGCTAGCAGAAAATCTTTAAAGGCCAACCAAGTGCACTGGCGGGAAGTGTTCCAAAACAAAACAAACGTACTCTAGACCAGCAACGATGGCTGAATTAGAACTGTATGGTTTTCTTGTATTACCTTACATTGCTTTTATTATACAAGTGTTTCATCTACAAAATACTTAGACTTATGTATTATTTCATTGATAAGAAAAGGAATTTAAAATTATGAATGTATATATATGAATGTATATACATATATATAATTATGTATGTATCTATATCCTTAAAAGCTTCTCAATTACTATATTTTGTAATGCGATGACATGAGATTATTTATTTACATTTTCCAGTTACATGTTTCATAACTGGAAGTGTGAAAGTCGATTCTGCTTTTTACCTAATTCTCAAATGTTAGTGATGATCTTTTGATCTCTATTTTGAGGTCTTCTCCAACCCTGACTCAACCTCTGAAACTCTTGTAAAAAAAAAAGTTGATTAGCTAGAATCCTTTTGATGAGTAGTCTGTGACCAGGCTGCTGACCAATAGTTTAGGCTAGGTGTTGGACAAATAAGAGAGAGACATTTAGATAATTAATATGGCTCTCACCATTGCCTGGAAAAGAACGCTTCCTGGTGGAATCTTGTCATTGCTTAGTAAAGTTTAAAAGAGGCTGATACAAGCTAGATAAAGAAAAAAATTAGAGCCATTAGACTAGGAGCTAATTTCCTATATTTTGGAAATTAGGAATTAGTGATTTCATCTGGAATCCCCTTTCGCTGTAGAAAGAGGACGAACAGAGAACAATTTATCATCTAGAGATCTTTAGAAAGAAAGAACTATTTCAGAAATAAAGAGATTTCAGTTAAGAGGAAATATGTTGAGTGTTTGGTTAAAGGTTTGAGTCTAGATTAGTTGGTTAAGGAAAAATTCGTAACCGTTTTCTGCGTTAATAGAGGCTATGACTGTTATTCTTTAAGGACATTTTCATCTCTTTCTCTTTTGGGTAACTTAAAGGAAAAGGAGGAAAGAGGAGTAGGAAAGAGTTAAAGATTCAAGAAATTATTATTATTATTATTATCTTTATTATTATTATTATTATTATTATTATTATTATTATTATTATTATTATTATTATTATTATTATTATTATTATTATTATTATTATTTCATTGTAAGGATTCTGCGTAGAAAGCAAGGAAAAGTCATATACTGCTTACCAAAATCTTTTTGAAAAATTATCCATCTATAGAAACGAATGAAAGTTTTTTTTTTTTTTTTTTTTTTTTTTGTCACTTCGGATTCAAGCGCTCCATATAATGGTAAAGTAAGATATCAAAGTGGTGTCAAAGATATCCAGAAACTTCACATTGCTGTACTATTTTATTTGTTAACTCCAAAATGATTTGTGCGATGTAAATACGTACAGTGCACAAGAACGGAATTAATAATTGCAAAGTTGCCGAGGCAATTTGAAGCATTTGCAGCCTCTTGAATCACATTTCGTAAAAGGTTTTGTAAAAATTGTGGGGCGTAACGCAACAAAGAAAGAAAGAAAAAAAGAAAACTCAATAATAGCTACTACACCTATTTTTATTGCAAACCAAGACGCAGATTTTTGCGTTGTGTTGACGCAAACTGTCACGGAATGAACTGTGTCAATTTATTGCAGCGCTATTCATTCAAATCACGATGTTATCCTGGTAAGCTCAATCACAAAACATAAAACTCAATTGGAAAATACACTCTGCGTTAACTATTATTATTCAATTACGGTTTGAGTCATATGCAAATGAACTTCCGACGGCAATGATGTAAATCGCAGCTCTGCACGTGAAAGCAAGCATAACATGTATTTTTGTTTTTTTAAATAGAGGAACAAACTCGTCTTATAGACTAGCGTTTCTCAATCTTTTATCCTTTGGGGCACACTAAAGTACGTTTCAAATTTTCGCGAGACCACTGCATGTCATTTTTTACCCTAGCTGCAAAAAAAAAGCAAACACATAAAAATACACGCAATACATTAAAAAAAAATATGGAACGATTATGACATACAAATCTTACAAGCAAATTAATAAGACTCTTGAAGTATTACATATAAGTAGTTACATATTAAGTCGATTGACGATAACTTTTTAATTTCTTCTAAAGATTATTTCTTTGCGGAAGATCTTAGAAGACATTAAAAATCTCGCGGCACACTAATGTGTCGCGACACAGCGATTGAGAAACGCTGTTAGAGACAACTACAAAACAATGTTCCAACTAATTTCGTTAAGGGATCAAAATGGTTTTAATAATAATAATAATAATAATAATAATAATAATAATAATAATAATAATAATAATAATAATAATAATAATAATAATAATAATAATAATAATAATAATAATAATAATAATAATAATCGTTTAGTGCGAACAGATTCTTGCAATGTTTCCAGTAATCGAAAGTTATTGGTAATACTGATCAAATTGTATGAAGCTCGTCGTAAACAAATAATGCTTGTTTACGAGGTACAGTATTTTCTTTCAATGAGCAAATAAGTTTGTTTCTTGTAAACAAATTCAGCATAAAACTCAAACAATAAGGACATCCATGTTGTGTGAAGGTTTTGTAGTAAGCTTCAGTCTGTGATAATATCAGATGATTTCCCACGGAAAGAATATACAGTGAAACCTTTAAGTTACCAACCTGAGTTGCCAAAATGGCTGAAAAACAGTAAGTGTGTTACATTCCATGTTCTCATTGTTAAGGTAATAATCTTTTTTAAATATATCATATTATTATGAAATAATAGTTTTTTCCTGGTACTTGAAATACGCTATATTCCACTGAACATATTAAAAATAGTGAATACTTAAAAATTTAAATTATTTTATGGTGTCCGACTTCTGTGTTAAAGCATTTGTTGACATTCCAGTAGTCGGCTAGACTGGCCGGCCACTGATGTTTTGGGGTGATTTTTATTTTCATGTTACACTTGCATCTTATTAAATTAACGTTATAGTAGACATTTTTCAATATATTAACACTTTCGATCCCAAGCTCAAGTCAGACTCTTCTGTATGTTTATTCCAAAACGCCGGAGCCCGAGTCCAATAAATGTCGTGTTTTGAGCATGAGCAGTTTTAGGGATTGTCTGCTGTGGGGGCGGATCTTCCGGGGGTTTGGAATACCCCTCAGTAGAGTGAGGAGTCTGGGAATTTTCCCGCGGGAGGAAATTGTTTATATAAAAGCTCAGTTCTTAAATATTCTGTATAATACAACATAAGGAGATTTTTTTTTTTCAGAAAGTTGTTGCCGAGGAATCAAAGCTTCTCCATGCCTTCCTCCTGCCCACCCCTTAACTACAGTGGTTTTCAGTCATTATATAAATAGAAATTCAATCTTTTAGGCAACATACCCTCATTGTAATTCAACATTTAGGTAGCCAGTATGTAGAGTCAAAATCGTAATAAAACATACCGCCTCTGCTTTTCTTCCACTTTGAACACTGGACAAGAGACACCCTAACGTGACTCCCTGAAGCGCACATAGTCAACGGCAAGGCAGCCCGCCAATTGCCCACCGACAGTGTTCTAATTCGTCTAGCAGGAAACAAATGGCCTGGAAAACCAGGCTTGCATAAAGGGTCAAGGTGGACATTTGAAAACTGATTGGTTCTCTTCATGCTCCACACTTCCATTTTGCAAAAGGATATCCATATACATCATCAACACAGTGGCTCTGTTTTATTGCAAAATCGCTGACAATATTTATTAAGTAACTAGCTAGACCTATTCAAAAACGAACGGAATGATGAGATAGGTAAGTGTACTAGTACGGTATGTTAACTTTCACTCAAATTTGTAACAGTAAATTATGAGTAAACCTGTAATAGATTTTTTTTTTTTTTTTGGTATGTCATTAAGATAGATCAGATTTTCTTAGTCACTTAGCACTAATGGAACATTGGTAATATATAATTTAAAACAAATTCTGACATACATTTTTGCTTATCTATCACAGTGTAAAGTTAAAGCACATAAAATTTGTGTTTTAGAAAATAAAGAAAAATAGAAATAAAAGAAGCAATAAACAAAACCAATTCTAGATGAATCGCAGTCTGAATACGCAAGTGAGAAGCTATATAGGCCTAATTAAAGAAGAGAGAAAAAATAATTTGAAGAGATGAGAATTAAAATAGATCAAAGCGCGAATCCTAGTAAATCGCTAAGATAGTGCAACAAGAATAGGCGTGCAGAATCAGAAGTAATGTAAAAAGAAAATTAACAATTCTTGTGAAAGATTCTTTCAATTCTCAGAAAGGATACGATCCCCTACAGCCAAATGTCATTGGTACGCCAATGGAAAGTATGTATGGAACAATTTTGAAATAAAAAGGACTATTTGGAATCTTTAAAAAGTATCAACACAAAGAAAAAAATATTCAGAGGGGGCACCCGGGTTTGAACCGGGGACCTCTCGATCTGCAGTCGAATGCTCTACCACTGAGCTATACCCCCACGACAAAAGGCGCCCTGCAAATGAACTAATTCCTGTACTGTGGGAAGCGTCATTTACCAAATACCGAACTGGAAGTTTTTTTACAGGAATGAAAGATGCTTGTCATGCTGAAATGGAAATAATAAGGATGTTAAATTCTATTCGATCAATTGCTTGCTCTTCTCGTAACAGATACTGTTCTGCCAAAGCCACATACTGCGCCTCCGCTTTAAAGACCTTGAAATGTCGGCAGCAAACGAGGAAAAATAGCACAGGCTCAGATTAACACACGTCATCGCTTTACCTCATAACGTCCTTTACATAATGAGTTACCTTCTTTCTTCCATGTCTTTAGGGATTCTCTTTAATTGCATCAGAACCCTTGTGTGGTAGAGAAAAAATATCGGTATTTTGGCATTTTACCGGAAAGTAGTGTTCCGTTTCTTATTAAAGAAAAAGAAAAGGAATGGCAAAAAGTTCACGACATGTATTTGTGACAGGAAGTTGTGACGGAAAGAAGCAAAGTTGAGCGCCGATCCGAGTGTAGCACATACAGCAATCGTGTGCAAAAACCAGCCCCACATATCGGTCCCGGCCCAACTGGGACATTGTTGAAAATGTTTTTTCTTACGTTATATCTGAAACTGAATCATTTTTGTTTCTTTTCTGGATAACTGATATCCAAGGGCGCCGATTTCTTTGGAAATTGGGGGGGGGGGCATTCAGATACAGAACGTATATATATATATATATATATATATATATATATATATATATATATATATATATATATATATATATATATATATATATATATATATATATATATATATATATATATATATATAGATGAGGATTTTAAGACAAATTGCATTCAAATTATGCAAAATATTGTATATTCATAAATACAACACGGGGGCCCACATGAGCTTTGGGTTGGGGCGGGTCCCCTCGGCTCCCCAGGATCGGCGCCCTTGCTGATGTCCACCTTGAAAATATCCTCTGCACAGCGGCGACTTCAGCTTCAGTTTTTGAGGGAAGCAAGAAGAGGGTAAAAAAAAAGTTTCTGGGAGGTGCAGCTATTTTTTTTACCGAAAAAAATACTTTTCATTAAATGATCTACATTACAATAGAAGTGTCTGAGTGAGCTAACTAACCAGAGGTGACACGCCCTCTTGCCCCCCACCCCTTAGACTCGTCAGTGGATACTAATGCAATATCTACGAAAAGCCATGTTGGTCAGCCTAAATGAAAAGTATTCTCAGGGTTTTAACCAATAGTAAAATTAATTTTGAGTGACCAAGATAGTAGAATGTATACAATATAATTTCTATATACCGATCAGCATGAAACTTGACATGGTAGCCTTTACCTGCATGGGGAATTAATTGTTCAGGTTTTCGTTTCTCGAATTATAAGCGGTCAAAAGTTGAGCCAGGTTTTGGGGAACAAAAGTAAATGGAAATAGAAATGAACGGAACTCATCCGAACGGGAACAAACAGCATAGTGGTATACGTTGACCTACTATATGTATGAAATATTGTAGTGTATCAGTCTTCTGGTTCTTAAGTTACACACACTGGAAGTAGCCTACTAAATTAACTCATTGGGGATAATAAAAACGTAAGAAATATTGATAAAATATCAATAAACGGTGATTCGGTAACGATTTCCGTTTACGCAATGCAAAATTTGCAATGTAGTTTGCGATAATCGATATAGAAGTTATAATGAGTTGTTGCAAGTTTCACATTTTGTTGCTGTGCGCAGAATCTTGCGAAAACTGATATGGAATGCCTCCAAAATAAAGGATTATTATTTATTTATTTATTACGACTGGATTTTTTATTTCTATATGTAAATTCTATGAATCAGCTAGAATACCTTCACATATACACTGTGCAAAATGAATACTAGAATTATTCCCCTATTCTGTTCTGGACTACATATATGTATTATTTTGATACAGAGAAAAGTTGTATAAATTGGCTCTATTGTTATGTCATTTGTAACTGCTAGAATTTCTTACGTAATTTCCCAATTACTGAAAACAAATTGTGACTTATCCTGTTTCATACATAGTTAGAACTATTTTTCTATTTCTTTCTTTCTTTTTTTTCTGTTACGAGAGTAATGAGACAAACTCACAGAAACAAGATACCTGAATTCAGGGGTCAGTTTACCTACAATTAAAAATATTTTTCCTTTTTCTTTTTTTTTCTTTTTCTTTTTTTTTTTTTTTTTAAGTTTCGAAGAAACGTAATATGTTAATACTGTAATATATCTCTTCCTGTGTATACTTTTATAGGGTCAGAATCAGTTTATTTATTCATTATAGTTTAGCGTTCCTTCCAGCAGCGAGGCTGTATGAGACATGGATTTCTGTCTCTGGCGGAGGGGACGAGGGGGACACATCCTCCCCAATATTTTGAAGTACAAAATATTCAATATTTTATTCTAATTTAATTATTTACTAACAATAGAATAACATAAATAATAATAATTTTTTATTTGGAATATAATATTCAGGCTGTGAAACGATTATAACAGAGTTCTTGATATACCTCACAAGTAAGGGACCATATGGTTGTCGCGCAAATCAGATGCAGACATACGCCATCTGATTGAGCATGAAAAGATATGGAGAACACAAAAATTTAAGGTGCTAAGGGCCATAGGGAGCGGAGCGAAAAAAGAGGAAACATTGAATGTCGGCAAAATTGAAGAAAGTCAGGAATGACGGGAAAAGTTAATTTCTTGCAAACAGGGAAAGAAAGTCAACCAAAAGAACGAAACTAAACATAACAAGGGCATCAAGGACGAAGAAAGATCATAATCAGGGTTGTCATCCGGACCACAGTGTTGCCAGCGCTGCTTAACATTGATATGAAAGGTATAGCACTCCAATGAACATCCTGGATAGTTTGAAACACCTTCCGCATATTGCTTTGAAAAAGGACTCACAGAGGAATGCTGCAGAGACGCGTGTGACCAGCTTGCTTTCATCCGATGTGCTCACTGCGAGAAATGTTTGTGTGTTGACCACGCATTCTTCGTGATCTTCACGTCAACTGCAATTAAACTACAAATGGTGCGTACTGTTTTCTATTTTCCTCTATTTGTATTCACGCGGGTGTAATATTCACTCACGACTAGTTAAACCTTTTTACGCACGTGTACAGAGTCTTTTCAATTATCTTTTGAGTTACTAATTTTTTTCCTTGTGCATGAATTGCTATACTGTGCTATATCTTCCATATCAATGTTATGCAGCGCTGGCAACACTGCGGTCCGGATGCCAACCCTGATTATGATCTTTCTTCGTCCTTGATGCCCTTGTTATGTTTAGTTTCTTTCTTTTGGTTGACTTTCTTTCCCTGTTTGCAAGAAATTAACTTTTCCCGTCATTCCTGACTTTTTTCAAAATTGCCGACATTCAATGTTTCCTCTTTCCTCGCTCCGCTCCCTATGGCATGCTCAATCAGATGGCGTATGTCTGCATCTGATTTGCGCGACAACCATATGGTCCCTTACTTGTCAGGGGATCCGTGAAGGTAAGCAGAGGGGTAAAATGGAATCGAAGATAATAAACAGGTTGGACTAGGAAGTACCATTTAAATCAATTTTTTTATGCCCCCCCCCCCCTGCAAATTTTACATGCCAGAGACTCCAGTGGCGGATACTGATGTTATGTACTCTTGGGACTCTGAATAGTTTACAGAAAGCTGCTTGTCGCAATATATTAGCTTCCATTTTTGTTCTATCGCAATAAATGTTGAAACCAGAAATCGTCAATTTGAATCACATCCGGTTTGGATAGAAAGTTAGAACTAATTCTTTGGAATCAATTGCAAACAACTGTATCTCGATATCTCTTACCGATATTGCTCTCAACCACTTCCGGTTTTGTTAAAATGTTGCGGGTTGTGATAGTTTGTTCTATTGAGGCTCTGAATCGTTTGCAGAAAGCTTCTTGCTATTTTGCTCTATGGTGATAAATGCTGAGACTGGAAATGGTTAATTAGAACAAATTCAAGTTTAAACTAAAATTAACGGAAGATATGTAACCTATTCTTAGGACGCTGAATTCAACTAAAAAAAAAAAAGTTCAGTATTTCTTACTACTTTTGCTCTAGCTTTATGAAAATCAATATTGAAACCAGACGTAATAGTTAATCTTAACCGCCTTCAGTTTCGATAGCCGGTTGTGAGTTGTGACGATACACTCTCTTGAGACACTGAATCGATTTCAAAGCGCACTTGCCGCTATATCTGACCATTTTTATTCTATGGCGATAAGTGTTGAAACTGGAAATGGCTAATTTAAACCAATTCCGGTTTGAACAGAGGGTTATTACAGAAGGTATAGAACCTATCCTTGGGACAATGAATCGATTGCATAAAACCGCATCTTGATATTTCTTATTGTCTTTGTTCTTTGGAAATCAGTATTGAAACCGGAAGAAATATTAAATTTGAACCACTTCGGGACTTTGTAGAATTTTCGGGATAGTCATAGTACGTTGTCTTGAGACGGCGAATCGTTTTCAAAAAAATCCGCTTCTCGGTATCTGTTTCCGTTTTTGTTTTATGGCGAGGAACGTTGAAACCCGAAATGACTAATTTGAACCACGTCCGGAGGAAATGGAATCTATCCTTGGGGCGCTGAATCGACTGAAAAAACAAATCTGCATCTTGATATCTCTTACCGTTTTCGCTCTGATACCTGTCGACAGACAGACGAACGGACAAAGCCGTTCTATAATACTTCCGACACTTATGTATAGCATAGTTTGGAAATCAAAAATCTCAATTTTGTATATAAGCTGTATATAATAATTTCAATGCCTGATTTTCCATTTTTGTTTCTTCTTTAACTTCATTGCACTAGCTATTTTACCGTATTGGCAGCTCTTTACAAATTTTGGAAACTAAAAAGTATTTTGCATATTATTATTGCTATTGTCATTAAAGGATGTTCGTTTCTACGAGGTCAGCTCGAAGAAATTTATGCTTTCTCTGTCAGATATGTATGAGGTTTACATTCAATAACTACTTGGGTAGGGAGAATCACCCAAGAACCAAGACCCATAGTCGTCAAAGAGGTTTGATTACGGGGCAGTATGCAATCAAAATCAAACACATTAAGAGCTCTCTGCTCATTTTCTTCTTACGAGAAAGTCAATTGATCACTTAAATGTCTGTCGACAAAATAAATCTCGAAGCATCGAAGCTTTCGTATTTCAAAGGGATCGTGAACCACAATTTTAATTTTTAGAATTGCATAGAAAGGATTCCATAGGAAGAATCAGCGTGACCACCTAACATAAATATTTCGTACTAAACTATGCAGAAAAAAATTACTAGATCTGGGGGGAAACTACTAAAATTTTATCTGCTTCCGTTTCACTCTATTTATGACATTTTACGACGTTTAATATCTTATTAGAAGGATTCCGGCAGCTCCGTCTTCCTTTGGGTGGGGGAGTGACTCACCACATATCCTTGATAGAACCCCAACTTTATTTTTTTTAAGTCAAAATTCGATACAAACCGTGCAAAGCACTTGCACTCTCCCAATTTTGACTTTACACCCCCAAACTAAAAATCCTGGCGGAATCTCTGCTTAATTGGTGTATTAGAACTCTCTGTTAAACCACTAAAGAAACGCAAGAATGACAAGTATAGAGGATGTCGGAGAAAACAAGAAATATCATAAAATGCGCTTATTCCGAAAATTGAGTTCTAATTATTTAAAATCCTACTGTTTAAACGGATCACCAAATATGTAATATTGTTTACTGTGGTCACTCATTAGTTGGAGGAGGCGACCGGATGGCACCTAAGCCCCACTTCTGGTCTTGTAAATACCAATGTTGAAAAATCGCAGAAAAAAGTTATCAGAAACAGTGAAATTTTCGTACATTACCAAATTTTCTTCAGGTTCCTTCTTCTCTCCCAAATGTATTTATGAGAAAAGAAGAGGAGGAGAAAAGTACTAGATTTGTTGGTGAACGTACTAGAACACTAAAATAAATAATTATAAAATAAATTATTATAAAAGGTACTAGACCAAGTACGAAAGTATTAGTGGTGTTCACACTGGGAAGAGTGATGTATTTTTTGTTTTGTTGATCGAGGTTTATGATGCAGAAACCGAATATATCTATATTAGGTTTCTTCTTTTATCGATTCGTGAATAATTGATGTGTAAAATTAGTAGAAAAGGAAAAAAAAAACATATTTGTTAAATTTTAATGTAGTTAGCCTATCACACGAATTCATAACAACGATTGTTTGTATAAGTTTGTACAGGTCAAAGATACAGAAGAGACATCTGTTAGCAATGTGCGGTACTCCGTGCTCAAATCTTACAGATAGTTTGGTCTCTCAAATCTTGCAGATGGTCTTTTCTAAACCCACACACATTTTTACGTATACTTAATCCTCATACGAAACAAATTCATTTTCGATGACGAATTGAAGCATGAAAGAATACTGAGCTATCTGGTCTGTTAAAAGTGCTGCAAACAATTTAAAGAAAAAAAGCAGACTAACAATATCCTACATGAAGGCTAACAATATTTGGAAAATAAAGATAGATTGATACCGCGTTAAACTGAAAGTCTCTGTTTATCAATAGCCATGCAATGATGTTTGCACGGTGAATAAATGTTAACAGGGTGAGAAATACTTTCTGAATCATTTCTCCGTAATCTTTCAAATATATAAACAGAAGCTGAAAAGTTGAATTATAAAAAGGATTGGGTTGTTAAGAACGGAGAAATGGATTTACAATTTGTAAGTCGGAAATGCAGTGGCAACATTGCACTTCGCTACACGTTATGTTGTTGTTTTTGGTGACAAGTTGGTTGGGATTTGTTGGAATATAATGATGGATCCAAGCAAAATGGACACATAGTTATAAGGAGACAAAATTATATTTTATTTAGGTTTGAGTTGTGCAGTAAATATTGGAAAGTTATTTGTGGAGTTTACCAATATTTATTAGTGAAAAATGAATTATAATGCATCAGGAGCGAGGCATCGTAAGTGTACGTTGTCACGAATAAGTTTGATGTGGTGTGCTTTCATGGTAAAGCGGCGGTATTTCACGTGTGTGCTCTTAACATAAATAAAATAAAGTTATCGTATTGTATATTTAACTTGCTAGTTGAAGTATAAACAGTTGTATTGCTAGTGTGTTAGATAACACTAAGTAGTGTTACCTTCAAAATTATGCTTGATATATCCACGTTGGAACCTTCCCATACGGGTAATTAAATTCAGTTGTTAGTATTTGAACTTTGGAATCACTGGACTTGGAAGTAGTTCTTCCAGTATTGGAATATTTTATTTAAATATGTATTAGACAATGTAAAATGAGTTTAGTTACCGTTATTATTATCAAAAAGATAAATTGCGATATTGGAAAATATGCTGGCAAACTTACAATTAAAAGAAAAAAAAGAAACGTTTATGAAGGCGCTATATCTTGGACTAAAGTAGTAACATAAATAATGTAAGCGTCATTACTATTCAGTTCCCCGTATGATAATCATTTATACATTATAAATTCGTTTAATACCTTACATGCACTAATATGTAAAGTAACTTGCTTCAAATAGGTTTTCAGCGGAAGTACCCTAATGCTCCCACTCTCGGGTGATATTCTCGGCTATAGGCTCCGCAGATGCCAAGAAAATAAAACGAGAAAGGTTCACATTTTCCCGAGTTATGTTCCTCTGTAACAGGTTATCTTTGAGACTTACCCTTGTTTTTCTCCTTTACGTTTGTTGGTAACGCCCTCACCTTTGGTACGAGCGGTTTCGGGTTGGATTCCCGGTGAGGACACTCGGTCGAAAAGGTGTAACAGCTTTTCTACGCCAGCCATCCTGAGTAAGGTTTTTCCTGGTTTTTTCTCATGCGGTGGTACCTAACAGGTCCCAGGCAGCTTCGTTCTTTCCTTGAATAGTGTGCTCGCCGAAGCCCAGAAATATCTATAAATAACTTACAGTTTTTATGACGTTTGTGCCGCAAAATAGGTCCAGTTTTTTCAGACTGAAAAACATTAAAACTTTGCCATTTATGAGAAAATTCACTGTCATTCTCTTAGAAAGTGTTTCTTAAGAATTGCTCTGTTCACAGTCACTTTGAGAGAGGACTTTACCGTTTTGCGTGTGAATACTGCGTCCGGAAATTCCATAAAAAAACAGTGTAAGACAAACCAACCGGCACTAGGTGGTTAATAAAAAGCACGAATGCTATCTAACCAAATCAGGGCAGAGGTCCCGGGCATTAGCGAGGGCGTACGTCCTTAGGGAACAGGCGCGTCAGCGATGGTGGGTATGCTCATAAACGAGGATGTCGCTAAAAGCGTTAGGTTAGGTACCTTCTTTATCGACAACTTTGTATCCTGGAAAAAGTGTTTCATTGCCGACTTTCCAATGACATTTCATACCATCAATACGACTGTCACATTTGAAAATATATATGTGCCCTCTTTTATTATTATTATTATTTTTAATGCCTGTCTACATTTGCCATACTTTCTGCTCAATTTCAATAATTCGTTCCTCTCCACATAAGTAATAAGTTTTTTTCTTCAGCAACATAGGGTTGTGATTCACAATCGAAACTTGACACCCGTCATATGAAACTACCGTATTTAAATGCTGGCAATTAATGTCGTCATTACACCACAATGTCTGACGTCAGCATGCCTCCACTCAAAATAGTACCAACAACACTAATAACACTTTTAACATTACAAAATAGCAGCTTCTAACACTTGAAAATGCCACATTACACTTCTTTTATTAGCACGAATTTAATGAAAAATAACCAATTCATGTTTCCTTTCCTTCAAATTTTATGTATTTTTTGCATTTCTGGCACTTAACCCGTCTTACATATTTATTATTTTCGCTTTTTATTTCATTTTCATTAAGTACGTATGTATCCTTGGTGTGTTACTTGCAAAAGGAGTACCTTTAAACTCTCTTTACAAATAACAAAAACACGATTCAGAAGAATTAGAAAATTGTTTCTTTGCTTTATTAGGTACAGCTTCGGTTATATATTACTGTTTATTACTACGTGATTCTCGTCCTGCACTGCTAACCTTAGTAAGAGAGATTGGAGACTCCTCATAAAGCATTGTGTTTACAACTGCAGTTTGTTCCATCCGTGACTACAAGGGACATACACCGATGTAGCTTCACTGCTAATGTTCTAGAGGAAAGGGCTGGAGGGGAGGGGGGGGGGTCGAAGACGCAATAGAATTTTGCAGCACTGGTTTATTCTGATGTAACGTTAACGTACGTGTTACTGGTAACACATTAAAGGTGAGGGATTAAGGGCAGAGCTACTAATACTGACTTTATAATACTTACAAATCGATGCCAATTTATTTTTCTATACTAAATTCCTTGCGCAAGGTAGGCTTGCGTTATATTTTTCTTGTGTATGTTTGAATAAATGTAGTTTAGGATGAGTTAAAGTGCTGCCAAAATGTCTTGAGCCGTGGCAGAAGTGCGAACTAAAGCTCACCCTCGACACAGCCATGCGTTGAGCCAATAAGGGTTCAACTGTTGCTAAGCAAGAGAGCCTCAGCAAAAGGGAGTGGAATTCCTTCAGCCGATAGCAGCGCTCGGAACGGAAAATTAGGTGTCAAGTCAATGTGGTACATTTATAGTTACCTTTTTGTAAGTGTAGCTTAGGTTAGATTCCAACATATCACAGAGACATTCCTTGGACATGTCCAATTACGGTTAACGAGATATCCAATCAAGAAATAGCGAGATGTTCATAAGACAACCATTTTTGCCATTGGACATGTCCATTTATGTCCTGAAACTGTGACTTCGTGTAGAATTCCTATAGGACACGTCTGGGTTCTTTGAGAGACATTCTTGGAGGTCCAAGGGATATCCTTTCACGAGTAACGAAGTAACCCACGGACATCAAGGGATAGCTTGTATAAACTTTCAACATACCACAGAAACATCTTTTGGGTATCCCAGGAATGTCTAGTCACTGGCAATGGGTTGTCCATGAGACGTGTAATTTTGCCTTTGTTAATTTCTGGGTTCTTTTTGGGCATCCAAAGATTGGTTTTGGACATCCAAATTTTGTCCCGCGAAAGGCATTTTATCCCTTATAGGTAAAAGATAACTCTGAAGCATTTTATTGGTTTACGTGAAACTTTGGCTCAATGTGTTGTGTTCTACATTTTGGACATTTTCACAGGCACAATAAAATTAGGTTTATTATTATGTAGGTATAGCTGTACGTTATTCTTGAAATGTCCCGTTATGTTGCGTTTGAGAAACTCTTCTGTGTAATTCGTACATAATAATTTGATGTAACGGAATATTATTAAAAAATGTTTGATAGTTACTGTAATGATCTAGGGCAGTTAATTTGTATTTTTCCACTTCAATTCTATAATCACACTAATCTCTATTATAATGAACAGTCATGTTGAGGTTCCTTATGGTACACAAATACTATGAATAATTAACGTTTATGGGGCCGCGGTGGCTCAGTGGTAGAGCGTTCACCTCTGGTGCTAGGGGTCTCGGGTTCAAACCCTGCTCCCGCCAAGTGAACTTTGTGGTGGACAAACACCGTGTGCGTGGGTTTTCTCGGGGTTCTCCCGTTTCCTCCCACTTTCTTCATTCCACCATTTCATTCATTACTCATTATCACCGTCTCCTTTAGCCTAACCGGCATAACCGTGGGACGTAAAATTCAAAATTTCATTTCATTTCATTAACGTTTATGTCACAAGTAAATCATTGAAGATTATATTTGCACAATGAGAGAACTAATAAAACGCGTAAAGAAATGCTAAGCATTTTGCCATCGTTTGCAATATCTACCAGATAATTTCTTGACCAGCGTTGGAGATATTTCCCTTGTTGATATTTTTTTAATTATAGTAAAATAAAAATTGACGTATTCACTATAAGAGGTTTAACTTAGTTACTACAGTATTTTTTTTTTTCGTATACTAATTGAAAGTGTCCAGGTCTGCTGTGGCTCAGTAGTAGAATGATCATCTCTAATGCATGGGGTCAGTGGTTCGATCTCAGCTCGCGGCAAGTGGGCCTATGATAGACAAACACCGTGTGCGTAGATTTTCTCGGGCTTCTCTCGTTTCCACTCATTTCATCCATTCCCATCATCGTCTCTGTTAGCCAGCACGGTATAACCATGGGACATAAAATAGAAAGATTTCAGTATTGATAGTTATGAGAAAAGAAAAAAATCCATAAGTAGTTGGAAACTGCCAAGTTGTCTCTAAATATGGCTTCAGTATGTTCAACATTTCGCTAAACGATTTATTAATTCTCTTATTTTGTAAATGCCCGTAACCCCTTGAACTATTTATTCGTGTAATGCAAGGTTACTTTCTCATATCATGATGTTTGTGTATCATAAGGAACTTCAATACGATTTAAATAGGGACTTCTGTATTCATAGAGCTTCATAAACACCTGCTAACGAAATATTTTTATAACTGCAATATTGAATTACACGGAGTGGTTACCAATAAACTTTTTGTGAAATATATATATATATATATATATATATAAAGCGTCATCTAATTGTGGTTTTCCTTATTTCTTGAAGAATGTAATAGAAATCAAGTTGTTAATTTTGTAGCCACAATGTCCCTGAAGAAATATATAGGCAGTGGAAAAATATAAATTTTATTTTTTCGTTACTTAATAAATACCAAACGATTTCCACACATTTTAGAACAGAAGTCGTGCACTGTCCACAGACTTACCTTGTTTATTTATATTTTTGTTTTAATACTTCTTATAGGCTATACTTAAACCTATTAAAAATTATCTTTTATATGCATGGTTAATTGCACTAAGGTGCATGCGTTAGTAATGCAGAGATACAGTATCCATTTAGCCACCACATCTTGCTTTCTTTGTGACATATTTCTAGTATTATTTATGGTTTTTAATTTAAATATATGTAATGAGTAGTGCTTGTATTCTATTTATTCTTTATTTTTAGTTATATATTTGTAGTTATTTACTGGAGAGAAAAAATAGATAATATTGATAAAGCCCATTTGATGTTGATCTGTAGAATATTGCTAGTTTACTTTTTTTTTTTTTTATTTGCCTTATAATTAAATTTTCTCATTGAGACTTCTATTCTTTTAGTATTATTAATGAACTGTTGCTGTTTCGTTTTGGCTTTGTATACGTAGGGCCTAGTTTGTGCACTTTGACTGATCAGTTACAAAAATTATATGGTTATTTAGTTTTGTTTGAGCTGTGAGGAGTGATGTATATCCTAACGTGTAATTTTTGTCTATACCTGCTCTGTTTTAGTTAGTACGAAATGCATGTACGTGATATTTATGAACGAAGTTTCAGATACAGAAGTGTGAAGCCATGTAATCATGAAAAGCGAGAAGGAATTTTGAGATATTGACCAAGGTTTGAATTTTTTTTTTTTTTCAATTAAAACGGAACAAGTAAATAAACATTGTCCTAAAAAACATTTATTTTATAAATTTACGGATAATTCCCAGTTTCCTTACGTAATTTCCTTGTCGGTCTAAACGTAACGAAGGACGAGTTTTTGAATACTCTGCTGATAGAACTTTGCCACCTGTTGTAGTAACCCGTTATTCACAATCGTTTTCACTTATTTATGTATGTCGAAACGGTTGCTACCAAGGGAGGTCTTCAGACGGCGAAAGAGATGGTAGTCGCTAGTAGTTGAATTGTGGTTTCAACAGCGTGTACCAAATCATCAGTCATTACAGGTGACCGTTTTCCCGATCCTCCGTGGGAAAATCTGATCTCGCACTTTGCTATCACGTATTGTAATGTCACTATACACCTCACATACTTGGCGATGGGAACTGCCTCATGGTTATATATTTGGCCTGCAGCCTTTGGAGCTGGAGACCCGGGTTTGATTCCCGGTGGAAACGTGGTTCGGATCCTTTTTTAAAGCTGTAGGTCCAGTCTCGTATAGCCGTGGTACTGAACGAGACACTATACTCCAAATTAAGCCATCAACAAATATCTGGCGATGAATATTCACAGCTCTCATGTTTCTTGTTAGGAGTCGGATGACTGATCGTATTTCACAGTCGTTGAGCCGCTCTGTTTTCTTAAACATGTTAACCTCGCACAGCGAAGTGTACAGACTGACGCCGTGAAGGCACATTGGGTGTAGTTGTACGCAAGGAATGCCGGGAACCTGCGAGCGCTCGTTGTCAAGGGCGCGTCAAATTTCAAATGATATAATATTTACAAACGAATTTTACTTTTAAAAAGTGTCCTTTGTATTACGTAAAGACATTTTTCATATTGTTAGATGAAGAAAATTCTCAGTCAGGAGAGGTGAGTTACGAATTTGAACCGAGGACCTCGTGTTTACGAAATAAGAACGTTAATGTATGCCCATTCTCTGTTGGATTCTGTAATATGTGGAATTCTGTCAAAACTTGTACTAGACTGTAAGTGTTTTGACCTCTCCTAAACACAAATTTTATAGTTTTAACTTTGTTTGAGATAAGATTAACCTCTCTGCTTTCTTTCTTTCTTTTCTAGCTGCCCAGAAGACGTCGAGCAGGAAACAGAAAAGACTAGGAGAACCTCCTCCGGGACCTCCGATGTACCCTCCTCCGTACAATCCGTATGGAGCGCCAGGACCACAGGGAGGTCCTTATGAAATGGGTGGGCCACCAATGCAACCACCACCTGCCTATCAAGGCGGTGGCGGAGGTGAGTTTCTAGTTTTATCACTGGTTTGCGTATGCTGTTGAGCTTCTTTGGTTATGTTCGTTTGACTTTATACGAAGGAGGATCAGAAACTAACGCTACAAGGCCGATATTTCTGAAGTTTCGTCTATTAAAGAGGAATGAAGAGTGTGCGGTAATTTTAATACATGGAGTTGGCAACTGTGCAGAGTTTCAGCCACGGCGCTACTTGTGGGTAATCGCGACTCGTTTAGATAATTTGTTTCGCGAAGAAATCCGCATAGTTATTCGATTTCTGTGGGCAAAACATGTAACCGCGGCTGAAATTCACCGGCAGCCGGTAAAGGTATACGAAGAGACTGCAATTTCTCGTCAGTATGTCGCAGAATGGTATCGAAAGTTTACGGTTGGTAGAGAAAACGTCATCGACGAGGAGCACGGCATCAACAGATTTGAATGTAGCTCGCGTTCACAGCCCGGACCTCGCTCCAAGCGACTTTCATCTGTTCCCGCACTTGAAGAAGCACCTCGGAGACCGTCGCTTCGCTTCAGACGAGAAGGTGAAACACTTCGTAACAACGTGGCTGAACACGCAAGGACAGGATTTGTACGAGGAAGGAATCTTCAAACTCATCCCACGATGCGATAAGTGCCTCAACCTATGTGCAGGACTATGTCTAAAAATAACCTAATCTATGTACTATCTGTTGGTTATATGTAATAATATATACACACTTCACTTACTGATCACCCCTCGTTTGTCTGAAGCCCTACTTTTCGATTAATTAAGGGCCGCGGTGGCTCAGTGGTAGAGCGTTCACCTCTGGTGCTAGGGGTCTCGGGTTCAAACCCTGCTCCCGCCAAGTGAACTTTGTGGTGGACAAACACTGTGTGCGTGGGTTTTCTCGGGGTTCTCCCGTTTCCTCCCACTTTCTTCATTCCACCATTTTCATTCATTTCTCATAATCGCCGTCTCCTTTAGCCTAACCGGCATAACCGTGGGACGTTAAACTCAAAGATTTCATTTCATTTTTACTTTTCGATTAAAGGAATCGAGAATGATTCAGCCAAGGTTCTAGTTTATGTACTAATGTGACATTTGTTGTAGCTAAGAAAGATGTTGAATAGCTGCGTGTGACAAGGAATTAAACTCCATTTTCTTCAGGTACTAGGAAAATGAATTTGTCAAGTTGAGGAAAATCAATAATACAGTTGAAAATGTACAGGCAAAATGGAGAATGCTAATATTAAATAAATAATGCGATTTTTTTTTTTTCTTTACAAAGGGCAACGCATTGAGCGTAATATGTTAACGTGTTCATCTATATTCTTATTCTTCTATCTACGAAAGGTCTGTAAACTTCTGGCTTTCTCTCTGTAAGCAAGATTTGTTGAATACTCCCTTATTCGGTTCTATTTTACGTTTCCCAATTTGATCTATAAAATATCCTTTTGGGGGGGGGGGGGGATTACACTACTGCCGTTATTTTTAAGACATCCTGTATCTCAGTGCCTTCTGCGTCGCATTAGACTTGGAAGTGAAATTGGTTGTTGGATTCTTACTCCACAAAGCAACCATCAAGTGTTCAGCAAATAGTGTAAAACAAATCAGCAAGACTTTCCCGTTGAAAGTAAAAGATCCCATTAACTGAGGAGTAGTGTATGTGGATTAACAGTTCATTCTAGTCTGCTATTCGTCAATAGTGCCTGATATAAGCAAAAATTGTGATTGGCTGAGCTTTTTGCCTGTGTGGAGAAACTGGCGTCCCTATTGATAAGTGTGGCTAAACGCATAAAATTACCTTGTCGGAAGCTTTTTAAAAATATTTAGTCAGGTACTTGTTTATTGGTTATAAATGTGATATCGTGTACGTTAATGTGTGTTTAAACTATGAATAACAAATCGTTTAATATGAGGATGTGATTATTTAGATAAAGCGGGGTGTAATTCTACAGAACATCAAAACGCATTACATTACCCGTCCTTAATACTCAGTGTTATTTACCACGAAAGTACAGGGTTATTCAAAAAGAAAGAACAGATTTCAAACATTTATTTCTTCCAAACTACAAAAAATAGAAACATGATTCGAACGTTACTTGATTAAGAAAAGTTTACAATTTAAACAGCTCGGATAGAAGTTCCAATCACGGCCGCATTGGCGCTGTTGTTTGTTTGTCTGTGTAGTGAAATGGCGGCGTCACCACAGGGGAAGTCTTTTTGTGTGCTACAGTTGGCAAAACTTGGGTCCATTGTTGCAGTTCAGCGAGCATTTCGCCGTCAATTTAATAAACAACCGCCGCATCATAAGCAAATTTACGAGTGGCATTGAAAATTCGTAGAAGATGGTTGCATCTGCAAAGGGAAAAGCACGGGACGTCCACGCATATCGAACGAGAATGTCGAGCGTATTCGTACACTTTACGAAAGGAGCCCAAAGAAATCCACATCACGAGCAAGCAAAGAACTTGACATTCCGCAACCAAATGTATGGCGAGTTCTAAAACATCGTCTGCACATGAAGCCATACAAACTGCAGTTATTGCAAGCATTGCATCCTGACGACCACAACAAAAGGCACACGGTGCTCATATCGAATGCACACCATAATTACTAACAATAAATTGTAAACTTTTCTTAATCAGGTAACGTTCGAATCATGTTTCTATCTTTTGTAGTTTGGAAGAAATAAATGTTTGAAATCTGTTCTTTCTTTTTGAATAACCCATGTTTCATTGTGTTGATGATAAAAGTAAGTACAGTTAAAAAAGTACTTTTCATGCATGATCAATCCTTTTGTCTGGATATATATATATATTCCGTTTTATAAAATCCGGTAAACACGAGATTATTGTGATAATACTAGTGAGTTAAGGCAACTAACGGCTCACGAATTTTGAGAATTAAACGGCTTACAGTATAATTGTTTATGATCTGTTTTCATTTCGGAGAAAAATAACATTCCTCATCCTCGGGCAGCAGCGTTTTGCAAAGAACATCCGATCATGGTACTAGTAAAAAGTGACCACGCTTGAGTAAACTTTTAATTGCTCTTTTTTATGCTAATTTGAGGACGCTGAATTCAAAGAAATTATTTTAAAATTTATCCGTCTATGGTGTTACGAAAAAAAAAATTAAGTTAGAGTCTTTGAAATTTACGTCAGTTATAAAAGTGGCCACGCTTCAATATATTCTAATTTCACTTTGCAAACTATTTTAAGCTTACACACTCATGGGATCACAGTCGAGTGACCTCAAAGTTTTGAGTCTTTGAAGTACCGTTTATGTCAATAGTAAAAGTGTCCACGCTTTCTAATTGTACTTCTTTGTACTAATTTGGACATGCTGAATCCAGTTGACCGATTTTTTAAAACGTATCCGTCCAGGGAGTGGCGCGAAAATGACTTCAAAGTTGGGATGTACATCTTTGTTATATTGATCATAAAAAACAATTTCTTTGAATATGCCATACTACAAATCATTCGTATTTAATATACTTACCGTGTTATTTAATTATATACAGACACTTTTTAAAATAAAAAAATATACACGGTGCATATGGAAAGTTCGGTGTAGGTAGCGGAAAATAAAGAAAACAAAGAATTACAAACAGAATTCCTGTACTGGCCTTCAAAGTAATCACCATTAATCACCTTTACTTCTGATATCGGTTGTAAAGCTGTTGGAAACTGTCAGTAAACGCTTCCCGTGGAATCGCTTTCCGCAAAGTCGGCGAAGCGTAAGCCTTTCAGGGCTAACTTAAGGACAGGTACCGATCATCCCCAAGCTTCCGTTACACTCGTTCTATGTTGTCTGGGATTGTGCTTGTAGACTGTCGACCCGAACGCAGCTCATCCTCGACACTTTCCTTTCCATTTCTTTACCACTCAAAACACGCATATTTTACTCACTGATTCAATACCATACACTTGCTTCTACTAACATTCCATGAGTCTCCGTTTTTTCTAATTTGAGGTAAAATTTCATGTAACACGTTGCCACATTGAGCGCTTCATTTTGCAGTGATAACGAGTCCTCACACTGACTCCTTAGCTTGGTCGCAGGTGCACCATGCTTCAATTCGGTAATCTGCACGGAAGGGGGGCGCTTGTTGACGTCTCTCAATGGGTGTGCCTTATGCTAACCAGCGCGATTTGTAACATATGAGACCATTCACCGAACGTTTCAGACGCACCTTGTAAAAAATAGTATCTGGCACTTTTTTTAGTGTTGGCATAAGCGATACTTCAAAGATCCCAACTTTGTCATTTTTCTCTTGATGCCATGGACATATAAGTTTAAAAATAGTTATGGTCTCAGCATCATCAAATTAGTATAAAAAACGTAATTAAAAATTTATCTAAGCGTGGGTGCTTCTTACTAGTGCCATGATCTTTTTTTTTTTTTTTTTTTTTTTTTTTTTTTTTTTTTTTTTTTTTTACATCCTTCTATTTCTGTGTACATTGCAGACACATAGAAATACGTACCTTCTTGATTACTTAGGGTTAGTGTAAAGACTTGACTATCACCAGTAGATAGCATTAGTTTCTCCTGTCTTTCCAAAGTATTTTCTGGTGAGTAACAATAATCATAATAATTCTATGAAATTCGAGAGAGGAATATTCGAACTTTGTACTAAGACACTCTGTATACTTATTCAGAGGTTAATTCGCTCCATTAATTTTGGTGTAGCTGACATAATAATTGAAGAAACATTGCTACTTAGTCCCATTCGTACGCTTATGTTTCTTTCTTTCTTTCTTTCTTTCTTTTTTTTTCCCACTCTGTTAACAGTTAGTGTTTACGAAGTGGAGTATGTAGGTGCTAGAGTAATTTTATGAAAGTATACTGGATTAAGAGAAAAGAATCCTATTGAGAGGAAGATAACGAGGGGGCTGTAGTTTCATACACAACATTAGCTTTCTGAAAGAATTTGTGCCGAGGAAGGCGATAAATACCTTGCCGAAACATACACATTTAATAATTCTGTATGCTTTTGGGGTAAAGTTACTTTTTCGAATATGGAATATGCATCCTGTTAAATCAAGCAGCTACATATATCTATATAAATTCAGTGGTACCTTAGAAGCTAGGTGTATATATACACTCACTGTTCGTATTAAAGTTAGGCGCACCCGCTGCCCGAGATTTTTTTTTCCCTGAAATACAGGGTTAGCCTAAATGATTCATAGGGTATCAAAGCACTGTTTATTTACAAGTATGCGGTATACAAAGACGGGTTATACATGAAAAGATACATGTACTCACCCAGTTTCTGGTACATTCGACAAATATTCAATATATGTACCCGTGGTCACTTGGCACACATCTAAACGGTAATCCAGTTCACTAGCCTGTTTCCGTCAATGTTCGTCAGCAGCAGTGATGCGTTCCTGCAGTTCTCGCAGCGTTGTTGGCATTGGAAGTACATAAACTTTGATCTTAACACAATCCCACAGGAAGAAATCACATGGCGTAAGACTTTGAGGTTAGTGCTTTGAAACCGGATGAATCATTTAGGCTAACCATGTATAGTGGTAGAAGACAGTACGCATAATATTTGGCTTTAGGAAGATAAAAGGTAGCTGTGATGCTCTTAAACTATTATTGTTATTCCTAACATTCAAAGGTTAGAAATTTTCCTAAATGTTCTGTTATTTTTACTCTATAGAATTTTCGTCGCAATCGAACAATCGAGGCTATTACCAACCGGAGCAGGGTTTTGCTATTCCTGGACTGAGTGAACCACTTGTAACAAATATGGCAATGCAGTATGGACAAGTGTTAGTCGGTCAAGGGAAGCAGTTGGTGGACAAAGAGTTAGAGAAATATGTTCCTGTTTCACGGTTGAAGTACTACTTTGCTGTTGACACGAGCTACGTAACGAAGAAACTCTTCCTATTGCTTTTCCCATTTACACATACAGTGAGTTAAAAATAATATATATTAGTTGTTTATAGTTTTTTTTTTTTCGTTATTTATCTTTATGAAAAGGAATGCACAAAAGGTTGATCACTTCTCTAGTCTGGTATTTTTTTTCTTTTAATCCGTAACGCACAGACTTGTTCCTTGTCAACTTCCTGTGCTTAATGTCGTAGTGATGTCTTGCAGTTCAAGTAAGAGTCAGTGCAATTTTTCAGTTAAAAATAAGTAAAGGCATAGTTAGAATGTCCTGAACTTAGCGTTTTAGAACGTGTTACTAAGTGGAAAGAGTTTCTGTCAATTTCTTATTTATTTATTTTAATATACCTCTTATTTTGGTTACGTTTATTAAGATATATATATATATATATATATATATATATATATATATATATATATATATATATATATATATATATATGGTATTTCTGACACCAAGATAAGACAAAAGGTATAGACTAACCCGGGTACAGAAATCCATATTTTCGGAGTTATAGGCTGCCGAAAACATGAAAAAATGAACTTTAAAGATCCATAGCGCCAAAGCTACGGGACCTACCATAATCGGGTCAAGACTTCACTTAGGAACTAGTATGTATCCTATCCAGATTTTCAAGTTTCAGAATCCTGTGGTACTTCCGGAACAATTTTTATAGAAGTAGTTGGAGGTTAGTTCAAATTGTGTCCGTAGCCAAACTCCCTTTGGAAATATTGCTTCGTGGTACCTTAGGATTCTGATAATGTATTTTTGGATAGCGCACATATTAGTTCCTATGTAAAGTCTTGACCCGACTATGGTAGGTCCCATAGTTTTGGAGCTATAGACCTTTAAAGTTCATTTTTACCTGTTTTCGTCAGCCTATAACTCCGAAAGGAAGCATTTGTGCATCTAGATTGGTCTTAATTTTTTGTCTTATCTTGGTGTCTGGAATCACCTCCCAAACGTTGTCGGTGTTGTTTTGAAACACCCTGTATATTGATACGTGAGTGGTAAGAGTTTGTTAGTTGGACACCTATTCTTCGTATGATTTATGTTTTATATACTGATATGTATGAAGTAAGTAAGAAGTGCGTTCTGATTTCTTTGTTCTTCGTACGTTGAGAATGAGAACTGAAGCTGTTCTCAAAAACATATCGCTGGGATAAATTCCTTGTCACTGTAAGGTTAGTTATATAATTTACGTAAGAAAAATGCACCAGATGGTTTATTTACTTCTTTTTAAAGTATACTTATTCATTTACTCTTCATGACATATAGGAGAATCCAAATAGCATGTTGTAGCTGACCATGTACAATAAATGTTAGCTTCCAGAGCCTGGTAAAGCATCAGTAAAAGTGTTTTACATGTATGTGTGGTCGTACTGTAGTATTTTAATCAGAGTTTTTAAATAACTAATTTCGTTTGCAGCTGTAAAAATGATGAAAGAAAAATTTACTCCCGAACGTCATAGTACTTTCTAGATTCTATTGTGCCACCTAAATTCTAATTTTGCTATTCATTGTAATTATTATAAATGGTGTGAATTTTACTTTAACAATGGCTTAAGGACATTAACTTTCGCTTAACTGAAAACCTTTTTAAGATATTCAGTTGATCTGTAATGACAGTTTGTGTGCTTAGTATTTCAAGTAAGGCTCAATTAATCCAAACGCCAGATGTGCTTAATATTTCAAGTAAGAATCAATTAATCCGAATAGCAGGTGTGCTTAATATTTCAAGTAAGATTCAATTAATCCGAATAGCAGATGTGCTTAATATTTCAAGTAAGATTCAATTAATCCGAATAGCAGATGTGCTTAATATTTCAAGTAAGAATCAATTAATCCGAATAGCAGATGTGCTTAATATTTCAAGTAAGAATCAATTAATCCGAATAGCAGATGTGCTTAATATTTCAAGTAAGAATCAATTAATCCGAATAGCAGGTGTGCTTAATATTTCAAGTAAGAATCAATTAATCCGAATAGCAGATGTGTTTAATATTTCAAGTAAGATTCAATTATTCCGAATAGCAGATGTGCTTAATATTTCAAGTAAGATTCAATTAATCCGAATAACAGATGTGTTTAATATTTCAAGTAAGATTCAATTAATCCGAATAGCAGATGTGCTTAATATTTCAAGTAAGAATCAATTAATCCAAATAGCAGGTGTGCTTAATATTTCAAGTAAGATTCAATTAATCCGAATAGCAGATGTGCTTAATATTTCAAGTAAGATTCAATTAATCCGAATAGCAGATGTGCTTAATATTTCAAGTAAGAATCAATTAATCCGAATAGCAGATGTGCTTAATATTTCAAGTAAGAATCAAGTAATCCGAATAGCAGATGTGCTTAATATTTCAAGTAAGAATCAATTAATCCGAATAGCAGGTGTGCTTAATATTTCAAGTAAGAATCAATTAATCCGAATAGCAGATGTGCTTAATATTTCAAGTAAGAATCAATTAATCCGAATAGCAGGTGTGCTTAATATTTCAAGTAAGATTCAATTAATCCGAATAGCAGATGTGCTTAATATTTCAAGTAAGAATCAATTAATCCAAATAGCAGGTGTGCTTAATATTTCAAGTAAGATTCAATTAATCCGAATAGCAGATGTGCTTAATATTTCAAGTAAGATTCAATTAATCCGAATAGCAGATGTGCTTAATATTTCAAGTAAGAATCAATTAATCCAAATAGCAGGTGTGCTTAATATTTCAAGTAAGATTCAATTAATCCAAATAGCAGATGTGCTTAATATTTCAAGTAAGAATCAATTAATCCGAATAGCAGGTGTGCTTAATATTTCAAGTAAGAATCAATTAATCCAAATAGCAGGTGTGCTTAATATTTCAAGTAAGAATCAATTAATCCGAATAGCAGGTGTGCTTAATATTTCAAGTAAGACTCAATTAATCCGAAAAGTAGATGTGCTTAATAATTCAAGTAAGATTCAATTAATCCGAATAGCAGATGTGCTTAATATTTCAAGTAAGATTCAATTAATCCGAATAGCAGATGTGCTTAATATTTCAAGTAAGAATCAATTAATCCAAATAGCAGGTGTGCTTAATATTTCAAGTAAGATTCAATTAATCCAAATAGCAGATGTGCTTAATATTTCAAGTAAGAATCAATTAATCCGAATAGCAGGTGTGCTTAATATTTCAAGTAAGAATCAATTAATCCAAATAGCAGGTGTGCTTAATATTTCAAGTAAGAATCAATTAATCCGAATAGCAGGTGTGCTTAATATTTCAAGTAAGACTCAATTAATCCGAAAAGTAGATGTGCTTAATAATTCAAGTAAGATTCAATTAATCCGAATAGCAGGTGTGTTTAGTATTTCAAATAAGACTTATTTAATCCGAATAGCAGAAATAAAAGCTTTGTAGTGAATCGTGTGCTAAGTCAATGCAATCAGAATTGCATTACTTCACTAAAAGCTATCCTGATATTATCTTCCATCTTATATATAATAATTCGATGAAATAACCTATTTTAAATAACATCAATTTCTCTATAACGGTAAGCCGGTAACCAAGGTCCGAATTACGGTCTGCTCTTGATTTTTTTTTTTATAACTCTTTTTGGATCATTTTCCATATTTGCCTATCCATTAAACTTTTACTCAGAAGCTTTCCAATTAACTTATTATGTGTGTGTTTTTTTCTGTTCTAGCATGTCCTGATCAGACCCCGATGTAATTATCTGCCCTGTATTTGGTGGGCAACTTCATACTCAAGATTCAGTATTTTATAATTTCCTTATTCACACATCCATTTGGTTTGATTTGCAGTACATATTTTCATCAGCATTTATCTTAAAGATAACAATTGATGCATGCCATTCCATAATTAAAGGCATTTCACCACTTGCTGCGTCTTGCTATGTACTTTCGTATCTTGTTTCGATAAATTTGTCTGCTTCATCAATAGGCTAGTCCCTTACTGGAAAATGTCCCTCAGATCACAAAAATATATAATGTTTATCCATTTGTACATTTTAGGAAGGATCTGATCCCCTATACTGCATACCCACGAACAGTGTACTGTACATTTTATTTCCTGATACAATTCACGCAAATTTTTCTCTGTAATTTTTCTGATAATTTTTGCTTCCTCCCCGTCCCACAAGTAGTAGTTGTTTCTGCTCTTTTAAAAGTTAATGGTGGTGAAATGAAACAAATTTATCAATGCTAAATTACCTTTCTAGTGTGGAGTAACAAAAGTTATTCTCTTTTGTGTTTCAGTGTTTTTATTTTATGTTATTTTGTTATATTATTATTATATTCTATTGTTTTTAATCACTTTGACCAAACTTAAGTGCAGAGCTAAAAGCTAGATAGAAGTGGAAACTAGAGAGTAAATGATTTATATAGAAACCAGTTATTAAAGTCCTTCTTTGTCACAATAAGGTTAAGGCATCAACAATTCACCGAAACTTACTATTCTAAATTGGGTGACGGTATTTCCAGCACATTTTCCTCTGTGTCTGAGAATGGATCGTCTCATTTATGTTTTGAATCACATAAATTACGTTTCTCAGGTAAATGATTGTGCAACTTAGTATCTCGTTAATGGATAGGTTAGCTACGTTGGCTTAAGCGATCTAAAACTTAATATCTTGTTAATGGATAGGTTAGCTACGTTGGCTTAAGCGATCTACTAGACTCATTTCACTTGCCTTATTTTTAATTTTATTACCTTTTTCTATTGATTGAGCAGTTAGGAAGCTCACGCTTCGGAACTCATGATATCCACGTTTAATATACAGTACCTCGATATTATAATGGAAACACTTTTAATTTAATATGAGTTAAATTTCAGACTTTTAAGTGACTGAAAGAAAGAAGTAAAAGGCTCTATCAGGAATTTACACGAAACACGCATCAAAGCATGAACTTAACTGCAGAGATTAATTTCCCAAAATTTTTTTGGTGTTGTTTCGGAACTCTGTGGATTTATTAACTTCCCGATTTGCGAACAGTTCGGTTTACGGCAAATTTTGTGAACAGTTTTTCCCTCAGCTTACGACCAGTATTTCGGGATATGAACGGCACACGCCTTTACTAGCAATTCCATGCGCCTAATGGTACTTTTGCGCGTTTGCCATCAACATCATGTCGGCATTCTGTGTTGAAAAATTCCTTTTCTTTATATTGTGTGTTTTTGGCCCTTATATTGTTTTGTTTAATTTAGTGTTATTACTTTCAAAATTACCTTCAAGAAGTTCAGTGTTATTTCTGTTCTACATTTTTCATCACAGAGAAACACATATAAGTTTGAAAAGTACATACAGTATCATGTTTCTGTGGCTAGAACGAATTACTTGTATTCCTATTAATTTCAGTGGAAAACATAATTTTGGTACGAACAGCGTTACGGAACAGATTTAGTTCGTAATCCGAGAATTCACTGTACTTAATATTCAGTATAATATAAAATTGTTTCTGTCTCTACCTTTGGTGCTAAGGTTCAATTTTCTGTGGGTCCACATACTTTTCAGCATTGACACAGTTTGATTTGTCGATGCTGAAGAAAGTTGAAATAAAAGATAGTGAACCCCAGTGTTTGTAGTGGATGTGCTGTCTACACGTCGTTCAGTAGAACGAGCTCCATGTAATTGGGTTGTAGTGTCAGTGAGTGTATTTTTTGTAACATCAAAGCGCTCTGGGTAAGTTCTGATCACATCCAAAATGTATGTATCCAAAGTAGTTCGTTTTCCAGCTGAAGGAATCCGAAATAATAATAATTTTGTATGGTATACTTGATATGTGTTCATATAAATATGTACGAAGTCAGTTTTTACAGTTCGAATTCAGGTGCTTGTTCCCAGGTTGAACCAGATTAAACGCTGAATGAGTGAGAAACCTGGCAATGTATGTGTTGTTGTATCTCCAGATATAGTTGCTGATCATTATATGTAAGTTGCTTGCTATTTCTATCCCTTACTCTGTAACACTTATACACATGTAAATATGCTGTTCTTTTGTAAATATATATATATATTTATCATTACATGTATAATTTACAATATATGCCTTTTTTATTTATAGATTGCTTGTTACTGGCATTTTTCTTGTATTTTGTGCTCTTGCAGTAGTAATGTTTACGATTAGATTTTTATTTTTGATTTTTTTGTTTTTAACTAGTAGTAGAATGTGTTCGTGTTCTAGGGAATAATATTGGTTTATTGGCATGCTACATGTCGAGCAGAATGACCTACGTTAATTCATTGTCCTAATTCTGTTGTACCTGACGTCTGCTGGAAGTATTTCAGAATAAATAATGCCGGAAAGTAGTTCAGATTCCACATATGCGATAATTAAGATTTTTTTTTTTTTAAGTTAAGGGACAGCATTTCTTTCGTTAATTGTTTCTAGTTTTTTAGTTTCGGAACACTTTCTGAGAAGAAATTCATTACGAAGCACTTAAGGTTGGTGTAAAGGGACAAGTTTTGTCGATAGATGTCACTACAGTTTTCGTATCTCTCTCATGTATTTTTTACCTTTTACGAAAGTTTATAATTTCTCTTACAAATTTCAACCTACAGACTTCAAATTTTTAGAGAAGGAACTTCATAGCCTATCGAAGGCAACAAACCATGCCGATTTTTTATTTATAATTTTCTTCATTGTTGATACAGTTCCATTGTTAAAGGTTTGAATATCTATGTCAACAATCAAGCCATTTCAACAATGAAGAAAATTCTAAATAAAAAATCGATACGGATTGTTGCCTTCGAAAGATTATGAAGTTCCTTCTCTAAAACTTTGAAGTCTGTAAATTAAAATTTGTAAGAGAAATGGTGAATTTCCGTTAAAGATATAAAAAAATACATGAGAGAGATACGAATATTGTAGTGACATCTATCGGCAAAACTTGTCCCTTTAAACCAACCTTAATGTCATTATGCAGTCAGGTTATCTAAAATGTATTGAGCCTTTTGGGAGAGGTCAAAATTGAGAATACATTTCTTGTTATTTGAAAATACGAGGGTAAGTCAAAAATTATCCGCAATGTTGACGTAACTTTTCTTATATAGTTCATACCGACCTTTATCTTCGTTTATTTTATAGTTCTGTTGTAGTCGTGCTATAAAAGTTTGATTGTAATTCCTCTATTTGTCTTCCTTTTGTTGCAGATACATCATGGCCGCTCCATTAGAAGTTTGCACCAAAGAGGAACAACAGGCTTGGGTTTCGTAAAGTCTGTGCAAAATGGGTTCCACTGCGGTTCATCAATAGTCACTCGTCTAACGGAACGATATGTCCACACTCAATGTTGTCATTATTTGTGGCCCTAGATCAGCGTTTCCCAACCTTTTTCAACTTGCGGCACACTACGGGTGTTATTTGGATTCTCGCGGCACACTTACAGATATTATTATTTATAAATATAAAACACAGTGGTATTTTTTTCTATGATTAATGATCTCCTTCTCACAGAGAAGAAAGCTCTATCACTGGTTTTTCCCCATAGTAAATCATTATGCTTATTTTTCATTCGAATTTAAAAAAAGAAAACAATTGATGAAATATTGGACTCAGGTTTTTAAAATACGCTTTCTTTCTAAACTGTATCCAACCTTTTACTAAGAAGGAAGATCACTAAATAACGAACGAACAAACAAATCTCTTTTACTTTTGAAACACAAATGTAGGTAATTTGTCGAAAGGATTGAATAATATTTTAAATTTTCAAGTTACGAAATAGTCTGCAACAATAAAGAAGCAATAATGGTTATAACAATGATAACAAATGAAGGGTAAGGGGAGAAAAGAAGGAATGTCACAAAACTACATTTTCGAGAAAATGGCACTTTAATATTGAAAAGCTGTATAAAATGAATAGGGATAGTCAAATCTTTTCTCCGTTTTACATGGACATTTCTACATCTACGCATGCATGCATATACAGTCAAATAGTACCAACAGTCACCAACAGATAGAACAAAGCACCCGTTTAAGCACACACATGGACAGTCCTTGTTTTTTCCCCTTACCCTTCAAATACTTTTTTCAACATTAGAAATGTACAGAACAGTAACACGGTATAAAACTTAAAATTGTAGATTTATAGTAGAGGTTCATAGTAATGTGAAATACAAATATACATTTTTTTCCCTACGTTTTGCAATTTGATCGCTATAAATTTAATAATTTTGTTTCGATTCCTCGCGGCACACCAGCAGCCCATTCACGGCACACCGGTTGGGAAATGCTGCCCTAGATGGTCGCCCGGCTCCTTCTTCGGACGTGATAATTTTTCACTTTTTGTGTGTAATCTTACATAACACTTGTGTTACCATTTTTAAATTTTTCAATCCATTCGTAGACACTCCGTTGCGACAAGACACTGTACCCGTATTGTGCCGAAAGTCTTTGATAGATTGCGAACCCTGATAAATCTTCCAACCACAAAAACCGGATCAGTGCTCTTTGTTCCTCATTGGTGCAAACTTCTAATGAAGCGGCCATGATGTATCTGCAACAAAAGGAAGACAAAAAGGGAGGAATTAGGATCAAACTTTCATAGCATGACCACAACAGCATAACAATAAAATAAACGAGGACAGAAGTCGGTACGAACAATGTAAAAAGAGTTACGTCAACATTGCGGATACTTTTTGACTTACCCTCGTAACATTGTGAAACCGCATATGTGCCATTTTGTGATGACCTACTGCCATTTTTCCGAAAGGATCATAATCCCGTTGCTATTGATCTTTTTGGTTTCTGGTCAAAAAATTATAATATATGGTTTTCACAGGTCTTTTTTGAAACTAACTTAACACCACCTAGGGAGTTCTGCAGAGACCGAAACAAATGACACACTGATGGTGCCAGGTCCCGGCTATATAGTGGATGTATTAAAACTTCCCATCCAAGTTTTCTCAATTTCTAACGGGTCGCTACACATGTATGCGATCCAGAGTTGTAGACTGATATACGACACCCTTTCTGTTAACGTGTACTCGTGCTAATTGTCGATAGTCCACAACCGAGTCTGTCGTTCTGTCCGGCAGCAGCAACTCGTAATGCACGATGCCCTTCTAATCTTCCAAACGCGCAGTATAACCTTGCTGGGTGTCACTGATGTACGTGGTCCTGAATTCAGTTCCTATATTTAAGTGCTGACCTAACATCGTTTGGCAATTAATAAGTTACTTGATTAACGGTGAATTTCAGTCTAGTATTCGGAAATAACAGAGCAATGCGCCTATGTACTCACACTATATCACCCAACTAATAAGCCAGCAACATGAGTAGACGAGTTGTTAGCACTCATACTTCTGTATGAGTGCTCATGAGTTCGATCTCGGCAGAGTACGCAAGATTTATTAAATTGTAAATCCCCGTAGAGCCTCGATGCTGAATTGCTATCAAGCCGTCTAGTACGAGCCTCTTGGAGGTTGTGGATCTGTGTATGAGTAACCGAGATACATAAGTATCAAATGTAACTCAAGTATTAGGTTTTAAAAGGAAGTGATTTCGTAATATGATTGGAATATGTGCCCTTTTTCCCCCCACTGGTTCATTCTGTTGTCATGTAGCATCCAGATAAGACCTGAAATAATAGAAAGTTTGAGATTTAAGATCTGATGATTTGAAAGATTATTTTCTATTTAGTTGGATGAAGAGACTGAACCTGTAATGACCTTCGATGACCTCGACGACGATAAACGATATCCTGTCTTACTGGAGGCAGAGGTGTTGGTATGTGTGAAAATTCATCATTAGAGTAGGACGTTTAGCTTAAATGCTAGATTAACTACCTGGATAGTTCTTAGAGAGGACCTTCTAGCGATTCCATTAGGTTCCATTACTCAGATTGTATACATACCTATTTGTTTAGATTATTTTTTAAAAGAATATAACTTGGTCTATTTCAGTTAGCGAAATAAAAGTAAAGACAAGAAAAATGGTGAAGTAATTTAAAAGTGAATACTAGCTGAGAGTACGACGTCTGCGGTTCCATTTGACAGTTCATACATACAATGCGTCCCAAAAGCTAATTGAACAGTAGGAATAAATTTATTCAGTACAACAAGAATTTCTTATCTGAACTGATGTTTCGTACAAGTATATCATTAGCTGTTTTAGTGATACGTTACAGAAAGATTTACCTTTAAAATGTTGCGCTACACAGAGCTTTTCGATATATATAAAAGGGAAATTATGTTTAAGTAGATTTAAAATCCGTAAAATTTAACCTCTGGAATATGCCTACATTGATCACTGTCAATTCTGAAGAAACTGGTCAACTTATACTAATACCTCATCTTAGTAATAATATATCTTATATCTTTCTAACAAATTTTACTGTATTTGCTTCTTTCTGTTTTCTTAAAAATGTAACACGAAATATCTAGCAATAAATTTATTCAAACTTGAAGAAACCGATTCTGACATCAAAAAAGTAATTGCAGAAAGAGCGTCTGTAATTTTCGTAAGAAATACATATATGTAAAAAGTACGAAATACTTTTTATTAAATGTATTCAGTTTTTTTGTCAGTAATAACAATTAGAAAAGAATCTGCTCCTCATTTCTTGCAGTATTATTTTATTTAAGGATCATAAAGCCTTCTCAATTAGAAAAACTCCTATGTATGTAACAGCCTTGTCGTTTTGAAGCTGTTTGTCGTATTGTGTAGAAGCAAAGTTACTTCACTCCCATTTGAGGTATCTCCACATGGCGGCGAAACGAATTACGGAGAGATATTGATGTTCGTTGAAGTGCTTGACCCTATTTATGGCTAATTACTTTCGTAGTGTATCAGTCTTACATTAAGTACGTCTATTCCAAACACGAATCCAGAATCTGATTCAATTAAGTTCATTCCACCTTGAACATTCATTCCCCTGAATACATATGATCACCATTTACTTCTCCTGTATGGCCATCCGTCAATTACTAACATAAAAATCCATAATCAGACCGATTAATATTCTTCTACAAATTACACCAGATGGTTCCAGAGAAGAAAGAGTTGAATTTTTCCTGGTGATTTTAGTAAGTCTTTTCGGGGTATCAGCTAGGTGAAGGTATTGACATCCGACGTTTCGAATGTAGACATCGCATTCATATTCAGGGATTGATTATTTCCTGATCCACCTGTGTACTATTCTTAGAGTTACGCATTCTGCCCCGGCGCCCTATAGCCACATTCATGTCATGGGAAGATTTGCTACTGCGAACATACTATACACGCAGTTAACACAGTTAACAAGACTTATGGAAGTGCCCTTTTCACATCACGTGCTCATACGATGTAAGCTGCCTCCTACACGGAGCGATTGAAAATGCAAGTTAGCATACTGTAAAGACCACGAACTTCTTTCGATAAGCCGATAGCATGGTGAAATTAGAAAATTATCATAGCAGTTAGCAAGTGGCACACTAAGATAGATACTTATTATGTAATTGTTGATTACATTAAGATATTTTTATGTTTTCACTGCATTTATTACGTATAAGATACAAACCGATGAGAAGATAATAATCAATTACTGTGTTAGAAATATGTATATCATCATCTACTGTCTTGTTAATTATACGTACTGTATATAAGTTGGCCATTTTCCAGAGGAACCAATGGTGATTAACGTAGACAGATCCGAATGTAGTAACATTTTGTAATTGGAACAAACTCTTTTATTTAGATAATTGGATTTACATAAAAGATAACCTGTTTACTTAGTTGCAGCATCCTGTAAATACCATTAAACACAAAAATTGTTTAATTCAAAGGGCGTGACCGTAGAATAATACGTGTTAGTAAATAATACAAATATGAATAAGGTCAAGGAAGCTAAACCAAGTAAGTAAAATATTTATTCTTAGATTAGTAGAAGTTGAACTTACATCGCAGCAGCTTCTAAAGTTATACATGCTTGATAAACATGAAATTAGCTCTAGTTTGTGTAATTTCGTTAAAATATTTTTATTATTTTTATTTAGTAAGCTAAATAGTTATAAGTACTTCTCAAGTTACAGTGATACGTGAGTAATGTTGAATTAGTATTATACTTATAGAATATCGACAAGTAATATTTCTTATTCTTATACCAAATGAACCAAAAAAAGTAATATTTTTCATAACATGAATTCAAAAGTTGCTTCGTTTATGTGTTACAAACATCAGAAATTTTGATCCCGAAAACTCCGCAGATAAAATTAGGCACGTTGAACACTTCATGCAAGGAAAAGAAAGGACATGGTTTATTGTTTTATTTTTGAATTAGACAGTTATGCACAATTTTCTCTTCTAAATAAACTAAGTTTGTAAATAATCGATATTCAAGGAAGGACTACAGGTGATGGACAAGAATAGTTGACACTGGGAAACAATATGGAATGGAAATCGACATCGAAAAGTCGAAAGTTGTAAGAATATCCTGTGGAAAGACGCCTTTAAGGATCAGAGTAGAACAAAGAGAACTTAAAAGCCAATCATTTCAAATATCTGGGAAGTAATTTTGCGAGAGACGCTTACTGCACCAAAGAGATCACGTCAAGAATGGCATTAGCATGAGAGATATTCAACAAGAAAAGAATACTCCAACTTGGGCATTACGGAAGTTAGATAAGTAATACTTAGAGAGTTACGAAATGTGGTGTTTGAGGAAGATGAAGAAAATAAAATGGACAAAGAGAGTGACAAGTGAACATGATTCAAAACGAGTAGGAGAGAAGAGAATGCTCTTACCCAGCAACTTTCGTAGAATGACCAACTGAATAGATCTTGCGAAGAAGTTGCCTTCTTCATACCGCCGTAGAAGGTAAGATGGAAGGGAAGCGAGGAGTAAGAAGAAGAACACAACTTATCGGTGATTTGAAAAGAGAAAGCTAAAGATCGAGAAACTTGCCAGATCTTAACCTAAGAGAAGGGGGAGAATGTCCTATTAGTCCCAAGACCTGCTAACAGACAGAGAATACTTAATACTGTACTGCTAACGTGGAGCTCTCTCTTGGGTCTGTGCTTAGCTTTCGCGCCAGTGACGTGGAAGATTGGGATTTGATTCTTCGTGGGAGTTCATCTTACGTTGTAGGTCCACGTTTCATATAAATGTGGTGCCAAATGGAACGTTTAATTCTAAATCAATCAATCAACATAGAGGAAATGACTTTATTTGGTCTAATCGTTAGATCAAGCATTTCCAACTGGTCGATAAATATCGTAGGAGTGATCTTTACTATTAGAGCCAGGACAGAGAGAACTGGTTGAGCAAAGAATGGGAGGTAGCCAGATAGATACGAATAGAATAAAACAAATGTTCGTACTGAACGATTAGCAATGAATCCATGAGTAGTATATATGCAAAACTATCGACTAAGTCTCTTTTCCCAGTCATCACTGTCTTGTATCAACGCTAAGTTTGCTGTCGTCGTCTTGTTCTCAGTGTGCGTTTTAGTGAGAATAGGAATAGTGAGCTGTGACGTCACTGAGCACCAGTTGGAAATGACTATTTTAGACCAATAGTAACGAAGCGAAACTACGATAACCAACTTCCGTGTTTCCTAGTACTTTGTTCCCGTAAATTTCTTGCTTTCCTTTCTTCAAGTTTCATACATGTAGCTTATGTTGTATTTTTATTCCTTTCAAATGTTCTTCCTATTTCCTAATGCTACTTTTATCAATTTTCTGCTGCACTATCCGTCCCAAACGAATCAGTTAGACATAAAGACTTGTGCAGATTCTTTGCTTCTTCCAGTTCGTCGTCAAAAGTGAGCTCCTATCACTTTATTAGTGTTGAATACCTACACAATCTCAATCTTCGGTTATTATTAACCTATTGATTTATGTGAGGAATTATTGGTCTGATTTCTTTTGAAATGAAATTTTAATTGTTTCTTCTTCAGATATAATTAAATGTCACTTTCTCCTTGAAAATTAAATTTTGTTATACAGTAGACTCGACTATGCTCTACGCCATTAAGGAGAAGTGTATCGAAAATCGTGAATTCAGAAAATGTGATAAAACAATCCAGATTAGAAAGTCGTTTTCTTATTTCTCACCTCAACCATAGGTTGGTGGGGAACATGGAAATTTTAAAACTTTTCTCTCCCTTGGGAGAGCTGTTTTATACTTTGATATGGTCTCTTCTTCGTAACTGCATCCAGATATTCTATTCTTGGTTTCCTCTTCCTGGTTTTCTTCTGCCTTTCCCTCCATCAGCACGGTGATCCAATCAGAGTGTGGAATAAGATGGCCAAGCATGCTGTTTCTTCTGTTTCCTATTCATGATCTGTCGTCCTTCATTAGCTTTCTTTAGTACGTTTTCATTCTTTTTCCTTTCTGTCCATGATATGCATAGCATTCTGCGCCAACACCACATTTCAAGTGGTTCCAGCTTGGATATTTCAGCTTTTCTTAACGTCCACGTCTTTGATCCGTAAAGCGCCACGCTCCATACCAGAGTCTTAATGAGTCGTTTACGGACGTCCAACGACACATTTGTTGATGTTAGCAGTTCTCTTTTCCTATTGAATGCTTGTTTAGCCCACGCTATTCTGGAACTTACGTCTTTTTCACTTCTTCCGTCCGAGGATATTAGACTTCCTAAATAGAACGTCTTAACGTCTTCGATTTTCTCTCCATGTAGCCATAAGTTTCCCCTTCCTGTTCTTCTTCTGTGTACTTTATAAGTTTGATTTTCTTATTTATCTTCATTTTTCACCCAGTTGTTCGTTCGAGTTTGAAAGTGCTTCCGGCAAGTCCTTTCTGTTCTCCGCTATCAGTGCTATGTCATGAGTAAACCTTATTGTGTTGAAAACTTTGCCATTTACTTTTACTCCTTTTTCGTTTTTATCAAAGAATTCTTTCATAACTTCTATATAGACGCTGAACAGGAGAGGTATAATTTTAAAAAAAAGTGAGACGGAGGGAAATCACACACAGAGCTGACTCCAGATTCTGTATGGAAAAACTCTGATAACCTTAGACATCGACGAATACATTATTAAACACTGTATTGCAATATTTCTAATTTATTTGAAGGATATAACATGTTCCAAGATTCCAATGTTAATGATACTTTTGTTTCTCAAACTTATGTGATTTTGTGCTACATTAAAGTGTAGATCCTTGTGTCTGATATAGCTTGGACGCTGAAAAGGGATGTTCAAGTCCATACCAGCGGATATTTCTTATTCCTTATTCTTTGGAAATTTACGATTATAGTACTTTTATATGGTTCATTTGGTGTAAAGGAACATTTCTTAACTCTCTAGTACAGGGCGCAAAATTTCTACTAGACTAGAAATTTAGAGCTGGCAACCAGTGTTCAGTAGAAATGGTTTCTGCCTAAACCCACAGAGCTGCGCAGTGTGTGTTTCGCACGAAGATACTTGTCACTGAGAGAAAACACGAAATTTGAAGTCTCCATAACAAACATGGAAAGTGAGGTCTTCACAACGTTGTAATTCGACCCTCCTTTTCCACCTTCAATCGAAATAATTTGTACGTGAGACATACTGGCGACCATAATTTTGGATTGGCCAGTGCGTGTGACTTTGAAATTTTGCGCCCTGCTCTGGTATAAACAATGAGTGTAACGTTGTATGAATGTATAAAGTTAAAAATTTATTCCAGGTTAAATCTCTTCTGTCAAATTGATTTGATGTACTCAGATGCAGAGCTTAATGGAGAATTTCTGTTTTTTTTTTTTTCGTATAAAAAATAAGGGTTATACTGTTGTATGCCTTTAATGTCATTTGGCAGGTTCATATAAAACAAAAAAAGAAAAACATTAATAAGCGCATTAGGTGCAAGTTTTTTTTTTTTTTTTAAATGTATGCTGTTTGTTGACATTGTTGTTTCTCTAAACTGTGTAGATTTTAGTAAGACTTCAGCTGGGTGCATAATATGTATATATGTATAACCAGTGCATCTTATCTGGGTGAGTAGTAAAGATGCATGTTATTGTGCATGGATTTGTATTTTAATATTAATAATAATAATAATAAAAAAAACATAAATTGCACATCGACTTTTTGAGTGCATGCACCGCACTTTGCATGTAGACCAACAATTCAGTTGTAATCAAAGCTTCAATTATTGAACAAATTTTTATTTCTTTGTGTGGATAATTTTTTTGCATGTTAGTTACTAATAATTATGTTAGCATGGTAAACGCAAGCATGAATTTATAATACGCAATTGCTTTAATTTTTTTAAATTTTAGTTTTGCTTCGCAACCCATTTTATGTAATTAAATTTTCACTATCACGTATGTTGTGATATTTCGAGTGTTCTTTTTTTTATATACATATTTTCTCCAAGTGCACTATCGTTATAATGTTTTATGTTCTGTCTATGTACACGTTTATATAGAATTATTTCTGTATAATTCAGAAGATTGTGTTCATAGAGGGAAAGTTCATACCAGTTTGATAGTAGAAGTGATCAACCATTGTGTATCTATAAATTGAATTTGTTGTTGAAATATGGTATAACATGTAACATCGAAATATTACTGCTGGATAGGTAGGTATTAATTAGACCTTTAAATTTTGTGTCAAAAATGATTTGAAGCATCAAGGCAGTGAAAGTTTTATTCATGTATTAATGTAAAACACCATATGTGTAATTTCAAAGAGTGAAAAGATAGTGAATTTCGATTGACTTTACAAGTATAGTTGATTTAATATAATGAAAAGTAAGCTTGATTCCTTAATTTCATATAAAATAGGCTTGATTCCTTAATTTCTTAGATAAAATAGGCATGATTCATTCATTTCTCATATAAAATAGCCTTGATTCCTTAGTTTCTTATATAAAGTAGGCTTGATTCCTTAATTCCTTATATAAAGTAGGCTTGATTCCTTAATTCCTTATATAAAGTAGGCTTAGTTCCTTAATTTTTTTTTATATAAAATAGATTTGATTCTGTAATTTTTCATGTAAAATATGCCTGGTTCTTTAATTTCTCATATAAAATAGGCTTGATTCCGTAATTTCTCATATAAAATAGGCTTAATTCCGTAGTTTCTTATATAAAGTAGGCTTGATTCCTTAATTTCTTATATAAAATAGGCTTGATTTTGTGATTTCTCATAAAATAGGCTTGATTCCTTAATTTCGTATAAAATAGGTTTGATTCTGTAATTTCTCATATAAAATAGGCTTGGTTCTTTAATTTCTCACATAAAATAGGCTCGATTCCGTAATTTCTCATTTAAAATAGGCTTTATTGTGTAGTTTCTTGTATAAAATAGGCTTGATTCCTTAATATCACATATAAAATAGCCTTGATTTTTCATGTAAAATAACTAGCAAATGCCTCCACATGTTACTGCGAGTTATATTTTGTAGGCCTCCTTCTGCGTCTTACATATATATCAATAGAATTCCTTTGAACTCGGAGTCTCGCACGAATTGGCAACGTAGTGTACCCCACCTTTTTTTCTTTCCTTGTAGAGCAAATAATTAAAAAAAAAAAAAAAGTGACACAATTTTAATCATTTTAAATGAAAGGTTCAAATACCGAATTTCATGTTCGTAACAAAGGAATTCAAAGATATGGAGATCTGATTATAACAATTACAGCTTCCATTGTATCCCTTCTCACGTCGAATTTTCGAAAAATTCTTCCTGAGTGGTACATTAGTCACTGTCCTAGTTTCAAATTTCTGGCCCAAACCGTGTGTTCTAGGCGTTGATCAAACTTGAAATTTGAACAAGGCATAGAATTTGTGATGTAAGTTACCTCTATTGAAGGATTCTTGGAAATTCGATGTGGAAGAGGGAAAAATTAGAGCTTTTATTATCATAGTGTAATGTTCATATCTCCGAATCTCTGAATGGTAAATATATGAAATTTGGTATATAGTCTTCTTATTTAAAATTTTAGACACGTGTTTCGCCGGTTTATACATATATATAAGGGAAAGCAGGTGGTTATAATTGTTATAATACGATATCGATATCTGGAAATCCTTTAAGATTAGAGACATTAAATTTGGTATTTAGGCTTTTCACCTAAAATAATGAAAGACGTGTTTCAGCGAGTTTTGATAACCTAGAAGGGACGAAGAAAGGATGGCAGTTAGAATTGTTATAAGATGGTCATACCTCAAAATTTCTTAGGGTTAGACATAAGGAAATTTGTATTAGGGTTTAATTTAAAATAACTAAATACGTGTTTTAGCGGTTTTTTTTTTTTTTTTTTTTTTTTTTTTTTTTTTTTTTTTACGTTTCCTTAGAAGGGAAGAAAAAGGGTGGGTATTGCAATTGTTATAAGATAAGATATATCTCGGAATCCCTTAAAATTAGAAATATATTAGGGATATGAAACTTCTTATATAAACTGAAAGCTGAAATATAAGTTGCGATTCCGTAGGCTCTGGGGGCAAAGTCCCCAGGTAGTCGATGGCTAGTATGTAGATATAACTACGACGTATTCGAATTAACATTTACCGAATCTTGACGGTTGATTGACTGCTTATAACCAAACATCGCTTTTTTTTTTTTTTTTTTTTTCAAAGTAGTAAACTGGATTTTGCTATATTGGGGTCATCAACGTGGAAACATGAGCTCGTAAATTCGTATTTTAACTTCGTTTGAATTCCTATTCAGGTAAATAAAATTCTGAACAAAGCACTACAATTAAATAAATATATTATTAAACTGTGTTTTCAGTTTTGGCTTTATAACAGCACCTTCCAAACACATCATTAGAATAGTGTGTGATGAAGGCGTTATACCAAAACTGTAACAATTTAGTAATATATTTATTAACCGGAGTGGTTTGATCAAACACTTATTTATCTGAATGAGCTTTTAGTAATGTGATAAACCAGCCTTAGCTGGAGTTAGATCCTTCGCTCCGGCACCGATACGGGAGTCGTTCAAAGGTGACAGTTCAAAGGTTTTAAACTGGTCGTCGAATGCGATGCTGATGCAAAAAGAAATACTTTGTCATTGAGTTCTCGTGCTGTTTTTAGATGGCGCATCAAAACAAAAGAATTCTTATCTGTGTAAAGATTGGTGATGGTTAGTATTTAGTTTGTTATGTGAAGCACTAAAAGTTACAATAATGGAGAAGTTTTTCATTTCATTCTGTTTTAGTTTCTGTCTTCACGCTGTAAGTGGCACGGTATCATTCATTGCATGCTTATTGGTTATTTCGGTGTCGGAGTCGCGGCATTTACTTTGAACGAGTAGTTTAAATGAACGAGATACTTGTTCAAATGAACTTGCCGTTCGAAAGAGACAGTTTGTGTAGGAACAATCTATCGCCGATTAACATACTTGTACATAATATGGCAGAGAGCTGTATGAACTAGAATTTAATTTTAAAATTGTAGACATTATAAGTGGGAAATTTGTAGAAAGATACCTTTCGGGAGGTAGTGTGTATATATTGGCCGTGTAGAGACCAACCCAGACCGTATTTGCTTTAGACAAGATAACGATTTACTGACGAGCTTTTATTTCTGCCGTGATGTACAGTTTTGTTAGAAAAAACTGACCACCCAATTCTGAAAAGCCCTACGCTGTTACGTAAAGTTGAAATTAAATCAAACAAGTGTGGATTTTTGATTAATTGAAATCTTTACTTAGAACCAGAACATTTGAATTTCGTACGTACAGTTGCTAGATTTTTTTTTCTTTAAAGCAAGGTGGGTGACCAAGATATTTTTGTACATGACTGTACCTTCAGATTCCAAAGCCATAATGTGAGGTACATTACTATATATATATATATATATATATATATATATATATATATATATATATATATATATATATATATATATATATATAATGTAACTATATATCGGGTGTTCTAAAAATGGCGCCCACAGAGCACTATTCTACAAGTCATATATATAGTTTAATACATTATGGTGCTAATTGTACTATGTGGCAGTGTTGCAGATAAAGAACTATAGAGTAGATGTATCAGTCCATCAAAGAGTTGCATCCATTCTTTCCAGGTAGATAGACATTGACACTAGTACCACTTAATTAGCGTAACAATCGATGTAACTGTTTGATGGATTTGTAGAGCAATGCCAATGGTTCCAAGTTAATATGCGATGTTGCCACATAGTGAAATTTTTGATTCCCCATAGCGGCTGAACGAGGCCACGGAGGGTATAGCATGATATAGAGTTTTCGCTTTGTTTTGACCTGCAAAATAGCGCTATGTTGTCCGTGGACGCCATTTTTAGAACACCCGGTATATAAATATAGCGTAGAAAATAATGCTTAATAATGAGCCCTTTTATTCTAGTGCGAAAATGGTAAATGGAAAAAAAAAAAAATAGCATACTTCTGTGTTTTTGTTTGTTTGTTTAGTAAATAATGAATCCATTCTATACCCAGTTACAAACTCGGCTATCCTTACGCTCTTAATCTCCACAACTTTTATATAAATTTTAAATTCAAATCTCGAAAACATTCCGGGTAGAAAGCAATGCGTAAGTTCTCATTCTTACTGAAATTATTTATATATGGTGCAGTGCATACCATTCTGCACCCCGGCGGAGCTCATGTGGTTCGGATTCCACGTTAATCAGTACATCCCGTCTCATATAGCGGCCGAAAGGGACATTAAACTCAAAATCAACTCGAGCGTTGTGCGTCGTACGTACTTTCTGAAAGTAGTTCCTAGCTTTACTTGATTCTTTATTTTATTTAATTACTGTAAAACATGAAGCATAAAATAAAGTAGGTATGCAATAATTGCAAATTTGAAGCGAAGCGTGAACGAACACAACATGCAAATAGTTGAATTTGGCGATGAGTGAAAAGCATAATGACTTTGAAAAATGGTGTTCGTAGAACAAAACGAAAACGGCTTTTCCCTATTACTAATGATAAAAATTCTGTTTTCCATTGTTTACAATGAGAGTTCGCCCGCTAAATGCTTTTTCATTTTTAAGTCTAGGGGCGTCCTGTTTTTCGGTGATTATTCCTCAATGGTATGTCTGATCGTTGGGACATGTGACCCTTTACGACACTCAGTGCGCGCTCTCAAATCACCATGTCAAAATTGGTTAAGAACGGTTGGGGATAATATTCGGACAATCGAACGCTGAAGTCAAGTAAAAAGGAACTTAGCTCCATTAAAATAATAATAATAATAATAATATATATATATATATATATATATATATATATAATAAAATTGGTCTCATCGTGAATAAATGGTTAGTGTAATATTATTTTCGATGCGGGAAACTTCGATTTTAGTTCTCTGGGAGTTCATGTGTTGCGAATCTTTCGTTAAGTTACAGGTTTGTAGGTTATTAATGCAGCAAACTCTGCATTTAACAAACTAACTGGAGCGAAAGAGTGTCCGTAAAGTCGCACTTCCGTTTATAATCACAAATTGTGTTATGAGCAATATTTAAAATAGGACATTACACTTGGTAGTGTGCTGTATAATGTAAATGTGCAGTATTTGATGAAAACATACCATATTAGTAACGAAGAAATTAAATAAATAATAGAATCTTTTTTTACAACTGCGTATTAGAGGTGAATAGCCTGAAGCTTCAGTACGTTTCCCATAAAATGTTGTTTCGTTATAATCAAAAGATCTAAACTATCTGAAATTATTATAATAAGCCAACACTTCTAAATCTGATGATGATCTTTCTATGTATGCGATAATAATGTCCATATGGCCGCTTGCTTGTTAAATCATAAGTGGTCCTTTGATTCGAGGTGCTTTAAATCCACGGTTTACTGTATACCCTTGATACTGAAAAGGTTCACAGAAAAAAAAAAAAAAAAAAAACTGGGATCAAGGTGTTGGACAACTTCCGAACATGTAATGTATGACTGATGATTACGACCTGATCAAGTATGATCAAGTTTATTTTTCAGATGTATTAATTATCGAAAGAAATTTATAACGCCACACAGTTCGATTTACTTATTTTAAAAAGACGTATTGTAGTATATGCTTATAAGAACTTGTTACTATTTACTACGATGATAATTCAAATGATTAAACACTATTTTGATCATTTAGGAGCACTATATTTTCAAGTAATTGATAATTACTTTCCAACAATTTCATCTAAATTATATGACGTCTTCCTGAATTATGTTAAACTAACTTGTAAATAAAACCTTAGTAACGAGAACTGTTACTATAGCAACCAGATTACGACGTATAAACAAACATTTTCCCTCTAGCGGCAGCAAAATAAAACATTTACAAATCGAGATTATTCGTGGCATTTTTACATTTTTTTTTTCTATTTTGTAGCTATTGCCAGATAAAATAGCACTTTTCCCCCAACATATTAAATAAAATAAAAGCTGTAAATACATGTTATCGTTGTAAGTTGTACAATCCGCGGCAAAAAACCTGCAACATGAGGATGTAAGTTTATTGTGAAACTACAACTAACAGCACAGGGAATGAACATAACGTTTAAGTGGAACGAATCACGCCAGGATAAACCCCGGCCTCCTCCCATGAACACTTATTTTGGAGCAAAAGACTTCGTCATTTCACAATAAACTTACATGATTATGTTGCAGGTTTTTTGCCGCTGATTGTACCACGGCATTTTATAGTACATTCCAAGTTCCATGTTTTCCAGATTTTAATCTTGTCTTTTGTTTTGGGTATTTAACTGAAATGAACCAAAAGGATCGAATAAATTATTATTTTTTTATCTAGAACTAAACAACTCTTTATTTGGAAATCTACGTCTTGTTCCGTTTAATTTATAGTTGTTCCAAATGATTGTTTCGCTAGTTCCCCTGCTAGCTTCTTCAGGAATATATTAATACCGTCAGTGTGCTTTGTTCCATCAGTGCTGTTTATTGATTTCTAACTGAACAGTATGTAAATGTAATTTAAATTATATCAACATTAATTGTTGTTTTCTTTTATGATTTTCACTTCTTTCAGTCATTCGATCAGTTTTTTAATGTACAGGGTACTTCATTTATAACGATAGTAGTAAATATATCAGAAATCTAAAAAAGGCAGAGAAGCAAAATTTTGCACCAACAAACCATAAAGAGGCGGACAACGTCCTAGGTATTATGCAACATCACCGAATGAACAATGTTGCCAACTCAATATAAAGTTTTTTTTTTATACGGCACTACGTCAGATTATTACATATTTCAAATCAACATGTCAAATGAAAACACTTAAAATACCATGTTTATTATTCAGTGTTGCAAACTAAGGATGTTATAGTATCACAAACATCCAAAGTCTGGAAGCCTCTAACGGACATACAGACAACGCAGATGTACAGGATAATGCACATTGAAAGTATCTAACCGTTGGATACCGAGGTCGTGGTATGACTTGTTTGGAATGAATAGGAACCAATTTACCAGAGCTTGAAAATTTGAAATTTTTGAAATGCTTTTTTAAGAAAAAACCTTAGGTAAGTATCATATCTAGTTATTTGTGTGGTTTGCAATCGACGCACAAAATATTTTACCGGTTACTGGATTTCGATATCTCAAACCGTTCCGGAGATATGATAAACCTTGATAACTGAAAATGGCGTATTTGTAGAAAATATTTAAAATGATTCTTGTTTTCCTTCTGTTTTATATCATTACAGCTTTTATTATTGCAGGTTGTCGCAATTTCATGATTTAAGCAGTTTTGTAGACTTCAGCAATGTTTATCATATCTCTGAAAGGGTTTGAGATATCGAAGTGCTGTAAACGGCAAAATAATTTACACACCCATTAAAAACCATACGGGTAACTAGATATGATACTTATCTAAGCATTTTTTCGAAATAAAACATTTTTAAAAAATCATATTTTCAAGCCCTGGTAACTGGTTCCTATCCATTCGAAATAAGTCATACCATGACCATGGTATCCAACGGTAAGCTACTTTCGGTGTGCATTATCATGTGCATTTGCGTTGTCTGTATGTCCGTTAGATGCTTCCAGACTTTGGATGTTTGTGATACTATAACATCCTTACTTTGCAACACTGAATAAAACATGGAATTTTAAGAGTTTTCATTTGACATGGTGATTTGAGATATGTATTAATTTGACGTAGTGCCGTTTGAAAAAATATAACATTATATTGAGTAGGCAGCATTGTTCGTTCATTCGGTGATGTTACATAATACCTAGGACGTTGTCCGCCTCTCTATAGTTTCTTGGTGCAAAATTTCGCTTTTGTGCCTTTACGATTTCTGAGATATTTATTGCTATCATTATAATTGGGCTATCCTATATATATATATATATATATATATATATATATATATATATATATATACAAATTCATGGAATTGCTGAATTAATAATACCACAGCAGCACTGTCCCTTCAAAATTAAGTTGCAATTACGGATCACTATGGTAGGACAGTATTTTGGCAAATAGTGTAATAGTACAACTCCCTTATCCAGTATTTTGATTTGTGCCCTTGGGCGAAATTTTCTGGAAGAAAGCCTGTATACCAGTGCGTATAAACGTAATACAGAGAGAAATCATCGATGGTGAATCGTTGAATTGTACCGGGAGATAAAGTTCTGTGTGGAGATGTATAAAAGATTAAATCATGTTAGAGACCCTTCCTGATTTTTTGTCTCACGAACGGACACACACGGTAAACATATAAAAGAGTTTTCAGTAAACCAAACTCCATAAAAAAAAAGATCAGTAAAAAATAGGTAGAATATCATAATGAACAGAATCAGTAACAATGATTTCACTATACAATCATTATTGATAATTGTTAATGAAGGTTGATTAAATTAACCTTGTTCAGTTAGAAAACAACAAACAACAGTGCTTTAATATTACAGGTATACTGATAGTTTAACATGTTAATATATCCGTAAAGAAACTACTAAAGTAGTGGGCGAGATAATCATCGAGAACAATTATAAAATTATAGTAAATATGACTTAACAAGGAAAGAGTTGTTTAATTACAGAAATGAATTCACACAATCGTTGTGAAAGTGTTAAAACATGTTCCAAGATTGTTGTTCGTATTTGCTGTCATATGGTCAAAATCTTGCCACTCAAGTCAGTAATAAATATAATTTCAGTTCAAGAACAAATAGATTGAAGATACTCTAGAGTTCAGATTACACTGGTCTACAAAATTAAGCTTTAACGTAATTTCTTTGTATCTAACTAGCTGTTTCTTACAGTTTTCGAACTGCTGAAAGCGAATCTGAGCTTAGTTTAGGTTTTGCACTTTCCAATTTAGAAATAATGCCACTAATAGTATTAACTGTGTTTTTTTCAAGAATGAATTTTAGGCTTTCATTTAGGAAGTGTCTCTTTCTATCCTAATTACCATAGATTTATAGTTAGTGTATCATTATCTTTGTAATAACTCGTGCTTTCGAACGATACCCCACACACACTTCACGATCAGTAAATTTTGGGGAAATTCGGGAAAATTCGAGAATTTTCTCAGAAAAATATGTTGTTTAGCAATCTAGGCGTCCGTGGCGGGGCCCTAGTGTGAGGTACGTATACCAGATGTACCCAAACATTATTCTATATTGTGGAATATATTTCTGCCAAGTTTCATTGAAGTAGGTTACAGATGTGAATATAGGAAACTTTTCGAAGTGCGTTTCAACACTATATATATATAAATTATACGTAATAAGCTCCTAATTGTCATAGGTTCATGGTTCATACGTCATTATTTTTAGAATAATTCCGGCTTTGGAATAATACCAGGAACACTTGCAATGAGGATCCATAAATTGTGGAGTTACTGAAAATTCCCTTTAAAAGGTTATATTCTAATTGGGGCCTTATTGCCAAGTATCTGCATGAATGGTACCTAGAAAAAATCTTATTGTCCTAGATATCTTTGCTAACATGCATTGAAATACGATTGGTAATTATGGAGACACAGTAAGTTTTCCAACAGAGGACAATAATTCTTACAGCATATATGACTTTCGTAAGAGATGAGCGAGAGAGGATTATAGAGTGACAAGGGTGTTTTCATATAAAAATGATAATCTTAACCTATAAGATGCTTTGTAGCACACATTTAGAATATAATTAATGGTATGCACAGGGGATGTACAAAAATATGGAAACTTGATATAAAAGAGGAAACTTATTTTAAACACGATTTGCGTCTGAATGGTAGGTGTCGCTGTGGTCACCGGCACATTCTGTGGGGTATACAACCTGGCCAATCGAACTGATAGGCCACTTACAGTTCAGCAACCGATCCGTGCAAGTTATCGTGAATCATGTCTGAGCTGACAGTTTCAAACAGGGCAAATTATGGGTGCGCGTATGGTGGAAGCTTTCTAGACGAAAGTAGCGAAAATGTTTGGTGTATCAACAGGTACAACCTCGAAGATCATGACTGCCTACGAGTGTTCCGGAAAAACCGCATCAGCGAAGCACCAGCGTGGACGCAAGTCTGTGTTGTGCGACAGACAGACGCACATTGGGTAGGATTGTGAGCAAGCAGATCACCCAAAGTCACAGCTGAGTTGAATACAGTGCTTACAAACCCTGTTAGTGTCAAAACAGTCAGAAGATAACTCCACAAGCAGGGCATTTATGGTAGATCTGCAATTCCCAAACCATTCGTGACTGTTGACCATGCTGTTATATGGAAAGAGTGGTGCAACGCCCATAAAAACTGGACAATCGAGCAGTGAAAGACTGCCATGTGGTCGGATGAGTCATTTTTTGTTTTACGGGTGCATTGTTTCCAACTGCTATCCGAGTTCACGTGTGGAGATACGATACAGAGTGTCTGTTATCAAGATTGAAACATGGTTTTGGTTCAGTGATGATTTTGAGCAGCCATATCCTGGTATTCTGCCGGCCCCATCATCACCCTGCATGGACATGACACTGCCAAGGATTATGTAACCATTTTGAGTGACCAGCTGCATCCCATGGTGCAAACCTTGTTCCTAGATGGTACTATCGTCTTTCAAGATGACAGAGCGCCTGTTCATACAGCTTACATCGTCCAGGACTGGTTTGATGAGCACGAAGATGAAGTGTCACATCTGCCTTGGTCTCCATAATCGCCAGATCTCAATATCAGTGAGCCCTTATGGTCAGTTTGGAGACCAAGGTGCGAGCCTGCTACCCACCACCGTCGTCTCTACAACTTGCAGTTGCTTTAGCGAAAGAATGCTACAACGTCCCTTTGACAACCATGCGTGACCTATTTCTACATTCCCCGCCAACTGCAGGCCGTTCTGCGTGCCAAAGATGGTCCTACTCGCTATTAATAAAGCTAATGTACAATTTTTCAGGTGTTTTCATATTTTTGTACATCCCATGTAAATACCAATCAAATGAAAAAAAAAATATTCTGATCACCAAGCTTCTCACATTAGTATTTGGTAGAAGTTCTAACTACAATGAATTCAGGAAAATATATACGTAAAGTTCGTATAATGCAATACAAAACTAGTCATGTGTAAACGAATACTTAGTTTATTGTTTCACGTTGGATTCCCCCCGTGCGGTTTGTGATGTTCCAAACCAATCCTCAGTAATATTCTGCAAGAATACTTGATTTTCACTCACTTTAGTAACCTTTAATCATTGCTGATATTCTTTGCTGAAGTACAATGACTGTAAACTATGATGAATTACAACCACCTCTAAGCCAACTTCACTTGTTTTTGAAATACTAATTGCAATAAGTTAAAATTTTAATGCTGTTTTTATAAGTAGATGTCGTGCATGAAATATCTTCATTTAATACAGCTTACGATTACGGAAGCTTAATCCTTTTAAAATCAGCCGATAAACACGTGACCAGAATACGGTGTTTTCATTTGCCTTGTATTTACATACCCTTAATTACATTCTAAGTGTGTGCTACCAAACCTATTTTACACGTAAGATCATTTTATTATGAAAACACCTTTGCCACTCTCTATTAACCTACCTCGCTTATCTTTCACAAAAGTCATATTCACTGTAAGAATTATTGTCCTCGGTTGGGAAACTTCCTGCGTCTCCATAACTACCAATCGTATTTTAATACACGTTGGCAAATTTATAACCTAGGACCTGTAAGATTTTTCTGGAGACCATTCGTGCAGATACCTGACACCAAAGGCCCCAGTTAGAATATAACTTTTTAAAGGACATTTTCGGTAAGACGATAAACGCTGGTTCTTTTATAAATTAAACTTGAGCCACATTAAAATAACACGCACTTCATTCCGTCGTTTTTGATTCCATTTATTTATATCTGTATGTCTGGTTGTCCCTGACGAAGCTACATTTGCCATAATTCTATTTATTTATATTATATATTGTTATCTGGTTGTCCTGCCAACCACGTATTGACAATCTCATTATTTAAACATTTCTTTCTCTTCAGATAGTAAAAATCAGCCAGCCTAGTACAAATTTGAAATATCTTATGGCCCAAAACCATAAACAAATACATATTTACAATACTAATATACAACGTACCGTTGTATCGGTAACTCCACAATTTATGGATCCTTACATATGCGTCCAGTATCATTTCAAAGTCGGCATTATTCTAAAGATACTGACGTATGAACCATGAGCCTATGATAATTAAGTTCATGGTTCATACGTCATTCATTCCTCTCTTCTTTACGGTATTCAGATCTCAACTACTATTTCTGACATTCATAACTTAATGATCACCGATTAAGTTTGTATTCTTATCAGCACTAACGAAACTCGTTTGAGCAACGACTGACACATTTGAACACTGATCACCGGTGCTGCCTTCTTGTACTTCAATCTCGAATCCGGTCAGCTCCATCTCCTCTGTGATATATACTTCCAGTAGTTTATATAAAGTAACAGTATTAACGAATGATGTAAATAAATTTGATGTTCACATTGATAATAAATAAGAACTCATGAATCACAAAGTAAGATCCATTTATCTTCTATACCATTTCGCACTAATAGTAGCGGTAGTTGCATTTGGCAGCTACTGCGGTTAGTTTGGTTTTTAAGTGTAAAAATATAAGTACACTATTTAAAATTTATAGTCAGTTTATGTACAAAGTATTAATCTTATCATGCCTTGTCTGTGAATTTTCACGGGGTTCTTCTGTTTCCTCCCACATTGTCCTTCTACCAGTTATTTCATTAACTTCCACTTTCGTTAAGCATCCTCCTCCGTTAGCCTAAAGGGCATAATTATGGGACGTAAAACCAGAAATTTCATTTTATCTTGCCCCGCGTAGTATAGTCGCTACGCTCTTCCCTTCGGTGCAAGCGGTCCCGGGTTCGATTCCCGGTGGGTCGAAAAAGTATAAAAAGCTTTTTCAGGCCATCCACCCTGAATAAGGTTTTCCTCATTCACACCAGGCAAATGCCGGGGTGGTACCTAACTTATAGGTCCCAGGCCGCTTCTTTTCTTTTCCAGTCCTTTCTTCCTTCCCTTTCCACGGATAGAGTGTTCGCCGAGGTGCGTCATCCTTCAAACGTGACGGACTAAGTTGGCCATAGATGCCGGAAGCCCAGAAATCTAAATCCTATATCCCTTCATCTTATTATTTAAAACACTTGCAGTCTACGTATACTTAGACCACACTTTGTAGCAAAAACTTAGCTCAAAAATCCTCACATTATACCTTTTCAAATTATGCGCTGAATGAAAGTCATACACTGGTATGACAATGTGTAATACGGAAAACAACAAAGAAACACATTTAAAAAAAAAACGCATATCACAATTTTACGTAAAGAACATCACTGAAGGGAATGTATTAAAATTATATCTACTAAAACAAAAGGAAAAAATCCAAAATTAAACTTAGACCAATTATTAAAAAAAAATGCCTTCCCTATTAAATAATTACAATACACCGTTAGATAAAAGGTGAAACAACGTGCAGCAACACTGAAATTATTTTTTGACTCCTACAAATTAACCTTTCTAATGCTTATTGGGGTCCAGTTGTAACTCAGCCCTTATTTTTCATTAAAATATGTAAGAAAATACCATATTTGAAAGTTACCACTTTATTAATATGTCATAAATGTATTCTACTTCATTATTAAATAAATAAATATTTTCCGTAATGCAATCAATTTCAGTGTTAAGAAATAATATATTCATTAGGGTCCACGGGGGACATTAAACTAAAATTTTATGTTTTTACCTCATAGCATTTGACCTTCCATAAATATTCTTTGAAGTTGGCAATACATATATAGAACTATGTTGGCTGTCGTGTTTACTGTTATCATACCCTTTTTAAAATATAATTTGTTCAGTGTCATTTCGATTGTAAATATCAGCTCACCCTTTTTCCTGGCTTAGATTGTGCATTCATCATCATCATAGGTATTCTGCCATTATTGGCAGGTCACTCGCTGCAACTGAGAAGCTCCCATGTTCCACGTTTTTCCGCTAACCTCTTCGTGTTACCATACGACTTTTCTGTTTTGATATCATCGATTAATTATAGTCTCCTTCGCCCTCTCCCTCTCTTTCCTGCCACCATAACCCCTACCACGTCACTCATGATACAATTCTTTCTTAGCCAATGTCCCAACCAATTTCTCTCTTCTTAATAATATCTAAAATATCTTTTCTCCCCACAGTTTTAACACCTCATTCGGTTTCAGCTCGACCCATCAAATTCTTTCTATTCTCCCCCACACCCACATTTGCGTAATATCCATGTTTCTGACCCATATAGCACAATACTCCACACGAAATATTGTATAAGTCTTTTTCTCAACTCTTTTATTCAGGATCCTTTTATATATATATATATATATATATATATATATATATTCTCGTAAAGGCTTCTTTCGCCATTCCTACCCTTGCTTCTGTTTCACGTTCACACTTCATATCATCACTAATAACACTACCCAGGTATCGAAAACTACCCACCGGTTCTATTTTCTCCCCTCTTACTTCTATATTTGACACTGACCCGTTCTTTCCAATCACCATTTCTTTTGTCTTTCTAACATTTATTTTCATCCCATATTCTTCACAGCCCCTATAAAATTAAGTCTTATAAAATGTTTTATATTAATAGCCGAGAAGGCTCCTTTTTATGTAAATAATTGTTTAATGCATATTTTTTGACATCAAAGATTCAGTAATTGTAAAAAGTATGATTGATCCTGAGACGAATATTCGGACCCAAGAGGAACGGGAATGGGAAATGGCGGGAACTTTATAACGAGAAACTACATAATTTATACGGTTTACTAAACATTGTTAGGGTTATCAAATCTAAGAGGCTTAGGTGGGCAGGTCATGTAGCTAGGATGGAAGAAAGTAGGAACGCTTTCAAAGTCATAACTGGAAGTCTAATCGGAAAACGACTATCAGGAAGACCTAAGCCTCAAATGGGATGACAATATTAAGATGTATCTCGTAGAAGTAGGAATACAAAATAGAAACTATGGATCCAGTAGGTTAAGGACAGAAGGCAATGGAGAGCTTTTGTGAACGCGGCATTGAACCTCCGGGTTCCATAGGCCTTGGAGTGAATTAGTTTTTAGTACAAAATATTATTATTATTATTAGAGTTTTACACGGAGTCTACAGAACCCCTGTTTTACGTGAGTAGTTTTCATACGTTAGTATTAGCAAGATCGAACTACGTTTTCTGCAACATATTTTGCGAAAATCTGTGTAGAATACTTTTCAAATACCATTCTCAGTTCCTTTTTTGATCCCGATATCCATTTTTTTAAAGTCCTCTCCTAAACCTCAGTTTTACCTCAATCTGACTAGTATAGCTAAATAGTAAATGCCAAAAATAACGAACTAGGATTTTGAAGTGACTTTCTCATTACGAATTACAGATGGTTTTCGATGGAAATCTTGAGCTGTGTTCTGTGTTTCTCTGCTGTATTTTTTTTAAGAGTCATCTTCGCTATTGCTTTGCTTGTACAGTGAGATGTGTTTCCTTATCCTACTCTTCGTTCTTATTATGCATATTAAGCATTTGTTAGTGTAATATTTTAAACAGATGCAGTGTTCGCAGGTGCAACACTGTGATTATGGTATTGTTCTGGGTGCATCATACTTCAAAAACAACTTGGGGTTTGCATTTTTTTTTTTTTTTTTTTTGGTATAACAATATGTCATAGAGTGCTTCTTTGGAAAATAACATATGTTCTCTTATATTTCTGTCTCGCAAAATTCAACAACAGCATACGGTAGATCATTCTCTGTAAAAAGGCAGGAAATTTGATTTTCGTTCGAGGGATTTTTTTTTTTTTTTTTTTTTAATTAACAGAGAATTGACCGAAATTCAGGCGCTAAGTGAAATATGTGAGGGTAAGTTAAATAATTATGGTTCTTAGGAGGGACTTTTCTTCAAATTACTTTCTGAGTTGAAAGTAAATATGTAGTAATTCTGTGTTTAAATATTTATATATTTTAAGCTCATTAAATTTCACTTAAAAAAAAAAAAAAAAGAATTGAGGCCAATAATGTTTCCGGAAGTTCCTTTGCTGTCATATGATTTCCCAAATATTAGAAAATTATGTTTGCATTACTGTAGTATTGTATTTTTGTTTGATTTCGTCATTATACTTTATCTCAGGTGTTCTAAAACTGGCAGCCACGGACTACAGAGAACTCTTCTTCATAAAGCAAAAAATATATACAATTATATAAGTTTCGGGTCGTCGTGTATAGACACGAATTGTACTATGTGGCAACGTCGCAGATGAACCATAGAGTAGGTCTATCAAGCCATCAAATAGCTACATCGATAATTTCCAGATAGCAGTTAAGGTCGATACATGTTGACACTAGCACCACGTATAATTGTTTGATGGATTCGTGGAGCATTGCTAATGGTTCTAAGTTAATATGCAACGTTGCTGCAGATTGTCACATAGTGAAACAGACTCCCTCTAGTGATTGAAGGAGGCCCCGGGGAATATACCATTATATAATATTTTCTCTTTATTTTGACCTGAAGAATGACGCTCTGTTGTCCGTGGGCGCCATTTTTCGGCATGAATAGTTTCCAGAGGAATATTGTATAATTCCTCGTGAAGTCCAACACAGTGTCAGTTGGCTCATTGGCAGGTCAGAAACTTGCACCATTAGTCAAAAACAAAATCTGGACTATAGGATGCATGTTGCCATCTAAAATATCCACATAATTACCGGCAGTTGTGCGTTCTGTAAGCGTAATCACAAGATCCAGGGAATACCAGGTAATTGCGATCGACAGCATTACAAAGCCGCCGCCATGTTTTACGATCGAGGGGAGATAGATCGGATTACAGTCATCTTTAGGCGTTCACCGTACGTAAATGAAATCTTTCATTTTAACCTCACACGATTATGGATGACTAAAGGAAGTGAGTGATGATGGAAGAATTGGTTGAATGAGAAAGTGGGAGGAAACGGGAGTACCCCGAGAAAACCCACGGACACGATGTTGTCCATCACACTTACTTAGCCAAGGATCGAACCAGGGACCCCACGCACCAGAGATAAGTTTCTACCAAAGCCGTCGTGCACCCTTCCGTATGTAAGCACAGCCTATTGTTGGAAGTAGGGTGAAAGAAGACTTATGGAACCATATCGCGTTTTCAGTCATTTGTAGTCTGCTTTGCATGTTGTTGACACCATTTTCGTCACGCTAAAGTTTTCGTAGTGATCAGCGTTTCGGAAATTGCCGCCAGACCACGAATGTTTAGATCATACAACTCAGGTCGGCTTTGTTGGTTGCAGTAGGATTTTTCAGGTGTTGGTTGCGTTCCGTAGTCACTTTTAGCATATCCACTCTTCGATCCTCGGTGATGATGATAGTTGCTCTTGAATATCCTGTTACTGAGATCCTAACCGGCGTAACTGTGGGACGTTAAACTCAGATTTCATTTTTTTTTTTCTGTTACTGAGATGTCTATTTCATTCAGTATTACTCTTCGCCAATGTTTCTTGCTATTAGTTCTGTAGCATGGGATCATGGTCTCAAAGATGATCGAAGTATAATGAAAACATAATCTTACACATGAACGAGAGTACATGCTACAAGCTAAAAGTTTTATTTTAGCAGTCACTTCCCTGAATAAATTAATATAACTCTTCGAAAAAAAAAATCGCTGTTTACATTCACCAAATTAAACTATAATAGATTTGACAGATAACTTTTCCTCTAATCTGCGTTTATTTTACAATTATTTAAACCCTTGAACATTCTTCACTGAATAAATTGTTATGGCGATATTTTGACCATGCAAACGTTCGTTCTGCGAGGTATTAGGGCGGCGATGTTTTCAAACGCGAGATTTTGTCCGTATAGCCAAACCTAAAAATTGCAAAATCCCTGACGTCATTCTTATCTGAAAGCTCTGAAGAAGATGGCGGTAAACAGACATCAAAATTTTTAACAAATTTAATTTACACAGAGTACAAGAAAATTATATAATTAATCTTTATAGTTAAAATGTGTCCTTTGTGCAACGTTAGAAAATACATCTCAGTCTGTTTATTACAACTGAAAGTAAGGTTAGTGTTTTGGCGTGTGTGTGTATAGTGTAAAGTCAGCTAATCAATTTTCACATTAGAATCACGAACACATGCGTATTTTTATTATTTTCAATAATGTAAATATAATATTTTGCACTGCGTTCTGTCATTTCTCGTGAATATAGCACAGTTTATTCAATTTTTCGTTTGAAAAAGAGTAATTTGCTTGCTTACACGAAAATGAGCGTGATTTGTATTTTATTGACACTATGCAAAATTTGGCTTTATTCAATTGTTTTTTCTTGTGTATGAAGGAAACGTCATATTCTGAACCGTTGGTTCGAAGAAGAAATGGTATTTAATATGATATAGAATAACTCAGAGTTCAATATGAAGATTTAAATTAACATTATAAGATTATGTTGTGAGTAATGGAAAGATATTAATAATTACTTGTTTATTGGCTATATGGATGGCATTATATTCGATTTGCACCGGCTGTCTTAAAGAGAGACTGACGGATTTATATCTCAGCATCCAATATCTATTCCAAAATGTAGGATAGTCTTACAAAATGATTATAGGTTTGTCGTCGTATGCGTTGAGGAAATTTGTAATTTTTAGTTTTAGGAGTCGTACAACAAACTGATTGTATATTTAAATTATTGTATCGCACATTACCGTCTAAATTTTTAAATAATAATAATAATAATAATAATAATATAACTCCGATATACAGGGTGAGACAAAAAAAACGTTAACATTAAATGGGGATTTACTCGCGTGAAATTTTTACAGGGTTTCAATTTGGCACCCATCCCGCTCAAAACACTTATGGAGTCTGTCCATTGTAGATTGTATGGCCCTCTGGGCCATTTGGACAGGGATAGCAGGATGACCTGAGTGATGCGGTGCTTCAGGTTGTCTAAGTTGCTAGGTGTGCTGGCATACACACGATCCTTGACCATGCCCCACAACCAAAAGTCACATGGCGCAGGTTGGGGGAACGCGCTGGTCATGAGAAAGAACCACCTCTACCAATTCAACGTTTAACGAACGTGTTGTTCAGGGAATCTCGAACCATCTGACTGTAAAGTGCTGGGGCGCCGTCTTGCTGAAAGTACTCTTGCTGGAAAATGGCAAATGGCGCGTTTTCCTCCATAAACGTGTTGAGCATGGCAAGGTAATTCTCTCCCCTGACAGTCTCTTCTTCAAAAAAGAAGGGTCCAATCACTCCAAATTTGCATACTGTACACCAAACATTCACCTTGGAGAATCCCGCATGGGCTCGCGAACTTTCTGCGGGTGCTTGGTCGCCCAGATGACATAGTTGTATTTGTTCACACGACCACTGATGAGGAATGTTGCTTCGTCAGAAAACATGAACAGAATATCCGGCTCCATGCGCACCATTTTCAAGATAATTTACGTAGCATTCAGACGTGCTTGCTTCTTCGCGTTTGTGAGATGCTACACAATTTGCAAGTGGTATGACTTCATTCCTAAATCACGGTGTAAAATTCTAACCATTGACCTTTGAGAAATGTTAGTCTCTAGAGAAAGTCTGCGCAAGGACTTGGTTAAGCTGGCTAGCATCGCTCCCTGGACGAGAGTGATATTCTCTTCAGTTCGGGCAGATTTCTTTCTACCACTGTTCTGTTCCTTGCAGTCGTCTTGAACGGACCCCTTCCTTACAAACTTCTCGTAGATCCTACCAATCCGTGCATCTCGTCCGGTACAGGCCGTGAATTTTTCTTGTACGATGCTTGGGGACTGAAAAACCTTCATCCACGCAGCTATTTTCCTTCGTTCCTCAATGAAATATTCTCACGCCATGGTTTAATCTGCAAAACAAAAAGAAACAAAAAAAATCCATTAAATGTTAATATCTTTTTGCCTCATCCTATAGGTGCATTAAAAAATAAGTTGTCCATTATTTTCGCTGGATCGTTAAAATAATCAAAGTGAAACCACGGAGAAGTGTAATCACAATTTTTTAATTTTTCATTAGACGAAAGATTAGAAGAGAAATCAATAGTTTAGTGTTTTTTTAATTATCATGCTTTCAGATACCACCGGTGTGAGTAACTTATATATTAAGATACCATCCCTCCATTCACTCATTAGGACTGAAAAAAAAATTTGGTCAGGAGCTACGAGATAAAACAATTTATAACTGTTTGACGCATATTAATATTTTGTTCCAGACCCAGGTCTTTATGTTGTTCGAACTTCTTTTCAGCCCTTTCACAATCTTATCCTACATTGTTGCCCTTAGGCACGAACCTTTCGCGTTAGTCCTCACGTCAACTTCTCTTTTCACCTTCAAACTGGCCAGTAAATTCAACTTAAATTGAAAAACGTTTATATTCAAACCAATTTTCTCTAATTCCTTCTAAGAAAGTCAAGTTTCCAGTATGTCTTTGTTTTGTTCGTCATGGTTTGCACTTTTTTGTGTCTGCACCTAAGCCTCAATCGCTTCGGTTTCATAACATTAATGGGAATGGGTAGCTTTTAAACAATAATTGCTATATTAGAAGCAGTAATTGTATTCATAAGGTAACTTTTTTTTTTTTTTTTTTTTTTACTTCTGAGGTAACTTTCTTTCTAACTGTTTTGTGTATGGCTATCCTTAATTTCACACACGTTACGAACTAACAATGGATACTAAATATCTCAGTCTTTGTAAAAGAAACATCATAAAGGTAATGCGTTTTGTTTTGGAAAATTCCAGTTTTGGAAAAGAAGAAAAACTTAGAAGTTACGTATAACCTAAGATTAGTCAAAACATCATCCTTTTCTTTTTACACATGTTTGCTATCATGTAAATAATTATTAAAATTGACTGTGGAAAATTCCTGAAGGCTGTGTTGTTCATTCATTCGCAAGCTCATGCATTCACAGCGAATTTAATGTCTTCCACATTCTCGAAATGTTTTTCAGAGTGACCAAATAGATCAGAGGGAGCCAAATCACGATTGCAGAGATGTTCGGGGATCACAGTCCATCACCCCATTTTAGCAATGGCCTTGAATGTTCGTATTGACATGTAGAACATAATATAGGGTGTGACACAACACTGTCAATGAGTGGGCTTTCTTTTTCTTGTAATAGGTTCCTCAATTTCTTTTAAAGTTCTGCACATAGCGAGTGCTATTTATTATTTAAAAATGTTCATGAAAATCAGAAAAAATGTCATCGTGTGTGTCCCAGAAAATCATCAGCACCTTATATAGGAATCGAATGCTTTTCCTGTTTAGGTGAAGAATTTCTGTGCCACTCCATTGAAACATCTTCGGTTTGTAGGTCGTAGAGGGGACAGGTTTCAACCCTGTTGCCACGTTCCTAACTCTTCCTCTTGAAACGTTCCAGAACATTTCTACATACCTCGCTTACATTGTTCACGGGTTAGATGTTGTGAGATCCACTTTGAATATATACCCCGTGTTTGCTCGCACTATGGCTTCGCATCTTTTATATATATCAGTCTTTGTATCAAGAATTTGTGCATTTACTCTTAATATTTCCTGGATTTGACCGCTGTGGGCTTTGTCCTCAAACCCCGCTAACGGAAATGTACAAGCATACCGAATTTCAAGTTTTTATTGCAATTCGAAGTACGTAAAATATGAGATTATAGGTTAAAAAAAAAAAGTCCATTTAAACAACGTGGAGAATTTCTTCCCCCCCCCCCCTTAGACCTTTTATTTATTTATTTATTTTTTTTCAAGTCCCGAAAAGCTACAATCATGTCATATTTAATCATTGTAGCCCTACAGGAAGTGCCCAGTAATTTTGGGGTGTATATGTCCCATATAAATAACAGGGAAGATTTTTCAGTTTCCCCTAAAAGCGCACTAACATTGGAAAATTTTTATTAGTAATTTTGTTAAATAATCCTATAGAAAACGTGTAAACGTGACGAATTTCAACTTTTTATTCCAATTCCAAGTACCTAAAACATGAAATTATAGATAAAAAAAAGGACCATTTAAATAACATGGGGAATTTCTTCATCCCTCCTTTAGACCCCCTAAAAGTTAAAAAAAAAAAATATTCACTTTGGCAATTTTCCTGTGAGTTAGCCCCGGAAGGCTGCAATCATGCCAAATTTCAATTTCCGCATCAACCGGAAGTACCCGTTATTTTATGTCAGGAGTAAGTTCATGTTATATATAGTATATATATATATATATATATATATATATATATATATATATAATAAAAGATTAATAATGGTTAGGATATAAAAATATTAATAACATCGGAAATTACGGATTAATGTTGTCTTTCTCTGTTGATACCAGTCACTGCTGCTGCGGGTCTCCCACTTCAATGTTTTCCATTGACAGAACGTCTTTATTCATTACATACACATACACCATAGCCTGAAACAGTGCGTAACCCCAAGAAAATGTGACGTGTAAAAATGTCATAATGTATCGCTGATCCCCTCCCACGCTTCCACACGCGTCCCAAATGTCTCAGTCCTCCTCTGAACTACTTGCTAGGTCATATGAGATTCTGGATTTGATTTCCGTTAGAAAAGCATATAACACACTGCATTGGTTCAGATCTCTCGTCCTATACTGTCTCACTGCCGACAAAGTACGCAAATACAAATCGATCAAACTAAAGACTCCGATAAGGCGAAGTTTTCGGAAGAAACATGAAATATTTTTATTTTATTTATTTCTTTATTCCAATCAAGGTGAAAGAAATTGCGTATGTTAATGTTTCGGGCCCCGCATCCCATCCCCATATCCTTTTCTGTGTCAAAGTTAAAATAGAAATATTTACTTCAAAAAATTTGAACCATCTCATCATCCTACAGCTGTTCATGAAAAGAGTGAATCCTACACTCTGTCCTTTGGGGATAATCACTATTGACCCAAATAATTAGGAATAGAAATAGTTTCAATGTAAATACTATATCTATTTCGAGTACCACACATTTTGATTTCACTATTTTTTTGTTTCCAAACAAGTTAATGCTGCAAGTAAAGTGAGAAGGGGCGAATCTGAAATGACCCAGTTTTTAGGATCCCCCCTTCCTGCATCCTAGAGATCTAAAGCATATGCATGGAGATATCCTGTATTTTAATATTTTCTTCTGTTCATTCAGAATTTTTTGATTCAACTTATACATATCATCATATCAACAGTTGTGGCGGATGCTTATTTCATTAATTGCGCGCTTAGTTTGTGGAATATTTGGAGCTGTATTTTGAAAGGGACAGAAGAGACAATTTTGCATGTTGGTATCTGATGAGAAAAAAGTGTAAATTGGCGTTTAATGACAGCTTTTACTTATTTGTTTAATGAATTGTAAAACAAACTTTCGGATGGCAGAAGGCAATTCAGTTTCGTGTACAGTAATCGGTGGGATCTTGCATGTTATAAAATAATCCATTCTGAACATGTATATTCCTATACGTTGAGAAGAAACTACATTGTTATATGCATGAGTGATGCTTTCCTGCCTTTTGCTTAGAAGCTATGAGTAGATGATAAAGACTGAATTGTAAAAGCAATAGAGAAAACTAGAATATGAAGAGAGACCCACTAGGAACAGCATTGAAACATCACTTTTCCAGTGAGGTAGCCAATGTTTTGCTTGTTCAATGCTAGATACATAATCACATTATCATTTGGCGACCTCAAAAGACAATGTGTTCCAGCGTTGTTTCCCCGGCGAGTCCATGCCTCTTATATACTTGACGATTTTATTGTTTTTACATATATATTTCATTTTCTGTGACCAAGATACCAGAGGAGAGCTGAAAGCTTGCAATTGCAAAGACATTCAGGAATTGAAATTAGGAGCGAGTGAGATAATTGATAACATTGGACTTCTTTCTCAAATTAGTGTACACTTTCTTTAAAACAGAATATCTCACTAATTAAAGCAAATAGATATATATATAATTTTTATGGTGTTGTGTACTTTAAGGATGTGTGTTCAAAATAACCGTCTTCCACTGCAATACACCAACAACAACGTAGAATAGCGGTTATTATAAATGATTCATCGGGTTTGTATTTTTAAAAAATGTATATAACGTATACAATAACGAAGGATACATGAAAATATACAGAAACTCCAAGTTTTAGACGTACTGTTACAAATGTTCGATGTGACCTACTTTCGTCACACAACACACACGTGCTACCTGAACGAAAAACTCCCATGGCCGTCTAGATCTGCCGATCTGGCAGTTTGTGACTTTTCCTTGCGTGGGGCATATAAAAGACGCAGTGTACGTGCCTCCATTACATCATCTTTGGATGAGTTCCAGGGACTGCATTTACGACCATTAGTAGGGATATACTAGAGCACGTGTGTGGAGGAACTATACTACTTCACAGACGTGTGTCGGTGTTACGAAAGGAAGTACATTGAACATTCGTAACGATTTGTATAAATTGGAATAGTTTCTGTATATTTTCGTGTATCATTCATTATTGTAGGCGTTATACATTTCTTACTAGAACCCCTTCAAACCCGATGAATAATTTATAATCACCCTGTATTGTTTCCAATGATATAGCATCACAGGCTTGCTTAATTTGCTCTCCTAGAGATTCCAGTATTTGTGGTTTTTCGCCGTACATTGTGTTCTCTACACTTCCCTAAAGAAAGAAACCTATGGGGGGTCAAATCTGGAGATTGGATGGATACTGTGCAGCATTTTCTTTTCGTTCTAACCGTTTCTCAGGGATATGCGATTGAGAAAACCCCTCACATCAGAATTAAAGTGGGATAGTGCCCCATCATGTTGAAGGTAGAAAACGTAAGGTACACCATGCTCCATCATCATCATCAAGTAAGTATGTAAAGAACACAACACCACAAAAATTTTATACTTTAATTAGTAAGATATTCTATTTTAAAGAGTGTATACGTTAAATTGAAGCACTGTACTCCTAAGTATGTCTTCATACTCGAAGTTAAACGTCATGTTAAAACTTACCCTTTCTGTTGTGTCTCCAACGTATTTTTGACTCCTAAGTAGAAGCCATCAACAGCTTTTTGTTCATTCTTGGCATCCAGAAAAATTAAAAGTGTCCAGTTTTCTAAAATGTTGCTTTTAATTTAGCCACCAAGTCTTAATATAAAAATGATGACTATTTCCTTGGTATAACTCTGAGATAATAAAGTGTTGAACATGGTATCTGTGAAAGAACAACAATAAAAATTTATTTATTTTTCTAGGATTGGTCCGTGAAGTACGAACAAGATGACCCAGTACAACCACGTTATGATATAAATGCTCCAGACTTGTACATACCAACAATGGCATATGTTACGTATGTCCTTGTGGCTGGACTTGTGCTAGGAATGCAGAACAGGTAAAAGTTATATACTAAGAATATAAAATATACTCTACTTCACTTACAGCTGGACGAAGCGGCTTACATTGCATTTAGAATTGCACGGTTTAGACTTAATAAACTATACCATATATAAGCATGAGAAGTTCTATAGAACAGTCTATCTGTTTCTTATCATATTAAAAATAGTAAGAGATAGCAGGATTCCCATGCCAGGAAAACTATTGAAAAGTTCTTTAATATCAGGGAAGTTATTGAAAAGTTATTTAATGTCAGGGAAACTATTGAAAAGTTCTTTAATATGAGGGAAGTTATGAAAAGTTATTTAATGTCAGGGAAACTATTGAAAAGTTCTTTAGTATCAGGGAAGTTATTGAAAAGTTATTTAATGTCAGGGAAACTATTGAAAAGTTCTTTAATATGAGGGAAGTTATGAAAAGTTATTTAATGTCAGGGAAACTATTGAAAAGTTCTTTAGTATCAGGGAAGCTATTGAAAAGTTATTTAATGTCAGGGAAACTATTGAAAAGTTCTTTAATATCAGGGAAGTTATTGAAAAGTTATTTAATGTCAGGGAAACTATTGAAAAGTTCTTTAGTATCAGGGAAATTATTGAAAAGTTCTTTGCCAGGGAAATTATTGAAAAGTTCTTTAACGTTAGGGAATCATTGAAAACTTCTTTAATGTTACGGAAATTATTAAAAAGTTCTTTAATGCGAGGGATGTTTTTTTATTAAGAAGTTATTTAATGTTAGGGAAGTTATTGAAAAGTTCTTTAATGTCAGAGAAATTATTGGAAAGTTCTTTAATGCCAGGGAAATTATTGAACAGTTCTTTAATGTCAGGGAAATTATTGAAAAGTTCTTTAATGCCAGGGAAATTATTGAACAGTTCTTTAATGTCAGGGAAATTAATGAAAAGTTCTTTAATGTCAGGGAAATTATTGAAAAGTTCTTTAATAACAAGGAAATTATTAAAAAGTGCTTTAACGTTAGGGAATCATTGAAAAATTCTTTAATGTTACGGAAATTATTAAAAAGTTCTTTAATGCAAGGGATGTTTTTTTATTAAGAAGTTAATTAATGTTATGGAAGTTATTGAAAAGTTCTTTCATGTCAAGGAAACAAAGTAGTCGTTCTCGATAATGAACGTAACTTGGAAGTAATAAGATTGGTTGGGATTTAGAGATCAATAAATACTATAATATAGAATAATATGTTACAGATGCATTAAATTATATTAAGGTGTGTTGTGCCATGATTTATGACATCTATAGGTGAAATCAGTTAAGCTACATCATCTTGAATCCCTTACTGTAGACAGTGTGTGGCGTCTCTGATCTTCTGAGCGATATATATATATACATATGGGTGATTCCACGAAAAAGGGAAATTTTCACTTGGAAAATTTTTGTTCCGTTGATGGTCGCCTATTTCGATAAAAATATCACATGCACTTACTACTACTAAGTACATGTTAATTAGGTGTTCAGCAGAGCTGAATCGTTATTGGTGTAGTAAATAAAAAATAATAAACTTTTCAGCACCCACGGAGTTGAGACCATAGGTCACGGAGTTGAGATTAGTTAACACGGAGTTGAAAATTGCTGTGGAGTTGAGAAACGTAAAAATCTGGGTGATAAGTTTTGGTTTAAAAGTGATTAAGCTTATAATTTACATAAAAATTGAAATAATTTTCCAATAGTTTTTGTAAGTTAGAATTATTCTTCTTATGTTGAATAAAATTCTAACAAACTAGATGACACGTAATTTGTTATACAAAAATACTCCAGAAAATACTGCAAACATATGAAAATATATCTAATGAAGATTCCAAAATTGAGTACATATATATATATATATATATATATATATATATATTATATGAATATGTGACGTAAATAAGAAAAAAAGAAATACACATACACTTATCGAATATTGAAAAATTATTGCGCTTTCAATATGTTGACTATCATATGGAGAGGACAAACTTTTCACATAAGCTTACGAAACAGATGAAGTAGTCACTAAACCTGTCTATTGTCTACTTCATTTGTTTTCTGAGCATATGTAAACCGTCTGCCTTCTCTGTGTGATCAAGTCAACACGTCGAAAGTGCAATACTTTTTCAACATTTAGTAAGTGTATTTGTATATTTGGTATATATACAAGGTGTTTCAAAACAATACACACATCGTTTGGGAGCTGATTCCTGACACCAAGATAAGACGAAAAGTATAGACAACTGGGTGCACAAATGCTTCCTTTCGGAGTTATAGGCTGCCGAAAACATGAAAAAAATGAACTTTAAAGGTCCATAGCTCCAAAACTATGAGATCTGCCGTAGTCGGGTCACGACTTCACATACGAACTAATATGTGCACTATCCAAAAATGTTTCAGAATCCTGAGGTACTCACGAAGCAATTTTTATAGAGGGAGTTTGGCTACGGGCGTATAATCTAAAGTACTCACCAACTACTTCTATAAAAGTTGTTGTGGAAGTACCGCAAGATTCTGAAACATGGATATTTGGATAGCGCACATACTAATTCCTAAGTGAAGTCTGACCCGACTACGGTAGGTCCATAGTTTTATGCTATGGACCTTTAAAGTTCATTTTTTTCATGTTTTCAGCAGCCTATAACTGCGAAAGGAAGCATTTGTGCACCCAGATTGGTTTATACTTTTTATCTTATCTTGGTGTTAGGAATCACCTCCCAAACGTTGTCGGTATTGTTTTGAAACGCCCTGTATAATGCACACTAAATGACAGTGTAAGGCACTCATCATTTCTGTTTTCTTTGGATAATTCTATGTTCTTTGTTAAGTAGCCCTCATTTTCCACTCCAATGAAGGAAATGTCTTGAGGAAACAGGGAAGGGCTGTTCTAGTCTACACAGAATGACAACTGTCAACGCTTTTTAAAAGTCAGGTTTAGTAGACCAGGAGAAATTCCTCCTGATCCGCGTCATAAAATTGACTGTCCGTACATTGCCCTCAGACTCTTCGACAATCCCTGAAAAGAAAACAATTAGCTGATCATAAGATTGAGACGTCAATAGGTTAAAAACAGATACCATCCATCTTGACTTGACTGAAGTTTTACCTCCGGCTACCTGACAGCCTCAAATCTGAACTTCCGCGAAACACCCCTTAAATGGGCTAGGACCCACCAGCCGGCCTTTGAGTGTGAATGACACGTGGTCAGCGTGTCGGCTCCTACAGCCGTTGTGATGGTCTGCGCGATCAGGTTTCAGTACATCTCTACTCAAATGAGTTTTTCAATTACCTCACTATGCGGTAAACACCATTAACTTTTGAGCTTCCACCGGGGAACAAACCCAGAACCACGCACGAAAGGCGAGCATACTAGTCACTAGACCATAAACGATATTTATTTCTATCAATATATTGAAAGAATAAATATTTGGAAGAGCATGAGCATAACAAACACTGTAGGATTATCAACTCCGTGAACTTGTCTCAACACCGTGGATTCCTTAGTTTTCAGATGGACATGGAGTTGAGAACCATGGAGTTGAGAAAATCGAATATAATTTATCTTTACCGGCCCACTTTTTAACCAGTACATGTGAGTAATTGTGTACGAATTTTCTACGTTAAGGCGTACGTTCCTCAAGAGAAAGAAGGTATATACCATACAAATGCATTCAGTAATAAATACCATGGTGTTGAGTATCAATTAATATACGCACCTGCTTTCCACACATAAAAATATTTTTCCTATAGCTTTTAACACATGCACAGAACTTTTTCTGTTCTTCAGTCAAACATGTCTGCCTTGCCTTCTTGTGGGTGTTGCCAATGTGGACGACCATGCTATCTGTTGAGAGCAATGATAATTTTTTCTATTGCCATGGAGTTGAGACGAAATAGAGGTGACAGAAACGAAGCATAGTCAAGCTTTCGAAAATAATCGTTATAAAGGTTTACTTTCCACAAAACCGAAACATTGAAGTGTTCTCTTCCATTTAATTACCATTAAATGATGTTTGATTTGCGACTTCAGTTGTAATTTATTGATTAAAATCAGTCAACTGTAGTCTGTGACAGCCCACGGTGTTGAGAAATTGGGTAATAATTAATTTTTTACGCATGTTTCGTGTTATATTTGCAAACTGTTATACATGGCGTACCTACTTTGTAACGGTTACTACCAAACAAAATAAAAATGAGATGATTCTTTCTAGTAGTAGTTTGAAGAAATGCCCGTGACGGAAAATTTCCCTTTTTCGTGGAATCACCCATATATATACGTCTTTTTAACAGATTTTAAGAAGGAAAAAAAAAAAAAAAGGTTCTCAATTCTACCCGTTTATGTGTATGTTGTGCGTATGTTCAGGCAATTCTCCGATACAGATTTTTTCCTTATTAAATAAAGAGTGTTCTTCTCCAGTGGTTCCACATAAGTCTCATGAGTATCTAACAATAGTAATTGAAGCAATAGACCATGAAATTCCTCAACGGTTAATAGTGTTAATATCGTAATTAAGACTTCATCGTGTGCATGCTTATGCATAATTCAATACAGATGTACATGTTTTTGTTTTGTTTCAAAGAGTGTAGTTTCTTACAGGTACTGTATAAATTTTATTAGGACCTGATAATAGTTTTTCGAATTACACGAAGAAACTCCTCAGGATCTGATTTTATTCATATATCGTTTGTATGCTATAAGATATATATATAATTCGGTAATGCGTAGATCGATTTTTATATATATGCATCCTTCGTAGGTCGATCTATTTTATAGGAAATTAGTGTCCTGCCTTCAGTTTAGGTATCTAACTAAACTAATAGGGTTGCGAAAAACTGGAAAAAATAAGCAAATTTTCTCGGAAATACGTAAACCTTTATCAGGAAAAATCAGGGAATGTCAGGGAAAATAGATTTAAAAACTGTGGGATTTTTTAAATTACTATTTTTATTTATTTATTTATTATTTTACATGAATTCAGTGTTCATTGGATAGGTTACATCTCCTCCGTGAACACATTGTTCACACCGGAAATGGTAGAAATCAACCATTTTCGTTGAGGCTATGTGTTCCCCCTTATCTCTTTAGTAAAACCGAAAGCAGTAGAAATTGCTACAATTTTCGGTATCAGTTGTAATCTCAATAGAACAAAAACTATAGTAAGTAGCATTTTAGCTTCATAGATTCAGCGCCTGAGGAGCAATTTCTATCTTCGGCTTTATCCCTCCATTAAACCGGAGGTAATAGGTCTACCAATTATATTGAATATCCATAATTTGAGTGTACCGTAGTTTCTCTCACTGTAGTATGTTCCAAGGGTTTTGAATTATAGTGTTTTTATAGAACATACTCGAAATCACACCCGTTATTTTTACACACATCCCGACTCTGCTGATTTCATTATCACATGGAATAACAGAATGATATGGATATGTTCCCGCTTGGATAGAACCGTCTTCATCTACCTGGAAAGAGATAACAAATTCACTATTCTAAACTTCTAACGCAACTTGTATGTTCAAGAAAGATGATAATCGGGGAAGATATACCTTAACTGCGAGAAAAACTTCGCACAAAGTGCATCCTACACATTCAGAATCGATGAAACCTCTTTCAGTGCGACCACCCAAAACTTTCAGTTAAATTCGATCGTCTAGAGAAGTGGTCTTCATAAAGAGTTTTAACAATAATTTTTCATATCAGGAATTAAAACTCAAGTAAGGCAAACTGCAATTGAATTACATAATACACCATGCTTTCATTCATATAAACTTTGCACTGTCTTATTACTATTAGCCATACTATATATCATGAAAAATATCAGACTATGTACAACTAGTATGTAGTTTGTTAATGTAAGTCCGTAAGACCTTATTGTACAATTATTGATTTATAAAGAAAGAAACATTCGAAACGATTGTTTTCAAGCTTTTGACCAACCCAGAATAATTCAAAAACCCTGTTACAATTAGAACAGCTTACAAGATTGTACTCATCAGTTTGTGAGTTTTCGTAGAATTCCATTTTTAACCTCCGCCGATGCACTTCATTTTACCTTAAGAGAAGGGACGTTACTCTTAAAAACAGGATTGGTAGTTGTTTTAAGATATCACATCGTATCGGAAGCTTTGTACTTGCATGAACGCATGCCTCTTTCACAAACCGAACAGGGGGCTATATATATATATATATATATATTACCTCAGTTTCGCCAACCTATCCCACCAGCTCAGGTTATTAGCATCATCTGGCCACTATGTGTTAACACTGCAAGTACCTCATTCGTCGAAGCATATGTTTATAATGAAGTAGTCGTGTTGAAGAGAGTAAAAGTAATATTTTCTGAGAAAAATCATTGTTACTGGTCGAGAGGAAAAATGATTACCATACAAGAGACTCAGATCTGCTGCCCTTACGGGATTACAACTCCGTTCCAGCGAAAAACCAGTCGTGATGAGAGGTGATCATCAAGGGCGCCAATTTCTCTCTAAATTGGGGAGGGGGGGTGGCATTCAGATGCAGAAGGTATATATGTGAAGGTTGTAAGATAAATTGCACTCAAATTATGCCAAATATTGTATATTCACAAATACAGTAGGGGGGCCCACAAGACAAATTGCACTCAAATTATGCCAAATATTGTATATTCACAAATACAATAGGAGGGCCCGCCCTTGGTGGTCATTCATCGAGGTTTCATCATATTGTATATCTGTATCTTCATTATTATGCTCTTTCCTTGTGCAGATTTCAGTGATTCCCAACTGTTATGGAGTCGAGGACCTCTTAATGGCCATGACTTATTTAAAGACAATAAATAAATATAATATGTAGATTTTGTTTGTATAAGTGCTAAAACCAAAATAGTGCCACCTTTGACGCTTATCACGAATTCCTCTGAAGCGTAATCAAAGTTTATTTGAATAAAACTAAGGAAATAAAGTATTCAACCATGTCTTCATTGTACGCGCTGGGATGCAGAAACAATAAAACAGTCGTACTTCCCTTTATCCTTTGTATGTGAATAAACGTAGTTTCTTCAATACTTTGGCTGAAAATCAACTTTTGATCTAGGGTTGCCGGATGAACTGAAGGCAAGCCCAAAGACTAGCCGCATTTGTGTACTGTGGAGACAAAAATTTGAAACTGAAGATTTCATCATGCTGTCACCAATGTTAGTTCAAACATTTATAACAGGGTTCCTACTGATCAGGGAAACTCAGGGGAAAAGACTGGAAATCACGGAAAATCAGGGAAATTTTATAAAATATATTTTTTCTAACATTAATTGTACACCAATTTCAGCTGAGCCAACCATTATAATACCTATTTCGTTTTTTATTGCTTTTTTTGTTATACGTATGAGCAATTGATTATTATTTGTCTCTATATAATAAATGTTCACATATATAAATATTCACTGTTATTTGTTCCTTATTTATGTGTCAACGTCATCCGATACCGGTCATGAAAGTCAGGGGATTTCCTGCCAAAGGTCAGGAAAAGTCAGAAAGAAAGCAGGGAAATAGATTTCTCTAGATCAGTAGGAACCCTGTATAACCACTAATGCTAATACTACCAGTAGTACTAAACAAACGTATACTGTTATTACGTTTGTGTGTGATACTGATTATAGATGCTTATCTTATTATTCTTGTTTTTCGGAGCTTCTCGTTACGTCAAGCTTCAGAACAGTTTTTGCACAAGTCTTGACAAGACATTTTTATTTTCATATAAACACAAATTTAGGTCATCACAAGTTCCGTTGACTGTGTCTCCATCATCTGACCATAAAGCGCTTATTACATTAAACACTTCGTGAACAAGAGCATTACTGACTGGTATAGTGAGATTATTTTAGGTCTGATTCATATTTTTCGCGAAAAACACACTGCATAATTTGCAGCAGTTATTATTCTCTTTTCTATTAAGTATTAATAGTACAGTTTCAAAATGAAAAACTTATTGCATTTCCATCGGAACCCCACCTTGTCAAAGCATTAAATAAAATTAGCTTTGATGTTGTGCGACAGTACAGGCTTAACAATGAAATAATTAAAACCTTTTGTTACAGTAAGAATCCTTGGAAATAGCTAGCAACATAAAGAAAAATAAATGTTTTTATATTCCTTGCGTTAATTGGTATTCTTATTCCCGTGTACTTCACTTCCTATGTACTGGAAGCATCTGCAGAAGAATTAGCCCTTGAAGGTAGATCGAACTTTAATTACATGCATCCCTTGTGTATCTTCTTCCGTGTATTTAATGGGTACCGCTTTTCAATAGCTATTATGATAATGCTAGTGCTAATGAAGAATCGCCATTTTTCGTAAGTGACTGTCAATTTGTTTTTCGTATAAAGGACTGGATATACTTTGTAAGAAAAAAAAATATTTAAGACATTTGCAGTGAACATTGAGAAGCTGTATACAGTAAATACACAGAAGATAAATAAGAAAAGTATGTAATTAGAACTTGATCTATCTTCGAAAGCTAATTTCGCTTCAGATGCTTCTAGTATATAGAAAGTGAAGTATAAGAGAATGAAAATACCAGTTAACGCACGGTATATAAATACATTTATTTTCTATAAAATAACAGACAAATTCGGACCAAAGCAATATACTAATAAATAATAGCGTTACAGTTTCAGCAAATTAACTTTGCTTTCATCAGACACATTATGAAATACAATTTCTAAGATTACAGCTTATATACTTCTTAAAGTAAGTTAATTTGCCGAAACTGTAACGCTATTATTTATTAGTATATATGCTTTGGTCAGAATTTGTCTGTTATTTTATACAAGAAGTTCCAAAGCTAGAATGAGTGGCATTTATTTTCTGTATGACATAAGTGCGTAAACAACATGAAAACTTTAACTAGGAGCAACCAAGTACGACAAATATTATAGGGCATAAATGGTGATTGATACTCGCCCCATTAAACGAGGACTACAGCTGTTGGAAGTGTGTAAGTAGTATATGCAAAAGACACACGATAGTGCTGCCTAACAACCAGATCATATTACTGCTGCGCACGGGTTGATCAGTGCGGCGTCAAACTTGGTAGTGTGCAGACGTGAGTGTAGACAATGGAGTATGCGCTAATAACATGGAAAGAGACAATCATGGGTAACGGTGGATTGTGCTGTTCCCTTAGAAGGAAGGTGTGGCTGTTACACATCCATACGAGGTTAGTGGCCGTATGTCGAAACGCAGCACTAAGTCTCAAAACCGTGTTTCGTTGATTGCCTGAGTTCAAAACCAGTAAGGACTATGTGGAAAAAAGCAAGAATAGTGATCGTCCTGCAACTGCACACAAAGCAGATAATATTCAGCGTACGTCCAACCTGATACAGGAGAATAAACGAATCCGTTCGGTGACCTGGCAAACGCAACAACTTGTCACGCGGAATCTTACATACCATTCCTCACGAATTGAAACTGAAAAAAGTATGTGCGTAATGGGTGTTCATTCCTTCTCTAATGCAAAAGCAGAAGTCTATAGAGATGTGCCAAAAAAATTGCTGCAGCGGTATAGCGCGTAGCAGGCGGAGTTCTTGGAACGTCTGCGCACCGCGGACGAATTATGGTTCTGGCAGGATACTCCCAACAAGAAACGCCGTTCCATGGAATGGAGACACGCTGGAAGCCTTTCTCCTAAGAAGGCATGCCAGGATTATTCGTCCGAAGGCAAGTGGCGACTGTATTCTGGGATCAAGAGGGAATCTCCTTATTGGAATGTCTGCTTGTCGGGAACATCCGTGGGTAGTGGTCGGCACTAGAATTCACTGCAGCAACTGCACAGATGTATTCAACAACGTCCCCCAGAAAAATAGACGCGGGATGTTCTTCACCAACTGGTCAATGCGCGTCCACATTGACACCCTGGGTGTTTAAGGGTTAACGGAGCTGCCCATCTTCCGTACTCACCAGATCTTGCTCCGAGTTACTATGCCCTGTTCGACGCAATAACAGAGATCCTGAGCTCTAATAAATTCACCAACTATGCCCACCTTCAGGCCGTTGTCTAGCAGTGGCGCCGGATGGAAACTGCCGAAACAATGGCAACGGCGCGTAGACGTTGAAGGAGACTACCTACATGATCACCTGTATTGACGTTGTTCCGATAAATGGTTATTGGAAGCATGCCCCAAGTAATTTAATATTTAAGCCTATAAGTTTTTAATTCATTGGTCTGTTGATGATGAAGATGCTAATATTTTAAACTTGTACTTCAAAAATTGTGTAATCCAGTTTAGCGCAGGAGTACGAACTTAGTGATTCCAGCCACTATACTTACTTTTGTTACATAAACTGTAGCTATCAAACAATTGTATCTATATTTTATATAAGTTTCCTTGTTCAGAGTTTAATTTAGAGTTTTTGTTTGTTTGTTTGTTTCAATGAAAATTAATTCATAAATGCTTATTATTTATTTATTTATTTATTTTTTTAAGAATGTAAAATCTTAACTTGTGTAAGATGTTGATTTCTAGTTCTTAAGTATTAAGACTTCTACTTTTTGGTTCCTAATATGTTTACTGAAGGAAAAAAGTAAATAAGTTACAATATATGAAGCCTTTCTACATTATTTTCCTAAAGGAAATTTGGTTAAGATATGAATACTTCATAAATACGTAACCGCCGATTTCATAAAACTTCGCTCGTCTGGATTAAACAATTTTGACAGTGGAATTTTAAAATCATTATGTACTTCTCTCTCCAAAATCTTCGTAACTACCTCGTCTTATCTTTGTTCAGGGTGTACTATTTTCAGACGAGATATTAAGGAAATTACATTTACACATAGATTGAAACAAAAGTATGTCTTAGAAAATTTGTGAAAAGGAAAGAGTGACGGAATAGAATTACTTTTTATGGGCTATTATTTGATAAAATAAGTACAAGATTATGTCAGTAGATGTAACTTTTTTTTTTTTTTTTTTTTTTTTCAAATTAGCTGTTTTCTGTTTTAAGGAAAATGGCATACCGTAATATATATATTCTTCTTTTATGTCCAATATACAGACACAGAATCAGAGGGCTAAATTTTAAATTAGGGCTTGCCTATCTGTATGTACACTTGTTTCCAAAAAAATTGTCCCTTCTTATCATGTTAGTATGTGGGTAATCGGCAAAGACATGTATGTGGCACATTTCATGTCAAAAGAGCAGTAAATAAGAACAATAAAACTTTCTTGTCCATTTAGCAACATTTTGTTTTACTCATTCTAATTTTCGTATTTATAACTCTTTTCCTATGAAATTTACCACAAATATATATTTCCCGATTAGTCACAGTATTAACAGTACCATGCAAAATCATTATAAAATTATATTCTTACAAGAAGATAGTTATAAATATGCGACAATGATTTTGGACATGAGCAGGGTTGGCAAAAACCATGGTTTTTATTGAAGAAACCAAAAGCCGGTTTTTGGTTTAAAGCCGGTTTATTTGGTTTAAACCAGATTTTTTTTTTTTTTTTTTTGGTTTAAAATAGTTTGCTCTATGTATTTATATCACATATGGACAGAAATAAGTTTGTTTCGCTTTGGTATTATTATGCAAGAACCGACTTATGCTGGAAGGGGTCACATAAGCTTAAAGCGGAATCCAAACCGCTTTTCGGCTTACATCCGAGAGAAATTGTTCTCTATTTGAACTCGAAACCGGGACTAGTTGGCCACAAATGAGATACGTCTGCCGACTCACTCACGAAGGACTCCTGATAAAAATAAGTTGTGCTGATACATACTTGTTAATATAATTGTCAAGAGTCACTCAGAAGGACAAAAAAATAAATAAATAAATAGATAAACAGTTGACCAAGTAAAACCATTGTACAGAATTACATATGAACAATTTCAAAATACTGCAGAGTACAGGAGAACTAATTTAGTCCAAGTTAGTTCACTACGACTTTTATGAGTCCAATTCATTACTCATCATCACCGTCTCCTTTAGCCTAGCCGGCATAACCGTGGGACGTAAAACTTAAAGATTTCATTTCATTTTATGAGTCCAAGTTAAAGAAATACAAAACTTAATTTGCATATCAGTAAGGGAAGTGAATAAAGATACCAATTATTTGAGTTGACACTGACTGACCCATTTATACATAAATAGATACCAAAGATACTTCTGATTTCAATAAATATCTCTCGTGGGGTTGGTATGACCCCCTCAAAAAAAAAGTACGGCATTTCGACGTATCTTATCAATAGTAAACATTATTAAAACGAAACAATATTTAGAATTTTTCTCCACAAATGGTAGCAATTCTTCTAAACGAGTTCATTATTACTGTGGACCCTTCCGCTAAGATAGACTGAGCGCTGTGCATTACTGCCTGGTTCAATAAACACCAGCTGAGTTTTGGGTAATGATTGCAAGTTATAGTGCACGTTTGTGTTTTTAATAGGACAATTTTTGAAGTCCTTATTAAATATTTAGGAAGAAGGGTATAATACAACAGAAATACTATACATGATACTAAAAATACTTTAGAGGACTCAACTTTGGTATTTTCAAACTTAGACGCGATTGTGAAAGCCTAGAAGATGATCCGCTAAGTGGATTACCTGAATCTGTCATTATACTACATATTACTCCAATTGTGCACAATATGGTATTCCAGAATTGCTGATAAAAGGTCGAATTATATTTCGAATAGTCTAGGCATTTCAGGTGAATAAAGTGGTTCAGTGATTGAACACTCACTTCTGGTGGTAGGATTCCGTGGTTCGATCCCAGGCCTTTTAGTTTGTGGTGGCCTCCATTGTGTTTATGAATTTTCTTGGGAGTAAGACTCCCATGTCCTTCTACATCATCATTCCACCAATTCCTTTATAATCATTCACTTTCCTTATTCATCTGTCTCTGGTGTACAGAATATAATCGTGAGGCATTAAATTAAGATTTTAAATTTATTTCTTGCGACAGCTTAGCACGTTTTAAGGAAAATTGAACTGCTTTTGCGTGGGTTTCTCTGCTATACTTCGGAAGTGAAACATGAGTGAAAACGTGGAGACATCATGATTTTCCATTTCCAAATAAGGTTATCTGTGTGAAATCTGCTGGAGAGCTCATGAGTCTAACTTTTTTTTGCGATGCCAAAGGTAATTATCCATTTACTACCATTCACCTAATGAAACCATCACCACTGAGCAAAACAAAGGTTTTGGATCAACTACGGGAACAAATAACAGAAAAACGACTGGGTTTATTGAAAGAGAAACTCATCTTGCACGAGGAAAATGTATTGTTCCCGTACAGGTGTAGTTGGAATGAGCAAAATTAATTTGTTGGACTATGATTGGCTGTCATATCTGCCGTGTTCACCAAATTTGGCGACAGACTTACACCTCTTATAAACATCTATATATTTATAATTTCGTTCGTTATATTATAATTTCTGGAGCTAATTAAAACGTTGTTTACTTACTAACTGTTCAATAATAACACTCAAGAAAAACATATATTTATACTGATGTATTTTCCAAAGATCTTCTGCATTTATCTTTTTATTTTTCACAAAATTCCTTCCTTATAATTGAAAATACATCCACTGTTAATGGCTTCTTTACGTATTCAATCCGAACTGTCTAGAAAAACATGTTTATACATGTCTGGCCACAAAACAACAAGTTAAATGTTCAAGTCTGGCCATATAAGAAAATACAAAAATACGATACAGATTATTGTCCATATCAACATATACATAAGTGTTATTGTTATATTCTTCACACAGTTGAAAAACTACTTTGACAGAATTCGATATATATATATATATATTTCATAGGACGTACTTCAAGCGTCAGTGGAATATTTTGCAGGCTCGGAGGACTATGGTTTCCCCTATGGGATAAAGGGTTTAGAACGTCTTTGGACCAAGTGTATTGGTATCAGAGAAGACTATTTTGAAAAAATAAACATAATTTAGAACTGTGGGAGTCCCGGGTTCGATTCCCGGCGGGAGCTCATGTGGTTTGAATTCCGATTCGTTAATCAGTAGATCCCGTTTCATATAGCCTCGCTGCCGAAAGGGACGTTAAACTCAAAATCAACTCAACTCAATAATTGAGAACTTTTCAAATGACTCTCTGTATTATATTTCATTCAGTGTAAGATATTAAAAAAGTCTTAACTGTTTGCAGGTTTACACCTGAAGACCTTGGGATTCAGGCTAGCTCAGCATTGGCATGGTTAGTTGTGGAAGTGGTTGTGGAACTGCTTACTCTTTATATTACGAACATCAAGACAAATCTCAAAACATTGGATTTAGTGGCGTATGGCGGTTACAAATATGTAGGGTACGTATCACGTTTGCATAGTTGCAAGCGAAAATGCATACGCACCGCATGCTGTGTTGTTAACTGTGGATATAGAATGAAGTAAATTGAGTACAGTGTTTGGTAATGAAAATTATTTTTAAAAAGTACACAGATTGGTCAGTTTCGAAATTATCAAAAGGATTGGTACAGTGAAACCTGTCAACTTGGCCACCTCTCTAAGTTGGCCACCTGCCTATCTTGGCCTAGTTCGTCTTGAACCTGCATTTTCCCATAAGACATTCGTTACTTACTACTCTATAAGTTGGCCACCTGTCTATCTTGGAAGTTGGCCACACTGAAGCAATGTTTACCCTATGATGATAATGATAAATTTACCTGCCTATCTTGGCCACGAAAAATACAGTTTTGTTATTTTTCTGAACTCTTTCGAATTCCCATATGAGAGGCAGATGTTCTGTATTTGTGACTGGACACAAGAAGCATGATTTGTTCTTGGAGGTCAATGGCCAGAACACTACCCTCATAAAAGGGTGGTGAAGGAAGATGTGAATAAGAAAAAGCACGCACAGGAATTCAGGAAATGGTTGTAAGTATTTGTTTACCCTGTCTGTTTTGGTAAAACCATTAGCTATATCGGCTCCCTTCATCAGTGGGAAGCTTTAAAATTCCGGAAAAATCTCAAGGTTAAAGCTCAATTGTCATTTATTGGCACCTGACTGCATGTCAAAAGGTAGCGGAGGTTTTGAGATATGAATTCCCTCAAGATTTTCTCAAAACATCTTTTGCTCCGAGGAGTTAACTACAATATTAGAATGTGCATATCTGCCAAAAAGAATAAAGGAAATATGTCTAGAATGAACCACCATTCAGTAACAACTGAAAAGAAGTCATATAAATTGCATATGAATTTCTCAATTTATAACTTAGCTTTTCTTGTTTTCAATCTGAATAACTCAGTGTGCTATAATATCAATTCCAATAAACTGCGTACATACACTTCTATTTCATGGTTGTTTGTTTTATTGTGTTTTCAATCCGAATAATCCAATGTACCAGACTAGTTTTCAGGAAGAGAAAGATATGCATATATATTAAAGATACTATCAAGAGCGCCGATCTTGGGGGGACCGAGGGGACCGGGCCCCCCAAAGCTCATGTGGCCCCTATTTAATTTATGAGTATACAATATTTGGTATAATTTGAGTGCAATTTGTCTTAAAATCTTCATATATATACCTTCTGCATCTGAATGGGCCTCCCCAAATTTACAGAGAAATCGGCGCTCTTGCATACTATAGTAATATTTTCTAGTACTGTATATTTTTATGATTACTCTATATACATTATTTATAAGTAGCTGTCGTGCCACTGCTTATTAAAATTTTACAATCAAGTAATACTAGAAATCCTATTCTAAAAATACACAAATCACACTTATTTTCTGTAAGTTGGCCACTTTTCGATGGAACCGATGGTGGCCAACATAGACAGGTTTCACTGTATATGTATTGGGTATGTGTTTTCGTTTTCAATTGCGTTATTTGCATTTTAGAATAATCATTTTGTTTTTACGTGAAATGTCAGTGTATCTGTACTTGATTGTATAATATTATAATTACACTATATAAATATTTTTGGTGTAGAATGCACTATGAACATAATAGGTCAGTATGTGTATTTCTTTCTTTCTCATTTTTTCTTGCTCTCTCTTGCTTGCTTGCATTCTCTCATTCATTCGGTCAAAGAGCCTGATTCTTGAAAGTTGGTCTACTAAATCCTAGGCCAAAAGTATCTTTAGTAGAGTTACTAGAGGCTTGGACATGTATCCAAATTTGTTTTAGTGGGAGCGTAGAAGTTTCGATGTTAACCCAGGATCGTGAGACAGTTGGGAAGCTGGGTAGCGAACTGATGTCTAGGAATCCAAAATCAACAAGATTGGGAACCGATGTGCTCACCACATATCAACCGACTAATATACTTCTTGGCTGCCATAATCTTCTTGTGGGCTCTTATATGGAGGAATAGAGGATGACGCGAAATTCCCGGTCTTATTGATGACCAAGCGCTCGGGTCTAGCTACTGGATTCAGATCCAAAACGTCGAGTACTGATATAGAGTATGTACTTGAAACGTGAGATCTGAATCATGCAGGCTGTATTGAGATTTTTATGGAAATGGTTCTTTCACTAAGCAGTAACTTTGTTTTAACTAACGAACTGATTAAAGGATTCGAAAATTGAGTGTTTTTTTCTGTTGGTAAGCAACCTTCCTGCAATTTAATTCTTCTTGTGGTCAATAGTAAACAAGTATGTTAATTAATATTTGTTAAAGCTACAATGAAACTGACAGTTACTGACGTATTTCTTGTAGAGACATTTGGCAATGGTATTCAGATGGCAGTGAATAAGAGAGAGTGAACAATGATAGAAAAAGTGTTAGCATGAAGAATGTGGGAAGGGGTTCTGAAAGGAGAGCTACTCTTGCGTCAGTTCCCTCTGCTACGCCATTGGCTGCAGTTCACTCTGAAGTGACGACGTTGCTCGTAATTTTTGTTTGTTTGTTTGTTTGTTTGTTTGTTCGTTTGTGTCTCAAGTGAATTTTACCACTATCACTGAACCGGTGCTAACGTGAGCTGAACTTAAATGGCATTTAGAGTGTCACTCTTTATCTAAGCGACCCCGAAAAGTGTGGATTCCACACTAATATATTTTTTTTTTATCATTTTGTGGTGGACAAGTTTTCTCGGGGTTCTCCCGTTTCCTCCCACTTTCTTCATTCCACCATTTCATTCATTTCTCATAATCACAGTCTCCTTTAGCCTAACCGGCATAACCGTGGGACGTAAAACGTAAGATTTCATATTCATTTTTTTTCATATATATATCTGCCCCTCCCACTCCTCCCTAGAATTGCTGCGGGGTTTTGCCCTACTGGGGGCTCAACATGGACTTAAAAGGCATTAGGATTGCCACCAATTAATTTAACGACGCTGAAAACTAACGATTCGACACTAATATCGGTCATTTTCGATATTTTTATGTCACAATTTCACCCCTTTACCCGGTGCCAATGGGGGCTTACATTGGACATAAACGGCATCATAAGTGTTACTACGGATTCGACACCAATGTGGGCGTTTTCGATAATGTTTATGTGTCTTCCCCTCCCCGTAGGAGTGCTAAAGGGGTTTTACCCCAACCGGGAGCTGACCTTGGACTTAAAGGCCACCAAAACGGTCACTAATTAACGTAGGAACTTCAGAAACTGTAGATTCGACACTAATATCGGTCATTTTAAATTATTTTTACCTCTCTCCCCCCCCCCCCACACACACACTGGAACATTAATGGGGGCTGAATTGATTTAAACGGCGTCAGAAATGTCACTGTTCATCTCAGCTACCCCATAATCTACGGATTCAATACTAATATCGGCCATTTCGATCATTTTTACATGTCACCCCCTCCTACTAGTCTGTGTGTGATAAGGTGTCTTATCCTCACTACGGGGCTGAACTTTAACTTACAAAGCACCAGAACTGTCACCAATTAGATCATAGGCCCCGAAAACTGTGGTTTTGACACTAATATCTGTTGTTTTCGATCATTTATGTTTGTTTCCTTCCTAAGTGTGCTGGGGGTCTTACCCCGACAGTGCTCTTTTCCTGACTAAGTGATATGTGTACAAAGTTTGGTTAAAATTTCTCCAAACGGTCCGGAGTTATGCTGGAGCATCCATCCAATTGTAGGAAGGAAACATTTGTTCGATCTTGTCTCCTTGTATTCCGTCTTAGGTGGGAAAAGGTTCTCGTTAATGTAGGTTAAAAATTAATGAATAAAAGCTTCGAAAGGTTTAAAAAAAAAATCTCTGCGAGAACATGGATTCTAGGAGAATGTAAAAATATTCCTTTCAATGAAGTTAAAACTAACGGTGCTAAAGCTATCTTCAAACGTTACAGTATTTATCAACTATAATACATATCATATGTGAGCTTGGACATATTATCAGGTAAAATTACGAAACCAGTCGCGGATGGAAGAGCCATAACTATGGAAAAATACCTGCTAGAGCCATTCTGTTTCAAGTGTGCCTCTACTGGCAGTGCTGTCGATGTGTTTTCCCGTGTCTCCCTCGAAAGAGGAGGGACGAGTTGCTTTGGCCGAGTTGCTTTGGCCGAGTTCTTTCAATAGTTGCCTGTGGATAAAGTTGCCACATTGACGAACTTCACTGTGCACTGTCTTGTTGGCCATTCTAAGTAGCCTACGATCTTTACTCGCCCAGACCAAACGACTGAATGAAAAAATGGCTACACAGCCGAGGTCATTCACTTCTTTCCCCAAAGTGAAGGGATAGATTTCTCCGAAAGAGGGCGGGGGAGGGGGCAAAGTGTGTTTCACATATTTTCCGAGGGCACACTTGAAAGGCTGTAAGAAGCGGAATGACATTCGTGATATGTCTAATTTAAAAACAGTTGTTCAGTTATATTTGCAGATAAAAACCACTGAAAAAAGGATATTTGCAGATAAAAACCTCTGAAAAAAGGATATTTGCATATTAAAACCACTGAAAAAAGGATATTTGCATATTAAAACCACTGAAAAAAGGATATTTGCAGATAGAAACCTCTGAAAAAAGGATATTTGCAGATAAAAACCTCTGAAAAAAGGATATTTGCAGAGAAAAACCTCTGAAAAAAGGATATTTGCAGATAGAAACCTCTGAAGAAAAAAAAAAGAATATTTGCAGATAAAAACCTCTGAATAAAGGGAGATAGTTTGGGTGCACTCTATTTTAGTAGATTTCTTGTCGGATAGTATTTCTTTTATGAAGTACTAAGCCAAGGAGATATACGTGGTGGCAGTGTTAGAGCGGTTATTTCTGCAGCAAACAGTCCTTGGTTCTTTCCCAGCCTGTGAGAGTTTGTAGTACAAAACAGCGTTAGTGGAACTTTCATAGTTCTCTCTTACATATCCCACCCTTTTTCTATTATTATTTTTCACATTTACCATTTGTCTTGTTTAGCCATGAGGTAATAATGGACGTTAAACTAAAGATTTTATTTTTAGTACGCAAGTGCAATTACCAGTCGATATATTGGGTTATTCAAAAAGCGCGCCGGTTTTGTTACATCAAATTATTTTTATTTTTTTAAAACACACTAACAAAATTCATAAACATATTCATTACACATTCCGATTTCAGGTATGGTGAATGACGTTGGGCATATGACTTCCTCTACTGCGCTGGCATACAATAACTTTGTTCGTGAAATTTACTGTGACTGCCTGACTAACAACCACACTGTCATGAACCAGCGCAATGTTTTGCTCAGAACGACCACTACGAGGACGCCCAGGACTTGTAATGTTCACTGTTGAAACCGTTTCAATAAACTTCTTCATAAGTCTGCGAACTGTTGATTAATTTATAACCACACAATGCCTCAGTTTGTACATATATTCGAATATATTTTATATGCTCCTCTTATTTGAGATAACTTAAAGAAACATACACCAGTCTTGATTTCACAGAACTGTATATTTTGCAATAATAGCTTGTTTTACTTTACAATTCAAGATTACACGGCTAACTATAATGGCGTTTTTTCACAATTATATATTATAAACATATCCTTGACAACGAATGCCATCACCATAGCAACGTACTAACAAAATATATTGCTCAATCTACAAATATTACTTACATTTTTCTTTCTTCTTTTATTTTGTGGCTAGTGCTTGTAATATAGCACTTCTGCCCTGATTGCTATATTAGATAAATAATAAGATATACAACATATGATGTTACCGTTGTACATTCGGTGCCTCACTTCGCTCTAGAACCGCGCGAAGTCGCCTGACAGTTGCTGCGTAATTTTCTCCGTTCCGATAAAAAGTTTTCACAATTAGCACACGTTGCGTTATAGTAAACTGCTCCATGGCTAGACACAGACTGAAGAAATGCGAGAAATTCAGACTAAGGCGACAATCGGAGTGTTTGTGGGTAGAGCAAAAATACAAAACAATGTAGGCAACCGAGAAATAAAAATTTGCCAGGCGATCCAAAACCGGTACGATTTTTGAATAAATCTTGAGATGATAATAATTTTCTCCTCAATAAATGCAAGAAATAAAAAAAAATCCAACCCTACAATTGACCTAAAGTTTCTCTTCAGTTCATTTAGTTGCAAATGAATGAGGAAATGTTAACCGCCCTAGTGAGAAAATGTATCGTTATTTCCATTATATTATTCCATTTGGTTCCATTTTGTTCATAGAATCGTGAGGTAAAAATATCGTCTACGTAGCCACTATTACTCTTTCCTGGCTTTTTCCTCATCCTTAACAGGCTCCTTCCATGATGGTAGTTTAAATATGTCTGCTTACTTTCTGTTTTCGTTATTTCTGCTGATTGTTAATTATTCCTGTGTAAATTGACCTTGAAAGCTGAATCTAGGAATGAATTAAATAAATAATAAATTGTGATACTGTAGATTTGGTATTAATTTGTCTATTTTCTTTACCTTCAGGGTCATAATTTCACTCTTGCTGAGCTTATTGTTTCAAAAGATGGGATATTATCTAGGATTAATATATTGTAGCATTTCTTTAGCATTTTTCTTGGTGAGTACAAGTTCTCTTATGTTTGTCTGTGTAAGTTAAAATAACTGAAAGTTTCGTCATAATTATTATGTTACTCTGTAAGTATAGTTAGACAAAATAAGCTATAATAAGTAATCAAGACTACATAAAGATAGTGTGTGGTTGTTCTGGAGAGTGAACTGGGTGGCGTAGTGGTTAATGCATCGGCACGGTATGCTGGAGATCCCGAGTTCGAGTTCTGGTCCAGTCACTCTTTCACTCTTTCTGTGATACCATAAAAATGTTTGACTATGTCGTGATATTCTGTATATAAGGTTCCTGTAACTGGAAGCTTCAAAGTGTTCGTGTTCACAAGTGTTAATATAATGTACAGAGTGTTTCAAAATGATTTGAATAATTTCATCTTTATATATATATATGATTGTACTAAGTAATTAAAATTTTACACGTAAAGACTATAACTGTCAGAGTTTTAGAGGTAAAAATTATAATACAGTAACTTAAAAATGGTAAAGTGAGCCGTCTTTGTACCATGTATACATCAGTTTGGTAATCCAATTCCTTCCGTTCAAACCCTGCTCCCGCGAAGTAAACTTTGTGGTGGACAAACAGCGTGTGCGTGGATTTCCTCGGGGTTCTCCCGTTTCCTCCCACTTTCTTCATTCCACCATTTCATTCATTTCTCATAATCACCGTCTCCTTGAGCGTAACCGGCATAATCGTGGGACGTAAAACTAAAAAATTTCAATTTCCAATTCTTTCCACATCCGCTTCAGCATGTTTTCATCAACAATTTACACTATACTACAGCAGTAATGCGCTTTTAAGTTCATAAACATCTTCGGGTAGAAGTGATTTATATGCAGTGACTTTGAGAGATGTTCACGCAGAAATATCGTATGGGGTCCCGACGTCTGCTCATGTGGTGTCTTTTGACATCTGTCTGAGACGTGGAAGGCTTACTAGACGAGTTGTCCTTGCAAATGCATCCTTTTGTCTTGAATTATTGATACCACTTGTGAATGGAATTCTTTGGTGCTGGTTCTTCACGAAATTTTATACGAAACTCACGTTTAATACTAACAGCAGGCCAACTAACATGAAATTGTAGGATGCAAAATACTTTATCCGCACCTCAAGCAGTCATCGTGCAATTCGTCTCTCTGCCGCCTAGCGGAAGAATTTTGAACTACGAGCGTGCGAAACAAAACTCAAGAAGTCGTCGAAAGTATTTTGATACAATTTTAATTGTCAATGGAGTGTTAACGCTCATGGAACTATTTCTTTACCGTTAAAATAATTTTTGAAACGCACTGTATTTGTGTATCTAGTTATAATCTGTATAATTAAATTCCATCCACTCTGTTCCTACTAAACCCATTTTCTTAACTTTGTCTTGGCAATGTTTGATAGCAGGTAGAGAAAATTTTTGCTCCTAATAATATCTAGGTGTTTGTATATATATTTTTAATTCTAGAAGAAATGTTTGTTTTGATACTTCTATACCACAATGATGGATTCTATGTGATATGATGAATTTGCTGAAGAAGTGCGAGTGCAAGTAAGAACAAGGGCAAATTAAAAAAAAAAAAAAAATCTTTCGCAAGTAACGTTGCCAAACGTATCATGTACTATTGTTGAATCTTTTGTTGTGTGAAATATAAACTTTATAAACGCTTGTAAACATTTTAAAATTATTATTATTAGGAGTTTTACAGTTCTGCTACGCGAAGAAAGGGGTTTAGTCTGGGGAAACCGTGTGGTGATCATGGAATTGTCACTTTCTCAGGGTTCAAATAATTCTTGGATTCCCGGTGTAAATCTGGCGTAGTCTATTTACAGTTACAGCTTCGACATTTTAAAGTTCTGAGAAATGAAGGCGATAGAGAGACTGTGGAGAAGACAGAAATTTGTCAGACAATTGGTTCATTTCTCATTTGAGATATCAAAATTAATTAAATAATAGGTAAACACTCAGCAAAAATGAGTGTGTGTGTGTGTGTGTGTGTGTGTGTGTGTGTGTGTGTGTGTGTGTGTGTGTGTGTGTGTGTGTGTGTGTGTGTGTGTGTGTTCCCGCATTCCTATCCTTGTTGGCACCTGCATATGGTTTAACACCTTACCAGTTGGGACCGGAAAAATTGTTGGGACATTTTCCGGTGCCAACAATTTTTAAGCCTACAGGAGCTTCGTGGCGACCCCCTGGGCCTCCTGGCCGAATTTCGGGAAGGTCCCAATAATTATAGAAAAATGTGAAAATCTGTGTATACCGTGTGTATGCTCTGCCGAATTAGCTGCCTCCTGGTGGTCTCACACTTTAACTAAGAAATGGTGTGTAAATATGACGCATACCGCATTTATTGGCACTGCCCTGCTTACGGGATGGAGAAACGTAAGGGGAGCGGAAAGAGGAGGTGAGTCGTGCGGGGGAATAAACACACAAGCAAATTTACACAGTGCTTGTTGGTACCGACGCAACCTTGAAAATTTCGTTTGCGCAGTCGCGTCTACTCACAGTAGCCTGCCTGTCACATGACATAGTTAAAGAGCAGAAGGTGGGTTGAAATCAGGGGGAGGCATTGATCACAATTGGAGAAACGTATATGCATATATTTACAACTCGTACTGCCAGAAACGATGGGAACAGAAACAAAGATTGTGGTAAATGAATGGAAGACAGGCTAGCGTAAAACATATACACAGAGCGTGATCTTATCGGGACACAATTATTGTTTCTATCTACACACGTAGTTCGATTTTCTGTTGCTCCATGTAAGAAGGTCTGAGACCAGTGTCTGAAGCGAAAGTTAATTTATTTGAACAAGAGCAAAAACAAATGTATCCTAAGATGTACACTAGAATGGTCTAGGATTGAAGACTTACAAGCACATTTGCAGAGCACAGATTCATACATACCTACATACTATATGTTCCAACTTTCACACTATTTTATTTCCTTCTTTTGTCAAACAGAACTCATTAGTTTAAAAATAATAATAAACTGAATATTTATTTTAACCTTTAACAAATAAAAAAACACATCCGTAGTTTACAGATATGTCGCATACAGATTTATTAAATTAATTCAAACATATGGAGTAGGAAACACGTAAGATGTCTGGGTTGGCAAACGATAGGCAGCGACCGCAGCACTTGATTGTTGGTGGGAGTGATAGGGCTAACTACGTATTCTGTGAGTCTTAGTAGAATAGTAGTGTGTCTGTATCGAGCAAGCGGTCCTTAAGTAAAATACATTAACTAATTTCCAAAGAGGCCAAATTATTAAAGCTCGAATATATGGTGTTAGCGTGGTGAAAGTGGTAAGAATGCTGAGTGTTTCGCGAGTAACAACATTTAGGTGACGGTCAAAGTGATGAAATTCTACAAAATTTGCGGGGAAACCACATCCTCGAAGAGGAACAGTGGTTAAAAGGAAATCCTCGGTGACAGGTCTCACGTACAGCTGTGCGATATTACGATGTATCGATTGGTAGATATTTTTAAGTATCGAAAACTTATAAGATCGGTGTTTTTAATATTTCAATATTTTTAATATTTCGGTATTTTTCAGTATTACGATATTACGATTCTTCGATACTTTTAATGCTTTAATATGTCCATGTTCCACAATATTTCAATATTTTCTATTTAACCTCTTCAATCCCAGGTAATTATCTGCATCATACAAATTTATGTATTTGTGTATTTGTATCGTAGGAAAAGCAAATTTGTATATTTTTAAATTGGGGTATTATAAAACATAGAAATGACGTTTTGTAAGAAGACACTACCTAGGTATATTTATTTTAATAACCCGAACCTGCCTAATCGAAAAAATAAAGAAAACCTGTGAATTTCAGTATACGAGGCCTGTCTAAAAAGTATCCGACCTTAATTTTTTCCACGCAAAGTAGTGATTCTCAGGCGGCGCCACCGTGCACGGTGGAAGGAGGAACCTTAATGCGCATGCTTGAATTTTTTCACCGCGTTCGCGTGTGCCAGTCGTGAGCTAGTGGTCGCGAAGTGAGGTGCTGTTGGAAGTGTTCGTCGGATTTAGAGTTTCTCGCAAGATGACTGAACGAATTGAGCAAAGATACTGCATCAAATTCTGTCAAAGGCTGGGTGATTCTCAAAGCCAAACAATTCGTAAGATTCAGCAGGTGTTTGGAGAAGATGCGATGGGTGTAACACAAATTAAACAATGGTTCAACCGATTCAAAGATGGCCGCACATCAGTCGAGAGTTAGCAGCGTAGCGGCAGGTCCCAAACTGCTCGGAATGCAGCTCTTGTTGAGCGGGTGCGAAATTTGGTGATGGCAGATCGCCGTTTGACAGTGCGGGAGATTGCAGAAGATGTTGGAGTGAGTAAAGATTCTGCACATGCAATTTTGCGTGACGATTTGAACATGAAACGAGTGGCTGCTAAATTTGTACCCAAGTTGTTGTCTCACGAACAAAAAGACACCCGTTTTGACGTTGCACAGGACCTTCTGGACACCACCAACACTGATCCTGGGTATCTGAATACCGTGATAACTGGAGATGAGTCATGGGTGTACGGGTACGACCCAGAAACAAAACAACAATCGTCTCAATGGAAGCATCCCGATTCTCCAAAGCCGAAGAAAGCGCGGCAGGTGCGAAGCAAAATCAAGGTGTTGCTGACTGTTTTCTTCGATGCCCGTGGAATTGTGCATCTGAGTACGCACCGGAAGGACAAACAGCGACAAAGGAGTACTATCAAGATGTTCTCAGGCGACTCCGTGACGCAGTCCGGCGCAAAAGACCAGACATGTGGACAGCGAAGAACTGGCACGTCCATCATGACAACGCCCCAGCACATTCATCCCAATTGATCCACACGTTCTTAGCCAAACATGGAATTACAACCGTTCGCCAACCTCCCTACTCTCCAGACCTGGCTCCTTGTGACTTCTGGTTGTTTCCAAAATTGAAGACGCCTCTGAATGGATCCCGTTTTGAGAGTAGAGAAGACATAATGCGGAACACGACGACGGAGCTGAACAACATTCCAAAAGAAGACTTCCAGCGGTGTTTCCAGCAGTGGAAGGATCGGTGGGCTAAGTGTGTGGAAGCACAAGGGGCCTACTTTGAAGGGGATTAGGGTCCCAAATCTGTCACGTATTCGCAACTATTTTTCTGGCCAAAGGTCGGATACTTTTTAGACAGCCCTCGTATTTGTTATCTAATGCACTATGTATATTAGAGTTGTTCAACTACCAAAATACCAGCAAAATATGATAAAGGCGGCTTGTAAGATAAATTACGACTGTAAAAGTAAAGTGATATTGCGTAAAACAAACAGATGTAATACTTTTTCGTGTTCTGACTGTTGATAACAAAAATAGGAACAGGAAGTGACATTTCTTCTCTCAGTCTGATGCGACAAAACTTTTAAGTTTTACGGACATGACTTCCGGAGCCGAGTCTGGTGTTGAAATTGTAATATTTATTATTATTATGTCCCTTCTTTCTTCTGTATTTCATATCTGTTTTACTTTACATGCAAATCATCAGGACAGTTTCTATTTTCTCAATACACAAAAACATCTTTCACTTAACGTACTTGAAACTTTTTGATTTCGAACACCCAACCTTAGTCCATCTTTGGTAGGTTTTGTCTTCAGCTTTCTTTCTTTACATATCTGCATCACATTCATCCGTTTCTTCAGATTTTTACGCAAGAGTTGTTGGTTGATTCAGGGCTTAGCATCCTATACAGCACCGAGACCTTAGAAAGCATGAAATGCAACTTAACGCGGGATCCTAACCACATGAGGTCCCACCAGAAATCGAACCCGGGTTTCACGCACTTAAGGCGCGCATGCTAACCATGTAACCACTAGGAAATATGAAAGCGGAACTATTTCTAAGAGTATCCGAAATTAAAATTGTATTTTCTATGGACTATTTGTTCTTCCAGATCTACAAATGCTTAACTATTTAACAGTCACACCTGAAGATGGAAACACGTCATATATCTGGGTCACCAAAGATTACGCGGCCACCACATATTTGAGACGATAGTAGTGGCGTGTTACGGCCAACTCCATACTACGTGAGGGGTAGTAGAACGTGAATGGACAGTGAGCTGAGCAGTGTTAGTGTAAAATGAGAATTCTATTTTTTTTCAAGGAAGGAAAACTGTTTCTCCGTCAAGTTCTGCAAGCGCGACAAAACTTATAGGCCTGTTAGGTGTGCCGCAAAGGACAGTGTCCAAAATGATTACAACCTACAAAACTGACGGCAAATCCTCATCCGCGAAATGAAACAGTGGATGGAACAATACCGCCGTTGACAGATCTCGCCAAGCCTTACGGCGTATTGTCACTTTGAATTATCGTCTGACTGGGGAGCAAATAATGGAGAAACAAATAGCACCTTCCTCAACCGGCGTCGACAATCAGTCTGCCAAGTTACATAACATGAATATGACCTGACATGGATGGCCTTCATAATGGACCATGACGCTTTAGCACAATGTCACCAGTGAAACATGTCGACGGCTCTGTGTCGTTGTAGGCTCAAATATCCTGTTTTCAGTAGATTCTGTGCTGACGCATAACGGTTGTGCCAGTGTCCGTGATTATGTCGTCATTTTTGAGAATCAGGTATTTTATGATCCAATTGTCTCAGTTATGAAAGAGAAGAACACCGAGAAACCCATTGAGTACAAAGAAGTTTTTCCGCACCTGAGGTATGGGTAGGTAATGCAAAAGCTCAACCCACCTAGCATCCTGCAGACAGAGCAAAGATATTAACACGCTGTTACAAATCTTTACAGAAAAAATAACTGGAGAACGAATAATTTCGTTGAGAACTTGTACCAAAATTGTAAACCAAGTATTCCAATTCCGACTATCAACGAAGGTCATGATTTTTTTAAACTGTTCGCAGCTGAGAAATTTAGAAACGAAGAAAAATGTATTTTATAGAAAGAACGCGACTAAAGAAAATATAGCAACCGTCTAATTAACGTTTGAGGAGTCCAGGGAGAAATGCGGGATGTCCACTTTTAGGCGAAATTTCGATTTTCATGCCATCTTGTTGAGCACGCTGAGAGTTTCATTCAATATATCGAAAAGGGGGAAAAGGTTTACGGTTAGCCTGCTATAGCAGTTTAAAAATCCTTTTAAAATGGAAGGAGGTATCGTCATCACTTACGGTGGGAGAAAGGGGAATTCATTTTACTCTTATTTTTCTGTCTCTTTTGTCGATAACGTTCAACTGTATTTATGTTCCAGTGTTGACTGATCATACAGCTAAATGTAGCTTCAACATTCTATTTTCTAAAAAAAAAAAGTAAGACAAATCATCTCCCAACATCCATAATCTTGAGCATTTCTGTTACTCTTGCAGTAGTCAAAATAAGGATTATACTTTATTCAGATGCCTTCATTGCATTGCACATAAAAGGCAGGGGTTCATTTTCTTTCAAGTGACATTCCCAATTCGTGTCATTCCTACCTTGAACGTGATAAGAACATGAGACTGGTGAACATAAAATCAAGAGATCAAATACCAGAGGATTGGAATAATGTAATCAAAGGCAGCAGAGTGAAACGTACACCATATAAAGCAAGTGAATTTACAGTTTCATAATTCGAGATTGGATATCATTCTTACAACCAATGTACTTGGGAGAATGCTCATTCAACTCTAGGCCAATCATGAGCTTCGAGTAGAGAAAAGTCACCCATGTTTTGTGATACCTAGGGAGAATTATAATGGACTTTGGTTTTCTTATGTGATTCACCTACTATTAACAAATGGCCCACCACAACCATATTTATTGGAGGGAGAATTCTTTAATCCATAAATGACTCGCGTCGGAAAGCTGGACGCTTATACCATAAATTGTATTAATGTTGGAATATAGTACAATAACACTGCACTTGACACCCGGGTTCGATTCCCGGTGGGAGCTCATGTGGATTGGATTCCACGTTAATCAGTAGGTCCACGTCTCATATAGCCTCGCTGCTGAAAGGGACGCTAAACTGAAATTCAACTCAACAACTCAATAACACTGCAATAATGCGCAAAGAACCGCATATACATTACTATGAAATAAGAAGAAAAATCGAATGAAAAGAAGACCAGGATTGTAAAAATCATATTATGCATCCGTGATATTGATCTGTCATGGGCATGCGTGCAATACAGGTATATCCAATGAATTATTATTAAATGAGTTAAAGTATATAACTATTGTTCCAGAACCCGATTTTTAAAATTCTAATGTCGTCAAACTTGCTTACAGCAGATTTCAAATGATAAGCGACATGGCCTTGAGTTGGCTTCACACGGCGTCCAATTGGCTTTGAGCGGTGTTGACAATTCGCGACAAGCAGTTCTGCACGCTGACTTCTCGCGCTACTGCAAATCTTGACAATAGCAGACGCGCTTATTAGAAATATTGTATTAGCACATTAACTGCTCACTTTACGAAGCAGAGAAAAGAATTACGAACACATACGTGAAAACTACATCTTTTTATGACAACTGGTTGTCATGATACACGCTTTGAAAGGTTTCCATATAAAACAATTAGTAAAACGAGTGTTGAGTCCCGTCTAATTTCCAGTGGATTATTCTTCGATTTGGAAATGGAACTCAACTTTTATTAAAGGATAATCAGGGGTGTAACCAACAGGTTGTTCTAGGGGAACATTACTTTCAGGGGGAGGAAAGCTTTTCACACATTAAAAACAGAACAAATGACTCTTTCAGAATATGAAAGCATTTTAACTCACCATGTATACTATACACATATTATGTTTTCTCGATGCTACCTTAACAAAAGACGGATCTTGACAGTACTGAAGTTGAAAACCGGATTGTAAGAGATAAATCAATAAGCTATTCATAAGAAAACAAATGCTGTTTCTAGCAGTCTGTTTATCCGACTTTGTGTTTATGTAGGTTAGAATACTAAAGAGAAAAAACTCGAAAAAATATCAACTCAGATATTATTATGCAATAATATAGTAGTGAGATCACACTGTGAGCGTCCAGTTAGGGAAATGAGAATATAAAGCATATAATTAATGTTAGTTGTTTTAATTAGGCAAGGGCGCCGATCCTGGGGGGACTACGGCAGCCAGGGCCCCCTCATTTTATTTGTAAATTTGCAATATTAGGCATAATTTGAATGCAATTTGTCTTAAAATCATCATATATGCTTTCTGCATCTGAATGCCCCCCCCCCCCAAAAAAAAATTACAGAGAAATCAACGTCCTTGTAATTAGGTACAGAAACTGTATTGATGATGTTTTCTTTTTTCCTTTTTTTAAATCGTATTTTATTATAAACGTTCCTAATTTGCATTAACTATTAAATAAGTTTACTAAGCATATAACAGATGAACCTCATTTCGGGGCTGGAAATAGTTTTGAAAGTCAAGGCCCCCTTTTCCCCCGTTTCTACACCCTTGAGAATAGTAAGCGATCGAATTAAATAGCAAGCCTCTGCAATCTGATTCATATATATATATATATATTCGATTCCCGGCGGGAGCTCATGTGGTTCGGATTACACGTTAATCAGTAGGTCCACGTCTCATATAGCCTCGCTGCTGAAAGCTAAACTAAAATCAACTCAACTCATTATATATATATATATATATATATATATATATATATATAAAAGAACAGAAGGTATGGGACATTCGTAATATTGTTTTGAAATTGCCTTCATGCAAGATTCTTCCTTATTCGACAGAAGAAACGCAGTATGATTTTTTTTTCTTCGTTTCAATACCTTACGTATGTGTGGCCAATTACGTACTCCTTCTTTAGTCCTCTAGCAGGGATGCAAAAGCACCAGGCGTCTGAGTGGTATCATAAATTATTGTAACCCAAAACAAACTCGACCATATCGTGTTGCTTACGAATCAGATGGATTGTTGTTGTGAGATCTACATCAAGTATAAATTCTCAACCAAATGTTATTATAGGAACAGACATGAAAGCAAAGGAGCTAGTTGTGTGTGTAGGAACGCAACTTCTCTTCTAGCATAAACAGAATTCATCAGTGTCTGGGATGCTTTCTTTCGTGGTAGTTCATTTGTTCTCCAAAATTATAGTTGACAATGTCTTTGAGGAAACCGAGTACAAGTGCGGAATTTTCTTTTAAAAAAAAGTGCTACGAAGTGAAGTTTGAAGAATTATTTTTTGTGTTTACATTTTTTGGAACTCCTAATAATAAATTTACAAGAGTCAGATTCAGACAATGGCGAAATATTAATTGACATAGACGACAGTGAAAGTAGTGTTGAAGACGAACGTTTAGTAGTTCCACTGGAATAAGTTAATAGGTAGGTTATTCAGTTGCTATACTATATACTTCTAGGATACAAAGCCAAAATCTTTGAATTTGCTGGAATAGTATATTTACATTGTGAATAATGTTGCCATTGTATGTGTAATAATCTCAACTAGAGGAAGAGCGAGAAGGGAAAGGGGAGTCCGAAATCCGGCAACACCGCGCGGAATATCACACAACATTGGCTACTGACCGTGATGCTTTACATCTGAAACACACAATAAGCAACTGCACCTTTCCGTAAGCAATGTCAAATAGTCTTTTATAAGGCGTTGACTCTCAGGTCAACAAAGTAAATGATACTTCGTACCCCACTTGTTCTCCTTGTTTCACTCTCCCATATTTGATATTGATTAGAGGATAAAATTACATTTTCAAGATTTTTGTTGTACATTAAGGAACTGGGTTAAATCGGTTGAGAACAGTTTGAATGGGATGCTACGACCAACATCATAATTATTAGTGGGATTTACAAGATCGTTTCCTCTTTCTTAAGGGAAGTTGCTTATCTAGGAAGAAAAATGGTAGGATCTGTATGCTTTGAATGTCTTATGCAGCCTATACGCTTAAGCCTTCTATACGAAACTCCAAAATAAGTAATTAGCGGAGTAAAGGAGAACAAAGATGTCATATTTTTAATAATATTATTTTTAATTTGATAAACAATTGCCTCTTTTTTCCGTTATTTTGCCTGCAATAGACCCGTTTTTTCCCAGTATATACCAACCTCATGTCAGTTTTCTTGTATTCTTTTACTTACAATAATACACATTGAACATAAGATTTTGTAAGCTAGTTTCCAATATAATAAAGAACTTTTAAACCAAATCTGAAGCAGTTTCCACGACTAGTTTCCGAAATAAAATGTTTTGAACTTTAAAAATCGTTTCCTGAAAAAATTGTAAAAATGGACATCCCCTTTTCCCCTGGGCTCTTTATTTATGACAATTTAAGAAGGGACTACTCGGTAGCCTTATACAAACTCATGCAAACGATAAGCATACGTGCGACATGCAGGCATTCGACCTATGTTTGCGCCATGAGTGACAGTATTTCTTCTAGAATGACCTTGCCGTCTGATTGTCTTCATATGGTGGTGCTCTAAAGATATTTGTAGGTAGCGCTTATACGTAATAGTAGCGTTGGTTAATTTAGTTTATTCAGTAATATGAGTAATGTTTTTCGAATCCAGGTTTTCTGCATCAAAGACTGTAACGACAGTGATTTAGCTACAAGGGAACTAAAGAAGGAAACTAAAATTATCCAAAATTTTTGTGTTGGAAAAATTGCGACCGTAGCTATGCAAAACGTAAAACCAAAGAGCCCATTGGGAATGAAACGAAATCTTTCACTTTTACGTGCCACAGTTATGCCGGCTAGGCTAAAGGAGACAGTAATGGTTATGAAATGGTGTAATGAAGAAAATGGGGGGAAACAGAGGAACCCCCAGAAAACCCACGCACACGGTGTTTGTCCACCACAAAGTTTATTTGGCGTAATCAAACTAGGGATCCCACTCACCGGAGCCCATAGGGAATAATAGAGAAGAAATTAACGTAACTGGAGACAAAGATAGGTTAGGACATCACTGCTGGACAAATTGTATTGTGGGAGAGTCGGTAGTACATGTGAGAGGAAAAGGGGTAAATACTACAAATTATGATGGTATTAAAGCTGACAATTCGCATATCAGGACAATAAAATTGCTGAGAATCGCAACGATGAAAATTCGCTTCAAGTGGTGTACTTGTGATGGCAAAGAGCTATAATGAATTATATAATACTGTAGTAGAGACAACAACTGTATTTCGTGTCGCAATGTGAACACGGTGCACTTTGAAACTATGAACATTCAATATTAAAACTGGTTGCAGGAGACATATAGGTTTCGATTGCAATAGAGGAATAAGATTAGAGATTACACGTTCTTCGGACGCTGAATACACAACAAAAAAGTTCTATGTATTATCGTATTTGCTCTATGGAGATCAACAATGAAACCGGAAGTAGTATTCGGTTTTACTAGTTTCGCCTTTAGTGTCGAGGTAAGAGTGAAAAAAAATATATTCTTGGGACGATGAATCGAATACAAAAAACAGATTTTCGCTATCTATTTCCATTTTTGCTGTATAGAGATTAACGTTAAAACCAGAAATTGTCTACTTTGATCACTTGTTAATTAAATTGGTCAAAGACTCAATGGATCCTTGGGACCTTGAATCGATCACAGAAAACCGATTCTCATACATAACTTTCAGTTTTATATCAATGCAGATCAATACTGACACTAGCAGCAGTAGTAATTTCTTTACCATTTCCGCTTTAATAGAGAGAGAGAGTGAAGATGGTATATTTTCTTGAGATGCTCAATTAATTCTAGAAAACCGCTTGGCGCTATCTGTTACTGTGTTCTTTCTATGGTAATCAGTGCTGAAACCGTAAAATGTTTATTTCCACTACTTCCGGTTTTAGACAAGCGTTAACGGAGAAAATGGGAGCTATTCTTGGAATGGCGAATCAATTCCAGAAAACCGCTTCTTGATATACCTTACGGTTTTCTTCCTGTACGGAGATTGATATTGACACGTTGACTATAGCTCTTTTCAAATGTCAAGTTAAACACCTTTGAGAAGGTTTCCTGCTCCTTTAATTGCAGTGAAGCGACGTTGTCATCATTGTGGGGCAGATGAGAAACAGTATATAGACACACATAATTTCGTACTACTATGATTTTTGTCAATATCTGTCGCAGTACCTAGAAATATCGCGTATCATTGGCTACCGCTCAAGTAGGTTTTCATGTGAAAATAAGTATAGTAATAATTTCTGGTTTTAGCAGACAGACGACAGATATATTTCCTTAACACGCTCAATCCATTCTTAAAAAAAAAAAAAAAAAAAAAAAAAAAAAAAAAAAAAAAAAAAAAACTTGTTATATATTGAAGCTTTTATTCTATGGCAATTAATCTTGAAACCGGATATGGTTGTCGTCTACCACTTCCGAGACTTATCAGAGCCGATTGAATCTATTCTTCAGTAGCATAATAGATTCCAAAAATCGCATTCTCTATATCTTACTTTCGCTCTCTCTCTCCCTCCCTCTGTGTAGATCAATAATGAAACCGGAAACAGTAGTAAAATATTACAATTTCGAATTATAGTAAAGAATTACAGGTTTTTTTTGAGAAACTGAATCGAATTCTGGAAACTATTTGTCAATATCTAGTACAGCTTTTGTTATACTTAATTTCTACCATTTCTGTTTGAACAGCATATTAACGGAATAAAGAGAAACCTATCTTGGGACGCTTAATCGATTAAAAACTGGTTTTCGACATATCTTACCGTTTTTTCTATGGATATCAATACTTCAACCGGAAGTAACATTAAATTTATAATGCTTTCGGTTTTACTACCATATGGATGAAGATTATAAAATCTTTCAAAAATTGAATTGATTCCCGAAAACAACATGTTCTGCAGCTCTTTTCAAGGGAGAAGTTACATGAGTGGTAGCCAATGATACGAGATGTTTCCAGGTAGCTCATCTGGCATTGACAATAATCATAGTATTGCGAAAAGTCTTGAAAAGATTTTTGATTATTACTGTTAATTTTAAGGCGATCAATGTTGAGACTGCATAAGGTTGACTTTTACCACTTAGGACTTCAATAGTGGATTAACGGAGGATAAGATGGTGCCTATTCTTGAGACTCTGAATCGATTTTCAAAAACCACTTCTCGATATATCTCACCAGTTTTGCTCTAATTCCCGTCGACAAATGGAAGGACGGGTATAGCCGTTTTGTAAAACTTCCGATATTTATGTATAACATAATTTGGAAGACTAAAAATTGAAACTCATTAGCTTTTAATTCAAATATCCATCCAATTGCCTTACCATTTCAACATAACTTTAGTTAAGTCTACAAGTATTATAAAACATTAGTTAAGTCTACAAGCATTATAATGCTTTTATTGTACCAATCAATTATAACATTCAAGAGACGCCCATGCTTATATGAAGTTATTCTGTGCTCATCCGGTAACGTTTTGCCTTTTATGAGGAGCTATTCTTTTACTTTGTACATTTTCATATTTCTCGATTGAGTAGCCTAGAGCTTCAGCAGTACCCGTGTCACGACGCGCTCACACGTTTCCTCATTTTAGTGTTTACAGGAATGTTTCCCTTTATCATAAAATGTTAGGCCATTATGAAGCATTGGATTCAATTATTTTCAAACACAGGAATACGTAAGAAAAATGTATTTAAAAGTTTTGTTGATCATTTCAGTTTGGATAAAGTTTCAGTTGCCTTTTTATCATAACTTAATCAACTGAGGTATCAGTAGATTTAGCTTCGTATCAGTATTCTATATCTCTCGATCAGTATTCTATACAGTATTCTATAAGTATTTATCGTTCTACTCTGTTCTATATTCTTAAGAGGAGACTAAGGCTACTCTGGTCATTAATAACATGTAAACGAAAATAATAATAAATAGCATTTATTAAGAATGCCAAATTTTTATGTGACTTTATTAAAATTTAAGCTTGGTAAAAAAATCGCGGATTTAGAAGACAAAAGTCCTCACCACCAGGAACGACATTTTGGGAGGGCATAGACGGTAATTGTCACTCCTAGTTTTTTTTTTTTTTTTTTTTTTTTGGGACAAATACAGACCATTTAATAAAAAATCGTATTTTGGCAAGCAGTTCTTGTTGCAGGGTCTGTCACTTTTCCGTGAGAGATTTTCGAAAGTCTGGAAGAGTACTTGGTAGAGGTATACGCTCGGCAACACGTCTCCCTAGAGCATCTCAAGCATGCTCTATGGGTTGAACTCCAGGGAATACGCTGGCCATCAGATTTAATGAATATCCTCTTCCTCAAGGAGGGCGGCCACGGCAGCTGTACGATGCGGACAAGCATTGACATTCATAAAACGAAACTTTGGACCGATAGCTCCACGCAACAAACGAACATAACGGAGAATGACATTAATGCAACAACTGGCCTCTGTTATAGTCCCTCCTTCTACGAACTGCATTTCACTGAGTGTTAAATAACAAAATTGTATCTTTCGTGCCCTTACCTAGCTGAAAACGAACTCGGAGACTGATTGTCGGTTGAGAGAGAAAGTTTGGAATTTCACTATTAGCTAAGCCTAGGACTATTTTCATCATCTATTTACAAGTAGCATTAACAACGTTTCAGCTGTTGTGTGTGATCTATTGGTCTTAACGGTAAGTTCGGATATCTTATAATTAGCTATCTGTACTTTTTGCGAAACACGCACCGTGGGAGCAGATACATTTTTGGAAACCCAGTTATATTTTTGTGTACCCAAAAACTGCTGTGATAATACAGCTTGCCTGGGAAGCGGGGGTTGTCACGAGGACGGAAGGCGGACGATGTGATCTAAAGGCGCCCGTTCCCCTGGTCCCTTCTAGTGTCGTCACTGCGTAGCAGTCATAAACGTCTTCGTTTTTTGTTCCAACAACCGACGAAATTAATATATAGAGAATAAAATACGACAGAGAACGAAATACTATACAAGCGTATGAACCATAGTAACTGGAATAATAATAATAGACTCTAATAACAATAATAATAACTCAAAAAATAATTTCCTACGATGTCGAAAATTTGCATCACATTTTTCACCTTGTCATGGCACTCTGGCGCCGCGGTACGCCGGTTGCAGATCACTCGTTTAGTATACTGGGTGCATCTAAAGACCGAAACTTAAGATGCAACAACAGAAAAATGAAAGTTGTTGGAAATAGAAGGTTTTCAATCTAAAATCTCGGATTTATTCCAATCGCTCCAGCCGTTCCCGCTCCACACTGTAAGGCGTCCAGTGTTAAACGTTGACAGTGTTTTTCTGTTTAATTTGAAGGATATACGAGTATACCGTATATATTGTATATAATACTCATTGTCAAAGCTGCTTCAAGATAGATTCCCGGCGACGTCACCACCAAACAGGTCGGGACTTTGGAAATACTTTAGTAAGGCGAAGATTGTAACTCACACTGTAATGTAGGTTCCATAACTCTTTTTATTTTCAGTATAAAGTCGAAATTCCTAAATCTATATCTTGGCTATGTCACTGATTTAGATACAATCAAAACCACCAGTAGGATTTTATTGATTATAAATCTCACGACCGCAGTTGAAAATTACAACATGATTGCTTAATTTGATGCATGATTATAAAAATAATGGTTAATGCTTATGAACTAAACCTTAAGAGAACAACAGAAACGGTAATGAAAATGATAGAATTATTGTCTTGTGTAACTAATAAGGACAGAATTCTGCTTTGATAAAGAAGGAATAGGAAGAAGTTATAGCCTTGATTTTTATAAAAGGTACGGGCCACCGCACTACATTTTGACGCTCCAATTTCCTAAACTGTTAGGCCACACTTCCTATTGAAACTTGTATTTGGGAAATACATAATATAAATAATTTGTATAATGGGAATGGGAATAAAATAATTTGTCTTGGAAAACTCAATTGAATAAACTTCACCCTTCCTCCCAAAAAAATGTACCACCCCTTCAGATATTTTCATTAGATATGTCATACTGTATATTAGAGCAATTAACAAAATAATTGTTTTTGCAATATTAACAAAAGCACCTGAGCCATTTTTGAGAAAATCGTTAGAAATCTCACCCCAAGAGCAAACTACATATTGTGGATCATTTTCGATCCTGCGAGTTTAGCCATATATTTTAGCTAATTAATGAAACATTTATTTTCGAAACTTGAACAAAATAGTCTGAGTCGTTTGAGAAAATTTTCGGGAAAAACCTTGAGTAAACTACCCTTTGCTTTTTTTTTTCAGGAACAATGAGTTATTTCATGTTATTAGATTACTAATGAAATACTTATTTATCAAATCACTTGAGTTGTTTTCTAAAACGAAAAGTAGCCGAAAAATACACGAATATGCTACCCCTTGTAGATTTGTCCCAGGGAAATGATTTTTACCACAATATAGGATTGTTAAAGAAATATTTATAAATTATCAACAAAATCGCCTGGGACATTTTTGTGAAAATCGTCGATAAACAACTCACCCCCAATTCACAAACTGTCCCTACTATATTTCTTCACGTCAAATGACTTATGCCATATTGCCAGGTTATTCGTGAAATACTTATTTATGAAATACGAATAAAATAGCCTGAGCCGTTTTTGAGAAAAGCATCGATAAAAAGCTCAACCCCAAGAATAAACTACCCCTCGCAGATTTTTCCCAGGGTAATGTCTTATACCACAATATAGGGTTCTTAATTAAATGTTGATTTATGAAACTTAAAAAACTGAAACTTCCTAAACTGTTAGGCCACACTTCCTATTGAAACTTGTATTTGGGAAATACATAATATAAATAATTTGTATAATGGGAATGGGAATAAAATAATTTGTCTTGGAAAACTCAATTGAATAAACTTCACCCTTCCTCCCAAAAAAATGTACCACCCCTTCAGATATTTTCATTAGATATGTCATACTGTATATTAGAGCAATTAACAAAATAATTGTTTTTGCAATATTAACAAAAGCACCTGAGCCATTTTTGAGAAAATCGTTAGAAATCTCACCCCAAGAGCAAACTACATATTGTGGATCATTTTCGATCCTGCGAGTTTAGCCATATATTTTAGCTAATTAATGAAACATTTATTTTCGAAACTTGAACAAAATAGTCTGAGTCGTTTGAGAAAATTTTCGGGAAAAACCTTGAGTAAACTACCCTTTGCTTTTTTTTTTCAGGAACAATGAGTTATTTCATGTTATTAGATTACTAATGAAATACTTATTTATCAAATCACTTGAGTTGTTTTCTAAAACGAAAAGTAGCCGAAAAATACACGAATATGCTACCCCTTGTAGATTTGTCCCAGGGAAATGATTTTTACCACAATATAGGATTGTTAAAGAAATATTTATAAATTATCAACAAAATCGCCTGGGACATTTTTGTGAAAATCGTCGATAAACAACTCACCCCCAATTCACAAACTGTCCCTACTATATTTCTTCACGTCAAATGACTTATGCCATATTGCCAGGTTATTCGTGAAATACTTATTTATGAAATACGAATAAAATAGCCTGAGCCGTTTTTGAGAAAAGCATCGATAAAAAGCTCAACCCCAAGAATAAACTACCCCTCGCAGATTTTTCCCAGGGTAATGTCTTATACCACAATATAGGGTTCTTAATTAAATGTTGATTTATGAAACTTAAAAAAATTGTTGGAGTCATTTTTGAGAAAATCGTGTTTTTCGATTTTTACTCTTCAGTAAACTACTCTAATTTGAAGAAAACTTAGCGAACGGACGGACGGATATATATCGAAAAATCACCGAACCTAGAAGTGTAATAGGTAAATTGCGGAGAAACCGGGAGGATGCTCATTAAAAGGGAAACTTCATATTAAAAATGGAAAGTTGACATAAGATTTCATGTAGAAGAGATTTCTTTTTAAGAAAAGAAGTTGATTTAGGTGTTTGTATAACGATAAAGGTCCTAACATTACAACCCACGAAGATTTGGAGGGCTTTTATAATGACATTTCATTAGCACTATGGTTCCAATCGCAAATTATTTTTGGTTTTCTAATGTATGAAAATGACCAATGACTGATGACGGTCATTGATCGACTGGTTGGAATTAAATCTCCCTTTTTAGCACCTAGGCTATATCACAAGAGGCACACTAATGTAATATCCAAAACACATTGCTCGGGTTTGTATTTGAAGCAACTACCACCACTAAAACTTGAACCAATGATACCAACTTGTGGGATAAATCCATATTGTAGGATTTTTTAACATTTGCTTTTAGAAAAGGGATAAAAGAAGTTTTCGTCGAAATTGGCAGCTTAGGTTTATGTGGGATTTTTACACCTTATCGACGCCAACAATTATTTTATGGTCCGAAAATAGTCTAATAAATCTTCAATCTAAAATCAGGTTAATTGTAATTTTATGCTACAAACACATGGTAGAGGAAAATGTCTTTAAAAAAACTGCTATCGGCGGCCAACAAACTTAAATTGTGCTCTGGCATTGAAAATATATACTGCGAAATGAAGATGTTTTTTTTAATTTTTTTTTATTTTCTTTTCTTCTTATTTTCATATTAATTTTTGTTGTTACATCCACTACAAGATGATGGCACAAAGGAATGGCAGAAATAATGTTTTGAAAACAATATATATATATATATATATATATATATATAACGTTTGAAGTTAGCGTAACTGATTTGGAACCATAATCATAATCTGTCACGAAGGACATACAATGGCGGTAATTATGTGGATTGATTGATAATGTGTGCGGGACTACGTATACCAAAAGTGCATTCGCGGTCTCATTGTTAAGACCCGTACTCCGAGGTCATATATTCAAGGAATTTTCAAATGAAAAGGCACGAAACGTCGTAGAAACCAAACGTCGTATGTTGAAATAGGAATATATCGCTTTGAATTAAAGTACTGCGACAATTAAGGAGAGAATGTAGTGTCCGACCTGTAGTGATTCTGCTCCACGATTACGCTTGTAAACACGTCTCGCAGGTCACACGAAGTGTACTGAATAAGTTGAAGTGGGAGCAGCTCAGCCCTACAGTTTGGACATATCTCACGGCGACTTCAATCTGTTTGGTCCGCTAAAAAGACATCTCAAAAGGCAAGCGCTTGAACTCGGACGAGAACTGAAAGAAACAGTGGAAGACTGGTTGCTATCACACCCACTGGATAGCATAAACAGTGGGATAGTTGTGCTCAGGTGTCTGGTAATTACTTTCGAACAAAGACTTCGATTATATCCACAGTGTCATCTTTCACCTTTCCATTTGAACACCCCTCGTATATCTGACTTCAATATAATAAAATGAATACATTCTTTGTATCAGGTCTAGTTAGAGAGAACGATGAGAAGCAAAACTTGGCTGCCATAATGGTTTTCTGTTTTTGATAAGAACTGCTTCTTAACTGTTATATAATGATCCAACTTTTTTTAAATCACCAACTTTTTAATGCGATAAATTTGTGTTCTTCTATCGCAAGCATGCATACTATTAATTAAACCCACAGTGCTAATAATATTATCAAGCAAACAGGTGGTAGCAACGATCCTCCAGATCCTTGGAGGAGGGGTGAACCTCGAAACTGTTTTGCACAGGGCTTGGGTGTTATTCCAGTAATGGGAAAACTTATTTAGGAAGGGGCCAAAAGAAAAAATAACACTTTGGCCGGCTAATATTCAAAGAAAAAGAACAATTAGGTGGCCTATACATTTTCCTAAAAAAAAAAAAAAAAAAAAAAAAAAACTTCTTGTAATACTAAGCCCATGATTGAAAAACTATAAAGTAGAAGTGCTAGATGAAGTTTGTACAGTATTTCTACAAGTTTCTCACAATATTGATTAAAGTGGGATTCACGGATTTTCAGAAGTGAAGTTAAATTCTGTAGATCAGGACTCATACTGCGGACCTTGTGATGGACAAACACAGTGCTCGTGGGTTTTCTCGGGATTCTCCCGTTTCCTTCCACTTTCTTCATTCCACCATTTCACTCATCTCTCATCATCACCGTCTCCTTTAGCCTAACCGGCATAACCGTGGGACGTAAAACTTAAAGATTTCATTTCATTTTTCACATTGCGGACCTGATAGAATGTTTCAGCCGGTGGCATCGGTTCCGTGGGCCGTAGTTTGCCCATCACTGTTCTAGTCTACAGATGGATAAGACAAAACCGGTTCCGTCACCATTGTGCCAAGTTGCTGCATAATTAATATCAGTGCCAGACCTTAGTTATGCACTGAAAAATTTTGTTTATTTTTGTAAGGTGTTGGCATGTCTGCACTCCTATTCTTTGCTGTCTTGGGTTATAGATTGTTTTCTTTCTTTAACTGCAGTGACCAAACGACCTGGGCTCTACACCAATCACATAAATGTTTTGCTTTACCTCTGATACATCGAAAGATTTCGATATACGATTCGTGGAGCCGTCTTGCGAACGCACGCTTGACAAAACGTTAAGCACCAAAAGTTCACGAACAATATTACCGAACTTTGAAGACGTGCTGATGATTTGGTTTCGCAAAAACACATCCTAAATAAATCTAAAGACATTGTATCCTCGTGAGATGTTCTCCGTACAATGGAGATGACAGAGCCAAAATTTCATGCATAGGAGTTGTAAACCGCCCCCCTTCCCCCTCACGTTCTATAGGAAGGAAATTCGGTATATATAGGTGAATTAAGCAATGTAGGCAGTGGTGAATGATATTACGAGGAGTGTTCGATAATTCCTGATATAGAAGATCTTCCATTTTCCCACATAGTTCCCTTTCACTATATTGCACTTCTCCCAACAATGTTCTAGAGCATGAATACCAGTTTTTAAAAAAAAATCCTTGATTGCTATACTGGAAGTCATTCTTCGACAGCCTGCTGCCTTCGACTTTGTTCTTCGCGGGTGCTACTTAATCTTGGGAAACACGTGAAAGTCACTTGGGGCAAGATCTGGAGAGTGGGGAGGGTGCTCAAGTATTTCATACCTGACATCGGCAATAGCGGTGGAGGAAAGGTGACTTTTGTGAGTAAAAGCATTGTACTGCAGCAGCAGCACTTTCATGTGTAGCTGCGTTTCCCCTTGATTGCCCGCCTTACTTTTGGAATCAGTTGGGAATAGTAGTCACTTGTAATTGTTGTGGAACCTGAAGATAATCAATGAAAAGTATGCCCTTATTATATCCCCTTCCAGAAAAAAATGTTTGCCATAATCTTGCCATCTGATTGCATTATCTTGAATTTCGTGAGGGGTGGACATCATGAAGCCGCCACTGCATGCTATGTTGATTGGACTTTGGACCGCAATGATGTACACCTTGTCTCAAAAAGGTTGAGCGCATTCTTTATTGGTGTTTTGAGGCAAAAATTTTCAAAGTCCAGCTTCGGGTATCTTCGGGAAAAAGTAAGCCAGGTTCGAACCTCCAAGCCAGCCTTTGCAAAAGGGTAAAAGTTTGCAGATTTGTTTTTCTTCTTTTAAATATAATAAGACTTGTTACCAAGTGTTTAAAAAAGCAACATTGATTGAAATACTAAATGATACAATATTTCGAAACGTTTTTATTAATGTGAGCACATGCTTGTTTGTCATTTAGCTCTCTATACGTAATGGAACATTTAAATACGTTAAAGAATCTTTCCATATGTAAAAGAATGCTCAAAATTAAGAAATAGAACATAATTATCGCCTGAGTACTAAAATAAAACTCAAAGTAGAACAGAAACTGCGTTTGTAATGGATATGAATGTCATAATCATCTTGAGATCCGTTATACGTTGCTAGAAGCTTAGTTTTAGAAGTCCTTGTGTTAGCTCATTGGTAAGCTGTCGGATTTCAAATCATATGGTTGAGAGTTCGATTCTCGTCTGGGCCAATACTTTTTTTAAAATTGCATTTTCCGCAATGCATGAAAAATTATATAAAATAATTACATTAAAATACATAAGTTGTTTATATATAACATAATAATTGCAGAACATAGTAATTATTATGTTTAAAATATAACATCTGAGATAATTTTCACAGTAGGTCGGTATTATATATGAGGATGTAAATACAAGTTAAGAAACTCGTTCAATAGCAATAAATAAATCATGTAGTGTATTTATTTGCAGCTATTTGTCATATAGAGAGTAATTCTCAACATTCATAATACAGAATGTCATTTATGTTCTTGAAAAGTTATTCGATGCATAAACAGAGGGTATAAACAGAGAATCCAAAGTCGGAACGCTCGCAAAAAAAATTCATGAACCCCAATGGTCACGTGAGCAGACTGGAATTGTGCTTATGAAGCATGCCACAGCAGAAAGTCTTTACATAGATTTTCAATTCAATTCCTGATATATGCTTTTGCAATGTGGAAGTGGTGATGCCTTGAGTCGCCTCTCTCTCGCTCGCTCGCTCGCTCACTCTCTATTTATACAGAATATAAAAGTGGATTTATGTGTGTGTTTCAACATAATTCTAATATATCTAGAGCAATTTTAACTATATTTCTTACAGTCTGGAAAAAGAGTACTGTCGGGATACATATCAAAAATGCTAGAAACGGTTCGATATTAGTATCGAATCCATAGTTTCGTGGTCGCTTAGGTGAATAGCTCTACTTTCAATTCAAGTCCAATTAAGCTCCCATTAGCACCCAGGGTGGTTACGTAGCGACATAAAGATATCGAAATCAACCGATATTAGAATCGAATCGTAAGTTTTCAGCGCCGCTAACAGTGTAGCATTTCCCATTAGTCCACATTAGTCCCATTGCCTAGAGGGCAACATATTTGCAGAGTGCAAATTTTAAAACTTGAATAATATTTTAATTTTTTCCGTATGAAAAAGTTAAAAATCATGAGCAAATATACTATTTCACGAACAATCCTCTTTTACTATTCTAATATGTTTAATAATTGCGTAAGAAATGTAATAGTAATTCAGAACATGTTTCACAGTTGTTATTTTTGTTACATAGTTGTAGCTATAGCATGTAGTGAGTGGAATTTAACTGTAATAAATTCAGTAATTAACCATATTCGAATTAAGTTTTATTTTTAAGTTCGGAATGAAGGGGCGGAGAAATATGCAGTTATTGGCGGCACCGAGCTTTTCTACATTTTACTTTCAAGATCTCCATTTTTCTTTTGTCATTTGTTCCTAATAAAAAAAGTTCAGTCACTTTTGGATTGTCATAGGATAGTAGGAGTTGGATTTTGGGATGCAGCCTGTGAGATTCTAGAGGAGCTAACTGCTTGAAAAAATATTTTTGAATCATCTGTAACATATGAAATAAGGATATGTATCATAAAAAATTGAAAGTAACTATGTCTGCGTAATCATCACGGTCAAATTGCAAAGTCAAATGAATTGACGTTTGGTATATAATCAGGCTCCAATCCCAACTGGGAAGTTATCATACGCGTGTCACTTTCATTATAATACATATCCTTAGGGGGAGTTGAAGTCCGAATTTTTGCGAAAAATTTGGTATCTCACAAGCCGTTCAACTGAGAGCTGAAATTCAGCATACAACTCTTTATTAAAAATAAAGAGAATATGCCCTGGCATTTTTTAAAATTGTCTTTTATGAGCGGGGGGACGGGGGTGCCTTTTCTATATAGTGGAAATTAATAGTGGGTTGATTTGTAAAAATAATCGAAAACGATTGATATTAGTTGAGAAAAAAATTGAGTAATGCAAACTAAAGTTCTTTTTGAATTTTATACCCACTGCTTTCTATTTATAATTGCTGAAGCTGGTGTTTAATATATGGAGCGTTCCGAGCATAAGGCAATCAAGCCATAAAGTTAGAGAAAATGGCCATAAAATTTGTATTCTAAACGTAATTACATGGGCATTTTCAATTTTTTTTTTTTTTTTTTTTTTTTTTTTACGTTGGTCTACTTTTCCTTGATTCGAAACTTTTAAATTTCACCCTATTTTCTACTGAATGTGTCTGTAAGGCAACAAAGAAATAATTACATATGATAAATTTAAATTCATTTTAAATCGGAAAATGAGAAACACTTTGCCATTATATATCGTAAAGGTCAGACCCACCAGTATTGTAACAAAGAGGTGCTTGAGCCAATGACGGTAGAAATTCAAACTCCGATAAGTGATAATTTCACAGTCTTGTTTTATTACAAGTGTAATCTCTTTAGTCAATGGAGAGGAGGACGTGGGTCATCGGTCAGAGTTGATGTCGATGGGTTTTGGTGGGTCGGAGTTGGTCGCAATGGTTCAGAGTGGTTCATAGTTGGTGGTGGGTCAGAGTGGATCACGATGGTTGATGGGTCAGAGTGGGCCAATGGGTCATTTGGGTGGTGGGTGATAGTGGGTCATGGTGGGTCGTGGATCAAATTTTCATTGACCCACACCATCTCTGGTTAAAATTGTACTAAAGATAAGAGGCACCGAAGATGCATGTCGGCTATTATGCTCAAATTTTGCGCATGGATAGTACTTTACCAGAAAGCAATAAATCTGAAACGGTTCACGGTATCACCTCCTAGAACTCGAGATGTAGGGGTTTGTCTGATTGGCTAAATTAAGACGTCAATGATTTATCCTTCAACAACCAAGCTTTTTATAATCGTTTCCGTGGGGAAGTCAGAAGAACACGTGCCTAGTAATCGTAATATTGATAGTTCGCGTCCACCCCGGCGTATTTGTTTTGTGTTTTTTTGATTCACCTAAATATAAACAAATCACACATATAGGCATTTTAACATATTTTGGGAGAGTAATTTTTGTGGTTCGTTGGCGTTTCATCGCGTCTCTGCCGCTGGTAGTAAAGTTTTCAAAATTGAACTTGGGCCATCACGGATCGTCGCTGCGGGGCCACCAATTTCTGGCGAGAGGTTAATAGTTGACCATCTGTACTCCACCGACGCTTACAGCTTAGGGTAATGAACGATGTCCTTGCCTTGTAGACTTCATGACTACCGACGTCGGCAGTCAACTAGCTTTTAGTATTCCTTTATTAACCATCTATCGTTCATGTTTGTACACGGTGTTGTCATAATAATAATAATAATAATAATAATAATAATAATAATAATAATAATAATAATAATAATAATAATAATAATAATAATAATAATAATAATAATTATTATTATTATTATTATTATTATTATTATTATTATTATTATTATTATTATTATTATTATTATTATTATTATTATTATTATTATTATTTGTAGTAACAGTAGTATAATTGATGATAGAATAATTATTGTCTATGTATTGTCTAGGTAGGACTACACACAGGATTTGGCTCGTTTTGGTTCGACTTGACTCTAATCCGAGTCGAGTTGGAAGATATTTTTCGCGCCGAGTCCAAGAGTAGACCTCAAAGATGTCTGTTTCGAGTCGAGTCGAGTTTCAAAGAAAAGTCGTTCGTGCCCATCCCTACTAATGAGAGCTTAATCGGAGTTAAGCGAAATTGAAAGTCTCACTATTTATCTAAGCGACCCCGAAAACTATGAATCTAATATCGATCATTTTCTAGCAATCTTTTATATGTATCCCCCTCCCATTCACCATAGGTAACCCGACAGCACTCTTTTTGAAACTATAAGAAATGTGGTTAAAATTACTCTAGGCCAGTGGTTCTCAATCTAATTCCTATCACGATCCCCTTTTATCACACGCTCTTGCCAGCGACCCTTTTATAATTTGTTTTATAATAAGCTTGTGTGGGATTTTTAACATACCTACTTCTATAATAGTAGAATCCATTTTTTTGGTTTATAGTGAACAGTGCCATGGAAAATCATTGCCCGGGGCGAGAGTATAGTACGATGTCACCGTATATATGAGTGACGTCGACAGACTAGCTACGAAGCGCCACCATGGTTGGCACGAAGCTCAATAACATTTTCAAAATAAACCCTACCTTTCCTTAATTTTGAGCACATTTTATTACGTTTTCCTTCTATTTTACACATGTGCACATGCACTTTCCTAACATGAGTAACACACTTCCTCCGAAATGTGTGGCCCCTTTTTTAGGCGTCCGGCACTGACAGTGGATACAGTAACTGTAATATCTATATTCCCAACGACGAAGGTGATGGTTCAAGATGGATGTTAAACTCCTTCATTGAAGAGGCCATTAACGTATCCGATCTAAGCCCACAACTTCTTGACCAAATAATAGAATGATCATGCGACAAGTCTTTGCAACTGGTTTTCTGTAACGAAGACTTGGACAAGTTCTGCCTGATGAGGAGAGAAGAATATCCTGGTCTGGTGATTGCTGCTTTAAAAGTAATAATTCCATTTGCTATATCGTACTTGTGCGAAAGTGTTTTTTTTATGGTAAACATTAAAACAAAGATAAGAAATCGCTTATCAGTTGAAAATGGCTTGATAATGTTCATCATGAAGATTGAACCGGGCATTGCTGCACTAGTGAAATTACACCATGCTTAGGTATCTCATTAGGTTTTAATTTTAATTGTATTTCAATGTGCAGGTTTTGTTTCATGTGTATTTTTCTAGTATTTCTATATACAGTTCTCATTAGTTTTATATCATACCTCTTTGATTTAAATTCATTTTTAAACAACTCTACTAACTAACTAACTCTATGGCCTATGGAACCCGGAGGTTCAATGCCGCGTTCACAAAAGCTCTACACTGACTTCTATCCTTAGCCAATTGGATCCAGTTTCTAATTTGTATTCTTATCTCAGCGAGATCCATCTTAATATTCTAGTCCCATCTGCGCCTAGGTCTTCCTAATGGTCGTTTTCCGTTTGGTCTTCCTGTCAAGACTTTGAAAGCGTTTCTACTTTCTTCCATTCTAGCTACATGACCTGCCCACCTAAGCCTCCTAGACTTGACGACCCTAACAATGTTGGGTAACCGTATAAATTATGTAGTTCCTCGTTATGAAGTTTCCGCCATTCCCCATTCCCGTTCCTCTTGGGTCCGAATATTCGTCTAAGGATCTTGTTCTCAAATACTTTCAGTCTATGTTCTTCCCTCAGAGTAAGTGACCATGTTTCGCAACCATACAGAACAACAGGCATGATTATCGTTTTGTATATTTTAAGCTTCATATTTCTCGACAGAATTCGCGACGACAAGATACTTTGAACCGAATAGTAACACGAATTCTACACCCTTTGAAAATGTTCAGTAGACTTATTTTTTATTGTTCTTTACAGTGTGTATAAAAAATAAAAGTATGCCTATCAGAACAAAATTAAAAATAATATTTAAAAATAATTTCTGGTATTAGATTCTAACTATATTTATCTCTTCCGCCTATCTTCGCGATCCCCTAGGGGCCGCGACTCCCAGGTTGAGAAACCCTGCTCTAGGCACACATGAGTTATGATGGAACATACATACATACACTTTTATATGTATAAATGCAGATAAGAGAGAGTTGAGAGAGAGCGATTAAGGAATTACCGCTCTCAATCTCTTCACTTTACTTTTGCGATTCGTGAATTTCTTACGTGACAGTTTGGGGCTAGCTAGTTTTTTTTGTCTTGAACCACGATCCGATTTTCGATATGCTCGACCTAAATGCTGTAATGCGAATATTGAGAAGTTATCTGCGATGAAAGTAGCTGCAAATAAATACATTACATAACTCATTTATTGCTATTACACGATTTTTTAAATTTGTATTCAATATTCACACATAACACACCGACGTTCTGTGAATACCTCAGATGTTATATTTTAAAGATAAGAATTACTTATGTCGTGAAATGATATGAATATATATATTCAACTCATATATACAAGTGATGGTATGAAAATATATATACAACTGATGAATTGTAATGTAACTATTTTACATAATTTTCATGCATTGAGGAAAGTAGAATATCATAAAATAATCTCATCTGAACGGGTATCGAACTCACGATTTAAACACTCGGTGGTGTACCACTGAGCTAACATGACCGCTTTTCGGAATCTGCTTCTGAAATATAACTGAGCTCATACGTAAATGCTCTTTTCCGTATGGAAATCACAATGACGAAACGAGAGTGTGAATACATAGTCTCGAAATATTGTATCATTAAGTATTTCAATCAATGTTACTTTTTTCTACACTTAATACCATTTCAACATGTCTTATTATATTTAACAGAAGGAAAAACATATCTGTACATCTTTTCCCGATTACTAAGGTTGGCTTTGGAGGTTCGAACCAACAGCTTTAGTTTACTGTTTTCCGAAGATACCCGAAGTTGGACTTCGAAAGTGTTCGTCTCAAAACAGCTATCATCATATCGCTCAATCTGTTTGGTATATGGTATATGTTTTTATACGTGTAAAGTCAGTATAACAATTCATTCTTTAAACAGCTTTTCGTATGTATTAATATTTCTTTATAAAAACTGTTTTTAATATTATTATTACGGCGCACCATTTTCAGATTTCTTTCGCGAGTCGTTGATCAAGTCGTTCGCCACCAGCGTTGCCAGACTCACAGCTCGGAATTATTCCAAAACCTGATCGAACTTATGCTAGATTCGGTCAAATTATGCTAGATCCTCATAATTACTAATTCAGGAGTTTTAAAAAAAGGAAGTTGAGATACGATAACGTAACTTAAAATACACAGAGAGCAAGAATGCATGGATAGAACTCAATACTTCACGCACCAAAATTTTAACTCAACTAAATTACTGCAGTCGTTGTCAGACTCAATGGCGTATATATCGTATAAATGAATGCAAAGTTTTTCTTTACATATTTTGAAAGAAAATTACTTCGCAGCATAAGCGGAGTTGGGAATCATCTGCTGGGGGGGGGGGCAGATTTTTGGTCGGTCTCGGAGCTGTCATTTCAGGAATAAATATGATCATGAAGTCAGAAATAAAGATGGTGAAGTTGCCAAAAAGTTGGGGGGAGAATGGCCCCCATAGCTCCGCCCATGCCTCGGAGTTAAAGGATTAGAAAACCCTGGGTGGAGCCACAAAAAAAAAGCCCAAAGCCGTTCCGAACTTACTTCGGAAAATAAGACTGCCTGTATGGTTTACCGAGTGTATGAATCAATGGAAGAGGATACATTTCTGCCGTTCTTTTTCTTCCCACGACCAACTTCTTTCTCATCTCCAGGTTTTACGGCTTTTTGATAACTTGCTGAAATTGTGCTAGATTTGGGCAGGATGCTAAAAGCAAGATGCTAGATGCTAGAGACATGCAAATTATGCTAGATCTAGCATCATTATGCTAGATCTGGCAACGCTGTTCCCCACAATAGGCGTGTCGTGCAAGTAACCAATCACACGCCAGGTACTAGCTTTTACCTTATGCTTCCTTCTCACAGCTCAGAACATTAGTAACTATGGATAGACGTACAGCAGTAATTACTTTATGGGAGTTGGAAGGTTATTCTGCAACTGCAGCTAGCAGGCGAGTAGGTGTCCCGGCCTCTACAGGAAGGCGATGGATTCGGAAATATGGTGTTACAGGTCAGACTGGTAATTTACGATCTCCTGGTCGTCCGCATGTGTCAACCGAAGCCCAAGATGCGAGATTAGTAAACGAAGCCCGGTTAGACCCACTAAGGACGTCTGGACAGCTAAGGGAAGCTTCTCTCTTTCCTGGTAGTAAGCATACAGCTCTGCGAAGGCTTCGTCATGCTGGGTTACGTGGCCGTGTTGCTGCCGTGAAGGAAAAACTCTCAAACGACCACAAAATTTACCGTCTCGCGTTTGCACAGGCGAATGTGGGTCTCAATTGGGAAAACGTAGTTTTCTCAGATGAATCCATATTCACAACATCAAAGGAGGGACGCCGTTTTGTGTATCGTCCGAGAGGCACCCGATATGACCATGGATATGTGGCTGCTTGCAATCGCAGTGGCCATGTATCTATTTTATGTTGGGGTTGGATTTCCAGTCGCGGAGCAGGACAGCTTCATAGAATTGAAGGACATCTGGACAATGCTCAGTACTTAGACATTATCAGTAATATCATGGTGCCATCTGTACGAGTATTTCAGCCTGATGGTGTAATTCAGTTCCAGCAATACCAGTCGCCAATACATACTTCCCATGTGGTTCATGAATGGTTCGCAGGGCACCCTGAGATTGATTTAATCGACTGGCCGCCTCGTGGAGCAGACCTCAATCTCATGGAAAATATGTGGGCAGAAGTGAAGCGTACTCTAAGGGAAAGTTGGCCTGAGGCAGATCCACCAAGAACTCAGGATGACCTGTGGCATCTTGTTTCCGAAGCATGGCTGGAGGTAGGGGAAGGAGATAGATTTGTCACCCATGTAATAGATTCCATGCCCAGAAGAATGGGGCGTGTAATAAATTCAGAAGGGTCTTGGACACAATATTAATGCCCCCCCCCTTAACTCGCGAAAAAAGCCCTTTTCAGGGCTACCTAAACGCTTCTGAAAATATTTCTAGAAGTAAACCACTCCTTGTATCCGATTTCTGTGCAATCCTACTAACAAAAGAATGATAATTAGCTGTAGGCTTTGAACTCAATACCTCTTCAGTGGCAAGTCCGTACTCTACCAGTGAACTAACATGAACACGCAAACCCAACCTGAAGAAACACGACTTTCAATTTCTGGTATTCGATGACAATGATGCTCATATACTTTGCAAATGTTGTATTCAACTTGGGATATTCCGCAACACACACACACACATAAACAAAGCGAGAGAGAGAGAGAGAGAGAGAGAGAGAGAGAGAGAGAGAGAGAGATGAATACACAAAAGCATATTCAACGTATTCGAATGAGACTCGGGGGGCGCGGTGGCTCAGTGGTAGAGCGTTCACCTCTGGTGCTTGGGGTCCCGGGTTCGATCCCAGCCCCCGCCAAGTGAACTTTGTGGTGGACAAACACCGTGCTCGTGGGTTTTCTCGGGGTTCTCCCGTTTCCTCCCACTTTCTTCATTCCACCATTTCACTCATCTCTCATTATCACCGTCTCCTTTAGCCTAACCGGCATAACCGTGGGACGTAAAACTCAGAGATTTCATTTCATTTCATTTCGAATGAGACTCTAAGTAACGACATTCCGTTCTAAAGAGAATTTGTGTTTCTTCCCGTGACGTTAAGGGGATCGGGAAAAGTTGTGTCTTGAAGCAGGATACGACTTTGGATACTCTGTTTATACACTTTCTATATCCGTAGGAATATACTGTATTTCACGAATATAAATAACATACTGTAATGAGAATATTGAGAAGTTAAATCTGTATGACAAATAGCTGCAAATAAATACACTACATAACTTATTTATTGCTATTAAACGATTTTCCTAACTTGTATTTAACATTATCATATATAATACCGACCTACTGTGAAAATTATCTCAGATGTTATATTTTAAACATAATACTTACTATGTTCTGCAATTATTATGTTATATATAAACAACTTGTGTATTTTAATGTAATTATTTTATATAATTTTTCATGCATTGCGGAAAATATAATTTTAAGAAAAAGTATTGGCCCAGACGAGAATCGAACTCTCAACCGTATGATTTGAAAGCCGACAGCTTACCAATGAGCTAACACAAGGACTTCTAGAACTAAGCTTCTAGCGATGTATAACGGATCTCATGATAATTATGACATTCATATCCATTACAAACGCAGTTTCTGTTCTACTTTGAGTTTTATTTTAGTACTCAGGCGATAATTATGTTCTATTTCTTAATTTTGAGCATTCTTTTACATATGGAAAGATTCTTTAACGTATTTAAATGTTCCATTACGTATAGAGAGCTAAATGACAAACAAGCATGTGCTCACATTAATAAAAACGTTTCGAAATATTGTATCATTTAGTATTTCAATCAATGTTGCTTTTTTAAACACTTGGTAACAAGTCTTATTATATTTAAAAGAAGAAAAACACATCTGCAAACTTTTACCCTTTTGCAAAGGCTGGCTTGGAGGTTCGAACCTGGCTTACTTTTTCCCGAAGATACCCGAAGCTGGACTTTGAAAATTTTTGCCTCAAAACACCAATAAAGAATGCGCTCAACCTTTTTGAGACAAGGTGTACCTAGGTTCCACACAGCCATAAGAATACATAGCCAAATCAATTCAACTCTCTCCACTGTTCGGATTTTTGCGCACTCGTGCTATGTGAAAGGAATTTTAAAGTTTACAAGAGAAGGAGAATCTTTGTTTTAAATAGAACGTCACTTCAGTTTCCGTATTTCAAGATAATTTATTGAGAATCTGGTTTAAGATAGATTAACAGGGAAAATAATTGAAATATTTTCATTTTTCTAATGCTTTTCCCTCGTACGTAAGGTGTTGGTCAGGGCTGGATTAACTTATCTGGAGGACCGTGGCTAGAAAAATATATGTGGCCCCTGCTGACTTCACCTAATAAATATCTTTCAAAGTACAGTACGAAAGTTAAGAGAATGTGTTTAATATTTTTGGTCATTTTATTTTATGATGATGATTATATCGTCATGATTCTTTTTAGAAAGCCAGTTGAGATTTTGATCAGATTGGAGGACCCTATTCACCTGGAGGCCCGGGCTATAGCCTCCTTAAGTCCCTCCCTTTATCCGGCCCTGGTGTTAGTGCATGTGCTTTCGTGTGCATTGCTTAAGCTGCTATCCCGATACTAGTACGTTCTCTGGTTTAAAATTAGAGAGGTTGAAAAATTTCGTATCCGATTCTCTGAAACCTATCGTCTATTTATGTTCATCCTGAGAGTTATCGAAAGTCATGTTAATTATTTATTATCTGCACTCATACTGTTTTTTTTTTTCTGATGCGGTAGTGGGAAGTCTGCATGTGATGTTTTGATTGGACTATAGAATATAAATACACTTACCAACTGGTCAATATTTGTTCTCATTTCATTCTTCCTTCTACGATTTTGTAAGATTATTACATGGAAATTGTCGAACAGTGGACATTCTTTCAGAAAATAGTTGACTTTTTATTAAAAAGTTAGACTTTTTACATGTAAATTTGAAAACATTTTACCTTGTGGATGATGTTGAATCTGCATTGGTTCTTGAATCAGAATTGTAGTTGCCCCGGCCAGCATTTTTTGACTGAAGTAATGCATGATGATGTTCCAACAAGTATTTGTAAAATTCTTCATAATTCATGTTCATGAAACTACGTACATTTTAGTACAATGATCGATCCCGTAACTGACTGTATTAACGAGCTTTTTTTACATTAAGCATTGACTAGAAAAAACACTCTTTACTCGCTGCATTACCGTACTGGTAAAATCGCAAAACAAATTTGATAGCTGGAAATTTCAATGCTATTGTTACTTCTGAAACATACTCTTCAGCAACATATTATCACTACTCTTCAGCAACAGTTAAATTTTCATTTTAAACTAAGAACACATATAAGATAAGAGACACATAATGAGTTATTAGGCCTAAGCTATGTGCTATATGCCTATGCTTATATAACTACTTACATAACTTTCGTCATTTATAGTTTCGTCTTTCATTGATTATTTTCTGAAAGATCAAAGGGAGTTACAGAGTACAAATTCAACCGAACTCATTGACCTGAATCAAACTTGGCAAGGTGTAAATCTTGACGTTAAACTAATGTGAAATAAATATGATGTGCAGGCTTTTATTTCCCGAGTTAGATGAGATCAAATTTAAAGTTTGGACTTCGACACATTTTAGAGAATCAATTTTAATAAAGAGTTGATTAAAAACCAATGAAGGACAGTTTTCTAACGCAATTGGGAAACACTAATTTTTAAAGCAAAATATTGAACAAATACAAATATGATTAAATGTCAGACTATTCAAAAATAATTGAAATGATGTCTCGACATTGAAAAATCGCAAAATGTCGGACATACTCGGCAAACGCCGAAAGGATGGCAACCCTAATTTCACTGAAATTACCTGTGAAGAAACATAAATGTTCTTTTTCGGTATCTTATCAATGCTTTTCACTTACTAATATTGATATGATTCAAATGCCGGAAAGAGATGGGGAACTACTTGTTTACTAACACGCTGAATCACAAGAACTATTAATATATCTCCCAATTTAGATTCAATTCCAGATCTCGGATACAAATTCAAAAAACGATTTAGACTGTAATTCTGATCCGACCACTTCTACCTCACAAGTTGGCAATTTTGTTATGGTAGGCATATGCACGTTCGGCGCAAGACGCGAATTTGATTCCAGGCGGGAGCTCATGTGGTTCGATAGCCACGTTAATCAGTAGGTCCACGTCTCATATAGCCTAGCTGGTGAAAGAGACGCTCAACTGAAACTAACAACATTCCGGGTGGGAACTGAACGGGTTAGGACATAACGATAAGGCGGAAGTTCGTGTCAAATGATTCAGTGCTCAAAAGGCATGCTAAAATCCGAACCAAACAATCAAGCTGCAGAGACACATGAGATGTTCATGTACGTTCAGCACGACAAAAGATTACGTTAAACAACTTATTTTTTTCAGGGCACGGGAGAGATAGTGAATATTGAGAAAAGCACTATGTTATTAAACATTATATAAAATGCATCTTTTAGATAAATGTTTATCTAAAAAGTTAATTTCAGAGACAGATTAAACATTTATGGATAGGATGTTTATCTCACAAGGAGACTTACGAAAGTGAAACTCACCGATTTGAATGAAACTTTGTAGACTTGTAAAACATCGAAAAATAATCAACGCGTTTTTTTTTTTTTGTTTTTTTTTATTTCGGCATTGGTGCGGGTTTAAGAGTAGAAACAAACATTGAACGTTTGAGGTGATCTTGAAGCATAGACAGAAAACAATTACTTAATGTAGAAAGAAAACATACTGCCAGGGGGTTTCAGGACAGCTGATTCAGAATCTCACGTCTAAATTAGAAACTGCAAAATTGTGGATCTAATATGGTGATTACAATTACAAAAGTCTTCTGGTTTGAAATGGTCTGCAGTTAGCCAAGAGCAATTATCCACTATCGCAGGCAGGGGTTACTGCGAGGAGGTTGCAGAACGATTTGAAACACCTTTCTCTACTTATTTTAACGAGATGCTTGATTAAAGTGCATCTCTATACCTCTCATATTCGGGGCGCTTGTTTATAGTGAGTCTCCTCGCTTGTCAATATGTCCGAGTTTCATATATCCTCAGTTGTTATAATTATAAATTTATTGAAACACATTTTACAGTAATGATATTCCGTAAAAAGATGTATGATGCATAAACATAGTTTACACAACGCACACCTTATTACAGCAATAACTGCGCACAAATTGCAAAATGATGCACAATCTTTGAAATAAAATGTTATGGGATTGTCATACGTAGGAGGTTTTTATTACAAATAACCGCTTTCGTATCACAGGTACCTAACAATATTTGCAAATGTGGGAGAAAAAACCTATTTATGAATCAAAGATTGGATCTTAATTATATTATTACGGAGATGTTAATTTATGTTATAGAAAGGACAATGCCAGAAAAATGTCCCGAGATGTTTTCCCAGGAACTAAAGAAGAGTACATCAAGATGCCAAATCCAGTTGTTCCTGCAAAAATGGTTTCTATTTTGAGATACTCTTCTGAGGTTTAACTCGGGACTCAAATATAATATAAATCACTTAAATACGCACCCCCACTAGTGAGAGGCGATGGGACTCACTTTAAATAAGCACCCCGAATAGTGATAGGTGCAATCAAACATGAAGGTTTCAAATCGGTTTCCAACCTTCTCGCAATAACTCTTGCCTCCTATGATTGTTCTTGGCTAACTGCAAACAATTTCAAACCAGAAGACTTTTGTTAATTGTAATCAACATACTGGATCCGCAATTTTGACGCCAGATTTTGAATCAGCTGTTCTAAAACCTCCCTTGTTTCTTCAATATTAAATGATTGTTTTCTGCCTATGCTTCAAAACCTTCCCTAACGTTCAAAGGGTTATCGAGAGACCTTAAACCCGCACCATTGCCGAAATTAGAAAAAATACGTGTCGATTATTTTTCGATGTTGTACAAATCTGCAAAGTTTCATTCAAATCGATGAGTTACACTTCCGTAAGTTTCCTTGTTAGAGACGCATTCAGTAATATAATAATGATGGCCAAAAGAATTATCTTACACAATGACCAGGACTATTACAAGAATATTTTTTAATTCTAGAAATTACATACAAACTGTGGAAACAAAGTTGTCAGTTATTTTCTAATGTGCAATTTTTGTACTGACTGCTCTTGTTTCAATGTAATTAAGTTTGCTTAAAGTGTCAAATGTGGAATACATTTAAATTCATTTGATCAATACAAGAGCAACATCAAAAGTCCTGTTCATCTATCCGAAAAGCAATTCCAAATGTCCCATATTGAAAGTCTAAGTACTTAGCAAGAAAATGCAAAAATTAGCTACGCGTTAAAATTCTCAGCATATCCTATTTATGTTTCTGTATTAACATTTTTCTTTCGAAACAGTTCAGATCTTATGCTTTTCCTTTCTATCGACGAATGTGATATAAAAGGAGTCTCACTGTCGTGAGAATGTTACAACGTCATCGTCACGCAGAAGGTAAAGGAACTGTTTGAATGGCGGGGGAGTAAATTGAAAAGGTGGATATATCCTTCTGAGCGTTTATTAGCAAATGCAGCAAGCAGTTGTGATCGTAGCAAACCTCGAATGACCTCTCGGCCGTTTACGAACGAGTTGTTTCTTTCCCGGTAGAACTTGTTTTAAATACCCACTTCTACCCCGATAAAGCGAAGTGGAGACCAAACATACAGAGCGTCTCCCGGTTTAACGTGGTTGCCAGATTTAAGGAGCAGTGTAGTAAGTTCACTTGACGGATATCTGATAATTTAAATATAAACAACTATGTAGTTTCTTTCCACATATTTTTAAATTCTTGTAGCCTTATTTCCCCAAAACTGCGTGTACTTTCTTACTTTTTGCTATTATTTTACACTGTAGATAACTGAAATATTGCAACACTGTAGGGGTCCTCATAACGCCTGCAATTCTGTAGAATAGTGTTAATAGTGTGTGTGTGTGTGTAACATTAGATGATCCAGATATGTTATTGGTAGCGGTACCATTTATATCTTGCAGGTGATGTTGGCACCAGGATCCAATAAATATAGTACGGCACCACACGTGTTTCCCAAGAAACTGCCAGAAATAGCGACATAAGTATTTTCCCACCGCAAATATGAATAAAATTAAAGCATTTTGATCTCACTCTCGTTTTTGTATCTCTTCTAGTTTTTTATGCACATTTGGTTCCAACAAGTCGGTCTCCCAACTCGGAGCTAACAAGTACACAAATACGCGTATACGTGTGTGTGTGTGTGTGTGTGTGTGTGTGTGTGTGTGTGTGTGTGTGTGTGTGTGTGTGTGTGTGTGTGTGTGGGTGTGTGTGTGTGTGTGTGTGTGTGTGTGTGTGTGTGTGTGTGTGTAAGAGAGGGAGAGAGAGAGAGAGAGAGAGCGAGGGTAAGTTATTTCTATTAGTTGAATATCGATGGCTAATAAAAAATATGTTTTTAAATATCGCATGAATGATATTAACGTACGTTTTGGAAAGAAAAAGAGAGAGATTTGATTGTCAGTTCGGATGATTTGTTGACGAATATACAGATCATGTCCTAATAAGTGCTTGACTTGAGATAACCCATTCACATTGATAAATCTGGAAACGAGGCGATTGAAAAGCAGAAGGCGAAGAACATCCCTTGACGTTAGGGATGTGTGAAACGTTGCCTCGTTTTCGTTTATCTCTTGCACAAGCCTCACTGTACAATTACTGATTTGAAATTCCGCAGCATGTCTTCGAGCAGAGCGGCCCGGGCTTCGTAACACTGCTGTTCTAACTTTCAACATTGTCCGGAATATGCGCCCTATGTCGTGCACCTGATAGTCTGGTTTTCATTAATGAATCTCCTGAACGATGATGATTAACCCAACCTAAGATACGAGAGGGAATAGGCATTTCGGTGAATTTTGAATCTACGGTTAAAGTCAGACTAATTCGCGGTCAGTGATTTATCATTCCTCACAAATCCCTCCTCGTATACAAAAACACAATATTCTGATCATATTATTGCGACCTGTGATAATGTTCACAAAGAGATGTAAGTGAAAGGCTACTACTCACCGCAAAAGAAACAAAATATTCTAAGTAGCGTTTTCGGAAGACCCTGCTTTCATCTTCAACTTAGAATCAGATACACCCTAGAATCAAATTTACGATGGAACTTGGAGCTGAAGAAATTGGAGCTTCCTTGACATTACTATCAACATACAAAACAATAATTTGTTATTTCGGTATATCGCAGACTTTCTGCTCGTACGAAATATATTAATTTCAAATCATCACATTCATGGCTTCAAAAATGAATGTTTGAAAAAAAAGCTTCTGTAGGAGAACTCTTCTACTTTCAGACCTCCCTGGAAATTCAATATTTAATAAAAATCGGACAAGAAAATGGTTTCCAAAAATCTTTATTACTGAAGTGGTGCATGTAGGTACAACAGGAAATCGTAGGCACCGGCACCCAATCAACAACAGATGCCGAGGCGATAAATGGATTGGTGACCGCATATTTGGGCAAAAATTAAGAAGATACTGCAAAAACACAACATCAAGATTTCAGAAGCTGCTCCTAAATCTATAGAAAAATACATAACAAATTTTAAAGCATTTTTTACTGATCCTCAACAAAGTAGTGGCGTTTATCGGGTTAAATGTCAATGTAACAATATATATATATATATATATATATATATATATATATATATATATATATATGTCAAATATAAAGAAATATTTGTACCAGAATAGCTTAGCACATTCGCACATCAAAATCCCGTAACTTACAACAGTTATCCGGATTGGCAGAGCATCTTAAAGACAATAACCATAGCATTGCTAACTCATCTTTGATAGAGAAAGCAAAAACAACAACTGAACGAAAAATTAAAAGAAGTCTATTACATTCATAAAGAGAAGCGTATACTCAATTTAGATAAAGGAGATATAAATGTGATTTGAAGCAGTCTTCATTAAATATTTTTTCCGTCTGGAAGGTAAGTAAAAAGCAATGAACAACAGTGAACAGGGACGAGTGAGTGACCATTGGCATGTGTTTATTTTTGACAGAAGACTTGTGATTCACATATTTTAAATCCATTTAACCATTTTTATACCTACCCACTGTTACACTGGGGTCCTTACTACAGGAGTCCCCAATTTGGTATACTGGCATGCCCTACTACAACTACTAAGTTATTAAAACCCTTCACTGTGCTCTAAGGAAGAAAAAACAGTGATCACTTCACACAAAAAATGAACTACACCAGAATTAGATGGTCTGCTTCGAATTCTCACAATAATTCTTCTTGTACCTTCCCTGTACTATCCCGATAGTGCGCACAAATAATTTTATACACCCTTTTAGATTAATACCAGATAAAATAGAACTACGATCAGATATATAGAACTACAACCAGGCCTAGTGTTCGTATACTGAATATATTTGCATATTAAATTTTATATATATATTGTACTTATACATTAACAAACATGCACAGGAGAAAAGTGCCAAGAACAGAGAGAGCCGAATTGGAGTGGGGATTTAAAGCGTTTCGCTGCAATAACATATTCGCTTCTTAAAAGTGTTTGTTGTGTGTGTGATGAGGGATGGAGGTGAAGAGGGATGGGTCATTCTGTTGCAGATTTGCTTCCTTTCGTTCTGCATTTCGGCAAGAGACGTTAGATGACAATTTCGTGAGTTTTTCTCTCATTGCTGCAAGTGCATTAAAAAAAAAAAAAACTTAACACTCAATGGAGGGGAGGCTTGTGCCAGGTGAGCAGCCCCTAAATACGCCACTGGAGATATTATATATATATATATATATATATATATAAAGTAGCAAGGTGTGCCTTGCACCACATTTCTCCCCCATGTTTTAAATCCTCTTCGAATTGTTTCTAAGGTGAAGATGGAAGCAGTTATTTTCCGAAAGCGCTACGTAGAATATTGTGTACCTTTTGCGATGAGTACTAGCCTTTTGCTTACGTTAAGATGTTCTAACGTTTACAACTATATATGATGTCAATTGAAAATGAACAAAGAAATGGAACGCCTTCACCCGCATTTCTCTCTCCATCCTACAAGCTGAGTCTAGCCATTTCAAAAACGTCCTAGTTCTCTGTCTCTCCCTATAGTTTGGAAGTGTATTAGTTTTACACAATGTAAAAATAATCTCAATTTCAATACTTAAGAACGTGACTTACTTAAAAAAAAAAAAAAAAACTTTTGCTTGTTTTTCATAAGTAAAAGGAGATAATGAATTGCAACTTACCACAACCATAGATAATGTTATTCTACAACAGAAAATATGAACTTCAAGAATTTTCAGTGTTGCCGTCCATAGAAATTACAGTGTTGCCAGAATAGCAATTACTCCAAAATCTAAGTTACGGCACTGCCGTGTCGCGACAAAACGCTGTAACTTGAGTTACATTGTTTTGTCGCTATAAGCATTTGTGAATTTCCCGCCACCGATATTTATGTTCACCAGGCCCAGCATTGAGCTGTCAAATACTTCTGAAAATATACCAAAGAGAATTTCGATGTAAGTAGGAAATTAGTCGGTCTGTAGCGACTTTACGGCTTTTTCTCAAAACTGCTCCGCCAAAGTTACAGCGTTTTGTCGCGACAGGGCAGGGCAGTAACTAGAGGAACGAACTCAACTGCATTTGGTTACGTATCATGTCTTGGTGTCCTGCAGGGCCGGGCCGTGGAAAATCAGTGCCCGGGGTGAGAGTACGACGGCGCCCCCATACATATATTCCAAGCAATTTTTCCTATCTTTTTTCCTTTTTTCTCCCCAATTTTTCGGCGCCCGGGGCCGTTGCCCCGCTGCCCCCCCCCGGGACGGCCCTGGTGTCCTGTGAACTACTTTTTAAATAATAGTTGTATTTAGTTTGTAATAAACAAAATAGTTTTAACATACAGTTATTAAAATTAAGTAATAATGTGATTTAAAAAGTAGTTCACAGGATACCAAGACAACATGATACGTAACCAAATGCAGTTGAGTTCGTTTCTCTAGTCTCTGCCGTAACTTAGATATTGAGGAGTTGTTATTCTGACAACACTGTAATTTCTATGGATGGCAGCACTGAAACTTCTTCAGGTTCATATTTTCTTTTGTAGAATAATATTAATTATGATTGTGGTAAGTTGCATTTCATTATCTCCTTTCACTTATGAAAAACAAGCAAAAGAAAAATGGTAAATTTTGTATTTGTAGTAAATCAGGCCCTTAATAGTTGACTCTTATCTTTTATATCAGTGGTGATGTTTGTATTGTAATATTTTATTTTTTCAGATCCGAACGTTAAGAGTGCAAGTAGTCCCAGAGACAGGCCAAGAACAATATGTTGTAAGCACCGGCAACAAACGGAGACTTTATTTGCTACTGTTCGTCGCTGGCATACAACCCCCTTTAATGTGGTGGCTATCAGCGCATTTAATAACTCCTCCGAACTCTTAACACATTCAAAAATACTTTTTTTTTTCTTGCATGAGTGGGAATTGTTTTACAAAGCTATTGATTTGACAGTGTCTGTCCAGTTTTTTTTTCTTTCTTTAAAAAATATCAAAAGTGTCATTTCACTGGATTTTTAGAAACTACAATAGGAAAAAAAATATTTATTTATATAAAAAAAAAAAGAAAAATAACTGAATTTTCAGTTGTCCTTGCATTTGGCAGTTTATTAACTAAGACATATTAATGAGATGTTCAGGATTTTAAATTGTATTTGTGACATTATTAGGCTAAATGTCGTAGCTACATAATGTCTATTAATATTTGAAGTCATAACCAACAATTGAAGCGTTAATGTAATAATGGGGGTAAAAAAAACTTTTGTATTAAGTTTATACGGACGTAATGTGTCCTTCTCAATTAACTGCAAATATTGTACAGATTTTATTGACGTTACTCTGTATACACAATAAAATATATTTGTAATACCGATGGTTTATTTATCTATTTTATGTTTATCGTTGGTAAATTTTATTTAAAGCGTAAGTTTTGTTTTCAAATGTGAGGCTATGTAACAGATGGACCAAACTTAACGTGAAATCCAAGCCACATCTATTCCTACTGAGATGGTAAAATTTCTGCTAAAGGGAGAAGGTTAGTGATTGTACCAAGAATCCTACGAATCAGTGAAAGTCGATATCTGGCAATAGTGAATTTACAATGAACATCAAAGGGCAAGCACATTCTAATAGTGGAAGTTGAACATATAATTTTAGTATTTTCACAGCTTTGGTGTGTATTTTAAAGATTTACCAAGAAAGCAACAAGATGTATAAACTTCTTGCTCACTTGCTATAAGCGCTCCCTCCAATGATCTGGTGGTTAGCGCGCATGGAACCGCGGGTTCGTTTTCCGGTGAGAGAGCATTGACATTTAATCGCATTGTGCTAGTTTGGATTCCTTTAACTGTATGTCACCATCTCATACAGCTTCGGCACTGGAGAGAGCATTGAAATTTAAACTCATTTCGGTGGTTCGGATTCCTTTAACTGTAGATCTCCGTCTCATGTAGCCTCGATGGTGGAAAGGGACGCTCGGGTAAACCAAACCAAATACCTACTGCAAGAAGCTGTAAACCCCGAAGTTCGCAGAAGATTAAGCAGATGAAACAACAGGCAGTATTTTTTTCGAAGAGGAAAACAACACGCAACTCTAAAGTAAAATAGTTTCAAATTGTACTAATGTAAGTTGCGTAGAGACATGATATTTCTTTTATTTATTTATTTATTTATATATTTATTGCTCCGTTGATGTAATGTTCGTTACAGGTACATAGTACCTCCAAAAATACTGTTATTCCAGAGGAGGCACAGTATATTCTACGGTACTGTATAACATAATCACCTGGATATCTAGATCTGTTTCTTGTCTCAATTTAAAAGCTATCAACCGGGAGTGTTGTTCCAACAAATTAAAACACCATCACATTGATCCAAGGACGTCCTCAGGATTTTTCTAAGGGAAGGGAGCAAAGGACTGATACTTTCGCAAGTACAGTATGGTCGGAAATACACATACACTTTGAGGTTAGCCTGCACGTAATACATTATATAAAACAACAATTATTTACGTACATACATGTGTCTTTACTAAGTACAGTAAATACAGTACAGTCACCCATATAAGTATCTGGACCCCTGACTGTTATAATTCCATTATGGGGCCCAGGTACTTATGTGGGTGACTGTACATAAGTTGTAGCTACATTACCACGTTGCTTTACAGTAGCGATCTGCACGGTTGGGCTTGGACGAGTAGACTCTCGTTTCTCTTCAGGTCGCGGCCCGATTAATTGCAATTCTTGGATGGTATTTAGCATTTCCTTCAAATCCATCCACGGCTCTGCAACCGGTACTGTGACCTATAGTGAGTCGTATATTTTTTTGATGCGTATCCCCACCGCCTTCCCACGGACGCATCCCCGTGCTAACGCTCGGATCCCCCTGCTGCACTCCTGTCCTGACTCTGTTAGTGTTCGTGCTTTTTAGTGGCCACCTAACACACGTTGGTTCGTGTTTTATGCACTGTAGTTTTTATGCCGTACGTCCACACTATAACCATGACTAAATTACCGGTGCAAACAATGAATCGTAATCACTACCAGGTGAGCCAGGGTCACTACCAAGTGATTTGGGAGAGAAAACCAAATAATATCAGCAGTTCTTTAATAAATCATTGATTTTCGTTAAACGATAATTGGAGTAAAGACAAACGTTGAAATCTTGTGTGCACATAGAACAATGCAATATTTACAGTTGGTGTTGCTTAGTGACGGCTTGCTTATCAGGACGGGTCAAAACTTACCGGGCTGGGCTGGGCCTAGGTACACTCATGTCCAAAAATATTGTCGCAAGTCTATAAGTATGTTGTAGGAATATAATTTGATAATGAATTCGCCCTGTATTTCTTATAATGTTAATATGTATATAATTGCATAGATATATATGTGGCAAATTTCATGTCAAAAGAGCAGTAAATAAGAACAATAAAACGAAAATAAAAAATTATTGTTCATTTAGCAACATTTTGTTTTACTCCTTCTAATTTTCGTATTTATAATTCTTTTCCTATGAAATTTACCACAAATATACATTCTCCGATTATTTACATAGTATCAGTATTAAAAGTACTCTGCAAAATCATTATCAAATTATATTCTTACAAGAAGACAGTCATAGATATGCGACAATCATTTTGGACATGAGTGTACATTCGGGCTGGATTGGGGTTGGGCGAAAAAGTCGATCCCTGCAGGTTTACTATGCAGCACTGAGCGAGCCTTGGCTTCCTCAGCGATACACCTTCACTCCTTTCTGAACGTTCATTCCAACCTACTTATCTATAGTAGTTAGGGAGTGAGATGATCAGTTTTCCTCTGTGGTTCAATAAGATAGTCATATTGAACACTGAAAATTAAGGAACTGGAGTGGAGGGATAAATTGAACATTAGGATTTGAAATGGAGATGTATACAATAACTAGGTAATTATAGCGCCATTATACAAATAATCGCTACAAACGTCAATTAGTATTTCTTGATATAAGGAACTTGGGCTTCTTATGGTGTCGAACAAAATACTTCACAAGTTGTGTTACAGTATTTTTCTAAGTTTTAATTCATTATTTTTATTGACGCCCTGACCAACACGTATTCCGTCTTCGTGTCTACTCAGTTGCAGCTCTGTTTAGGAAGAAATTTAAAACGTTAGACACGAATGCGAGAAGAAATCAGTGTTAACAAGTCAAGAAATGTATTGTTTTAAAATTATGCACATAATAACTTTATGGTGTTAGTAGGGTTTTTTTTTTAGTAACAAAATACAGTGGGCCAGGAGTGGTGGGTTGGAGTAAGTAATGATAGATCGATGGATCAGAGTCGGTCACAAAGTAACCCACTAACCATCAAAATTTGACTTACTTGATCCATTTGAGCTTCGACCTACTGGCCTATTCCTGATAGTGCAGTGCAGTGCAATCTTCTCTCTTAAGCTCATGTTCAGACCGAAAGTGGCAGAGATCAACTATGTCGATCGCCATAGAATAAAAATCGTAATGAATAGCGAGAAGTTGTGTTCTGCAATCAATGAAGCATTCCAAGAATATATTTCATCTCGACTCTAATTTACCTATTAAAACAAAGTAACAAAAAATCAATCTCTCTCGGTTTAAACGTTGATCGTTATAATCTAAAAACGGTAAGCTAATAGATAGCAGAAACAGTTTTCTGCAATAGATTGATCGTTCCAAGAATATTTTCATTTCCGTCATTAACTCTCTACTAAAAACAAGAAGTGATGGGAATCCGCTACAACTTCCGGTTTCAATAATGCTCTACATGGAGCAAAAACGATAAGAGAGAGCGAAAAGAATTTTGTTTTAATCGATTTTCCGTTCTAATAATTTGTAGCATCTTCTGTCTTAACCGCCTATTGAAACCGGAAGTCGCAGAAATCAACCACTTTCGGCTTTAACGTTGGTCGTTATAAATTAAAATAATAATAAATAGTGAGAGGCGGTTTTCTGCAATTAAGCGTTCCAAGTGTATATATATATATATATATATATATATATATATATATATATATAATATACAGTGAAACCTGTCTTTAGCGGAATCGAGCGGGACTTGCAAAAATTTCCGTTAAATTCAGGTTTCCGCTTAGTGGAGGTAGACCTTTTTTTTTTTAAAAAAAAAAAAAAAGATACATGTTTATAAAGGGGCATACTGCGAAAATATATTGCTGTACGTACATTGTTCGATTACAGTACGTCTTTCTTCTACGAATAAATACACAAAAAAATTAAAATGAATACAAAATATACTATGCACACGTTTGCTTTATTTTTCTAATAGCCAAGCAGGGTTTTTTGTGTACATTGCTGCTTGGTTACTTGACTTTTCGCATACACTTTAGCCTGAGAAATTATACTAAGTGAATCAGAATCATTTTTCCGTAAGGCAAAGTTTTGCAGTTCCTTTAAACTTCTGAGAGCATCTTGATATGTATTTATTCTACACTCTTCTTCGAACTCGGTATCGTATTCCTCTTCTTCCTCTATCTTGTTTTCTTCTTTTCGACATTCCGTATGATTCTTGATTAAGTTGCGGGGATTAAGGACAATTTGTGGAGGTGAATATGAGTAGTGGTTGGGGAAGGTAAACGCTGTCCAGAAATATTTAACTAAAGAATGAACATTTTATCGCAGACAGTGTAATGTATATGTCTCACAAAATGTCTAAACATCTTCTAAACGCTGTAGTCCGGAACTCAGAATTTTCCGTTAAGTGTTTATTTTCTTTCCGTTGTCCGCGTAACACAGTTTCCGCTTAATGAAGGGACTTTTTACACGTTTTGTTCTCCAAAATTCACGGGACCGTGAAATATTTCCGTTTAAGACAGTTTTCCGTTTAATAAAGGGTCCGTTGAAGACAGGTTTTACTGTATATATCATCTCTACTCTAATCTCTCTACTAAAAGCCTAAGTGGTGTATATACCACTTCCGGTTTCAATATTGATATATGCCATACAAACCAAACTCCTTCACGTGGTGTACATGTCGCGGTTTGCGAAGAACTTTCCAGGTTAGCCACCGGTGAAGAAATATTTAATTCGACTAATAAATATGTGCTCCATAATGAATTAAAATAGAAGCATTCCATTGGTGTTTTTACAGATGGAGCCGATTATATAGCAGACAGTGCGCAAAGTAAAACCTAACATGCTTTGAGATCATTCTCATTCACCGCGAAATCATTGTTGCTAAAGCCATGCCATCTTCTCTGAAAGTTGTGCTGGACAAGTAGTAAAAGTCGTGAACTCATCAATTCGCGGCTTCCCCCCCCCTTATTTTGTCAGGAAATGGGATCATAACATATAATACACTTTTGCTACATACAGAAGTGTGTTGGTTATCACGATGAAAAGTGTTAACTCGATTTGAGGTTCGTGTATTTATGACTATTGAAGAACATAAGTACGCAGTTTTATTTGCATATAATGAATGGGTACCTAAACTGGCATATCTTTCCGATATTTTTGTACACTTGAATGAGGTGAACCAGGGACAGGCAGGGGTTAAGATCCATATCCCTCCTCCCCGAAATTCCAACTTTTCTGTGAATTCAGTCTAATTTGATGTGTATTTTACAATTTTTAGTATAATTTATTCTTATATTGAACTTGGACCTCCCGAAATAAATTCCTGCGTACGTCCCTGTCTCCTAGTATACATTACTGTCATGAAATAACCCTTTAAATATGTACCTGGCCTTACGTATTAATACAATTTAATCACACATTCCTCGCAACTTTAAAGTCTTTCGTTTTCTACGTTCTTGGAACAACACGAGAGGAAAAAATAGGGCAAAGCCTGTGAACTCTTGTGTTGATCGCGCGCTGAATAGAAGGAAATACATATACATACAGTCAAGAATTACTAACGCTATATCGGAAATCTCCGTAAATCTACTCGTGCAAACCTCAAACAAAACAAAAGAAAAATCATATCAATAATAATATCAACGTCACAATTCATAACCGCCATCTAGGGGCGTCACAACCAGAACACATAATTTTCGACTTATCCAAGGATTCTTACTGGCCGCAACGAGATACAAACTATGTATTGCTTTGAGCAGATCTTAACCTTAATTCTAACCTCTAACAATCAAAGGGTAATAAGGCTGCCTTTTATCACCTTTAAAAAAAAAAAAAAAAAAAAACACGAGACTACAAGACAAGACCAAGACTAAAAATTGAAGGAAGAGAGGGACTTGGGACTTGGTTTCTGCAACTCACGGGAGAAAGACTGGCTCATTGTTTCAAGGTGGAGAGCTCCTCAGTGGGCTTTCGAAGAATGATTGTGCTTGCTTTTGTGACATTCATACAAACCATTATAAAGAAAAGATACTTTGTTAAATCGCTTTAGGATTTCGGAATATATTAAGACCTGATATATGTCTTTTTTATTTTATTTAATTATTTTATTATTATTATTATTTCAAATTTAAAGTACGAATTAATATTCTTGAACTGCATTTTAAATTTATTTACCTCTTAAAAGTTACTGTGAAAGCATGCAATTGAAACCAGAAACGAATACGTAAGTATCCAACTTGCAGTTTAAATAAATAACTATAAAACGCAAATAGGTAGAGAGTAGCCCAATGTTGAAAAATAAAATTTCAAATTTTACGAAGAGATAGACTTCATATACACAAATTTCCTTGGACTTACTACTCTAAAAGTCAAAATTATTGTGGTTTGGGTTAATTTCCTGTATAGGGTGGACATGAGGCAGAAAACACAAATAAGAGTTTCAGTAAATTCGGTTCCATTAGACTTGTGGAACTTCATGCATATTTTGAAGTTTCCTTGTGGATATATGATTAGCAATCGGTCTTCAACATGGAATGCAAGGTTCAAGTTCAAGTAGGAGCAAGGATTATACGTTAAACGGTAGGTCTACATCTTAATGCTTAAAAGATATTGTCGATTGAATTACCTATTTGCTTTACTAGCGATCAAAGTCAAATGCATATACTTGAATTTCAATGCATTATGAAAGCATTATCATATCCCTATTTTAGAAGCAAATAAATGATACAGGCCAAATATACGATCAATGCAACTAATTAACTTTTCACTAAGATTTTAGTCTTTCAAAGTCCAAACTATGCTATGCATAAGTGTCAGAAATCTTATAGAAAGGCTTTGCTCGTCAGTCGGTCGACACGTTATCATGAAAATCGGAGTGATATATCGGGAACTTTTTTTTTTTTTTTCAATCCATTCAGCGTCCGAAGAATAAGTTCCATCTCAGTTAACTCTCTATTCAGACTAGAAGAGATTCAAATTAACAATTTCCGATTTCAACGTTTTATCGCCATAGAACGAAAACTGTAACAGCGAGAAGCGGTTTTGTGCAGTTTGCTTCAGCATCTCAAATCATTATGACCCGCAATACTTGCGGAAACAGCCTTACCCTCCCAAATGGAATCGACATCCAATGATATTACATTCTGAAAATATCTCCCTGATAGCTTCGTGAGCTGTAGTTTCAAAGTCTACATGGATTGATTTCAAATTTATTACAGATTCTCAACTTCTTATGATTCCCAAACTTCTTATGGTTGCTTTGAAAGCTTGCTTAGCCTTTCCTAGCAAATACGCATAACATAGAGGCGAAGAAAATCCATTTTTGTGTGCGTGAATAATATACAGCTGGTGAAAATCACGAGGAACATATGTAAAGGTAGTACCATCGGCGTAAACCTCAATATCATTTGTTTCACACATAAATCTGAAAAGTGAAACGAGAAAAAATGTTACTTCAGTTGCATTAAATTTATTAACATTAATACTACAAATATAACAATTCCTACTATTCAGTTGTTCATCATAGTCAAGTTTATATACAAAAACAGCCAACAATATTGATATTATACTAAGGCCGTATCCAAAAGTGCAAAGTGTACACTTCGAGGATGCACGCTCAATGTCGAGAAATGGAGTGCACACTTAGTCAAATTAACTTTTGATCCACACTTCGTTCCAGCGCCTCGTCGTGGAGAATTCCGTATATTAGAATAGACTTTTTTTTTCTTAGATGATTGCCTTTCCAGTTATGAAGTAGGGATGGCCACATTTTTCGGAAAAAACGGAAAATATTTTTTTCCGGAAACCGGAAAATTGAAAATGGAAGACGGAAAATTATCCGGAAAAACGGAAGGCGCAAAATTTTCCGGAAAACGGAAAATGAACATTTTTCGGAAAAACGGAAGGCGAAAAATTTTCTGGAAAATGGAAATGTTCACTTGGAATAGTGACATTGGTCGTCTTACATTAAGAAAAATAACGAAAAATGCTACGCGAAAACAAGTAAATGAGGCAATGCTCTTCACCATCTATAGGGATGCGCTCGAGTCGAGTCGAGACAGAATTTTCCTGACAAAATTCGAGTCGAGACACAGCTCTTCCAATAGAAAAATATATATTTTTCGAGTCGAGACATCACTTTTACAGCACATTTTCGAGATGAGACAGTCTCAAATCTTGTCTCGTGTGCATCCCTAACTATCTAGTGCTATAGAAACGCAACTCAAACTTAACAGTTGATAGGAGAGGAAAGGTCGAGTAAATCAGCGACGAAACATTCCTTCCTGCTACATCTATTTGTACACTTCTTTAATCACGTACTTTTTCTGTTTATGTGAGGACTTGCGGATTATTCGTTTGCACCGGGAAATTCCGATCATGTGTGTGTTTCGGGGAATCCCCGATTATGCGTTTGCCTGAGGGCAGACCCCTGGTAGTAAAGAGAGCTGGCAGTGTGTTATTAGTGCAACTGGTGTGTTTATATTCCAACCATTTCTTCATTGCTTATCATGATCACGGTGATCTGTCAAGGTCACTGATCCCCTGGGGGGCCGGGGGCAGCCCTCCTCAAAGTTCATGTGGACCCCGCATTGTATTTATAAATATACAATATTTTGCATAATCTTAAAACCCTCATATATGCCTTCTGCATCTGAATGGATCCCAAAAGTTACAGAGAAATCGGCGCCCTAGATTCTATAGAATCCACACGCATTGATCTTGTATCATTTCATGGGCGGAGTACACTACGGATTCCAACTGAGCTCAGGCGTTAGGCTAGTTTTAGACGGAAGCATTTATCGTAACATTTCTCGTAGCAAAAATCGTATCATCGATATCCTACCGTGTAAAGTAGCAAATGTTATAGCATTTCCCATGCCATGGCATATCCTATGGCATTTCTTGTCGATAGAACCTGCTCTATTTCGTAGCATTTTCCCCAGCATTTCTGCTCCGATTGCAGCGCCGTAGTGTTAAAAGGAAGCGAAAATTGACTTGTAGTAAAGAAAAATGAGTTTAGTGATACTATTATTATGTTGATTAAAAAATATGAGGAGCATCCTTATTTGTACAAAGTTAAAAGCGTGCAGTTTCACTATACGAATCCACACAGAAATTCATTAAAAAAAAAAAAAACTTTCTCGTTCCATTTATTGTACCTTCAGCAATCATTTCTGAGGTGTGCTCTTGCATTCTCCGGTGCAGGTTCACTTTAACAGGTCTTCTGCAAGACAACTGGCAAGGTGTTGTTTTACTATACGAATCCATAGTATAAGTAGTAGGAGGAGGAGGAGGAGGAGGAGTAAGTAGTAGTAAAAGTACTTAGTAATTGTAACAGTAGGAGTAGGTGTAGTAAGAGTAGTAGTAGTAGTAGTAGTAGTAGTAGTAGGAATGGGAGTAGGAACGGATAGTAGTAGTAGTTGAAGTAGGAGTAGGAGTAGTAGTGGCAGTAGTAGTAGTACTAGTAGTAGTAGTATTGGGAACGGGTTAGAAGCCCCGAAAGGGTTGGTTGGGTTCTGTTCTTGATACAAAATGGGAAATTATAGACTTGCCAAAATTTCATGGCAGTTTATTGAAGATTACGTGCAATTCGGGTTCGACTAATTTCTATATTTCCACGTAAATATGCATCACAGATGTAAGTGCACACCATACTTCCATTACTTACACACTACTCTATTAAAATATTAGAAATTTCTCCTGTAAATTTTATAATCTATGGATCTATATCTAGGACGCTCGAATCGAACATCGGTCTTCTGAATGTTAATGCGATGTTCTAGAAGACCGATGTTCGATTCGAGCGTCCTACCGTCCCAACTTTTTTTTTCTTGTAAGTTTATTACTCAGTTACACCCGACCTGTGCCATAGACTTTTTAAACCCGTAAGATAAATTCAGTTCTACTGATGTAATTGAATTTTACACTGTACCATCTTGCAACCAGGGTTGAATCCAGGGGGTAGCCCGGGGGAGAATCTCCCCCCGAAGAAAATTCATTCCCCCCCCCCGGAGAAACAAAAAATTAAATTTCAGTCACAAAATGTAGAAATTACTTCACCCAATTATTTGCTTTCTTTCCGTGCACGTGCAGACGAAATCCGATCTCTCAATATACATATAAATGACGCAGACCCATTCTATATAAATATTAAACATGTAACATCTAAGATAGAATACCAAATAGTCAATAAAACTTCTAGTTCTTAACGCTATGACCGAGTTTGGCAGAACATGAAATTGTTAACTGTTGAAGAAAGGTTTGTATTTTAGTAGGTACTATACTCTCGCTCTATATTATATATTAGTAGGGAGATAGGAAACGAAAAATAGGGAAGATCCTTCGATCATTCCATATGATCTCTGGTGTCAGCAGACTTCAGTTCTTGAAAATGTACAGTTCTTGCATTATTTGAAATAGAGCGCCTAAATCCCATTTCTCGCATCGGAAGTAACAGACGTAAATGTGTTTTTCGATTGTTAAAGTAAACACACCTATCTTTAACTAAAAATAGTTCAATTAAAGGGTGAGATTCAGAGGGTGTCATTTAGAGGGATCAGGGAGGAACAGTTATCCCTCCTGGGTAAGAGATTTATATAGAATTTATCAATATGTCTGTCATATGTTTATCAATATGTCAATATCTGTCGACCTCACTCATATATACGGGGGTATTGTCGTATACTCTCGCGCCAAGCGCTGATTTTCCACGACACGGCACTAATCCTACTGAAGATTTCATAAACTAAGCTATTGATGTGTATGCAGTGAAGAAACCAAGGCTAATATGCTTGATTTAGAATCAGAAGTGTGAGAAAGAATGATAACTTTTTGTTAAGATATTCCTATGTATGTTTGTTTTAGGACAAAAATATTTGAGTTAATTTAAATCTTTTTAAAAATTTCTACATTAGTAACAAACAGTAACTACTGAATATAGAAAATAATAACAAAAATAGCTACTGTAAATAGCAGTTAAAGTTTAGTCTAAAGTATTTTTGCCAGTCTTTATTTAACGTTTTAAATAAAATTAAACGATTGTTTTTTTTTTCTTTATTATAATCTCACATTGAATATTTATCAGCAATTAGTCTCAATATTAGGTAAGATGTGAATAGAATTGTTAAATATGCTGCTTTCTTGTAAAAATGAAGAAAAACAACTCTCCCCCCGAGGAGTTGACATTCCTCCCGGGTGAAAATGTCTGAATTCAACACTGCAACTATAAGCGTCACGAATTCCAAATACCATTACTATTGACTATACATACCATAGTATGTTGCACTACTTGATGTAGCGCCAGTTATTCATATAATGATCTATTCCACATAATTCTCTATATAACTTTTTCCGCCAATTTCTCGTAAACTGAACGACGATTCCACCTAGTCATCGATATATCAATTTAGTTCTCAATGCTGACTTATTATCTATGTTTTTGTATGCATTTGAAAGTTTTACTTATTATTCTACGTTCATGTTTTGTTACTAAATTGTCAACTCTTAATGCAATCAAAGTATTTATTTTTTATTTCAGAAAGTAGATGATAATCTAGGTGCTTCTACCTCTATATCTCAGATTATCGCTTCACCTGGTGCAAGCTCAAATGCATCTAAAGTAACAGAAAGATCCCAGGAAAAATGTTTTACAGATAAGGGAACATAGTAGTACGTAAGAAACAGAAAATAATTCTGTCTTATCGCAGAGGCCCTAAACCTTGTTCTCCCGCAAGAGCAGAGGTGCTTGAGTAAAATAAGTAATATGGTACCAAAGGATCTTCTTCCTTTGCCTTTCGTTGAAGCAGTTCGGTTTCTTGAATTTATGAATGAAATAGGACCAAGTCGCTATCCAGACAAACTGTGACTCGCCGTATTGAGGCCTTGTTTTCTAAGGAGAAGTGTGGCTGCGGAATCGATTGCTTTGACAACAGATAACTGGACTTCGCATGCTACGGAAAGTTATATTACAATCACAGTCCACTATATGCTTGCATCTAAGTTCAATAAGTTCAGTCCTTCAAATAATTGAAATAGAAGTGAGGCACACAAGGGTAAACCTAACTCAGCACTTAGCAGTGTTGGGTAAGTTACTTGTAAAACTGTAACGCGTTACAAGTTACTTTACTTTCTCTTAAAATGTAACGCGTTACTTGCCCCAAAAAAGTAACTGTTACTTTACTTCGAAAGTAACGCGTTACTTTTAGGTCCGAAACTTTAAAAATGTGAAAAAATATGACTTTAATTTTCCGTACTACTATTACTACCGCTATTATTATTATTATTATTATTATTATTATTATTGCACGTTCTGAATCGCTTTATCTAAATGCATGGACAAATGTTTACTTGCTATATGAACATTTTCATATAATGTAACATTGATAAAATGCCATACTGCGTTACTCGTAGGGATGGAAACGAGTGAGTTCGAGCGAGTTTTCTTTGACACTCGATTCGACTAGAAACAGACATCATTGAGCTCGACCCGAGAACTCGACTAGAAAAATTTCCTCAAACTCAACTCGAATTGAGGTCAAGTTTCGAGTCGACTCGAGCCAAATCCGGTGTGTAGTTTCGAGTACATTCTTCAAGTATATTACATAGACAGTATAATTATTATCAATGACACTACTACTACTACAACTTATATTATTATTATTAATTATAACAACACTGTATATAAAAATGAATGATAGGCGGTTTGTATTTGAATACTAAAAAACTAGCTGATTGCCATCCTCGGTAGTCGTGAAGTCTAGGAGTCAAGGGCATTGTTCACGAGCTTCTGAATTTTGGTTGAGGATCTAGGTTGAGTATTCGGGCTCGAGCCAAACAATGTTAAAAGTTATAGGTCACTGGTCAAATATCTTCAAAACTGCTCGGCCCGGGTTTAGAATTGTCAAGAACTCGAGCAGCTCGGCTCACAGCTCATTCACTATCGATCCGAACCGAGAAGTGAGCCGAGCCAACAGCTCACCCAATCGACTCGGCTACATCCCTCGGCCGAACCGAGCAAATGGCTCATCCCTACCAAGCCAGCTCGAGTCGATGGTTCACCCTAAGTGAACCGGCTCGAGCCATCTTCTCAGTTGAGCCGAGCCGAGCTGAGCTTGTTATAAAAAATCTCTTGTGATCTCGCTACCGAGACGAGACGAGATGCGAGCAGTGTCCCCTCTCGTGAAGAACACTAAAAGTATTCCATATTACTGTTTAGCTTACATTTCTCATGGCTTTCGTTTTCCAGTGTAATCAGGCCATGATTTCAAGACGACTTAAAACGAACGAGCCATTTATCAAACTCGACTGAACTCGAAACTCGACACGAAAAACTGAATCGGCTCGGAACTCGACTCGAGGATATTACCCTTGACTTGACTCGAAACTCGACTTGAATTCGAGTCGAGTCGAGTTTTAGCTTGACTCGTGCTCATCCCTATGCGTTAGAAAAAATGGTTGCTTATTAATATTTCTGCTAAACTTATTATATAATAATAACAATGTTGTTATGTAAAATTAAAAATAAAGAATATAGAGAAACATTACACTATTCTATAATCAACTTGACTGTAGGATAAGCAAACTGATCTGAAAGAACTCCAATATTACATACCATCAGCAAACTATTTTCTAGTAATAAAGTAGACCTGCTCATCAGAACACAGTTTATTCATATTAACCCCTTATTGTAAATCGTTAATTATGGCACCCTAGTTGTTGATAAATATTTTCTGCCGGGACACTTCAGACACTTTACTTTTAAATTCTGTCCACCATCATCCTCGGCTCTTAAGAAAAAATATTCTTTCAAATTTTCGAACGGTAAAATATTTTCGATCTCCATCTTTATAAAAACAACACCTATCAAAGTAAAATAGACTACCGGTATCATTTCACTCCTAGTTCACTCACTGAATGTATTGATTTGGAGCTGTCAAAATCTACGACAAAATCTTCCAGGTGCTTGCAATCAGTACACGTGGTTTCCCTAAGGCTGTCCTCATCTTCAAAAAACAGCAAGTGGCACTACGAACTTATCTGTTTCTCTGTGTGTCTGTGACTGTCGGTCACTGACAAACGTAGTTCATGCTCGATTGTTTCATTCTGAGAAATTCACTTACAGGAAAGAAACATTTATTTCTGAAAAAAATATATACATATATTGTAGTTACTCATCCGAAATGTAACGCGAAAAAAGTAACGCAAACTAGGTACGTTACTTAAAAATTTGTAACGCGTTACCGTTACAGTTACTTTGGAAAAAATGTAACGCGTTACTAGGAAACGTTACTTAAAAAGTAACGCGTTACTTGCGTTACGTTACTTCCCAACACTGGCACTTAGCACATGATGCAGAGTAGAGGAACATTTCAGATAAAACACATGCAATTGTCTATGACAATGCTAGTAATATCACAAGTGCGGTACGAGAACTTCCGTATGTAAGCATATGTAGTTTTGTTCAGACCCTACAACTCTCTATAAATAAGGGTCTTACAATAGAAAAAATCGAGAAAATGTTATGTGTTGCTAGTCGGTTTGTTTCCCACTTTAAACATAGTACGTTAGCAACGTCAGAACTGGAAAAACAGTAAAGGCTATTAGGATTGGCAGTACATTCCCTTATACAGCAAGTTAAAACTCGGTGGAACAGCACACATGGAATGCTTGAGAGACTGATAGAACAAAGAAGAGCTCTTAACAATGCATTATCAGATAGAAATGTAACAAAGGCGTCAGATTGCAAGAAGTTTAACCCTTTAAGGATTTCCACTTTCTGAGGTAATTTTAGACTTTCACTCAAACAGCTACTGCTTCCTTACATTTATCGTTGGATCATGGTTCATACCTCGTTTTTTTCACGATAGAGCATACTTACCAACGGTACCACGTGTCCTTATCATAAACCTTAACAGGAAAAATCGGGAAAAAAACGGAATTTTTCTGAAAAAAAAAAATCACCCCTTCGTAACACTTGCGCCCCGGCCCGGTTTCACGTAGGGATCTAAAAAAAATTGGTAAATACCCAAAGGTACACACAATCCTTATGCAAAGTTTCAATGTGATATCTTGAAATCTAAAGGCGTGAAAAAGTTTTGAAATTTGTCTTAAGAAAAAAGTCACGCCCCTTCGCCCCACTTTGGCGCCACCAAGTTGACCATCCGGTTCCAAAACACATCTGCGATATTCTTTGGTCCACCCTTGACTTGAAAAATAAAAAAAAAAATATCCCGGCTTAAATATCTGTTATAGAACCTCGATCAAAGACGATAGTACGCCATGGTATATAAATATACCAGAACTCTTTAAAAGATTAAACTTCCTACAGACTAGGGATGACCACATTTTCAGGGAAAGCGGAAAACGGAATATAATTCTTCGGGAAACTTGAAAATTAGAAAGGAAAGACGGAAAATTTTCCGGGAAAATGGGTGGAAAATTTTCCGGAAAATCGGAAGAGGATTTTTTTTCGGAAAATCGGAAGACGGAAAATTTTCCGGAGAAACGGAAAACGAAAAATGTGATTTCCGGAAATCGGAAAACTCTTTTTCCGGAAATGGCCATCCCTATTATGAAGATAAATATATCATACAGATTGACAATATGGGGCAACCATAAAATGACTTACGAGTTTCTAACTGGAGCTAACAGCTTCAGTTTTGCCATACTTGGGAATATTTGTCATTTCAAATATCTCATGCGCAGATTAACAAGAGCGGAGCGTAAAGGCAAGAACTATATACATATTGTGTTATGTGCACAATAAACTCGTAACAGCATAAAAAACACTAAACTATTGGCCTTGTTAAATGTCAGTAGGCATGCTTGCGCGAGGGAATATTTTTTAATCCGCCAGGAGGAGAGTAGAACAGGTGGTTAGAGCTCTGATGATACTTGCGAAGTAACAGGTATTTCATTGCAAGTGAAAGAAGACAACTTACAAGAGCTTTAGGACACCGAATGTACTGAGGGGACCGCTACTTACAATATTGTGACGCGAAATTATTTTGAGAGAGAGTTCATATTGTGTATAGTCCTAATTGCTTCCTGTACGGCAGATAACACAACAAGGACAGTGTAGTTGTAGTAGTTCTACCCTATTGCTTCAGTTACAGGCATACTGATTGGACTATTTCTATAATATGACGCTAATAATTAAGTTCCTTAGATGTTGCTCTTTCTTTGTAAATTATAGATTTTAACCGTACATTTTCGAAATAGTGTCTCCATATTCTTAATCTGCATACGTAACAAATCTCCTAGTTCAAGTATAACATAAATAAAAGCTTCTAATAAGAATTTTATGAAAATTAAGAAATGGTTTTATGAAAAAAAAATACAGTACGTATGTCATATAATAGCTTTCACTGTTGAACTACACGGAAGGAATTACTTGTTTATAATCGTTTCATAGTGGGTACGGTAATGAGATTATATGAATTAAGAGGAATGCGTGAAATCTTTTATAAATGTATGGAAAAAACTTTGGCCTGTATTTCACTTCTAGTTAGCTGTCAAAAATGCAAAATGTACAATAATTGGCATATTACGATCCCTCACTCAGACCAAGTGCAAGGAAATATGGTAGCTTTGAACAAGGCCTCCGATCCTGTGGGGTCGGGGGTCCCCAAAGCTCGTGAGGGACCCCTGTATTTTTATGAATATGTATTTTTATATTATTTTTTTCTTGTTATATGTATTTTTTATGAATGCCCCTACCCCCAAAGTTACAGAGAAATCGGCGACCTTGGCTTTGAAGGGATTTGTTTGTTTAGAATCAAAACTGGAAAATTAGGCCTATCTACATAAGAATTAACATTTGAAGCTGTAGTTTCATTATTCTATGCTAAAGCTTAAAATTTTAATCCGCATGCCATTGAAGTTTGTAATTTACCAATTAAAGAATAACTTGTGAAAGACTTGTTTTTTGGGAAATGTTCTCTCAATTAGTTTCAAAGCGGGTGACTAACATATTGAAACCTTGTAAGAAGTGAAAGTATGCTGGAATTTTGCTCCAATAGGTTAATTTTTGGGTTATTTTCCGTGGCAATTAAAACGCAATTCCTGTAGCTATGTTAACTCCACGGGAAGACAACCAATACGGTTTGGGTACAAAACCTCGCGGCGAATACTTCGCGGACCAAAGCCTCGCCGCCCAAAACCTCGCCATTCGAAAACCTTGCCCCCTAAAGCCTCGTGTCCCAAAATCTCGCCTGGCCAAAACCCCGCGGTCATAAATCTCGCCTGGTCTAAACTGGGAAGGACATACTCTCGCCTAGGAAAAAATGTCAGTATCATATAAAACCTCGTCACAACGATTTCTTCGATGTAGAATGTTCTATATGTCGTTATACGTTTATATTTAATAATAACACATAAATGAGGCTAATTAATGGAATTGGTTGTAAGGTGGCGACACTAACAACCAACAAACTTCTCATTCGTATTCTGGACCTCAATACAAGCAAAAGTGTATCTGCGACTTTGATTGGAAATGTTTATTTGAGGACATAGGGCTAATTAAAGGTAATTTGAGGAAATGCCATTTCCACTAATTTCCTTTAATTACCGGTATCTCTATCTCCTTAGTAAGCGTTTCCGACCAAAGTCAAACAAAAACGTTTTTCTTGTACTGATGTTCTGAACACGTATGCGACGTTTAATGGTTGTTTTATTCAGTGTAGTCACCCTATCACCATCTTCACTGCTTACCTTTAATTAGTCCTATCGTCTTAATTAAGCGTTTCCGACAAAGTTGCAGATAAATTGTTTTCTTGTATTGAAGTCCGGAACATGTGTGTGAAGATTGTAGGTTGTTTTATTAAGTGTAGTCACCCAAACTTCAAATCGAAGGATTGGGGATTGTGGAGTTATTTTGCGTGTATATGTCCGTTCATTTTAAATGCATCAATAATCTTGTGCTTCTAATCTCTAAAGTATACATGTATTTAAATCTCTTCTTGTTTTTCTTGTTCTCACGCAACGGCAAATATTATATGACACAATTTTTTCTATGAAGCAGTAATACACATAAAATCTTTACATTTCCAAATGAAACTATATACATTAATGGGATACTTAGAAAAAAAGTGGGGGCAACTGTCCCCTTTCACCCAAACGCCGCCCATGCCCGTATCATCCCGTAATCATCCCCTTTTCTTCCAGCGCCCCTTTGGAAACGAGAACGCATACGTTAACAACTACTGGTCCATGTAGTAAAACATTAATCGTATTTACAAAATTATAATTATAAACATAATTTGTATTTTTAAACAGATCTATAAAAATTAAGGTAATGGGATTTAAATTTGATCGTTCTAAAGTTGCATGAAGCAGGCTATCCTTCTGTCCATTTTCTCTTCTCTTCAGCCCAGGGGTGTAGCCAAGGGGGGCCCATCGGGGCCGGACCCCCCAAATGGTTTCCTGGCCCCCCAAATGACCAGCTTTTAAAACATTATAGTAAAATTATCTCGCTTCATTCATTTAAAAGTAACACATTTTATTGACAATTAATAATTTATGGTAAAATAGTAAGGAGAAATATTGTTTTTTTTTTTTTTTCATACCGATCGAAAAATAGTATAGTTTCTCTTCCTTATACCGATCGAAAAATAGGATACTTTTTTTGTGACAGCAGATTACACAATTTACTGCGATTTATATGATTAACAAGTATATTTTTATATGCTTTAACAAGAGTTTTAAAAGACATAGAGCAGCGTTTCCCAACCTTTTTCAACTTGCGGCACACTACGGATGTTACTTTGATTCTCGCGGCACACTTACAGATATTATTATTTGTAAATATAAAATACAGCGGTATTTTTTTCTGTGATTATTGATCTCCTTCTCACAGAGAAGAAAGCTCTATCACTAGTTTTTCCCCGTGGTAAATCATTATGCTTATTTTTCATTCTAATTTAAAAATAGAAAACAATTGCAATGAAATATTGGACTCAGGTTTTTAAAAATACGCTTTCTTTTTAAAAACTGTATCCAACCTTTTACTAAGGAGGAGGATCACTAAATAACGAACGAGCAAACAAATCTCTTTTACTTTTAAAACACAAATGTATGTAATTTGTCGAAAGGATTGAATGACACTTTAAATTTTCAAGTTACGAAATAGTCTGCAACAATAAAGAAGCAATAATGGTCATAACAATGGTAACAAATACTTTTTTCAACATTAGAAATGTACAGAACACTAATCCGGTATGGAACTTAAAATTGTAGATTCATAGCAGAGCTTCATAGTAATGTGAAGTACAAATATACATTTTCCCCTGCGTTTTGCAATTTGATTAATATAAAATTAATAATTTTGTTTCGATTCCTCGCGGCACACCAGCGGCCCATTCACGGCACACCGGTTGGGAAACGCTGACATAGAGGATGGAAAATTTGGTGAGAAACAATGCTTTTATTCAATTTGGATTTCATTCGCTCTCTCTTTTATTTCTACTCAATGTAGTATTTTTTTTTTAAGTCACGAATAATAAATATTTTTGTCAGGAAACCGTAAAGAAATTAAGTGAAATTTCAAAGAAAATCAATCTTGTGTAGATAGGTTCTGTATACAAGGTCTTAAATTTAAAGGTAACCAAGAGAAGTTTTGTTGCTTTTTCACCCACCACCTTCGAACATTGATATGTCACCTTCGAAGATCGAAAATAGTTCCCATCAGCATCGACGACCTTCTGAAAACGTTCTGGAAGGCCATGGAATCCATCGCGGTAGAACTTGGTGGGTCGTGAAACGAAGAAAGTATCAGGTGCATTTTGGACTTTTACTAGGGATTTAAACTGGCGTCCTCTAAGGTGATTGTTCAAAGAATGGAACAGGTGATAAACGGACGGTGCAATACCCGGGTAATATAGTGGTTGCAATATTGTTTCCCATCCAAGGCGGAAAATGGTGTCCTGAGCCATTCTAGCCACGTGAGACTTAGCGTTGTCCCGTTTACGAGGACCCATTTGCAATTCAGAAGCGATGGCTCCATAGTTTTGAGTTTTTGTTGAGCACAGCTCAACTGCTGACACTACACAGTTGCATTGATACTCTGACCAGCTGGTAGCAGTTCCCGATGCACGATGCACCAAACACACAGAAGGACCTTATTCTGGTACAGTGCTGGTTTCGGCTGTTTTGAAATCGGTTCATGGGATACTAACCAATGATGACGGCGCCGTGGAGCTCCGTATAGGACACACTTTTTATCACATGTCAACGCCCTGCCCGAAACAGTAAATAAACACAGGCGACTGCCGCGTTTCCTTCTGGCCCGGAGTCAAAATATGTGAGACCCATTGACCCAACTTGTAGTGCTTCACAAGTTGATGGATGCTGCCGAATGGTTTCTCCACACACTGAATTGTAGTCCCAGTTCCTCTTTGTACATGTGTTGATCTTCCGGCACGTGATGTTTTCGGGTGTTTCGTCATCGTCCTTAAACTTATTAAACCATTGCTGCAATGTCCGCGTCGTCAGGACACCCTCACCAAAGGCCTGGCATATCTTCTGTCCCGCTACAGCGGCGTTTGACCTCCATTTGAACTCGTTCATCATACATGCTCTTATGACGTTCTGTGGATGTCCCATGTTCCCTCTGTCTTTACGCAAGTTCACGGTGTGTCTGAATTGCCACAACCAGGTAGTATGTTGGATATACCCACACCAACAACTGACGTTCGCCTTATCTCCACTCGCATTCAACTCACGATGTGAGGTCCAATTCAACACAGACTTCCACGAAAAGGGGCAGAACTTTCTTGTTACCTTTATAGTTATGCACAAAAGTATAGCGTTTGGTCCCGGGCAGTAGTTCTTGATTAAGCATAATAAAAACCATCTTGAATATAATTTATGGATAATAATAATAATAATAATAATAATAATAATAATAATAATAATAATAAGCTAAAATAGTGTCTTTAGTTTTCCAGAAGAAAACCAAAATTTTCCTTTCTTTCAGGCCTCAAAAACACTAGCAGAACACTTTTTTTTTTTTGGCTTTGTACATTGTAGCTGGCCCCACCTCAAAAACGACGGGCCCCCCTACACAAACCTGCTGGCTACACCCCTGCTTCAGCCTAACAGAAAACAAAAATTTTCATATGGAAACTAAAGTACTCCCATAAATAATGACAGCAGTTGAACTAATTCAATTATTTTCACTCTCTCTCTCTCTCTCTCTCTCTCTCTTACGGAAACGCTTCAATTGCACGTGAAGAGTCATGCGTCATCGCGGTTCCTTGTTTACGTCATGAATAATTTATTTGTGCAATGCAGTTAGTTCAGTGTTTTGCTAAAAGGTGGCGTCGAAAGCTTTTGAGTACATGTGCCGCTGCTGTACTGACACTCCTCAATGCACGCTGGGAAATCGGGATTCAGTACGCGAGTAAACATGGCGGAGAAAGCGAGTAAGCCACCGCCGATCATGGGGACAAAACCTGTCCCTATGAAACTTTTTGCAACATGGGAAGTGGATAGGACACCACCAAACTGCATTCCAAGGTATAGTAATTTTTTGAAATTCTTAAATCAAAAAGTTTTCAGTAAGAAATGAAGAATGAAGCAATGGGAAATCCTGTGCAGTGTCAAATCGCGATCATGTGTATGATGGCAATGACATTAAATGTTGTGATAATGTTTTCGTGATAGTTAAGTGCAAAGTGTAAATTATAGTGGCAGTGCAATGTCGAAAATACGAGCGATTTGTATGACTGTGTGGTCCAAATTGTTTCTGGTTCATGTGTACTTACACGCATGAAATTGAAAAAGTGTGTACACAACATCGAAGTAAGATTGGTACTTGAATTAATATTCATGAAGAAATGTAACAGTTTCTAGTTTCTAATTGTTCCGAAATCTTGCAACATGTTTAAGGAGATAGCGGGTAATAATGTCAACAGTTTACACGAGCTGTCATATTTTTTTACTGTGAATAATAAACCGGTGACTTGATATTCAGTCGTGACGTGTGATATGGCTTTGACAGTTCTAGTTACCGGTGGAAGTAAATCTGGGGCACGAGAATGAACGAGCCAAAATTTAACTTAATTTAAGCATGCTTATTCGGATAATAGCTCCGAAATTAATGTTGTATGCATATTTAGTTTCTGAACAGATTTGGCATATTCAAAGGTAGTTGCAATGTAATGTATCGAAATCTTTGCCCTTGCATTACCATACTTAGTACGAGGACAACGTGTGGGGAGTGTCATAGTTGATTGTTTTAATGAATTATCATTATTTTTTTAGCTGAGTGAGGTCGTATTTGAGTAAATGCTTGTATGTATTTTCTAAAAAAATTAAAATATTGACATTAGTTAAAAATACAGAAGGTGTATCGTGGCACAGTCCGTATTTCAAATTTCTCAACTAGCCCTAATCCATTCGCTTTTTATTTGAAATTTGTCGCTATGATGTTATACATTTATTTTTGTTGATTAAACGCGTTTGTTGTACATGGCTTCGTGCATATGGCAAGTTCTAGTTTGCTATCAGTACGTGGTGGCTGAGTTGAAACTGAAATCACAGTGAAGTTCATAAAATTCAAATCCCACGCCAAACTGTAGTAGGGCACTTTGATACTGATAAAGAGTCTAGCTTTTTATTTTGTTTTAATTAGTTATTTACAGTATATTCAAAGCGTGTGTTATTTTATTTTAGAAATGGCTCGTTCGTAGTCCTTGTTTGGATGCCTTGAAACTTCCTATAAACAATTTGACATTTACCAGGCTTCGTTTTTTGAGGAATGTAAAAGTGTTTATTTTGATTAGTAGCTGTAGGAAAAATGACTCTGGGCGTTTTCTGCTCGGAGTTAAAGCATGTGTTTTTCAATTGCAAAAAAGTAGGAAAAGTATTTTGGCACTAGCCATATTAATAGTTCAAATGATGTGAGCAGTATTTGAACTCAGTATTATTATTATTATTTTAGATTGTCCAGTAAGTCAGGGCCGTGCCGCGGGGGGGGGGGGGGGCACCGAAGTAAGGGGGACGAAAAATTCGGGAGAAAAAAGGAAAAATTGCATGGAATTATATGTATGGGGGCGCCGTCGTATGTTGTCGCCCCGGGCGCTGATTTTCTACGGCACTGCCCTGCAGTAGGTGCATTCATACACGTTTTTGTTTTCTTGTGTGTCAATGTGGGGTTCACTGGTATTATTTTCTTAATAGTACAGTAATGTTTCACGATCGTTATATGATTGTTTTCATAATGGTGATTTTTTTTTTTAAATTGGCATTTATTTTTACAATGTTTTGAGACTAGAAATGTGTTGTGTTTACTTCCACGGGCAGTGTCAATGCTGCAGATATACGGTTGTCGAAGTTCGAATTTTAAGGCCAGGGAAAATTTTCATGATAATGGACTACGGGAATCATGCTCGTGGTGCATAGTTTAGGGAAAAGTGCTTTTCTTCCGGCATCAAAATACCTTGAATGTAGTTAAAGTAACACTTTTGTATTTTGCTGTGGGGTAGCACTTACGGAGAAGAAATAGGCTAGCACCAACGACGAGAATTTCACGATAGACTGACCACATATTCCCAGTTAAAGATCACCGACTGCTCACCTCAGTCTCTTCGTGTCTTTCTTAGAGGGAGTTTGGATAAGTTTGTATATACACTATATGGTGTTAAGATTACTATTCGAATAATTGTTCTGTTATTAGGATGGCATTTATTCAAAAAATCTTGTATGCAAATGATAGATTATTCTAACTTGAAACACCACTGTTGCATGTGATTCATCGTTTTGCACTTTCGAATCAACGTGTAGTTAGAGGTATCCCTGTTTTTTAATCTTTGGTTATATGGTTCATTCACTCATTCCACTAGTTGTTATCCCTGCCTTTTACGTTAATTGTGAGGAATTCGGCTGTTGTTTGTGTTTCTTCGTTTTTCCACCTCTTGAAAATATTATTATTATTATTAGCTTGTATGTAATAGCTTATTGTCATTTAGTTACAATAATAGTGATAAAACAAATGCTTCAGTCCGTTGTAACCACAATGGGCCAGTCTGCAGTTATAATAATAAAATTGAAGGTTGGTTCGTTGTGGTTAGAGTGGATTGAAGATGTTCTTTTTCTGTCGAGTTCGTTCTTGTACCCCCGCCAAGTGAACTTTGTGGTGGACAAACACTGTGTGCGTGGGTTTTCTCGGGGATCTCCCGTTTCCTTCCACTTTCTTTATTCCACCATTTCATTCATTACTCATCATCACCGTCTCCTTTAGCCTAACCGGCATAACCATGGGACGTAAAACTTCATTCAGATTTCATTTTTTTCGTTCTTGTACGTACAATAGTATGCAAGTACAAACCAGTATACGGGATATGATAGGAAATAAAAAAAGATTACAAAGCCTATTACGGCTTATGTGTGTGATATACCTAGAAGATTAACACACCTGATGATAGAGGGCGCTCAACACTAGTCCCCGATGTAATCGCGAATTTTTGTTCAACCACATATCGCAGCGATAGATAGTTTTCCATACAGTTTGCTAGAAGTCCGCGTCAAGTTCTGAAAACCACTATGAGGGCAGCGGTTTTGGCACAATCACATGCCAGATAATGGTGGCCAGCCATTTTTTGCTTTAGAACAGAGAAAGGAAGAAGGTCACGGCTGTAAAAAAAATGCTCTAGTCGTTCCAAACGTAACGTCAATTGTTGGAGTACTGTGTCTACCGCTGTGTCCAGGGTTGTCAGTATCAATATTGGACCTTTTTCTTTGAAAACACGACATTACTTCCCTACATGTTGCCTTGAAATTTAGCCCTCCTCATACACCTTCACAATCTGCCTATGAATGTCAGGAATGTTCTGGCTCACGGAAACTGCACCACTCTCCTTACTTCTACTGTTGACTAATTTTCCAGACGAGTCATAATTTTTAATCCCCGTTTTTCGGGTGTATATGAGCAGAGATCGAAGTCTTCAAGCCTGTACCAAGACAGACACGTTATTCATCTAGAAATAAATTTTCGTTAAATTACATTTAATAACATAAAAATTATGTGATGTGTAATCTTTTCTTTTGGTCATTCCTCGTAATAGTAGGTAGTTTTGGTTTAGTGCATTAATTCTCACAGTAACGTGTTACTAATCCGGCATGTATTGTAACAGATTGTGCTCGACTGCCAGAAGAGTATCTAAATTGAAGCGTCCTATTTATATAGTAATAGTTTATAAAACATGTTAGTCTGTGCGACGGTAATATTACACAGTCAAGCTAGTGGGTGTCGCTTGCTCCAGGGCAATTTGCAGATTCAACACTATTGTGACGATGTAATTGCAACATGAATGTGTCTTGCTGCTTATTGTTCTGATACACACACACACACACGAAAAAAAAAAGTCCCACGTATATTCTCTTTAAGCTAAAGGAAACGGTTGATGTGAAATTGATTTGTTTTTGTGCTTTCCCGCCGGTAGTCGAACCCAGAGCCACGTGCACTGAAAGTATTATGCATCGTAGCGTCTAGATCAGCGGATAAGGCTAATAAGGAATTTGATTAATTAGGGTTTGTAATTAGGCATGACATGAGGCAAATAGACCAAGCAATTCAAATATTATACGTTTTAAAGTTTACTGACATAGTGACCTGCAGTGACACGTTCTCTCCCACCCCTCTCCGCTCACAAATAGCTCATCAGAAGATTACGAATTGCTTGACGGGCCGCAGGGATTGTAGAAAATTTGTTTTCTTACATTATGCAACGACGAGCTTACGTAGGATCTGACCTTTTCCGTCAAAGTGGGTTCCAAACAACATCCAGGACTTGAATACGGTGCAATGGGAGGATGGATGGACGATCATGCAAAAATTAAATTATTTATTATTATTATTATTATTATTATTATTATTATTATTATTATTATTATTATTATTATTATTATTATTATTATTATACATTTTAATGCTTCACAGTATTGCCCGTTAGCCTAAGGGGGCGGATGATTAGGCAAGTTAACGATGGTGGAATTAGAATGTGGGAGGAAACGGGAGTACTCCGAGAAAACCCACAGACACAGTGTTGTCCAACACAAACTTACTTGGCCAAGAATCGAACCAGGGACCCCACACACTAGAGCTAAGCGCTCTACCGCCGAGCCACCGTGCCCCCGACGACCCTCAACATATGAATCGTTCCCCTTAACACTATCTCGCCTCTTGATAGTTGGATTACAGGTGCAAGACAAGTTATATCTTAAGGGAGCAGCCTGCTAATTATTTTACAAAAGCTAATATTTTTTTTCTTTTGTCCGTTTTTCGTTGAATTGTAACTTACCACAATAATAGATACCGTAATGTTATTCTATACCCGAAATAATAAATCGGAAGAATAATCAGTGTTGTCATCCATAGAAATTGCAGTGTGGCCAAAAAATGAATTACCCAAAAATCTAGGTTAAAGAAAAATGAACTCAACGGTATTTGATGAATTATGATGCCGTGTTTGTTATTTGTTAACTGCTTTTTGAATATTATTTGTATTTATTTTGTAATAACTACATAATTGTAATAAGCGTATTCTCCCTTTTGTCACGTGCTAAACTTATTCCCAACTACTGGGGTCCATTGGGAAGAAGCATAGAAAGCATACAGTATATAGGGTAGTTATATTTATAAAAACTTGTGTCCATTACTATTTTTGACCCTTAACTTGGGAAGTCTGAAAGAAATCACACACCTTGTTTTATGAACATCTTATAAAGTGTTAAGAGAGTTGCTGTTATTATTTTACAAAATAATAATAATAATAATAGGTTTAACCTCTTGGTTTTATGTATTAATCTTCCAAGTTTTGGGTCTCACGATTATATGGGAGGATGAGAAGTGAATGATAGAATCATATTACGTGATTCTCATGCCCTGAGTAGGATTCGAATCTGTAACAAAGGCCATTGCCTTAGGTCGTTCAGTCATGCCACGCGTCTTGTCTTTGACTAATTTAGGCACTAGGCGTGGTGGCTCAGTGGTAGAGTGTTCTTCTCCGGTGCTTGGGGTCCTGGTTTGATCTCAACTCCCGCCGTGTGGACTTTGTGGTTGACAAACACCGTGCTCGTGGGTTTTCTCGGGGTTCTTCCGTTTCCTCCTACTTTCTTCATTCCACCATTTCATTCATTTCTCATAATCACAGTCTCCTTTAGCCTAACCGGCATAACCGTGGAACGTAAAGCCCATAGATTTCATTTCATTTTAATTTTAGCCACTAGCAGTTGTGGTAATTCAGAAGTCTTAAACAATATACATGATATCTTTCATGAAATGTCGTACAAGACTTTTATGACGTTTTATCGTGGTGCATGCTTTTTAGCTGTCTTTAGGTTTATTTCATATTATTTTTATTCCTTGTTACTGCCAAAAGAAATAAAATGACATTTTTAAGTTTAACATCCCACACTTATGCCCTTTATGTTAACGTAGACGGATGATTAATGATATTGAATAATTGTAGAATTATTATTTTTTTCTGGTATCTCATCGAAAATCGATCCCGGGATTGCATACGCCAAAGATACACGCTTTGGTCGCTAGACCAGAGTCTCTTAAGCTAGGGGTCGCGCAGATAAGTAGAAGAGAATAACATAATTAGAATCTAATAGTGGAAAAAAAATTAAGAATTATTTTGAATTTTCTTCTGATAGTCATATTTTTATTTTTATAAATACTGTTAAAAACAACAAAACAATAGGTCTATTAAACATTTTCAACAGGTGCAACGTTGTTTAAAAATCGATTTAAATGAAAGAGGTAGGATGTGAAATTAATGAGAACTGCGTATTGAAATACGAAAAATACAAATGCTGCAAAAATTGCATATTGAAATACAATTAAAATTGAAAGCTGATGAGATACCTGAGCATGGTGTCATTTCAGTAGTGTGGCGATGTCCGGTTCAGTGTTTGTGACGCACATTATCAAGTCATTCAGAATACTCAATAACTTTTTTAGCAACTGTTTTTTTTTTTAACCAATATTACAAATCACTCTATTGTTTTATCATATGACCGAAAATTAAGGAAGTTATATCCATCAGAGTACAATTAAGGAAGGAATATTAAAATTTTCAAACTGCCTCAATTTTGAAACGGTATGATGGATCGGATTTGATATTTGTAATATGAATAAAGTGGCCAGATTTGGTTTTAATTCATTCGCTTTTAGGGAAGCTACTGTATGCATTATATACAAGAAATGGATTCTATTATTATAGAAATAGGTGGATATTGTGAGATCTCTGCACACGCAAGCTTATTACAAACCAGAAATTATAAATGGGTCGCTCGCAAGAGAATGTGATAAAATGGGGGTCGGGATACGAATTAGGTTGAGAACCACTGCACTAGACTAACGATGAGGATCTGATAGAAAGCAAAACTCTCTCGTCTCTCGTGTATATGATTAGCGTACGCGGTCTTCAGTGCGGGAGAACCGGGTTCGATTCGTGGTGGTGCGAGCTCGTAGTTCGGATCCCACGTTAAGTAATAGATCCACGTCTCGTATAGCCTCAATACTGAAAAAGACGCTTAACAACACGCCTTTTGATTAACAATGTGGCATACTTGTTATAATTTGTAGTATATTTACGTCGTGAACACTATGAAGTTCATTGTGTATGTATTGCATGCCCTGTTCCCAGGGACACTTTGTTGTTTTTCTCTAGTTTTAACGTATGTGATTTCCTTCTCCGTTGGGTTCTTTGATAAGCTTGCGTGCTTATGTTTCAGCGAATCAGACAAGCAGTCGTTACTAATTTGGGCAAAAGTCCGTAATTGTGTTCCCGTAGGAGAAGGAAGTCTATAAGCAAACAGGTAATCTCGTTGGAAGCAATAACAATAATAATTACGAGAAATTAATGTTAGTCGCAGCAGGAAAAGGAAATTAAAACTGTGCTTTGCAATTTTAAAATTTTCATCATCTGGAAAGCATTCTTCTCTTTCATGAATCGAACGCTAAAGCTCGTTGCATTGTTTTCTGTTAACTTAAGAGTGCAGCAGCGTTTTCTTTTTTCTTTTTTTTAATTTTTCTTATCTCAAGCAGGGAGCGCAGTGTGAAATTTTCGTGTCGAGCGTGGAGCAAAGACTATAGTCGTTAAAAAAATGATTACTTTCTGCAGGAAATTTTTGATTGTCTCCGATTAGTTCCAGATTGAAGTTTGTTAGCAAATGGTACGATATTCTATGTTGGAGATAGCACACGAACAAGATAAAAAAAAAAGAATCCATTTTATGATAGAGAAGATCATTGATTTTTCAATTCTACAAACAAGAAGGATATATAGCGCGTGGTTGTTTCTTTTTAGAGTTGCTAATCAATTTTGTGTTGGTGGTATGTGAATTTACTTACCAAAGACCTTTTAATGTTGTTGCAATTTTAAATTACTATCTTCTGTGTAGACATTAAAGTTACTAAAAATGGGATTACGTGTAGTTACTTTTTATTGTCTTGATTAATACTACTGTTTTATCCATTCTTTCGTTAACAGCGGTCTATGTTTTTTGTCCTAGTGTTTTTGTTTTATGTGTAACTTCAATATCCGAATAGTCGTAGCTTTTTGTTATTTAAAACTGCGGATTCCAATTGCTCATTTTTTATTCAAAACTAACCCCCTTCCCCTGCTACCTTTCGAGGCATTTACTCTTAAGAGATCAATGTGAGCATCTGCCATTGTAGTATTCGTGGTTGTGGGTTCTATTCTTGGTAGGAGACGGGTTTCCTTTATGCTGAAATTCAGACGTGGGATGTCAGACTGTTTTTTGATTTAGAAGGGAATCGTTCATAAGACCTAAACAGAATAAGACTCAGAAATAGGGGCACAAATCCTAAATTTTAGGGCTTATGCCTATTCCATTCCGTGCTTTCGTTCTGAATTTTGCCTCCAACACACAGAACTACTAGCAGAGGTCGGCTCCTACTTTATGAACTGTAAGACCCGTCTCATATAGAGTCTGAACTGAGCAATTTAAACTGTGTATGCTTTACCCTTGTTCTGCAGATTACACCCGTCGAAGCAGTAGCGGCGATTAAGGGCCATTTGCGCTCGCATATTCAAGAATCTTGTGAAGTATTGAGTGATTTCGTTAGTAATATTGATTGTTATGGCGATTTGTTTTCAAAAGGGGTCCGCAGTGGCTCAGTGGTAGAGCGTTCATCTCTGGCGCATGGATCCCGTGGCTCGATCCCTGCTCGCGCCAAATGAACTTTGTGGTGGACAAACATCGTGTGCGTGGGTTTTTTCAGGGCTCTCCCGTTTCCTCCCACTTTCTTCATTCCATCATTTCCTTCATTTCTCATCACCGTTTGTTTTAGCCTAACTTTCATGCTGTGGGACGTAAAACTCAAAGGATTTTTGTTTTGAAAAGGTACTTTGAAGATTTAATTTTGATTGAAAGACCGTAATGCACTTTTTACCGCAAGTGATTATTTTCCGTTTTATTATTATTAAATATAAACGACAAAACTTTGGTAGGTGATAAAGATATTTAAGATGCACTCGTCACACAAAAACTAGATAGAAGGATTTTATGTTCTAATTAAACGGCAGAATAAGAACGAAGGGAAGCTTCAACGTGTTCTTGTTACAGTGAATAATACTTTATTTAGGGACTACGTTCTTTCATCGTATTTTTCACTTTTTCTTTCATGTTTCCTAATTCCTGGCTTTCCAACCTTATTGCGCTTGCGGGTCGCATTATAGTTTTCGCAAAATTCTTCATTTATTCTTTCACTAGATTTCTTAATGAAATATGGTGTTAGTAACACTGTTTAAACTTTTGAGCTGTCAAGTTACTCAGTGATTTCTGTTTTAGTAGGACACATGGAAATCTGTTCAACTTGTAGAGATGTTGGGATTTGTAAATGGTTAGAACTCTCATATTGTCATCGTTGTCATAAGTTTTCTGCCATGAGAGTCCGTCCACTTGCTTCCATGCCTTGCAGTTCATCTTTCATTGTTCGTTTTGATGGAAGAATTACCATTTTTGATATCAGTTTTAAATATTTTGACCTATGAGAAACAGTATTTTCACTTGTTGAATGTTATATACGGCAGGGCCACGCATCTTCCGATTGGCAGTGAGCACAGACCACCGTTCCTGGATCTGTAAATACAGTAGAGTTTCATAACCTCGGCCTAACGTGAACCGAATGGTAGCCGAGTTTCTAAAGCTGCCGTGTTATCGGGAATGGAGTTAAGAAAGAATAAGTACAAGTGTTTCCGAAAATACTGTTCTGTTCTTGTACTGTTCTTGTATGTATTGGTTGCTTTAGAATACAACATGCAATAAACTGCCCAATTCCCCTTAAACAAAAGAAAAGTGCGTGCTTTATGAAGGCATAATGCCTTTACTATACGTGAAAATGAAAATTAATGAATACACACTGTACAGTAATTTATCTAATAAGATACACATCAGAAAAATACCCTGCAATGACCTTGAATGGGTCTGCGCGAGGTTTTTTTTACTAGGGATGCGCAAAACCGGTTTTTATAAAACCGAAAACCGGTTTCTAAAAAATCGAAACCCGAAAAACCGACATTTCGTTTTTCTCCAAAACCGGTTCGGTGAAAAGTTTTGAAAAACAAAACTATTTCTGTAGAAACGTATTCGGTTTTCGGAGAACAACGAAACACTATTCTAGTCAGAAATAGAACAGATTTTTAAAAAAGTCTGGAACTGGTTTGAAAAAAAAAAACGAATCCGGTGAAAAACAACCGGTTTCGGTGAGAAACCGAACCTTTTTTTTCTAAACACCAAAAAACCGATTTTTGTGCCCACCACTAGTTTTTACGTCCTAACAGGGTGTGGTCGAGGTATCCGGACTGCCGTGTTATCGAGTGCCGAGTTTTCGGGACTCGACTGTATGAATATTAACTTCGTCGGTGCCCACTGAGCTCATTTTGAAATTCTGTATCATCGGAACGAAAGTTGACAAACCAACGACGAATGGTGCGTTCATTTGCCATTTGGAGCCCATATACACTGTCAGTGTGTTTTGCGGCTTTCCAACAGAATGTCACCTGGAGAATTTTTGCTCATTGCATTGCAGAAGTGCTCCATGGGAAGTGGAGTTTTGGAGACTCTGTCTGAACCACGATCTAGAATAGCCCATATATGTTCAGTTGGGTTCATATTGTGGGTTGACTGACCGACGGCAGTTTTTGAATGCTATTTAGTGTCTGCCAGGTTTGGGTATTTTTGGCAGTATAGCAAGGGGTGTCGTCTTGCATGGATCGGCCTTTATTGACTCCTTCATTTCCTTAGGAATTTCTCCTTTCTGGCAAATGAGGTGTGTTCAGTGAGGTATCGAACCTTTGGTTGGTAAACATACATTTGTTGACTTGGAAATCCGAAACACTAATCCCCTTTTAAATAGTCTCCTTGGTAATGCATACATTTCTGCCACCGCTTCCGCCATTGTTGGACACACTTTTGGAACGCAGTTTTTGTAATGGTGAGCAACTGTGTCCTCGGATTCCACATGTCTTCTCTTGACCAAAACGAGTCTCTTTTACTGTTATTTTCAGCTTGGGAAATAACCATAAGTCACACGGAGCCATGTCGGGTGAGTGTGGAGCCTGACGACACACAGGAATGTTGTGTTTGGCGATTAAAACCTGAATCAGATTTCACGGACACACCCTTCATGCCCAAAATCTCATTCTAAATTGAATGTACTTATCAAATTGAATAGTTTCTACTTGGGTAGCTCCAAGCTTTTTGCAAAATTTGATGCAATATCACTGCTCAAGTTTTCCTGTCATTATAGTAATAATAATAATAATTATAAGAAGAAGAAGAAGTCTAACGACCGCTCACTATACGTCTCCACTCGTTGGCCGACTGACGCATTGTGCGGGCGGGAAAAAATTCACGAGTACGCATGAGTGTCTCCTCTATATCTACACTGAAGAAAGCCTCCCGCGCTTCAGTGATTTACGCGGGAAAAAAGGTTCGATACTTTTTGAACACACATCGTATTATCGAGATGAGTCTGTGTATGCAATTTCGACACTTCCTTTTTTTGTTCTCTTACAAATTGCACTTTGGTTACTGTACTGTACTCAAGGCTTATCAATTCAAACTATCAATCGTAAGCTTTATGTTTTCCTAGTGACGTTTCGAACTCCAACCTATCAATGAATTAAAGTGATCCTTCTGCACAGATAGAGTATAGAGCTTCCGATTAAGTGAATAGTTTATGTATTTTTTTTTATTTATTTGTAAAGTCCTTACCTTACTAAACCTTATCTACTACAGAGATAAGATTTTGTGATCAACTGGATTACTCCTGTACATCTATAAATGCGATAATGCTTTTGTAAATATTGTCATTAGAGTCATGTTCTTGGTTATGCACTCATAATATACGGAATTTTTATTTGTAAAACACCACACTTAATAATAATAATAATAAAAAAATTCTAATTCTGATGTACGTACTTGGATTATCTACTTTTGGAACCATGATGGGTATCAGAATAATCTCGTGTTTCCAGTCCAGATTTTCTTCCAGAAACTTTTGTTCGGAGGGAGAGAGAGAGAGAGGTGCAATGGAACACTGCTAAGGGACTTAACTTCGCAAGAGTGTCATCGCAATTTAATTTCTGAATTATGGGGGAGGGGAGGAAAGACACGTGTCAGAGGTCTGAGATGACATATTTATTCAACTTCTTCCCAATGGAGATCACTGTATTTTTGACAGCGTTGTTGAAGTTTTTCTGGCCCATGCAAAAAATTCTTTTGATTGTCCCTCAAACCAGCTCTCAGCAGCTTGTGTGACGTTAGAAATGTCCTCAAAGCTACGACCCGTCAGGTGTTTTTACGGGTTGGGAAATAAATAGAAAGGGAAAAATGAAATCTTTAGTTTTATGTCCCACGATTATGCCGGCTAGGCTAAAGGTGACGGTGATGATGAGAAATGAATGAAATGGTGGAATGAAGAAAGTTGGGGGGGAAAACGGGAGGACCCCGAGAAAACCCACACACACGGTGTTTATCCACAAAATTCACTTGGCGCGAGCTGGGATCGAACCAGGGACCAATAGTCAGAAAGGCCAGTTTTGGGGAATAAGGTGGGTGGTGTACCAATTGGAATCCCAGGGTGGTTAGTTTGACAGCGACATTGTTGGACTTGTGTATGGGTGCATTATCGTGTAATATCATGATCCCTTTTGCGAGCTTTCCACGGTGTTTTCTAGTAGTTGCCTCTTTCAGTTGGTCTAGATTAGCGTAATACTCTCCGGTGATAGAGGCGCCATTCGGCAGGTGTTTCACTATTATAATGCCATCTTTGTTCCAGAAAACAAACGCTATGACTTTTTTTTTTTTTTTTTGGCCGATTTCTGAATACGGAACTTTTGTGGCGGGGGGAACCACTGTGGTGCCATTCCTTTGACTGTTCCTTAGTTTCGGGATCATGAATATGGAGCCAGGTTTCATCCTCTGGTATTAGTCTAGCCAAAAAGTCATTTGTCTTTTCAAAATAAACCAATGTGGCTTTGGATGCTTCGATACGTTCCTTCTTCTGATCCGTACTAGAAAGTTTCGGCATCCATTTTGGTGAAAGCTTGCGCATGTTTAGGACTGTGGTAATCATATAACCAACTTGCTCTCTGGAGATGCCAGTATCTGGGCACTCTTTTTGGCTGATATTCGACGGTCCTCAGAAATCAGTGCATGGACAGCATCGCATGTTTGCTGGTATGTTGAGGTTGACGGGCGTCCGCTGTTGGTCTCATATTCCACCGTGAAATAGCCAGTCTTAAAACATGGTATCCAGGTTTCTACACAGTTGTACAGAGGTTATTCAGCCTACGTTTTTTCCGAATTCGTTCCTTTCTCCTCCCGTTCAGAATGGACTCACCCGACCTGGCTCGTGGCGTCCTGCAGTATTATGCAGTGACTTCGTGGGAACGGAGTTGTTTTCCGCGCGGGCGACAATAACGCACAAAACAGGACCATTTTTGTGAGTGTTGTGTTAAATTTGTTTCCAAGTGTGTGTGTTTTCACTCTGTGACCAAAATGCCGCCCAAACTAAGCCGGTTTTGGAAAGGCTATGTTGCGGCTCTTTATGACGCCCACTTTAGTGTTTCTGTCATTAGTAAACAATGCAAGAAGAATGATTGCAACATCAGTTTAAGTGGATTAAATAGTGTTATTAAAAAGCTCCACCATTTGGATCACCAACGGAGTTGCCTAGGAAGCGGGAATGCACCAAGGTCACCTCCACCATGCAGAGGAAACTTCGCAAAATGGCAATGCAAGAAAATCCGCCAACACAAAGGTGTATGGCTAATCGTCTTGACGTGTCTTTGGGGACTGTGAGCCGGACGTTACACCATCAACTCAAGCTGGAAAAAGTCATGAAAGCTCGCGGCCATCTTCTCACGGATGCCCACCAAAAGGAACGAAAGTGTAACGCCCGGAAGCTGTACGAACGGCATCTGGCAAAACAAAGGTGTATGTACGTCGTAACGCTCGATGAAGCATGGATTTACCTTTCCGACTGCGGCAAACCGAGAGCCATTATGTACCGAGAGAAAGGCGCCAAGGACTTCAGAAGGTGGGTCCGTGTCTGTAAAGAACCCTTCCCAGAAGGGTTCATGGTCGTTACTGGCTACTGTTACCGAGGTAAACTGAAGATTCGTAGGGTGGCGAAGAACTGCAAAATAAATTCGCAGTATTTTCAGAAGCAGATCATGAGCATGATATTCCAACAATGCACGGAAATGACGCCAATCTGGTGGGTATTCACATGGACAAGGCCTCATCACATACCTCACGATCGTCCCTCGCATTCTACAGGGAGGTGGAGGAGGCAAGTGGCATACAGGTGATACCTTTCAATGAGGTACCTGTTAAATCTCCAGATGCAAGTCCTATGGACTATTGTGGATTTGGATTGCTGAAGCGGGCTTTGGGAAAACGGCGTGTGGCAACTGTGGAAGGAGTTTGGAAAGTTGTGCAAAGGGACTTTCACCTATGTTTTTAGAGCAGGTGAGCGTAGATGAACAGTTATATCTTTCTTGTTTCGCAGTCAGGAGATCCTGGATTCGAACCCCTAGCTCAATTATTCTAAACAAAGGTTTTCCGTTTCTCTATTCGACCGAGTGAATGCTGGGATAGCGCCTTTAAATAATAGTTCTAATCATCGTTATTTTGAATATTTCTTTTTCTTATTAATGTTTTAAGTATTGCAACTCCATGGGTCTATTAGCATTTTCCTAAATACAGAAGTAAACGAAGTTTAACCCCAGATTGTTTTCAGTGGAGCCAGCTCATCAGTAGTTCATAGAACGAAATCGTTTCGCATATTTCAAGAAAAACCGTATTAGCTGCTTCAGAAGGAAAAATATTGTGTTCTGTTCTTTTTCCGTTTTCTTTTTTCAGGGGTCGCACTGTGACAGTGATGTAGTGCTTACTGATCCAATAATGTATGAGCGTATTCTGGACGACATCGTGTTTTTTTTTCTAGGATTTTTGTTTCACCTCACGTTGTTATTTTACCAGATCTTTCATAGTCATAGGACTATGTGAGCTTCTGTTGTCTGAAACCGGGTGTACTCGTTACAGAGGCTGAGAAAATATATGAATCAGACAGATGTGAATATATAGGGGTTAATTTTCAGGTTTTCGGTCAAATGTTTGACGCTTTCTACGAATTCTTCAAAAGGATAAATCGAAATGTGCCCATTGTATCTGTTGGGTTTGGTTATTTTGACTTTCAACGCCCCATTTCGCACAGAGGTTATGGGAGATGCTCTTACAGTTTATCTTGAGATCCGAACCAGCTGAGCTCTGCCGTGAATCGAACCTTCGGTCTTTATCTTTAAAAAAAATAAAAAAAAGAAGAGGATTTTTCGTGGATGGTTAACTGGATTCTTGTGGTAACGTGTACTACGACATCGTATATAGTTCATTTTTATCTTAAAAACAAAATAATCAATCAAAGAGCGAGAGAATAGGGTCAAACTAGTAGTTCCGTGATAAAATATGCACGCTACTATTGAGTCGACCTGAGGATCCACGTACGTCAACTTAACTCATCATTGAGGGAGCAATGAATTGGGCCGAGCCACTATAGTGTTTCATTATTCCCGGCCTTAAGCTTTTAGTTATTAAGAACAATATGACCATTTCGGATTGAAAAGAAGTCTGAAAATAATTATGGGCCAACCAGATTTGCTTCTTACTGTTGAGAAACCAGCAATCTTAGAACTAACTTGGGGCCTCAGCGGTAGAGCGCTTCTTGTGGTGTGTGGAATCCCTGGTTCGATCCTGGGGGCCGGAGGGGCCGACCCCCCAAAGCTCGTGGGCCCCCTATTATATTTATCAATATACAATATTTGGCATAATTTGAATGCAATTTGTCTTAAAAATCCTCATATATATATCTTCTGCATCTGAATGCCCCCCCCCCAAATTTACAGAGAAATCGGCGCCCTTGGTTCGATCCCCATCCAAGTAGGTTTGTGATGGACAACATTGTGTACGTGGGTTTTCTCGGTGTACTCCTGTTTGCTTTAACTTTCTAACAATTCTTCCATCATTTACTTGCCTTAATCATTCGTCTCCCTTAGCTTAAGGTTGGTGTAAAGGGACAAGTTTTGCCAATAGATGTCACTACAGTCTTCTTATCTCATGTATATATTTTTGTTTTTACCTTTCACGAAAATTGACAATTTCTCTTACAAATTTTAACGTACAGACTTCAAATTTTTTGGAGAAGGAACTTCATAACCTATCGAAGGCAACAATCCATGCCGATTTCTTATTTAGAATTTTCTTCGTTGTTGAAACAGTTATATTATTAAAGGTTTGGATATCCCTTTCAACAAACAAGCCATTTCAACAATGAAGAAAATTCTAAATAAAAAATCGGCACGGATTGTCACCTTCGATAGGTTATGAACTTCATTCTCTAAAAATTTGAAATCTCTAGGTTGAAATTTGTAAGAGAAATCGTGAATTTTTGTGAAAGGAAAAAAAAAACATTAGAGAGATACGAAGACTGTAGTGACATCTATCGGCAAAACGTTCCTTTAAACTAACCTTAAAGGGTATGTTAAGCTGAAAGATTTCATTTAATTTTTATTTTAGAAACCTGAAAATAGAAACTATATTAGAGCTCCCTTTTAGAAAAGAGCGGGAGCCGCAGCTACCAACTTAATGATTATGCAACACAAAACAATGCAAACAAACAAAAAATAATAAATAACGTAATTCTATCTGCAATTTTGATCAATTCGAACAATAATTATTACGGTAAGGGATTCGGTGCAATTTTGAAATGACAATGGAGAAGAATTTCCCCATTTTGAAGTATCCAGCTGCGTGTGAACTAAGTCTCTCTTGTACGCTTTCCTAAATGTTTAATGCAGATAAACACTTATTGATTGGATGTACGAAAATCACTCACTGCCTTTGGATTTCAGGGCATAAATTGATATATGAACTTCTGTTAAAGTGTCTTCCGTGCGCGCTTGTAATATCTTTTGTTGGACTGTATCACACTTAAACTATACGTAAGGGAGATGTCAGTAGCGTGGCCAGGATGTGTGTTTGGGGGGAGGGGCAAGTGCTGTTATAGGTACATATAAAGTAAATACAAACAAAAAATATATAAACATAAAAATTATAAAAATATTTACAAACATCAAAGTACCAAAGTACATTGTCGGACCTCTGGGGGGGGCCCTCTGTGCCCCCTTTCCTACGCCACTGGGAGATGGTGTAGTAGCCTCGCTCAAAAATGCCATTTCCTTTCGAAGGATGCCGCCTTATTTACTGGGTTCTCTGAAATATCACGTTTATTGTTGTCTCTCCTTAGCTGTTTTATCAAATTGAACTGTTTCTTGTCCAAAAGCGTCCACTTAATCCAACCCAGGGCGCCAATCCTGGAGGGAAAGGGGTCCAGGCCCCCAAAGCTCATGTGGGCTCCCTAATTTTATTTATGAATATATAATATTTGGCATGATTTGAACTCAATTTGTATTAGAATCCTCATATACGCCTTCTGCACCTGAATGTACCCCCCAAATTTACAGAGAAATCGGCGCTCTTGATCCAATCCCATGCTCACGTTCCGACATCACACCCACTCAATCTCAACTTTCATTTCGTACATTGCATTTACTCGACATCACGCTCATACTCACATCACCATTCTCATCACACGCTCACTTAATCATTACCGATATATCACGTTCACTCGACCTCACAATTACATAACCATTTCGAAATCGCGGTAACTCGACCTCATACTTACAACGTTTTTTCATCACGCTCACAACATCCTCTCGACATAACGCTTTTATCATTCCAACATGCTCACCTTTATGAGTTTGTTTGAGCGAGAGTTTCGAACTCACGGACGCCGACCTAATGAGTTCGGGCATCTTCGTTCATACTTGTCAGGTAATGAATTAAAGCTTACTTTTCGAGGCATGTGTAGTAGTATCCATGGTTTTCACGAAAAATGGTGGCTCAGTGGTAGAGCGTTCACCTCTGGTGCATGGGGTCCTTAGTTCGATCCCAGCGAGCTTTGTGATGGACAAACACCGTGTTTGTTTTTTCTCGGGGTTCTCCCACTTTCTTCATTCCACCATTTCATTCCTTATCATCACCGTCTCTTTTAGCCTAGCCGGCATAAGCATGGGACGTAAAATTTAAATATTTCATTTAATTTAATTTCAAAGTTTGCCAACTAAAGACGTTATGGATGCATCTAATATATATATTTAATTTAACCAACAGAACACCAGGTAATACTCAGTGTATGGCAAGTTCCTGGAAGGAGCAGAGGAAACAATGACAAATAGGTAGAATTAGTAGATCAATACTTTATCAGAGGAATCAAAAGCAGGGTCTTAATCTGCAAGCTAGGGAAGGGAAAACGTACTATACCACTGTGTGTGTGTATCTACAATGTTATAACTATTTCTAGTTGCAAAGTGTAACGGACGCTTTTTCCAAGAATATCAGAATGAAGATTTAAATGATGAGTGACAAAGATAGATTACAGTAAGGACGTCATTAAACACGCGATACGGAAAAACTGAAAGATTTATTTGTCTTTAATAGCAGATCAGATTCTCATGAGAAGACTTGTGAGAATACACGAGTGTTTTTTTTCTTTTTTTTTCTTTCGTGTGCTGTAATTCCTCTTTTCCTGGAATTGAAGAAGTGCGCTTTTTTTCTTCCTTTCTGTGTTCCTGGTAAAAAAGGAGTTAAAACAGTTCTTATATGCCACAGAAGTTGTCCTGTTCAGAAGCATAGCGCTTGCAGAGCTGTGTCAGTAGCCAAGGAGAATACTTCGAAGAATTTTAACAAATTGTACCAATCGGATCAATAAGTTACATTTCCTGGACCCAGTCTCATTACTTTCCAGGCAGAGCTCCTCCGTGGCTAAGCGGTTAGCGTACGCGCCTTTGGCGTGGGAGACCCGGGTTCGATTCCCGGCGGGAGCGCATGTGGTTCGGATTCCACGTTAATCAGTAGGTCCACGTCTCATATAGCCTCGCTGCTGAAAGGGACGCTAAACTAAAATCAACTCAACTCAACTTTCCAGGCAACCTTGTACCCTCAAAAAGTGCCTGAGTTTGTCGAAGCTCTTGCTTTCTTTAAAAAGAGTTTCCTACATAACACACGGACGTCCACGGGTTATCCGAGATTGACCCGCAACGGGGCATCCCGGGAACATCCGAATTTGCTCCCGGGACATCTATAAGACCCCCGCGGGATATCCAGATTTCCGCTATTATCCCGGAAAATGGGATATTCAACGGGATCTCAAAGGGATGTCCACTGGTAAATCGTGGGGTAATGTGGTCCGAGGTATGTCCAGCGTGGGATTTCCCTGGGGTCTCGTGTCCTATCCGGGACATCCCGTGGACATCCTACGAGGAAATCCTTTAGGACGTCCATGGGATGTCTACTCATTGTGGCGATAATCCCGGGAAATATATAGGATAATGGGATCAAAATTGGACGTCCTAGGGACGTTGTGTATATATATGAAATTGTTTATATATATATATCACATGATACAAATCAAACTCATCCACGCGATATACACGTGACACTACCACTTGTTTCATATTGTAGTTCTTTTCCTCACGTCCTTGGCCTTTTGAAAATAACCAAATAATAGGTAGGCCTATTTGGATTGCTATAGGCAAAGTATGATTTAAACAGAATATGTTGATGGTTTGAATAGAGAGCAACTTTTTGTGTGCGCATTGGTGATTAGGATTAATTAATTATCTGTTAGAGTAAGACTATCTTCTTTAATTCTGTCGTAAGTGCTAGAGTACTTAGTAGAAGTCGCAAAATGTGTTTGATGTAGTTTTTGTTCCAAGTAGGTCTTTAGTCTTCCATATGCTGTTGGAACGCGATCAAAACAGATCTCTCCTGCTGCGAACGACCACAATAACTTCGCAAGAAATATTTGCACAGGCTGTGGTGAAAAAAAAAAAAAAAAAAAAAAACTGTTGTCAGTTTATCTTGTATTGACACTTAAAATGAACTTGCGTGCGGTCAAGATGTGTATTTTCAGGGGATTACAATATGCTTTAAGTATCAGTGTTATAGTTCCTTGGTATTCTTCAAATATTTCACGTGTTAACGTAAATACATGAACATTTACAAATACGTATCAATTTAATGGAAACACCTATAAAAAGCATCTGTAAAAATTTTAGTTAATACTATATGATATTAACTATGTTAATACTGGTATTAACATTTACTGATACAAAATGATTTGGTTTGAAGGTGACGGAAGTAGGTGGTCCGTCTAATATTTCTAATGAAAGTACTCCACACTTGAAAAAAGTTCGAGGAACACTGCTATATGGTATTAGGTTTTGTATCTTTTTTCTATAAGGTATTAAATTCTATGTAATATTTATAATGTGGATATCAAAAGATATTTGTTTATGTATAGGAGAAACAAAAACGTTTACAAATACACCCTCTGATATGGAAAAACAATGAGCATAAGATAGTTTCGTGTTCGTTCAATCAGTTGAGGCTATGTTGTGATATATCGTACTTGTTGCGTTACCGCAGATCAATCATATCATTTGAATTGTTCCATGAATTTTTCTGTTCTTATCGCTTTCTACTGTCTTTCAACTATTAAACAGTTGCATAGATTCTGCTGTAGAGGGGAGAATTTCGCAAGAAGGAGCGCATTTTGCGTTCAGAACTACTTATTACGTAAAGCTACAAATAATTTAGTGGAGAACATTTGTCCCATCTTGTAAGGGGAGGGGGGCTCAGTGGTAGAGCGCATACCTCCGTGCAGTGTGCGAATTGAAAAATTTTCCCAGGGGGGGATGAATTTCACCCATATGCGCACCCAGTCCTCCCCCCATATATATATACACTAACAAGTACAAAACAGTTGAGATGTGAGATCTTTCATAAATTTTCACTCAAGTAATATTTAGGTTAGCTACGCAAAGTAGACCTACTTATCTTTATGTCCACTTAAAAATACTCCAGAGGGGGAAAAAGTTATCCCTGCCAGGAATAAAATTTTTCTTCTCCAGGGTGGGAAAGATTTTTGTCAGGGGGGGAAATCCCTGGCATCCCCCGGCCAATTCGCACCCTGCCTCCGTGTCGTGAGTTTAAAAGGACAAGTTTTGCCGATAGATGGCACTACAGTCTTCGTATCTCTCCCGTGTGTTTTTTTATCTTTCACGAAAATTCACGATTTCTCTTACAAATTTCAACTTACAGATTTCATATTTTTAGAAAGGGAACTTCATAATCTATTGATGGCAATAATCAGTGCCGATTTTTTTATTTAGAATTTTCTTCATTAATGAAGTGGCTTGATTGTTGAAATGGATATCCAAACCTTTAATAATGGAACTGTTTCAACAATGAAGAAAATTCTAAGTAAAAAATCGGCACGGATTGTTGTCTTTAATGTTATAAAGTTCCTTCTCTCAAAATTTGAAGTCTCTAGGTTGAAATTTATAAAAGAAATTGTAAATTTTCATGAAAGGTAAAAAATACATGAGATACGAAGACTGTAGTGATATCTATCGGCAAAACTTGTCCCTTTACACTAACCTTAAAGTTGCCTACGAAGCGAGACAAGTAAGATTTTGTTATCTCGTCTCGTAAATTTAATAGGGGATTCTCTAGATTGTCAGAGAACTTTCTCGTATCGATTCTTGAAAAAACTTTTTCTTATCGCGTCTCGATGTTTCTTGTCTTGTTCAGTAAATTTATGTAATTACAGAATTTATTGAAGAAGAGTTCGGAATTTGTCCATGTCACAAGAGGTTCATGAAGGGTACGATTGAGCAACGTTTAAACCATATTTATTTATACATATTTCTGGGCATTCGTGTTATGCGTCAAGTTCGTGACGTATGATGAATGACATCTCTCGGCGAGCACACTATCCGTGGAAGGAAGAAAGCAGCCTTGGAGGAAACATCCTGGCATTTGCCTAGTGTTATTGAGGAAAAACCTCGGTTAGGATGACTGGCCTGAAAAAGCTGTTTTACATTTTCGACCGATAACCCCGCCTGGAAAAAACAATATTTATCGTCGGAATGTATTGTGTAATGACTTGCAAATCGTTCAACGTTGATAATTACTCTTCATTGTGTTTGTACGATGACTTTATCGGTCACAAAAGTCACGAAATCAGAAAACGGTCATGAAAGTCACGAAAGTTAGCTTTTGGGGCACATTCTTTTTTTTATCTGTATAAATATAAGTAGAGACTTGAAAATTTTGTTCTATAAAAAGTAAAAAATTACCACCAAAAATGTGTATGAGCGGCTTTAGTCGCTACCAAATCGCAAGCAAATCATGCTACTATCGCATTCATGAAAATTCGGCCTAATTCGCACCCAAATTCGCACTTGGAAATGTTATGAAATTTTATGGTTTGGAAAAGAAAAGATCACGAAAAAGTCACGAAATTTCATTTTGGAATTTTAGTAGACACCCTGTTGTAGCTTTTATACTATGAATCATGTAATACTAGGATACTAGGGTCTGAGACGTGCCTCCAAGAGACCCGTGAAATTTATCGACTCGAATTTAAGAATGTACTCGTCTCGTTTTCGAAACGAGAATCGAAATCGAACGAGAAATTTCTCCTTTTCGGGGGAGTCCTAACTCTCCCGTTTCCTCCCATATTATCATTCCACCAAATTTTTCATAATCATTCACTTAATCATCTGTCTCTTTTAGCTTATAAGTAGACATTGGATTTTTAGGTTCTAGAAAAAAAAGTATGTTTTAGGTGCCTAAAATAGGTGCCAAAAATACTAAATTAGGCATTACAATTGAAAAAACAGGTTCTTATAAAAGATACTTATTTTTGAATGGAATGATTCATTATGATGCATTACGATCTGAATACAAACTGTAAGATACAGAAATGCACGCACACACGTCATGTTGCCTTACATTTTAACCTGCTCTATATTGAAATATTGCTGACATTAAATTTTTTAAATAAAACTATATGTTTGTAGATAAATCTTCAGTACAAAATATAACACCTTCACATTTCTGCACCACATAAGCCATAATTGGCATCACGGTAAATAACAAGCACTTTTTCCATGTTTTATATGGTGAAACTGTAGCGTTTGTTGGTGAGGATGAGCTTGTACGCAGAGAGTGAATGTTCCACATCAACTAACACGATAGAGGCAAACTTCAACTTGGGTACATGTTTGATTGGTATTTCGCATTTGTATTTACTTTGTTTCTCAGCCAAAATATCTGCTGCTGCTTACAAACTCTTGAGTCCCAAGTTCTTTCCCAATACACTTTCAAGTTTTACCTTCGCTTTCTCTCCAACTTCACCGGGCACTTCCACGATTTTTTGCTTCACTTCCTGAAGAAGCTCAATATTCTTAGAAAGGGTATTCCCGAGCCCTTGAATTCTGCAATAACTCGAATAAGAAATGTGCAATGCGATCGGATGTGTGCCAGATAAGTAGGGATAGAAGAATCATTCATAAACTCTTTGGCAGCAGTAACGCTATAAGCATCCTCCACTAAATTTTCAACAATTTCCTTTGCTGTCACTATAGTACTCAACTGCTTTCAATCGGGTACCCCATCGTGTAAGCACTGGTTGAGGTGGCAGAGAGCTATTTGGAAGCTTTTCTTTAAAGGACCGTACTCTTGATAGAACACCTTCAGCAACTTAACTGCAGCAACCATGTATGATGCAGCATCTGTATAGGCAAGAAGCACTTTCTTCTCATCAAATTTGTTGGGATACAATATTTTTAGTCCATTGTTCACAAAGTGTGCTATTGTTTCCTAATTGGTTGTTGAAAGTCGTTTGGCGCAAATAAGGTAAGCTCTGGACGGTGCCTCAGAGTTTAGTTTCCCGACAACTAAGTTACAAATGGATCGTCCTATGTCGTCAGTGGTTTTATCAACCGATAACCAAATATAAGAATCTCCAATGTCATTTCGTATTCTGGATATTGTTTTGTCATATGTGGGTTGCACATAGTTCTTGCGTAACATCGCAAAATAGGCAAAAATAAGATATAACGTTCAATTAGACAGTTTTAGGCAAAATAAAACTTGGTGCTAGTCCTTTAATTTGTCATAAAACCTTCATATAAGACTTTATTTTTCATTCTGAGCTAAGAAAAAAAAATAGGTTTTACCAAAAGATCCGATGTCTACTTACAAGGTAAAAACGTGGGACGTGACGTGGTATTTTAATGTTCATTTTGTATTGAGTGATGCTGTGCATCGAAATGATAACACGAGTTTATTTGTGGTCATATATTTGATTCTTGATATAAGGACGCTGCATTTCTGGTGTTGGTCCACCGTTGTGAGGTAATAGAGGAGAGAGGTAGATCTAGATACACTCGATCTAGCAATAACGGCAGTAGGAATACTATGCTGACCACAGAATATTTTCTGGCGTGCTGTATCATTCTTTAGACTAACCGAGCAGTTGTCAACAACGAGGCAGTATGAGTTGTGAACCTACAATCTAAAATCCGGCTCAAACCTCTTGACGTCTTTCGAAAGCCAATGGTGTGCAGGTGCAACGTTGTCAGATTTTGCTTCCTTTCGTGTACGTGTATAACGTTAAACATTAAAGCGAGAAAAAACAAATTCGTTCTTACAGATTTATTAACAGTATAGTGACATAAAAATATATCAATAAGAACGTATCTTCAAAATTACTTTCTCCTAATCCAGGAACAAAGCTTAGACAACGTCAACCAATTTGCGTTGAATGTTGCAAAAAGGAGGACACGTCTTAAACGTCAGGAGGTTTGAACCGGACTTGTAACGCAGGATTCAAGACGCATGAAACTCCAACGGGAATCAAACTCCTGTCTTTGACAGTAATAACGAGAACGCTAACCGCCAATTACGTGAAAAGTCCATAAATTTTGTTTTCTGTTACAAAAGCTAGATCAAACCGAACTGCGCCAAATGCTTAAATGTGTTATACAAGGTGACCAGAATTTTTACTTGCAAAAACGGGACGCATACGAATCGGCGACATGGGGGGGGGGGGTAGAGAGTAAATATCTGAATTCCAGATTGAATTTTGGGACCCAACGGTGTTTTGAATTTACAAAATACACAAGTACGAGCGACAGCACAGATTTTCTAACTTAAGGACTACCCAAAAATATTTTTTACTACTTGAACACTCAGAATCCCTACTCAATTCCTATTTGAACCACAGAACCCTGGATTTCCATTTGAACATTGAGAAGCTCCAGACACGGCAGAACCTTCCCAATGAGTGTTAGTACGGAAGACTGTAGAATTTGCATTGACCATTTATATTTTGAATAATAATTACGAGACACCTGGGTCATATTTGCTTAAAAGTGGGACATTTAGGCGTCCCGTTTGATAATAAGAAAAAAACGGGACAACGGTTGAAACAAGGGACTGTCCCGGCTAAAACGGGACGTCTGGTCACCTTGGTGTTATAACGTAAGCGTGAATGTTCCAATGCGATTCTGAATATAATCTTATCAGTATGCACTTATTCATGTATGAAAAGCCAGTGTACTGATGACTGTGTTTAGTGTTGATGGTCATTTTTTGTAAGAGAATTCTATACTATTGTAGTCTGTCCTGTACAATTGCCATTGAGTATTCTTAGTCACGAGAAATGAACATTTCCGTAGCAGCCAAACGTGACTTGGCAGGATTCATTCTCTTTCTTCGTCTTGTTTCCGCCGTGATTGTCATACTAACTTGCACAGGTACTCATTGATGTTTAGCACGCAACATTACTACAATAAATAAATAAATGCACAAAAAAGATATTAGAACATATTAACTGCTATGTGTATGGTGTGGGTATTCCGTCCGATTGTCCAGAAAAGATGAGTGGACAGATCACTAACTGTAAGAGAAGTTCTGTTCCTGGCTTTTTGATATTTTTTCTTGAAGATAATCATTATATTTGGATATGTAGAGTGGGAAAGGCTAGTGTAAGGCTCTTAAGATCCATAAAGAACTTCAAAGTTCTAGTTTCACGATAATGGAGATGGAGCATTAGTGGAAATAATTGATGAAATGGTAACATGGAAGAACCCCGAGAAAACTCAACGGATCATAAGGAATTTGTGTATAAAATACGGAACGAAAGTAAACGACCAAAATTGTCATTAGTTTTAATGGCGTTTTTGGTCGTTCATTTTTGTCCCGTAATTTAAGTTAATAATAGACGAATATAAGTAACATAAGAAGCTTTAAGTGGAGACTTTATTCAGCATATACACTATGTGATCAAAAGTATCCGGACACCTGGCTGAAAATGACTTACAAGTTCGTGGCGCCCTCCATAGGTACTGCTGGAATTCAATATGGTGTTGGCCCACCCTTAGCCTTGATGACAGCTTTTACTCTCGCAGGCATACTTTCAATCAGGTGCTGGAAGGTTTCTTGGGGAATGGCAGCCCATTCTTCACGGAGTGCTGAACTGAGGAGAGGTATCGATGTAGGTCGGTGAAGCCTGGCTCGAAGTCGGCATTCCAAAACATCCCAAAGATGTTCTACAGGATTCAAGTCAGAACTCTATGCAGGCCAGTCCATTACAGGGATGTTATGGTCATGTAACCACTCCGCTACAGGCCGTGCAATATGAGCAGGTGCTCGATCGTGTTGAAAGATGCAATCGCCATCCCCGAATTGCTCTTCAACAGTGGGAAGGAAGAAGGTGCTTAAAACATCAATGTAGGTCTGCGCTGTAAGAGTGCCACGCAAAACAACAAGGGGTGCAAGCCCTCTCCAAGAAAAACACGACCACGCCATAACGCCACCACATCCGAATTTTATTTTTGGCACTAGACACGCTGCCAGATGACGTTCACCGGGCATTCGCCATACCCATACCCTGCCATCGGAACGCCACATTGTGTAACGTGATTCGTCATTCCACACAACATTTTTCCACTGTTCAATCGTCCAGTGTTTGCGCTCCTTACACCGAGCGAGGCGTCGTTTGGCATTAACCTGCGTGATGTGTGGCTTATGAGCAGCCGCTCGACCATGAAATCCAAGTTTTCTCTCCTCACGCCTAACTGTCATAGTACTTGGAGTGGATCCTGATACAGTTTGGAATTCCTGTGTGATGGTCTGGATAGATATCTGCCTATTACACTTTACGACCCTCTTCAAATGTCGGCGGTCTCTGCCAATCAACAGACGAGGTCGACCTGTACGCTTTTGTGCTTTACGTGTCCCTTCACGTTTGCACTTCACTATCACATCAGACACAGTGAACCTAGGGATGTTTAGGAGTGTGGAAATCTCGCGTACATACTTCTGACACAAGTGACACCCAAACACCTGACCACGTTCGAAGTCCGTGAGTTCCGCGGAGCGCCCCATTCTGCTTTCTCACGATGTCTGACTACTGAGGTCGCTGATAATGAGTACCTGGCAGCACAATGCACCTAATAAAGGTTATGTTTTGGGGGTGTCCGAATACTTTTGTTCACATAGTGTATCAATGTGTCTTAACCTTTTCAAATCACACTCAAATTCAAGACTATAAGGAATTCACGGGACCCAAAGATACAGTGTGTATCAGAAAGGACTTTACAACTGAATACTCATTGATGTATTTATTTAGCTTACAGACATGATTTTGGTGTCATTTCATAGCAAAATACATCAGGCTTTTTACCTTATACCTTAAGAGGTTCAATGTGGCTTCGATTGGTGATGCGACACACATCCCATCTGAAGTCTCACTTGCTCAACAACGTCTTCAGACGGTACGGGGACGACCTGAAGATTTGTTGTCTCTTACCGAACATCCAGTTTCAATAAAACACTTATGCCACTGATAAATAGTAGACCTACTGGGAGGATCATTACCATACTTTGTACGCAAATTATGTTGCACAGTTGTCGCAGACTTGGATTTTTCAAACCAAAACACACAGCTAGCACGCTCGGACCAGTAAAGCCAGCTATCTGTGCTACAACCAGTGTTGCCAGACCGATCAGTTGGCAAAGCAGAAGATTCGAACATAAAAAACAGGAGAAAGCAGTAGACACACAAAGTTGCGGCATTTTAGTGCAAATGCAGGGGAGGACCAAAAAATTGCTATTATTAAGAGGACAGCGGTCAAAACAAGAGGTCCAGAATTCATTATTACTTTAATTTCAAACTAAAACAATACATACAAACCATAAATTTGAATTTGAATTACTTCAAAATAAGCTGACGATCGCGGAGAAGTGATCTAAGCTACTCTTCCAACCAGGGGTAAAAGTGGTTCTGAAATAGTAGGATGGCGCATGATGGGCCGTCCTCCTTGCCTATGTTTATTTACTGTAATTTTTTTAGAAAGTGGGGGACGCCATATATATTTTTGGAAGTGGGGAACGACGTCCCCCAGCATACGCCTAACTTTTACCCTGCTTCCAACCCAAGTCCCAATCTTCGTAAATCTTACACATGATCGCCAACCATCATCCATATAAAAGATGACGTACAGTTGTATCCTTGTATACATATTATATACATCAAAACTCTATAACTATTTGCACTACAGAGCTTTGTGTATGGATACAGAGAAATTTCCTCTTTTTATGTAAGAAAAATGAAAATTCAATATTATTAATAATATATTTCTGTAACTTCTCGAAGGAAAAAGCAGGAGATTGTTCACTGTTCATTTTCTTTCACAGTGAAACGTAGAAAAAGTAGGAGTTCTCGTGCAAAATCAGTAGGTCTGGCAACACTGGCTGCAACTGTCGCTATCGCTTGCGGTGGTTTAAACTAATGTACTACATGAGTCAAAACTTGAAATATTTGCTACAAAATGACACCAAAACCATGTCTTTAAGATATATGAATAAATCAATATAAGTTTTCTAAGTTGTAAAGTTCTTTTTCATACACCCTGTATAGTGGAAAGGAGTTATCTTCCTTACTCCACAAACTAAATTCCTTAAATAAATCGGATGCTGAAGCTGAAAATCAAACATGTTAGGACTTCGTTATGTCTAAATTGTAGGAATTTAAGATCCATATGTTTTTTGAAGAAAGATAGAAAAAAAAAAGTTCTATAATTGATGGAAGCCAGAAATGTAGTTGCATGCATTCAACGATTCATGCATTTGTGAACAAAGAAACGAGAATATTAGCTGTTGCATTATTTTGACTTCATTACAATGTTTAACCTTCTAATATTTTTCTTCTTTTATAAACTAAAGTGTGGCAGGTGACATCAATTTTTCAGTCTTCCACATTGAGATCATGTCATTTTTTATTCTGAAGTCTAGTTTAGTAAAAATCACATGTAGCATTGATACAAATGACTCATCCTAGGTGACCACATATGTAAATATGAGAGGTGGTCTTCTTCACTGTAGAAATATTAGATAAGCAAATGCATCACTCGATATTTCCTAAACAATGCAATAATGTAGGCAAGGTGTGTCTCATTTTTTTCTTTTTTCTTCAAAAGGCACACAGTTCCTAGCCTTCGATCTGGATGTTTTCTGATGACTCATGCGATCGACTAGCCTATCTTATTGGCAGGTTTACAGCATGCATATTGTGTAATATTGTAAAATCTCTTTTTGTTTTGTTCTTGTTGATCTTCATAAAGGCGTACTCTGTCTTTATGTATGACCAGGAATTATGCATGCAATGTTTAAGTATATAGTATAAGCAGCCTACAAATGAATGATCATGATGCATCATTGATGTGCGTCATAGAAATTTAAGGGTAGGACAAAACAAGCATTTGAAACATTTAACTAGTGATCAATCTGTCTATATAAATACAAATGAAAGTGACTGTGTTTGTGAACTTAATAACTCTCGAAACACCCGACTGATCTCGGTCTAATTTTCAACATAGATGTGATTCGGACGTGGGAGTGATGTTATTACTTCAATTTGAGAGTACAACGTAGGACAGAGGGAGATTTGTAAAAATGATCGAAAATGACCGATATTAATGTCGAATTCATAGTTTCAGAAGAACACCGACAACGTTTGGGAGGTGATTCTTGACACCAAGACAAGACGAAAAGTATAGATCAGCCTGGGTGCACAAATGCTTCCCTTCGGAGTTATAGGCTGCGGAAAACATGAAAAAAAAAAAAAAAATGAACATTAAAGATCCATAGCTAAAACACTTGGGGACCTACCGTAGTCGGGTCAAGAGTTTATTTAGAAACTGGTATGTGCCCTATCCGAATGTCAATGTTTCAAAATCCTGCGGTACTTCCACAACAATTTTTATAGATGTAGTTGGAGAGTACTTCAAATTATATTCCCGTAGCCAAACAGCCTTTACAAAAATCGTTGCGTGAATACCTTAGGATTCCGAAACATGTATTATATTTTGGATAGAGCACATATTAGTTCCTAAGTGAAGTCTTGACCCGACTACGGTAGGTCCCATAGTTTTTGAGTTATGGACCTTCATTTTTTATGTTTTCGGTAGCACATAACTCCGAAAGGAGGCATTTGTGCACCCTGGACCATATATTTTTTTGTCTTACCGTGGTGTCAGGAATCACCTCCCAAACGTAGGTGTTGTTTTGAATCATCTTGTATATCATTCCTAATATGAAGAGCGTTTCTGTATTGTTCATGAATTTTGTTATGTTTGAAAGTAAGAAAATAAATAAATAAATAAAATATAGACAAAAAATATAGACCAACGTAGGTGCACAAATGCTTTCGGCAGCCTGTAACTCCGAAAATATGGATTTCTGTACCCGGGTTAGTCTATACTTTCTGTCTTATCGTGGTGTCAGGAATCACCTCCCAAACGTTGTCGGTGTTGTTTTGAAACATCCAATATAAAAATGCCCGATGTAAGTGTTGAATCTATAGTTTTTGAGGTCGCTGATATAAACAGTGACACTTTTGATCCCGTTTAAATCCAAATTTAGATCCGCAACTTGGGGTAGGGGGACCGGTATTAGTGCCGAATCCATAGTTTTCGGGGTCACTGAGATGAACAGTGACACTTCCGATGCCATTTAAATTCATATCCTGCTTCCGCAACTTCGGGGAGGGGAAGATATATAAAAATAATCGAAAATGGCCGCTATTAATGTCCAATCTATAGTTTTGGGGGTCGCTGAGACGGAGAGTGACACTTCGATGCGTTTAAATCCAAATTTAAGTCCGCAACTTGAGGTTGGGGGAGATACATAAAAATGATTGAAAGTGACCGTTATTAGTGCCGAATCCATAGTTTTCTGGGTCGCTGATATGAACAGTGACACTTCCGATGCCGTTTAAATCCAAATTCATCCCCACAATTTTGGGGAGGGGGAAGAGAGATAAAAATTGTCAAAAATGACCGATATTAGTTTCGAATCCATAGTTTTCGGAGTCGCTGAGATGAACAGTGACACTTCCAATGCCGTTTAAATCCAAATTCAGCTCCGCAAGATGGGGAGAGGGAGGAGATATATAAAAGTGATCGACTTCAGTAAAGTAAACAGTGGCTGACTAACGGAACATATTACTAATTTTTCTTATTTTAACCCAGCGAAGCGAGTAATTGACGCTAGTTTAGAATAAAAAAATTGTACGCAAAGTGTGTTTGTAACCACAAACTAGTAACGAGTTTCCAGAAGAAAGTCGCACATCATTAATTTTATCCTGTCTGTAATTCAAGTTAGAGGTTTCCAACCTTGTTCATCTGGGGCCCCTTTCGTAGACCATTCATAGTTCATGTCCCCTTACTTCCCGCTCGCTGATTATATGTGATTTCATCTCACAAAATATTATTCGCTTTTAACGGGGAAAACGTTCAAAGATGAGACATATTACCAACCAATATATCTAATTGAGCTGAATGAAACGACATGGGGGACATTCCATGCGTAGACTTCGAGAAAATCATTCTTTTTATCAGCCTTCAAAATTAATACTGTACGAAAACCATACCAGCTATGATTAAAACGGACACTGAAGTATATACCCCATCAAGCTTTTCCTTACGACACTAACAAGAAGGCACAATACACAGTAGGATGACGTGAGACAATCATGGCAAGGACATGTAATTTCTATGTATTCCAGTTCTGTATCTCAAATCACTGTAATATGTGTTGTTTAGCATATCACCTACACAAGGGAAGCATATTTGTGTACAAAAACTGGTTTTAGTAGCTGTTATAAGCAATTAGAAAACCTGCTTTCATTTCTTGCACGTTAGCAATTAAAAGTTTTTAGTAATGTAGGTGGTTTCACAATGGTCCAAAAGACAATTAGAAAATAATTATATCAGTTAGTACAGTTAATGATATGATTTACCAGGGGTGCTATAATTGCCCCATTTTGTTATGCTGTGCAACAATTAGGGCACAAAAAAAAAAAAAAAAAAAAAGGAAAATTATGGCAGTCTTCTCTTTTAACAAGAATATAAAGATGTGCTGAATTTGGATGTAGACCCCCCTACTTGTAAACATATGTGACACAGATTCCTACATTATAAGAACTTCTTTCTCGATGTTGAGGTATTGAAGTGAATTAGGTAGAATAGAATACACAAGATAGTTGCAATAGAGTTCGTCAAGAATAGTAATAAAAAGAACTATTACTATATTATTAACTGACAGCTAATAAGTAAATGAAAGTATTACCTACTAACAGTTAAACTAGTATTCTTAAGCAATACAGTTTTCAATTTATACTTCACAAATAGCAATAAGCAAAATCTAATTATTACCATTATTATAGAGTTAAGTTCAATATTACATCTCTGAAATTCGGGTGAAGTTCCGCAGTAGCAATAGTAGTAGTTGGTTTGATAAGGATATGTTCAGTTGATCAGCATCACAATGTTTTGGTTCCTTTTAGATGTGCCGTATACGGAACTTTACCCTCAAAATTTTACCAGTTGACATCTACGTTTTATAGACAACCAATGCATTCCTCGAATTCCGTAATACTACTGTATATATACAATTACCTATTAGCTTTGACAAACTGCTTGTTTTCCAAATTGCGTACATATACAACTAGCAAATGGAACAGCTTCATTCCATTGTATTTATTTTCTACTAAACGATAAAGCATCAGTATATTATAGAATATGTTTGCCTTCCAACAACAGAATTGACACTTACTTTGGTTCAAAGTAAAAAATTAATTTCCGAATCTTCGAATCTCTTACCTGTCTTGGTCGGTGATTTGAGCAGTCTTATTTTCTTCTTAGTGTTTTGTTTGTTCAAGAAGAAAAGAAAAGAAAGGAAAAAAAACTAACGATAAGTAATATTTATTCTTAAATGAAAAATTCGGGAATGGGGCCAGGAGTATTGAGAAACAAAAAAGGCATTATCGTTTTCAAGTTATCAACCTAAAAAGCCGTGAGAAGTCACAGAATATCTTTGCAAATTGATCTTCCATTTGGAGCAGTGAAGTGAGTGATAGTTTCTGTCAAGCGTAGATACGTGCTGTGTGCGTCGAATACGTTGTATCGTTATATAATCTATGAATTATTCTTTACTGGTTATTGGAGGAATAAATAGATGTGTCAACTCGCCCGTGATGTTTTTCAGTGAAGAGAAGTGCTAGAAAAGATGAAATGCTTTATTACGTTTACTGTTTGTTTGTTCATTTCTGCAAGGCTGCTCGAAGTAATAGTCCGAAGTGAGAGTGCATTTAGTTTAAAATATTTTGTTCGAAAATAAATAATAATAAGAAGAAGAGGAAGAAAAAGAAGAAAAACGATAAGAGAGCAGGACAAAGTTCACGACTTTTAACCATGAAATAATAAGAATAAAAAACAAAATTAGTATTTGAGAATCTTAAGTGATAGCAATAAATCTGTGTGAATAATTATGATTGTGGATTATTGAAATTAGAGACATGATTTGTTTATTTGTAAACAGTGTGTGAAGTTCATTGCTACAGTGCTGGCCTCTAATGATCGGAATCGTAGGTTCAGTCTCAGATTTTGTGGTTTTCTGGTTTTTAATTCATATATTCTCCCTTTGATTTTTCAATCTTCAGTTGACTACAGTGTATAACTAGACTTCAATCAACTTTTCAATGGGCTGCACGGTTAACGGCAGGAGATCTGGGTTGATTCTCAATGGGAGCTAATGTCGTTGAAATGAAATGAAATCTTTCAGTTCAACGTTCCATGATTATGTCCTTTAGGCTAAGGGAGACGATGAGTAAAGCAAGTGAATGATAATGGAGGAATTAGTGGAATTAGAAAGTGTGAAGAAACGGGAGTACGCCGAGAAAACCTACAGACACAACATTGCCCATCACAAACGTACTTAGCTGGGGATCGAACTAATAATTTAATCTAATCCTTGAGTTTTACGTCCTACGGTTATACCGGCTAGGCTAAAGGAAACAGTGATGATGAAATAATGAATGAAATGGTGGAATGAAGAAAGTGCTAGGGAACGGGAGAACACCGAGAAAACCCACGTACTGGGTGTTTGTCCACCATAAAGTTCATTTGGTACGAACTGGGATCGAACCAGGGACATCAAGTACTAGAAGTGAATGCTCTACCACTGAACCACCGCGGCCCCCCAGGGAATCGAACTAGGGTAGGGATCCCACGCACCAGAAGTAAGCGCTCTATCACTGAGCCACTGTGCCCCCCTAATGTCAGTCGGGTCACACGTTAAGCGTTAGATGCACGTTTCATATAGTCTATGCTGAAAGGGACTTTAACGTTTTCTAATCCATTTTTTATCTCCACACTTCTCAGTTGTTATGACTGTTCCAGCTACTTATTACATAGTGTGTATTATCGCCAAACAATTTGTGGCCATATGGTAGAACCGGGGAAACCTTCTTCTAGTATTTCGGTGCTCTACGAAATTCCAAGAAAAAATAAAAAAAACACACGAGTTCGCTTAAGGCACAGATAATATATGAAATTTTTCTAAGTTTTTGTATTCATGGTCTACATACAACGCTGTTTTCAGTAATTTTAGACTTTTAAATTTCTTCCTTGGCAGTTTCGTTACACGATAAACAAGATAATTATTGGGGCAACTGGAACTTGCGACGGGACGTGTCTTCGAAGGCCATCCAATGTGAAATTCTTCTGGTTTCTAATAGTACCTTTTGATAATTATTCTATACTTTTGGTTCATGGGTTACTTGAACTGTTACTTATTTGTTTGGGAGTAGAAGAGTAATACACCTAATTTAACATTCTCTGAATATAAATTTATGTAAAATATTGTGTTTGTACGTTCAGAAGCGAGTTTGTAATGTGAAATCACCAGAAATCGGCTGCTATCTTAGAGGTTGACTTGTAATTTTAACGCTTCTTCTCACTATCGATGCTAGAGATCGAGACCTACAACTTAACGTAAGATCCGGACCACATGATATACAAGGCTCATTCAAGGTTGATCGGGATATTCGTACGTAAATAATCGATGAATAGTCGGATCATGATGGAACTTGCGGGTGACGTAATGTATTCCGTCTCGAGTAACTAGCGCCCGGCATGACGTATTTATCCCATGCGCAGCAGTTGCAGCAAACTTGACAGCGAGCAGTGTGTCTGTGGCTGTGGAGCAGCGGTGTGTAATCAAATTTCTTGTGAAGGAGAAAGTTAAACCAGCTGAGATTTTCAGAAGATTACAAGCACAGTGTGGTGAACAAACTATGTCACGGACGAGAGTGTACGAATTGTGTGAAGAGTTTCGCGAAGGACGGGAGCTGGTGATAAATGAAGCGCATGGACACATTCGCCCGACTGCGGACACATCAGTGAATATCACACGTGTTGAGCAAATGATTCTTGAGAACCGTCGAGTAACAGTGCGGGATACTACTGCCGAGGGGAATATCAGTGTCGGGAGTGTTGATACAATCATTCACGACCACTTACGCTTCCACAAAATCAGTGTAAGGTGGGTTCCCCGCCAGCTGACATTTGATCAGAAGTGGACACGGATGACGGTCTGTGAACAACTTCTGAATCGGTTTCGAGCCGAAGGTGATGAATTGTTGCAGTCCAGATTTAGCCCCCAGTGATTATCATTTGTTTGCACCCCTTAAAGACCGTCTGGGAGGAAAGAAATTCACGACAGATGAAGCATTGCGGAACGATGTCCTCCAGTGGCTACGACAACAACCAAGTTCTTTCTGTGCCAAAGGAATCAGGGAGCTGCAGCAACGATGGCAACGGTGCCTCGACGCGCACGGAGAATACTTTGAAAAGCTGGTATAGTTTGGTGCTTCTTGTGCTGTTTCCTCTGAAGAAATAAAAGTCCCGGTCAACCTTGAACGACTCTTGTATAAGGAATTGAACCTAGATATACGAAACTGTTATAAGGTTCAGTAAATTAGTTAAGCTTTCTTCCCTTAGTTTGTGGGGATAAAATTTTATTTTATTTTATTTTTTATTTATTTATTTTTTTACCAATGCGACTTCCTTCAAGAGCTGCTTTTTCATTTCATTAATTTGTCTATTCACAGTTGACAAGAATACTTGTCTTTGCTCCTTATTCTTAGATTCAGTTGCCTACCAAAGAAGATTTTCATATCAGGTAGACATTCATGGTCAGTGTATTCTATGCTTAACGGTGTAAAGAGCCTTTTATCTCCTCATTTGAAAAGTGTTTCAACCAGATTATAAAAGTTCTTTGTGTATGGTAAATCAGTGTTTAGTTGCTGTAGATTTCAATGTTCACTACGAAAAATTATATCACAAGCATAATATAATGTTTCATCAAAACATCTTGGTCAAACGAATGTGCTACATTTTCGTGTTGGATGGTTGGTTTGAAGTTTAGCGTCTTTTTCAGTAGCGAGACTGTGATACACGGACCTACAGCTTGACGTGGGATCCGAAATGTGCTCCATTTTCTTCCTGGATGCTTGGTTTGGTTAACCTCTCTTTCACTAGCGAGACTGTAAAGACGTGAACCTACAGGTTGACATGGGATACGAAATATGTTCCATTTTCTTCCAGGATGGTTGGTTTAAAGTTTAGCCTCTCTTTCACTAGCGAGACTGTAAGATGTGAACCTACAGTTTAACGTGGTATCCGAAATAGGGCGCATTTTGTTCCTGGGTGATTGGTGTGAAGTTTAGCATCCCTTTCAGTAGCAATACTGTAAGACGTGGAACTACACTTTAACTTGGGATTTGAAATATACGATATTTTCTTCCTGAATTGTTGATTTGAAGTTCAGCGTCCCTTTCAGTAGCGAGGCTATGAGACGTGGACCTACAGTTTAACGTGGGATCCGAACTACGTGAGATACCACTGGGAATCGAACTCAGCTGTCACGCGTCGAAGGTGCGTACTTTTAATCATGTAGTCACGAAAGAGTTCAGGATTTTCTTCTGTAGGCAGATTTTTGTTCTGATGTTGGTGTGAGTAAACCAAAGTAAATGCTTCCAAAGAAAAGGAAATGCTTCAAACTTATGAAGCACTGTTCTTAGTAGATTCACATCTATTAAAGAAGATCGAAATAGTAAATTTAGAACCAGGAATCAAGCTGTTTCACGAGCGAGGGAAACTTTTCCATATTGATATCCAAGATTTATATTTCATGTTATAGTGCTGTACAGTATATGAAATCGGGAAAATATTACCCTGGCAGGCAGTGGCATATTTTGTGAGCTACCGGGCCTACCGGTGGTAGCCCTAGAATATTACAAAATAAAGTTATTACAATATAAACTAATTTATATTGATATTTTTGTACTTCAGTATCTTCTTTCAATGATACAAGTTTTTGAGAACTTTATGTATTTAGAAACATCAACTAGCTTCTTTGCACACAGTCTGTTTCACCTCCTTAAGAGATCTAGGATATGGAAACGTAGCGGAAACCACTTCTCTACTTGCTGCAGCAAGAATCATGTAGTTATGAGCAGCGCATTTCCTTTCGCTCCATGTCTATCCACAGCGTATAAACAGGCTGTAGGGAAATACCAGTTACCAGTTGCCTATAGAGCAATCGGTTTCTTGGGCGTGAGCAAAGGGTAAAGAGAATTTATATGTGTAATGCCTGCATATTTGGGGGGTTTCTGGGAATTGTCTCGGACATCATGAGCCTCGTTCGTTAGCGGTTTGCGTCAACGCAACGCGAATTTTCTATTTTACAGTATTTTGTGTTGGGTTGCATTATTTGTTTTTCGTTGTGAAAGGTCTTACAAACTGGTGCTCCTTCGTCGACTAATCGCCTATTTCAGTGTTCTTTATTACTTGCACAAATTCCTGGTGAGTAGAGTTACTACCTACCCAAAGCAAAATGTAGGGACACTTCATGTAGCAAATGAAGGTAAAAATATATGATAGTTTTTCTGTAATAACTAATAAAATAAAATAAATCTTTCTAGTGAAGGGCAAATCATATTTATCTGCGTGATAAATATAAATTGTGTTGTAAGATTTTCTCTTACTTCGAAGACTGTATAATAAGTGAAAACTAAATAATAATAATAATAATAATAATATCAATGTACAGGTGTTATAAAAGTTAGTGGTACCTCAAGCCATCAAACCAATATACGCCACTGCTGGCAGGGATGAAATTCTTCGACGAGCTGGGGGAAATTAACTTGACGAGAGGACCTCTCCCTCGTTCATTCGAACCACGAGAACGATTAACACAAATGGAATGAAACAAACGAGAACGATATGAAAAACGTTTAACAGTTGAAAGAAATGGACTTTTTTTTTTTTTTTCCTTTTCATCCCAATTTTGTTTCTTCAGTTCGTTTGTTTCATGTGAATTATTGTAACATGCTAGGCTGCAAATATATGATCAAAATTTTGCTGATGAATGTTCTTGAAAGAGTACTTCATTCTTCCATTTTGCATCAGGGAGTAGATACTTTTCTGAACATTTGAAAAATTTGTGTAAAGACACTGCTGTATTTAAATTTGACTCACTAGTTTGACAGAGTCAAAATGTATTGTTTTGATTATTGCGATATTTGCTGTACATAGATCAGCTCTCAGTACTTTGAATCAGTTGGCTGTTATGATAGTAGATGGGTAAGCTTATCAATATGGCATGTTTTAATCATTTAAAAAATGTTGTTGAGTCATATGAAACATTTCTTTTTGCTTCCGTAATCGTAGGGTCTTCTTCAGATTCCTCTGCAGCTACGCCACTGATATAACACGATCGCACTATGAATAAGACGCTTTATTAGCATGAGAAGAGAATGAACTTAAACTCACCTTCCCCTTGGCCCTGATGTATGTGTTCTTTGTCCGCATCAAGGGTCAAGGCAATGTTTATTTTCTGTTAGTTCCCGTTTGGTAGTATGTTGGCACGTTTCTATGTCTGATTTCGTCATTCGTACCAAGTCCATACATCATTACTAAGAAGCTAAAAAGTGAGAGATTGTGTTTTGTTACGGTAATTGGTGTCTGATACTTTATTTACTTATCTATTTATTAAGAGTAGCAAGAGAAAGTTGCTGGAAAAGGATAAGTTTTAAATATATCATTAAACCAAAGAATATTTTCTGTAAAATATTATTCAATCGAGATACACGTATTCAGATGACATGGTTCAGTCCATTGTTTTGAATTTTTTCTTCGAATTTTGTCTTTTTAACAACTTCTTAGGTGACAAAATTTCTTGCAAAACTGAGCGAAGTTAGGTAAAATGATGGATTATTTCTGTCATCTGAATATGTATACAGGCGGTTATCAAAATAAAGAAAACACATGAAGAAAATGTAGGGCATGACAGAACCGTTATCCTGCAGAAGAACGTCGTGAAATCGTCGTAATATATATCAGAATGGTTTCCAAAGGAACGTTGTACCAATCCTCATGCAATGCAACACTTAGTTCCGTAAGCAGGAATAGTGGGAGATATCTGACCACAGGTATTTAAAGGTTAAGGTCTGGTGTTTGGAATGGCCAGTGATGTGTTGTACTTCATTACTATGTTTATGAGATCACGCCGGAACTGTTCTAACAGTGTGAATTGGCGCATTGTCATCGTGGAAGATTGCATCAGTTATCAGAAACAAAATCTGGACCATATGATGAACATGGTTAGATAATCATTGACATGAGCGTAACCACAGGAACCACGGGATACTAGGGAATTACCTCTTCCAGCATCACAGATTCGTCGCATTGTTTTGCAGCAGGGAGGAGACAGCTTGTGACAGAAGTTTCTTTGGGCATCCGCCATATATAAACACGATCAGTTGGAAATGAGGACCCATCAAACCTTATTGCGCGTTTCGAATCATTGACGCCTCACTTTGCTTCTCGACACAATTTTCTTAGCGTTGAAGCGTTATTGCGGTGACCAATAGTTCGGAAATTGCAACTCGCGTCGAACTGTGACATTCAGTAGCGTACCCAGGAATTTATTTCGGGGGGGTCCAAACTAAATATAAAGATATTTTATATTAAAATTCCTAAAATTGCCCCTAAAATTAGGCTAAATTTTTAAAAAGTCGAAATTTCCGGGGGGGTTTGGACCCCCAGGCTCCTCCCCTGCGTACGTCCCTGGTGACTGTCGTAATTGGTTGTACGTATTGAGTTTCGCTGTTACTTTTGCGGTAGGCTTCTCTCCCGCTCACTATTAACTCTTTGCAGATATTGTTTTGCCATCACCCGCCAAGTGAACTTTGTGGTGGATAAACACCGTGTGCGTGGTTTTCTCGGGGTTCTCCCGTTTCCTCCCACTTTCTTCATTCCAACACTTCATTCATCTCTCATCATCATCGTCTCCTTGAGCCTAACCGGCATAACCGTGGGACGTAAAACTCAAAAATTTCATTTCATTTCATTTTTTGTTTTGCCATCAGTTCTGGAGGCTATCATCATCGTAGGCACTGCTCCTCGCCACACACCTGACACGGTGGCCACCTTAGATACCCTTGGACCAGAAGCTCTTTTTACGATATTTTGTATACAACTTGAATTAATTCTAATCTCGACTAGTGTTTCGAAGGTTTTAATAACTTCGCTTTCCGAATATTCGGATAACCAAATTGTTTGAATCATAATTACACGTAACGAACAATTGATCGAATTCGAACAGCACTAGCCTCCAAACTAACAACAGATAATTCACAAACTCGTTGTTGACATCACTGCCTAGATTGAGTGCTTTCAGTATGCAGGATTTCACTCTGGGTCTAATCTTATTTGGATTCCACATTAAATTGTGTCCAAGTCTCGTATGTAACGTACAACGAAATGGGACGTTATTTTTTTAAAATGTTTTTTTTTTTTTTCAGGTGCGGCTCTATAATGTAATAAAATGTCACTTGCCTTCCAGGTTAATATGAATAAAAGTAATTAAGAAGAAATGAGGATATTTATTCCTATGTAAGAAAGAGGAACGATCGAAGAAAAAAATAGTTATTTTAATATGAAGATTGTAACCGTAATTTACATATGAGAGATGTGGGAACATAGTGTAACTAACAATCCTTGATGTTTCTGCTTATGTAGTTTGGCTTGGCTCTTTCTAGCGATTACTTACCTCAGAGAGCAGCCTTTTAAACGCCCACCTTTACGTACAATATAAAAACACATTTTTCGTGACGGAAAAAAGAATTTCATTCGGTATACAAGGCTGCGGGTGTTCGGTATATAGGGAAAATAGGGTGGAGGCTAAGCCCTGTGGCTATGTTGATGCATTCAACCCGAGCAAAATGTGATAGATTTGTTCCACGTCGCACTCACGTAAAAGAATGAATCGTGCTGTCAAAGAATGAGAATTTCGAATCATTGTTTCCGATGCTCAAATTATTATGAAGAAAAAACACAACACTTTCTTAGGGCGGGGAGATTTGCTTAGTGGTTTTCAAATTCCCTGGGTTTTCTCATTAAGGTTTTTAAAGTTGGAGAGATTTGGCTTGTGTATGTTAAGAAAACCCGAGGTTTTTGCCCCCTTGGTTTTGGTAAAAAAAACACCAGCAAAACACCAGTGGTTTTTCGTCTGGAGAGTTAAATATCTCTGGGTTTTTAAAAATGGAGATATTTGGTCTACAGTGAAAAAACCCAAGGTTTAAATACCTAGCACTTTACTGGGGGAAATTTAACCTACTGGTAGGAGTGTTTTTAGACGGAATAATTTACTGTAATCAACCTGGGACGAAATAGACCACATCGATTACGTGGGTGATGTTATTGAGAACCAGCCACACCAAAGAAATTATACAATATGTGACAGAGTAGATCCTTTGGCAGTCTACATTAATGTAGAATTTGGAGATCGTTTTGGCTATACCAAAGAAACTTTCCGAGCATTAATGCATTTGATTGAAGAAGATCTACGCAAACCAGTGCGTAAGCATGACTGCTCCGCAGATTTACAGGTATTTATTACATTACGCATTCTCCGCAAAGGCACTTTTCAACGAGTTGGTGGTGATTTGGTAAATGTGCATCTCACAACTGCAGGAAAAATATTTCACAGTGTAGTTGGAATTATAGCTAGAAGAAGGCCCCAGTTCATAAAAATGCCTGCAGGAACAGAAGTGCCTGCAGTGAAACTGAAGTTCTATGAGGACTCACAATTCCTTGGTGCAATTGGAGCAATTGATTGCACGCATATTCCAGTTCTGTCACCCTCTGGTCCAACTGCAGAGTTGTACAGAAACAGGAATGGGGTACATAGTATCAACACACAGCTAATTTGTGATTCTAATATGAAAATATTAAATATCGTTGCACGTTGGCCTGGCTCCCCCCATGATTCAACAGTTTGGAGGAACTGTTCCCTGAGAGTCATAGCCGAAGAAAGAAACCCTCCTAGATCATTGATAACTGACGGTGGTTATGCTTGTACAGCGGGGGACACTTCTAAATGGTACACCTTAGCCGTAAATCTCCATATGGCTGTACCATTTAGAAGTGTCCCCCGCTGTACAAGCTACATGTTAACGCCTATTCCAAATCCTAAAAACGCTGCAGAAGAAAGATATAACCATGCTCACAGGAAAGCAAGAAACGTTCGCTGGGTTCTATTCGATTAGACAGACAGGGAAAATAACAGTCACATGTACAGCAAGTCGGTGGATTTCAAGAAAAACTCTGGGTATTTCACCCCACGGTTGATAATGAGCAAATCTCTTCACTGAAAAACCCCGGGTTTTCGCAAAAATACCTCGGGGGCAAATACCTAGTGTTTTACTAAAAACCAGAGGTTATTTTCCCCACAGCAAATCTCCCCGCCCTTAGTATACTTTACAATTTCCGAATTTAATAACTCCTAGTGTACGTTTCTGTAACTTTTTTTTCCAGTCATTTAGGGAAGGAAATAACATACATGTATGTTACTGCGGAAGAAAACATGCGGAGCCACAGCCAAATATGCAAGTGTTACACTTGTAATGTAGTATTATAAAATGGCAATAAGTAAAGAATAGTCAGTTGTAAAGTCATGTAGGGTAGGTTTAAGACGGACAACACTGACATGGGGTCAGTAAATGCGATCCCCGGTAGATTTGCGTAACTTCATGCTTATTTGTAAGCTTCCTCGTGCGTAAATGGTTTTGCAAACAATCGCCATGGGGTTACCAGGGCTTGGTTTTCGATGGGAACATATGTGAGTTCACCTTAAATAGTCTTTGATGCTGAAAGTAAATGGTCGTGTAGTCTTTTACTTTAGAAATGATCGAAAATGAATCTATACTTCTTTCAATGTATCTTTTACTTCTTTCAAATATTATCGTGTATCTGTTTCAAAAATAAATTAATTTCTTAATTTACCATTTAAATGGTTCATTAAATGAAGAATTGGTAACAGATACTTAATTCTCAGTACATGCCAGGTGCGGTATAAATAGTTTCCTAATTATGATGTAAATGATCATGTTCATATACTTCATACCTCTTATTTTATAGTTTTATATTTTAGTAAGATGAATAAGTGTAATATTATGTATACTACCTGATAATATTTTGTATCAATTGTAATGCTCATATAAAAATTTCTCCCGTTATGTAAGCTAATGAAACAGGCAAATAAATGAAAATACGATAAACGGAGCCAGGGAATGAATTTGCGACGGAGAAGGGGTTTGCAAAGCCAGTTTAATCGCTATTGCTGATGTGAGACTTCCCTGTTGTAGAATATTAGAACCGCCACTGGTTTCGTCTAATACCATTGTTTCACATGCATGATTCTTGTTATTGCAAATATTCACTTGCACGAGACCATTTTATGAAGACACTTGATTTATGTATTCAGCTGTTTGGGAATAATTTAATAGTTTTTCTTTTATTTCAAAGCAAATATTTATTTATCCTCTGTTAAAACCATGTGTCCTTGTTTGTATCCTGCTGTTTACGAGATTGAGCTTAATAACACCGGTGGAGAGTGGAGGTGAAAGCAGTATAGGTGACATTCCAGTAGCTTGTTTATGTTTGTATGAATTATCTATACAACACATTCTTTGGCACAAGTATGAAATGCCGATATTATTTTTTTCCCCTTTTTCAGTTGGTTGATTAAAAATTACGTGTCTAATTTTGGCTAATATTGAAACATTACCAAATTACAAGTGATTCGAATTAGAAAGAGAGAGAGAAAAACAGCTAGAGGAACAATTGTGTTAAATATTAATCTATAATCCGAAGCGGAAATGTGTTTACAGAGTTAATTTTTTTTTATGGGCGGGGATATTAAACAAAATTGAGGGGGCCGCGGTGGCTCAGTGGTAGAGCGTTCGCGACTGGTACTTGGGGTCCCTGGTTCGATCCCAGCTCGCGCCAAGTGAACTTTGTAGTAGACAAACACCGTGTGCGTGGGTTTCCTCGGGGTTTTCTGATTTCCTCCCACGTTCTTCATTCCATCATTTTATTCATTTCTCATCATCACCGTCTTCTTTAGCCTATCCGACATAAACGTGGGACGTAAAACTCAAAGATTTTATTTCATTAAGAAATATTGAGTCCTTCATTTTATCAAGTCCTGGCATTCTCGTTTTTGTCGTTAAGTTATGAATGCTACTTTTCTGAAACGGGCTTGAAATGTAATTTTTAAAAAAAGTCATTAATTGATGGGATAATCCCTTAAACAAAAATGTATCAAAATCATTTATCGAAGGCTGGCTTGGCTACCATACTGCTGGTGGAAGCAAATCCAAACTTCACAAAATGTAAATCAAATATTTGTGTACAACATACTGGAAAATCTTTTTAAAAGGACAAAAGCATACCTTTTTTCAGTGAGAAAGGATTTTTCAGTACTTGCTTCTGTTCTTACTGATTTTGAAGTTCGTCTGGTGCGAGGGACCGCTGGTTCAATTCCAGGATGTGTGGGTTTGTGGTGAACCACAGTGGGTAGTTGGTTTTTTCGAAGTTCTCCCGTTTTCCCTACATTGTCATTCCACTAATTCCTTCATCATTCGCTTTAATTAATCATTCTTCTGTAGCTTGCAGGTACAGCCATGGGACGCAGAAGTAGAAATATCATTTCATTTCATTGGATTATATTTTCCAAAAATGTAAAAAAAAAAAAAAAAAAAAAAAAAAAAAAAAAAAAAAAAAAAAAAAAGAAAGAAAGAAAGAAAGAAAGAAAAAAGAAAAGTGTAGCCTTTAAAAAAATGATCACTTCTTTTAGTGCATATTCCAACAGCTATGCGTATGAAATGTTAATTATTTAGTTTGAAGTAGATATTAATTGGTCAGAGAATATTCCCATGTAGTTAGATGCAATTCCATACAGTTCATTCTCATATAGCCTCGATACTGACAGGGAAATTAAATTTGATTCATTGAATCAATCAATCAATCGAGACAATAAGATGGTTGTACTGTAATATTAAGAGAGGGTGTTGGAGGAAAAGGGGAACAGTTGATACGTAAAACCTCCTGTTTCAAAAATTGTTTTGTACCACATTGCTGGAATTACTTTTAATAAATTCTTTGCGTTGTTTCCTTTCCATTATTATTTGCGCGAAATTCATTTTCTGGTTAGAGAGCTTTGAACGTATTCCGCTGGTTGGGATTCTGTCGTAAACTGTAGGTCCACGTCTCATATACTCTTAGTGCTGAGAAAAGACTCGAAGCTTTAACATAATTAATATTTTAAATTAATTATAAATCCTCCAAGGACGTGGGATTTGCCACCACCAGCGCATCTCCTTCAAAATAGCATCACTTTACCTTATAGTAAGAGGGCTATCCAGAAAAGTACCAGACGTTTTGGCGTATTGCGGCGTGGGGCGTGGGCAGGGATAGAGTCGCCATCTTGGTGTCAGAACATTGTCACACTCAATACGCATCCAGTCGTGGTAGCATAACGACTGTGACGCTCTTACTCTGCTTTCTGTAACGTGTTACAATAGAAACTCTCGCCTCTTGTGAGGTGCGTTCTATGATTAGGGTTTTGTTGAAAAAAAAAAAGGCCAATTGAAGTCCATCGCCAAATGTGTGAAGTGTACGCCCGGGAAAATTAGTGCGAAGGCGTTGTTTTCTTCTGGACAACGCATGTCCACACGCGGCCAAGCGTACCTGAGAGCTCTCGGATGGTTTTGGATGGGAGGTGTTCGATCACCCACCATACAGCCCAGATTTGGCACCGAGCGACTATCACCTCTTGCCAGCGATGAATACTTTGATACTGACGCCGAGCTGTATGCCGTTTTAAGCCAGTGGTTGAAATCGCAAGCGGCAGATTTCTTCCGCGACGGTATTGAAAAATTTGTTCCACGGTATGATAAATACCTTAATTTGCATGGCGAATACGTGGAAAAATAGCTTAAGAGTGTTTCTTTCAAATGTGTACAATGCAATTTGGTTTGTTAATTCTGTTCCTTTAAAAAAAAATCATAACGTCGTACTTTCTGGACACTCCTCGTACATTACGTACCACACGTTTCCTTACACAATACGTGAAATAAAGGTTCGAGTAGCATTCATTTAAAGGGAGAATTGGAAAGGTTGTTAAATTATTGACGACGAATTTTTGCGTATCCTGTAGGAAACTTGTCGATAAAACTGTTTGGAAGTGTTACATTGCACAAAACTCATTCCCATAGGTTGAGCTCGGGTGATCGTTTTCGGTGAATGCACTCTGCCACAGCATCCGTGTTGATGCATTTATGTAACGTGCAGGAGACTGGCTCCCAGGAGTTTTTCGTTTCGCTTTCGTGATGTCACGCACTGTTCGATTAGTGTGGCTAGGAAAAACACTGGCTCGTCGCTTGATTTTTTAGCGACGCGTGAATGCTCTCAGTAGCTATATGTCAGAGATTATGCACACAATGTGTCAGTTAATCACCTTTTGAAAGAATTGATTTACGCTTGAAGGATACAGTACAAATCAGTTGCTGTTCATTATTGTGTAACTAATGCGCATGTTTGTAGGTAATATGACACTGAAGGCGAAAAAGCAGCTAAAGAGACATAGACTTATGAAAAATTATTCTGCTGTAGATAGATGATGATTACATGTATCATTATCTGAAAACGAACCCAGGACTACATGAACCAAAGATACGTGTGGGATTAAGATTAAACCATTGAAGCAGTGTAGTCTGGAGCATTAAGTGAAATTACATTAGCAGAATATGATTTTCAAGGTTGAACTTCTATAATTCACCAGATTTATTATAGTCAGATAACATGAGAACCTACTGTCTTATTTGATTTTCAGTTTAATGACTTTCAGCAGCGAGGCTGTATGAGACGTGGACCTTCAAGTTAACGTGGGATCCGACCCACACGATCTCCCGCCGGGAATCGAACCCGGGTTTCCTACGCCAGAAGCGTGTACACTAACCGCTTAACCATCAGGGAGCTCTGTACTTAAATTGTGTGCATAGACAAAACTGTAATAGAAGGTTAATTATTACTAGTTCTTAGGTCGTAGCTAATTCTATGTATATACGTTGATGTCAGTTGATTTGATTTTTGGAGTATATTGAACTGTATCTACCATCAGGGCAGGATTTAATGTTTTGCAACCCTAGGTCGAAAGTTATTTGCCGCCTCCTCACCACGTTGTACAATTTTTTTAACAAAATAGAAAAAATAAAAAAGTAAACTTATTTTATGCATACCTTTGTTCCAACATTTTTGTATAAATTTTAGTGAATTTTTTGGTGATAGGGTGTTGTGTAGCGCATATGCACAGAAGTGTTATGCCGCCACCCCTACGTACGTAATTGTCTACTGTAAGTATAACTTTAAAATTCCACTTAACTTCAGCCATCATTGATTGAAGCCAATTGATTCGTTCAAAGAATTACTGTATTATTTGGAGAGTGTTTATTCGGACTTGAATCAGGATGCTGCTGCTGCTGATTATTTATTATTATTATTATTATTATTATTATTATTATTATTATTATTATTATATTGTATTTTTTCGTGTTGCTTATTAAGCTTTCGTCCAAATTGCGTCCGCAGTCCCTGGCTTATTGTTAAGCATAACCCTCTCTATCACCACATATGGTACTGAAATTTATGGTTGCATTTGTTTGTATATAACATGTGTTGAATTTATTCACCGAATATATTCTCTTATTAAAATGTTAATTTTTTGCCTATTTTTCAGGTAAGCCAAGGCACCACATTGCTCAGAATTCCATTGTACTTTGTGGGTGAGTTATTTTGCCTTCTTTCGATTATGTAACAGTTTCACCTGTTAATCCATATTGCATTGTAAATCATTGTAGTGAAATTCTTCTTCGAGGTAGATCGTGCAAAGATATAGTGAAAAAACAGTAGCGTTGTACATTATATCTAATTTAACACGAGACATTTTGGATTTTAATTGAAAGAAAGAAAGAAAAAAAAAAGAAATTTGGACAGTTGTTCGGTGGTTCGTTTGAGGAGCTTCCAACCATTTCGTCAAAAACAAGTTAACTCAGATAATAATCCTTTTAAGAGCTTGTTATTTAGAAGCATAAGAGCGTATAATCAACAGATTAAAGTAACTGTGAAGATAATATCTTTTAACTTTTTGTCAAGTTACATAACCTAACGTTGAAATGGTCATAAGTGCATGGAGAGAGAGGTATCATATAGTCAGTAAGCTTTCGTCACGGTGTTGACAGGAATATTTGGAAAGAACAGTTCATTTTCCTTGTTTGTTTCATTGAAAAGGGGGCCAATGAGACACATTTGCACTTTCCGTGTGTAGCCGATCGAAATAACATGCTGTGTATCGTTTTGAACTAATTTCACTTCACACGTCAAGGGTGAATTACAGATTTCTCATTAACAGTGTCTTGAAGTAACTTTTGTGACGCTTGATTCTCTTACAGCATAACTGTAAAACAAAAATGAAATAAAATTTGAAAGGTAACAGCAACGTGGAAGCTTGAAAGAAAACGTTATTAAAAGAGAGAGTTAAGATTTTTCTAATTATTTATTGAGTTTAATTTCCGTGTGCAGCACAGAGGTGATGAAGGACGACTAAGGCTTGAATCTGGCACAGTTGTCGGATACAGAGACCGTTCCCCATCACACTGTTTCATTTCCAAAAGATCTGGGCTATAGGACCTCGTCACCCGGCTCGGACATTGATTATTGGTTTGAGAAACACATCATGTGTACACTAACACGTTATAATTTGCTCTATATTTATATTAGGTGAATGAATATTTGAGAGTGAATCCGTATATTCAAAAGATTGGATCATACTTTTTTGCTATACGTAGTTCTGAGTTTGATTCCGGATAGATGAACTTTTTCCCCCTCTTGTATAAAGTTCCATACTCTGATACACAACTACATGTTTTAACTACGTGTTGTTACGTTCATAACACAATAGCAGATGACGGAAGGGGGCCACCAGGAAGACACGAATGGTATGCGAAAAACCACGAAGATGGCCGACCTCCCCTCATGGGTCCTCCCTCCAAGAGCCTATAAAAGAAAACCTCAGGAAGAGGAAATGATCAGTTTATCACTGATCACTAACTCATCAACACATTCTCCTGGGGCCGCATGAGCTGTGGAGAATTCCTTTAGACCATTTCTTAAGGCAGCTATGAGCGAAGAAGATATCCTTTAAATCACCGTCTCGTGGGACTGCTATGAACTACGGAGAATTCTCTTAAACTATCTCCCGAGGTTGCTATGAACGAATTAGTTATTCTTTATACGTGTATACGAGCTAGAGACGATTGAACTTTTATTCCGCTGTCACTTTCATGTGCCGAGGATCTTTATTGAATTCTGAAAACTTTTAGATTTAGAAGAACTTTGTGAAAACTTTTATAAGACTTTATAATAAAAGGTGATGGGATTAAATCCCGAGTCCGTTATTTAAGACTCTACCAAACAGAACATTACACTATTGATGTTGGCCCAGCGACATCAGACATTTGAGAAGCAATTTGAGTTTAAGTAGCTAACTACGTTCTAGTAAGCTATAAGTGTTGGGAGCAGATGCGACGACCTGGCATCATTCAGTTGAACGTGAGCAGTGTTGTCGACGCTAGCAGTTAATTGGGTGCAGAATTAGGGAGTTCAGTTACATAAACCATTGATGTACTATTCAGTATGTACGAGGGGGAATCAAAGAAACCTTAAGAGTGTGCTAATCTTTAGAAGCTGCGTGCGATTGTCGTAAACGCAATCAACGATGACCATCTGGTTTGGAAGCTGAACAATAGGTGTCTGCAGCACATTGGAATACTCATAAGGGTGGAGTAATAGAGTAAAATGACTGCACCAGTGGTAACAAAAGCCAACCAGAAATACACTACCCTTCCTAGACTGATGTAACCCAGATATTACTGTAGTGTAGGTCGAAATACACCTTACAATAGAGCAGCCAACTCGTTAATACGCTGTAGATGTTCGTCAATGATTCTCCTTTTTCTGATCTCTTTACAGTGTCTAATTTCACTTCCATCACACGGTTCGCGGGGGCTCAGTGGTAGAGCGTTTATCTCTGATGCATTGGGTCCCTGTTTCGGTCCCGGCTCGCGCCAAGTGAACTTTGTGGTGGACAAACACCGTGTGCGTGGGTTTCCTCGGGGTTCTCCCGTTTCCTCCCACTTTCTTAATTTTATTTTCACTTCCATCGTAACGAATTTCCTCTGCTTCGAAGCACTGCCATTAGAAGCTATCAACTTTTGGTTACAAGTCATGCTAAGGATTCCAGTGTTGCAAAATAAAACAACACAAACTGTAAACTTTTACTCTTAAGTCAGTACAGGAGATGCCAACATCCTCTTTCATACCCTGCGCTAATTCGTATTCTTCCCACCGCGAGGAACTAAACTAATTTTCGTACGTAGTCCGTGAGTGCGACGATAATGGCATAAGTTAGAACACTCATATCGCAGTTTTATTTATTTATTTATTTTTTCAAGTGAGCGTCGTAAACTAGAAACGTATGACGAGACTATCATAACCCATGGATTACGTGTTTTCGTTTTTAAATTCAAGGCGGAATAAAAACCATCAGCATTCTTTAAAGAATAAAAACTTCAATTCGGTGATGCATACCTTAACTTCATCCAATGTTCGAATAGACTAGGAAATTTGGAAACAGTCTATTCTGTGACGAGTGATGCTTCCATTTTTACATTACTAGTGCATCGTTTCAACTCTGTAGTCCCTTGCGTCTCCCGTCTGCCACTCGTCATATCATGCCCATTATTATTGTAAACATTAAGGACTATAGCACACTGTTTCTAAATTTTAGCACAGTTTTAAGGTTTTCATTCGACCCTGTCAAATATATACGTATTGATAGTAAATAACTCTAGGGAAACGTCATTGGGATGAACCCAATTGGTCAAACGTTGGAGCTTCTATCTATGAGATGAGAGTGCTGTTACCTAATTTACGAATCCTTTTTGTATTATGTAATCTTTATTATTAAAATATTCGTTTCGAATTTTCAGTGTTGTTTTGATTATTTTTTTTAAATTAATAAATCAATAGAAAATAACTGTCATATGCGTTATAACAAGAAATCAAAGTAAGCTCTCGGTTTATGCTCTTCGTTGTCATAGAAAGTTTTTTTTTACAAATTGGGAAATTTTTGTTTTCAAGCGACGATAGAAGAGAAAGTATGGTGGTAGTGAAAAAAAAATTCGAATTTAAGGTTTCAGCGGATTTACACGTGTTATTGCCCCCTATATAAAAAAGAAAATAGATTCAGTCCGTGTGTTTATTCATCCTCCGTTTCGATGTTTTGTGTACACTTGCATAGAGGTCATACTATTCAACGTATTCAGACCAAATTTCAAACTAAATACCTTATAAAGTTCTATAGAAGAAGCTTTCGAAATTTCTTGCTACTCCAAAAAGTAAGGGTAGTTTCGTGGTTGGTGAAACCATTCTAACGATTCTGTGTACAATTCATGAAACAATGTAGCATTATTATTTATTTATTTATTTATTTTTGGTTTGGGCCTGCAAATGTTTCTTCCACGTTCTCGATCTTCAGCTTTTTCTTTTAACTCTCAATATTTTCTTTTATTTTTCAAATCATCGATCTAGAGGTCATACTATTCAACGTATTCAGTGGCGTTTTTCCTATCCCTTGTTTTCCTTCCATCTTTCCTTCTATATAACCGATATGAAGAAGACAATTTCTTCGCAAGATGTGTTCAGTTCAGTTGGACTCCTACGAAGGGTGATAGTTAAAAGCATCTTCTTGTCTCCTATCCGTTTTAAAACGTCTTTGTTACTCTCTCTCTCCATTTAGTCTTCTCTAACTTCCGTAAGTCTCTGAACCATACAGTCCAATACTCCATATATAGCACTTGACCAATTTCTTCCGTAGTCCAATATTAAGGCTGCTAGTTAAGAGTGATCATCTCTTGTTGAATGCTTCTTTGGCTATGCCTATTCTTGACTTGGTCTCTTTGGTGTAGTAAGCGTCTTTCGTCAAAATACTTCGTAGATACTTGAAATTATTGACCTCTTCAAGTTCTCTTCGTTCTACTTTTGACTTGTAAGGGCGCGTTTCCACGGGATATTCTCATGACTTTCGATTTTTCAATGTTGAGTTCCATTCCGTATACAGTAGTTTCCCACTCAACTATTTTGTCAGTTATGTCCTGTAGTGCTTCTTCGGTTCTAGGTTTAAGAACGTTATTATCTGCATACCTGATCTTGTTATAATATCGTATTAGTAGTTTCTTTTTTTTTTTTTTTAAACTTCGGAAATGGTAGTTTACTGGGACGGTTTTCCCACATGATTTTCTCACAAATTACTCAGGCGATTTTGTTTGTATGTAATATTTGACAACTCTATAATGTAATGTAAGTAGTTTTTTTTTTTTTTTTTTTTTGCTTTTTTTCTGAAATTCTCCAGAAGAGTAGCTTATTCTTGGAGATGAAGGCTTTTTTTTTTTTTTTTTAAATCAAAAATTTGTTAAGCGAGTTTATATTTTATAAATAAATATGTATTTCAATAACAACTGTATAATATGATATATAAATTATGTCAAATGAAATCTCCACAAGGTACAGTTTAGTTTTGAGGATGAGTTCTCTTCGAAGTTTCTCGAAAATACTTATTATAATTTTCTTCATATTTCATTAATAAATGTTTCAGGAATGCAGCATGACTTAATTTAGTTTAATAAATGGGGGTAAGAATGTTTTGTGCGGTTATCCATACCTTCTATTCGTATAAATTTGAACAAAAAAAAAAAAAATCACAGAAATTTTAATTGAACCTCAGAAACAACGCCTGTATATTAGATAATCCCCTTCGCTGATTATACGAGGGAGAGTTCGAAAATAAGTTTCCTCTCTCGTTTTCCATATTGCAACTCTTGGGTGGGAAGCACCTTGCCCATCCGCCATACAGTCCTGATTTCGCTCAGCTAAGAACACTCTCGGCAGCAGGCGCTTTGGAAGCAATGCTGAAGTCACAGATGTTCGACGCATCTTCCGTAAACCTAGTGTAGTTTACTTGCTTGCCTTAATAATACCTTTATTACAGGATTTGTCCAATCTGGTGTGGTTAAGTCACTTGGGGTAATATTTACTTTCCTTTTTAACTATTGTTGCTAATAGATACAGGAAACATTCTGACCGCGGTACCGAGATTTGTGACAAGAGTACTGAAATTTTCCTGGAAGAGCTTTTTAAGCTTATAGATCGGTATGACAAATGCCTCAATATACGTGGTACTTATGTGAAAAAATAAAGGTACGTCTGATCTTGAATGTCACATGCTACTTTTGGTCTCGCATCTTCACTTCTGTCCACAGTCGTCTGGGGTCGGACTCTCACTTGTATAAAAGCCTTACATCCATGTTGCAAATCGAAAAACTTTGGGAGGGAGTACTAATGAAATAAAAGCTCAATCGAGATTCATCCACGCACGCGGTGCTTCTACTATGAAATCAGCTTGATCTAATATGAAATCGAAGGCAAGATTTAGTATTTACCACCAGGGTGGATTGATTTAAATCAGTCTGATTGAAATCAAGATTTAAATCACGTGATTTTTTTAATAAAAATCGTTGATTTAAATCAAATTCCAAAGTAATTTAAAGTGAAAATAAGTTAAGTCCCATTTATGTTCTGTTATTTCGATTATGGAAGATGATAATCATAATACAATGAGAGTCAAATGTACAGTATGTACAGCATAGTATGAAAACAAGTGTCATGCAGAGGATGATTAGGGAAAATCCCGTTTTGAACGGGTAACAGGGCAATCCTAGTTTCTTCTCTTCGTAACTTAGGTTTATATTGTAAATCGTTAACTTTCCAACGGGGAAATCACCATCGACATTTAAGACGAAGATTCTTTTGTGTGCGCGTCTATATATTTGTTCCCAGGTAATAGGGCGTGTTTAGAAGTGTCCTATCCCCTCTCCGAATTTTTTTTTAGATTTTATAACTTTAGGCAAAATTTATGTATTTGATGCCGCAAGCTAGTTACAATTTCCTTAAAAATATGCCCCTGCCAAATATAAGTAACTTTTGTGAAAAAAAAAGTGTCACTTTGATAAGCGTTGCTGTACTTTTTCCTTAACGCTTAACCTTTTAAATTATATCACCTATTTTTAGGTGATAGGATAAGATCTCTATTATTCGATTAAAAAAGTACCAATAAAGCTTTTTACTTCGTTCTTTCAGGACTGAAGGCATTGTAGAGCACGTTACATATGCTTTCACGCCTCTCTGCGTCGAGACATAGGATGTGATGGCGTCATAAATTTAAAAAAAAAAAAAAAAATTGTTGTGCCTATTTTTACTATTTTTTGGCGGGCCTACATTTTGCACTCAGAAGACTGAAATTCTGCACACTCGTTCAGTGCACCCTTAGTATTTTTCAGATGATTTCAGATTTCTACGCGGAAACAGGAGGGTCCAGAAGGAAAAAAAAAAAGATATTTTTAACAATAAAAATAGCTTTCTTCGCGATTTTGCCGCCTAAGATGGAGATATATGAATGGTACCATCTGAAAGGCTGTTCTATTCTGAAGAGAATGATGTACGAACCATGATCTTAGGATAAATAGGGATGTCTCAGGAAACTGTTACCTGAGATCCTGTTTTATACAGGAATCTGGGATATTTGGGGATATTTTTCGCGGGCTTACTTTTGCATCTAGAAGTTTGAAATTTTGAACACTCATTCACTGCACCCCTTAGTATTTTTTCAGATTTGTTTCAGATCCTTGCCTTTAAACAGAGACGGTACAGAGGGGTAAAAAGTAAAAAAGAGGATACTTCTTAACAGAAAATCCCTTTTTTCGTGATTTTCCAGCCCCAGATAGCCTACAGGATGGAGACATTTGAATGGTACCGTTTGAAACTCTGTTTTATTCTGAAGAGAATAATGTACAAATCATGATTCTAGGATAAATAGGGATGTCTGAGGAAATTTTTATATTACATCCGGGTCATCTGGGGTATTGTGGGGATGTTCGTAGCTCATTGTTAAATATTTTTCCCGCCCTTACTATTCAAGATAGAAGCTTGAAATTTTGTACATACATTTAGTACACCCTTAGTATTTCCCAGTAGATTTTGAGATGTGTGCTTTAACATAGGGGAGTCCAGAAGGGATCAAATTTTTTTAAAAAATCAGAAAAAATCCCGACTTCTCAAAATTTTCCGCTTCAGGGACATGATAGGGAAATGTGAATGTTACCGTTTTAAAGGCTGTTCTATTCTGAAGAGAAGGAGGTATGAACAATGATCCTAGGACGGGACAAATAGGGATGATGCTTGACTGAAAGTCTATAATTTACCAAAAAAAAATTAAGAAACATTGTTTGGGATTGATATAGGTTAACGATTGGGGATTAATTCAAAATTCAACCCCAATACTTTCACTTAAATGGCATAATTGGCATTTAATACTAATTCGTAATGCTTTTTCTTCAGTTTGCGACTTGTATTATACGAGGAGAAAAATTTGATTTAAATCAAAAAAATCATCAAAAATGATTTTTTTTTAAAAAATCATGATTTTTTTCCACCCTGTTTACCACTTATAACTATCACTGTGCCTCCTTTAACAAGTCACTCTTCAGTCAACACACAATAAAATACTGTATAATTTACTCTGAATTGTCCAGAAAATTTTATTTCTTTTCTTTTTTGCCTTGCCCGAGATAGTTAAATGCATCTGTGGTTGAGATGTATCCAGATAGAGGATGTCATTTGTGTACATTCTATTCACAACGGTCTTCACAACTGAAAAATACTTCATTTTCTCTTCGAGACTCATTTTTATAATGGTCCAAATGGAGTTTCCGTTCGTGAAGCAAAATGACCTGAGAGAGTTAGTTGCTCTTCATTACAATACCAAAGTTTGTGCTCTCCCCTCGCACTTTCCCGTCGCTTCTTGGACTTTTTTCAGCACGTGCAAGATCGATTTGGCACGGTTCTTTTCCTTCTTTTTAATTTCTTCGTCCAGTTCTACTTTCTAACTTGTTGCTGTACGCCTCGCTTGAAAATAAAACGAGCTAAAATAATATCATAGGAGCTGCTTGAGCAGCTGTTAGCTAAGAAAGAAAGCTGTTTTACTCTTATTGATTAATGTGAGTTTTAAGACGAAAATCTAAGTGTCACTATATGGTTCCTATCTTTTTCATGTCCTTGTCCCTGTTCTTTGTGCCTAGGGCCTAGAGCTGAATGGTATTCGCCTAGTTATGGCGTATGCTGATCATATAAATTTAATAAGGGATGATATGAGTTGTTAATTTTGAGTTTAACGTCCCGTTCAACAGCGAGGCTATATGAGACGTGGACCTACCGATTAACGTGGAATCTGAACCACATGAACTCCCACCGGGAATCGAAGCCGGGTCTTCTACGCCAAAGGTGCGTACGCTAACCGCTTAGCCACGAAGTAGCTGGGGGGGGGGGATGATACAAGAACAATAGAAACAAATGCAGAGGTCTTATTAAACGCTTGTAGGAACATGGGTTTAGAACGAGATGCAGAGAAAACTAAATAACTGGAAGTTCGTCGGATCGTAATACTGCAAATTATGGATGCGTTAAAATATCAAATAATACTTTTGACAAAGTGGATACTTTAAAATATCTAAGATCAATATTAACAGATGAAAGCCATATTCACGAAGAAATTAAATGTCGACGAAAAGCAGGGAATTTGTGTTATTATTCAGTTCAAAATCTTTTGTCGTCTCAAATTCTATCAAGAAATTTGAAGCTTAAAATATATAAAAATAATAATCATGCTTGTTTTTCTGTATGGTTGCGAAACATGGTTACTTACTCTGAGGGATAAACGCAGACTGGAGGTATTTGAGAATAAAATTTTGAGACGAATATTCGGATCCCAGAGGAACGGGAATTGGGAATGGCGTAAACTTAATAAGGAGGACCTGCTTAATTTATACCGTCCACTAAACATTGTTAGGATCATCAAATCTAAGAGGCTCAGGTGGGCAGGTCACGTAGCCAGAGTGCAAGAAAGTAGGAATGCTTTCAAAGTTTTAACAGGAAATCCAATCAGAAAACGAGGAATACAAAGTGGAAACTTGATCCAGTTGGCCAAGGACAGAAGTCGGTGGAGAGCTTTTGTGAACGCGGGATTGAACCTCCGGCTTCCGTAGGTCATAGAGTTAGTTAGTTAATTAGTTTAGTTAGTCCCTGTTTTTTCAGTCATTACAATGGTTCAAATACTTTTTGAAAAACAGTCTCACGTCTACGATAAAGGAGACGGATGATTAAGGAAACTGAATGATTATGTGATACAATTGATGGAACCTGAAGAACTCCCAGAATACCATTGGCTTGATGTCGTCCTCCATAAACTCATATGGCGTGGGATCGAATCAGGGACTCTGCATCAGAGATGAGCGAGCACTCTACCATTGAGCCACCATGTTCCCTCCTCTGCCTCAAATAATAATATAGAAAACAAAAGAATATAGCTAATATTTTCAGACTTCAGATTGTAACAAATTTTGATTTGCTTCCGTGTTAATCATTCTGGAGAAGTGAACTATCTAATTAATAGTTAATACTTGTAACAGAACCTTGAAATATTTTTTTTAGTTCGCAATCTGTGCGGAAGTACATATATTCCTATCCTATAACAAAAAAAAAAAAAAAAAAGTCCCTGCGTAACCTTCGTAAGATAAATGAGCAAATGAAAATAATCAAGATGATGGTATATTGTCAAGTAACCGAAACTGAATCTGTCTTCCGTGGAAGTTATGATTGATTTCTTACTGTATGTAAATAATCTGAACTGTCATACTCTATTAAGCTCAGTTAAGCTGGCAAGATATGAGTTGTGATAAAATAAGTGTATGATAAAACTTAAGAACGATGCTACTATTATTATAAAAAGTGATTTACAATGACATTTTTTCTAAACCTTTTTCCCAGTTAGCTGGGGTCGGTTTTTCGGATCGCTGTCTAACTGTTTCTATCTTGTGTAAAATCCGCTGTGACACCACACTGCACTCACATTGTTCTTCACACAATCTCCCCACTTCTTCATTGGCCGGTTTCGCGTTCGTTTCTCATTTAGAGTCTAGAAGGTATAACGTCGTTGCTTCCCGCGCTTGGACCTGCTCGTCACTGAGGGTGTGGTAAGAGGATAGCCAATCATCACCCTTCAGATTTGTCTAACTTACTCATCGCAAGGGTAATGATTGGTTATCCTCTTACCACACCCCCAGTGACGAGCAGGTCCAAGCGCGGGAAGCCAAGGACGTTATACCTTATATCATCCGCTTGGTGAGCTGCCGGTCCTCTTCTTACATGCCCAAACCATCTCAGGCTACTTTCTTGTAGCTTTTCTACAACTGGTCTCACTTTTACTGTTACCCGGATCGCTTCATTCTTGAACCTGTTCTTTCGCGTCACTCCTTACATCCACCGCGGCATCTTCATCTCCGCAATAACTTCTGTTCCTCTCTCTTCTTCATCGTTCCAACATTCCGCTTCATACACTATGAAGGTCTCACTATTGTTTTGTAAATTTTTCCTGCGGTCACATAATACTCGTACTTTTTCTCTCCATGTTATCCAACCGCGGCTAATTTTGCTGTTTACATCATCTTATTTTCCTTGATGCCAAGTACTTGAATTTCCTCGTCATTACCACCTCTCCTTTGTCAAAGTCGTATTCTTTTATTGTCGATTTCATTTTTCCTGGAAAGACAATGTAAATACTCTGTCTTTTATTTAATCTGTCTTTTACTAATTCTAATTGAGTTGTTGAGTTGACTTTAGTTTAGCGTCCCTTTCAGCAGCGAGGCTATATGAGACGTGGACCTACTGATTAACGTGGAATCCGAACCACATGAGCTCCCTCCGGGAATCGAACTCGGGTCTCTCACGCCAAAGGCGCGTGCGCTAACCGCTTAGTCACGAGGAGCTCTTTACTAATTCTAAGCCCTTTGCCCTCTAATGTTCCTCTCCAGGTGTCTAATTTCTCTTCTAGTCCAACACGATGTCGTCTGTATTTCAAAGTGCTAACTCTTGGATATCCTTCGTAAGCTCGTGCATCACAACTGCAAAATGACATGGGCTAAGTCTATTCATACACATGTATGTTCTCGTGCTCGGAACACTTCTTCTTCAGTGCTCACCAAATAAGATCTCGTGACACACTCATATGCTTTCTTTAGGTCGAGGAAAACCATATGAAGGTCCCTCTGGACTGACAGTATAGATAGAAGGAATTTGTTCCCTAAATTTTATGTTATTTTGGATATTAGACCAGTTAATAATAGCCCTTGCTTTGGTATTGAGTATTTTCTTTCTTTCATTAATGTTACCTAGATATTGCTCTCTTACTTTTTGGCCTACAAAGCATAACGGTTAAACGTGAAACTCAGCAAAACAAACGCTAAATTGTAGTGCAGTCAGGTGGTTTTTACGGCAATCTTCATAAACCTCATAAGCGTGGCTTCCCCATCCATTTCTTCTTTTCATGATAGCTACTCCTTGTCTGGATGTAGCTGGAATGGAAGGTAGCTTCTTTGACTTATACTTGAAGTGTGATACATTTATGACTACCATATACTTTCAGAACGATCAGATTTATGCCCCGGGGGAAATCTTCACTCCAGATCATCCCTGAAATTATTACTAATGATGTGTGGCACAACCGGTGCGATATCTTTGCTCAATATTTGCAAGACATTTGTCCACGAACGCCATATTTCATAATTGTATCATTGAAGAGATAATTTTGCATGGTCAGGACATATTCTATTGTCACGCTGGGAAAATGAAGTGTGCAATATATGTTTATTTCCTCTGACGCAAATTTCTGAACCAAATAAAATAACTCCGCTAGTTCCCAAGCCAACACTACAAAATACACAGGATTATTGATTCTGCGAATTTATGCATACATTTATGCCAAGCTTAAACAAGATTATCGGAATATTATGCTAGTTTAGAATTTATTCTATCCAAAAATATAATTTAATTATGCAGTTGCGAAAGCAGCCTTAGAAATTAAATTGTTGAATAAATATACGGTGAAGAAAATGTTTTATATTAATTCGTTATTTTGAGATTAATTTAAACTTTTTTTTTCTTTTTTTAAATGTAAGCCTTTTGAGTACTATGCGTGTTGATAAACTAAAATCAATTCCACCGTATGGAGAGATGTTTTCAGACAAGAGAAAATTAAATTTTAAGCCCTTCCGGTTTAGTGGGATATGATATCTGTACATACATACAGTTGACGACACACTTATTAACTAGTATATCCGTGAAAGGATTGCGACAGCCCTGTTATTGATGTTCTCTGAAAATAAATGTGCTCTCTACAAATCCTGTCCTATTAATTAAACAATCTTGTAATAACGAGAAATGTAACAGATGTGAAAATCATTGTTGTATGAATGATTTAAACTGCAGTTTTTTAGTATAAAAGGTCAGTATTTTTTTATGGTATATTTTTATATTAACTTTTATTTTATTTGTATATTCTTGAATTTTCAGTTTGTCTGCAAAGAATATTTACAGTGTCTACTAACCTGAAAAACTAGATTTTATTTTTGGATCTGGATAATAGTGGATAATTAAGTAACCGAGATTTTAAAAACAATTTGATAGATTTGATTTCATTTCAGTTTATCGCCCCGTTCAGCAGTGTGGCTCTATGAGACGTGGACCTAAAGCTTAACGTAGAATCCGAAGCACATGAGCTCTCACCGGAGACGAACCCGGGTCTCCCACGCCAAAGGCGCGTAGCCATGAGGAACTATTTTTTGTCTAGTTATTGTTTAATAACAATTTTATTTCTCGTCTTTGATTTAATTTTTAAGGAGTTTCTGTGACCAAAATTTTATATATTTACTCTGTCCGCGTGTACATCTCTCCGGGAGATTAGATAAATAAATAAATAATAAAAATTAAAAAAAAAAATCTCAAGGATTACTTGATAACCACCTGCACCAAATTTTGCCAGAATGTAGAGGGTTAAAAATGAGGAATCGAATTCGTTTTGGAGGCCACATTTACACCGGATGCGGAAGAAATCTACCATTTATTTATTTATTTATTTATTTATTTCTTATTTAAAATGGCGGAGTTAAGGCATAACCTTTTCTTCCACTCAACCATTTACATTTTTCTTGTGCAGTCGGATCTCATAATAGTTTTTTTTTTTTTTTTTTTTACGATGAGAATAAAAAGTTATACACTTAGGTACGTTAAAGAGTTACTGTACAAACCAATACAGAAAATAAAACATGAAAAGTGAAAATGAAACTTATTACATATAAAATAAACACTAAAATAAACAAGCGACAATGCTGAAGACATGTTAAATTATACAAGGAGAGAGAAACAAAGAAATCAATCGTGATTATATATAACATATAAAATACATTCCTATGATTGACTATGTATAGATAAAATGATGCACATACTTAAGTAATTGTGTATAATGTATACGTTCATTGTTGGTTTTTATGTTAGAGTAAAAGTGGTGATAGTGAGAAGCGGTTTCCTAGAATAAATAAAGCGTCTCAACAATACATTCCATCTCCATTCTAATTATATATTCATGTTATTATTCAGTTCAAAAACTTTTTGTCGTCGAATTCTGTCGAGGAATTTGAAGCTTAAAATATATAAAACGATAATCATGCCTGTTATGCTGTATGGTTGGGAAACATGGTCACTTACTCTGAAGACTGAAAGTGCTTGAGAACAAGATCCTGAGAAGAATATTCGGACCCAAGAGGAACGGGAATAGGGGATAGCGGAAACTTCGCAACGAGGAACTGCATAATTTATAACATTTACCAAATATTGTTATGGTTATCAAATCTAGAAGGCTCAGGTGGACAGGTCATGTAGCCAAAATGGAAGAAAGTAGGAACGTTTTCAGTTTTAACCGGAAATCCAATCGGAAAATGACTGTTAGGAAGACCTAGGCGCAGATGGGAGGACAATATTAAGATGGATCTCGCAGAAATAGTAATACAATGTGGAAACTGGATCCAGTTGTCTAAGGACATGAGTTAGGAGAGCTTTTGAGAACGCTGCATTGAACCTCCGGGTTCCATAGGCTATAGAGTTAGTTAGTTATTCCAATTATCCACTAAAACCGGAAGTGTAAAAATTAACTATCACTTCCAGTATTAATTTAGAAAATATCACGCCATACTAGCCCAAACTTCTTTATGTGTTGTACACGTGACACTGTAATTTGTTCTAATATACAATGTAGACCATAAGTCCCTTGACTGAGCGGTGGCTCAGTGGTAGAGCGTTCACCTCCGGTGCTTGGGGTCCCTGGTTCGATCCGAGCTTGCGCCGTGTGGACTTTGTGGTAGATAAACACCATTTCGTGGGTTTTCTCGGGGTTCCCCGTTTCCTCCCACTTTCTTCATTCCACCATTTCATTCATTTCTCATAATCACCGTCTCCTTTGGCCTAACCGGCATAACCGTGGGACGTAATGCTCAAAGATTTCATTTCATTTTCCCTGACTACAACTCACAAGTGGCATGACTTAAGTGATGTGTGGTAGGCACATTGGCTCCTAATGACATAATTTCTACCTTTCTAGACGGAAATTCAGGAATTAGCTGCGAAATTATCTCACGATAGGGGTCAAGTTCCCGATGGACTGTGTTCCCATAGGGAACGTAATCTGAAATCACATACATTTTAACAGTTCATCTGCAATAGAGAAGGAATAAAATTAATACTGTTGTAGAAACGTATTCACTTTCAACAATGATACATTCATTTGTGTGTAAGCTGATTATACAAAGGAACTAAATAATTAGGTTAATGAAAACCCTTGTAAATAACGTTTAATGTGATAAGGGAACAACAAGAAACTTGCATTTATAACCCTTTGGAGACCTTTCCATGAGAACAGAATTACAGCTTTGCTAAGTATTGTTACGCATGAAATGTTTGATAATCCAGAATGCATATGCAAAGGATGATGCACGTGTGAATATGGATTTAATTCGCTAAAATTAGCGGAAGATAATTAGAGACATAAAATGAACAATGCAGATGGTTAATTCAGAAGCAATTAAACTTTCAAAGTTCATATTGAAATCCATTTTGTTTTAAGATTATTATAACTGTTATAGTTTTTATTTCTATCCCTAAAGTAGCAGAATTGAATGGCAAATGTTATCTGTGTATATCGGATCTTAAAGATGATAGATACGAGGAGCGTACGGAAAGTTTTTAGCAGCTCAATAATGTAACATTGCAGAACTTTGTGTGTGTTGCATTTGATAGCCTAAAGTTTATTGACCTCAGTGTTGTAAAAAGCTAGTTTTTTTTTTTTAAGAAAAAAAGAAACAGCCCAGTGGGTTTTATTATTTACGTATATTTTAACAAAAGATCCTACTAAAGATAGGAATTAAACTTTCGTGTTCTATTGTACATATGAAATTATCAAATTTCCTTGTTGAGTCACGGTGGCTCATCTGTGGCGTGGATTTCTCGGGGTCTTTGTAGTGGACAAAGACTGAGTTTTCTCGGAGTTCTCCCATTTCCTCCCACTTTCGTCAGTCCACTATTATCATCCATCTCGTCATCACAGTCTTCCTTAAGAGGCCTCATCCCGGTGAAATTAAAATACCGCTAATTTTACAGTAATTATGTGATATCTTCAAATAGATAAAAAATAATTGAAATGTGGAACAAGAGCGCCCTAGACAATATTATTTTACATGAGATACCGTTATCACGACTCACTTATCTGCTTTCAATTTCCAGCCAGTTTGAAAATCGGCATTTATTTTCGTGTTTCTAAACGGCTGAAAACGAAAGCCTCTTGGTGACTTGTGATAACGGTACCTCACTGAAAATAATATTTGTCTAGGCCGCTCTTGTTCCACATTTCAATTATTTTTTTTTATCTATTTGAAGATATCACATAATTACTGTAAAATTAGCGGTATTTTAATTTCGCCGGGATGAGGCCTCTTAACTCCGATGCATAATCATAAGACATTGAACTAAACTTAAAAATAACAAAGAAAAAATGTCGCACAAGGAATCTAGTCACTCTAGTTGTGTGTATTTTTCGTATTGTGCTACATCGCAACGCACTTTTGGTGTACATGGCTGGGACATGTTTGTTGAGGTTTCATGAAGCCACACTATTTTGTGACATCTTTCTTCGTGTTTTTTTTGTTTTTGTTTTTGTTTTTGTTTGTTAGGGACAACCTAGATTCACATAATTGTACAGTAGACTCCCGAGTACCCGGCCTAATGTGGCAGAAGGGCAGGATGGACTTCTGTATATATATATATGTACGTTAAATAAGAAAGTTAAAGAATACGTACAGTATATGAAAACTGTTCACATTTAAACATAAATTCCATAATGCCTAACTTAAATGCAGGAAACATAATCAAAACATTAACATAAATCGTAGGCCTAATTCTTAAGGAAATTAACTCAAACTGATTTTACAGAATACAAATATGAAAAGGTAGCCCGGAAACTAGACCGATTAGTACGGAGGCCGGATAGTCGCAAACCGGATACTCGGAAGTTACTGTAATTTCCATTCCTTTTGTGTGGGATACGGTGACTCAATGATAGAGCGCTTGACTATGGTGTGTAGGGTATCTGGTTCGATCCCCGGCCAAGTTAGTTTGTAGTGGACAACATCGTGTCCGTGATTTTTCTCGAGGCACTCCATTTCCTCCCACATTCTCATTCCATTCGTTCTTCCATCACCATTCACTTGTCTTAATAATTCGTCTCCCTTACCCTAAGGGGCATAATGTGGGACGTTAAACCGAAAGATTTCATTTTTTCTACTTCTTTCATAAAGTAAGACAAAGAAGAAATGAAATCTTTAATGTAACCTCCCATTGCTATGCTCTTTAGGCTAAGGGAGACGGATGATTAATTGAATTGCATAATTAGAAAATAATTTGTGAAATGAGAGTGTGGGAGGAAACGGAAGAACCTGAGAAAATAAACTAACGTAAGTTGTGCACCTCAAACTCGCATACCCTGAAATCGATTCAGGGACCCGTCGCACCAAAGATGAGCACTCGATTGCTTGAGCCACCGTTCCGTATATATAGGATTGTAATCAGAATGTGCGTGGCTTTCACTAGTGTCCAGAAGCCGCTTTGATACAATTGCGAACTCGTGCCGTATTTGTTCTTTTACTGAATAACTGGAAAGATTCGGAAAATGTACCCAAACAATATTTTCAGATTATCACCTTACAAGTAAAGTGAAATTCAAGCAAAAATAAAGTCCTTTGGAAACCAAGTAAGCATAATCTAATATCTATATATAAAATTGAAAGTGATTATGTTTGTGACTTAATCTCTTGAACTACCCGACCGATCTCGATCAAATTTTCAACATAGATGTGGTTTGGGCCTGGGAAAGTTTTTATAATTTCACTTTCACGGTGCACTTCGCGGAGGAGGAGGGAAATATTTAAAAGTGATCGAAACTAATTGATATTAGTGTCGAATACAAAGTTTTTGGAGTCGTTAAGATGAAGAGTGACACTTCCCGATAATGGTTAAATCCAAATTCAGACCCGCAACTTGGATAAAAATGATCGATATTAACGTTGATTACATAGTTTTCGGGTTCGCTTAAACTAACAGTGACACTTCCGATGCTGTTTAAATCGAATTCAACTCTCGTTAGTATTTTATGTACAAAATGAAACATATTCTTCCCGTGCAAAGAACGAGTATTCTGCTAGTATTGAATAAAACAGTTAAAAGTCTTCATCTCGGCGAAATTAAAATACCGCTGATTTTACAGTAATTATGTGATATCTTCAAATAGATAAAAGATAATTGATATATGGAACAAGAGCGCCCTAGACAATATTATTTTGCTTTAAGTACCGTTATCACAAGTCACCCAGTAGGTTTCCGTTTTCAGCTGTTTAGAAACGCGAAAATAAATGCCGATTTTCAAACTGGCTGGAAATCGAAAGCAGATAAGTGAGTCGTGATAACGGTTTCTCATGTAAAATAATAATGTCTAGGGCGCTCTTGTTCCACATTTCAATTATCTTTTATCTATTTGAAGATATCACATAATTACTGTAAAATTAGCGGTATTTTAATTTCGCCGGGATGAAGACTCTTAACTACTAATTAAAGGTACAACTATTATAGCATTTTTACTTCGAGTTGAGACTAGATTGTTAGAGATCACTTGTATAGGCAAAGTATTTCTGCTGTTTACTTTCTGCTGCTGCCATTGAATAGTTGTAATGTGGACTCTGTTCCCACTTCATGTTACGCTGTGCAGGCAGAAATTGAATAAGACATTTAGCAGTTGAAAGTGTTTACTCGTGCTAAGAGCTAAGCAGTTATACTTTGAGGTGAATGACCATAGCTATTAATGCATTAATTTTGCTGATTCCTTGTAACGTGAAAATTGTTGTATTGTTTGTATTCTTGTCTTAATATTCTACTTTTTCATGCGTGTGCACACTAACAATAGAGATATTTTAAATCTTAATTTTCAGAAATAATTTTACTTCTCGTGGATTTCCAACAAGAAGCATTTAATAACGAGAAGATGGGCTTGTGGGAAAAGAAGCATTCATATTCCCATCTTGCTGTTTACCTGGCGTGACCAGGAAAAAAAATACTGATTGTAATTTTGAATTCTGTCCTCCGAAATAAATGGCGAATGATATACCGGCTCTACCACATTTGCAACTTTGGAATTTGCACGGTCGGTAAAATCTGTTATATCTGTATTATTTAAAATAAATATTTCTTATTTGAAACAGATTTCACGATGGTGGTAGTTAAATGTACTACGCTGACCTTCTGTTTGAATAGTACATTCATAAATCATTTTAGGTCGCATTAATTTAAGGTCACATGGACAATGCTAAAGCAAATGGTCAAACAAATCCCAGCATTAATTGCTTAAGTGTTGTTAAATACCAGAACTCAATTCTAGAACAGTAGCGAATATCTATTCCATTTAATTAGTTATCATAGTTTTAATATGAAAACTAGTCTTGTCTTTGTAACAAACAAGTTCCTTATCATTAAAGGTGGACACTAGTTTTTTTTTTTTTAATTAATTTTGAACAGATGTAGAAGGGAAATCAAGAACCGAAGATAAAAGAGCTCTGAAAGTGCAACTGATATTGAGAATCAAGCTTGATATTGAACTCTATATAAGAACTAAGAAGGATTACCATCTTTCCTCTGCAAGTGTGTTTGCTTCATATTTCACTAACATAATGGATTACTATTAAAAAAAAAAAAAACACACACACACACACACACAACAAAATTGTATTTGTAGTGTTTAAGCCTTTCTGAGAGCGAGTGCCCATTTCCTCTCCTCCTTTGTTCATGATACTTAAAAATAGTGGCTTTTAAGATTTTTTCGTTCTGGAGAAAAGGGGACCGGCAAATGATACCATTGCATGGGGCACCAAATTGCCTAAGCCCGGCCCTGGACGAGAGCGATTATCTCAGTCGATTTCATTTATGGAGTAAATCCGGTGACATGTTCACAGGTAACGGTGATTTTAATGGTGATTATTTATTTCCCATTCACTCATAAGCGTACGTTTCGCGAATGCAACTCTCTAAATATCGAAGAGTTACGGGCTACATAACCATCAGGCGAAATATTTATAAATGTATAGTTCATAGTAAACGCAGGGCGCAAAATTTTAAAGCCAGACGGACTCGCCAATCCAAAAATGATGGTCGCCAGTCTCTCTTACGTATACATTATGAGAGAGGTCCTCCCCTACGGCCTTTGGCTTGACAAAGAAAGATTTAAATCACGGCATAAAATTTCAAAATCAGACAATTAGATTCAGAATAATCAATTTTGAATTGGACAGTTCATATGCATGTTAAAAAAATCTTACCTTTGACTTCAACTTTGTGTAACGCTCTCTCTCTCTGCACTGAAGCACCAGTTGTCGATTCCAGTTTTCGGATCAAAGTCCTTAAGTGAAGGGCCATTGATAGAAATTGTCAGAAATCATCCAGTGTGACAGTCTTCAGTGAATTCCTGTGGGCAGTCTTGACTCTGTTGAAACTGCTAAAGCCTCCCTCACATGAAGCAATACTCACAGGTAAAACTGCACAAAATGTGACAAATGAAAGCAAATTTGGGAATCCTGTAATAAAGTTTTCGATTGAAGGTTGGAAACGAGGGACAAATTACAACGCTGTGAAGACTTCACTTTCCGTGTCCGTTGTGAACACTTCACATTCCGTGTTTTTTCTCACTCAGTGGCAATTATTTTCGTGCGAAACAGACTCTGCGCAGCCCTGTGAGTTTAGGCAGAAACCGTTCCTACTTAACACTGGTCGCCAGCTCTAAATTTGTAGTCGCCATTGGCGACTGGAAATTTTGCGCCCTGTATACTTAAGTCCATTCATTCATAAATGTATATTTTGCTTAATCCAATGTACTGTCTTTTCCATTTTTTTTTTTTTTTTTAAAGCTGTACTTGTGTGTCTGTCTTTGGCAGCAACTTGAACTTTGGAATTTTTCGTTACATATTCTACAAATTCTCTGCAAGTGTAGTGAAAATTCATAGTGATTTGTAAATCAGTTATCGTTAATTATATTGGTTCCCATAATCAGACCATTTGTTCTTTAAGAAAAAAAAAATGTGTTGGGATGAGCATTAGATGATACTGTAGATTACTGAGAACAATACCAGGAATGTGTAAGTGGTAAAGAATGTGCAGGAATGGTGTAGGAATCGAATAGAAAAAAAAAAATAAAGAACCAGTTGCTACAGTTACTACTGTTATGTTTTGATAATGAAAGCAGTTTCTGTTTTTATTTATTAAGTCAGAGGTCCACAAACGATGTCACGCAGTCCCATAAGATGCAACGAAATTTTAGAATTTAAAAACCACGATGCATTTAATAATTAGTTAACGCCAACTTTTAGATAAACAGTATCAGTCAGTAGCTTCAGAAGAGTGCTCAGTACTAGATACAGTTAATACTTTATAGAAACTTATATAGTGTACCGTAAGTCTAAAAATTAAAATATTAAAGAAATAAAAATCAAAAGTAATTGTATCATATCGAAAATTGTGTTATATAAATAACAAAAGGAATAGCAAATTTGTACCTCAATTAAAGAGTGAAAATAAACGAATGGTTGCAATCTCTTATTGTCATAAAATGACAATATTTTATTGATGAAACAACTGACTTAGAATGGTAGTATAGTGGCTATTTTTGTAACAATATAAATTAGTTAACAGTGAGCATCCAAGAGTACTGAATTCATAACCAGACATAGTATGTCAGATTAATTGTATAACAGATCATTATAATTTTACTGAATGCTTAACCAAACGGAAATAAGCTAAATATTTAAGTATTTAAACTTTGCCTGTCACATTCAGAGACCTCCTAATATCATGTCACATGCAAAATAGACAGTTAAAGTTCTCTGTAGTCATACACTACCTCATTGCATATTTCGCTTGGTCTTGGCCGGACAATGGTCTTTCTTGCGGCATTTGTAATTTCGTATAGACCATTCCATTGCGATGCTGGATGCAGAACCCAGAATGCAGAATGCAGAAACCAGAATGATTTTTTAGTTGCAAACTTGGTCATTTTATATGGACTATTGTCCTTGTTTGCCTTAATTATTTTTTCTTTTAACTTTCCCAAAAGCCAACATAAAAATTTACAAATTCCTAATTACATTTCCTGACAAAATATTGTTGTTATCTAATGATGTAAAAATAAGTATTTTTGAATTTTAATTTACCCTGAGGTTTGCTTTCATCTTTTTCGTGATTTTATCCGAATTGTTAATTACTACTGACAAGCAATGTTATTTGACTACAGGTGATTCTTGACTATTTTGCTTCTGCTTCCAACGATTTCTTGATTACAAGTACTGTCCTTGTGAGTTTTAAAAATAATGTGATGCATGTATCCAAAAGTTAAAATATTACAGAAAACTTAGTTCCATGTTCACCTACCAAATTGCCATTATAATTTTTATGAAAAAATGATTTTTTAAATTCTCAGTTCATGGGTTCATTACATTACCCCACCAACTGGAAGAAAAATTCCTGAACAGTACCTTTAGCGTATGTCATTAGTTTTTAAATTCTCAGTTCATGGTTTCATTACATTACCCCACCAACTGGAAGAAAAATTCCTGAACAGTACCTTTAGCGTATGTCATTAGTTTTTAAATTCTCAGTTCATGGTTTCATTACATTACCCCATCAACTGGAAGAAAAATTCCTGAACAGTACCTTTAGCGTATGTCATTAGTTTTTAAATTCTCAGTTCATGGTTTCATTACATTACCCCACCAACTGGAAGAAAAATTCCTGAACAGTACCTTTAGCGTATGTCATTAGTTTTTAAATTCTCAGTTCATGGTTTCATTACATTACCCCACCAACTGGAAGAAAAATTCCTGAACAGTACCTTTAGCGTATGTCATTAGTTTTTAAATTCTCAGTTCATGGTTTCATTACATTACCCCACCAACTGGAAGAAAAATTCCTGAACAGTACCTTTAGCGTATGTCATTAGTTTTTAAATTCTCAGTTCATGGTTTCATTACAATAGGGTTACACGATTATAACTGATATCAGTATTAAGAAAAATCAAACTGGTGTGTCACGATGTCGTGTATGCTAAGTAAAATGCGTTGTTAAACATAAAGTTGGGAGCCAGTGTTTAAGTTGGAATGTGCCATCCCTTGCAGTACTTTCATTTAGAGCCAGGGGTAAAAGTGGATGTGAAAAGGTAGGGGGACGCATGATGTCAAACCGTCCCCCATGCCTATCTTTGCCCATTTTTTTTTTTTTTTTAGGAATTGGAGGTACCTCATTAGGTGTTTCGAAGTGGGGGAACGGCGTACCCCTGGCATTCCTCCTAACTTCTACATCCTGTTTGGAACACACTAGAATGTTCGATTGCTGAGCTTAATTTTGCCTCTGTCATTACATATACCCATCAAAAACGGCCAGAAATGGTAAATGAACTACCGATTCCAGATTCCTTGCCTTAGTTATCAGCGCCTGTCACCTGTAACGAAAAAAAAAAAAAAGAAATAATAATAATAATAAATAAAATATTTGCGCCGTGGATTGCATAACTTCTTGATCATTCTTTAAATATTTAATGCATAAATTATGAAGTAACCTATCATAGTAGTGTGGCGGGTATTTCCTTGTGTTTGTACAGAACAGCTCTCCCTGTCACTGGTTTTGGACATTCCGTTATATATTTGTATTAGCTGGAAGTTCATTCTCAAGTCGAATGGGATGTGGTGCTAATTATTTAGAACAGTAGAAGTTAATGAGAAGCTCTCACAAGTCGGTGCTAAAAGTTTCTAGTGGCTCTTCATTAACAGCATATACACTGCTAAAAACATCTTAAAACTTTTGTTTCTCATTTTGTTCGGTCTCTGAAATACTAAAGCCGTATCACGATTTTCCAACTGTATAAAATAAGGAATGTGTAAACAAATTATCTGGCATTTGAAGTAGGATTGGCATTTTAGTTATCTTCATAAAACATAACTTCTGTAGTAAAAGACAGATTTTATTTAAAGCTGTGTTTATTTGGCAGTAACGGGGAGCGTGAACTTCGGGATTTTCCTTCACATTCTATAAATTCTCTGCAATAGTCAAAATTCATAGAGATTTGAATTCAGTTTCATTAAACCTAAATTATAGTGGTTCCTATAATCAGTTAGGAGTGGTTCCATAAATATCCAAGTTACAAAAATATCCATGATATGGACGACAATGTAGCTTCATGACTGTCCATGTGGGGCAGCCATGGATACGAGAATTGAAGGACATCCACTGAATATCTTATCATGTCCATTTCAGTCTCAAATACCTGTGGACATTATATAAACGTCTGGTTTTCGTGGGGTAGACGCGTTTAGCAATCGCATTATAGATTTGTTCTGAACTTACAGGGCGTAAAAGAACAAACCTCAAACCTTACTGAGAGAAGAATAAACTGTGAAAGTTACTGAATGCATTCTCCCCTTTCACTGGCGTCTCTGGCATGTAACATTTTGGAGGGAGGGGGGCATCATAGAAAGTGATTTAAATGGTACTACCTAGCCCAACCTGTTTATTAACTTCGATTCCATTTGTTACCTTTCTGCTTACCTTCACAGACCCCCTAAGGTATTTCAAGAACTCGGGTTACAATCGTTTCACAGCCTGAATATTATATTCCAAATAAATAATATTATTTATATGATATTCTGTCGTCAGTAAATAAATTAAATTAGAATAAAATATTGATTATTTTGTACTTCAAACTATTGGGGAGACTCGTCCCCCCGCCAGAGAGGCCCGTGCCTCCTCCTGAAATGAGACTTGGGAATATAGTCATTAAAGGCATGGAACGTGGAGTTTGCAGCTATTGCGGGCGTAAGGTTTAAGAAAAAAGTACCTAATGTATGAAAAAAGCATGCACAAATTATACGGCTGGACTAATGCTTTCGGAATCCTGTTTTCCTGGAATAAGAAGCAGATCAACAGACCATCTCGCTACTAGTTCAATCGAAGTGCTTCTGTTAGCAAGCTGAAGTGTGGGATTCGATTCTCGGCCAGTCCAATAGTGTTGTTTTAAACTAGTGCGTGGGGTCCCTGGTTCGATCTCCAGCCAAATAAGTTTGTAGGATATTGTGTCCGTGACTACTTCTGTTTCCTCTCACTTTCTTATTCCACCAATTCTTCCATCATCATTCACTTGCCTTAATCATCGTCTCCGTTATACTAAAAAAGGATATAATCATGGGCAGGGCTGTAGTCGAGGGTAGCGTATAGTACTTTCTAGTTTTGTTTCGTTTATATTTATTTAATTGGACCATGACTCCAATGATAACCTGGCGTCGGGATGTGGCGTCCCCATCACCCAATTTTTCGAAACTGCAATCAGCCACTGATCCTTTAGGTTGGAGGTTGTTGCCGGGCCGATTACCCGGCATTTAAAGCCTACGATCGAGCAGAGTAAAAGATAAGCCTCAGATATGGATTGCTTTCTTGGGATACCAACCTTGCTATGGCGTGTTTATGATAAATGGATTTGTGGTTTTAAGACGTATGGTTTCTGAGCCATGGGACAGGGGAGTGAAGTGCATGTGCACCCAGCAGGAATGGATAGAATGGTGCCGTGAATGGTTTGTGGGGATCTTGGGAAGTGTCGATTTAAGTAAGAAGTGTCATCAAGAAAATAGCATGAAATGCTTTTAGACTATAAAACAGTAATGTATCCTTTATATTTGAATTAAATTAATATGTGTGTTTTACATTGTTCATTAAAAAATGCCTTCTATGACAATCACAGATGATCGCGAAACAGCGTATACCCTCTGAAAATTTTAGGACTACAACACTGATCATTGGATATTAAACTAAAATATTTCATTTGTTCTTTCATCATTCACTTTCCTTAATCATCCGTTTCCCGTAGCCTAACAGGCATCATTGTGGGACGTTAAACCGAAAGATTTTGGAGTTAAGCCATGAAGCTCTTCAACAACCGATAGTCTTAATATCATATATGGTCACGCATGTTTCCTGGATCAACCCATTTTGTTGGAAGCTAATGTCTTCCTGTAGTTCAGGTACCTAACCTTTGTCAGGGAAAGCAGTTTACAAAAATCCATGGGAATCCTGAATAATTTAAAAGCATTATGTTAGTTTTTTTAAATCTTTTATAGAAAATACATTTTATTTCTTTATATAGGTTGTTTGGATCAGAGAGTAGAAATGTTTATTTTACCGTGTGCAGAGACTTACCCTCATAATTAGCACTAGAACTAATTTGGTATTATTTTTACATGTATAAATGGTGGTGATCTATTTTCATAATATAATATATAGGAAAAGCAATTTGCCTGCATCCAAAAATACCGGACATCCCTGCGTGATTCCTGAGGGAGAGGAATCCACAAGACTGACATACTGAAACCAGAATAAGAATCTTACTATAATTGCGTGTTGATGTTGAACGCGTGCCGGAGAGAAAGAGAAAAAAAAAAAAACTATCCATCCGATGGTCAAACCAGTATTGTGCTTCTGAACGTGATGTATAGCAACATTAGCCAGAACCGTAACGCGGACACGACGAGCGTGACTAAAAATACAGTAACCCTACGGCATGAGTTGTGGCTAGTAAGCAGTAACACGCTGTTCTAAACTATTGGTGCTTCCCCTCTTGACATTTTGCATAATTTAGCTAGAGAATGCTAATTAGGAAATTAAGCAAATATACTCCAGAATATAATGCTGTTGGGTGCCTGCACCATCGTGTTTTTCAGCCCATTGATTAAATCGGGAAATATATGGTTTACCAGAACTTCTTTATATACAGAGTGGCTAAAAAATGTATACACTATTTAATTGTGAATAATTCTTCAAATGGATTGACAGAAACATCTCATATTTGGTGGTGTTGTATTGTAATATTCTCTTATTACATTGCAGTGTGTCATTAAGGATTGATATTAGTTTATGTGTTCAAAGAGTTGGTCCTTAAGCATCAGTACACTGGCTATCGAACTGTTGCACGGACTGTAACGTACCAAGTGTGATATCTGCACATGAACGTTCGATTGCTGCTCTTAAGTGATGCAGTGTACGAGGATTTTTATCCATAAACAACGTTCTTGACAGTCCTCCATATGTAAAAGTAGAGAAGTGAGGTCTGGGGAACGTGGGGAATACTCGACAAATCTTCTTCGATCTATCCATTGTTCGAGTAAATTTTCATTGAGTAACATTCTGATAAGATGATGGTAGTGGCGTGGGGCATCATCATGCTGGGGAGATAAGCTTTTGTCCCAATAGATGTTTCACGGACACAGTCTCACAGAGGTCCGTAGTGAGCGAGTACGTTGTTAGAATACAGTACGGGAGTTAGCAGGACTTGTTGCTGTAAGAGGTCGTTAATCATAACATATTACTAGAAAAATTAAAGCTTTTTCACTTTTCTCCGTCCCTGATTAAATTCTTCTCATCATATCTATCTAATCGTAAACAATCCGTTCTTTTTAATGCATACAAATCTAAAGAATATATTGCATCCTCAGGAATCCCTCAGGGTTCAAATTTAGGACCATTATTATTTCTCTTGTTTATTAATGATTTACCTGACTGTATTCCTGACCATGAAAAAATTACTATATGCCGATGATCTAAAAATATATGCTAGAATCAATTCTGTGGACAACAACATAAAGCTGCAGCAAGGTCTAGATCATATTGGTAACTGGTGCTCTTCGAATCAACTTGGGGTCAATGAAAGCAAGTGCAAAGTATTATCATTCACTAGGAGCAAATCACCTCGTCACTTTAATTATGAAATTAATAAATATATAGTAAATAGGCATGACTCAGTTAAAGATCTTGGTGTTACGTTTGATTCTAAGTTAACGTTTGACAATCATATTGTAAATATAACAAGCGAAGCATTCAAGCTATTAGGATTCATAATTAGAACGGGAAAAGAATTTAAGAATTGTTCAACATTACAGAAGTTGTACAATGCATATGTTCGCTCAAAGTTAGAGTATACCCTATGCCTCTACTATTTGGAATCCGACTCACATATGCAACATCGCAAGCAATTAGAAAGAATACAAACAAAATTTTTAAAATTTCTAACATATAAAGAAACTCACATTTATCCTACATTTGACAGCTGTAAAACCATACTTGCTAACTTTAATCTTCCTACACTAGAACAAAGGCGACATGTGATGGATTTATTATTCATTCAAAAAGTAACGCAAAATATTTTGGATTGTCCTGATTTAGTTTCTTTATTGAATTTTCATGTCCCCACATTAAAAGTACGTAGAAACACTGGTCTTTATTACTGCAGAAAATCAAGAACTAATATAATGATGAAATTGCCAATCTGGAGGACAACAGCTTTGTATAATAGAATGTGTACAAATAACAATGAATTTGATATATGTGATATGTCGCCTAAGAAATTTCGGAATGCCATTATCATGAGTTGTGAACTCAAGTTATGTTATCAAGAGTTACGAACATGTAATTGCGTATTTTACAACACTGTAATTGGGCTATAGCCTGTTGTGTTGACAATAAATAAATAAATAAATTCTTGTGCTCATCTGTAACACAACTGTCCGCTTGAAATTTATCATGAATTCGGGCAGTTGTTAAATATGTCTGTTTATCTTCCAAATTAATTCCTCGATTGACGCTGTCTCACTGATAGTTTCGTACTTCGTATACCACCTTTTATTCAAGTGTCAGTCTTTCAGCCATGTTAGAACATCAATCTATAACAATACCAAAATTGAGATATTTCCGTCAATCCATTTCAGTTATATTGACGATTACACAATTCACAATTAAACAATGTTTACATTTTTTGAGCTACTCTCTATTTTTTTGTATGTGTTTGTTAAGAAATCTCAAGGACTATTTGATGGGATCATCAGATTTAGTCAAGCTGTAGAGGGTGAAAAGGTAGAAACCGAGCTCATTTTTTGGAGAGTTGGGAGTCCAGTTTTAATCACTATAAAGCCAAAACCGTAATAGATAGCGAGATGCGGTTTCCTGTAATCCATTAAGCGTCCCAGATACATTTCGTACTGATTCTGAACACTCTACTAAAACCAGAAGTTACAAAAATCCACTGTAGAGAAGAAGGATATGCTAGATATCCGAAACAGTTACAAATTATAATTTAAAATAAAGTGGGTTTTAAGCTTTGGTCAGTGTCTCTTTTGTTAAAATAATTAATCCAAAGCCATGAATAGTCTTACTATTGTAGTGTAAGGTTTTGGTAATCTCAAAAACGATAAGAGATAGTGAGAAATGTTTTTTTTTGGAATCGATTTATCGTTCAAAAAATGTATCATCTTCTCTCTTAACTCTTATCCAAACTGGAAGTGGCAGAATTAACCACTTCCGATTTTAAAGTTGGTTACCATGGAATAAAAACTTTATAGATAGCGAGAAACAGTTTGTGTAATCATAAGCGTCCCAAGAATATATTCCATCTCTTCTGTGATGTTTCTCTTTAAACCGGAAGTAGTAGATATCTACCATCTCCGATTTCAATATTGGAAATTTTTACGCCATACCAACCAAACTCCGTTGCGTGATGTACACTCATGTCCAAAATTATTGTCGCATGTCTATAAATATGTTGTTGTAGGAATCTAATTTGATACCGAATTCGCCCGGTATTTCTTATAATGTTAGTATGTGTATAATCGGCAAAGTCATGTATGTGGAAAATTTCATGTCAAAAGAGCAGTAAATAAGAACAATAAAACGAAAATAAAATTTTCTTGTCCATTTAGCAACATTTTGTTTTACTCATTCTAATTTTCGTATTTATAATTCTTTTCCTATAAAGTTTACCAGAAATATATACACCGATTATAAACATAATATCAGGTATTAAAACTACTCTGCAAGATCATTATCACATTATATTCTTACAAGAAGACAATTATAGATATGCAACTATCATTTTGGACATGAGTGTACATATGATACTGTTACTTGTTCTTTGAAATTATCAGATTTTTTAAATAATTTATAAAATCAGTGGCATGTAATTTTAATATGTATAAATCATATTTAATCCGGTTTACAAACGGTATGGGTCTCAATGCATCTCGATAATAGATGTTGCTACTTGCGTAATTAGTTGCCTGCCTGACGCTAATAGATATCGCTAGCGTGCTGGCAGTGTGCTGATTAAAAATTATTGTAACAATTTATTTGCGACTTAAAAACTATTGTTTCAATGTAACTCTTTCATCATGATATATTATACAGGGTGGCCCAAAAGTAGGTATACAGCGAAACCGAAATCTTAATTTTATTTACAATTTTCAGGCGCGCAAGTGTCCGAAATGTCCTCAGTCATCATTGTAACGTTCATCAAACCTACCCAAAAAGCTGCGACACACATATTACAACAGAAACTTTTGTCCAAATCAGTGTCTTACCTGCGTCCGAACCTGTTTTCATCAAATTTGTCCCTGATACGATAAATTCTTAAACGTATGCTCATAATGTACGAACATGCTCACCACTTTTCCAATAGATTTTAAGATTCCATTTTCTTTGCTCTTCGTCCAAGTTATCAGCCATCATTCAAGAAATTAAGATATGTGAAAAGACAAAGAGAAAAGAAGTTACAAACAACGTGTTATGGCAGTACTACGACTGTATACCTACTTTTGGGCCACTCTGTATATCTAGCATAACCCATTTAGATATTAAGGCTCTTTGATAAGCTTACCTTCACTTTTTGAATTTCAGTGAATAGCATAAAGACAATGAATAACAATAAAAAATAGTAAAGCGGACCACATAGTATCTGCAGAATGCTATTACTTGAACTAGTGACTGTTTTCAAGATCTTTCGTACAGTGTAGAAATTTTCGATTATGACTTCAAAAACTGCAGAGCCAACTTCTGGTTAAGAAATGCTTTGGAAGCAGTTACAATTAGTTCATTTAATTACATTTTGTAGATATTATCCGTCTCATTTTCTATATTTTTATATGCTTCATTGTCATTTTTTTTTTTTTTTAATGGAAGAAAGATAAACTTACCGAAGAGATTGAGCATATCCGCAGCAAGTCGGACTTTTTTTTTTTCATAAGAATTATGTCATCTTGGTCTCGGAACCAATTCTGTTTACAGTCTCAACATTTTAAGTCACTTTTCAGCTAGCATGCAGATCACAAAAATTAGGGACTAAATAATCGAATCTAACGAAATAACATACATGAAAGTTGTTGTGAAAATGTAAATTAACCCTGACTTTGAAACAATACTCATGGCATTGCACTGGGAAGTTTTCTCACGTGCTTCCTATCTTGGAGGCAGAGAACAGAAATTAAAAAACAAAAGAGGTGGTAGCTGAATGCCAAATACCATAGTTCTTTTGGCTTGTGCTCCTCTTCACCGAATCAGTTATATAAATATATTGCCCCGTGCTAGCTCCAATACCATACCTGAGAACCACGGTAATGTCTTTCGTTTATAAATGGATTGATGCATCATAGTCATTGCCAAGTTTCACAAGTTGTTCATTTGATTTTAACAGATGGTGAATTTTGTGCTAAAATAAATAACAGCCATTATTTAACTTTAATAGCTAGAATACGAAATGAAACATCCTTTCATAGTGCTTCTATTAGCAATAGAATTATTGGTATATAAACCGTCATAATATGAAAATCCAAGGTTCGGTTCCGTATCAGAAGGGCAAGAACAGAAGAGGCGTATCGCTCAAAAGGATCTCGTTTAAAATGGTCTCGCATTAAAAGGAAAGAAGTGAAAAATGCTCTACATCAGAAAGACTTAAGTCAAAACAAAGAATAACTCGAAAATATAAAATATTCGAAAATAAAGTACCCCGAGAAAACCCACGGACACGATCTTGTCCACCACAAACTTACTTGGCCGAGGTTTGAACCAGGAACCCCGCGCACCAGATGTAAGTGCTCTGCCACTGAGCCACAGCCCCCCCCCCCTTGGGTAAGATAGTATTCTGAAGGCAGTGAAATATTGGCGAAACTGCAACACAGGTCAGTAATACGTAATAAGTGTTGAATTAGGTCAGATTTTTATCTTTATTTAAATGATATTCATTGATAAAGCATAAATGACTTCAATGGTCTTAATTTTGAGGAAATGTGAAAAGGCAATTGAAGTATTTTATACATGATAATTCATTGAATTACTTTAACTGCTTTTCTTTGGCCTAACCTTGTTGCTAAATATGACCTTTTAAGTTTAAACTTAGGAGGTTTGATTTTTTTTATCCGTATCTTTTTGCGTTAAAATATTCTCGAAAGCTATTCTATTCACGTAGAAGCATAACCGTCAAAGGTGAAAATGTGTCTGAGAATGGTTGAACGTAAGACCTTCATCCGCAGTCGCCGTTATTGAATTATCGAACTCTTGAAATAACAGTGGAGTGGAGAACTGAGAGAGATTGGGATGGCTTCTTTCAGATCTTTATCCGCTCTGTTTATGTTCGAAATTGCTTTAGTAACACCTGGAAGAAAATGTGATTCAGGAATATTTAACCGTTGCATTGTGAGTTTATTTTTTTATGTTGGTACACATACATGGAAAATTATGATAAAGTTCTCAAATTAGCTGAGTAGTTACTACACGTTCCTTTGGTGCACGGGGTATCGGGTTCGATTTCAAAAGATATTATTCCATTACGGCAGAACCTAATGGAAGAGTAACTACTAAATGAAATAAGAGCATGTAAATCATCGTTTAATTTTAGCAGTGTTAACAGGACGTCTGTCACTGTATGACCTTTGGGCTTCACTAACGGTCGTTTCAATAAAATACTGCTAGGAATAAAAGCTAGTAAAAATTACAAGGGTACACACAAACAATTTTGTAATAATTAAGGCAGTGGTTCTCTACCTAATTCGTATCACGACCCCATTTTATTACATCCTCTTGCCAGCGACCCTCTTATAATTTCTGGTTTGTAATAATCTTGTGTGGGATTTTTAATATACCTATTGCGGAGATCTCACGATATCAATCTATTTCTATAATAATAGAATCCATTTCTTGTATATAGTAGCTACAGTAACTTCCCTAAAAGCGAATGGATTAAACCAAATTTGATCAGTTCATTCATATTACAAATACCGAATCCGATGTCATATTGCTTCAAAATGGAGTCCGTTTGAATTTTTTTTTAAACTTCGTAATTCCCTTAATTTTGGGTCATATATAAAAAAAAACAAAGTGATTTCTAATTTTGGTTAAAAAAAGACCTTGGACAGTTGTTTAAAAAGTTATTGAGTATTTTAAATGACTTGATAATGCGTCACGAAGATTGAACCGGACATGGCCGCACTAGCGAAATCACATGCTCAGGTATCTCATTAGCTTTCAGTTTTAATGTATTTCAATATGCAGTTCTCATTACTTCTATATCGTCTCTTTCATTTAAATTGATTTTCTAAACATCGTTGCACCTGTTGAAAATGTATAGTAGACCTATTTTTTGTTGTTCTTAAAAGTACGTAAAAAAAATAAAAATAAAAATATGCCTATCAGAACAAAATTGAAAATAATATTTACAAATATTTTCCGGTTGTAGATCCTAATTAAATTTATCTCTTCCGCTTATCTTTGCGATCCCCGTATGGGGCGCTACCCTCGGGTTGAGAAAGCATAAATTAAGGAAACAAAAAATTAGGAGCAGCTCCCAGAAAAAATAAAAGAATATATTGTGGGTACATATGTGAATCATGAAATTCATCAGTCTGTTTCCAAATTATGATAAATATTAACAAGTCCTAGGGTCTCATTTCCTAAAGGATTACGTCATTCAGCACAAAATATTGGTTTTAGTTTGCGATAATCAATATAGCACTTACAATTGCTTGTTTCAAGTTTTACGTTGCGTTGTGGTCCGCAACATTTTTCGAACAGTGTCACGGAATGAGCCTGCTAAATGTTGTAATCATCAGTTGGCGTCTTAGTGACGATTTAAAAATATATTTATACATCTTAGACACTTTCAAACGTTAGTGCAATATATTGGGTATATGGTAAATTCTCTTAATTCTGGGGGGCCGCGGTGGCTTAGTGGTAGAGCGTTCACCTCTGGTGCATGCGTCCTGGGTTCGATCTCAGCTCGCGCCAAGTGAACTTTGTGGCGGAGAAACACCGCGTGCGTGGATTTTCTCGGTATTCTCCCATTTCCTCCCACTTTCTTCATTCCACCAGTTTGTTCATTTTTCATAATCATCATCTTTAGCCTAGTCGGCATAGTCGTGGGACGTAAAACTTAAAGATTTCATTGTTCTCTTTATTCTGATACCTATATCATGCTATACATTTCCAAAATGCATCACTGTCACTTGCCGTAACATAAAGAATGAACTAAGCGGATAATTTTACGTTGCTCTGAAATGTTACACTTTATTTGCCATATCATTTTTTGACATACAAAGTAGATTTTAAAAAAGGAAACAAAGGTACATTTGAAATTTTGTTAATTTGTCAGACGGCGGCGTAAAATAATCTGTCGGGAATGCAATTAACCATCAGTCAGCTTTGATCAGACATGATAACGCGAACAAGAATTACATGCGTTTGTTTTTATTGTGTCCAGGGATGTAATGGGTCGTATATGGGAGTTAAAATTTAGGAAAGAACGAACGAATGTACCAGTGGTGTGCACGATATTTTTGTAAATGTTCGAACATATTCCTCCGAAAAATTGTAGCATTTCATCATTGAGTGCATCTAAAATCCTTGAAAAATTCTAGCATTTCATCATTAGGGGCATCTAAAATCCTTGAAAAATTCTAGCATTTCATCATTGAGTGCATCTAAAATCCTTGAAAAATTCTAGCATTTCATCATTAGGGGCATCTAAAATCCTTGAAAAATTCTAGCATTTCATCATTGAGTGCATCTAAAATCCTTGAAAAATTCTAACATTTCATCATTGAGTGCATCTAAAATCCTTGAAAAATTCTAGCATTTCATCATTGGGTGCATCTAAAATCCTTGAAAAATTCTAGCATTTCATCATTGAGTGCGTCTAAAATCCTTGAAAAATTCTAACATTTCATCATTGGGTGCATCTAAAATCCTTGAAAAATTGTAGCATTTCATCATTGAGACCGTCTAAAATCCTTGACTCATTGGGAACTTTCAATGAGGATGAAAACAATGCTGGATATTTTACACGGATCATAAAAAAATCTGGAATACTCTATTGGTAATTGAACCTGGATTCAAGCACTTCAAAATCACGCGTAGGTTGGATTTTGCATTGCGATTCCAGCAGCGAGGCTATTTGAGACGTGGACTTAGAGGTTAATATGGAATCTGAACCACACACGCTCCCACCGGGAATCGAATCCGGGTTTCCTACGCCAAGTCACACGTAGAAATCGATAAGTTACACAAAGCGTTGCTTTTAGAACTCACTTCTAAAAATTGTTACAAGGAATGTAATGAATTCTGAAGCTGAAAAAGTAATTACATTGTCAAATTTTGCCGAAAATGTTATTGCACGTTTGGAGAGACTGTATTCCTCACGCCCATGTTTACAAAATCATCCTCCGGGCCAAAATAAGATGGATGTTTCATAGCAAAATATATTCCAAAAAATAAAAATAAAATGAAAGACGGGTAAAGATGAGAACTCAAAAAGTAGTAACGGAAGAAGAATGGTTTTATGAAAACTTTTTTTTTTTTAATTCCACGTCTGCCCCTATAGCTACTTCTACAGATACAAGTTTTATTATATTTATTAGGTATTCCTTTTAATTGTGTTTTTCCCTCTCTCTGAGATACCCTCGAGACATAATACTTTACATTCTTTCATGATTTCGGATAACTTGTCTTACTGCCAGGTAAAGCACACGCGTCGTGTTCTGTTACATAAAAAAGTATGACTAGCCCATCTTCTTCTGTTACTGATTTTGTATTGTTTATATATATAACCTTACTGTGTTACTTATTACGTGGAAGCGGAGTTCGTGACTGGCAATTTGAACATGTTTCTATATAGTGTAAAGTTCTCTTGCAACGCGGACTCTTCTTCCACCCTGGTCGGTCTCTCTTCTTGGTTGGCGTGACTTGTTCTTGCAGAGAGCAGGTGTCTAAAGTTTCACTTCCGTTCCTCCAGGCATTATGTAGTTTACTAACCTGGATAAGTTTCGTTACTCAAAATATGTAAACGAGATGAGGCTTATGATGCTGAAGAATATTTTTAAACACTGTGGGATGTAATTAAAAAAAAGCAAAAATAAAAGATCTTATCGAATTAGTTGTTAAAACATGGTTACGAAGTTCGTTTACCCGTTGTTCGCTAAATCTAATTCAACTAAACCACAAATGACTATGGTGTTAGTATCATAATGTACGGTGACCAGACGTACTGATTTTCGCAGTACGTACTGTTTTTCAACGAGAAATGTCCCTTTAAAAAAAAAAAATGTCCTGCGAAATGTCCTGATTTAACTTATTTGCAATACTTCAATGTTTCATTCTTTATTCACAACAATTGAATCACAGGCATTTTTTTTTTTTCTGAATGATATAGACCATTGTGTTTTTCAACTCTTCTCAAAATATTATTTTTATGTTTCATTAAAATTGTATGTTTCAGCATACTTCAGTTTTCTTTTTCATTAAAGTGACTCTTCTGTTACTCCATCAAATTGTTGAGGGGCCGCGGTGGCTCAGTGGTAGAGCGTTCACCTCTGGTTGTTGGGGTCCCGGGTTCGATCCCAGCTCCCGCCAAGTGAACTTTGTGGTGGACCAATACAGTGTACGTGGGTTTCCTAGGGGTTTTCCCGTTTCCTCCCACTTTCTTCATTACTCATCATTACCGTCTCTTTTAGCCTAACCGGCATAAGCGTAGGACGTAAAACTCACAGATTTCATTTTTTTTCATCAAATTGTTTCATCAATCTTATATTTATCATTCATGAAAGTATTTGGTGCAATCTTAAATTACTTCAATACTTCAATGCTTAACTTTTAACAAAAATGAATGATTAACTTAGGGTTAACGTTAAATGAAATAAGGACACGCATATTACCGACGCAGTAAACTATCGTATATTATTATATCTGTGTCCTACTTTTCGCCTGTCAGAATCTGGTCACTCTGTCATAATGTGATTGTAATCTATGCTGTTCAGTGTAGAACTATCGTTTGTAATGTTTATGGGCTGAGGTTCGATTCCGGCCGGAACCAGTCACTTGGATATACGTGAATTTTCTCGTAATATTTCCATTTTTAGACTTTCAAATTATGCTGTGCCTAAATATGGAAGATGTTACAGCACAACTACTGTATGTCCGTCCATTCGTTTTTGGTTTGGGGCCCCGGTGGCTTAGTGGTAGAGCGTTCACCTCTGGTGCATGGGATCCTTGGTTCGATCCCAGCTTACGCCAAGTAAGTTTTGTGGTGGACAAGCACCGTGTGCGTGGGTTTTCCCGGGGTTCGCCAGTTTTTTTCCCACTTTCTTCATTCCACTATTTCATTAATTTCTCATCATCACCGTGTCCTTTAGCATAGCCGGTGTAACCTTGGGACGTAAAATGTAAAGATTTCATTTCATTTTCGTTTTACTGGCATGAGCAAAAACGGTGAGAGAGAGACAAAGAGAAAGAAAGAAATGGTATTGATATGGTTTCATCGCCTCCCTTATCACACTGTTGAGATGAGCAGGGTGTCTAATTTAACAGCAGTCCATGTATTGAATAAATCAAAACGAATATTGATGGAAAATAGAAAACAAGATTGTGGACGTGCGTTCAACAGCCTGTTCAAGATGACTGAGATGTACCTGAATATCAGCGGTTTACATGTTAAAAAAACACCTACAGCAGTATAAGTATGCATTTGTTAAGTGATGTAATGCTAGAATTTTTGGTTTGAGGAGTCGCTGTATGTTACATCTCCCTATTTGTCCTTCTTCTGTCAAAACCGGCTGTAATAGATGTGCCACTTCCGGTTTCCGGTTTTAACGGGGAGTGGGCACCAAAAACCAATTTTTGAAAAGTGTCAAAAGTCACATTTTTTTTTAAGGTTTAGTGTTGATCGATTTTCTATTGAAAAAACTAGTTTCGGTTTTAAAACAGGTTGAGTTTTCTATCAAACCGTTTTTTGCTACAAACCGTTTTCCGGTATTTATAAAACCAGTTTTGCCAATCACTAGTTTTAACATTGAATTCGTATAGTTTGCAAGTACACTGTAATTTCATAATTAAACGAAATTTATTAGTTTTCTACTTATTATTCAACCAATTGTTGAATAATAAGGAGTCGCTAACGCTCTCGCCTTTGGTGCGACCGGTCCCGGGTTCGATTCCCTGTGGGGACGATCGAAAAAGTGTGAAACGCTTTTTCAGGCTAACCACCTTGAGTGAGGTTTATCTAGGTTTTCCTCATTCAGACCAGACAAATGCCGGGGCGGTACCTAACTTGTAGGTTCCAGGCCCCTTCCTTCCCTTTTCAATCCTTTTTTCCTTCCCTTTCCTCGGATAGTGTGCTCGTCGAGGGACGTTATCCCTCAAACGTGACGGGCTAAATGACCTTAGACGCCGACAGCCCAGAAATCTAAATTCTAAATCCTAATCAACAAATTTTCAGATTTATTCATTTATATTTGTAGAGTACAACAAGGGTTTCCGTTCAGACCTCACATTAAGCACAAATAAACACTTGCATTTTCTGTAATCTCCATTAACGGCTAATAACTTTCTGAGTACTTAGGCCATAATTATTTTTATTTTTTAGCCCACTGATTTAAATAGAGAATTGTTTTTCTTTTTCCTTTGGAATAAATTGAAATTTTAATGTGATTTATTGATTTATTCTTCAAGCTTAGTTAAATGTCTTGCTTTTTAAAATGAGTTTGCATTGTATGTAGGTAAATCATTGGGCTAAAAAAAGAAAGAAAAAAAAGAGAGAAAGACGCAAATATTTAACACCGTTAATCTAAAGGCTATAATAACTGTTGGGTGGTGAACACAAAGCCATACCGAGAAGGGATATGTGGGACCAGAACCTCACAGATTTACCTGGATAAAATAGCATTTTAAATATTTTTAAGACCTTGTATTATTTTTTCTTGTTTTTAGACAAACTGTGCGTTCACGAAATTTTAATGTAACTTCAAAGTTGGGTTCAAACCATTTGACGGTAGTGGAAACACCTCCGATGCTTTTGGAAATATTAGAATTTATCCTTTAGTATAATGTTTATTTTTAAAAGGCACATCAGAAGTATAAGAGAGAGTTCAGATATCTGTCCCGAGTATTATATCTGATTCTCGTAACGTAGCCAAGCGAGACAACTTAAACCAAAGGAGGAGGAGTGTGGTGGCCAATTGTTTTGTTTCCCTGTGTGGCTCACAAAAGAAAGTAGAAAACCAGAAATTAGGAAGTTAAAGTGAAGGGAAAGTTTTGATAATAGGGTTTGGAGTACCACATAAGCAAGAGAGTAGTTAGAGTGGCACAACACAAGCATTCAGCTACTTACACCAAGTAATATTTCTCCGATATAAAACCACTGACTAGAAACTAGAAGATCCTTGGCTAGGATTTTAGAAATATACTTAATTCTATTATATATACAGGGTGGTCCAAGAGTCATAAACATCTGTGAGATCACCATCCATGTCGTAACAGCTGAATTCTGCGCCAAGTTCTCGCAGATGTTTTGCGGAGATACTCTGGACTCGTGAGGGTGAAGGCGTGTTCCACAGTTGCTCGTAATTCCTGCGTTGTGTGATATCGAGTGTTTCTTACTTTTTTTTTTTTAATGAAACCCCAGAGAGCATTGTCTGGTGTCGTCAGATCGGGACTTCTTGGAGGCCAGGCAAAGGGGGCTGGTGAAGATGCACAACCTCTTCCAATCCAGCGGCCAGGAAATGTAGGTTTCAGGTAGTTGTGCACTTGAATTGCGAAATGCGCTGGTGCTCCATCCCTGTATCACAACAGTGTCTTTGATACCATTTTCTTCCAGTTGAGGCACCAACCACTCATTAAACATCTCCCGGTTAGAATGTCCATTAACATCCTAAAACCGTCAGAAAACACCAATTAGGGATACGCCCACTTCCGGATCACGCTGAACATTAAAGAAAGCTGCATTTTCGAGGGAAAAAACCATCGTGAAAGAAGGACTCGGGAAATTCCTGCAATTTAACGCACAAAGCATTGGAAGTGAATACTTGAACAATAAAACCATTTATTTTACGCTGGAAAATATTTAATTCCATTTAAGACATTTTGAAATACTTACTTTATAAAATATGAAATATATCTTTGTTTTAAATTAATTTTCTGGCAAGAACAGTCTTGCAACAAGTGTTCGGGAAATTCCGTAATTGAACGCACAAAGTATCGGAAGTGAACTTCAACAAAACATTTAGCTAATGTCACAGGCTTCTGGGATGATTCGACCTACATTTGTTCCTTCGTACTTTAGATCGTTAGACGAATATTTCACCTCCATCAGCTCTAACCTTCCTTCTCCCACTTGGAGTCTATCCACCCCTGGTGTAGTACACATACTACAGGGTACCACTTTCGGTCTTTTAAGTTTAAATTTTCAGGGTACAAGCACGAGACACTCTAAATTTCTTGTATAGATTTTGGCGGCATACCAACGTAAAATTTCAAAATGGCGTCCTTTTTTTAAAAAAAATAGCTGTTATCCGCGCTACAAAATGCAATTTTTGGTCTTTCAAGTTGAAATTTTCAGAGTAGAAGCACGAGATACTCTAAATTATCTGCACCTATCTTGACGGCGATCCAACGTAAAATTTCAAAATGGCGGCCATTTTTCAAAATAGCTGTTATTCACGCTACAGGGTGCGATATCGGACTTTTAAGTTGAATTTTTGAGAGTAGAAGCACGAGACATTCTAAATTGGCTGTATAGGTTTTCTCGGCGATCCAATGTAAAATTTCAAAATGGCGGCCATTCTTTCTAAAACAGCAGTGAATAGAAAATTGTTGCAAGTTGTAATAATGATAATCTTAAAATATAAATCACATTTTAACACTTTCACCCCAAAGACATTGAAATATTTAAAAAAAAACAAACGAAAAAAACAATTAAACCCGAAAAACCCATATGGTCCCAGTTTTTTTTAAACGGGTTTTTCAAACTGCAGCACAGCACTCGATGTTATACGCTAGCAGCTCAGGAGTCAACTGTACTAATGTTATGCACTGAAATTGTGCTATGCTCACAAACGTGAAATCATAACGAAACTAGTGATGGCCACAAAGTTTCGGTTCCAGACCTGTATCGGAAAACCCAGTTACAGACCGGATCGTAGAAACCGGTTCCAAACATGGATCCGAAAACCCGGTTCTAGAACCGGATCTTAGGAACCGGTTCCATACCTGGATCCGAAAGCCCACAAAGATCCGTAAAGGAGGCACAAAGTTCACCTTCTAAACACGGCAAAGGGGAACACGCGCTTGTGCCTTCCCCGCCCAGACCAGCTTGTGCCCCCCAGAAAAAAAATTGGTCCACCAGTGGGTGTTTAACCAAATGAGTTTGCTAGTTACACAGTTTGTTCAGGCAAATGAGACAAGCGGCCGCCGCCTGGGCGCCTGCCTGTCGCTTCCACCATTTTATCTAGTACACGGTTCACAGCCTGCCAGCAGCTCGGGTTTAGCGTAGGGATGGCCACCAGAACCGGTTCCTGACCTGGGTCCGAAAACCCGGTTCCAGAACCGGATCTTGGGAACCGGTTCCAGACCTGGGTTCGAAAATCCGGTTCCAGAACCGGATCTTGGGAACCGGTTCCAGACCTGGATCCGAAGGACCGCCAGGAACAGGTTCTGGCCATCCCTAAACGAAACGTACAGACACACGAACTCAACTCGTCTTGTATTGAATCATTGGGACTATGGAACTGAGGAGTTCGATCGTTTTTCCAAAGTACTCGATTCTTCCAAAGCTAAATTCCAGGGACATTGGTCACGTTTTCGAGATACACAGTTTACTATATGTAAGACCACTATTCGTTGTATAAAACAGCAATAACAGTTCGAATTCGAAAAAAAAAAAAAAAAGAATAGCTATAGCTCGGAACGGAATAGCTCGAATTCGCTGTACCTTTGACGCTCAGGCATACACTGGATAAAGTAGACTTCAATCTTGTTTTACACTGGATAAAGCGGCAAACTATGGTTTAGCCCCTCCCTTGATCATATCCTCTATCCGCCACTATATATATATATATATATATATATATATATATATATAATATTAAAAAAAAAGTTTCGGAGGCCATAGCTTCTAATCAAAGTCTTAACAGATCCATGTCATAGCTTTTTCCTCTTACGTTAGTGAAGCACTTGATGAGCTTCGTTACGGAACATTGTGTATTCCGTTTATCCATGAAGGACAACTTTCCGCCCTGCTTTCCCGTACAAGCTTTACTTTATATGGTTTGTATGTTGCAAATTATCGAGATAAACCGGAATTCAGGATAATGAAAAATGCACTCGAAATACTCAAAATTATTTACAATTGAAAGGTTCGAATCATGTTATCGAGCTTGCTTAAAACATTTCTGACTAGCGTGACTTCTCGTTGAGAATAGTAACAAAATGTTGAATGTTGTGATTTCCGAACATACACGGCTTCCATCCATTATTCATGTATGGAAATGCGCGGTTACAAGCAAATAATACTCCATTGGTGAGCAGAATAATACTAAATCTTTTTCTTTCGCGTCAGTCAAAGATTCTCGAACAGCTCAAGTATAATTTATTCTTAATGAAAAGGAAACTTCAGATTATTTTGGTTCAAATGTTAACGAAAATAATCGTGGACTTTTGGTTCTTAAGTCTCGTTATACGAAGCCTGGTAGCTTTAATTAATTGCTGGGGGTAAGTGCGGAAGTTAGAAATTCAAACGAGTTCACACAAGTTCACTAAGCCTTTGATGTTCCCGTATAGATAGTGAGTGCATTTTTTAGGTAACAACTCTGTCATTAAGTTCCCGAGACAACTAATTTCTAACAAGCCTTCCGTATTCCATTCAGTGAAAAACTTTTACTTGCGGCTTCTCGTAGAGATAGAACAGTCAGTATTGTTGTGCTTGGTCGCGGAGTAATTGAGATGCTTCCTCCGACCACTAGTGACGATCATTTTATGGGCATCTGACATACAGAATTCCTACGCATGTGCTTTAGGTTTTTTTTTTCCTACTAACATTTTTGAGTTTGTGTCCTTGGATGTGAATTTGTATGTGTAATATCTGTCAGTGTGGCGTGAAGCGTGTGTGTGTCTGTAATACGTATAAGTATAGAAGAGCTGAATGAAAGTTTTTACTAACTTAGTATGCATTTTCATGAAACGAAATTTATTTTAATTCTTAAAATGGAAAATTAACGATAGTGTTGTTAGTTTGAATTTAGCATCTCTTTCCTGTATTAAGAGTATATGAGACGTGGATTTACAGTTAGAACTTCTTCGTGGCTGAACGGTTAGCTTACTCGTCTTTGGCGTGGGAGACCCGAGTTCGATTCGCAACAGCTCATGTGGTTCAGATTCCGCATTAATAGATCCACGTCACATATAGCCTTGTTGCTGGTAGAGCGCTAAAAATCAAATAAAATCAAAGTAGATCTACAGTTTAAAGTCTGAACTACCGTATTGCGTTCTAATTTTAAAGCTCTCCAACCAGTGACCCCGCTTAGCGAAGTCACTAACGCTGTCTTTGGTGCGAGCAGTCCCGGGTTCGATTTCCAGTGGGAACATGCGGTCGTAAAAGTGTAAAGCTTTTTCAGTCCAACTATTCTGAGTGAGGTTTTCCTCATTCACACCGGGCAAATGCCGGGATGATATCTAACATACGGGTCCCAAGCTGCTTCCTTCCTTCCCCAATCCTTTCTTCCTTCCCTTTCCTGCGATAGTGTGATCGCCAAGGGACGTTATCGCTTATACGTGACGGGCTAACATGAACATTGATACCGATAGTCCAGAAATTAATTCCTACTCTTAGATTTCCCACCAGGGATCGAACCTAGGAGCCTGTAACCGCATTGTTGTGTTTCTTTCTGATAAGTTGGCTAACAGCTGAAAATAGCACAATGTGTAACTTCTATAAGCAAACTCAACTGGGATCACGATACAAAGTGTGAGGTTAGGCAAGTGAAAATCCCTGTAATGAACTAGTTGAATTACTTCTTACGGGGAGAGTTAAGTTCGACTTTTTGTTGTTTTCTTGTCAAGTGTTATTTTTGTTTCCCTGTAATGGGTTCTGCAATTAATAAGTGCGCTTACAACATCCAGTATTTGTGAGTCCTATGACAGTCCAGGGCTGACTGTCTTAATTTATTTTCAAACGCATTGCAGTTGTTTCCAGCAAATGCACATTATGCAACCATCATATCCCAAGTGTCGTTTTAATTTGCCTAACCGTGATTTTAGGTTGCCAAAATGCTATCTGGCAGGCAAGTATAAAGTACCATAAACCAAGAAACATATATAATATACAAGGTGTCTCGAAAGTTCCCTGAGAGACTATACATCTGTTATCAGAACTACAACAAAATGTAAGAGGGTAAACCGTCTCCAAATTTGATTTCAATGTAAAGTGAAGGAATTTTTAAATCGGATGAGCCGTTTGAGTTGTACGCTTTTTATGCACCCAATATTAAATTAAAATGCAACATTGCCGTGTACCATGAGGGGGATGAATTTTGTAAGAGTATGCTGAATGGGGGCTGGGCATCGAAATGTAGCATAAAAGTTAGTAACTTCATTCACTTATGTTATGGGTCCAGGTCTCTCTCAATTAAAAGTCCCGGTTTGTGTTGAGCGCTCCTCGCACATTTGAATCTAACAACAGTTTTAGATTCGTATTGTAACAATTTCAATAGCACGTGTTGAAGACGTGTTCCTTCTAGATGTAAGATAAACATGACACATTTGCGACAACACTTAATTATTCCCTCTGAACGTAAAAAAAGTACTAATTCATCGTATTTCAATCGAAGGTAATTGAAATGAAAAAAAAATATGCTTGTTTGTTTGAAACTAATAAAATATTCTCATGTAAACTAAATAAGGATTGAAGTTAACTACAACTGTCGTAATACCTCTTGACAGGAACAGTGGATTATTTCGTTCATTAACGTTACAACTCTCATTGAAGAACCAATTGAGGAAAATGCTAAGGTAACTCGTTAAATTTTAACAAACAGCATTTGATGTCATCTGCATTTATCCTATTTAAGCACATCACTTTTTTAGTAGTATCGATCGGATTTGAATAATTTATTCAAAGTGGTAGGAAGGGAAATTCTAACTCCTTGATAAATGTGACAAGTGCGGTTGCTGTGATGAATTCCCACTGACATTTATTGATTTCGCTTTTTATATGTCGCAAATGCAGGTGTGTGTCTTTTGTTCCTTTCAGCTCTACTTATTTCTTTCTATTATGTCGTAATTGCTCTGGAATTATTATGTTTGTACGCTATCTTCACTTTTTCCGTATTGTATTCGACAGTTATGTACGCATTGTTATGCATGGACATTACAGCAATTTAAGCATCAGTATATGTTAAGATAGTTACGAAGGAAAGTGGCAGAAGTGTCTTGATCCCCGCGTAGACTTGAAGAACTGTGCACATTTGCAGCTTTTTTCAAGTAATATTCACATGTGTGTTTTCCGAGACTAAATATTTGAATTTACAACTTTGCTTTATATTATTTCTTCTCTCTATCATAATTACTAGGAGGCCTTGGATTTGTATGACCAAAAAAGTTTGAAAATATACATGCATTTTTTAAGCCGGAAAATATAAACTAAATATAAAATATAAATATACATGCAGGGAAAATATAAAATATAAATATACATGCAGGGAAAATATAAACTAAAACATGGGAGAATGACCCACAAAAATAAATAAATTTTGAACAATAATTCTTAAGAATACGAGGAGTGATCAGAAAGTAAGGTAACAGTCTGCAGTGAAACGTGTATGCATTATTTCATACAACCAATACAGCCAATAGATTGTACATACATCAGGTTATTTTTTAACATAGCCTCCATGTCGGTTGAGGCACTTGTCGGATCGTGGTATGAATTTGAAGATTCCCTCCTGGTATAAAATCCTGTCCATGCATGTATAGCTACGTTGTTAACGAAATGTTTTATCTCCTCGTCTGAAGCGAAGCGATATATATATAGGGTGGACAATTTATCTGGAACATCCATGATAACGGAGAAACCAAAAGAGGGAGAAAAGCGAAACTTTGCACGAAGCAACTATAACGAGGAGAATATAGTTTTACGTAATAAGCAATACCACCCAGTGAACAATATTGCCATCCCAGTATAAAGTTATATTTTTTTCAAATAACACTACGTCAGATTATTATACATTTCAAATCAACATGTTAAACGAAAACTGAAAATACCACATTTAATCAGTGTTGCAAACTAAGGATGTTATAGTATCACAAACATCTAAATTTGGAAGCATCTATCACACACACAACTAAACGGAGATGGACAAGGCAATGAACATTGGAAGTTCCACAACGCTGGATTCTATGGTCGTGGTATGTGTTTTGAATAACAGCAACGAAGTTAGAGGGGGCTTGAAACTTTGAATTTCTCTGAAAGGCTGTATTTCGAGAAAATGTTTAGATAAGTATCATATCTAGTTACCTGTGTGGTTTGCAATAGATGTGTAAGTTATTTTGCCGTTTACAGCGCTTCGATATCTCAAACCGTTTCTGAGATACGATAAACATTGTTGAAGTTTGCTATATTGGTTAAATCACGTAATTAGGAGGACTAGTTGTAATTACACCTACTAAAAGTTATTCCTGGGAATGCTACAAAAGAGAAAGAAACCGAAATCAGTTTAAATGTTGACCAGAAATACGCCATTTTCAGCAGTGTTGCTAACTTTATCAATGTTTATCATATCTACGGAACAGTTTGAGATATCGAAGTGCTGTAAACGTAAAAATGATTTGTTTGCCAATTGCAAACCACACAAGTAATTACATATGATACTTACCTTAGCATGCTTTCGAAATAAAGCCTTTGAAAAAAAAATCAAATGTTCAAGCCTTTGTAACTTCGTTGCTATTCATTCAAAAGAAGTCACCATGACCATAGTATCCAACGCTGAGATACTTCCGATGGTCATTGTCTTGTCCATCTCCGTTGTATTTGCGATAGAGGCTTCTAAATTTTGGATGTTTGTGATACTATAACATCCTTAGTTTACAACACTGAATAATAAATGTGGGTTTCAGTTTTCGTTTAACATGTTGATTTAAAATATGTAATAATCTGACGTACTGCCATTTGAAAAAATGTAACTTTATACTGGGATGGCAACACTGTTCACTAGGTAGTGTTGCTTATTACGTAAAACGATGTCCTCCTTATAGTTGCTTTGTGCAAAGATTCGCTTTTCTCTCTTCGTTTCTCCGTTGTCACGGATATTCCAGATAAATTGTCCACCCTATATATATATATATATATATATATATATATATATATATATATATATATATATATATATATATATATATATATATATAAGAATTGGTACGATAGTTCAGTGTAAACGACATACGTTAAGGCAACTATTGAAGCATACTAAAGTTGTAATTTATTATGTTAATAATGAATTTTGTTATGAAAAAAAATGGTCCAATAGTTCAGTTTATAGGTAAAAGACAGGTTACGTTAATTCAACTGTGTCGATAGAAGCTTCATGGAATATGTGTATTTACTTAGTTTTCTGTTATTAATATAATAAATTAAAATTTTAACATTTTCATGAAGCCTCCATCGGTAGGTACAGCTGCAGTAACATATCCGCGGTTTATATTGAGCTCTTGTGTTATTTCTTAAAAAAAAAAATAATAAAATAAAATAAAAAAAGCACCAAGATATACAATAAAAAGTTAGGACCGATGTTAAATCGAAGATCTTAATTCGTCGTATGAAAACCAGAGGAACGTAACTCCATTTTCGTAGGTGTACAAAGAGATGGTGGCAAAAGTTGTTCTTTTTAAAACAGATTTTGTTTTAATAAGATTTTAAACACATTATTGCATAGCAGACAAGTCAATGACAAAATCAACTTCAGTAACACCAAGTGGGGCTTTCAGAATTATCTTCACAATCCAAACAAACAAAAATTCTTGGAGTTACATTGCTTTGGTTCTCATATGACGAATTGTACATTTGTGTCTCTGTTTTTTAGCTCTGAAACCATTTGACAAACAAATGGATGAACGGATATATTAGTTCTAGAAAACTTCTGATACTTATGCATAGTATGGTTTGGAAGTCTGGAAACAATGCTAACTTACTTCACATTCCAAAACAGTTATTTGTCAAAATGGAGGGAGAGAATAATGAATTTGGATTTTAAAAGATTGGAGAATTTACTAATTATGTACCATCTGTGAGCGTTTCACTTCGTTACTAATGCTTAAAATCGGATTGTGTGACAGATGTCGGTTTAAAATTACGAGTGAGTGTAATATACTGTATTAGGAATGGTAATGGAATGAAGGGATTAAAAAAAATAATAACAGAATAAAATAAACATTTTTTTTTTTTTGTGGTAGATATGAATGAACTCCGTTATGTAGTTTCTTACTTACTATTGACCTACAACAATATGCGATGAGTACAACAACACTTGCATGTAATTTATCGTGGTAACTCATCGCGCATGAGAAAGTTTCACAGGCTCATTTTCTCACAGAAACCTTCACTTTCAGCACAAGTTCATGTTTAAACTTCCCGTAACCATTTTTTTTTTTTTTTTAATGAACAAATTGCTTTAGTCAAATGAAACGCATATCAAGAAAAGTGAAGGCTATGGTTATATTCGGTAGCCACGTATTAAGTATTGTGTAATAGATTCTGGAAGATTGTCGCAAGCTAATTAAGAATGCAACTCATTCGCGCTGAGTACACACAAGGAATTTTTGCATAGGTTATCAATTATTGAATGCTAAGTTTGTATTTTCACTTATTTGCTTCTTTCATGAAGTATTATCCCGGGCAGTGAAGCTCCAGAAAACAGTATTCTTAGATGGAAATACGAGGGTCATTCCGAAAGTAATGCATCTTGCTTTTTTTTTTTTTTTTATGAAAACTAATAGTGATACATAAATAACAACAGCACATCTAAACAGAGCAATATTTCAGCTATACACTGTCATTTTTCCACATAGTTTCCACCATTCGTTATACACTTTTGCCAATGATGAACCAGAGCCTGCATGCCGCGTTTGTCAAAATCGGAATCAGCTGAGGCTAATCACTTCCTTATAGCTTTGACAAGAGCTTCCGAGTCTTGCCAATGTTCGCCACATTCAGCTTTGTACACAATTCTGTAGTCATTATCCGGCGATAAGCACGGATGAGTTGATCAAGACGCTCTTCAGTGCGACGGATGACAGCTGTGCAGGATCAACCGAGCCATGACTTGTCATGAACACCCTTTTCACCACCTTGAAAATGCCCGTACCCATCGCCTCATATTGCTCACATCTGTTGTATCGTCTCCATAAACCTTTACCAAGCGACGATGGATTTCAATCGTCGCAATTCCTTCAGCAGTGAGGAATTCAAACCACACATCGTTGATTTATACGCACGTCCATATAAGGCTTCATTTTGGAATACTATGCTGGCGCCAACTACCGCAGAACAACGGGACCAGCTGCAAGTAAAAGAGGAAGGTTAAAGCATTAGCACTACACCAACGACATCTGGAACGGACATACAAAGTCAACACAAAAAATAGGAGGTATAAACGTGATATTTCGAAATCAACTTAAGACGCTGCTAAATATAATTTTAGTGTGTGCTGGTCATGCTTCGTAATTGTTTCCAGCGCCATCCGTATCGATTTCCTTTAAATAAATGTAAAATCTACCAAAGCAAACATACCGAGTCCGCAAAAAAAAAAAAAAAAAAAAAAAAAAAAAAAATTCAGAACAGTTGTCAATGCCGGTATTCTGATACAGGATGGTAAAGAGTGTATACACTTTTCTGGCGACTCTGTATACTGTTACTAATCTGTGTCATACAGGTCTTGCAATAGGCCCGTACACAACATACCTGTATGTATTACAATGCAATGAAAGCTGATTAACATTCGAAGTATAGCCTCTCGTGGTGGGCTGTCTGCAGCATCTTCCTGCCAATTCCTCGATTCCACATCGATAGCACGTTTTGTCCTTAGACGCAAGGAAGTCGTTCACTGCTGTTTCACTTCCCACTGGTTGTTGAAGTATCGTGATTTCAGGATAAGATAGTAATCCGAAGGGTCGAGGTCAGGATTATATACCGGGTGTAGCATCATTTTCAGGGTGTCTATCAGTCACGAAAGTCATGAAAAAGTCACGAAATCAGAAAATGGTCATGAAAATCAAGAAAAAGTAACGAAATTTAGCTTTTGGGTCACGATTTTTTTGGGGGGAAATTTTGTTTTATAAAACGTCAAAATTCACCACCAAAAATGTCTATGGTCGGCTTTAGACGCTACCAAATCGCAAGCAAAGCATGCTTCTATCGCATGCATGAAAATTTGGCCTAATTCGTACCCAAATTTGCTCTTGAATGTTACGAAATTTTATGGTTTGGTAAAGAAAAGGGCACGAAATTTCATTTTGGAATTTTAGTTGACACCCTGATTTTGATGCCATCAAGTTCTTGAATTGTGTGTTGTGTTTTTCGAGTCGAGTATGATTTCGCGTCCTCCTGTTGCAGTATGGTGCACTTCGGGATCACCAATGCAGGCTATTTTTTGACATAGTGCATCATACGTCCGCTCCATCTGTTCTGAATGAATGTCGGCATTGATGATACGACCGTTCAGAACGAACTCGAAGTGAATTACCCCCTTGTAGTTCCACCACATCAGACACAAAGCGTAACTTTACGCTCGAAACGACCTTGTTTTACGGCCGGTTCTAGAAGTTGACCGTTGCTCGAGGTTTTGCACATTCAGACTTCGAGAAAAACACGTACTTTTTCGTTGCATATCACAATGCGTTTCAAGAAACGCACGTCACACGAAGCTTGCAGCAGTTGTAGGCACACAACAACTCAACTGGACCTGAGGTTGGATGATACAATGCGGAAGGTCTTGATGGTTTTCCCGAGTTCGCGAAAGTGACTCACTATAGTGGGCTGGGACATGTAGAGTTCGTTTGACAGTCGTAAAGTGCTGGTGGATGGATTTTCTCTGGTGTGTCGTATGACTTCAGAATCCCTTACCCTGCAGCGGCCGGACATTGACCGATTTTCGGCATTTTTACAAGCTGCACGAAATTTCTGGAACCAACGAGTTGTACTATGGTGCACCTTTACCATTTACATGCCAAGTGTGTTGGGTTGTTCTCGTGGCGTTATGCGTGAGTTCAAACTCGTACTTTAACAGTTCACGTATTAGACATTGTTGAACACTCATCGTCACAGCAACTAAAAACTGACTGAAGATGCTGGGAATGGCAGCGTTGTATCCTCGACACATCATCTAATACTTTATACACCTGACTTTTATATAACTACAGATTCGCTTGTTTATTGCTAGTTATTCATTATACAGAGAGTTGTATCAGCCATTTTGATAGTTGTATTTTTTATCACTTATCTTTGTTTTTAGGAGTATGCAGCTGGATTCTTCCTTTTACCAACACAACACTTTGTCACTCAATTTCAGAAAGCCTTACAGCGTGTTGGAACAGGAACCGTTAGCTTCAAATTTCGCCACGAATGGCGCTGCAAAACGAAACGTTGCGGGTAGGCCGTCTTTGAACAAATGACCCTGTGTGATGAAGGCATTGATAATATTGCTGATTACTCATTACAACACAGATTAGTAATTAGGTTTTATTTTAATTAAAGTAGTCCCAATTCAGATTGAATTCCAGTTTGGTAAACGTCTTTCCGGTTATTATATATATGGTTACTATTTATAGAGAGGTTCAGAATTGATATTAGATCATGTAATAGCTACAGGAACTCTAAAATGTACTGTAATAAATAGCTGACTGACGGTTTTTCAGCAGTTAATTCAGTCTCAATTCGGGGGTCCGCGGTGGCTCAGTGGTGGAGCGTACAACTTTGGTGTATGGGATAGGGTCCCTGGTTCGATCCCAGCTCATGCCAAGTTGACATTGTGGTGGACAAACACCGTGTGCTTTGATTTTCTTAGGGTTCTTCCGTTTCCTCCCACTTTCTTCATTCCACCATTTCCTTCATTTCTCATCATCACATTTCATTTAGCCTAGCCGACATAAGCATGCGACGTGAAACTTAGATTTCATTTTTTAAACTCTCAATATGCCGACTTGTCTTATAGTGAATCGAATTCAGTGTCATGTATTTCAAGTAATATACGTTACAGTAATGTAATTAACAATAACATAAATGCTATTACGTATAAAATCTTTTCAACCATTAAAAAAAATCTTTGTAATGTTGTTGACGGTTAGTGGAATCGAGCGTTAGAACCAGCAGAAGTAAAGATTGAACAGGGTTTCTTTATTACAGAGCTGAATGTGCATGGGGGTCTTTGAAGCCCTCGAGAGACTTCTGAACTCCTTTCATTAAACGACACGACCATGATTGTTAACTTGAATCCGCGCATGAAGCAATTATCGTTTTATTGATTTTCAATTCATAATCGTCTTTAGCCTCCGTTAAAGAGACGATTAGGAGGGCTACAAAGACATCGAAGTTTTGATTGCAGACCTCGGCGAACGGCGTAATCTTGCTCTAAGCGAAGAGGAAGGATTATTTTGCCTTTGAAAAGGATTCTTCTTTTGAAATATAACCATTTCTACTTGTCTTTAGGGAGAACAGATGGAGATACAAAAAAATCTTCAAAAAATGGAAGAAATCAATACCTTCAAAGCTATAATTAAGAGCATTAAACATTTAATTTACAGTATCTTTCAATCTTCCTTCGTGATACCACCAAGAGCGAAATAGTCATCCATACATGCGCTATATCCGTAGCGCGTACAAATTAAGAACAATTTATATATGTATGCGTCTTTCGACACGCACCACATGATTTCTCGAATTATTTTTGGTGGCCGTAGCAAGGAGGGTGGGTCCCTACCCCTATGAAACCTTTTAACTAACATTTTTCGAGTGTAAATATACATAAAAATCGAATGTAAATACATGTAGCCTACATAAATCATCGAAATATGAATGTCATGTAAATTCGGAGCACAATGTCTTCGAACTGACAATTTACAAGAACTGTGATGTAGAGATATGTACGGGCTTAGGCCCGACCCAGCCCGCGGGCCGCACTCGGGCCTACAAGGTACAGATCACTTCAGGCTCGGGCCGGGCTTGGGCCGTAACTTTTTAAATATGCAACCATATTTCTCGGGCCTTTTCGGGCCTAACTTTGAAAATATACGGTACAACAATATTTATTAGACCGTTCTTTCTGAAGAACCTTTAAAGCACAACTGCATAATTAAACCTCTGATTGCTGTACATAAAAATTCAATTTTGTGTTAATAATTAAGTTAATTCGGGCTTATTTTGGACTGATTTGATTATCACACGGAATCGGGCTTAAAAGCTAAAACACATTTCGGACTCGGGTCGGGCTTAAAAGCTAAAACACATTTCGGACTCGGGTCGGGCTTCACATTATAAATTCACGGACCAGGCTTGGGCTAAAAACTCAGGCCTGTGCAGACTTCTACTGTGATGATACCGGTTTTTAGTAGGATGGAGAAAGTATTTAAAGAAACAGTTCCAAAGGGAGTTTCTGTCGCGCTTCCTTTAGATGAAAAGTTCTAAAATTATTTTTGTGTAACAATTCAGACGATTGTTGAACGAATAGGAAAATTGCATCGGAATAAAGATTCCAGTAAGTTGTACGAAATTGGCACTATACTTAATTGCGAAAAGTTCGAATGGAATTTGTAATTTTCTGTTGTCTGTAGGGTATACCGCGTATGGATCCATGCCTAGGGATCCGTATCATGTATGTACGCTTGACTGGAACGGTGCTTAGCTCGAAGTCGAGTCAGTCTATTTCTTAATTTTGAAACAGTTTTCAGCTAGTGTAAGTAAAAGTATGATTTCGGTAACACAACAAATAGATTAGGAATAGGATTTATAGTAGCAAAAGGAAATTTGTATTTATAAAGGCACTGTTGAAGAATTTCGATGTTTGATGTTTTATTCTGGACTACAGATTTAAAAATTCCGGTCATAAAGGGGCTGATGTGAAGTTTGTACCAGTCACCGACCAGAGTTTAGAAACGAATCAACATTCATTAAACTTATAGTTTGTACGTAAGGTCTCAATTAGAATATGCGTGCGTTATTTGGACACCGAATGTAAATAAATACTTACAAGCAAAAGAAAACATACAATTTAAAAATTTAAATTTCTAAAAATGCTTACGTACAAGAAAACAGCTTTCTATCCCAAACAGATTCCCTGCGTGGACTTAGTAAGGAGTTTGAATTTCCTAACGTTGACGAATCGACGAAAGAGGTTTGATTTACTATTTTTATATAAAGTATTAAATAATAAAATTGACTGTCCAGAGCTACTCACGAAAATATATCTGAGCGTTCCAACAGGCAGAACAAGACCAGGGAATACTTTTATATTTTTCTGTGAAAGGGCACGAACAAATATTCTCAGTAAATCTTCGCTGTGGAGAATGTGTGACTCCTACAATGAATTAAGTCATAAAACTAATGTATTAGATATATTCAGTATGTCAGAATGTGTGTTTAGAAACAGGATTATTACCGAGTACCTGACACTCGAAGCGAATTGATTAATTGTACGGGTAAAAGTATATATGTATATGTATGTATTATACGACACGATAATTAGGCATTAAGCCTGTTGTGTTGTTTTCTAAATAAATAAATAAGCAAAATAACAGCAACATTTCCGGCCAGGCCGGTGAAATACCTGCCACTTGGCAACCTTATCGACAAAACCCACACAAATGGTGTTTGTCCAGCATAAAGATCACTGATCGGAAGCTGGGATCGAACCACGAGACCGCACGGACAAGAGGTGAGATCTGTACCACTTAGCCACCGCGGCCGCACTGAGGCTTCGTGAGATTATAATACAAATTAAGAATATAAGTACTTTTTGCTTGGATATTTATGTAACCCGTAATTCTTAAATATTTCGAAGTTTGCATATTAGCATATAAGCTAATATATTTTTGCTTTATCATAAGAATTTAGGGTCATGTATACCCAGTATTACATAATGCTTTAAATTTAAAATTCATTCTGGTAGTAGCGAAAGGAGTGGCAGAAGTGAAAGGAATTATTGATAGCAAAAAAAAATCGAATTAGTCTTTACGCAACGAATATGCTGAAGTTTAATTCCAGGATTTTTGTGCCTTGTATAATTTTTCACTCTCAAATGCTGTAGCAAAGCGTTTAGTATTTAAGTAAATGTGGCTATTACTGTTTTTACAACTTTGTACCGGATGTTTTATGTAGTATATCCTCTGTAATGGTGCAGGGAGTACGATAAGGCCTTAAAAATGAAGAGGAAAAAAAAAAAAAAGAAACAGGACGGCTTTGAACTTTGTCCAATACTCTGAAACCAGCCAACCGTTTCAGTATTGACTAAATCCTGTTTGTCAAATGAAGAAAGGAGAGCGAGTTCGTTTTGTTTTATAGGACTTTTGTAGATTTCCGGAGTTACATCAACAGGAGGACGGATGAAGGTAGTTTATTCCTTTTTTTATTATTTCCCTTTTGCACTTTGTTGCACAGTACTTGAAATGTCGAGGTCTCACAGTTTCCTTTCTTCTTTTGTTCTACCATTTTGTTATTAATTAAAATTTTACTTTTTTTTTTTCATGTAGGTGAAGTTGATTATCCTCTTTTGGTAGCCATTTTGCAGAGGATGCTAATGGTTAATGACCCTTTCATTGAAACAAGAATAATAATAAGATAAACTTGCGGTATATTGTGAGTGTTATTTGGGAAGAAAGGACTTTTTTATGCAGGTACTTGAAAACAATTTAAATATACGAGGCGTCTTCAAAATGTATCGAACCATTGGTTGGGAAAAATACATTTATTGATTTGAAAATCCGAAACATTAATTCCCTTCAAAGTAGTCTCCGGGGTAATGTACACACTAGAGACCTGCACGGGCCAAATTTTTCGGCCCGAGCCCAATCCAGCCCGAATGTACCTAGGCCCAACCCGGGTCCGAAAAGTTTTGGAGATTTTCGGCCCGAGCTCAGCCCGGCCCGATAATTTTTAAAAAGATTCTTGGCCCAAGCCCGGCCCGGGCCCGATAAATTTTAAAAGTTTCATTTTGTAACATTTTCACGGGCACAGTTCTTCAACGTTTCCCTTTATTCTAATTATCGTTTAACGACAGTCAATAATTATTAAAGAATTACAATTAATCGGCCCCAGCCCGGCCCGACCTGAAGAGAAATCAGTGTCGGCCCGCCCAAGCCCGGCCCGGCCCGGCCCGGCCCAAAGAAATAACAGGGTGGGCCCGTACAGGTCTCTACTACACACTTCTTTGAGCGCTCCCGCCATTGTTGGAAACACTTCTAGAACGCAGTTTTAGGACTGGTGAGCAACTGTGCCGACGCATTCCACATGATGTCTTCTCTTGACTCAAATCGGGTCTCTTTTAGTGACATTTCCAGCTTGGGGCATAACCAGGGGCCACGTCAGGTGAGTAGGGAGACTGACGACACAGGGGATCAAAACCTGTGTTTTTCTATGAAAGCCTGAATAAAATTTCGCGGACACTCTTCTCAAGCCCAAATTCTCGTTTAAAATTTAATGTACTGATCCGATGAAATGGTTTCCGCTTGGATATGTCCAAGATTTCGGCAAAATTTGATGCCAATATAGCTGCTCAAGTTTTTCTGTCATTATATATATATATATATATATATATATATATATATATATATATATAACTCAAATCTGACGACCGCTCACGTCACGTCTTCACTCATTGGCCGACTACCAGCGACTGACGCTTTCTGCGGGCGGGAAAAGATTCGGGACTGCGCATGAGTGTCCCCTTTATATATACAATGAAGAAAGTATCCCATGCTTCATTGCTTTAGGCGGTTCGATACTTTTTGAATACACCTCGTATGTCGGATTATCGTATCGGTTACTTTGCGTACGTCTGGAGGTTAGGGTAAAGACTTCGAAATTCGAGATATCTGCGTTTGGTACCTGCATCTTATTATTATTCAATGCTATCAATGGCAGGTCATGTGCCGCTAACCTCTGGTGGGAACGACGGCAGGCCATGCGAGTTTGTGGTGGGCATTACCAGGTTCGTGAGTTACCTCGAATTTCTCCCCGTTTCCTCCCACGTTATCATTCCACTATTTCATAATCATTCATTCCATTAATCGACCGCTTCCTTTAGCCTAAAGGGCATTTCCGTAGGACGTTAAACTAGGACTTCCATTCCATTTCATTTCATGATAATTACACATACACATTAAAAAACTAGATATTGGAAATTCCGTATCAGTTTATCCGTAAGTGTGACTTTTTTTATTTATATATCTGTAATAATATATACATAGTCGTGTCATAAATTCCGTTACAAAGTAAACACCAGACTACAGGCACAGGTTTCAAGCAAATGTATTATTACGTGGTCATTACAGAGGCACCGATCTTGCAAATACGGAGGACCTATCACTGCCCCTGGCTTTCACACAGGCCTGAAGTCTTTGGGGCGGCACGCACCATCTCGAGGGATGTTGAGGCGTAAACACGGTCGTAAAATCTTTCACTTTTACGTCCTACAGTATGCCGGCTAGGCTAAAAGAGACGGTGATGATGAGAAATAAATGAAATGGTGGAATAAAGAAAGTGGAAAGAAACGGAAGAACCCCGAGAAAACCCAGTGTTTGTCCAGTAGGAATGCGCACGAGACAAGATTTGAGGCTGTCTCGTCTCAAAAATGTGCTGTAAAAGTGATATCTCGACTCGAAAAATGTATTCTTCTCTATTGCAATAGCTGTGTCTCGACTCGAATTTTGTCAGGAAAATTCTACTCGTCTCGTGCGCATCCCTATTGTCCAGCACAAAATTCCCTTGGTGCCAGCTGGGATCGAACCAGGGACTTCATGCATCAGAGGTGAATGCTGTACTACTGAGCCACCGCAACCCTGTAAACACTGTCGTTTTGACGATTGTAAGTCTCTTCAGTTGTGAAGATTTTTTTCGTCCGTGAAAAGGATACTCCTTGGCCATCATTTGCCTAATGCTGAAGGAGTCGTTTCGAATTTTGCGCCCTCTAGACCTTAAACTGGGAAGTGAGGAAAAGACGAGTTCTCCGATAAGCTCTGGATCCTAGTTCACTTCTAAGCACACGCGACTTAGAAATTTTCAGAACGTTCATCTCTTAGCCATCACCGTTTCTTTCCTCACAGGATTTGAAAGCAATATAATAACATTCCAGTTGGGATTGGGCCTAACTATATACCAAAAGTCATTTCATTTGGCTTTAACATTTGGCCGTGATGATCACGCACACATACTTACATTCAATTTTTCATATAATAATTCATATATTACAGGTGATTCAAAAATATATTTTTTCCAGTACTCAGCTTCTCAAAAAACGCACAGACTGTCTCTCGAAAGGCAAGTAGTAAGTTCTGTTGCTATTATTATAATTACAAATATCAATATCCAAAAGTGCCAGTAGTTCTTTTTTCACTTACGAGGGAAGGGCGAGATGTCACTCAGAGATAATTGCACTAAAGTTCGTGTAGGAGTAGGTAATGGGAATAGAAAATAGCTTGTGGAAGCATTCGTTTTACAGGCGTTCGGAATCACAAATAATGGGCCCTACAGTTCTGGAGAAGTATGGCCTGTCAACCAGATATTCATGGGAGGGAGCCTTTGCTCGCTGTTGCGACTAATGCAGAAGTAGTTAATAAAGTAGAATGAAAACAGAAAAGATGAGCTGAACAGAAAATGCGCCAATGTCCGCTTCATAGGTGTCCAAACTCGCGAGCCCGGCGCTCATGAGCTCGGCACTCGCGCCCAACCGGGCTCGGGCTCAATAATTGAGCGCGAGCCCGAGTGAACCCGAGCCCCAATGAAATAAGTGAGCACGAGCCCAAGTGAGTGCGAGCCCAGTTGAGAGAAGTGAGCGCGAGCCCAAGTGAGTGCAAGCCCAGTTGAGAGAAGTGAGCGCAAGTCCGAGTGAGCGCGAGCCCACTTGAGATTAGTGAGCGCGAACCCAATCGAGAGGAGTGAGTGCGAGCCCAGTCAAGAGAGATGAGCGTGAGCCCGAGTGAGTGCGAGCTTAGTTGAGAGAAGTGATCGCGAGTGCTAGTGAGCGCGAGCCCAGTGGAAAATAGCCATCTATGGTCCGCTCTCAGTCCCACCAGGCGAATGCCGGGATACTAAATCTATCAACTGCCCTGTCCTTGCTGTTACCAATTGGGTATGCACCACTAATTAGCTTAATGAAATTATATTAAAAAAATAAAGAAACTATATACATAAACTTATTATGGGCGTTGCCAGAAGTTTTCCAGGGAAGGAGTCGAAATTAAGTTGCTGTATTTCTTCAATACTATAAGATGCTGTCAGTACGCAAGTATTAAGTGTTTGAATCCACCAATATTAACTGATTTTATTTGTACGGGTGTTTGATATCTACGACGTAGCGCCAACCAAAATTAAAGTATTGTGTGTTTGTGAGGCGAACTTAATATATATTTTGGAATTATTGATGTTTAAAATGGAAACAGCTGTAGACGGCCATAACAAAAGTAACCGTTTGAATACATAACAAACTGTTCATCAACTCAACTATGTTAACTAAAGGATAAAGGAAATATTTGAATTTGGTCTACTCACTACTAGAAAGCAGCAAAATGTATTGAACAGAAACAGCCTCGTAACAACTGCGTTCAAGACTCCAAATATAACTCATCACAAACACTGCACTTTAATATGTGAACACAAGATGAACATGAGAGTTTCACTTCTGTTGCCTAGCACACATGAGACAGAACGTCTTCACTGTCTACACACATGCCATGTTCGTAAAGTTAGCTTCCAAATTGGTATCAACAAGATTAGAAAATACCATAGTTAACCTTAATATGCCATTCAGTGAGTTATATATTGTTTTGAAACAGTTGTTAACAAAAGCATTAAAAAATATAACAGGTTCACATAGTACCAGGAACTGTATTCAAAAAATAAATGTGTTTTTTTTTTTTTAAATACAACACACGTTCAGTTTGAAACTTTATTTTTTTTAATATTTCAGTTCCTCTTCGTAGAGATAAGGTGGATAATGGCAAGGGGCAGTTGATGATTTAGTATCCCGGCATTCACCTAGTGAACTGAAAGTGGATTGGCGCATTTTCTGTTTGGCTTCTCTTTTCTGTTTTCATTCTACTTTATTTAACTTCTGCATTGGCCGCAACAACGAGCAAAGACCCATCAATATCTGATTGACATGCCATACTTCTTCAGAACTGCAGGGCACATTATTTCTGATTCCGAACGCTTGCGAAACGGATGCTTCCACACGTTCTTTCCTACTTTGACTAGCTACTCCTACACCAAATTTGGTGCAATTATCTCTGAGTGACATCGCGCCCTTCCCTCGTTAGATATACTTATCTCACCGTCAGGTAAGTAAATTGAAACAAATGAAAAAGGAATAAAAATGGAGGCCTTGAAAGTAAATCGTAGACAAATTCACCTCACCAGTGTTCAGAAAATACTGTTTACAATACAGTGAGCAGAGTGTGTCAAGAGTGGGTCACGGTGGGTGGTGGATCGCAGTGAGTCACGTCCTATTTGACTCACGACCCACTGATCTATTCCACCTCTGGTACGCATATGTCATGCCTGTGAGGTGGGCAACCCACACTACTTAGTTGTGTTGTGGGTTGCATCGGCGGAGAGTCGATAGAGGAAATTACGAAAGCATTGGTCGTCGATATAGAAATTTCACGCATTTCGTTACGTTTAGGATTTTGAATACAGATTATTCTCTTGCGAAGAATGGATACTTCTGTCATTTATTTATAAAGTTTGCCATCCTATAGAAAAGGCAAGAGGAAAGTAATATTGTGAATATAGAGGTTTGAAATAATTTTTTGAAATCGCCCACCAACGTTTTGTAGAAGCTTTCTGTAGAAGCTTTCACGTGATTACATAAACTTGATTGTTTTTGTCTTTGCGATGTGAGTGATGGCTTTTGTAAGCTGTTGGAACTAAGGATACTAACTAATCCCTTCATTAATATTGATAACATGAAACTGATTGCTTCTATTTTTAACTCTTGTTTTTCTGACCGAGGTGTGGCCTTTTCTTAAAACAATATAAAACAAGAGTAGAGTAAGAATATGTTTGTCTTAGGTAATAAATACACTTCGCGGAAAAACAGGCCACATAATTCCTTTGAAAACTCTTGTGCTCTTATCTGTAAGAAATATTAGACAAAATAAGGCGGCGCATTTTGTCAGTTCGTGATGAGTAGCTCGCTATCCATTTTCTCGAACACACATGCTCCTATTGCACCAACTACTTCTTTCATTCCAAGTATCGTCACTCTCAGCTTTTAGCGCGGAGCTCCCCTAGATCTTTGTGGGATTACACTTATTTTCGACGCACATGTTTATACGCGTAGCTTCAAATCCTGCTGGAAGTGAAATATCTTGAATTCAGATGACCCCCCATATTCGAGTAAATTAATTACTCAAATCAGACATATGGAGGGCGCGGTGGCTCAGTGGTAGAGCGTTCACCTCCGGTGCTTGGGGTCCCTGGTTCGATCCCAGTTCGCGCCGTGTGGGCTTTGTGGTGGACAAACACCGTGTTCGTGGGTTTTCTCGGGTTCTCCCGTTTTCTCCCACTTTCTTCATTCCACCATTTTATCCAACTCTCCTTCACCGTCTCCTTTAGCCTAACCGGCATAACCGTGAGACGTAAAACTTAAAGATTTCGTTTCATTTTTTCGAATCAGACATAATGTGGGTCAGTGACAAATTACCTACTCGATACTACTTATTTGTCATTATCATTATATAAGGCAGTAATATAATCGTGTTTCACACTTGAATGTTTTCGTTGTTACAATTCCACTTATGTTGGAGATAGAAGGCAAATATTGTTTTTTTGTCTGTTTGGGAGCTCATTGCAGTACGTTTTATTGTTATAGAAGACAAAGCTTATGTTCACAAGAAGCCGATTTTTTGTTTTCAGTCTCGATAGTAATCCTTTGTTCCTAAACTGTACACATAACAAAACTTGGTGATCAGGCTTGTTTGTTGAGCCCCGGTTTTGGAGTAACAAGCGATAGTTAGAGTGGATTACATACGACTATAATTGGCCCGTCACCCTCTGATCTACCTCATCTCTGATTGGAATAACGCTTATTCGAATAAGTGTTCAGATAATTAACCGAATAACTTCAAAAATACCAGATCTGATCCCACTAGAGTAGTAAGCCTCGTTCTTCGTCACTTGATTGATGCATAATATCTGCCATAGATGATGATGTACGACTTCAACAAATTCCCACTAAACTTACTGACTAGTGTGCGACTTGGAATTTAAAACTAAACCCTCAAAAATGTTGCATTCTTAGTATTTCTTTGAAGAAAAATAACATGCGACACATAAAGATCTCGCAGTATTATTCGATGAGAAGCTTACATTTGCTGATTACATCACCCTTACTGTGAAGAGTGCTATTAGAATACTGGACATTCTTTACAGATTTACGGAAATTCGCGATCTCATATCATCAGTGTTTTCTTCAAAGCCTTTGTATCTTCTAAAATTGAATATTGCTCACCGATATGGAATATGGCCTATGCTTAAAACTTATCCCATTCTGATTCTGTCCTTAATTTTTTTTCTTGCTTTTGTCCAAGGGTTCCTTCAGTGAGTGTGTAGTCTTAATAAAACAGAGCTCCTAAACAAACTTAGTACTCAGATTCCACTTACTCGACGCACGGTTGTAAACTTGCTGTTTCTCCATAAAATCATTAATGGGAAAATAAAGTCCGAATTATTGGTCTCCGTTCTTAATTTTTGCGTACCTTCTCGCCTTACTCGCAGTCATACGCTACTAACATACGTAACACTCAGACTATCAGTTATACAACGTTCCGGGTACTTCAGGCTGGCATCATTGTATAATAGTTTATAGTCAGATGTTGATATTTTTGACTCTGAAAATCATTTTAGAAACAAATTAGGTATACTCGTATATATGTTATTTGTATTACTTTTTAAAATTTTCTTTCTTTCTTTTTTGTTATTTCTTATATACGGTGTTACATTGTTTCAGTATAATATAGACATTGATCTGTATCTGAAACATTTGTAATTGAGAGTTGAACTTTATTTTGATCAGTCGCTGAACGGAACCAAAGCGAGGCTGATGAAAGGATGTGCATTTAGTGGCGCTAGAAGAAAAAAGAATGAAGAATGGGAGCTTTCGAAGGTGCTATAGAAGAACATATAAAAGAAAGAGAGTGAATAAAGTATCAGATGAAAAAGAGTTGAAAACTGGTGGGAGAAAAAGTAGTTTGTTTCGAAAAGAAGAGATAGGATGATTGGACAGTTATAAGACATGAAGGAATCTCATTATTTGGTATGTAAGGAGTGGCAGAAGCAATAGGTAACGATCGGAAGTCAGAGGTTAAAATATATGGATCAAATAATGAAGTAAATAGGGAGGAAAAACAACAAGGAAATGAGAAATTTGACTTGGGATAGGGAAGAATGGATCGTCAAATTTAATAGAGAGGTTGCTGACTCAAAAACGAAAACGGAAAAATATTGTACAGGGTTAGCATGAATGATTCATTCATTTTGAGAAGGCTATATTTTCAAAAGTTATTACACGTACATACATGAAAGACATATGAAAAGAATCACAAACTCAACAAGTTTGTATGGGTCGCGATGGCTCAGTGGTAGAGCGTTCACCTCTGGTGCATGGGGTTCGGGTTCAAACTCCGCTCCCGCCAAATGAACTTTGTGGTGGACAAACGCCGTATGTGTGGGTTTCCTCGGGGTTCTCCCGTTTCCTCCCACTTCCTTCATTCCACCATTTCATTCATTTCTCATCATCACCGTCTCCTTTAGCCTAGCCGCCATAAGCGTGGGACGTAAAACTCAGAAATTTCATTTCATTTCATTTTCAACAAGTTTGTATTGTGTGGCAGCACGAGTCCATTATCTTTGCAATCGGGTGTGGCAATGTGGCAGTACGATGTTAGTACCTGCCAAAAATGGAGAGTAAGCAAGAAAAAAAAAAAAAAACGTTGAGTATCATCTGGACGTGTGGCATGTCACCAAAGAAGCACATATTGGTGAACAATTTTGGAGCTTGTATAAACTTGTGAGTTTGTAGTTCTTTTCTTATATATTTCATGTGTGTACGTGTAAAATTTTTGAAAATATAACCTTTTCAAAATGAATGAATCATTTATGCTAGCCCTCTATTTTTTTTTTATATATACCTACAATGCAATTTTGTCAACGTATACCAACTATTTTATGAATCTAGAAATGCTCGTTTGCTTTGGTATGTGTATTGACTCGAGCGAGCACTTTTACAAAGTCATATGTTATATCTTATGTCAACATATGCGGTGACAGCGGGTAGTCAGTAAATGAGTGTATGATACATGTTATTTTCCACTCTTAATACCCTCCGTTATGTACGGAACGTAAACGTTCTCTCTCTTTCTCTGCCAATCAATTCATTTACGTTTCATTACACTTTTAGCGTCTTGGGGTTTGTTTCACAGGAAGAACGTACAGATTTTATCGTGGCTTGACAAGGAAAAATTGTTGTTTTTACTAATATGTATTTGCATTTCCTTTGTACTGGCCATAGACTAGTTATTTCGTAGTACGGAGGAGAGTTAGTTACCTATGAATGTGATTACATTGCTGGGGTCTAGCACGGAACAGAAAAAAAAAAAAAGGAAAATCAATGGGAGACGTGTTGTCGGGGGCACGTTACATGCCGTGTCATTATGTAAAAGCGACATTGCGTGGACTTTCTTATTTCATTTCTTTTCATGACAAAAGTCAATAATGACACCGGTTAAGGAAGTGACACGAAACATCGGCCTTTATAAATGGTAAAAGGAAGAATTTCGGTAGATCAGGACATGAAGCTTAATGGCTGTGGAAAAGGTGCCTTACATCAAGTTATTTTTGTTCTTGCGCAATGCAGATGATAAAAGGAAAAATCAACATTGTCTCAAACAGGGTTGGTTGGTTTAAACCAAGGTGGTTTAAATCTTGGTTTAAACCAGCTGTTAAAAAAAAAAAAAACTGGTTTAAACCAAAAAACGAAAAATGTTCGTAAAAGTGTAAATGTTCGGAAAATCTTGGATGAACACACATTTTTGGGTTATCACGTTTCACTCCCGTATATTATTCGTATTATACTCAGACCTAAATTCCCCATTCATTACTCAAAGAGATTATACTACAAAAGCAACTTTTTTTTAAAAAAATATATAAGTTTATAAATGTTTCTTTTGTGATTTTTTTATAGTTTGTTATTATTGTTATGCAATTGCAATCAAAGAAATTCTAAATATTGTTTCGTTTTAATAATGTTTACTATTGATAAAATACATTTACATGACGTACTTTGAGGGGGTATACAAACCCCACGAGAGGCATTTATTGAAATCAGAAGTATCTTTTGTAACTATTGATGTATAAATGGGTCAGAGCCAAAGTTGACTCAAATAATTCGTATCTTTTCTTACTGATATGCAAATTAAGTCGTCGTATTTCTTGAACTTGAACTAATAAAATTCGCAGTGAACTAACTTGGACTCTTCTGTACTCTGCAGTACTTCGAAATTGACCATATGTAATTCTGTATAATGATTTCACTTGTGCAACTGATTATCTTTATTCCTTCTGAAATGACTCTTGACAATTAAGTATATAAAGATTAGTACAACTTTTTTTTTTTTTTTTTTAAATCAGGAGTCCTTCGTGAGTGAGTCGGCAGACGTATCGCATTTGTGGTCAATTAGTCCCAGTTCCGAGTTCAAACGGAGGACAATTTCTCTCGGATGTAAGCAGAGAAGCGGTTTGGATTCCACTTTGGGCTTATGTGACCCCTTCTAGCATAACCTGGTTGTTGCATAATAACACCAAGGCGAAAAAAAAAACTTGTTTCTGTCCATATGTGGCATAAGTAGATAGAGCAAATTATTTAAACCAAAAAAACCTGGTGTAAAAAAAACGGGTTTAAACAAAAAAAAAACGTTTTTTTGTTTTTTTTTCAATAAAAACCCTGTTTTTTTGCCAACCCTGGTCTTAAAAATACAAGAATATTTTCTTATTTTGTGAAATATTGGCCATTTTAGATGTCAAGAACCAATAATAGTACATTATATGCTCCTAGAATTTATCTTTGACTCTTTGATTTAAAATAAAAAGTATATTTAAAAGTATTAAGGCTTGTACCCACTGGAGATTAGGTGTGAGATTTAGTCCATCTTTCGAAACCACTCGAATCTAAGACGCACCTCCCCCCACACTATTTCTAAACTTGCAAAGTTGTACCAATTTCTTATATTCCATTTTAAGACGCATCTACCCCATTGCCGGATCAGTTTTGTATGGAATTCCAAAACACTGAAATTTTGACAGAAAAAGTTCGTCATAGATTCGAGCATATACAGCTATTCGATTTTCCAAAGTTCGTATATTACCTTCCACGTCATCCGAATTGGCGTATGGCATCAGCCAATAAACTTGCAGTGCGTTGTTACTAAACTTTCAGGGTCGAATCTAATCATTCATAATTGATTTTGTTCGTATTTGTAGACAATTATAAAAGATTAGATTCGTCACTGAAGGTAACAACGCACTGCTTGCTGACTCCATGCACCAATTCGGGTGGCACGGAGTATAGTACAATAAAAATCTTATTGAATTTGAGAAACTGCTAATAAAACTGAAATGATATCCTTATTTACCAGAAGAATGAATTCAATATACTTGTTATAGATACGCGCATAGGCCTCCAAAGTAAGTGAAGAAATTCAAATATTAACTAAGAAGTTGTTCCCTCTGCTGAAATATTACTTTTTCCTAATGAAAATTCTGCAAAAATTGGATTTAAAAATATATGGAACCATAGGCGCTTTTACTATTGGAATAAGTGTTAACTCAGAGTAGAGGTCTGCACGGGCTAGGGCCTAGAAAGCATGTATAACTTGGGGCTCGGACCGTAAATATTTAAACACACATTTCTCGGGCCTTTTTGGGCCTATGTAAATATACTATACAACAATATATATTGCACTGTTCTTTCTGGAGAACTTCTAAAGCACAACTACAAAATTAAACCTTTAATTGTTGTAAATAAAAATACAATTTTGCGTTAATTATCAAGTTTCTGTAATTCGGGCTTATTTCGGGCTCATTTGATTATAACACAGGCTCGGGCCTAAATGCTAAAACATATTTCGGACTCGGGTCGGGCCTCACATTGTAAATTCACGGGCCGGGCTCGGGCTAAAAATTCCGGCCCGTGCAGACCTCTACCTCAGAGGTCCAACTTTTAGGCCATTTTTCTCTTGACTCCATGGACAGATGTATGCGCAAATAGTCCCATTGGGTTCAACATTCTCAAATTAATATAAAAAGCACGATTAGAAATTTATCCAATGGTGGGCACATTTTACTAGAGGAATTAGCTTTAGTTCTGTCAGGTCTTCACTGAAACAATTCGACCTAGGTATTGAAAACTTAGTCATCTATTTGCTTCCTCCCTTCAGCTTCTTTTGTTGATATAGTGCGCTTCGTTCCAATCATAATTTCATTCTTTTTTAATTTTTTTTTTTATTTGTATTGATTATAGTTGAGTATTGGACTGTATGGTTCAGAGACTTGGATATTACGGATATTAAAGAAGAAATATTTAGAGTTTCAAAATTTGGTATTGGAGGAAGATGGAGGAGATAAAAATGGACACAGAGAGTAACAAACAAAGATGTTTTAAAACGGGTAAGCGAGAAGTGGATGCTTTTAGACAGCATCATTCGTAGGAAGGCTGGTTGGATTGGACGCATTTTGCGAAGAAATTGCAAATGAAAATGAAATGAAATCTTTAAGTTTTACGTCCCACGGTTATGCCGGTTAGGCTAAAGGAGACGGTGATGATGAGAGATGAGTGAAATGGTGGAGTGAAGAAAGTGGGAGAACCCCTAGAAAACCCACGAGCGCGGTGTTTGTCCACCACAAAGTCCACGCGGCGCGAGCTGGGATCGAGGTGAACGCTCGAACGAACGAACGAACGAGCATCGGAGGTGAACGCTCTACCACTGAGCCACCGCCACCCCAATTGCCTTCTTCGTACTGCCATAGGAGGAAAGGTGGGGAAAGTCTAGGAATAGGAAGAAGAACACAATTGATCGATGATTTGAAAAAAATAAAAGAAAGTGTTAGGAGTTAAAAGAGAAGATGAAGATCGAGAAATGGCAGGGGCGGATCCAGGACTGACTTTTGGGGGAGCGCGGTGGGTTGGAATACTGCTTCTTTTAAAAGGTCCAAACTCTGGGATTGGTTTTATTTATATATATATATATATATATATATATATATATATATATATATATATATATATATATATATATATATATATATATATATAAAATAAGAAAGTTTCCTCTTCTGGTAGGGGGGATCGCCCCCCTGGATCCGCCACTGGGAAGAAGCATTTCCTGGTCCATAATAATAATATAATAGTTATTTGATGTTGAAGATAAATATAAAACTTACACGTGTTTCTTTTTATTCAGTTTTGTTTTCTTTTCACGTGATATATTTCTTCTTAATATTTTTTCATCCGTTAAAGCTATAACTTTTGTTTCTTATCCTTCCAGTATCGTTGATTTGTGATAAAAAGTATGAGGATTTATTCGGAAAAATGTTCTTTCTAGTAATTCGGAAGCAGGTTAAGTATCGATACTTTTGCATAATCTTTTTCGCTTTCATAGATATTTATATTGGAAATTCTTTTTTATAGAAATTAATATATGAGTGGTTTTTGTTAAGCTTTACATTATCTACCTTTCCTTTTCTCTATACATATCTCTACATCTTTGGAGATTTATTTATATGTTTACCTCCCATAAAACGCTTGGTTTGTGCGTCTGTTACTCACTTGAATTCCCAGCGATTTAAAGTTGGGCGTTGACCCCACAAAGCGTTTTGACGCGTCGCTACGAATCGATCCACAAGAATCATTTTTATGTTGCTTGATTTATTAAACCTTGGGCTAAGTTTCATCAAAGGAAATACAACGAAAATACAAACATAGAAAAAAAGAATCACCTCCCCCCTTCATTGGTTTTTGTGAGAGTGAACAGGAAAGAAAATCTCGTTATCGAAATAATTCTTGCCCTTATAAATCATTTTATCTTGTTTAAATCCATTTAACGAGCATGAGTAGCGTTTCAAAACTTCTTTTTTCTTAAAATAACGTTCTGAAATTAAAACGTAAACATTGCTTATTAGTTGCTTGTAACAGTAAGAAAACGTCGGAAAGGTTATCATGGATAGCTCATGAATAGTTAGAATTCTTGTTTTGCTCTTGTGTGGTCCTGGGTTCATACTCCTTGATAGATCATCCTGCTTCGTGGTTTTCCTTTTTTGTTTCTTCAGCCATACTAGGAGAATACTGAAACTGTACTTTTTAATTTTGGGCCTGAACAATTTCCGAAATATTTGACTCGGGAGCGATTCCCGGCGGGTGCTCATGTAGTTTGGGTTCCACGTTAATCAGTAGGTCAAATAGTTCGCTGCCTCTCTGCTAAAAGGGACGTTAAACTCAAAATCAACTGAACTCAATTTCCGAAATTTATTCTCGTATTGTATTCCCTATAAAGTGTTGCATGCAAGAAGAATACTGGCTACGGGCCGCAGTGGCTCAGTGGTAGAGCGTTCACCTCTGGTGCAGGGGTCCCTGGTTCGATCCCAGCTCACGCCAAGTGAACTTTGTGATGAAAAGACAGCCGTTTCCTACCACTTTATTCATTCGTGCATTCCATTTATTTCTCATCATCACAGTCTCCTTTAGCCTAGCCGTCATATCCGTGGGTCGTAAAACTCAAAGGTTTCATTTTCGAACAAAGGCTATACAGAATTATTTCATTCTTTTCTTTCTTTCTTTCTTTTTTTTTAAGTAATAGATAATAATATAGAGGCAGATTTACGTGACTATATGATTCCCTTGTGACTATAAGGTTAGCGTACGCGCCTTTGGTGAGGAAGACCCTGATTCGATTCCCGAATGGAACATGTTCAAATCCTACGTTCGGCTGTAGATCCACGTCTCATATAGCCTCAGTGCTGAAAGGGGCGCAAAACTTAAATCCATTCATCCAACCAGCAAATGTAACTTATCTCTAGAATTTTGATAGTTTTACTGATGTATAGTATGCAGATGGAGTCAGTTTATGGCGTAATAAGTATTAACAAAGAGCGAGCTAAATTCGGAAATTTGAAGAAGAGTTCGGATGATATACTAAAGATTCACTTAAGAGGCCTAATCACTGCGAAATTAAAATACCGCTAATTTTACAGTAATTATGTGATATCTTCAAATAGATAAAAGATGATCGAAATGTGGAACAAGAGCGCGCTAGACGATATTATTTTGCATGAGGTGCCGTTATTACGAGTCACCTAGTACCTTTCCGTTTGCAGTCATTTATAAACGCGAAAATAAATTAGATTTTCTAAATGGCTGGAAATCGAAAGCAGATAAGTGAGTCGTGATAACGGTATCTCATCTAAAATAATATAATCTAGCGAGCTCTTGTTCCACTTTCCGATTATCTTTTATCTATTTGAAGATATCACATAATTACTGCAATATTAGCGGTATTTTAATTTCGCCGTGATGGGGCTTCTTAGCAGGACGATATTCCTTTAAATGAAAATGGAAACGTTTTGTTCGAAGCTACTATACTTTTTTTTTTTTTAAGGGCTTAGCCGGTTTCCTTTTACTTTCTTTCTCATTGTCGTTGTTATTGATTATTAATGGTTCCACTGTATAAATTGATTTCGGTGGTTCTGTCTGGAATTTTATTTTAAAAATTAAAAAATAAACCAGACAGGTTTTCAAAAGCAAATTCGAATACTGAAAACGAATATTCGGATATTCGAATTACAGTAGCAAAAAGATTCGAATAATTATAATAGCACTACTCTAAACCAGTGTTCGTAGTTTGAGGGAATTTCCCTAATCTAGGGAAATTTCATAGATTTAGGAAAAATGGAATTTTTCGATAAAACGTGAAAATCAAGTAAATTCTCGACTGATTGACCAATATATAAATGCTTAAATTTTTCTTCAGAAATAAACCAAAACAATAGCTACAGTTTGTGTGTGCGCGTCTGTTCAAAGTAACATAATTTGTACCCATTGTTGGCTAGGTGTATTTTTTTTTAAAAAAAGAGAAGGAAAATAGAAAAAGAAGCAAAATGCACATTAACATTAAAACAAATGTGGTTGGCGCTTCTGTCAATCATAGGAATTGAACTCTTAAGAGTCTTCATCCCGGCGAAATTAAAATACCGCTAATTTTTCAGTATTTATGTGATATTTTCAAATAGATAAAATATAATTGAAATATGGAACAAGAGCGCCCTAGACAATATTATTTTGCGTGCGGTACCGTTATCACAAGTCACCTAGTGGCTTTATGTTTTCAGCTGTTTAGAAACGCGAAAATAAATGCCGATTTTCAAAATGGCTCGAAATCGAAAGCAGATAAGTGAGTCGTGATAACGGTTTCTCATGTAAAATGATATTGTCTAGGGCGCTCTTGTTCCATACTTCGATTATCTTTTATCTATTTAAAGATATCACATAATTAATGTAAAATTAGCGGTATTTTAATTTCGCCGGGATGAAGACTCTTATCAATCTAGGGAAAATTTGGTAAGAAAAGGGAAAATTTTGTGTCAGTCGAGGGAAATTTTCTTAAAGAAACCTTCGAACACTGCTCTGAACCTTTTTCAGCATACGAAGATCCCGAACAGCCTTTGTATTGGCTTTCTTCTCGCAGAGTTGTCCGGGATATGGGAATTTCACAGAAAATTCCTTAAATTTCAAAATTTCCAATTCGTCATAGCCCATGAGGTTAAGATCTGGTGAGCGTAATGTGTCCATCAATCTATAGCACTGCCAATAAGAGATGGTCTCTGACGTTTCTTACCACATGCGGTGGGACATTGCAGCCCCTACTTTGATACCAGTGTTACCAACCACGATCACTCTGTCTTATATCATTAATTAAATTGCCACTACAGTTGCACCGAAAAAAACCTTGACACGCGAGTAGTGGCAATGTCACTGCGAGCTGTCAGAGACGTTCTCTTACTGGACGCACTGTAGCGTCGGGGAAATAGGTCCTTCAGTTAAAATCAGGTTATTGTTATAATTGTTCCAGTATTTATGGTCATCCTGTATATACGAAACCTTCACCATTGCTTCCTGTCATTCTATGTAAGATCAGTGAAATTATATCCAACTTTATCGTAATAAAATAAATGACAATTGAAATATTCAACGAGTGGTTTCAATGTGCTTCCCTTTCATGGTGAAAGTAAATACAATAGTTATTGTAGTTTTTAGTCCACGATGATTTTGTGTTGGTTGTAGAAAAAAAAAAAGTTTGACCACACCTTATTTGTAACACTTTGTCAAACATTTGACTGTTCAATTGTATAGTAATTTTCATTTTTCTTTTCTTTCCTCTCTTGCTATTGAAGTGGGGCATGATAATACATGAATAGAACATGCATGTCATCTGAACACTATATGCAAACTGAACGAGGCTACTTGACGAACGCGTCCTGGTAACACAGATTGCGGTTTCTTATAGCTATTTTCAGCGCTTTTGTCTCTTGACAATAAAATGTAGGCTAGTCTACTCGCCACCTGACATCTTGGATGCACTTGAATTACAAAGTATTTTCATATTGTTCTTAACGCGCTGTGTGGAGACTAAGATTTAGATAGACGCTTGTTGGCCTTGAAAATCCAATCGCTTTGCATCGTAGTAGACGACAAAAACATATGAAATATACATATAGTGTACCACGGGCGTCTCTGGCGAGGGAGGGGGGACGAGGGGGACGCGTCTCCCCCAATATTTTGAAGTACAAAATATTCAATATTTTATTCTAACTTAATTTATTTATTAACTACAGAATATCATATAAATAATAATAATTATAATTATTTGGAATATAATATTCAGGCTGTGAAACAATTGTAATATTCTTGATATACAGGGGGTCCGTGAAGGTAAACAGAAAGGTAACAAATGAAATCGAAGTTAATAAACAGATTGGGCTATGTACTACTATTTAAATCACTTTCTTTGATGCCCCCCCCCCAAAAAAAATTACATACATGAGACGCCAGTGTACTGTACCATTGGTATAAACTGATGCTGGTAAAATTATTTGTATAATTCTTGCAGTATTCGCTATTGGAGTAATTTTTCTTCTGTTGGAAGATCTGAATATTCGTTCTTAATATTCGATATTTGTTACTTGCGTCAATTACCGCTTCGCTAGGTTAAAATAAGGAAAATTTAGTAATATGTTTCGTTAGTTAGTCACTTTTTACTACTGTATTACTGAAGCGCGCTCTGATGTCGGTCATTTTCGATAATTTTTGTAGTCTTCCTCCTCCCTAAGTTCCAGGGCTAAATTTGGCTTTAAACAGCATCGGAAGTGTTACTGTTCATCTCAGTGACCCCGAAAACTATGGATTTGACACTAATATTGGTCATTTTCGATCATTTTTATATAACTACCCCCCCCCCTTCAGAGTTGCACGGTCAAAGTGAAATGATAAAACCATCTCAGGCCCGAACCTTATCTATGTTGAGTGAAAACTTGATCGAGATCGGTCGAGTGGTTCAAGAGTTATTAAGTCACAAAGATGGTCACTTTCATTTTTTTTTTATATGTAGATTTGAACATTGTTCGAACAGTTATTCGTTATCCGAACAATTATTCGAATAACGAATTTGGTTCGAATATTCGAATAATAAATCATTCGAATTTTAACAGCACTAGTATAGAGCATACCGTATTTTTCCAAGCTTTACATTGTCTTCGATTTGTAAACATTCAAACTCAACGCTCTTTTTCGTGTTTTCTGTTTGCCTGGTTATATGGTCCCGGTTCAATTTCTGATGAGGATAGTTGCTTCGGATACAAACCCGAGATCCAATTTTAAACAGTAGACCATTTTAAGCAGTAGAAGGGGACAGGGTGGCTCAGTGGTAGAGCGCTTACCTTTGGTGCGTGGGGGTTCCTGGTTCGATCCCCGTCCAAATAAATTGTGAGGCACAACATCGTGTCCGTGGGTATTCTCAGGGTACTTCCGTTTCCTCCCTCTTTTCTTTCCCCCTATTTTTCCATCATCATACACTTGCTTTTTATCATTGTCTCCCTTAGCCTAAAGGGCATAATCTTGGGACGTTAAACGGAAAGATTTCATTTGATTTTTTTTTTTCACTTTTCTAAATAGTAGATCATTGTCTGATCGGTGCTGGAAGGGAAGTTAATTAATCAATCGAAAAAATCCCCTTTGACGTTCTAGTATCATACGTGTAATTGATCAGTGTTAATCCTCGGTTCGATTTTAAATCCTAATCCATTTATCAGTTATTTTTCTTAATTTTCTTTAGTTACACTAATATTCAGTAGTCTACACACTTTGTTCCCAGTTTTGGTGGGGCTGCAATGACTCAGTGGTAGAGCGTTCACCTCTCGTACGGTTCGATCCCAGCCCCCGCCAAGTGAACTTTGTGGTGGACAAACACCGTGTGCGTGGGTTTTCTCGGGGATCTCCCGTTTCCTCCCACTTTCTTCGTTCCACCATTTCATTCATTTCTCATAATCACCGTCTCCTTTAGCCTAACCGGCATAACCGCGGGACGTAAAACTCAAAGATTTCATTTCATTTTTTGTTCCCAGTTTGGGAACTACTGGCAATGATCAAGGGTTTGTAATGTTTCCATTATGGATCTTCTTGGAAAATACGTAAAATGAGTAATAATACTGCGGAAGTAAACGATTAGTGTTCAGTGACCCCGCGTAGCGTAGTTGCTAACTCTCGCCTTTAGTGCGAGCGGTCCCGGCTTCGGTTCCCGATGGGGACATTCAGTCGAAAAAGTATAAATATTTTTCAGGCCAGCCATCCTGAGTGAGGTTTTCCTAGGTTTTTCCTCATTCACTCCAGACGAATGCCGGGATGGTACCTAACACATAGGTCCCAGACCTCTTCCTTTCTTCTCTTTCCTCGTATGGTGTGCTCGCCGAGGGACGTCATCCCTCGGACGTGACGGGTTAACATAGCCATAGATGCCGAATGCCCAGAAATCGTAATTCCTAATCTTAATCCTTAACGATTACTGGTCACCCTTCATAATGAGATGCTTTTTAATGCGAATCTCACGATCGACCAACTCGACGGGTTTTACACTATTAGATCACATAATCTAAATGTTGATATAATTCTAGTAATTACATAGCCAATGTTCAAATCTAGTTCAAACATCTTGTTTCTTTCATTGTAAAAATGTCCCCTATGTAACAATGGCTATGATAGATGTTACTGACACTCCATTAATAATATACTACTACTAATAATAATATTACAAGTTCATCTTCTTCATTAGTCGTAATAGTAGTAGTAGTAATAGTTGTATGTGTCGAGTACAAATAAATAACAATATCTTACGACAGTACTTCCCAGCTTTTTTGACTTAGGACGTACTGTACTGAACACGCACATGATCGCGACACACTTACGTTAGAATTGAGCGTTGACTAATACAGACTGTCAAAAAATTAATGTTAACTTCTTGTTAAGGATTTTATAGTAAAAAATAAAATGTCATATCATGTAAGTCCTGATTTTAGGCCTTCTAGGTGGTATAAAATTTTATTTTGAAATTTTAAAATTTAGCGACAAACCACAACTTTGTGTCACATTGGTTGGAAATGGCTGTCTTATGGTAATATTCATGTGCATTTATACATATTACATTCTTATTTTAAAAAAAAACTGCATTAAACTGGATTTAAAAAAATGATTGGAGTGCGGAGCTCGAACCTCCAGTTGCGCATGTAATAGGTGTGTTCTTTACGACTTAGCTGTGGGATCCAATGGCTTGAAAGTTTTCGTACATTCAGGTGACCATACAAACTAGTATGCATATCTTTCGTGGCAGTGTTCAAGGGTGCTTGAATCTCACGATATGTCAATTGCCGATCTCAATCATTTCACACACAGTACCAACATTACTGGCATCAACAGAGTGGATCAGGGTAGGGAAAAATCATGACTTTTATTGATTTTTTATTTAAATCGATTTTTTAAAATTTAAATCACAGCTTTCTCCTCGTATAGGTATAATACAAGTCGTGAACTGAACGGAAAAAAAAAATAGGAATTAGTATTAAATGTTAATTATGCCATTTAAGTAAAAGTATTGGGGTTGAATTTTGAATTAATTCCCAATCGTTAACCTATTTCAATCCCAATGTTTCTTTAGCATTAAGGAAAAAAGCACAGCAACGTTTATCAACATGACACTTTTTTTTCTTTCTTCACGAAAGTTACTGATATTTGGCAGGGACATATTTTTAAAAAATCAAAACTAGCTTGCGACACGAAATACATATAAAATAGCCCAAAGTTTTAAGACCTTAAGAACATTTAAGTTTCGGAGAAGACATCGGACCCCTCTAAATACGCGCCTATTATCTGGGAACAAACAAGCAAACGCGCACACAAAACAATTTCGTCTTAAATTTCGCTGGTATTTTCCTCGATGGAATAGTTAACGATTAAAAAGCCCTTTGTTACGAAGAGAAGAAAGTAGGATTCCCCCGTTACCCGTTCAAAACGGAATTTCCCCTAATCACCCTCTGCATGACACTCGTTTTCATGCTGTGGTGTACATACATTTTAGTCTCATTGTATTATAATTATTATCTTCCATAATCGAAATAACAGAACAAAAACGAGATTTTACTTTCACTTTAAATTAATTTATTTCGAAATTTGATTTAAATCAAGGATTTTTATTTTAAAAAATCAAGTGATTTAAATTGTGATTTAAATCAAGTGATTTAAATTGTGGTTTAAATCAATCCATCCTAGAGTAGAGGGACAGCCTTCACGAAATTCACCACTGAGAAATGTGCGGTCACGCTGGAATTGGGAAAGCCAATGATATACAGTCCTGTTGGATAATGCTTCATCTCCAGACTCAGATGAAGTTGTTAATGCTGTTTTTTATTTGGTGTGTGTGTGTGTGTTTGTTTTCAGATGTATAAAATCATTGCCCAAATGTGTTCACGAGATATATAAAATCTCACACAGTACTACTACTACAAACTGCTGTGAAAAATAAATTAGCGTAAATAAACCATCAAAGATAATTTAAACACAGAAAAGCTGGTTGTTTTGAATTGTTTAATATGGGAACACTAGCACCACTGTAAGTAGCAGTTTGTGGAAACTTTTCCAGAGTCCTTCATATTATAATACATATAATTATCATATGTAATTGGAATTAATGATTCCTTATGACGAAGTACGAAAATGTACAAAATTAAAATTTGTTCAATAATTCATCTGCTTACTTGAAATAATTGATTTCTTGGTTTGTTGCGGGAACTGATAAAATGCTGTAAATAATTTGCTCGAATTACACTCATCATCATCATCATAGGTATTCTGCCCTTACTGGCAGGTCACTTGCCGCAGCTGAGAAGCTTCCATGCTCCACGGTCCTCCGCTAACTTCTTCGTCTTCGCGTATGATCTTTCTGTTTTTATATCATCCATTAATTGTAGTCTCCTTCGCCCCCTCCCTCTCTTTCCCGCCACCATAGCCTCTAGGACGTCCCTCATGATACAATTTCTTCTTAGGCAATGTCCCAACCAGTTTCTCTTCCTCTTCCTAATAATATCTAAAAGTGTTCTTATCTTACCCACCATTTGTAACACTCTCATTCGTTTTCCGCTCGACCCAACTAATTCTTTCCATTCTTCTCCACACCCACATTTCGAAGGCTTCCAGTCAATTTTCATCACATTTACGTAATGTCCACGTTTCCGCCCCATATAATACAACACTCCACACGAAGAATTTTATGAGTCTTTTTCTCAACTCTTTATTCAAGGTCCCACAAAACAGACTTTTCTTCCTCGTAAAGGCTTCTTTCGCCATTCCTATCCTTGTTTTTATTTCATGTTCGCACTTCATGTTATTACTAAGAATACTACCCAGATACCGAAAACTATTCACTTGTTCTATTTTCTCCCCTCAAGAACGATTAGCCAGGTGTGTGTTTCTAAATTAATTGGACATTGCACATAGCTTAATGTCAGATTTTGTGTCATTGAATGTTTGTGTTCATAATTTCAAGTAATTTCAAGTGCCTATTTTTGAACTATATATCTATTTATCTACCTATTTCATGTTTTTAATTCCTGAACGTCCGATGTCTAGTAATCACGCTGTAATAAACCAGAAATGGTCATAAGAGACTTGTAGGAGTACTATTTAGATTATTTGAAGTGTCCATTTTTCATGTTAGTGCCTGAACATCTGGTCTTTAGTTATTAAGCGACCCGGATTCGATTCCTGGCGGGAGCTCATGTGGTTTGGATTCTACGTTAAGCTGTGGGTCCATGTCTCGTAGCTTCGCTACTGAACGGGACGGTAAACTGAAATTCAATCCAAAAATCAAGTAATTACGCTATAAAGAATATGAAACAGCCATAAGAGACTTGTACTGTTTCAGGCGCTCAAAATCAATTTTGCAAAACCTGAAGAATTGTAGCGTAATGGTGGTTATCATAGATTCAGCGAGGAAAAGTGATGTTAGAGACTTTGTCACAGTTGTTGCAACCATGTGCGTGCGTCTGTTTATGCATAAATAGTTTAATTATTTGTGGAAGACGTAATTTTGTAGTATTTACTTAACCCAGTGTAGAAGCACTTGTGGTGATCAATGAGAAGCGTTTCCCTTCATTTTATGTAAACAGTTGCATCTGTAAGTGAATGGAGGATGAGTTGGGCGTGGTCTTTCAAGTGAAACGGTCACCATGACAACGAGATTCGCTTTCGGCCCTGTTGCCGGAACCCTTGTGAACAAGAACGTATGTGATTCACACCATTTTAAAATCGAGGGAGAAAAAAAAAATGTCTCGCTTCTATATTTTGTGCATGCATGGTGCAAATCATTCTAATGCCAGCTCTTGTGTATATAATTACATGTACTGTAGTCAAGACGAGACACGTGTTTGGTCTTCCCATTGTGTAGTCATGCGATTGTGTGCAGTTAGCATTTTACACGTGAATTTTATTTGCTCAATTGATCGGACAAGGTGTTTGTGTTTCGAACAGAACTTGAAAATCAATAGGGTTCTGTTTCCGTAGGTTGATTTTCTTTTCCATATAATTTTCCCTTGTAGTTTTTGTGTATTATTATTATTATTATTAACAGTAGTTTCGATTATAAGAGCTGGATGGGGAACTTCCTCATTGCGGCGCGGGAGACCGGGTTCGATTCTCGGTGAGAGGTCATGTAATTCGAATCCCATGTTAAGCTATAGGTCCAGCTCTTATATAAAGTAGGGATGGGCAAAACCGTTTTTTTTATAAAAACCGAAAACCGGTTTCTATAAAAACCGAAACCTGAAAAACCGACATTTCGGTTTTCTCCAAAACCGGTTCGATTTTTCGCCGAAATCGGTTTCGGTTTTCTCCAAAACCGGTTCGGTGAAAACTTTTCGAAACCCATAAGACTATTTCTGTGGAAATGGATTCGGTTTCCGGAGAACAACGAAACACCATTCTGCTCAGAAATAGAACAAATTTTGAAAAAAAAACGGAATCGGTTTTGAAGAAAACCGAAACTGGATCAGGTGAAAACCCGAACCGGTTTTGGAGAAAACCGAAACCGTTTTTTTTTAAATCGAAACCGGTTTCGGTTTTTCTAAAAACCGAAAAACCGGTTTTTGTGCCTACCACTAATATAAAGTGTGTCCACGAGACGAGAATATCTCGTCTCCAAAACAAGACAAGAGTCGAGACAAGAAGTACATTTTCAAATATGAGACTAGACATTTTACGAATTTCGCGGACAGTATTAGTTTACCAAGTCTCTTAGATCTCAAACACTGTTTGTGTTACATGATTCTGAGTATACAAATTATAAATAGATACTAAATACAATGAGAAACATTTTCCAACATTTAAAATGAAATCTTTAGGTTTTACGCCCCACTGCTATGCCGGTTAGGCTAAAGGAGGCGGTGATGAGAATGAAGGAAAGTGGAATGAAGAAAGTAGGAGGAAACGGGAGAACCTCGTGAAGATCCACGCCACACGGTGTTTGTCCACCTCAAAGCTCACTTGGCGCGAGGTGGAATAGAACTAAGGAGCCTATGCACCAGAGGTGAACGCTCTACTACTGAGCCACCACGTCCACTTCAACATTTAAAGATACGTAAGTCATTACATAAAATACTCAGATAATAAATATGGTGTAAACGTTGCATCACAGTCTTAGTGGAGCTCTTGTGACGCGAAAAGATTGTGATAACTTTTGGATTACATTAAGAAAAATCGGGACATGAATTTTGTTATAAATTTACAAAACTAAACGAAAAAGTTCCAAAACAACAAATAATCCTTGGAGAATCGAGACGAGATGAGAAAACGTTATTTCTCGTCTCGTCTCGTGGTGCAGCGGTATTCATGTAGCCTTGGTGCTGAACGGTACGGTGAATTCGAAATCAGCCAGCTGCACTTTTGTCGTGGGAGACCCGGGTTCGATTCCCGGATGGAGCTCATCTGGTTCGGATCCCACGCTAAAACTGTAGATCCACATCTCAGATAACCTCGCTACTGAACGGGACGCTAAACTCAAAATCATATCAAATCAAATCAGGCAGTCAACAAATCGAGACGAATGGGACCAAGAATACTTCGGAATATTTTGAAACACAGATAGAGAAACAAGATTTCTAATTTCATGTCGGGGGGATTGAATTCAATACGGTGACACAGATTCCTTCTATAAACTTCTAAGTCCACATATCATGTAGCTTAACTAACCACTGGCATAACAATCCTTTCTTGGGCTGAGCCACTCCAGCGCTATCTGTTGGCAACCTGCTGAACTACGTCAAGCTTAGCGACGAACATGTGGTCATTGCGTTGCGCTACTCTAACAGGCGTATCAAGAGCTTCCTGGACCTAGTGGCCGCCGCACCTTTTATTCACGTGACTGCCCAGTTTGCCTCACGACGCTCGGTGGACGTCGAAAATTGGGATGCACCGACCAGGAATCGAGGCCGGGACTACGCGGACATGAGTCCAAGCACTAACAACTAGATTACGGAGCCCCTATATTATGTATCATGGGTGCTAAATAAAGGACGCTAAACTTCAACAAGTTAACTTGACTGCCATACTTCTGGGAGGACAGTGGCTCAATGGTAAGAGCGCCTTCGTTAAATCTCATGCCAAACGAATATGGTGGACAACATCGTGTTTATGGTGGAGGTCTTTAAGGTTCTTTTTCCTTTCATATCCTTATCCACCAATTATTCCATAATCATATACTTTCATTAATCATCCGCCCCCTTTAACATAAAGGACATTATCATAGGACGTAAAACTACAAATTTAATTTTATGTCTTTCTTTTTTTACCTCTTTGAAAGTGACACTCTTGATATGACATTTTAGTCGCATCAATCTAATACAGTTTTAAAAAATAAAGTTGATGTTCGTGTTCATTTAATTAGAAATGTATATGAAAGCGATAGCCTAAAATAAAGTAATTTACTCTTGACATCCTGGAAATTACTTTGTTGTTGTAACTTTTGAACAGTGTTGTATGACTCCTAGAAATTATAAAGATGGCTATGCCCAGATAATTTTAATCAGAGTAATATCCTAGTAACATCGCTTGACAGATAATTTCCGGATATTGCTACCGAATACTATCGATCTGATATGCATTATCGTGATATATTATATTTAATAAATTACATTTTTGAGCTTATTATGAAAGTATAGTATTTACCTCATATTAAATTTCCTTTTGTTATTTCTTTCAGGTAAGTTTGGAGAGTCGTGATATGGTGGGAAATCCAATGTGGTGAATGATCCCTTTTCAAAACTAAACCAATGGTTTGAACAAAACATCGTTATAGAACAAAAGCTGGTAAGTAGCTGCAATCATCGTTCGTCAATCTATCTACGCAAAGATCTTTTAGTCTTCCCAATTAGAAGTAAGTACTCTTTGCGTATTAAATTGCCCTGTGCGCAGCTTATCCCACTTCTCTTAAATATTCGATCCACTTATCGAGTTGAGTTGATTTTGAGTTTAACGTCCCGTTCAGCAGCGAGGCTATATGAGACGTGGACCTACTGATTAACGTGGAATCCGAACCACATGAGCTCCCGCCGGGATCGAACCCGATCCACTTATTGAATATCTATTGTCTAATTCCAGAGTGTTTCTCACTTGGAACTTACAGAAGCCATTTATTCGCCTCTTCATGCGGGACTCTTAGTCAAGATCCCGCAGAATACCCAGGTTTAATTCGTACTGGAAACTGAATGTTTGGATCTCACGTCGTATAATATACAGTTTGGTCAAAAGTTCTGTCTTAAGGTAGCAGATCATAAAAATGTAACGAAATATGGAGAGAAAGAAATGTGTATTTGCAATACTGTATATACAAGAATAAGTGACAAATCAGTGGGTACAGCAATTATTCAAAATGTCATCCCTGTGCCTGGACAAGACTTGTAAACGACGCGACCAGTCATCAGTTTAGCACGCACCACATTCATGTCTAGGTCTGCCACTGCTTTCACTATAACAAACATCAAGTAGCCTACGGTCAATGTGAGGTTGAGCACACACGTGCTTCTCGAAAGAACCAGATCTTATAGTCAAGAGGATTTAAGTTTGAACTGGACGAGAGCCATTCTTTGGTGGTGATGAACGCGACGAAACTACTACTGCGTCGTCTTCGCCTTGTGAGCTGGTGCTGAGTCCTGTTGAAAGACCCAAGGCTTATTTTTGAACATAGTGGTGCCAAAGGGTTTCACCATCTGGTCGAGAATGTTCTCTTGGTACACTTGGGCTCCCGTTTTCACACATTTTGGCAAAAATGGAACCAATACTGATGCAAGGTGATGGACTCGCTGAACTTGTGGAAATGTTGCATCACTGGTAGCACACACACTATCAATTCTGTCTGTTGAACTGTTCTTCAGCTGTGAAAATTTTCTCACCTGTGAACAAAATTTGTCGATGCTTGTTATCCGCGTACTGCTGCAAGAGTAACTTTGACCTATCACGTCGCATTCTCATCAAGTGCTGATTTAACCGCTGGCCTGTCCTTCGATAAGCATGCGGTCCTAGGCAAGGGCACTCATCAGGGGGGCAAGGTGGGGCGCTCGCCCCCCCCAAGAGGAAATCGTACTTGGGAATATCGAAAGCCCAATAGAATTTTTACATTAGTTATAGCAAAATTTGAAACTATATTTGAAACCTCGCATATATTTGCCCCCCCCCCTGGAAACCACAACATGGGCGCTCTTGGTCCTAGGTCTTCATTAATGATCGTGACATACTCATTTGAAGGACCGTGGATTTCTGCTTACGAGACCGGATTTCGAGCGATTCTTACCTTCACTGCTTTAGACACCTGATGTCCTAACGGAGCGAGGTCTACCAGTGCGAGGCTTATCCTCGACAGACGATGTTTCGTTTTTTCTCTGATGCGTTAAACGAATTTCTGTGTAATATTCAATTTCTGAAGTAACTTAAAGATCGTTGATGGAGAGTGTCCGAACTTATGTAGGGTCAAAACAGCAATATGATTTTTCGTTTCCCACTCCATCTTCACTATGCAAAAAAGAAAGGACAATAATGGTGTTGTACAAGGGAGGATCAGAAACTAAGGTTACAAGGTCGATATTTCTGGAACTTCGTCTTTATAGAGGAATGTGCGGTAATTTTAATAAATGGAGTTCGCAAATGTACCGAATTTCAGCCACCGGCCAAATACGGCACTAGTTGTACGTAAATACAAATGACGACTCGTTTGGAAAATTGGCCTCGCAAAGTCTGCTCAGTTATTCGATTTCTGTGGGCGAAACATGTAACCACGACTGAAATTCGCCGGCAGCTGGTAGAGGTTTACGGGGAGACTGTAATGTCTTGGCAGCATGGTGTCGAAAGTTTGCGTCTGGTCGAGAAAACGTCACCGAGAGGAACGCAGTGTCCGACCCAGCACGGTATCAACAGATTTGACCACAGCTCGCGTGGAGGATCTGATTCAGGACAATAGGAGAATCACGTTACGGCATCTGATGACAGAATTGGGAATGTTGTTCGGAAGCGTTCGTCACATTGCGCACGATATTCTGTAGTATCGGAAAGGTCGTAGCAACGCGACTGATTACACAAGAACAGGATTTTTATGAGGGGGGGAGGGGAAACTTCAAACTCACGCCACGATGCGACGTGTTCCTCAACCAATACGGAGACAATGTCAAAAAATAATCTAATGTACTCGTTATGTACTATCAGTTGGTTGTATGAATTATATACACGTTTCACTCCAGGCTTTGTAACTTTACTTTCTGATCAGTCCTCGTAAGTTCAACCAACATTATGGTTTCACAACAATGCTAGTTTAATTTCATACATCATTTTTAACTACTGGCATTTTTCGTACGGTACTTGTTTGTGACAAAATTTTAACCAGACTTATATAGCAGTCTGTTAGTTAAAATGTGTTACATTCAATACATTAATAAATAATTTCTTCCAGCAAAATAAAAACTGTTAACAATTATTTTAGCAACAAATGAGATACTTTTAGTGCCACAGACTTTTTTTTTTCGGATTTTCTCGAATGTACTGTCAAAGCATGCTATCCTATTCAACGTGATTTGTGAAGTCGACTGATGCATGTCTTATACTTTGACAATAGTTTAGTTAAAACGAAGTTATACTTTAAGAGTTAACGATAGTCTTAGGCTATGTATAATTAACCATACCGTGTAAGTCTACTGTTGTCTTGCTAATGTCGTAATTATATGCTTAATGAAGGTATATTTTAAGTGCCAGTTTCGCCATCAATAAGTAGCCTAGTTGTCGTACAGCATCAATTTTTAGATTTATAATTTGTGTCTCCATTTTCTCGAAAGTTACGCATAAGCCTGTAATTTTGTTCAGGTTAATAAGATCTATCATTTGATATAGGTTTATTTTGGGACTTGTTTTTCGTTTAACGTCAATAATCTTGTAGAATTTTGTGTTAGAGTAGAGCAGCTATCAGCCACGTATAAAGCCTTAAAATACACGTATGAGAACTGTTTTGTGCTTTTACTTCTCTTGAATCGATCAACATTGCTATCATTTTGAGCTATATTAATAATACATCAAGATAAAATTAACGAAAGAAAATAATTGTGAATTTTATATTCAACAAAATTTTCAAGGGAGAGGAGGATTGTTTTCAGTTGCGCGGTCTATGTTACTTGAATCGGAGGCACTGTTGCCAACCTCGGAGGACAAAATTATCGATTTTTGTCTGTAAAATTGTCGTATATTACAATAAATTATCGTATATTCGTAAAAATTGTAGTAACAAGTGTAATACTACTTATAATAGCAATAAAATATAATAAACTTACCTAGTAGTCTTTAGGTTCGAACATCAAATCGATACAAAATTGCCAGGAAAGTCCTTAATGTAGCTTACTTGCAACAGAATTATCTTTTCCCGTCATTGTGTTGCACCCATCGGATGCGAAGCGTATCACATTTTCAAGTGGGTCATAATTACTTGTTAAAACATTATATAGGAGCGTTATTGATTTATTTCAGTGAGAATGACTGTTTACATCCTCAGTGTGTGTGTTTTTTATACTTCTTTAATGCACATCTGCAATTTATTTGCACATTCAAAAATTTCAAAAAAAGATGTGCGTTCTAAAATTATCGTATATTCACCTATTATCGTAGGGGCACTATCACATATCGCATTAAGGCTTAAATTATCGTATATCTCGATAAATTATTGTATGGTTGGCAACCGTGATCGGAGGCTAGCATTTTAACCCTTGTCCGGGCAAGATATTTTTATAACGTAGATGGGCAACTGGGCCTTACAAACTCTATTAGCCTTATCAACTCGATATGTTCATGACTTTAATTTCGACTAACGATAGAAGAATTCGGAATTTTATGTCATCGAAATATTTATGGTTACTGAGAAATTCAATATATATATATATATATATATATATATATATATATATATATATATATATATATATATATATATATTATGAAGTTACTGGGCCTGGGAGGCCCCGCTTACCCGGATAAGGGTTAAATATAGCTAGACAATGGAAAAATTTAAACTATTTTAAGGGTGTAAAAATAACTGTTGTTTCATCCATTATTATTTGCGTGCTATTAAAAATTCAGCAAATTCTTGTATAAATGATCGGAATGAAAATAAAGTTGTCACTATATGTTGCTGTTTTCATTCTGTAATGATAAAGGTTGAAAACTGAAATTGATGATTTCTAGCACTTACAGTTTGAAAAGAGGATTAGCAGACGATGAAACTTTTTTTTTTTTTTTTTTTTTTGTGTGTGTTTGCTCCTGAATCTATTGCGATAAACCGCTTCCCAATATCTGTTACCATTTTTGCTAAATGGAGATAATACCGGAAGGACAAGTAAATTTCTATCACTTGCGATTTTAGTAGAGTAATACTGATTGAGACGCTATTTTGTTGAGACACTGAATCGAAGAATCTCTTGTCGTTATGTATTAACAATTTTTGTTCTATATCGACCAACGTTGAAGCCGGGAATGGTTGAATTCTACCACTTGTGTTTTAAATAAATGGTTAAATAAATAGTAGTGCAGAGGACGGAAAGTATTCTTGGGAAGCTGTATCGTGGATGCCATCGGTCAAAAAAATAAACGGGAGTCAGTGGTGGGATTTGAACCCTCGACTCCATACGTTGGAGCCGACTTCCTTTACTATACGGCCAGTACAGCAACTATTACTTTTGCTTTCGTATACTTTTTTTCACGAGTAGACATTTTCCTTTTTTTTTTTTTTTTCCGCAATCCGTATTCATTCTGCTCAAATTACTATCCATTGCATACACAGCTCATTGAACCCTCCCCAACGTGTTACATTGTGTTAGAGTAAAAGTGATGAAAGCAATAAAGGAATGTTGAAAAAAATTAGTATAGACTATTATTTTGATCAGGTATGAAAGTAAGTTTTTAATTTGTAAATTAACATTGTGTGCTAGTTTTTTTTTTGGGGGGGGGGGACTGTATTACACGTTGTTACTGATTGCTAGTCGAATTTCATATGCCTTTTCTTCATTTTGTGTTAGCAGGACTTTATTAACACTGCCGATGTAGTAAACACTTCCATTTGTTTCGTGGAAACTCATCTAACGGACAACCCATGGTATGTTCTCCTTTGTGCATCCGTGTTTCTTTTTCGCAGTTTGTGCACCATAAATTGTGCGTTAATCATCTGCTCAATTAATCTTGGAACATCCGTCTTTCGAGCGTTTCGAACTACATTGTAGATTACATAATAAAGTATCATCAAAGCAGTTTTTTTTGGGGGGAGGGGGGTCTCCTCTCATGCTCTTCATTCGTTGTATACGGCGGGAAAACACATAACCAACACAATGGACTCGATCAGTGTGCCGTCTTGCTACATGAAATGAAGAGCAACGAACTGTGAAATTATTCTACAGGTGGGTGCAGTAGCTGTGGGAATTTGGAAGGGGAGATGCTCGCTTCTTCATACGAATGGTTCGTCTCATGATAATAACGGAGTCTTCGTTTTACACATTATCTAAGCCTCATTGTGGCTGTCCTCTCAGCGGATGATTCTGTCTTTTGTCCAGCGAGTTGGCTGGTTCAACAAAAAGAGTATTATCTAAGCGTCGTGTGATAATAACGTTCTGCGTCGCTTAGTACCAACTAAAATTTCTAAATTGCACTTGTTATACGAGCTTCCTGTATCGTGTAATATTTTTTAAGGTTTCGGGGATAGTAAGTGTTCGGTTATTAGTTTGATTAAAGGAGAATGTCAGAGGCGAAGGTATTTGTTGCTTTCACGCTGTCATTGCTTGTGCAAGGACTGACTATTTTGAAACTAAAAACGAAAATTAAGAGAATAAATGAAGATGACAAACAACAATAAATTATTGAACAAAACAATGAGTAACACGAGACATAACATCGTGTTGGAAAGGAGCCTCGGTGGTTTAGTGGCAGAGCGCTCACCTCTGACCAGAGATGGAGGGAGTCAGTGAGTCGTGGGTCAAGATTTTTGAGTGGCCCATGGGTCAGCAGTCCGTGTTTACAGTGAGTGAATATCCACTGGCTGGGGAATGTAGATCAAACAAAAGGACAACAGTCTCGTGCATGAGTTGACAGTTAAAACAAGAATAATTATGATTGAATATCATAGATATAGCAAGCAACAAGAGAAATGAATACTTACGATCATTTTGCCAAGTGTGCATTCTGACTTTCCTCGCCTTCTGCTGATAGCGGCATTCTTCACCTATGGGTGTGATAATACAGTGAATCACAACTAGAGGAGAGAAATGAGCTTGAGAACCTTGACTGGACTAACCATTCATCCTACTTTATTTTACTTCAGAACAACGAATTTTCAGTTGAATTTGTGAACAAAACCCTCTTAGAATATGTTATTCCTTAATACTTTGACCCCCTTCTGCTCAAAAACGTAAAATGCGCTTTGTTGTGTGTTATGGTATACTAAAGGTGTAACTATTCCCAAAATTTCAGATTTTTTTTTTCTTTTTTAATCCAGGCCCATTGGAGATATTGGACAGTGAAATATGCCGAATTGGAATAATTCCCCAACTTTACGATTTTTCAGGCCTTTGGGAGCAGCTACAGGTCTGCAAATTTGTGTGTGTAAACTTACGACCCCGGACTATATACACACACGAATTCAGATGTCATTTGTTTCCTCTTCCCAAACATGTTTTCAGTGTCCAAAAATGTTGCTACTATAGGCCATGATTTCATTCCTTTCAAGTGGTTTTAGGCAAAAAATGTTAAGAGATCAAAGTTTTAGCTCTGCACAAGTTGGACATGCCCATCAATTTTCAATTTGCTTGGACAAATACATTCTGAGATATTCAAAACAACGTAAACGCCTGAAATCGAGAAAACGCAAAATGGCGGCAGCCGCTGCATTGCCATTGGATGTTGTAAAAATCCAATGATCGTGAGTTTGAAGTACTCTGATATAGTATAAACATTCATAAAAAAAATTACAGGGCTCATAGCGAGTCACTTTTTTTAAAACTAAAAGTTACTTTTTTCAAGTTGGTCACTAAAAGTTACTTTTTTTTTTCAAATTTGTCACTAAAAGTTATTTTTTGGGGGGAGGTAAAGTGACTTCTACGTGTGATTTATGTTTTGCATTCGCAGTTTTCTAAGAAAAATATTATAAAAATAAATGAAAAAGGGCAGAAACTTAGTACTCATTACTCTTCTGAAAGCTGCAGTACTTGCTGCCACATGTGAAACAGTTTTATTCTCATTTTAGCTTTTATTCTTTGTAAAGCACAGTCGATGGTTGGTGGGTGTTGAAGCTCTCAAGGTGGGGTTGAAAACTCTTCTGTGTCTATTCTTTCTTCTATCATAATAGTCTTTTAGTTTTATCTCGTAATAGTTAACGCTCCGCTCAACGTTGTGTGTGTGTTTGTGTGGTTCATCATGTTTGTCTTGTATGTTTTTCTTAAGAGTAGGTGATGAATTTGAATATTTCATGACTTTGAGAGCTCTCAGTGCTAAGTTAAATATAATGGCTGGGATGAAGAAATTCGGAAATAGGCCAGAACTGGTTCTACTTACTCAGAAGCTTCTTACATCTACTAAGTCTGCTTACCGTAATTACAAAGCATACTTAGAAAACCGTAGAAAGGAGGAAGCTCAAAAAGAAGTAAAGAAGAAAAGATAAAACAACAAACAGAAGTGATGGAGAATTTGACACAGGAAAAAAAGGAGCATGATGAGATTTTGGTCACTTTTCGTCTGCTTTTGGTCACTTTTTCGTGTGCTTTTGGCCACTTTTCAACTATTTACAAGAGACCAGACCAATATGAGCCCTGAGTGGGGCCGCGGTGGCTCAGTGGTAGAGCGTTTACCTCTGGTGCTTGGGGTCCCGAGTTCGATCCCAGCCCTCGCCAAGTGAACTTTGTGGTGGACAAACACCGTGTGCGTGGGTTTTCTCGGGGTTCTCCCGTTTCCTCCCACTTTCTTCATTCCACCATTTCATTCATCACTCATCATCACCGTCTCCTTTAGCCTAACCGGCATAACCGTGGGACGTAAAACTTAAAGATTTCATTTTCACTATGAGCCCTGAAATTAGATTTTTTGGAGATGGTCGAGCGGCACATGTTTGATCACTGAGAATGGATCGACTCAGTGGTGAATGTGACTGCTACCTACAGACATCACACATAGAAGTTCCTTAATGTAGATTTAAGGAAAGAAAACGCACACAAATTCAAACCGATGTAGAAACTTGAAATCTTTCTATCTTCCTCATCCTCCTTCCTGTAGCAGGAATTAGAATGAAATCGATCACATTTTCAAGTGATTTTTTTTTCTCCTTTCGTCGAGGCAAAGGAAACTTTGAGATAAATGACCTTTCTGTCCATATTATATAAATCATTCTTTTTTAATGTAAGAAATTCATTTTTGTTATTCTGTAATCAATCTTCGAAATGAATAGAACGAAAAAAAAAAAACATGATTTGACAGATTTTAATGTTTTTCTTTTTTTTTCTTTTTTAAATATCGAATAGCATTTGCATTGATAGCGATCTTTGTTTAATGCGACATTTTGTACTGCTTTTTATTTTCGAGTGATTATAGACGAGAAGAAAGCATGGTAATCGTGAAGAAAGAAAATAGATGCGAGATTTCAAGGGATTTACTTATTACTTCCCTACTGTAGAAAGTTAGGTTTGAGTGTCTGTCCGGATGTGGATGTACATTCAGAGTTCATTCCATTCACCGTATCCAGACCAAGTTTTAAACTTATGACCAAATTTTAAACTTATGATTTTTGTAAGATTCTTCATGAGGTTTTGAGTTTTCTTCCTACCCGCAAAATAAGAATAATTTATCCAAAGCAAAAATAGAAAATGCAAATTATTCAAAAACAAAGCTAATAATTTTATTTATATTTTATAAATATCCACATAATATGCTATTAATAAATCTTTTTTTTTTTTTTTCTGATAAAATCCGGAAGGGATAGTTTATTCTTGAGGTTGATTTCTTTTCAGATAATTTTGTCAAAAACTATTCAGGCGATTTCATATTCCATAAATAAATGTTTCTATAATAACTGCAGGGTTATTTGATTTAATAAATAGAAACGAGAAAGTTTAGTCCGGTGGCATATACCTTTTATCGTGAAAGATGTGCACAAAGTACGGAACCTGATATGTCACTGATTGGATGTGTTTTCCAGCTGGATTCACAGTGGGCACCACTGTCACTTGATCTCAACCTCATGGACACTGCTATAAGTATTGAGAATTTTGAAATTTGAGGTTACGCTTAATGTTTGAACGAATCATCCTACCATAAGGATATAGTGTCCAACAAATAGTTCCGTGGCATTAGCAGTACTCACAAAAACTGAAAATGGATGGCTTCCTTTACTACCAGCAGAGTGTAATTGAGTAGGCACATTACCTCCAGCGAAAACGTGATTGGTTCAATTTAATGACATTGTTCCTTCGTTATCAGTTTTGAAGTCAGGTCCGTTGTAGAACACATGAGTTAGTGTATTTTATTATATCATTTTTACTTTATAAATAAGTATAAAGTAGATTACAGCAGCTTAAGGACAATACAATATTCGTGCAGAAATACGGGCACACGGACCAGAAGTTTTGGCCACTGTCATGAATCATGTGTTACACAAGGCGCATATCTGTGAGGGCCATAATGACGGACAGTCACTTGAGATTATATTCCACACATAAGTGTAAACCATCTTGCATCCTTGTTCTTTAAGAGGCCTCATCACTGCGAAATTAAAATACCGCTAATTTTACAGTAATTATGTGATATCTTCAAATAGAAAAAAGATAATCAAAAAGTGGAACAAGACCTCCCTAGACAATATTATTTTTCGTGAGATACCGTTATCAAGACTCACTTATCTGCTTCCGATTTCCAGCCATTTAGAAAATCGGCATTTATTTTCGCGTTTGTAAATAACTGCAAATGCAAAGCTACTAGGTGACTCGTGATAACGCTACTTCATGCGAAATAACGTCGTCTAGGGAGGTCTTGATCCACTTTTCGATTATCTTTTATCTATTTGAAGATATCACATAATTACTGTAAAATTAGCGGTATTTTAATTTCGCAGTGATAGGGACTCTTAAGTACATGAAACATTAATGGAAACTACTGATAAATAATAAAAAAGTTATTCACAGATATATCTCATTCATGACTTTTGGCGCATCCTGTATGAAGTGAAAAATAACAGGTTGTCCTTTTTTTAAATCTGGAAAATGGTAACCCTAAAATTACTACGCTAAAAATTGACATTACTCAGTGGTAGGTTTGCATTGCCCTTACCTTAACACAAAGTTATTAAACACGTAAGTCTTACGTGAAGGCGCGATCAACTGAAGATCATAATGCATGTAAACTTGACAATTTACGATGTCACTGTCAGTAATTGCAGGGAACTAATAATGATTACATGATAAATAAATTCGTTACGAAAGAAAGGAAGAATTGGAAGGATTCTTGAATTAAACTCAAAGATTTTTGTTATCCAAATGAAACTCTTTCTTCTTTTTCCTCCTTTCCCCATTCCTTTCTTCCTCCCGTTTCCTGGGCAGTGTGATCGCCGAGGTACGTCATCTCTCATGTAACGGGCTAACATGGGCATAGATGCCGAAAACCCAGAAATTTTAAGTCCTAATCCTAATCTCTAGTCCTTCTTCCATCATCATTCAGTTGCCCTTCCATCGTCATTCGTCTCCTTTAGTCTAAAAGGCATAAATGTGGGACATTAAACTAAAAGATTTATTTTCATGTCTTAACCATAGTTTAATACTAACTTTGAATGTAATAGTAGTTGGAACTTTGGAAACATTAACATAAGCAATTGAAATGCTGAGAAGGACTAGATCAGATACAGCAATGATTGATCGATACAATGTGTAAGTCAAGATGTGACATCAGTTATTCCCATAGAAAAGAGCCACCTAGACCACCAAAGTTTGTACAAAGAAAGATCTTCCCCAATTCTAATCGCATACAGGACTTTTTTTTTGGGGGGGGGGGGGAGAAGGAGTGTCGAGAAGTAAAAATGTATTAAATTTGCTGTTTCTAAGAACACCTTACCTATATGCAACCAGGATTACACATTGAGGGGAAAAAACATCTCTAATTAATTTTATGTCCCTCGATTATGCCAATAAATTGAAGGAGGCAGATGATTAGTGAAAGTGAATGTTATGAAAGAACTGGTGAAGTGAGAATACCGACGGATACGAATGTTGTCCACCTCAAACTCAGGTGATCAGAGAGCAAACCAGGGACCAGCTGCCAAATTGTCTTTTTACACGGGAAGCACTAAAGGTGAAAATTAAAAAGTTTTGGTAGATAATTACTAGGGCAACCAACTTTATGCTTTATACAGCTGTATATTATGCTTTATTTTTCCTTACATTATGCTTTATTATGCTCTTTTCTAAATTATGCCTTAATATGGTGTTCCCAGAATTATACTTAATTTTTATCCATTTCTATTACATATTTCATTTTACTCGTTTTTATTACACAAACATTGAAAATGTATATGAATGTATTCATTTTTCCCACTAAAAATTACATCAATACAACATACTACCTCATTTTGTGCAGTTTTCCTTTAGCGGTGTTTCGAAGGAGAAACATGTAGCTGCACACTAGACTTCCCATATTTAATGAATTCAGAACAAAGAGTACAAAATAGATTACCGACTTCTACTTTGAAATGGTCAGTTGGGAATGCTCTTACTCCCTGAGATTGCATATATTCCTCATTTTGACTTCTCGGAATAAACACTGCCAGTTTTGCCTACCTTTTAACACAAACTGAGGAAACACCTAAGTTAATCCGACTAGCCCCTTTATTCGAACTCCGAGTCTCCCAGTTGCGAGATTGCACATTAACGATTTACCTACCCTCGTCCTATAGTTCGTTTCCTGTTATATGATAGTAGAGGGAAAAAATAAGATTGCAGCCCATGTTGTTTGGATGTGGAGAGTGGGGATAGCAAACAAAAGCCCTTGTTGACTTCGTTTTTCTCATCTGAGTCTCTGGTGTTACGAGAACAATAACAGGACTGGGCGATTCCTCGTAAAACAGCAAATTGGTCATTTCCGTTCATCATATTTCTCCCAATCTTGGATCCAGAACGTCCAGACAGGCCATTGTATAGTGTTTCCTTTCCTTTTTTCCTTGAAGGACAACAGGACGCTGATAGAATAATGTTAACACAAGGTTAGGAGAAATATAAGAATTTTAGCAGTATTGGCACCGTTTACCACTCTGGTTAGTTCGTTCTGTAATATTTGTTTTCCGAGCGCAGCTGTTATCATTTATCCCAGTAGCCTGGCTAAAGAGACTCAGTTTTGGTCGCACAGTTTTTATTACTACATCGTAAGCGTTGCGAGTTAAATTACACGGAAACATGTGCACATGTTTCATCATGACATTGTTGGATTACAGTGAAGCGCAACACGAGTTAATACAGTTAAAAACAATGCTTGATTGATGATTACAGCGAAAACTACAGGAATAAAACAGAGATACGGTTCAAAACTCAGTAAGCCCAGTACCATCATCAACTTCATGAGCAGTCCCTCAGTCAGTTATTTTCCACTTTTGTTTTCATGTCTAAGGATGGGGGGGGGGGGCGGTGGCTCAGTGGTATAGCGTTTACCTCTGAGGCATGGGTAGGGATGCGCACGAGACGAGTCGAGACAGAATTTTCCTGACAAAATTTGAGTCGAGACACAGCTCTTCCAATAGAGAAATATACATTTTTCGAGTCGAGACATCGCTTTTACAGCACATTTTCGAGACGAGACCGTCTCAGATCTTGTCTCGTGCGCATTCCTAGGCATGGGGACTCTGGTTCGATCCTCGGCTAAGTGTTTGTAGTAAATAACATAGTGTCCGTAGATTCTCTCGGAGTAGACTCCCGTTTCCTCCCACATTCTCATTCCACCAAATTCTTTCATCATTCAGTTGCCTTTGTCATCGGTCTCTCTTCACCGAAAAGGCATAAACTTTGGACATTAAAGCGAAAGATTTCATTTTCATGTCTTAACAATAATTTACTACCACCTTTGAATATAATAGTAATTGAAACTTTGGAAACATTAAGAGACCTCATCACAGCGAAATTAAAATACTGCTAATTTTACAGTAATTATGTAATATCTTCCAGTAGATAAAAGATAATCGAAATTTGGAACAAGAGCGCCCTAGAGAATATTATTTAACATGAGATACCGTTATCACGACTCCGCGTTTCTAAATGACTGCAAACGGAAGGCTACTAGATGACTCGTGATAACGGTACCTCATCCAAAATAATATTGTCTAGGGCGTGCTTGTTCCACTTTTCGGTTACCTTTTATCTATTTGAAGATATCACATAATTACTGTAAAATTAGCGGCATTTTAATTTCGCTGTGATGAGGACTCTCAACATCGGAAACTGAAATGCTGAAAAGGACTGGAACAGATTCGTTCAATACATCAGTGCTGTTCAACCGGTTGTGCGCGTACCACTAGGGGTACGCAGAGATGTTTCTGGAAATACGTAATGCTGCTTCTGGGGGTCTGCTAGAAACGTCTGTTGACAGTTCACTGCAAATGAAATTCGATAACTTGTCAATTTGTGGCTTTTGTATTTATGCTCGAAAAGAGTACAATGAAATTAGTGACAGTGCTATTTCACGACTTCTTCCATTTCCATCAACATATTTGTGTGAACAGGTTTCTGTGCATTAACATCAATAAAAACGAAGCACAGAAATTGCTTCAATCCAGAATCAGCTCTTGATTCTCGCACTCTCGAAGATTTGACTAAGAATCGAGGAGTTGGCATCCCGAAAACAAAGTCCGTCATCTCATTAACAGGTGAGTTCTAAAGTTACTTTTAGTGTTTGAATTTTTAATATTGTCCTCAGTGTATGAAATATGAGGGAGAATGAGGGAAGAATGTCTCTCAGTAGAACTGGATGTATCCCATATGTTTTGAAATTTTCCATGTCAATATTTTTGGATGTGCACTTTGCCCCTGTAAATAGTCTTTTGATTGGCACACTGATCGTTCTTTTGTTGGGTCTCTATTTGTCCCCTTTTTAAATCAACATAACACCGTATTAAGCGTAATAAGTTAATTTCTTTTAAACAGCTTCTGCGGTACACAATTGGATGGCGAACTGTGTCTGGGGGTACGCGAGGAAAAAAGGTTGAATAGCACTGCAATAGAGTGTCTCGTGCTATACTGGATTCTGTGTGTCGCGATGTATCAGTGGGTCAGAGTGTATGCATGTTTTCTGTGCGGTTTTTGAGAACGCGTGTCCTATACAACCGACATTACATATTGTTATGCGGTCTTACATAACAGCAGAGGATAAGTACCCGCGCAATTGAATGAGGACTTACGTCTTCCTATTTTTTAAACCAGGTTCTTAATTTGACCCTGCAACGACGAATGCTTACAGCTAGTATTTACTACTACTACTACTACTACTACTACTACTAGTACTACTACTAGTACTACTAGTACTACTACTAGTACTACTACTAGTACTACTAGTACTACTACTACTACTAGTAGTAGTACTACTACTACTAGTACTACTACTACTACTACTAATAATAATAATAATCAGCTTTTCTCATAGAAAATAGTAGCCTAGAGCCAAGAAAGTTTGTAAAGAGAAAGATCTTAAGTTCTAATCGCATGCAGGACCGTTTTTTAAAATTATTTGGAGATTGAGTATCAGGAGGTAAAAAATATATATATTCAATCTGCTCGCAGTTTCTGAAAACGCCTTGCGTATATGCAACCAGGATTACACATTAAGTGTGTGGGCTTATATAACAGCAGATAACAAATACCCAAGGAATGGAATAAGGACATTCTTTTCTCTCTCTGTGTCCAAATTCTGAATTAAGACACGATCCTGGTGTAGAAGTCTGAAATGAGAGGACGAACCAGGGAAAGTGTCCTATCATTTACGATGGCGGTAAATGTTTGGAGTAGATCATTTGAAAAACTACATAAAAAGTGCATTATATACTTGGTGATTATTCTTGCGTTAAGAATTCATTTTATGTGCTCGTGCGCGTTTATGATCCCGTCTCAATTCCTTCTTAGAGAACGACAATGAAATTTACTTTTGCTAGAGAAAGAAAGAAGAGTATACTGCTGAAAAGGAAAAAAGGAGAATAAAAAGAGAGTTGCGATGGAGGTGAAATTGACTGAGCGGTTTTTTGTTCTAATTGATTGACGAACTTGTTACAAAGAGCCTTTCTCATTCTCTCCTGTCGTAGATCTGGAGTTGTGGGTATTGATTAACCGCTTCTTGGGAAGTCGTTCTTCAGACACAGTTGGTTTTCGAGACAACTACATTTTAAAATGTGACTGACGTTCTCCGGTCTTTTGGTTGTTTTCTTTTAAAGGAAATAAACAAAGAGTCCCTCGGGAGGGCTTTGGATTTCGAGAAACAGATAGCAACAAGCTGTCAGAAAAATGTCCTCTTTTCCTTCATTACTTGTTACTTCTTACAGAAAGGATGTAAGAAATTAAGTCTAAGCCGTTTTATGTCTTATACTTGTATGCTTGATTACGACGTTTCTGTAATGTAGACTTTTTATGTGCCTGTCAACTACATCCGGTTGTGAACGTAGGTGATGCAATAGTAAAGGTTAAGTTCTTTGACATTAAGAAGTATTTGTAAACTTTGGGAATCTAAATGTGTGGAACTGACAATCAGATATGAGAAATAGAAATTGGTAGTTATCGATTACGTTTCTGTGATTAATATACCAAATGCGTAAAAAAAAAAAAAAAAAAAAAAAAAAAAACAGACTTTAAACTGTCATGGAAAATGTAACTTCCAACTTTCTAGATTAAATTTCTGGGAAAAGTAAGGCCATAGTTTAATTTTAAAAAATAAGTGTACTTTCTGCCCAAACTTAACGTTCTAAATGGTATTTAAAGTAAATGTTCGAAATGATGGCCTTTAGCATCGATACATTTCTAAGTACGAGTTACGGCTACTTCCGTGCTTCCAGAAGTGTTCAGTGGGATTTCTGCGCTCTACGTTTGAATCTCATCCCAAAGTGAGTCCAGTTTACATGGTTTACGACGATACCCCTCATCTTTTACTGTGCCCCATAAGAAAAAAATTGAGAGGCGTAACGTCTGAAGAACATGCAGGAAACTCGATAGTTCTCCTGCGTCCTTTCTATTTACCTGATACCTTTTGACCCAGGTGTGTTCGCACATACTTATGATAGTGCGGAGGGGCGCCACCTTGTTGATAATAAAACCTGTTATTATCGTACATTGACGAATGACAGGGAAAATGGAATTAGTAAGCATGGTTAGGTACTTTTCTCCAGTACAATATCATCAAAACGAAAAGGCCCAATGAGTTCCCTAGGAGACAAATCATATAACATATTTACATCAGGCAAATTCGAATTGTGCTTCATCCGACCAAACAGTGCTACCCATAAGTACCGATTCTCGTTTAATCATCTCCTGAACATTCACAAATTGTATTGTGAGATCTGGGTCGTCGTCACTTAGGTGTTGCACCGCCTTGGCAACTTACTTTTTTTTTTGGGGGGGGGGGGTAGCACACTACTAGCACTTGTACCTCTCACGTGACTTTTGCTTTAGAAGATTTTTGTGGTTAGCGCTGAAACAGTTCCAGCACCGCAGCTGAGGTAACACAGTGACATGCACTAAGACGAAGAGCTCCTGGTTCAAACCCACGCAGTGTGAATTTGTGATGGACATCATGTAAGGTGGGTTTTCTCGGGATTCTTCCGTTTCCTCACAGTTTTCATTCCTCCGAGACTGTAAGAGACATGGATCTACAGTTTAAAGTTAAATACAAACCACTGCAATGTGTTTTATTCTCTCTCTTCAGGAATCGAATCCATGTCTATATTCACCGAAAAGCGCACGTATTACTCACTCTAGAGTAGCGAGGAGGTCTAACAATATAAAATGTGTTTGCACTGAGTCGTATTGGTGGTACAGTGTAATATTTTAAACATTATTCTGGACCGCAGATGAAAAAACTATAATTTGGACGAGTATTACAATTGAAAGTATTTTCAAGAGGAGACTCTTAAATTTAATTTTTTTTAAACTTTTATTTTATGTATTTATTTATTTTGCAATCTTCATAATTGTAAATTTTTCTTCAGTCTTTAATCTTCATAAAAAAAATTAAATGAATATGACTAATAAAGTAGATTTTCTTGAAGTCCTTATGATTTATGATTGTTTTTAGCAGGTGATTTAAATCTGTCTGTTGCTAGAGTAGTTAGTTACTTTGTATGTGAGTTGAATTCCTTCTGTTTTCTTTGGATGGTTGATGAACGAAGAAGACTTTTTGCGAGCAATATGACGTTTCTTGAAGGGTTTTCAGAATTGGCAGAGAGACAGGAATCACAATTCCTTGAAGCTTAGTTGTTTCCTTAGGCATGCAGATCACATAGTTGGAATGTTCGGTTGGTTGATAGACATGTCTAGAATAGTTGTGTGCCCGCAAGTGGAGGAGTCTTTTATGTCACATTCCTTTGTACGTTATCATTCACAAAGGAGTATGTGGTTGCGAGGGAAAACAGAGAGAGAGAGAGAGAGAGTAAAGCTGTAGAATTTTGGGTTTCTGAGAAAACATGACTTCGTGTTTTGTACTAGTAGTATTGAACGCTTGGAGTTATTGTAAACGACATCAATACGTAGTCAAGTAGACTTCATTTCTTTCAGGGTGAATTTCAAGTCAGAATAAGCTACTGGATGAAACGACTTGTATCTTTTTCGGTATTATATTTCCTTTCGAACGAATACTTATTAAAAAAATACAAAGTACTCCTGATGTTACAGCGCTCGAAGGGTTTGTCTCGATTGACGAATTTCACTTGGTTGCTTAGCATATAGGCGCCAACAACAGTCATTTCTGAGCTACACTGAATTTTCCTACCTTTGAATCAGAGTACATTCCCAGTGGTTGAACCATGACATTTTGTTACTTTCGCTGACAATGTAAGTGCAGGATTAAAAATAAATTAAAAAAAAAAAAAAAAGCTCCAAACAGTGTGTCTGCTACGTAAAGAAAGTATAGGTCAGTGTATGATTCAAGTTTGTTTTTGTGTGGTACGTTCCTTTCTTACTTTACTGTTGATGTAGTTTTCCTTTAATTTTTTTGTTTCGTGAATTTAGAGCAAAGTTACAATTGTCTACTAATATAATGTTCATATGTCATTGAAAAATATAATCGTAAGTCCGTATATAGCACATTTCTTTGGAACGACCAGGAACAAATAACGCCGGAAGTTCGGCACGCTTGATCCACTCATTGTAAATTCTATTTGTAGCATACTTCTTTGGAACCCACCAGAAGAATTGGTGGAAGTAGGTCTACATCATACTTAACGCATCCATTGGAACTTCCATATGTAGCATACTTCTTTAGCACCCACCGGAAACATTGATGGAAGTAGGTCTACATCATACTTAATTCATCCATTGGAACTTCTATATGTAGCATACTTCTTTAGAACCCACCGGAAACATTGATGGAAGTAGGTCTACATCATACTTAACGCATCCATTGGAACTTCCATATGTAGCATACTTTTTTAGAACCCACCGGAAACATTGATAGAAGTAGGTCTACATCATACTTAATTCATCCATTGGAACTTCTATATGTAGTATACTTCTTTAGAACCCACCGAAAACATTGATGGAAGTAGGTCTACATCATACTTAACTCATCCATTGGAACTTCCATATGTAGCATACTTCTTTAGAACCCACCGGAAACATTGATGGAAGTAGGTCTACATCATATTTAATTCATCCATTGGAACTTCTATATGTAGCATACTTCTTTAGAACCCACCGGAAACATTGATGGAAGTAGGTCTACATCATACTTAACTCATCCATTGGAACTTCCATATGTAGCATACTTCTTTAGAACCCACCGGAAACATTGATGGAAGTAGGTCTACATCATATTTAATTCATCCATTGGAACTTCTATATGTAGCATACTTCTTTAGAACCCACCGGAAACATTGATGGAAGTAGGTCTACATCATACTTAATTCATCCATTGGAACTTCCATATGTAGCATACTTCTTTGGAACCCACCGGAAACATTGATGGAAGTAGGTCTACATCATACTTAATTCATCCATTGGAACTTCCATATGTAGCATACTTCTTTGGAACCCACCGGAAACATTGATGGAAGTAGGTCTACATCATACTTAATTCATCCATTGGAACTTCTATATGTAGCATACTTCTTTGGAATCCACCAGAAGCATTGATGGAAGTAGGTCTACATCATGCTTGACTCATCCATTGGAAGTTCATACGTAGTTCGTTCTAATCCACCGGAAACAAATTGTCAGAGGAACTGGAGGAAGCACGCCATGCTTAACTTATCCGTTGCCTTCTAATGTTGGATAAGCAAAAAAAATTTATGAAGCAACAGGGAATTGAACCTAGAACTATGGGCACTAATCAATCAGCTACACGCGAGCGTGTTATTACAAATTATTTAAAACTAGTAATTAATTTCCCGATTGTGGAAAAAAAATTCTAAATAACAATTAGTAAAATCGTTTGTGAAAATTTTACTTAAGAGCCTGCCTTACTAAAAATAATACACAATTTATCATTTTTGTTTTGCTTGTTTATTCATCAGTGAAAGGAGATAATGGAATGCAAGTCACCACAATTATAGATAATGCTATTCTACAACAGAAAATATTAATCTGAAGGATGTTCAGTGTTGCCATCCATAGAAATTACAGTGTTGCCAGAAAAACAATTTCCCTAAAATCTAAGTTAAGACAGCGAGTAGAGGAACAAACTCAACTGCATTTGGTCACGTATCATGTTGTTTTGGTTTCCTGTGAACTACTTTTTAAATAATAGTTGTATTTAGTTTGTAATAAGCAAAATAGTTTTAACATACAGTTATTAAAACTAAATAATAATGTTAATTAAAAAGTAGCTCACAAGAAACCAAAACAATATAATATGTAATCAAATGCAGTTGAGTTCATTCCTCTACTCGCTGTCTTAACTTAGATTTTAAGGAAATTGTTTTTCTGGCAACACTGTAATTTCTATGGATTGCAACACTGAACATTCTTCAGGTTCATATTTTCTGTTATAGAATAGCATTATCTATGATTGTGGTAACTTGCATTTCATTATCTCCTTTCACTGATGAATAATCAAGCAAAAGAAAAATGGTAAATTTTATATTATTTTTAGTAAGGCAGGCTCTTAAGTCCAAATCCCGACTTTGGTGGCCCATAACTCGGAAACCAAAGGTCTGCAAAAGTCATCAGCAACTCAATGCCTACCTCCATGCGAAATTTGGTCAAAGTCGGATAAGTGCAGTAGATCGTGTACAATTTATATTGTTGTTATCGATTAAAAGAAAAAAACAACAACGGAAAATCAACTGAAGGGCAACGATAAATGAAAAATACCTAGATATCCGAAAAGCATTTTAATACAATTCAGAAGTGTTTGTTGTCTTATCTAGGATGGATACGATAGACTTTTCAGTAACTAGCTGATCAGATGAGACTGTGCTCATTGAATCGATTAATATTCATGTCTCTGGGACAAAGACGCCTTCACTGTATGAACGTGATGTAGCAAAATCAGGCTGAAAAGGGAACTCTTGCGTTTGCTCCTGGGAGGAGGGGAACAGTTGTTTTTCTTGCTTAATCACTTGGAGAGGTATTGGCTGCTTCCTCTCTACGATCAATAGAAGGATGATTCATTCCTTTGTCCAATTAATTTCTTGTCTTGAAGTCCTCAAGTGTTCCGTTCATACAAACTTGTAAGTAATAACAGCCAACAGCATCCACGCCATTTTATTATTTATTTATTTATTTTTACAGTTAGCGATAGTGTCTTATTAAAGAATAATCGTTCGAACATGTGTTTGTAAGAAGACCTAACTTCAAGTAACGAATATTTTTTATGATATTAATTTAAAAGCAATAGTAACTTCGATTTTATTAAGTTTTTAATGAATAGTAATTAGTACAGTGGCGTAGGAAAGTTTTTTTTTTTTTTTTTTTTTTTGAGTTTTAACTCCCCTTTGAGCAAGATATTGTAGAAAAATGAACATATACTATACCGTATATCACGCGTACCTCGAAAAATTGAGAGATTGAGTGCTTGAACCCCCCTTGATAAATTTGCATATACTATTGCTGTGTAATTTCTGGGGGGTTTCAGTCTTAGCAATATTAAGTTCATTCCCGGGTTCGTTTTCTAGTGGGAACACTCGGTCGAAAAAGTGTAAAAACTTTTTCAAGCCATCCATCCTGAACGAGGTATTTCTGGGCTTTCATCACTCACACCAGGCAAATGCGGGATGGTACCTAGGTCCCAGGCCGCTTTCTTCTTTCCCTTTCCTCACATACTGTGATCGAGAAACGTCATTCCTCATACGTAACTGGCTAACATGATCATAGATGCCGAGAGCCCAAAAATTTATTCCTAATCATATTCTTGAAACGTTATGAAGATAAGAGGGTTCTTAATCAGATTATTATTGACTTAGTTATTAATGAAATTCCAACTACATACCTACTAGAGTCAGTGTACTCAAATTTTGTTAACAAGATGGAGAGGATCCTGGTTTGATTAAGTTATTAATATAGTGTAGCTGCACAAACCATTTTTTTAAAAGAAAAAAGATGAATTTGGAAGGAAGTCACTGTTACTATTATTCCATTATCTATGTATGCGAATGCGTATTCAGACTTGTTGCGGACAGAAGGACGCGGTGGCACAATAGTAGAGCGCTTACCTATGGCGCGTAGGGTCTCTAGTTCGACTCCAGCTCTCACCATATGGATTTTATGGTGAACAAACACCGTATGCTTTTGTTTTCTCTGTGTTCTCCCGTTTCTTCCCACTTTCGTCATTTCATCATTATCATCCATCTCATCACCGTCTTCTTTAACCTCGGTACATATTTATGGGACGTTAAACTAACAAAGAAAGAAAAGTATCCAAAATGCGGATGCTATATTTTATATCCGCACCACAGACCTCTGCATATCATCATCCGGAGATTTCAGTTAATATTGTTTACGGCTCCATTGAAATCGGTCCAGTAGTTTTTGAGTCAATGCAGAATAGTCTAAATTGGTGACTAGCTGATTTGTAGACAAACGCGAATGATTGCTAAATTTAAAGACACGAATGTACAACATTCGTGACTCTCTCCTGTGAACTTTAAAGTTTATATTAGTGAAGGTAACGTTAGCACAACACACTTCATGATTGTCTTTCAATAAAAGAATTTCTTCCGGTATATTTTTATTGTTTTTTTTATTAGCAGAATATCATCTGAGTGTAATCTGTAAGTTGTTTATGCCCTTCTTTCCTTCTGAAGTTAAAATTGTGTTAGTAGTGTTGCGGTTGTTAATCGTGACATTCGTGAGAGCAGGTCTATTGGAACCAGGAGACAGCATGGTTGGTCGTGCCAGCACCAGCGTTTTTGACTTGCTGGCGTGCTTCCGGTAATCGCATGGAAACCTTCATGCTTCGTTAAAGTGCGATATTATCGTGGACCCGGCACTTTTCGTCCTCCTCCAACATTCGTTTCCTTCTTCGCTGGATCGATAAAGTATATACTTATTTATTTTTCTTTCGTTAAGGTTTCGCAGAAATGTCGCGTTATCTAACGCTATAATGTAATTTCATCAAATAATGTCCTTACTAAAGACCTTCGCTAGTACAATAACGTATGTGAGTGATGTTGCGTTAGTAGCAGTGTAAAGGAGAATGACTTGCAAGAGGTAGTAGCAAGTTTGAGGAGTAACTGAAGGAAAGATGTACAGTAGTGTAAAAGGAAGTAGCAGTGTTACGTGTACAACTCGTGAAAGAGTTTGGTTTGTATGGCGTGATATTTTATCAATATTCAAATCGGAAGTGGTAGTACGTTTTTACAACTTCCGGTTTTAGTAGAGAGTAAAGATGAATACAGTCTTTGGACGCCCAGTTGAATCACGTCTCTTCGAAAACTTTCTGCCTGTTTCCCAGTTATTTTTTTCCATTCTTCGCTATACTCATATTTCGGACAGTCAGGACCGGATCCAGAATTTTCTGAGGGGGGTGCACCAATAACTATCAGTACATTTGAATCTAATTTTTTAAATACCTTTAGGCATCTGTGATGTGTATGAGGTACTGACTTAAACTATTGTATTTAACAAAATCACTTTCTTTTAAGCCCGAAGCGGAAACGTCATGAAATTTTAGGAAAGTATTGCTATTTCCACTGCCAGTTTCTCACTTTAGATAGTGTATATTCAGAACGGAGGACGGGGGGAGGGGAAGGGGGGAGGGTGCATGTGCTCCGGTGCACCCCCCTAGATCCGACCCTGCTTCTTGTCATTTCACATCCCTCTTCGGAAGAGCACTATCTATACAATCCTAATTCGTGAGAAAGTGTCAGGAAATCTCTGTTTTGTTTCTTTATGAACGAAAAACTTCCGATGAGAGAAACAACAAGACAATACTGGACTCAACAAGAAAAGTAAATTCTTCAGGAGGAGAGTCAACAACAATAACCTTCTTCCCTCCTTCATCTATGTTTGCTCCTCTGGACGAAAATATACCCAGACAGCTTCCCGATCACCTCAGCTACGTCAACTGCGGTACAGACAGTCATCGGGAATCGATCCCAAAGAAGCATCCTCCGCTCCCAATTTTTTTAAAAGAAAAGATTCTGCAGGAGAAAAGGCCACCCTTCCTTTCTAGTATTCCAAATTCTGTCTTATTTACCTTACGGTGAATTTTCTGTCCCAAGTTTTTTTTTTTTTTTTGTTATAAATCTTGAAAGTAGTATAAAAATCAGAGATAACTTGAGTATTAATGTTTTCTCGCATTTTTAAAAGTTGTTGTTGTAGAAATAATCCTAATATGAATCAACATGCTACTTAAGAAGGGTATACTACACAAATCTACGTAGTAAACGACCTACTTTTATGTTCGTACATATAGGTTTTTATACGAATTTTCGTTTATCTAAAAGTTGAGTATTTTTTTTATATCGAGAAATATAATGAAACTTGTATTTAAATTCATCTAGATGGAATAGCTCACATATAACTTCACACATTTTATTAAAATTATTTTATCTCCTTACTTTTCTGTGCGTCAGCGCCAAATCTTGCAATTTACATTGCACGCACTTCAATATTAACTGGAACTCTGAAATGTTATACAGATACGCAAACTCAACGACAATCCAATATTTTCACGTAAGTTTCATTTCAATTTATCATTTTTACGGTAAAATGATTTAGGCATAATTATTGAGTCCCCTGTTGCTTATACAACTCTCATACTCACGAAGTTTGACTGGTTGCAGACTATTAGGCGCTGTGTTCACTTTATTTTAACAAGTCTGAGCATTGTCCTTATCATAAGAGAAAAGAGACGAGTGCCTTCTACAATACCATTAAAAATACTGAGTAAAGACTAACGGGTGAAAATAATAACCATAGAAAAAATTAAAAACAATGCTTTTACAAAATGTACTAACAATAAAATAATTATTTGAGGAGATAATTCAGTGTGAATGCCTTGTTAACGGAAGTTGAGAAAAATGCACGAAGATTTTTCTTTTTTCTTTTCTTTTCTTTTTTCTTTTTCTTTTCTTTTTCTTTTTCTTTTCTTTTTTTTTTGCAAGCTAAATCAAACGGTCATTACTTTCTTCTTTTCAGTCTATTTTTCTGGACTTTCGTTAATAACACAAAACACTGAATTACTCAACCAAATACTCTTTATAGTGTACTCTATAAAATCCATTGTTTTAATTAATTTTATTATTTTATATTTTACAGTAGCTGCTTTTGCTATTCCTCGTTTACGTTTCATAATTTTACTGCAATTGTAACATTGTATCGAAAACTACTACAGTGAAACCTCTACTAACGGACACCTCTATAAAGCGGACACCTCCCGTAACGGACACATTTTGTAACCCCCAAACACTGCAATAGGGAAAACATATTGGCAAACCTCTCTAAAGCAGACACTCTCTAGTACGGACACGGACAGTCTTTTCTGTCTTTTATAGGTATTATTTACCTCCGTATTACGGACACTTTCTCTAGAAACAATTTAAAAAGTATAGTAAAAATTCATTTTTCATATATGTCACCAAGGAAGCAATGTGACATTTAGCTTCCTCAACTGTCTGCGCAGCAACCCAGATAAAGCGTCTCTGTTTAGCAACAATCTCATGTATTTTGCATACATCCCACACCCACCAAAGCTATTTTAGATACAAAAGTGATTGACAGTTGCCCGAGGTTTGGGATGACATGTTATGCTACTGTCCCTCTGGAATTTCTGACCAAGCAGAAGACAAGTTTGGTATTTTTTGCCCGCGGTTATGCATATTGTCTCAAAAAAGACACTTCTGGACTGCAATTAACCAACAAATTAAAGCGACAGTGATAAGTGTAAAGTGCAGAGAACTATAGCACCTTATTTCAATGCTGTGCCTCGAACATAGAGTGTTGCATGGCAGAGGATAATGCAGGTATCGTAACATTTTGGTAATATTCGTAAATACACGATTCATGCAAAAAATATTTTTTTCTAATTACATATCACCTTGATTACTAATTTGCGTAAGAAAATATTGAAACCTCTTTAAGGCGGACACTTCTCTATAGCGGACAATTTTTGATTCCCCACGGCTGTCCGCTTTAGAGAGGTTTCACTGTAGTATGTTTAACTTTTTTTTCTTTCCATTAGCTACCGTTGTGACAGTTTCCGTTGTTTCAATCACAGTTGCTGACGTCTTTTACATATATCGCACAACCTATATTCTGTTGCATCTAAGATCATATAAAAACATGTTCCTACGTAATTGTCGACTCCTGACTCAACAAGACATCTGCAGACCGTGTTCACCTCATACTTCTACGAATATTCCGACTTCCGTGGATAAGTAAATAACAGCCTTACATATTGACAACAATAAATAGGTCTCTCTCGCTAGTCCCCAGCGCACGCGTGTTTCGTGCACATAATCTCAGGTTCGATTCCCGGTAGGATAGCACTGAATGTATTGCAGTGGTTTGCAGTCTTCGTTAAACTGTAGTCCCACATCTCATATAGCCTCGGTGCTGAAACGGTTACAAATAAACAAATAACAAGAAATGATAATCCATTATTTGAGCATAAACAGAATAAAATTCTGAAAGAGAAAGTCCTTCATCAGTTTCGCTATTGCGTCTTTACTAATTCACATTGCGTGTATTATGAGAAAATGTATCACGTTTACCAGTGTTCGAAGTGGAGAAAAACCAAAGTGGAGAACAACCATTTAGCCGATGGTTGTTCCTAGTACTATAAAGTTTATGCTAATATAATAATAATAATAATAATAATAATAATAATAATAATAATAATAATAATAATAATAATAATAATAATAATAATAATAATAATAATAGAAATTAAAATAAGTTTGTACTAGTCGGTTCGAAACGATACACAAATTTGAAATCTACGCTAGTATCATATTCTTCACAATTAATCTAGCATTTGGGTCAAAAGGTATTCTAAAGGAAAAAAAAAAAAAAGAATGTCTTTACTCTATGCAGCAGCACACTTTTATATATCAAAGGTGGAAAGAGATGGAGAAGTTCTGAGACGACTACCAGTAGCAATAAAGAACGAGCTTACTTGAAATTCGCTGTCACGCAATCCCATTTTACATTTTTAATGCTAGTTCATCGTGCGATATGCAAACGAATATAAATAACATGCTTGACCCCTTTTAAAGCTTTTAGCTTTGCAGTTATTGTGGTTAAACTGCAACCACATGTAATTCGTGCATACATTACCTGTCATATTATACGTCTTTTATTATTCATCGATGCTTTTTTTGTTATTTTAAAGCTATCAAAATAAACTAGTTACACAACACAAAAACTAAATTCTTACTAGCTACAGTTCACGATACACTATGGCACGCCGATAGGTTTCTCAGTTGGGTAATGTTAACATATAGGCTTCTATCGATATTATTTCAAAATGAAATTAAATGAAATCTTTGAGTTTTACGTCCCACGGTTATGCCGGTTAGGCTAAAGGAGACGGTGATGATGAGAGATGAGTGAAATGATGGAATGAAGAAAGTGGGAGGAAACGGGAGAAGCCCGAGAAAACCCACGAGCACGGTGTTTGTCCACCACAAAGTTCACTTGGCGGGGCTGGGATCGAACCCGGGACCCCAAGCACGATATTATTTCAGTCTTACAATACTCCAGTGTTCGCTACCTTAAGTAGCTCCTAATTGATGTTTGTTCAGGTTAAAAATTGCTGTCCCCGACGGGAATCACGATACGGTGCACGTCCACACACATGCGTATACCGATACACAACCACTGTCCTCGAAGTTTTGTCAAAATCTATATCTTAATAATAAATGGAAACATTTGTCTGTGCCTCACGCTTATTCTAATAATAACAAGTCATTCTAATACGAGGGAGGATCAAAAACTAAGGTTACAAGGCCGATATTTTTGGAGTTTCGTTTGTTATAGAGTTGAGTTGACTTTGAGTTTTACGTCCCGTTCAGCAGCAAGGCTATATGAGACGTGGACCTACTGATTAACGTGGAATCCGAACCACATGAGCTCCCGCCGGGAATCGTTTGTTATAGAGGTATGCAGAGTGTGCGGTAATTGTAATACATGGAGTAGGCAACTGTGCAGTTTCAGCCACCCGCCACCTACAGCGCTAGTTGTGGAAAACTGGTCTTGCGAAGATATCTGCTTAGTTATTCGATTTCTTTGGGCGAAACACGTAACTGTGGCTGAAATTTACCGGCAGGTGGTAGAGATTTACAGAGAGAGAGAGTAATATCTTGTCAGCATGTCTCAGAATGATGTTGAAAGTTTGCAGCTGGCAAAGAAAACGTCACTGCCGAGGAGCGCAATGGCCACCACGCTGATATTGAAGCAGTTTCTCTGGGACATCATCGACCACCCTCCCTAACAACCCGGACCTCACTCCAGGCGACTTTCATCTGTTCCCGCACCTAGATCGCTTCGCTTCAGACGAGAAGGTGAAATACTTCGTGACAACGTAACTAAACACGCAAGGACAGTGTTTTACAGGGGCAATCTTCATACTTATCCCACGATGCGACACGCGCCTCAAACGATATGGAGACTTATGTCCAAAAATAACCTAATGTATGTACTATCTGTTGGCTGCGTTTGTTTTATGAAATAATATATAAACGTTTCAGTGGAGGCTTTGTAAACTTACTTTTTGATTACCCCTCGTAGATGTCTCTATCGGGTGCTAAACTGTGGAGGCAACTTGACGATTTAAAATTCGATTTTCATCTCGAGACAAGTGATTTACATCAACAAAATATTGTATAACGAAGTTCTTGAATAGCTCCATAAATATGATAATAGAGTTTGGCTGGTTGCTGGGTGAACCAGAAAGAAAGAAATGAGTTAAATGTGACTAATCAGAACTTTAACTAAGCACGTTTTTAACCTATATGTAAAGCGGACAGAAGACACGGGCGAAATAACTAGTTTCAATAATAATTTTTCATTAGTTGCGAAGTTGCTAACCAATTCTATGGACAGTGAATGAATTTTGCAAAACATAATTATTTCATTTAGCCCCTCATAATGTGGCTACTGAACCATGAAGTAGAACATTTTCGTCGCTTTTGTTGTTCCAAGAAACTAGTGACTCGTGGCTTTATAGCGCCAGAAGTGTTATTAGATAATCTAGTGAATGTCTGTTAGAGTACATGGCAGTACCTGAAGCACAGAAGCCAACTTATCTGCATGTGTGGTGTTCTGCAGTTCTATTAATATTCACATCAACGAAGTCTCACACATTCTCTGCAACGGCAACATCTGTTTGGAATACCAACACATGTTGATGATGCATCTCCACTCGCGTAGCTGCTTTAGCTGTTCTCTGGCATTAACTTCTCATAATGAACACATATCAACAACGTCAAAAGCAAAATCTAAATGGGTCCCAAATCAGGAAAGTCACAACTTCCGACAATTAGCTAATAATCTAAATGATACACACTTTGGATTTTAGGTAAGTTTATCTTTGTCTATTGATAGAATTAGTTCCGGGTAGGAAGATAAAATAAGTCGGAAATAAACTTTTGCTTCGATATGAAAAGACAATCGACAGTATGAAAGAATACAATGATACAATATGGAAGATATAACCAGCAATTACATTAAATTGTATATCGGTCTAGTACCTACAAAATCCTATGAAATAAACAAGATACTGCACCCTTATTGTTCAAATACTTTATTATTTCCTTCTTTTCGGTAAGGGTATAAACAGGCCCATATTTAGGTAAGTGCTATGCTGTGTTCGAGCACACGACGGCAGAATTTAGGGGCCGGCAATTTATTTTTTTATTTTTATTTTTTAAAAAGACTTACCATAAAGTAATATTTAAAACCAGGAACCCGCTGAGTCCCGCGGAAGCGCTAGAAAATATGTTAAATGTGTTTAATTCGCTGTAATTACAGTAGTAACTAATTAGCTAGCTTATCTGATTATTTTTAAAAAGTCACCCTCACCCCAAGGGGTGAAGATAAACTTGAACATCAGGAAAATTGATACCGTTAAACTCAGCCACCTCTAAAAGCTTGAATTTAACACTAATATCTGTCGTTTTCCATTATTTTTAATATCTCGCCTCCTCCCTGGGAAGTGGAGTGTGACCGTGAAGTTAAATTGGATTAAAATTCACTATTCATCTCAGCGACTCCAAAAACTATGAATTCAACTCTAATATTGGTCGTTTTCGATTATTTTTAAAATGCCCTCATGTTATTCTTATGGGGACTTTGCACCTCCGTATCTCAGCTCAAGTGTGACACAGGGACCTGGAACAGGTCATTTGGATCATTTCTCTGAGAGCTTTAAACACACATTAAAATTTCATATTTCTATCTATTATGGTTCATTTATCACACCATAATCATCATTGAGAGAATTAGGCCATTTAAAATTACGTTGTAATTTTTGTAACTTTCAATGCCTAAACTGCTACTCAACAAGAGCTGGTATGTTTGCAAAATCATGGCTTGTTTCCTTGTTTGAAACATAAGTTTGTGCGTAGCTCTCACCGAGAATCGAACTCGGATCTCCCGCACCGGAGGCGTAAGCCTATAAATGATTCCACATAAATAGTTCATCCAACCAATATTGACAAGTAGAGCAGATCAGAGATGGAGTGGGTCGTGGGTCAACAGGACATGACACTGCATCCCACCACCCACCGTGACCTACTCTGACCCACCATGAAATACTGATCCACTACGACCCATGACCTACTCTGCTCAGTGCATTGTAGAGATCATCTTTTGAACGCTGGTGATTTTGTTTACGTTTTACTTTCAAGGCCTGCATTTTTCTTTTTTGATTTGTTTCCATTTACTTACCTGAGATGAGTTGTATATCTAAGTGATAAAAGAACTTCAGGTACTTTTGGATATTGATATTTGTAATTGTAATAATAGCAATAGAACGTACTACTTGGCTTTTGAGAGACAGTCGAATTTTATACTTTTTTTTTCTATCTGTTGGCCTATTTTACCGTGATTTAGACTTTCAAATTTCATGCTATTTTCCATTGAAAGGGTTCCGTAATTCAACAACGAAATAATTATATACGATAATTAAATTGAAGTTCATCGTAATATCGCCCATGACAAACACTTTACCATATCGTAAAGATCGGATCCACCGGTATTATAAGAGAGCGGTCCTTGAGCGGTTGACTGTAGAAATTCAAATTCCGATTATGATGATCACAGCCTTGTTTTATTACAAGTGTAAACTCTTTAGTAAGGGAGAGGAAGTCGTGGGTTATGGGTCAGAGTTAATGACGATGAGTTTTGGTGGACCAGAGTGGATCGTAGTGGGTCACGGGTCAGATTGGGTCGTAGAGAGCGGTGGGTCACAGTGGGTGGTGTGGAACAGTAGTTCCATATATCCTAACAGTTCACGGGCCTGACTATGTCATGCATATTTACAAGTTACATTATCGGTCAACACACGAAATGTTCGGTATCTTCCTCAAATAAGAGATCTACAAAAGCATAAGTGCTGATCATACATATCATCAAACTAGAAAGCCGGCAAAAATCCTGTAACACCAGAAAGTTGTGTTTGGGACATCCATGAAGCATACACAAGATTAACGTTACACATTTGATTTAGGTTGGAACAACAGCAATTAAGAAATGGAAGTAAGTTGAAAGCATTAATTACAAATATATAAATACCTAGGTATATTCAGAATTCCTCACGTTACTGTTAGTCGAAGTTTTTTAAAATGATTGATTTGCGTTTGAAGAGGCATTACAGTATTACACGCGTACACAATATTGCATATTACAACCAATGAATAACTATAGACAGCACCTTGCGTTATGAATCACACTATTTGATAACGACATTAAACTCAAGTTTAGAAAAATATTTGTAATGTACGTTGAAAGGCAAAACTATAAGAAACAAAATCATTGAAACTATAAGATTTTTCTTATTGTAAAAGGAAAACATATAATCGATTGCCATTATTAACCAATTATCAGTTTCAAATGAAATCAAACTTTTAATGTTCTGTTCTGGACTTAGAAGTCTCAACGACAGGAGAATTGAAGTCAGGGTCACGCTTAGGACTAAAAGAACACATTACAATCATTTGTAAATAATGGCAGTGATTGGTGTAATGAGAAAGTAAAATGAAATGAGAGTTCCCGAAAATTCCCCGAACACTATGAACAACTGATCGAATCTAAGAATACATAAGTTTCTTCGTATATTATTCCGAAAAATTGTAAATACGAGTATAAACTTAGAACATTAGTTTTTGTGGTGTAAGCAAAAGATAAAGAGAAAACAGTAATATTGGAAATCTCTGGGGGGGGGGGGGGAAGGAGTCTCGTCGTTGTCCTATGGTTTATCCTCTTTCTGCTAGCTACTGCCGTTAGATCTCTCATCTTGATTATTTTCACCTTCATGCTTCTATGTTCAAAGGAATAATATTGAAAACTTGCAACTGTACTCAAAGCACAGTTGGATACAGCTGTTTACGATATGAACATGAAGCACCTTTTCAAAGCTTTTGAAATAATCATTCTGCCGACCTCTTCCAGCATATGCGATGACATTTAAGGTATTTTCTTCCTTCTCCTCCTAAAAGTTAGAGGCAAAATAGAAGAGTAGAAGTATTACATTTTCTATTTAGTGATGGTTGTCATGCTCTTCATTCCAGAAGCACATGTTAGTTAACTTTCAAAAGCGAATTAAGTGGGCAACTGTGTTCCTATTCTCTATTGTAGTCAAGATCAGTCAGTTTTCATTTTTCCTATAATACATCTCTGTTACTTCTCTTTTCTGCCCATGATATACGCAAAACTTTTCCTCAGCACGCATAATGGAAGCTTCCAATTTTTTTCTTTCTTTTCGCTTCTTTACAAAGTGCCCTTTTCCATGTCCATACGAAGATCAATCAACAAAATTCTCTCTAAGGATCTTCACTACGCTCTACACGAGTGCTGTTAAAATTATAAGAATATCTGAATATTCGTTTTGAATTAAATAATTGCTCATCCAATAATTATTCGTTACCCTAGGATTATCTACTACACGAGAGTTCAGGTGTATCAACTCGGAAAGATGTCATGAAGACGATGTCTCGATTTCCCGAGATGACTCAGACCATTAAAATGATGTTCATTTCACGGAAAAAAGAAGAATGATCTCTCTATATACTGTAAAAGGAGTGACTAACTGAACAACTCTCACCTCAAACGTGAAATTTGGACAGTGCATAGGATATGTGACGTAAGGTGCCAATAAGAAAAGATTTTTAGAAATTCGACGAGGAAAGGTCGGAACAGAGATTGCAGTTATTACATTAAAATGTCCATATCTCTGAATCTCTACTAGTTAGAGACATGAAATTTGTTATATGGACTTCTCGTTTTAAATAATCTAAAACATGTTTCAGCGTTTTTAGATGAGTGTCCTAAAAGGGGAGAAAAGAGGGGCCGAAAAAAAGCGGGCGTGGGGTTGTAATTGCTATGATATTGTCAATATCTCGGAATTCCTTAGAGACATGAAATTTGATATTTAAACTTTTCAGTGAAAATAATTAAATACGTGTTTCAGAGTTTTTAGTTGTTTGATCTACAAAAAGGAAGGAGAAGTGGGAGTGGTTTACTCAGGCGCCCATTCTAGACGCTCGAATTTAGTGCAGGACTTCGTGCTCGGACGAATTCTATACAGGGTGTTTCACCGACAACATTTGGGAGATGATTCCCGACACCAAGATAAGAGAAAAAGTATAGACCAACCTGACTGCACAAATGCTTCGTTTCGGGGTAGGCTACCGAAAACATGAAAAAATAAACTTTTAAAGGTCCCTAGCTCTATATCTATGGGACCTACCGTAGTCGGGTCAAGACTTCACTTAGGAACTAATATGTGCCCTATCCAAAAATACATATTTCAAAATCCTAAGGTAGTCGCGCAACAATTTTTATACTATAGATGGAGTTGGGCTACGGGCAAATATTTTGAAGTACTCACCAACCACTTCTATAAAAACTGTTGCGGAAGTACCACAGGATTCTGAAACAGGGATATTTGGATAGGGAACATAGTAGTTCCTAAGTGAAGTTTTGACCCGACTACGGTAGGTCCCATAGATATAGAGCTACGGACCTTTAAAGTTTATTTTTTCATGTTTTCGGTAGCCTATAAGCCCGAAATGATAGATATTTGCACCCAGATTAGTCTTCATATTTTTTTTTTCTTGTCTTAGTGTCAGGAATCACCTCCCAAACGTTGTCGGTAATGTTTTGAAACACCCTGTATAAAAGATAACGAACAACTAACATTACTCACAGCAGCGCGTGAAGGGATTTACTAGTTTATGTAAATCAAGACAAAAAAAAAGAAGAAGAAAAAGAAAATGGCGCTGATAAACATCATTAAATGCCCTACTTTCCAGAATGTCATATGCTTGTTGTAACAGAGTTACTTTAAGGAAATAAGTGGTTGGAAGAGCATTGAAGAACTTTAAAGGATATCTTTTTTATAGTATGGATACTTGTAGATCCTGCTTTTTCTACAATGCATGCTTTGCTTTTTCTCTCTCATTTTTACGTCACTGGATATGGTCTACTGTAATATTTAAATTGATTTCTACAATTTTCTGTGAGTCAAGGATATTTTTCCCTGTTCCTTTGCATGCATTTTAGAATTTTCGATAAAGCTACTGTCTTCGAGACAAAGTTGAGCCTGTCTCGCCTCTAAGAGGAGTCCTGAAAGTGATATCTCGTCTCGGAATACTTATCTGTTTCAATTAGAGCTCTGTCGTCTCGTGGACAACCCCAATTTCCGACATCCTGTTTACAAAGGACTTTGATTTGCCAGAACTCCTTTATATAGGGGGGGGGGGCGGTGGCTCAGTGGTAGAGCGTTCACCTCCGGTGCTTGGGGTCCCTGGTTCGATCCCAGCTAGCTCCGTGTGGACTTTGTGGTGGACGAACACTGTGCTCGTGGGTTTTCTCGGGTTCTCCCGTTTCTTCCCACTTTATTCATTCCACCATTTCACTCATTTCTCATTATCACCGCCTCCTTTAGCCTAACCGGCATAAACATTTGACGTTAAACTTAAAAATTTCATTTCATTTTTTCCTTTATATATGGGGACACCACAGTCTAGTGGTGAGAGCGTTGGATTCATTTCTGCGTGGTCCCGGGTTCGATTCCCGGCCGGTACGTCTCCAATTTTCGGCGTCCACTCAGCGTCATGAGGCAAACTGGGGAGTCACGTGAGTAAGAGACATGACGACCACTAGGTCTAGAAAACTCCCGATAGCCAGTTACGTATGAGAAGTGTGACGTCCATCAGCGATTCACTATCCGAGGAAAGAAAAGGAAGAAAGGATTGGAAAAGGAAGGAAGCTGCCTGGGACCTGTATGTTAGGTATCATCCCGACATTTGCCTGGTGCGAATGAGGAAAATCTGTCAGAATGGCTGGTCTGAAAACTCTTTTACACTTTTCCGACCGAGTGTTCCCACCGAGAATTGAACCCGGAACCGCTCGCACCAAACACGAGAGCGTTAGCGACTATGCAATGCAGGGCAGCAAATACTTCATGGATCACCACAAATTTAGACAAGGATATAGAAGGTCAATAGTTAGGAACTGAGGTCGTTGATGGAGAAGATATTAAAACCGGAAGTGGTAGAAATAAACCATTTCCGGTTTTATCTTTGAGCACTATATAGCGATCGATTTAGTGTTCTTAAAACTAGATACCATTTTCTCTCTCAACCTTTCATTCAAACCGGAAGTGGTAGAAGTAAACCATTTCCGGTTTTTGACGTTAATTGATGTAGAGTACAATTAATCACATGTATAATGAAATTCAAGACTTTCAATTTAACGTCTCACGATTATGCCCGTTAAGGGAGACGAGTGATTCCGGCAAGTGAATAATGACGGAAGAATTGGCAGAATGATAATGTGGAAAGAAACAGGAGTACCCCGAGAAAACCCACGAACATGTCCACCACATATACTTGGCGGGGTATCGAACCACGGACCCCACGTACCAGAGGTAAGCGTTCTGCTACTAAGCCACCATGCTCCACTACAGTTAAATGAAGGAAGAAATAGAGAAACTTGTTAGGAAGTAGTAGAAGAAATTACTTAAAAGGCGTGATAAAAGGAATACATGTTAGTTCCGTTTCTCATTGTGGAACTACGGTAGACTTCCGAACTATCGGGACTGAATATTGAAACCAGAAATGAGAGATATATTACTTCCAGTTTCAGTAGAGAGATGATGTAGATGGAACCTATTCTTGAGACGCTGAATCCACATGAAACATTTCTCGCGACTTATTACCGCTTTTACTGTAAGGGAATCATAATTGAAACCGAGCTTCCATGGTATTAAGAAAATTTAAGGCAGAGAGATCTATCAAACCAACATCACATTTATCCAGTGTGCGTGTCTTTTAACTCCTTTTGTTTCACCATTAAGACGTCCATCAGTCTCGTTTCCACTTTCTCACATTTTTCAGAGTATTGCAAGAATCAAAGAAAAAAGATTTCTTTGCATACTTCTCTATTAACTACAAAATGCTACTGATGAAACTAATACTACAACGTAGCTGTATTGTTTGTTGTGAAGGAATGAGCTTGCGATGTCCTCTTGCCAAATCTCGTGTGAGAAGTTTTCCAATATTGCGAAATGTTACCAGGGTCCTTATTTTACGAAGAGCATGTTAATCGAATCGAAGTTCCACAATTGGCATCGTCGCTGCCAGCGGACTGGTCCACGTGAGAACATCAGTCAAGACCAAACACCAATTCGCTTGGTCGGTGTGCACAATAAGTCATTGTTTTTGAGATGGTCCTTAAGTTCCTGTTATGTCATATTTTAACCAACTTTAAAAAGAAGAGTAGGATAGGATTTTCAGTTTAGCGTCCCCTTCAGCAGCGAGGTTAAAAGGCGCGTAGGGATGAGGTTCTCAATTGAACCCGTTTATATGTTGTTCTGAGTATTTTCACTCTTCGACATGGTTGCACAAATTTTGACGATCTTTTGTATTATTATTTGTAAGAATATACCTTCCCGGTGGTCTCATATAATTTTCTTTAGGCTCTGATCTTCGAATCTAGACGATAAAACACTTCAACATGTTCTGGGTTAATTACAGCAAATTAACTTGCCTATAGGCAACCATATATTCTTTGGTATGATTATGGTTGCATAACAGCACAGGGTTGTATAGCAAAGTTTCTGAACACTTTCATAGTACATCGTAGTGTTTCTGTTGTTCATAACATTTTAAACAAGTGGATCACCTGTGTAAAGTTGTTCATTTTTTAAAAAAAAAGTTCTGTAATGTAGAATAAATTTCTTTTAAATAGTTATTGGCTTTTCAAATCGTCTAGTTATTTTCGGACACGCCTATCGTTCAATACATGTTATTTGATAATATGAAACATATTGACAAACTTTAGAAAGTAATATTACGCAGAAAAATCTTAGCATTATTTTTATTATTATTTCTGCAATACTTTTAATAATGTAAGTAGCTTCTTAGGAGTGAGTTCTACTCACGTTTTGACAAGTTGAGTAGATGGATAGAACGATAATGTAACATTTTACAGTGGCTATAATTTAATTTAAATATAGCCTTAAGAAGTGGAATTTCGTGGTTCCCCGGTTATATCTACGGAATATTTGAAGTATGGATTTTACGATAGAAACTGGAGTTTCCCAATGTGTCACTCAGGAGTGTACGCAATGTATGCTTCGAGTTATACCTAGAAGCGACTGAATATATCGGTGTTTGCGTGTTGAGCATTCCCTAATGATGCATGCGTGACTGGCTCACTGTTAGAAGTGTTGCCATATGCTAACTGAGGGAAGAACATGCTATGCATAAAGTAGATATGATTTCCATAAGCATTGGAATTAAATGCTAATGCTACAGCACCACAAAAGATAACAAGTTCAAGTTCATTAGTTTGTTAATGTTCAGAAAGAATTGTAGCTTCATTTCCGCTTTCTCGTTTTTCGTAATTATTAAATTACCTTCTGTCAACGATATTTCTTAACAATTATTAATAATAATATATCTGGTTAATTTAATTTTAACACCTTCTGACCGGTACAATGCATAATTGAACATAAATCATATAGTTACGTAAAAAACCATTAATGAAACCAGCACTATTGTATCCCGGGATTATTAATAACTATTGACATCGTATCTGTTTTCATGCAAGAATTTAACATTTTTCATTCAAAGGGAGTAAATATTTTCAATCTATTATTTCGCAACACACCAGAGCTTCATACATGAAATGATTTATAGGTAAAAACTAGGGATGGCAAAAATTTTCGGGAATTCGGGGAAATTTCACTTTCCGGATTTCGGAAAAATTCCGGAACTCAGAAAAACTGGAATGTAGAAATCGGAATTTAAATTGCGAAATTTTTCGGAAATCGGAATTTTCCAAATTCCGGATTATTCCAAAATCCAACATTTTTCCCAATTTTACTTTCCGAATTTCGGAAAGTAAAAATTTCAGAATTGACCATTCCTAGTAAAAACATATTTAGTTGCCGAACTGAAGTGGTTCTGGTGGGGATGCATATCTAACACACTCATATCGCATATTGCTTTTTAGTGCGTGGTATTAACCGTCCATATTGTTAAAATTGTATCGTCCCACTGAGTATTCGGTACATTGTTGTGGAATGTGCAAAATACTCAGATCTTGAACGTTTTTGGACTGCCGTAAAATCTTGTTTTGCGAGAGGGGAGTAATACGGTCTATAGTCAACATGCTCTGAGTTTTTTCGTTTTGCATTTTTCCTATTATGTGGTACTATTATTGCTATTATATTTACTTATTTTCTTGTGATATATTTTGTCATTTATTCTTTTAGCCTTCCCCGACCTCTCTTTTCATTATTTTCTTTCTTTCTATTTTGTTTTAATCTTTTTTATCGCGGTATATTTGAACTTAGCTTTTTTTTTAAAGTTTTATATTCGCTACAAGTAGTATATATGCGCGACTGTTAGACAACAATATAAACAAGCTACTACTGAACGGTGTATTTTTACATACTCAGTTCTTAAATATTCAAATAACATGTTCCGACAAAATAAAATTATCAATTATTGGTGACGAGCAACATATTTTATATTACCGTAAAAGCTAGTTTTTCCTTGGATACCCTTTGAGTATCTCATTTACCATTGTGCTGTCGATGGAATTCACGATTTTATTGTGTCTAAATTAGTTAATACAAAAAATATGACAAGTGTTGTGTTTATTATTATTATTATTATTATTATTATTATTATTATTATTATTATTATTATTATTATTATGGATTTTGATTTAAGAAAACCCATTTATAAATTTACTCTCTGGTAGTGGTAGAATTTTAATTTTTACCGATATGATGTACTTAAAGAACTGCATTTCGATGTAAATGAACTTTGATTACTGCTTCAGATTCAGACGTCAATTTGACACTAAAATTTCTTCTTTAAGTGCAGTTTCGTTGCCCGCGTATCTATAATTGAAATAAATTTGGTCATCGCATGGCATCGTTAGCCATTCTTGATTTCACATTTGATCAAAATTTTCTTCCATAAATCCTGATTCTATTCATTACGTATAACTACATTGACCTTTTCTGAAGATTTCTTGAGAAATGCATACGAGGAACACAAAGAAGTGAAAGTGAACAAATTGAATAGAAAGCTTATTATTATTTCTGCAGATTCAAACCACCGCAATATGGCTCGGAAGAAAAGCTGGCGTGATGAAGACTAAGAAGAACTGAAGTTTTATTTTCTTTCTTTTCTTTGAAAGCTTGAGTTGGCAACACCAAATGGAAGGCGCCAGCTGGTCTCTCCCTCTCATGTAATAAAGTAGTGGGTGAATGTTCTTGGAGTGTCTACAGGTGCGTTAGGATGTGGATGTGTGATACGGTTACCCTACTCGCTCTCTCTGACATACAAAATGTTTGGACAGAATCGAACCCCTGCGGCTGTGGCTGGAGATACTGTTGAATCACGTAATCGTGGACGAGTGTTTTGTTCAGATCAAAGAGATCAAAGAAGTAGAAGCCGAGATGCTCAAGAGCAAAGGTTAGTCACCTTGTAGGTCTCATTAGGCAATATGTAATATACTCTCCCTTCGCAGTATTTTAAACTTCTCTGCTAGAAAATTAGCAATTATCCTCCTGAAAATTTGGGTATACTACTGGGTGTCTCGAAAATAAGTACCACTTAAAATATTATAAATAACTACTTTGCATATCATGAGGTTTTTGTATGTGTGTGTATTATATGACGACATGGGTCGTTCAGTTTTTGTGGTAGAATGAAGACATTCCATGGGCTCAATGTGAGCGCAGCGTGAGACAATCAGTGCGGTAATCTCACTCTAACCAGACTATAGTTAATATGTCTGATGTGACCATAGCTGCCGCGTCTTCAATCCTGGTTCACAGTTCATGAAGGTCTCGTAGAAGAGGAAGCAATTAAATACGGTCCTTAATGTAACCCCATAATAATAATAATAATAATAATAATAATAATAATAATAATAATAATAATAATAATAATAATATGGAGTTATTTTCGAATTCCATCACACGGGACGCCTTTTCAGCACCGCCAACTCCATTAATAGTATTATCCTTTAGTAATATCTAAGCTTAATTTTAATTAGAGCTATTCATATTTCGAGAAGAGCGTGAAATTCGTGAATTATTATCAAAATTAATTTTTAGTTCTTCTGTATTGATTCCGTGAAATAGCGTACTTCCTGAAAATTGTCGGAGAATGACTCAGCATTACAAGTAGATAATTTATTGCGAAGACTGGTTTATCGTTAGTACAATAGCGTGACAGAAACACACCAAGTACACAGTAATTCCAAGTTTTCTGTACTATAGGAATTACATTTTTCATTAATTTAATTTTACCCATGCGAACTGTCACCGTTGTTACGGACTGGTCGCGTGCTCTTTTAGTTGACAAATGAAAATACCCTTAAGTAGAAGTAGACACAGAAGACTGCCATGTAATTAAAATGGCTTTTACGCGTTTGTCTTTGGCGCACCTGATTTCAGATTCAATTCCCGATAAGAATACAGTATTTTCTGTGTTGAATCACCAACATCGTGAGCCACTCGATTGAATAAAAGAGTAACCAAACTCTGGTCCAGAAAAGTCCGGAATAACTGTAATTGAAGCCGCTGTGCTGACCATAATAACCTAAAGCTATTTCACCAGTTATGCTTGACCTTCGTGGTCTTTAGCACTGTGGATATTAGTGTAGAGTAGTGTTCTTAAAATTCGAATAATTCATTGTTCGAACAATTTTAACAGTACTAGCTGAACATGTGCTCTCTACACAACACATCATTCATATATGAGCATGAATTTCCTTGTCATTCCTCGCAACATCTGTACATGTCCCTTTACAGACATAAGTGAAAGATGTCTTGATAAAAATCGGCAAGAGTTATCATAAAGCGGAGATTTTTTTCGGTTATTTTTTCAATATCTCGCGCCATTTGTAACATTTGAGCATACTTACTGTTGGAGTTTCTAATTTATGTATGATAAATGTTTTCTTCTTGCACGCAGTATCTAATAAGCAAATACATTATATACATAATTATAATATTAGTGATATATGGTGTTCATTGAGCAATTGTTATCCTTCGTTTTTCATTATCATTTGCCCATGAAACAAACGACTGAGAGATATGCAACCTTTGTATACAACACTAGTGTTGGAATGTATAACTCGTAGGATGTTTTTTTTTTAATTCAACACTTCCAGTGTACCCTAAAAATGTAATAACGACCATATTTTTTTTTTTTTAAATATTAAATTAGAACTGAACAATCTACACAAAATTTGGAATCAACCAGTGAAAACGGCACGTTTTTAGCACTTGTGGTTTTCGAGTTTTCATTGTCGAAAGGATTGGGGACAAACATATAAACTTAGCATTTTAATATACTAGCTGAACCTGCGCTCGTTACACAGCGTCTCATTCATACATGAGCATGAAACTCCTTGTATTCCTCACATCTGTACATGTCCCTTGGCAGACACAAGTGAAAGAAGTCTTGGTAAAAATCGACAAGAGATACGTTAAAGGGGAGATTTTTTTCGATTATTTTTTCTCAATATTTCGCACCGTTTGCAACATTTGAGCCTACTTCCAGTTGTGGAGTTTTTGATTCCTGTATGATCTGTGTTTTCTTTCTTTTTGCATGTAGTATGTAATAAGCAAATGCATAAACTAAGTAACTCTATGGCCTATGGAACCCGGAGGTTCAATGCCGCGTTCACAAAAGCTCTCCACTGACTTCTGTCCTTAGCCAATTGGATCCAGTTTCTACTTTGTATTCCTATTTCTGCGAGATCCATCTTAATATTGTCCTCCCATCTTCGCCTACGTCTTCCTAATGGTCGTTTTCCGGCTGGTCTTCCAGTTAAGATTTTGAAAGCGTTCGTTCTTTCTTCCATCCTGGCTACATGACCTGCCCACCTGAGCCTCGTAGATTTGATGACCCTAACTATGTTGGATAAACCGTATAAATTATGTAGTTCCTCGTTATGAAGATTCCGCCATTCCCTATTCCCGTTTCTCTTGGGTCCGAATATTCGTCTCAGGATCTCGTTTTCAAATACTTTCAATCTATGTTCTTCGTTCCGATTAAGAGACCATGTTTCGCAACCATACAGAACAACAGACATGATTATCGTTTTGTACATTTTAAAATAAGCTAATACATTACACACACAATCAATGATAATGTAAGTTATATATGGTGTTCATTGGGCAAAACACTCCAAACAATAAAGATTCAACTTAGACTGGAGAAATGGTTATCCTTCGTTTTTCATTATAATTTAGCCATGAAACAAACACCTGAGAGAGATGTAGCCCCTATATACGATTGTATGTATGGTGTTGGAAAGTATAATAGGTAGGATATGATGCTTTAGTTTTTTTTTTTTTTTTTTTAATTTCAACACCTCCAATGTACCCGTAAAAATGTAATAAATAAATAATGGCCATGTTTTTTTCTAAATATTGAGTTAAAACTGAACAATCTAGGCAAAATTTGCAATCGATCAGTGAAAACGTAATCTTTCTAGAGCCTGTGGTTTCCGATATTTCACTGTCGAAAGGATTTGCCACAAACATATGAACGTCCACAAACGTATAGTTTAGAAAACTCCAGAGATGGCAGCACAATTCATTTGCATTTATTTCGGAGAAAGCTTATTAAAATGCAAAGGTTTTGAACAATAATTTAAAAGGATAAACTTTGTGAAAAATATCTCTTTAAGTAATTTATTTAAAGTACAACTTTTTAAAAATATTTGTCTTTGTTATAAACGTGAAATCACAAATAACCTTAAATCAAAGGTTTGAAAGCTAAAGTTATAGGTTGGAGTTCAGTCGCTCTTAATAGTACCCGCAATCGCTTTTAGTAGTACCCGCAGTCGCTATTAATAGTATCATTCCTCGCAACATCTGTACGTGTCTCTTTACAGACACAAGTGAAACACGTCTTGATAAAAATCGGTAAGGAATACCATAATAGGAAAAGTATTTCGATTATATTTTCAATATTTTGCACCATTTGCAAGATTTGAGCCTACTTCCGGTTGAAGTTTCTAATTCATGTATGACCATGTGCTTTCTTTCTTCTAGAATGCAATATGTAATAAGCGAATACATTACACATTAAATTAATTATAATGTCATGATATATATGGTGTTTATTGGGCAAAACACTTCAAACAATAAAGATTCATCTTAGATTGGAGAAATGATTATCATTCGTTTGCCATTATCAGTTGCCCATGAAACAAACGTCTGAGAGATATGCAACCTCTGTATTCAACTGTTGTGTTGTAATGTATAACTCGTAGGATATGATTTTTTTTTAATCAGCCCTTCCAGTGTACTCCTAAAAATGTAATAAAAAAATAACGACTGTTTTTTAAATATTCAATTAGAACTGGACAATTACACAACATTTGGAATCGACCAGTGAAAACGACACGAGTAAAGGATAGGAGAGTCACATGGGAAGTGAATTGCTATGATAGATGTTTATTGAGTTTGTAGCAAAGTAGTAGTAACACGATATCAAGTGGGAATACTTTTTTTTTTTTAATAAATCATATCCGTCCGAGTACACCTCATTGCGTCTCTTGAGGCCTTTGAAGTTGCCAGCATGCGATAGGTTATGCCATTCAGATTTAAGCAATTCGCCTGTAATGTCCGTCAACCCGCTATATATAGCTTCTCTACTGGTTGCCTAACACCGTAGTTTCGGCCTGCAACAATTTAATCTTATGAGCTCAAAACGGGGCGTAAAATGTTGAACAATAACGACACGGTTTTTGAAAATTTGAATAAGAACTGAACAATCTACACGAAATTTGGAATCGATCAGCGAAAACTGCACGTTTCTAGCAGTTGTGGTTTTCAAGATCTCATTGTCGAAAGGACTGGAGACAAACATATAAACCTTGCATTTTAATGTATAGACTAGCTAAACCTGCGCTCTCTACACATCACATCATTCGCATATGAGCATAAATCTCCCACTCATTCCTCACACCTGTACATGTTCCTTTACAGACACAAGTGAAACACGTCTTGATAATAATAATAATAATAATAATAATAATAATAATAATAATAATAATAATAATAATAATAATAATAAACGGAAAGGGATATCATAAAAGGAAGATTTTTTCTCAATATTTCGCACTGTTTGCAAGATTCGAGCCTACTTCCGCTTGGAGTTTCTAATTCATGTATGACCAGTGTTTTCTTTCTTCTTGCATGCAGTATGTAATAAGCAAATACATAACATACACAATTAATTATAATGTCATTTATATATGGTGTTTATTGGGCAAAACAGTCCAAAAATAAAGATTCATCTTAGACTGGAGGAATGGTTATCCTACCTTTTTCATTATTATTTGGCCATGAAAAACGCCTTTGACATATGCAATCCCTATATACAGTTATGTTGTGTTGGAATGTATAACTCGTAGGATACGATGCTTTAGTTTTTTCTTTAATTTCAACACATCCACTGTACCCGTAAAAGTGTAATAAAGAAATAACGGCCACGTTTTATAAATATTCAATTAGAACTGGGCAATCTATGCAAAATTTCGAATCAATCAGTGAAAACGTCATCTTTCTAGAGCCTGTAGTTCCCGAGATCTCTTTGTCGAAAGGATTGGCCACAAACATATAAACGTCCACAACCTTATAGTTTAAAAGAACTCCAAAGATGGCAGCACAATTCATTTGCATTGATTTTGTGGAAGACATTAAAATAAAATGGTTTTGAACAATACTTTTGAAAATTAAACGTTATGAAAAAATCTATTTAAAGTACACATGCTTTAAAACGTTATTTGTCTTTGTTGAATGTGTAATCACAAATAACCGTAAATGAAAAGTTTGACATCATACTATATATATATACTAGCATCAACTATCCGCTTCGCTGGGTTAAATTAAGAAATAATAGTAATATGTTTCGCTAGTCAGTCACTTTTTACTATTATTAAAGCACTCCTTGATATTGGTCATTTTCGATGATTTTTATATATCCTCGCTCCTCCCCATGTTGCGGGCCACGGCATCTGAAGTGTCATTGTTCATCTCAGCGACTCCGAAAAGTATGAATTCGACACTGATATTGGTCATTTTGATGATGTATACCCTTCCCCTCCCACAATTTTTTGTGGGGCTGAATTTGGATTTAAATGGCATCAGAAGTGTCACTGTTCATCTCAGCGACCTCAAAAACTATAGATTGTTCTTTTAAAATTTAGTTTGATCTCGTAAGTTACATAGCTGAAAAAAAGGAAATCAAACTAAAATTTAAAAGACGATCGAATAAATAATGACAAAAGGTTTAAAATTTCTCTCCTGGAAAAAATTAAGAAAATGAGATACGCCCTTTTGTCTCGAGAGGGACGATATGTTTGAAATGGAATGTTGTCTAACGCAAAATAAAGCGTTTGTTATAGTCGTAGTTTTTGTATAGATCCCTCAAGAGTAAGATGATAGACACATGTTCTAAATGCATGTTTGCAATTTTCTCTCAGAGTTGGAACATTACGCTTGTACGTTAGTTTCTAAAATGTTAATGATAAATGTAACATTTGCTAATGCTGTATTAGTAAGTTACAAATTTCTCCTCCCTGCTCTCCGTACATTGTAGTCATAATTTATCTACTGTAATCTTTCATCTTTTCTGATTCAAAATTGTACGAGAAATAAAGTGTTCTTGTGTAACATCATTTACAAGTTAACAAGAAACTCGGTTGATAATTCTACGAAAGAGCAGAACTTCTCAGAATTAAACTAGCATGATAGCTCTTTTCGAATATGAGTGGGGAGAGAGTATCGTGTTCCTGAAGCAGTAAGTTGACAATTTATTTGTCAAGTTTTCTTGTAAAGTAACTTGTTTTCCATGAATTTGACAATTTGTTTCGTTTGTGACAACACTGTCTTTTCATGAACCTCAACTAGAACAAAGTAAATTGTTTTAATAATCTGGAGAATGTTTTCTTCGTGTATCTAGCGATGGCTGTTTTAGACTGAGTCTATATTTAAGCATCATCTGTGAATAAATGAATGTTATTTGAGCAAATGCAATGCTCTTCCCTGAAACAGTATTATCTGCAGAAGCTGTTAAGTCAGATTCTGCGTAATGTGCGTGCTGCGCTGTTTTCATTATGCAGTGAAGGGGTTACTAACCCAGAGATCCATTAACCTGTATTATCTCCACGTTTTGCGTGGAGTTGCGTGAAGTGAGTGTAGTCTAGGGATTTCTACTATATCATGCTATTGTTATGGTTCTCACGTTATCGCAAAAGGATTTTTTTTTTAAATGTCTATGCTTTGTAGGGTATAATGATTGCATCAGAACTTAGAGCAGATTTATGTCCAGCTATAAAAATAATGATTGTATGTTGTAGATAATGGTAAGTCTGTTGGACAATGCAGCTAGCTAGCTATAAATCTTGTAAAGGGGCCGCGGTGACTCAGTGGTAGAGCGTTCACCCGTTGTGCTTGGGGTCCCGGATTCGACCCCGTGGACAAACAATGTACGTGGGTTTCCTCGGGGTTCTCCCGTTTCCTCCCACTTTCTTCATTTCATTATTTCATTCATTACTCATCATCACAGTCTCCTTTAGCCTAACCGACATAACTGTGGGACGTAAAACTCAAAGATTTCATTTCATTTATAAATCTTGTAATACGCCAAATGACTAATGGACGTGATCTCTTCACGCGTGGCCCCTAATTTGATTCCGGAAAGGGTACTTGTCTCGAATACCAGCTCGAGCAGTGATTCGGATCGAGTTTTAAGCATGATATTCCGTCTTATATAGGTGCTGAAAGTTAAATTCCAGTCAATCAAATTTGTTAATATGATAGAATATTCACTTTGTGGTGAACAATATGAACTTCGGAAAAGTCTCTACTATAGCGGAGGGTCTTATGGTATATTGAGGCACTGTCTATCTGTTAAAATTAACAGAACAAAGGTTTCGTAATTTCTCTTTAAAAAGATTCAGTATTCATTTTATTTGAAATTGTACGGGAGATCCTTTTTTCTCAATCTCCGTTAAGCCACAGAGGAACCACGTGAAGTGGCGAAACGCAGATTAGTCGTCTGTTCATTGGAGATCGTACATCCTTTATACCAAATGACAAAGACTCTGGTGTTCCAGTCGTTGTGGAGCTCCTTCGTGGCTAAACGGTTAGCGTGCGCGCCTTTGGCGTGGGAGATCCGGATTCGGTTCCCGGCAGGAGCTTATGTAGTTCAGATCCCACGTTAATCAGTAGGTCCCGTCTCATATAGCCTCGCTGTTGAACGGGACGTTAAAATCAATCAAGTCCAATCATTGTGGAGAGTAGTCAGCGTGAAACATATTCAAGCTCCCACCAAGTGTGAACTACATGTAATTCGATTTCTGAAGGTGGAAGGGCGCAATACAGCTGCCTTTCATCTTCGGGTGATTAAGGATTATGGCAGGGCCTTTATAAGTGATTGCTGAGTGCGCAGTTGTTACTGAGAAGCCAAATCCAGAGCTGGATATCTGTGGCGGAAGATGACATTGATGAACGCATGAATCTTGTAGTTCCGGAAGTGGATAAAATATTGTTTTTAAACTGTCTGATCTTGGAGTTTCAGGAAAATGGAAAAATCGAATTAAATAACGTAGTTCACACTTCGCGGGCGCTTCGATTACTTTCGATAGGGTGATATTTGTTAATACTGCTGCAACTATAAGAACCAATTTATTCTCGATTTTTATATGTACCCTGCATCTTTTTGGCATATCTGCTACATAATTAGATCAATGATACGTTCGTTAAAAAAGTGCAAAAAAAAGTTGAGAAATTAAAATAATATTTGGGGTCCCTAGAAGACTCCAGCTTGGCAAACAACGTTGACGATTTAGGCTTGGTGCGTTAAGGGTTAACAATGATCGAACACGAGAGTCTGTCTTTTGATGTTGAGGATGTGCGATCTCCAATGAACATATTTTACTAATTTGTGTTTCACCATCTTATGTGGGTCTCCTTTAGTGGCTTAACGGAGGTTGAAAAAAAAAAAAAAAAAAAAAAAGACAGCTCTTGTAAAACACTAAATATAATATTCTTGGTTAATGACAATAGTAGTACATTACTTTTGTAAATAAGTTTATTTATTTATTTTTTTGGATTGATGGAGAGAGGTGTATCTGCGTCAACAATCTAAAATTTGAAACTAAGGGTTTGTGCATGTTATTACCATCTTTGCGTCTAACACTAATAACCTTGCACTACCGTTCTACTAACCAAACGTACACAGCCGAACTAAATGAAAGTAACACAAGTTCATCTGAACACAAATTTCGTCCATCACAAGTTGTGTTGACATTTTGCCATCTGATCATAAAGCTTTCAAGCGAAGAAGTATTGCATTATTTTGAACAGCTTTGGTGTACATGCTGTAAACACACTCCATAATTTACAACAATCTTTCCTATCCTTTCTGTTTCAAACATGGAAGTTATTGTATCATTAATTCATTTTTTTTAATATATAGAAACTGATATTTTAAAGTTTATTTTCCACTTCTCTCAAACCATTAAATAAAAGCAAATTCGATGTCTCGCACGAGAATACAAGCACAACAGTGAAAATAATTTACACTATTCTTTTGTTACAATACAAGTAACTTCATTGTGAGCAACCAACAAGAACCAAGTGTAATCCACATTGTAAAATATAACTGCTATAGTAATTTAAATAATTTTTAAGTCCATAGACCCCGAGAATGTATTTCGAATCCGGACAGCGCCCGGAGATCTGCCAGACCTTTTTATGCACTAAGTTTTGAACTGTCCTTTTATTTCTGAAAATTTAAATAAGTGTTGGAAGAAGAAATATTAGACATTTTTTCAATTTGTACTCCTTTGTTTCAGCGTCTTGTGCTGGGGTACCGCTATAATATTTTGAATGCTACTTCCAGCAGAAGCGCCTTTGTAACCACACTTACATTAGAGATAGGAAAGTCCAAAGAGGGAAGAATTATTTTCAAAAGTTACAGCAACCACTTCTGAGGAAGGCGCAAACTTAGTCACACTCAGTGAACTGATAATGGCAAAGAGGGACACGAAGCTACTATCTACTTGGAGGATTTTCTAAACTTCCCTGTCGGGTGGAGAGTTCTTAATGTAGCTGAACACGTACCGAGGCAGGAAAATGGCTTGTGGCAACAGTAAGGAGAAGGGAAGAAATCCTGAAACATTGCGGAAATTAAAGTTTAATATCGCTACCATACCAGCCAAGCGATGAAGGAGATTAATGAAAGGTTGGGAGATTTTTTTTTATTGTGAAAAAACTAATACTAAATTACCATGATGGATTACTAATCTTAAGATTATGAGTTTTCAAACTCAGCAGACTTGCACGAAACGTACACGTGCTTACACTTATTAAAAATAAAAAATAAAAAGAAAAAAATCATATAGCTTGTAGACTGCTTCTATGAATTTTGTTTGGGAAATTAAAGTGAATAATGAGTATATAATATTCTGGATTTCGTTGCCCTTCCAAGCTTGTAAACTAAATAATTCGTTAGAAAAGAAACAACTATTAAAGCTAAGTACGAGGGAGGATCAGAAACTAAGGTTACAAGACCGATATTTCTGAAGTTCCTTCTGTTACACAAGAATAAGGAGTGGCAACTATGCAGTTTCAGCCACCTTCCACCTACGGCACTACTTTTAGGTAAACACAAATGGCAACTTGTTTGGAAAACTGGTCTCGTGAAGAAGTCCGTTCAGTTATTCGGTTTCTATGGGCGAAACATGTAACCGCGGCTAAAATTCACCGGCAGCTGGTAGAGGTTTACGGAGGGACTGTAATGTCTTGTCAGCATGTTGCAGAGTGATGGCGAAAGTTTCACGAAAACTTTCTTTCCTCCACGACAACGCGCACACGCATATAGCTCAGAAGACCACCACGCTAGGATATCATTGACTACCCTTCCTACATGCCGACCTCGCTCCAAGCGAATTTCACCTGTTTCCGCACTTAAGGAGCATCTAGAAGGCCATCCCTTCGCTTCAGACAAGGAGGTGAAACACTTTGTGACAAGATGGCTGAACATGCAAGGACAGGATTTGTACCAGGAGGAAAACTTCAGACTAATCCCCCGATGCGACAAGTGCCTCAGCCGATATGGAAATTGTCGAAAAATTTCCTATGTATGTACTATCTGTTGTCTGTATTAGTTGTAAGAAACAATAAATACACGTTTCATTGCAGACTTTGTAACCTTACTTTGTGATCATTCCTCGTACCTATATCCGCAAACAGCTTTGCGGGGGGAAGAAATATGTGAAAACAAACGAAAAAATACTTTTCATATTTTAAATAATGAAATTGTAAAGTTTTACGTCCCACAGATATGGTCTGTAGGCTAAAGACGTAACGGACGAACGATTATGGGAGATTTTGTAGAGTGAGAATGTGGGGCAACCCGAGAAAGTCAACGAAGACGATGGTGTCCACAACAAACTCACATGGCCTGGGATCTAACCAAGGACCTCCCTCTCACCAGAGGTGAGTACTGTCCACGTGAGCCGCCGTGTCCCCGAAATAAGTGCTCTGACATTTAGAATAAAGTATATAAGAAAGATTGATGTGCCTCAGAATTGTACTAAAATCGTTTTAAAGTGTTATATAATACCGTTGTTCTGTATTAAACGGTAAAAAATAAAAAATAAAAAGTTCGGATATGCGCTTTAAAATCCGAAGTCCAGTGTTCGAATACCCGAGGCTGGCTTCGTGACTGAGGTTTATTAAGGTCTTTCCACAGCCTCACTAAGCGAATATCTGTATGGTGCCTTTAAATCCTTGGCAGATTTCGTTGTTTTTTCTCTAAAATTTTTAACGTAACATGTTCCTTGAGTTATATGAAACACTTAGTAATTAAGATAATAGCGCGCGTTCCACATTCTTTCTTGAAGTTCGTCGCGAATTTCATGGATGTTTATCGAACAATGAAAATATCCGAAGAAAATACAGTATTTTCGGTGAAATGCTTCATTGGACTTTCGGCACACTTGACGCCTTACGTTATTGCAATGCAGGCAGAAACGCGAGTCGTCGGGTTAAACTATACGTTTCCAGTTCGCCATAATCCAGTGTCTGTGTCTTGATCAGTTAAAGACATGTTGCGGTGAAAAGTGACGCCTTTCATGATACTTGATTTCAAATGTTCATTTGGAAATTGGTTAAGACAGATTGACCTATTCTTGGACCGCAGCAAGCTCTATCGCAGAGTTTCCTGACCATAGATGTTCATTTTAGTCTGACCTCACTCACCTTCGTACTCGCAGTGGCAGTTGACTCTCGCCCTTGCAGTATCAGTTGGCCCTCGCTTGCCCTCACGCTGGAAACTTGTCCTCGCCTTCGCAGTGGACGAAGAGAGTTGTCCGTCGCCTTCGCAGTGGACAAAGAGAGTTGTCGTCGCCTTCGCAGTGGACAAAGAGAGTTGTCCGTCGCCTTCACAATAGACGAAGAGAGTTGTCCGTGGCCTTCGCAGTGGCAGTTGGTCCTCGCCCTGGCGAAGGCAATTGTCCATCGTCCTCGCAGTGGCAGTTAGTCCTCGCCCTCATATCATTGTGGGCGAGGAAAATTGAGGGTGAGGATGCCTTCGAGTGGCCATCCTCGCGAGGATGAACATCTCTGGATGCGGCACGGTGGGATATCGCGTGGTAGCATCGGGAGTTTCGCAAGCTGTTTGTTACAAATTCAGAATCTTAAACAAATGAAGAATTTGTGATAAATAATACTAAATGTCCTTGTTTTCATTCAATACTTTAGCGCATTTCTACAATAATATTCAGTGGTAGTACAAGATATCTCTGTTCTTAATATTGAACGCGACTGTGTGACTATATAAGTCTTTCTTACGCCATTTTGCATTAACATGAGTGTAAGACCATTCCTTTTAGACACATTGGACAGTCGGCCAACTTGGTGCTCTGATACACCAACTAATCGGTGAACTTCATTTACTGGGTGCTCGTGGGCATGCCGAAGGACAATGTTTTTTTTTTTTTTTTTTCATTCATTTTCTCTGAGTTAACTGCAACCAACATGGACAGGGAGTAGTGGTCATTTAGTCATGTGCTACCAGCGAAGCGCTACCTTACAATAAGCGAAATGGATCAACGTTTTATTTTTGGCCAATGTGTGTTTAATGTATGTTTTTTTTAAATAATGAATAAATATGGTTTTAATATTGGCTGTATCTCACATGCTATGCACAACTGTAGTCTTATACTAAAAATTCTGAACTCTCAGTGTAATTTTATAACTGTCCACGTAATAGTGGTTTGTTTAAATAACGTGGGAGATGTGTGTGTGTGTGTTTTAGATATAAGCATTTAAGAAAAAGAAAAAAAAAAACGCAGAAAGACAGAAGCAGCATATGAGGGAAGGTCTCTGCAAATATCTTGTGTCGTGTTGGAAATAAATGTGAGGGACTTGAAAGAGGCTTTTCGTATGGCTGCTTCTGAAAGCTGTTGCGTCTGAGTGTATATTGATCCTCCAGGGAGTTCCAGAGTCGTGTCTTTTGTACGGCAACACGTGCCTCAGATCTCTTCTCAGAAGCAGTGGGGCTTGAAAAATCGCAGTCACTGTTCGCTATCACTGTTTCTTTGAGTCTTCAACTCGCAAAGTTTTTCCTTTTCTCTTTTCGTTGACTGCGTTTTGATTTTCTTGGAATATCTATTCACCCAAACTCCGCAGTAAGAAAGAATGAAAATTATAAATGCCAAAGTTTTAATTTAGTTTTAATAATTCTTTAGAAATTGCCAAAAATACGTTGTTCGGAGAAAATGTTCTTTAAAATGTATTGTTCAGTCAAATATAAACCACATTTTCATATGTTAAAACGTTAATTCCATTAATATACTTTAAAATAACATTGAATCATTCTTCGTAGTATTAGGTGACATATATATATATATATATAAAATATCGTTTCGTGGACTTTATTTTTCTAGGTACAGAGAGAATCAGAAGGGATACGAAGTAAATTTCATAGAATTGTCAGCCTTTCTAAAATATGGAAAATGTTTCTTTCCCACCCAGAATAGAAAGAAATGACCAACAAATGATAGAAAAATCTGGACTGAATGCGAAATGTTCTAAACCTTCTAAAGCCAGTATGCCAGTTTCTCTCGCATTACATCAGTTGTAAGAAATGCTGCACGAAACCTACCTTAGTACCTCAAGCTAAAGAAAGTTGCAGGGTTATACTCTGGAGACCTTGATGACTGCGGTGAATATACAAAATGCACATTCAGCATAACTTGCTGCACAATAACATTATCCTACTGAAAGATTCGAGAATAATAATTTAATGATATTTTGAGCTTTTAAGTTTCGTTTTATTTACACGTAATAACACATTTATGTGAAAATACGAGGGCTGGATAAAGAGTACTGTCAACGCTGTCACCACATCCTATTTATATAAATGGCAAACATCTCAGTGCGTCACTCTAATTTGAAATAATAGAGTCACGCTGATAGATGTCATTACGTGCGCGATCGCGTGCCCACCTGATGCTAATAGATGTCACTAATGTAGAAGCAACTTACACATAAGTGTGTTGCATGTGTTGTATCACGTGCTAGGTTGCCGCAAAATCGCATAATGTGGGTGCTTCATCACATTAAAGGGGTTCAAAAGTTGATACGATACTTCGTGCAAATGAACGTTTGGAGTGTTACAAAGCAGAAGGATGTGCTACTGCATGACAGTGCTTGTTGTCACAATGCTGTTGTTGTGGGGCACTTTCTTCAAGGGAGGGAATGAGAGATCCTTTTATATCCTACTTTGTGCAAGTAAATATTTGGAGCTTTATGAAGTGGAAGGACATGATGATGTATAACAATGCCTATTGTTGCAATGCTATTATTGTGGGGGACTTTCTCCAAACGGTGGAAACGCAAGATTCTTTTAACATCCCCCATACTCTCCATATGAGCCCCTGTGACTGATATCTTCAAGTAGCTAAGGGAAGACAACGCTTTTCTCACCAGACACCATTCTGCATGCGATAGGGCTCTGTTGTGAACATCAATAAAAACAGAAATGGGACTGCTGCTAGTATCAGGTGTTTTCCAGTGGTGTTGCAGCGGGTTATAAATATAGCTGAGGATATTTGTATTGAATACATGTAATTCTGCTGTAAAGGATGTACACTCTATGGTTGTGTTGCTACACTTCCTTTCCAATTCTCGCAGAATTACCGATCATCAAATATTGTTGCTGGAAAGGGATTTCTGGTAGCTTCTGCTCTATATCCTTTTGTTATTAGAGGGATCCATACTCATATTTTATTTAGAAAGTAACTGAACTAATGTAATGCTGTTTTAGTGATAATAATAATAATAATAATAATAATAATAATAATAATAATAATAATAATAATAATACGTTATACAAATGAACATAATTTAACATATGTACAATAATAATAAAATTAATATTTCATTAAAATAATTAGTTTTATTTGAATGCCATTTTGGTAATGGAAGGTGTTAGTATCAGTTATGAAGAATGAAATTACACTGTTCAACAAATTTCAACTTTTTCGTTTTTACATAGATGAAAGTAGCTGTTCCTTTTAGATTTTTGGGAGCTGAACACGAAAAATAATTAAAAAAAATATATCTTTCAGCTGAGGTTTCCAAGTAAAAGGACTTCCATTGTGTACATAACGTAATGTGACATAATATTAGCGGTACGCATATAAAGCGCTTTAAAGCGCGCCATAGACGCACGCACTTGCATTACCAACATGTATGAAAGGTTTCTTTCATCATGCATCTTGAAAGAATTTTTTGTCCACACACGTACCAACATGCTGTCCAGCTTACTGAAAGTAGTTTAAGAAATGTGGAGGGCGAGGAAACGTGTGCTTTTTCTTTCTGCAACTGGACGACCTTGGCATGCGACGGAGGAGAGACTCACGTGATTTCTTCCGCTGTCGTGATTGGCGGGCGTAAATATAAAACAGCCACCTTGCATGAACGAGCCTATACACGGTAAACATGCATGCAGAATGGCTAAAATATCAAGCATGTTTTCAGAAGATTTTGAAAACTTTCAACATGAATGAACGAGGCCATACACGATCAACTTGCCTGTGGTTTTATCATTTTTCGTGCAAGTCGGGCTGTTTCTTCAGGCATGTGTTTACGTGTATGGGCCCCTTAAAGATTAGATCGTTCGTAAAAGACTTTAGTTTTTTTTCCCCGTCTGATGCAGTTCGGCAGCGCTGCTCCCTAGCGAGACCTGACCTAATCCTTCGAGTATATAATAATAGACAAGGAGTGCGTGAACTATCCATCTGGGTTTTTGTTTAGAAGAGTGTATCATCAACCTATTGTAATTGATTGTGTTTGACTCTCATTGAAATTATTTAAAGTTAAGATTATTTTATTAACGTATTATATGTGGTGCTGTTTCAGTGTTTATATTTAAGTGCATTGTAATGCACTCTACATGTAGAAATAATCCAGATAGCTTTTGTTACATCTGTGATGATGTGTTTGTAGACCAAGGAAATGTCCATTGACTCCAACAGTGAAAAAGCATACTTTTGCGTGTATTTAACTCCTATGGCCAGGGTCGTGCGTGATTAGAATATATGCGTCAAACACAGTTTAACGCACTGTTTTCGCAGACACTTCTGGAAACACGGGCGAGTTTGTTATTGTGAACCGGCAATTGGATCGCACATTCTCGTAAACGTGTTCCACTAGATCATCCGTCTGAACACTAGGCTTTTCAGTACGCCCATCATCATGAACATTTTTAACGTCCTCCCCGAAACTCGCTGCACGATTGGCTGAACTTCCTTTCACTCCTGGCACACAATTACCGATGGGTGTCAGCTGCATTCTATTCTTTGACGTTCAGAAATCATATGACAAATATCTATGTATTATGGCAACCATTTCACGTTACTGCTACTTGCTAACCCGCGTAAAAAATAGAGTTTTTTTTTTTTTTTTTTTTTTTTTTTTTTTTTTTTTTACATGCGCCTCGTACTTTTGTCTTTGTAAAAATTTCACTGTTGAACAGTGACATTTATTTGCTTGTTTACTAATGATACATTTTAATAACTTTTATATGAAGTACAAAATTAATTTTTTCAAAATTAAATTAAATTAATGTGATGAAGTGACTTGGTTGTTAGGTAAGTGATGAAGTAACTGGAGCTTTTAACAGGATGAAACACTCTCATTCGTCTTCCTAAAAGAAAAAAGCGGAGACTGGGTCAGAAGATCAAGGAGAAGGGGAAGTCAAAAGAAAAGACGGAATTGCTCTTGAAAGGAAAGGAAAGGAAATCCAGACAGAATGCAACAGCGACAGTAAGATCTGAGACTCGCACGCAATGTTCTATTGAGATTACCTTTTGCTAGGCATCTACTGCATATATATATAAATCCGGATACAGGAATAAGAAGAGTGTTCGTGACGCTGTATAAACACATTAACTGTTGTCACTTCTGCTGAAAATGCAGAAAATTACCCGTCTATGACATCTTTCATGTGCTGTCGCTTTGAATATTTCCTGAGAATACACGCTTAAATCTATTAAATCAACTCACATAGATAGCAGAAATGAGGAATTTCATAGCCTGACGTTGATAATATAATATGGGGAAAAGAAAGTAGAGGGACATAAGAAAACGCATAAAAAGTAACACTTAAGATCTTCAGTTGTACAGTCAGCGACGAAAGTTTTTCCCGTTTGATGAAATGAAATGAGTTTCGTAAATAACTTCAGAATGGAAGGACAATTTGAAAGGTTAATGAAAGTGAATGAATATGAAGGAAGTGCTGAAGGAAGAATGTGAAAAGAAACGGAAGAACCGTGAGACAATCCACATACATTACGTTGTTGTTCACCCCAAACATGCGCCTTTGGCGTGGAAGACCCGGGTTCGATTCCTGGCGGGAACTCGTGGTTCGGATCCCACGTTAATCAGTAGGTACACGTCTTATATAGCCCCGCTGCTGAACGGGACGTTAAACTCAAACTCAATTCAACTCTCATGTCTTCACATCTAACCTGAAACCCGCCATACTGGAGATCAGCGCTCTGCCACTGCGTTGTGAAGGATATACAGTTTTGGCAGTAGAGTAGTAGTTAAACAGAGATAGTGTGGGCCAATAAAAACTTGACCCATAGCCCACTGACACACCACCCAATATGACCCACGACCCACCACCTACCGTGATCCACTCTGACCTATCATCCACTCTGATCCACCATCCACCATGATCTCACGACCTCCTCTCCACTGACTAAAGAATTGTAATAAAACACGAGTGTGAAATATACTGAATTTCAACTCCTTAAGTTACACGGCTCGTGAGCAGTCGTTATTTCAGAAAAAAAAAAAGTTCCGGGGGGACACATTTAGTATTCTAGAGGGACACTGCTGGTACTATTCTATTTATTGTTACATTATAGACGAATTATTTTGGTCTCCTCCGGGAAGGGAACTCTCAGAGCTCCGGGGGGAGTTCCCCCCAAAATCATGTTTGAAAGAAATACTGCTCGTGAGATATTTTTACGCAAAAATTCGGACCTACACTCCTCCCTTAGGGTACATATGATGAAAGCGATGTGATAACATCCTAGTTGGGATTGGGGGTAACTGTATACCAAAAGTCGTTTCATTTGCTTTGACATTTATCCGTGATGATCACGCACACGTAGTTACATTCATTTTTTAAAATAATAATTCATATATTAAAAGTGATTCAAAAATATTTTTTTTTCCCCAGTAGTCAGCTCCTCTAAAAGCGCACAGGATGTGTCTCTATAGCCAAGTAGTAAGTCCTATTGCTATTATTACAATTACAAATATCAGTATCCAAAAGTGCCTGAAGTTCTTTTTCCACTAAGATATACTCATCTCAGGTAAGTAAATAGAAATAAATGAAAAAGGGAGAAAAATGGAGGCCTTGAAAGTAAAACTTAGACAAATTCACCAGTGTTCAGAAGATACTGTCTACAGTGCACTGAGCATAGTGGATCGGTGGTTGAGTGGGTCATGATGGGTAGTGGGTCGCAGTGGGTCACGTCCTGTTGGCCCATGACCCACTGACACACTCACAAATCTTGGTTCACTTGAGCCATGACCCACTGACACACTCTCAAATCTTTATCCATTTGACCCACGACCCACTGACCCACTCGAAACTTTCAAAATTGACACTAAAAGAAAACTTCTTCCTTTGATTCCATTACTACCAGATTTTCATCCGCATGCTAATATATTTAATGAAGATGAAGTAAAATAAAGTATAAACAAATGTCGAATGAAGCATTGTGAAAAGTTGGTTAGAGATTAGAAATAAATATTTGCCTATGTTGTGTAATTGCATATTCGAATAATTTGTCAAAAATTTAATGAATAGTACTAATATTAGCAGACAACCCAGTTCGGTGCATTTACTAAGACACCCTATCTCGTTTTATCGCCTGGCCGAAATAGCAAGAAAGCTGGACAAAACCCCAAAAATGAATTCCGCCACCGAAATGAACTGCTATTGTTTTTTTTTTTAGTAGCTGAATGTCCACTCGATATACAGGATGGCCCAAAAGTAGCTATACAGCCCTGCATTGATCAAGTATAACATTCTAGCTTATGGGTTTATTTGCTTCGGATGTTCCGGGCTTAAGGTATAAGTAAAAAGACATTAAGAACAAATAATAAAGAAGTTAGGTCTACCTTTTTGATAACAATTAGAAATGATATGATATACAGTGAGCAGATCAGTACGGAACTGTATATCTACTTTCAGGCCACCCAGTAAAAGAGACTTGTGTTTCATTCTGGCATCACAGGTTCTTGAAAAAAAAAAAAAAAACTGTCGAAAGTAAATGATTGGTCGTCCTTGTAAAACTGTTTTTCGTGTGGGATGGTATGACGGAATTGTTTCTCACAAATATATTAATAGTTACGAAATGTTAAATATTGGCATTGCAGAACAATAGCACATCTTGTAAAACATATGGGACACTAAATAGTAACAGTAAGTTTAGATACTTCAGAGTTCATGTTTCGATTAAGAGCAGTCCACAACTTAATTTTATTACATCAGAACAATGCATATTAAAGTAGTTGTGTTGTGTTGGAATGATTGATTCGGCTGTATCCCAGCCTAGTACATAGTGAGTTGAGAATACAAGATGGATTGACAGAAAGAAATACCGGTACCTTATAAAGAAAAATAAAATATTCAGAGTTGCATAAATAGTAGATGTCAGAACACGATTGTAAAGCACAATTTGTTCTGTGGCGATAAATGTTGAAATGGTTAGTTTGAACCTCTTACGGTTTGAACAGAGGGTTAAGGGAGAAGTCGGAACCTATTCTTGGGACAATAAATCAATTGAAAAAAAAGTCTCGATATCTCTAACCGGTTTTGCTCCGTGGAAATCAGTATTGAAACCGGAAGTAAGAGTGAATTTGAACCACATCCAGTGTAGGTCAATGTTGCGGATTGTGGTGGTATGTTCTTGAGACTCTGAATCGTTTGCGGAAAACCACTTGTCGTTATCTAATACCATTTTGTTCTGTGGCGATAAATATTGAAACCGGAAATGGTTAATTTGTACCACTTAAAATTTGAACAGAGGGTTTAAGGGAGAAGTCGGAACCTATTCTTGGGACAATGAATCAATTGCAAAAAGTCTCCTCTCGTTTTTGCTCCGTTGAAATCACCATTGAAACCGGAAACATTAAATTTGAACTACTGTCGCTTTGGGTATAGTGTTTTAGATAGTCATGGTACGTTGCATTGAGACGCTGAATCGTTTGCATAAAAACAGTTTATATCTATCTCTTATCATTTTGTTCTGTGGCGATAAACGTTAAAACCAGAAATGACTAATCTAAACCACTCTCGGTTTGAATAGAGAGTTAATGGAGGAGATGGACACTGAATCGATAGCAAGAAACCGCATCTGGATATATTTTTACGGATTTTGCTCTGATACCTGTCACCGGACGGACGGACGAAGCCGTTCTATAAGACTTCCGACACTTATTCATATCCCCGACCACTCATAAATTTGCCGTTCTTGATGGCTGTTTATGCTTAGTTCGCCTGTATGGACGAGCCAGCCCTGAAGGCAACGATATTCACTAATATATGGAACCATTATTTTTATTGGTGGTGTCCTACTTATAGAACTGTAATCAGTGGTCGAAGTGAGGCGGTATGCGGTGGTATGCAATACCGCCTCTGGTTTTTCAGTTATGAGGACATACCGTCTCTGGGTTTTCAATGATCAAGACAATATTTAAGTAGCCGGTATGTTGAGTCAAAATCATAATAAAACATACCGCCTCTGCTCTTTTTCCACTTCGAACACTGACTGTAATCAGTTTTTTTTTCTTGTTGTGAAATTTTCTAAATTCCAGAATTTTATTGAATGTCGCATGATCTATTCTCCATAAATGTTTTAAGAAAATCCAAGAATACTACTCTAAAGAGCGAGGCCCTTCCATACACGTGACCCCGTGTGGTTGCGCGGTTTGCCCTAAGCAGAAGCCACTACTGACCCGCATATACTTGGCGGTTACAGTTTTAGCTTGTACATTAAAAGATGATTTGAGATTGCTGCTTGTTATATTCAATAAAATATAAGATTTTAAAAGAAGGTACTTATTTATGCTCGCTTAAGCGTAGTGTATTCTCATTTCCATTAAGAGCCAGGCGTTGTTTTATCGACAAGAAGGAATAGTAGAGCGTGTTTATTCTTTCCTCGTAGAGAAGGATCTGACGAAAATAGAGAAAAGGAAAGAAAATGAATTGGATTTGCAGAACTTCTAAAAATAGCGAAGTTCCGCATGGGGATAAGATGGGAAATAGGCACTTGTGTGAATTTGCGTTGGTGGCCGAGTTGCGGAAAAGTCATTTGTAACTCCTCAGGCGGCTGTTAGTCGGCGTAAGTGCTTGCTGAGCTTCGTGAAGAGGAGGCGGATGTAGACAGGTGTTTAACAAAGCAGAAGTAAGCAAGCGAGAATATCTCCCGTCTACAGAATGAAGGGGAAATGTTAACACTTCAGGGATCAAAGTGATTAATATAGTTTACATTTGCGTTTTCTCCGAAGTATACAAAGTATTCTCAATAACCATAATTCTAAAAAGTATGCCCCTTTGTTGTCGAATTAGCGTGCGTGCATAATCAGTGTTCCTTTCAGAAAAAAAAATGTTCCGGGGGCCACACTTAGTATTCCGGGGAGCACGGAGCACACTGCTGGTACTATTCTATTTATTATTATGTTATAGACGTATTATTTTGATCTCCGGGGGCAGTGTCCCTCCAAAAGCACGTCTGGAAGAAACACTATGCATGATGCGTGCGTGTATTGTTCACGAGGTTTAACATCCCTTTTCAGAACCGGGACTATATGAAACTTGGACTAGTTTAAAGTGAAATCCGATCCACCGTAATGGGTTCAAATCTCAATACTCTCTCACCGGGAATCAAATCTCGGACCACATGCTCCAAAAGCGCGCCTTAACTACTAGCAGAGTTGGAATTGGTCAAATGGGTCAAGATTTGAGTGGGTTGTGCATCAACAGGACGTGACCCACTGCGACTTACCGACCCATTCTAATCAGTGCATTGTAGACAGCATCGTCTCAACACTTTTGAATTTGTCTACGTTTTACTTTCAAGGTCACCATTTTCTTCCTTTTTCACGTGTTTCTGTTTACTTACTTGAGGTGAGTATATTTAACAAAGTGAAAAAAGAACTTCAGGCACTTTTGGATATTGATATTTGTAATATTGTAATAATAGCAATAGGACTCACTACTTGACTTTCAAGAGACAGCCTGTGCATTTTTAGAGGAGCTAACTATTGGAAAAAATATATTTTTGAATCACTTGTAATATATAAATTATTATATAAAAATGGATGTAACTATGTGTGCGTGATCATCACAGCCAAATTGCAAAGCCAAATAAAATGACTTTTGATGATATATAGTTAGGCTTCAATCCCAACTGAGATGTTATGATATCGTTTTCATTATAATACATATCCTAAGGGGGAATTTGGGTCCGAATTTTATCGAAAAATTTAGTATTTCACGAGCCGTTCAACTCAGGGAGCTGAAATTCAGTATATTAACCCTTTATTAAAAATAAACAGAACGTGTCCTAGCAATTTTAAAAAGATTTTCTTTTATGGGTATTCACTTTCTATATATGAAAAATTGCTAGTGGATTGATTTAAAAAAAAAAATCGGAAACGATCGGCATTAGTTGAGAAACAATTATTTATTGAGAAACAAAAACTACATTGCTTTGGATTTTATATCCTCTGCTTTCTATTATAATAATTGCTGAAGCTTGTGTTTATTATATGGAGCGTTCAGAGCACAAGACAATCAAACCATATATTTGTGAGAAAAATAGACATAAAATTTATATTGTAAGCTTAATTAAAACATATAAATTTTAAGTTTGTACAGTATGTTTAGTTATATGGAAAATTTTACACTTTTTCCCCTTTTACGTTGATCTACTTCACCTTGATTTGAGACTTTCAAATTTCATTCTATTTTCCACTGAAAAGTAACTGTAATTCAACAAGGAAATAATTATACACGAATTAAATTGAAATTCATCCTAATTTGGCCCATGGCAAACACCATTTTATATCGTAAAGGTCAGATTCACCGGTATTATAACAGCGGTGCTTGAGCAATTGACCGTAGAAATTCAAACTCCGATTAGTCATAATTTCACAACCTTGTTTTATTGCAAGTGTTAACTCTTTAGTCAGTGGTGAGGAATGAGATTTTATGATGGGTCAGAGCTGATGACGATGGACTTGGTGGGTGATGGGTCAGAGAGTCATAGTTTTTGGTGGATGAGAGTGGGTCAAGGTGGGTGATTGGTCAGTGGCTCATGGGTGAAGTTTTCATTGACCCACGCCATCTCTGACTACTAGACCAGCGAGGAGGGCTACGTGATGCATGTAGTCAAGCGATTGATGTATTGAAAATCCGAAGATAATCGCAGCATCGTGAGTCAATTGGAAAAATGAAATTGTAGTCTTCGTCTTACGGTTCTGCCCTTTAGGCTAAAGAAGACGATTAATTAACGAAAGTGAATGATAATAAAATAATTCGTGGAATTAGAATGAGTAAAGAAACGGGAGAATCTCGAGAAAACCACGGTTACGATCTTGTCCACCCGCTACTGAAACCAGTAACAGGCAGTGGCAAGGTTATTGGAATTAACAGATATGGAACTCCAGTTTAGAAAGCGACAAACAAATAGTGACGGCTCTTGATGGAAATCACTTTTGCCCCAAGTTAAGGAGACCACCCAACCTCAATTTGTGTATACAAGAAAAAGTACTAGGCGATTCCTCTCCCAGTCTGCAATGATAAAATTACAATTTTCATCTTTTGTGTTTTCTCTCAAGAACCGACACTGAAAATAATATAATTCGATCCATTACCCACGTGACTTCACCATCTGGCAGGCTATAGTCATCGAGAACTTTAAGACTGGCATATTTAGTTTATTGCTTTTGTTTAGCTCAATGCTTAGCGCTGGTACCTATTGTGTATACCGGTATGTAGTATTGGGTTCAATACCGGATCACAGTGAAACAGTAATTTCTGTACTATTTGTTGGTATTCTGAACGTGCGTCGTAAGTCGTGCTATTAACATTTACAACTGGTATATTTAATATTAACATTAAACAGAAAGTTCTTACCCTCATCTTTAGCTAGAGTTCTGCAGTTCGATCCACGGACGCGTCCTTATCCATATATTCATCTCGTATTTTCTTACATTTCTCACATCTGTGAGTTAGTCCTGTAAAACTACCTGCATAAAAATCTGGATATTTGTATGCAAACCAAGTTTCCACCGTATTGATAACTTAATCATCATCCACAAAACACACACATCGCGTTTTTATATTGTAATGTTTTGGTAGAGTCAAATGATAGACCGGGTGTCTTTTCCCCTTCACCAAGTTTTATTACAAAATATAACAAATACAAGTGTCTGTAATTCAATCTCTCTTCCTCAATGACCAAGTGAAGGAATACTAAATGTTTTGCCGGGTGCCCCTTCCACTCATGGCAGTTTCCGGAACACTTTGGCAGGTTGTAGGTTAGACTGGGATTATAAGTTTAAGATGGATCCCTAGCCCAGTGCGACATAGGGTAAGGAAGAGGTGCTCCTAGTCCACAGCAACATAGGAAGGTAAAGGTTAGGCGATCAGTTGGTCGACTGATGCTGGGTCCCTCGGTGGTCCTCCTTTTATTTGTCCTCCTCGGGTCCTTCCGTGAGGTCCGTCTGCTTTCGGTGTTTCTCGGTGTCTTCCGTGTCGGCTTGTTGTCTCCTAGGTTGTTTATAATCATTAGCACGTGTGGAGCTGACACGTGCGTCTGTTGTGATGTGGGGATCCTTGCAATATGTTTCATAATTGGGAAAAGTAATCGGACGAAGTTGGGTCGGGTAAATATGATGTGTGGGGCAAAGGTTCGTAGCCATATCAGTGCATAAAATTGGTTTCCACTTCTCTGTATGCCAATGTATTGTCCGTTAGCCAGTGGAAGATCTAGTCTGGGGCCGGCGGGGCCTAGGCTCTCAGTTTTTGAGTGAAAAAAAAATAATTTAAGGTAGTATTTGTATATTTTTGGAAGTTTATAGTAATCTCATGATATAACTATCATAGTTTGGGGTCTGTCTTCCCCCCAGTTTTTACCTTCTAGATCCGCCATTGCCGCTAGTAGTTACAGACCTTTGAGAGCAAAAATAGCTTTTTCTCTTCACTTTGAAAGCTCTGCGTCTGAAAGAGGTATTGAACATGTAAAACATTGTGAAATAAAATCGTCTTTAGAAATTGATTAGAAATAATATAGGATTATATAGCAGCTAAATTACTATTAAGTAGAAACAAATTAGTATGTTTGATTACTGTTTTAAAACTAATCTTTTTGTGTTATTTCCAGGCTGTGCTCGCTTACATTGTCAAGGCTCGTTCTGGTGAAACCACTTGGTGCTGATCACGCTTCCATTATAATCGCCGTCAAAATGCAGGTAAAGAATAATTCTGTTACTTTTTGAAACTTAATTAACGCATTCATTTCTACTATTGTTTGCAGTTGCATTCAGTTTTTTTCATTGCATTTTTTCATTTTTTCATGACGGAATACATGCATACTATGTCATTCGAATCGTCTAATAACAATTAATTGTTCTCCCCTAACGCAGCAGCTGTATTTTTTCCTGTGAAACAAACCAATGCTTGGTCGGTATTTATAATGAATGACGATACTTTTTTTTTTCAAAAGCAGAGGGGGGGGGGGGTTGGCAGAACAGTTTCATTGAAACAAAACAAGCGTTTCCACTTTAGTATTTCACTTGCATGTAGCTCACTCAATGTTACCAACACGTGAGAGCGAAATTACGCGTGTCTTCTAAAAATTTAACATTTTGAAAGCAGCAATTATTATATATATGTAATGAAAATTAAACGCCCCGCGACTTTATACTCTTTAAGTTAAACTAGAGTTGGATGAGTAGTGAAAGGAATGTTTACGAAGTAATTGGTGGAATGAGAATAGGGAGGAAACAGGAGAACCCTGAGAAATCCATGGATATGGTGTTGCCTATCACAACTTTATATGGCCTGGGACCCAACGAGAGACCTCTCACATCAAATGTTCCATTAAGATACCGCCCCTCTCAATTAATAGAAGCGAAAAATATACATAGTTGTATACCTTTCGGGTCCTCGTCTGGACACACGAATTCGCAGTTTGGAAACGTCACAGATAAAGAACTGTACAGTAAATTTATCAATCAATCAAACAGTTACATCGATTCTTTCCAGATGTCAGTTATTGAGATTTTTGTTGTGGTTAGAATTTTTTGTAAACATAAATGTAATACTTATTTTTTTTCTCGTTTTTTCAGCTGTGCCATGACGAAACTTGATTTATTTAATACTTATATTTTATTACAACCGGAGCTGGGGGGATAAAAATATAAGTACCGTAAAATTGTTAATGAATATATATATATATATATATATATATATATATATATATATATATATATATATATATATATATATATATATATATATATATAATATTAATTACACGTGAACAAGTTGAAAATTAATTTTATGAACAAATGAAAAATTTGGTTTGTAATGTATAGTACATGTAATAACACTGAAACCGAGAGAATCAAACATGAGTATTCGAGCTCGAGTAATTGACATCATTAATCCATTATAAAAGTCTGCAGTAATTCTGTAGAGTTGATACAAGGTATGTGAGAGAAGTAATGAGACTGGCAACACTGCGGGCGATCTGGCAACGTTGTGTCTACCGGCCTGTGCTAGATCGGTTTGTTTATCTCTTCCGCTTCCTCAGTCGGAGTTACAACTTCGTACAGCTAACACAATTTTTGACAGCGCCATCAGTGAAGTTATGTTTTTGTTGTGTGTTACAGAAATGGAGCATCGGAATTTACAGCAACGTTGTACAATAAAGTTTTGTGTTGAACTTGGTGAATCCGCGAGTGTGACTTTTGAAAAGTTGAAACAGGCCTATGGGGAACATTGCTTATCAAGAGCACCAGTTTTCCGCTGGCACAAATCATTTTTGGAAGGCCGAAAACACGTTGAAGATGAACCTCGCTCAGGGAGACCTTCAACTTCAAAAACTGACGAAAACGTTGAACGTGTGAGGGCACTTGTGAGATCAAACCGTCGTTTAACAATAAGGATGATGTGTGAACAGATAAATTTAAACACTTTCACCGTACATCAAATTTTGACAGACGATTTGAACATGCGAAAGATTTGTGCCGAAAAACCTCACAACTGAACAGAAGGACAATCGAAAAAACGTGTGCGTTGATCATCTTGAGAGGATTGCCAATGACCAAGAATTCTTCAATTGTGTGATCACAGGGTATGAATCCTGGATATTTGAGTACGATCCTGAAACAAAGTGGCAAAGCGAAGAGTGGCACACTCCGTCATCTTCTCGGCTAAGAAATGTCGAATGAGCAAATCAAAGATCAAGACGATGCTGATTTGTTTTTTTTTCGACGGTAAGGATATCGTGCACAAAGAATTTGTGCCACCAGGATAAACTGTCACCCAAGTGTATAAAAGTGTCCTTGAAAGGCTAAGAAAAAGAGTGATTCGTGTGAGACCAGACATTGCAGACAAGTGGATGCTTCATCATGACAATGCCCCGTGTCACACGGCCATTTCCATCAGTGAATTTTTGACCTCAAAACGCATTACTGTTGTTCTTCAACCCCCCTATTCACCTGATTTGAGTCCTTGTGACTTTTTCCTTTTACCGAACTTGAAACATGTCCTACAAGGACGTCATTTTGAAACTCTGGAGAACATTCAAAAGACTGTGACCGACCAGTTAAAAGCCATACCAGTTGAAGACTTCCAGCGCTACTACCAAGAGTGGGAACAACGACTCCGCCGGTGTATAGCTGCCCAAGATAACTAGATTGTTGTTTGAAAACAGAAAAACTTTAGTTAGTACAAAATCATTCTCATTACTTTTCTAACACACCACGTACTTCAGTTGCTTCCGGGTCATCGGGTTTCTCCGCGTCAGCGGATGTGAGAAGCGAGACCCGGATGTCGCGAACAAAGTCGTAGCCCAAGTGATCTGTGACATCATTACATGTTACGCAAAGAAGGTGATTTATTTCTGTTGCACATAATAAGTTGCTTACACTACAATAAGCGAACCCTCTGCGTCCAGAAAACAATGACCATCGTGACTCACTGTTTATTGAGTATATGGAAATCCCTCAGGGTCAAACAATTAATGAGAATGAAAAGTTGTGAAACATTAAAGATATTGCATCTGAGAAGTTGCGTCTGATAATATATCTGATTATTCTTCACGATGATGCCCTGCTTCATGTTACTATTTCCACACAGCACTTGTTTCAGGTGTTTGGAGTGGCAGAGTTGGGGTATCCGGCCTACAACCACGATTCCACTCTCAGCAATTACTGTCTTTTTACATGATTAAACGTATTTTGGAGAGGAAAGCGCTTTGCTAATGACATAGAGCTCTAATGGTAACAACATTTCTGAGTTGTGTGGCTGCAAAAACTGTAATACGAGGCCATCCGGAAAGTGGTACCCGTTTGTGCAATAAAGACAAAGTAGTACATATTAACAAATATACACATTTTTATTGGAAAGAGCATACTTTACACTACTTCTCCACATAATCACCAAGCAAATTGAGGCATTTGTCATACTGTGTTACGAGTTTTTGTATTCCAGCGTCATAGTCCTCCGCCGCCAGCGTATTGAGATACGTAGTCACGCCTCGTTTAAGTTCTTCATCGCTGTCAAATCTTTTTCTCGCCAGAAAGTCTTTAAGCTTCGTAAAGAGATGAAAATGTTCACAGAGTTCATCAATTGTGACGCGGCGATCGTTCCTCACGCATTCGTCTACTGACCTCAGTAGTTCGTCTGTAATGACAGATGGTCTCCCTGAACGCTCCTCGTCGTGTGTACTCCCCCTCCCCAGGTTGAAGTTGCGACACCAGCGCCGAATAGACGACTCGTCCATCACATTGTCTCCATACACCTCCTTTAATTGGCGATAATTTCACAAGGTCGAACGCTTCGTGCAATTAAGAAATTTAATCACGGCCCTCACTTCACAACTGGCGGGGTTCTCAATTCGTTTAATCATTATAAACGAGCACAGACACAACACAGGCACTGCTAGCGTCACGCAACCTCGCACAGAGCAGGCAAAGCCACTGACGCGGTCTGACCTTGCCCCGCGGCTGCCCGAGTCGTCAGCGCTTCATGCGGCGCAAACGGGTACCACTTTCCGGATGGCCCTCGTAGGATACAAAAAGCTTGTCTCCCGATTGCTAAGTGCTAGAGCTAGAATATTATTGATTCCTATACAGAATTGTAGCCTAATAAAACGGTTTTCTTCAAGTTCCTTTTTCCCTTTTATTTTACAAAGGTGTAGACGTATGTTCTTTGTGGACGTGCCTCGTAGATCTTGTTCAACTTCCAAATTTTCATTTCTCTTGTCGCTGTTTCAGTGTAAACTGACGTTTTAGTTGTACCTGAACTTGCTAATATATAGTGTGTGAGTGAGCTCGACAGAATGATGATTATAACTTCGTTACAAATTATTAATATATTAATTTGACGAAATGTTCGACTAGAAACAATCTTACATTTTTTTTTAATTCTAATTTTGTATTATTGTATTGTATTAGAATAGAACCTGGAGAAGAAACTGTAAAATTACTTTTTATTGGGTAATATTTTAGAAACGTGAGTGTATGTGGGACTGGTGCGAAAGGTCACTAGTTCGATTTTGGATTGTGTCAACTTGCGGGAGGCGCGTTGGCTTTATTCCATAATATCATTGATAACTGTAATATGTCGTATGTCAACAATCATGTGCAGTTTTTCACATCAAAATTGGAGCAGCAGTCTCGTGGAATACGTTGCACCAGTGGAGCATTCTTTCCGCACTATGATTGCAACATTGTAGCCACACTGGAATATGAGATCAGTAAAGTCAAGCAGTGTCCGTTCTGGTCAGAGAAAAGATGAGTGACCGTTCTTTCTCAATAGTAGTGTTGATATTGCGGCATCCACCCAGCGTCGTGAGGACAGTCGAGGACCTACTTACAAAAAACAGCATTTAGGACGAGGGGAGACGGTGTGCTGACCACATATCACTCCAAAGGCATGAGTGCTACAAGCTGGCAGGTAGACCCTATTCGCTGTTGCACAAGGAGTTTTAGTTCCGCATTGTTACACTACAGGCATTTCAAAGGACTTTGGATTTGGTTACAGCAACATACTTCCTTGCTATCCTGAAAACTTGGGATACAACGTTAAATTCTTTTGTTATCATTCACTTGCATTCATAACCCTCTTCCCCATATCTGCTTTCTAGCCTGTGCGATTTTGGTGCACAGAGTCCCAGGTTCGATTCTCGGTGGAAGAGCATTGAACTCATTACGGAGTTTGGGATTCTACCTTAAATTGAGGTCCACGACTCCTATAACCTAGGTACGTGGAAGGGACACGAAACTCCAAGCAATTAATTCATTAAAAATTTTGCATTCTTCAGCCTTCTGTAGCCTCTCAATGGAATTATTTTCTCAACAACCGAAACTTCTTTCTTCTTTAGTTTAAAATTGTGTACTAATGTACATGTACCATTATATCTACAAAATATGTGTAAGCGAATTTAGCATGTTCCTCTCACTAAATTTTGTAAGAAAGTCTTGTTCCATTGGCAACACTGGTTGGTTATATGAGTTCCCCCTTTTTTGTTTCATTATATATTGAAAACAAAAGCGTCTGACAGACAGGTGATTTTTATATTGATCGCTTCTCGTTTTTCTTCGTCCTGTAAGGTGTTAATCAGACATTTTATCCGTGAAATATTCCATTGTGTTGATGCAGCTGCCCATATTCACAGGACGTCTATGAATGTTATGATAACATAAAACATAGAATTATTATTCTCTGCAGAGAGAAGGGGGACGGTTGATTGAACTCTGTCCTTTTAATTATCTTCCAGTGAAGGGTCAAAAAACGTATGTTTTAGAAAGGGATACGGTATACAGAACTATGTTGTATAGGGTTTTCATAAAGTATGGACGGATTTAATTCGCTTATAATTTACATAAAAATGCTCATATTGAAATCAAATAAAGTGCAAACGGTAGCGAAAGGATTAAAAAAGGATTAAATTTTTACCTGTAATCTGCACCAGCTCAGTTCATTCACCGCCACACCTCCAACTGGGCGCCATTTACGTCCACTTCTGTGGGCTGTTGATGATGCTTTCCCTTACCCTGCTCACTGTTGCAGGCGATGTTGGCGGCCTCCCACTTCGAGGACGGTCCAGGACGCTTCCTGTCTTCAAGAACTTAGCATGCCACTTTCGGATTGCACTCTCAGTCGGTGCCGGCTTTTTTAACTCTTTGGTGAACTTTCGACACACCAGTATTGGTGATTTTAGATCTGCGTACCACAGAACACATTGCACTTTCTCTTTCACCGACGCCATCTTTGATACGGTAACAGTGTTGCCAACTAAAAATTTAATCCTTCCGCTGCCGTTTGCACTTTATTTGATTTCATTATGAGCATTTTTATGAAAATTATAAGCAAATTAAATCCGTCCAGACTTTATGAAAACCCTGTATTACGAGAGTATGTTCGTAAATTTGATTTTTTTAAAGGAGCTTGGTTGACTAAAACTCTTCTATATATTTACTCTCTCCGTGTAGCTAGATGTCTGTCGCTTGGTGAAAAAGTAAATCTCGTAATGAAATCTTTTAAATTTTACGTCCCACGCTTTTGCCAGCTAAAGTAAAGGAGACTGTGATGATGAGAAATGAATGAAAGGGTGTAATGAAGAAAGTGAAAGGAAACAGGAGAACCCCGAGAAAAGTTACGCATACGGTGTTTGTCCATCACAAAGCTAACTTGGCGCGAGCTAGGATAGAACCAAGGACCTATGCACCAGAATTGAACGCTCTACCACTGAGCCACCGCGGCCCCAGTAAATCTCGGTAACTACTTGATATGTCAGGATGAAGAGGATCAAAAGTTGGAATCTAGTTCGTTGGTACAGATGATATTCAAACCAGAAGTTGTAGCGGGCGACCGAAACGTCGCGCACATCAAAATAATAATAAAACCAAATGACATTAAGTAATATTACTCAATACTATTTAATATAGTATTATAGATTTTCACAGCACATATACGAGGGGCGTTCAGTATGCTCTAATACTGACCCCCTTCCCCCTCATGTAGGATCATGATTTTAACAAGTGTAGAAAGTAGACATCTTATGATGACTTTATGCCGCAGTGCAAGTTATTTGACCATGTACTTTCCTTTTTGCAGGTGTTTGCAGTAGAGCATCTGTAAGAACTCTGTGAAAATGGAAAATAGTGAGGTTCGTGCGGTCATCAAGTACCTGCAATTGAAAAACTTACAGCCAAGGGAAGTTCATGACGACTTGGTACAAACATTAGGACAATCTGCTCCATCATATCGTACAGTTGCGAGATGGTGCCGTGAGTTCAGATGTGGCAGACAATCATGTGAAGATGACCGCACGAACCTCACTATTTTCCATTTTCACAGAGTTCTTAGAAATGCTCTACTGCAAACACCTGCAAAGAAGAAAGTACATGGTTAAATAACTTGCACTGCGGCATAAAGTCATCATAAGATGTCTACTTTCTACACATGTTAAAATCATGATCCTACATGAGGGGGAAGGGGGACAGTATTAGAGCATACTGAACGCCCCTCGTATGTTTTCACAACATATGAACTCTTGCTAACGTATAACATATGCTCAAAATGGCTGCACTATTTAGTAATGCAAGTACGAACTTATAATAATAATAATAATAATAATAATAATAATAATAATAATAATAATTATTATTATTATTATTATTATTATTATTATTATTATTATTATTATTATTATTATTATTATTATTATTATTATTATTATTATTTAGCAGGCCGCTTTGTAGAGCATGTGTATACTAATGTTAATCGAATTTATGCTCATCTTTAGTTCCACCAATGTGTATGGCTTATCTTACCTTTAAGGTAACCCCACAGGGAGAAAATCTGGGAACGTTAAATCGAGTGAACATGTTGGCCATAATCCTTTTAGAAATGATGCGCTTGCTAAAAAAAAAAAAAATCCGTGGTGGTGTTAGATGTATGACATGTGACACTGTCCTGCTGTAACCACCAATCACGTTCATTCTCGTCAAGAAGCACACTGAACTCTGTAAATATACCGTGGTACACACTGTTGATTGAAGTGTCAAAGAAAATAGACCCGCAATACGACGACATAATATGACACACCAAACTCCAATTTTCTCATAGTGTAAGGGAATTTCGTACAACACATGTGGATTTTCAGTTGACCAAAACGGAGTGTTTTGACTGTTCACGTACCTACTGAGGTGAAACCACGCCTCATGAATGAAGAAAGCATGGTCAAGCTCTGCAATTCCATGTTTGTCAACAAATGAGCGAAACCATGTATATTACACTACGGGGTTATCTTCATCCGCTCTTTCAATTTGTGAACACTGCAAATATATAAACAAAAATGTAACCTCTTCATCGCTTTCTGAGCACTTCCATATGAAATCTGAGAGTGTGCAGATATTCTTCTCAACCTTTTTGAGGGTGAACTTTTCATCAGATTTTTAACCTCAGCCGGTGTAGCATCACTCAAAAGGAACGGTCTTCTGGTTTATTTGTGTGTAACAGATATGCATTCTCTAAAACTAACAACTAATCTCGTAATGGTTGAATTGTTAGGCTCTGCCACATCCGGACATTTCCTACGAAATTCGTCAGCAACATGCGCATAAGAATATCCATTGGCAAAATAATATTCAACAGTGAAAACTCTTCTCATGGGAAACCAACATGTTCACCAAGGAATATACAAAGCACTAATGCAAGCTTCTTGTGCTCAATGTTAGAACATTCTTGAAGAAAAGATATACTTTGAATGACGTAGTAGAAGGTGTGATGAAGGAAAACAAGGATGGTAGAGAAATATAGAATTATTGGATGGTATTAATAGTATAGTTCCTACATCAAGACGAAGTTCCCCAAGGATCATAGTATGCAGACACTCATAAAGGGGAGTATGTAGCAAGTGTAATATATCAACGATGAAAGAGTGTATTATGGTTAGTTGTATTGGTAGAGATAGAACCTCGATCCCGTTAGTTCAAGTAGATTCTCAAGATTTTGAGTTAAATTTAGTTGGATCTACAAGCACTCTTTAATCTAGTCGTGCCCCTCAATGTTTACCTACCAGAGTCGCCCATGGTCTAGAATGAAAGAAACTGGGGTGGACAGGAAAAGGGGTAGGATTACAGTTATTATAACATGATCATATCTCAGAATTTCGTAAAGTTGGGTGAAATTTGGTATTTAGACCTCATTTAAAATAATCAAACATGTGTTTCGAGATCGTATGCTTGCTAAGGCATCCTACATGGGCGTGATAAAATCTAAATCTAGGACATTTCACGTGTTTTGAGTGGGAGAACAAAGTTCGATTCCAAGTATATGTGGTTCATATTCTGGTAGGGGTTTTAAACTTCAAACAAAGCAAGCTTAAATCGTGGTAAGAAAAACTCCAATGCGGAAGTGTTGAGGCAAAAATAAGTACTACATACTGTGTGCTTCCAGAGGAAGGTCTCTTTGACATACAGATACCTTATAAGCATCTAAACCAATCAATGAATTAAATAAAGTAATCCGTTTCATTGGATCAGAATATAGAGGGATAGACGTGAGAAATTGCGTAATTGAATTGCACCAATGCTGATATGAAGTTCAGCGCAGCATTCGTTAATACAAAAATTATTGATTTAGAAAGTACAGTTAGTTACTCCTATAAATATTCAATCATCCATAAAACTGAAAATTTTGCACTAAAATAAACCAATTGTCCTTATTCCGTACTAGCTTTCGCATAAATTGCATAAGCTAATGCAACGCAAAGCGTGCAAAAGTCAGTCATCATTGCTATGCCTATTATTACAAACTGGAACGCAAACTGTTACATAATGTGGTCCTATCTCTTGTAAACTTTCAGTATATATATATATCCGCATTTCTACACATCCGATTGGGTTTCATTTACATCGACGCATTCCATTCACATCTTGTCTGAAATACCCGCAATGATTGCATATAGAAGTAGTCACCCAGAAAACGGGTGCCTCTGTCGCGTACTCTTCAGTCTTAACATATCCCCACAGCAAAATGCCATACAATCCAGGGTTGATGACCTTTCGGGCCATAATATGGATCCTCAGTGAATAGTTCATCTGCCTCCAAATTCCTGGTCCAGAAAGTTTCTGACTATGAGAGCGAATTGAGGAGAGCCTCATTTTGCGTGAAGTGCACGTCATCCTTAATACCCAGTGTAGCCAGCTGGCAAAGAAATGCAGCATGTTGAGTAGGTAGAGTCCGTCTGGTATCTCGAGGAGAAAAGGTGTGATGAGGTTGTCCCGAAGCAGCATATCACACATTGATATTGGTCTTCCGCTTTCTTGGGGTTTTAGTCCTTCAGACCACCGCTACTATCTAGGTAGTGGTGTCCACACTGTGCAATTATGTTGATCGGTTTACTTTTCCGCACACTGGGCTGGGAAGATGTCTCATCTAAGAACATACGTTTCACAGCAGTGCGTCATCATCTTCTAACTAGTTGAGGATCGTTTTACAGAATTCCAACCTGATAGTTTTCCATGAGATAGTTCAGAAGAGCTTTATGTAAATTCCATTCTAGAGGATCCTGAACATTGTAGATTGCGGTATGTGCATCTCCAAGGATCTGCGCGGAATCGATTTCTTCGGGCTCCTCGCAACGCTGTTCCTCACTCGGTCAATCGTTTCTTCGCTTCTTCTTGGATGATCGTTTCGCGGTAAATCTGCGATAGGTACTTCTTATCTCCGGAAACTTTGCATGTCATCTTTTGATGCTATTTACTTCCGGAACCTTTTTTGTATAGACGCTGATAAACTATCGACGCACCAAACAGCACGATTTCAGCTTTGCATTCCCCACCACTCACTCTGCTATCTTAGAGCCACGATCGCACGCAGTCACATAATAACGTACCACTTCCAGTGGATGGATCGCCTCCATCAAGGAACTCTATTCCTAATTTTTAACTCTCTACATCCTGGCTAAAATTGATGGTGATCTGCCAAGTAGTTCTTGAGATTTTTGGTTGTCCATTTCTTGGGATCAACTGGATGGATCACCTCCATGAAGGAACTCTATTCCTAATTTTTAACTCTCTACATCCTGGTCAAAAATGATGGTGATCCGTCAAGTAGTTCTTGATATTTTCTCTCTCCCAGATGGACACACAAACAGACAGAGTAAAAGAAGTTTTTGGTAAAGCAAGCTTCTTAAAAATGAAAATCAAAATAGATCGCCTGGTGGAAGAGTGCAGGAATTCGTGTACTGCAAACAAGATGGAAACGCTAAAATAGCTGAGGCAAAGAGGACATTTGAAAATCAAAACCTCCTGACCGGAAATATTGACAAACTAGATGTATTGAGTGTGACGGCTTATGCATGTGAGGTATGAACTCATAGGAAAAGAAAAACGGGGAAAACAAAAGAAAAATACAGAGTGGAAACCTTGAAAAATATACTTTAAAAGAGTATTGAAAGTTAAATGGGCTGCTAAGATATCAAATAAAAGATCGTTGGAAATGGCTGAGAGAGACAAAAGGAGCAAACTGAATACTGTTGCGGAAAGATGAGATAGGTTGATTGCATACATTATGAGGTATGGAAGAATACTCTTTTGGCTATGGAGGGGATGCAAGAAAATAAATACTCAGAGGAAGACCGTGATGGAAATACAAAGGACAAGAGAAGTATGTAAAGTCAAACTCAGGATAGCAAGAATGTAAATCTTTGTCAAACCAAGCCCAAGCCAACAATCCTAAGGAAAAGTTGAGTTAATTTGATTTGGCGTTACTTTCAGCAGCGAGGCTATATGAGACATGGACTTACAACTTCAACGTGGAACCACATAAGCTCCCGCCGGAAACCGAACCCGGGCCTCCCGGGCCAAAAGCTTATACGTTAACTACTTAGTCAAAAAGGAGCCCAAGCCCAAGGGAAAATTGTGGTGTGTCATATATATTTTGCTGCATTGTAAATTATGTTTGTACGAACGATATAAATAAAATCTTAAGTTTTACGTCCCACGTTTATGCCGGCTAGGCTAAAGGAGACTGTGATGATGAGAAGTGAATATAATGGTGGAATAAAGAAAGTAGGAGGAAACGGGAACCCCGAGAAAACCCACGGTATTCGTTCACCACGAAGTTCAATTGGCGCGAGCTGGGATCGAAGCAAGGACCTTATGCACCAGAAGTGAACGCTCTACCACAGCCATTGAGGTCCAAGAGCGATATAAGATATTCATAGTAGTTTATGTACAAATATACGGTATTATCGCTCATAAATACAGTAGTTTATAATGTACCAATACATACAAGCTCCAATAACACAATTCTTCTGCTTTAGTTAAGAATTTTCGATTGGTTTGACGCAGCTCTCTCTCTCTCTCTCTCTCTCTCATATATATATATATATATATATATATATATATATATCAGGTAGCCGAGTATTGAAGGGAGTTACTATTAGAAATCCATTTGACTATATTTGTAAAACATTACTCTAGTAGATGGTATCTATAGGTAACACGAGGAAAACATGAAAGCACACGTACATTTTTCCTACCGTAAGTACAGTATTCTAGTGTTAGTTCCGCGTTCCGTGCAGCGGCTCCCGATGGAAAAAAGGGAAAAATTGTTTCGAGGAAAGCTGGCAGTCGATATTCTGAGGTGAGCGGATTATTGACGTTGGAGGGCAAACAAAATGAACGATTAAGTGAAGTAAGGGTAGGCGGACAGCGAATATAGTCGGAAGCTTAAACTTACGAGGCTTCTGGGAATTTTGAATAAGTTTTCATTCATTTTTCGTGTGCACACATTTATTTTTCTGATAGGTTTTTTAAAGAGAGAAGAGGCAGGAACACGCAGATGATTTGTTTGATGAATATCTTCCATGTAATAATACTCTGCTGCACATAAGTTATAAAAGAAACATGCGATGATGTGTGAAGAGGGAATAGACAGTGTCTGTGCAGTTTCAATGTTGAACTTCTGTTTTAGTAATAGAGTTCTGTAGTATATATTCTCCAATGTTTACATTTAGTCGATGTGGAAAGAGACAGACGTAACTCTGAAGCAGATATAATTATTCAGAGATGATATTTCCTTTCCTGTGTTATTTTAGAGTAAAGAAAAAGACGGTGTTTCTGTCCTATTATAATTTTTTGAACATCTATGAAACAAAACACTTATTTAAATAGTGTAAGAGTAGAATTTTCTTCGTAAAATTTTAGAACGAAGAATATCAGACATTCGTACAAAGAGAAGAGCACTGTAATTTAATATGTAGTCAGCACTATCCGAAATCATGACTTTGCAAATTACTGGTTTTGGTAAAATAGAGTTTAAAGATTCTTATCTGATTGAAGAAATTAGAACCATGAAATGAAAATGAAATCTTTCAGTTTTACGTCCCATGTTTATACCGGCTAGGCTAAAGCAGACGGTGATTATGAGAAATGAATCAAAATGGTACAATGAATAAAGTGGGAGAAAACGGGAAAACCCCGAGAAAACCCACGCACACGGTGTTTGTCCACTACAAAGTTCACTTCGTGAGCTGGGATCGAACTAAGGACCCCATGCACCAGAGGTGAACGGTCTACCACTGAGCCACCGTGCCCTCAAATTTGGAATCAATTTTCTGTATGCCTCCTTTGATATATTCTGACGTAAGACATACGGTAGTGTTGTCAGAGATGATGCTTTTACATTTAATTGAAATGAAAAAAATGAATAGTAAGACTATTCATGGCTTTGGATTGATTGTTTTAACGGGGACGCGGTGGCTCAGTGGTAGAGCGTTCACCTCTGGTGCTTGGGGTCCCGGGTTCGATCCCAGCCCCCGCCAAGTGAACTTTGTGGTGGACAAACATCGTGCTCGTGGGTTTTCTCGGGGTTCTCCCGTTTCCTCCCACTTTCTTCATTCCACAATTTCACTCATCTCTCATCATCACCGTCTCCTTTAGCCTAACCGGCATAACCGTGGGACGTAAAACTTAAAGATTTCATTTCATTTTTTTTGATTGTTTTAACAAAAGAGACACTGACCAAAGCTTAAAACCCACTTTATTTTAAATTATAATTTGTAACTGTTTCGGATATCTAGCATATCCTTCTTCAGACACTATCGAAATTAATGAAAATACAGACATATATGTAAATGTTGTTATAACAAAGTTTAAATTCTTTAACCGTCATATATATAGTCATTGTTATAAAATAGTTTAAATTCTTTTAACAGTTTAACAGTCTGGTTTAACAGTTTAACAGGTTGGTCAGTGTCTCTTTTGAAAAAAATGAAATATTACGTTCCACAATTATGCCGGCTAGGCCAAAGGAGACGGTAATGATGAGAAATGAATAAAATTATGGAGTGAAGAAAGTGGAAGGAAACGGGAGAACCCTGAGAAGACCCACGCACACGGTGTTTGTCGACCACAATGCTCACTTGGCGTGAGTTGAGATCGAGCCAAGGACCTCATGCACCAGAGGTGAACTCTCTACCATTGATTCTCGCGACCTTCCTGTAATATTAAAATCCTGGGTTCGAAATCGAATTCCACCGCCGATCACTTTTAACGAGATTCCCAGGATTTCTCTCAGTTGCAATAGACAGATGGCTGGGAGAGACAGGCTTCCAACCCCCACCTGCCGTCTCCTTATTTCCAGTTGTTGATATTAGTATAAAATAGCTGCAAACGTATCTCGAAGCTTAGCAAATAAAGTAAATCTATGTAGGAGTGATGCCTTGTGACTCTCTTTAGATGTTAACCTCATTTCAGAAGTGTTAGTTTACTCAAGCAGCGTTTCGGATGAATGCTTTTAAAAAAAGAGATTATGCTTTGAAAAGTACAAAGTGTTGTAGATCTTGATTTCATGAATTTTTCGCCAATGTTAAAAGTAAAGAAGTAAAATAAAATAATAATAAAAAAAACTTCTCGTATTGGAATTGTGATTAGCTTTGTGGGTGTATTGGTTGAAAGAACATCATTTTCGATTTACGTGGGGAAATGTTCTGGCGAACGTAATACTTTTTTTTTTTTTTTTTAGGCAAACTGCCAGAATTCTCGGAAGTGGGTTACTCATGCATCACGGGAATAACCAACATCGGATAAATTTTATAATAGCAAAGAAAATAGGAAGAAAAAATATTGTTACATTTGGGAATAGTTAACCTACTAACACCTTTCAGAATAATGGGGAATGTTTTGCAGAGTAAATAAATTTACAACCAGTAAATGTTAGTAATACAGTTTGAATATTTATTGGTACATATTCAATATACGGGGGACGTACAAGTTATAATCGGAATTTCTTTTTCTTTTCTGTTACATAGAGAAGACAACGTGCGAATCAATTACTGTTCCTTTTCAAGGTACTTACTCCCCATGTACACGCACATGCTTGTTCCATCAGTATAAGAGTGTCCATATCACTGCGGCATAGAATTCTTTGGGAATAAATTTACAACCAGTAACCAACCATTTCAGTGCACACGTTTTGACTTAGTCGTCGATGTGGAATTTTTGTCTTCCCAAATGCTCCTTGAGAGGACCTAAAAGATTAAAGTCGCAAGGTGACAGATTGAGGCTATACTGATATGGTGTAAGGTCTCCCAATCAAGTTTGTTGATAGCTGTGATCGTTGTCGTGGCCGTATGAGAATGCACGTTGTCATGCAGGGTAATTAGGCCATCCTTCACCACCTATGGCCATTTTCTTCTCAAAACTTTGACTTTGGTCTGGAGAAGGTTGCTGTAGTAAGCCTTATTGATTATGGCCCCGTGTGCGAGGAAATCATGTCATATTTGCCCCGTCGTTGTATCAATACCGTCAACGTCACTTTGTCAACAGACGCTTGTACATTGAATTTTTTCGGCAGCGGTGAATCTGGATGCCTTCACTCCCTGCTGGAGCACTTTGAAATGTAATGATGCAACCAGCTGTTATCACTGGCGATTATCTTTGCAAGGAAGCTCTCGCCTTCTCTCTGAAATCGCTGCAGATGCTGAGACGAAACGTTTTCCTTGCACTGATTTTGGTCGAACGTTAGCATTTTTTGGGACCCATCTGGCTGTGAATTTTTGGAAGTGAAAATGAGCTGCTTTTTACCACGTTGAGAATGGATTCTCTTCCTGCCTTGGATTTTGAACACCACTCGTACACTTGCGACTGAAAGTTTCTTCGCCATATTGAAAGATCTGAATCTTCTGAAGATTTCAGCAGGTTTCATACCTTTCTTCAAGAGAAACTTGATGATGCAGTGCTGCTCCACTGGGGCCGCCATCTCAACACTGCCAGGCTTCTTGTTATCGTCCATTGCCGCTGTCTGACACGGTATATCCTCACCTGACTGTTGTCTCAGAAAAGTATTAGGACTACCCTATCATAGGATGGGACACAGACGGCAGGCTGCGCTCAGCATCTAGAAAAAAAGAAATTCCGTTTATAAATTGAATGTCCCTCATATGTTCTCAAAGATGGTAGACTGAGCGTGCAGTCATATTTTACAACATTCACATAGGATTCGTTTAAAATGCCGATTTCCTCGCTTTCCTGTAGCTGATATTATATATGATGAGTGTTTTTTGCTACAAGTCAAGACCTTGCTGAGAACTGCAATAGATTGATTGATTAATTTTGTATTTGGTCCTGTGTCAGCTGCAAGAATATACAGGTCGGAACATACAGTTTAAAATAGTACAGTCTTGTTCCCACCTTGATTTATAGAAGGCCGTATTCGGGTAACTGTGCATATAGGCCTATTTACAAAACGAGACGAGAAAAAAATTCCGAGAATCGAGGAGAGACGGGAAAGAATTCTTCGAGAATCGAGACGAGACAAAAATTCTACAAAAAATTACGACAGAACTTTATTTCTCGTTTCGTGTCATGAGCAATATTAATCCCAATTGAACAAAGAAAGTTCATATTTGTGTGATTTAATTCCTACTGTAGAAGGAGAGGTGGATGGCCAGGCTTTATTGAACAAAACCGTACCTGAGCCACTGTAATGCATTTGATGCTCTCCAACTGGGAATCAAATCCGGGACCGTGTATCAAAGGCACGCGCTTGTAGGTTAGGGAAGAAAGTTTCGAATTGTAGAAAAAATGGAACTTCGTATATGTTTTTTGCTTTATATTGCTATCAGTAATATACATATATCACATATAAATCCTTTTAGATTCGATCAAAATGAATACATTAACACTTGTCATTTCGCTTATTGATTTGTCGATAGGACAACTTTTCAGTTTAAACATATAAACATTTTAAATATCCTGCATTTATATGTAGCTTGCTTCGTAAGTGATATCATGATAATCTTATCGCATTACTGGGGTTACTGTATGTCAGTATTTATGCAGACATATCCGCATTTTGAAAGTAGAAATTCCGTGATTTAGTCTATCCGCATTTTCTAAGCTCCAGTGGATTTTCCACTATTGAGGAATGTAGGGGTTGGCTGTCTTGCATGACAATAACTTTCGTAGCGCGTAACGTTGTCTTCTTTTATCGTTCCTTCCAAGGATCTTATAAAATAGAGGATCTGCCCTTACAACAAAATCTTGAAGCCATACGTCACAGTTTCGCCACCCCTACTCTGCCCACTCCGCCCAATAGGATCACAATGTTTTGAGCCAGCAATCATGGCGGAAACGAGAGTAGCCAATCAGACGATGGTAGAAACGAGAGTAGCCAATCAGACGCGCCGATGCTCTATTGCTTTTTGGCTTCACCGATTTAATAGGATGAAGATACATATAGGCAGATCCTCTATTTATAAGATCCTTGGTTCCTTCCGTATCTGCGCTTCCGGTTCTTTCTGCCGAGCTTTGCTATGCGTGTGTTTGGTGAACATTTTGTACGTGTATGTACAAAATGTATGTACTTGTTTATTGTCATATTTAAATTATTAGACTAAATGTCTAAGTACATAGTGATTCTGGTATTATTGTCCTTATTGTATGCTTTCAATATATCGGATAGGTAAAGGAGTATTAATGTTTATACCAGGGCGCAAAATTTCAAACTCAGACGCACTCTCCAATCCAAAAATGATGGGTGCCAGTATCTCTCGCGTACAAATTATGAGAGGACCCTCCAACCCCCTTCACGGCCTCTGGTTTGACAAAGAAAGAGATTGGATATCATAAAATTTCAAAACCAAACAATTAAATTCAGGATAATCAATTTGGAATTGGACAATTCACATACATGTTAAAAAATATCTTACCTTAAGACTTCATGTTTGTGTAACGCTCTCTCTTTGCACTGAAGTACCAGTTGTCGATTGCGGTTTTCGGATCGCAATCCATAAGTTTTGTGAACGCGGCACTGAACCTCCGGGTTCCATAGGCCATAGAGTTAGTTAGTTAGTTAGTCCATAAGTGAAGGGCTATTGATGGAAATTGTCACCAAATCATCAGAATACTCACAGGTAAAACTGCACGAACTGTGACAATTGGAAGCAAATTTGGGAATCTCGTAATGAAGTTTTCGACTGAGGGTGGAAAAGGAGGGACGAATTACGTTGTGAAGACCACATTCCGTGTTTTCTCTCATTCAGTGAGAATTATTTTCGTCCGAAACATAAACTGACAGCCCTGTGAGTTTAGGCAGAAATCATTCCTACTTAACACTGGTCGCCAGCTCTAAACTTCTAGTCGCCAATGGCGACCCGGCAACCGAAAATTTTTTGCTCTGGTTTAAATACAAGTGTCAGCATTTTAGGTTTTCAAAATATGGTAATTCCACCTATCACCCAAATGAATAGTGCACTTGTTTCATAGAGCGTTGATCCCAAACTACGTGTGCGTGTAATATGCTTGGTCGTTAGTCTTCGCCAATCTGTTCCTTGGACACTCACCCGCATGTTATCGCCAGAACAGGACTGCTTATCATCTTGCATGTCATTAGAGATAACTGCTTAAAACGAACGAACTATGTTAGCAGTTACAGTTTTGAGCATGAAATTTTTTGCAAGTTATTCTAAACGGATTGGACACTGGTTAACTAACTCAATAATATTCTTTTCTTTATACCAGAGCAATTGGTTTATACATTGATAACCATGTTAAATCAGGTCTAGGATACTACCCAGTAGTCACTATATCTACTATCTTGTTAAAAATGATAATTCTGTGGCTAATTGGAAGCGGTAGCAGTTCTTTTCGCAAAGTTTTACTATTTTGTAACCATTGACTGTTGCATCATGACCTACTAGTTTTGACATGAGAGAAAACCTGTCACGTCATGTAAGTGTCAAGATGTTGAATGTCTTCCAAGAATGTCGGTTGTTGAAAGCAGTTTAGCACTCTTAATTGGAAAGGCTGCCAAGAACAGATTCCTTTTCTATTTTAAAAAATAAAGCAAGGAGAGTTCATTTCAAATGGACTTGTGAGTATCCATATTGTTGTTCCTGTAATATACAGGGTGGTTCTTTCAACCAGGAAAACTTGAAAAAGTGGAAAATTGGAATAATCAAGTAATTGTAAAGACAAGTCGAAATTCTTAAAATAAAAAAAAATGTACGTACATTATTGTTGCATGATTTTTTGTGGGAATTCTTGGACATTAAATGTGAGGTAGGTGTGTTAAATCTACAAGTGATATTGCCAAAGAGACGAGAAATATATTTGTCTTATGTTGTAAATTTTGAAGGTCTCGTCTCGATTATCAGAGGAACACATTCTCGTCTTGTCTCGTTCTAGAAAAGTTTTATCGTCTCGTCTCGAAATTTTCTCGTTTTGTAAATTTATGTAAAAAATTGCCTTTTTTGTCAATTTCATCTAGAACTTATCAGAATCTTTCCGAATCACAAGAGGTTCACGAAGGGTGTGGTATAACTATATTTAAAACAAATTTAATATTGGAGTATATTGTGTAATGACTTGCATATATTCAAACGTTGATGAATGCTCTTTATTATGTTCCTACAATCACTGCATCAATTTATAGTTTTTATACAAAGGGCACTAGGAAAGTTTTGCAATAGAATAGAACGGATCATCACAGGAGTTTGCAACTTAGTACGTGTTTAGACATGTTCAAACCTGCACTTCAGAAGCTCTAGTCAGTATCTGGTGATTTTCAACTGTGTTAGTTAAAAGAAATGGAGATTAGTGGTGGGCACAAAAACAGGTTTTTCGGTTTTTAGGAAAACCGAAACCGGTCTTTGAAAATTTTCAAAAACCGCTTTCGGTTTTCTCCAAAAACCAGTTCGGTTTTTCGCCGAAACCGGTTTCGGTTTTCTTCAAAACCGGTTCCGTTTTTTTTTTTTCAAAATTTCTTCTGTTTCTGACCAGAATAGTGTTTTGTTCTCTGGAAATCGATTTCGTTTCAACAGAAATATTTTGTTTTCCAAAAGTTCACCGAAACTGGTTTCCGTCAAAACCGAACCAGTTTTCAAGAAAACCGAAACCGGTTTCAGTGAAAAACACGAATCGGTTTTTGGAAAAAACTGAAATGTCTTTTTTTTCAGATTTTTTTTTTTAAGAAATCGGTTTTGCCTATTCCTTGTAGAGATGATGTCAAAAACAATACCGGGCAATTTTTTGCGATACAATTTTGCACGTTGTTGAAGTGTTGACTAGTGTTTAGAGGAAATGACTCCTGTGCTTGGAGAGAATTGTAGTGGTGGGCAAAACCTCTCGTTTGGTCCTCTTGTTTCCGCCATCGTCTGATTGGCTCCTCTCGTTTCCGCCATTGTCTGATTGGCTACTTTCGTTTCCGCCATTGTCTGATTGGCTACTTTCGTTTCCGTCATGATTCTTGGCTCAAAATATTGCGATCCTATTGGGCGGAGTGGGCGGAGTGGGCAGAGTAGGGGTGGCGAAACTGTGATGTATGGCTTCAAGATTTTGTTATCAGGGCAGATCCTCTATTTTATAAGATCCTTGGTGGAAACCGTTGCCCTCCATACTCTCCATACAGCCGTAATTTAGCTCCGAGTTACTTCCATCTTTTTCCGGTTCCTCCAAGTCTGCATTGCAAGGTGAACGTTTCGAAACAGATTAAGAAATGAATCGGAATGTGAGGAGAGGAGAGCGCTAAATAGCTAGAGCCGAGCGCTGAGTTTTTTGCAAAGGGTTTGGACAAATTGGTGCAGCGACGAGGCAAATGTCTGAATCTCAATGGGGATTATGTAGAGAGGTGAGGAAGGACCCTGTGTGTGTGTCTGTGTGTGTATACTTTACAAATGTATCTTTAAAAATAAATATTTTACAACTTAGGGAAACTTACATATTGAACGACCCACGTTTGTCCGGTATCTCTTCATGAGGTTCAGTAAACATAGAATATGTTAACTGTAATGTTACAGAGTCTGTAGTTGAAAATGACTGTGGTGTACACGAATAAGTCTTTGCAAAGTGCACGCTTAGGAGTCCGAGTACTCAATTACGTGCGTCATCTGTCTGATAAAGAACAGTTACTGTTTTGATAACATTTTGCAGCCATACGAAAGAAAGAAGAAGAAAAAAAAGCGGGTACTGATAAATGTAGTGTGCCAAAACAATGCATGAAGGCTGGCGTAAGTAATGAATATGTGAAAATGGTTTCTAATACAGTTGTTGAAGACAGTAGTTCCAACCTTTTTTGATTGATGTCACACTCTACTGTACGCCTAAGACTTGACGGCATACTTGTTTAATTTTTTACTAAAATAATGCAAATTGTTTCTCAAGGAGTTTCTCAAGGAGGGCATCAAGCACTGAATGTAGGTAATATCCTTTCAGGACACGGATGAGTTTTGTGTATATGCAGCGGACTTTTGTTAATCCAAATTTGGATAATTCAAAATAGTGGTTAAATCGAAGAATTCTCGGTAGAAACTGTATGAAAAACAGTGGTAATAATTTCGGATAAATCGAACTTTTCTAAAACCTCCTGTTTTGGTTAAAACATATAAAGAGGATGAAACCTGGCTCCATATTTATGATCCCGAAACCAAGGAACAGTCAGTGAAATGGCACCGTAGCCCTTCGCTCCCAAAATATCCATACCCAGAAATCTGCTTTAAAAAAAGTCCTGGCGTCCATTTTCTGGGACAAAGATGGCATTATAATGCTGGATTACTTACTGAATGGTGCGTCTATCACCGGGCAGTATTCTAGACCAGCTGATAGAGAAAATTAAGAGAAAATGCTATGGAAACCTCGCAAAAAGGATTATGATGTTGCACGATAATGCACCCGTACACAAGTTCATTGTTGCTGCCAAATTAGTCACCTTGGAATTCTAGTTGGTCCACCACCCACCTTACTCCTCAGATGTGGCCCCTTCTGACTTCTGTTTCCCAACCTGAAAAAAATACCTGAAGAGTCGTCGTTTAGAGGACATTTCTGACGTCACACAAGCTGCTGAGAACTGGTTTGAGGGATAATCAAGATAATTTTTTGCATGAGCTAAAAAAAAGCTTAAACAACGCTGCCAGAAGTGCATTGATCTCAGTGGGGAATACGTTGAATAAATATATAATCTCGGGCCTCTGACACGTTTTTTTTGGGGGGGGGGGGCAAAGTCAGGAACTTTCCAGCACCCTCTTGTAAATAATAAAGCTTCCGAGAGATGTCTTGAAGTTTTCTTTTAAAATTTATTCTTTTGCTGAATGCTTAGCTGTGGCCCGAATTTTATTCCTACATGCTGACAGATGTGGTTTTGACCCCAAAACTGGGACAAGACGGAGTTGAGTTGATTTTAGTTTAGCGTCCCTTTCAGCAGCGAAGCTATATGAGACGTGGACCTACTGATTAACGTGGAATCCGAACCACAAGAGCTCCCGCCGGGTATCGAACCCGGGTCTCCCACGCCAAAGGCTCGTACGCTAACCTTTTAGCCACGAGGGATAGTTAAAAAGGACCATACTGTGATTATTATTATTATTATTATTATTATTATTATTATTATTATTATTATTATTATTATTATTATTATTATTATTATTATTATTATTATTATTAATACAAGTAATATGAGTGTCACAGTTAGAATACAAAAACAAAAGATATATTCTGGTAGTTAAAAATTTATTTTTTTACGTGTTACAGTACGTACATAGATAAACATTCTATTCTAGCATAATAAAAACTAGACAAACTTTATGTCGTTTGAGGCGGGGCTCCGAGTTTTCTTTAAACACTATATTAGCAAATGAGAGGACTGCGGTGTTGCAACGTCTTTCTGACACATCTGTCACCTGCTCTCGCTGTACTGCGTCTGCTTAGCCGCAGACCACCCGTACACAAGTTCAACATTGTTGCCGCCAAGGCGCTGAATGCCTCTTTACCCCATGGCAACGTCACCTCACAGCCTTCATTTCATTTGCTTAGACCATTCGCCATCAAGTTCGTCCCATTCTTTAGTAGCAAAGAATGACACTTTTTGCGCCATAAAGTCATTTTTACTCAAAAAGTACGCATGATAATTTATCTTCAACTATTTCATTCCATTTAGCTTGATGTTACCTATCAATTCATATGTCTTATTTTCGGGTATATCGCATTAACTTTACTGGGTACTGTTTACTAGTATTACGGGCAAATCGATGTTCCTCTCTTTACATCGTTTGTGTATTTTGGGAGAAATCGCTCATGAACAACGAAATTAGCACTTCGTAGAATTTAACTTGGTAGCATACATAATATAGTCTTTTTTGACTTTATATTATCGGGCACTGTGCCATGGAATTTTATTCTAAGTATAAACGACTTGTTCTAAGAATCTAACAGAAAATAAGAAATGTTGATTAACGGAGTTCCGTGCAAAGGTGAAACGGTATGGCGTTTTGGATGGTTGCCAGGCGTCAAAGCCCTGAACTGTACTTGAGTTCTGAGGTCCGAAGCAGCACTAACACATTGTAACTACGTGTTATTAACAGCCAAAACAAGAAGCTTTACCTTCTGACTAAATAGCTAGCATTTTCGCTTTTAGTGCGAGGTAACCCTGTTCGATTCCCTGTGGGAGTATATGTGTTTCAAATTCGGATTATATATTAAACTATGCATTCACATTTTAGGAGATCGGAATTATACTGTACGTGTTTCTGGGCTTTCGGCATGTATGACCATTTTAGCCCACACTTACGAGAGATGACGTTTCTCGGCTATCACACTATCTAGAGAAGTGGGAAAGAGAGAAAGGGATAAGGATAGAAGCGACCAAGGACCTTTTTATGGTAGGTATCATCCCAGCTATTGGCTAGTGTGAATGAGGAAAACTCAGGAAAAATCTTTCAGGATGGCTTTTACACCTTTCCGACCGAGAGTCTCCGCCGGGAATCGAACCCGGGACCTCGCTCCAAAAGTGAGAGCATGAGCGATTATTTTACGCAGAGCCATCTCCACGTTTTACATAGTCTTTGTGTTGAAAAGAGATTTCAAACCTCAAAGAAGCGAACGACGGTGATTTTCCTGTCTTTTTCCCTTCTGGAATATTATTTAAATACAAACTAATTTATCTATCTAGTATCTGTCGTCAACTAGATATAATTTTCTTTAAAAGGAAGTTTCTGGCAATATCGTTGAAAGGAAAGAGAACGAACGTTATATTCGTTGAGATAATTTTTGTTTTACACCCTCTCCATTGTCTTGAGTTTTTGAAAATTACGCAGTAACAATTAGCAACATAATAGTTTTTTGAGAGTAAACCTTCTAAGAATGTATAAGGAGTGGTCATGAAGTGCGTACTTTCTCTGACAACTACTTTGGTGGTTTACTTAGTTTTCTCACGTAATCACCTCCCAAAGGGACGCACTTTTTCCAGTGAAGGATCACTTTCCGGATATTCTCATCTCAGAAGTCCTGCATTATCAAGCACTAAATAGTCTTGCCACAGAAGAGCGTTTACAAAATTTCTAAATCCTAGTTTTTCTCTAAAATTTAATTTCATTTAATATGTAGAAAAGTTAAGTTTAATTTATCGCTGTCGGAAATTTCATACGTGAAAAATCACTATTGAATGATGAAAAACGCTAGAATACACAGCATTGAGCTAAGTGCCAAGAAATATTCAATATTGGCCTCCTACGGAGTCAATATTTCCCGAGAATTGTCATCTCTGTTCATTTTGCCAGTGTGGCAGCCTCGGAATCCATCGGGAGGACACTTTTGTCACACAAATTATTGTGAATGATGCTCTGAGCGGACCTTTAATTAATGTTAATATTCCGTATTGTCTTGTTGATGGGCAGAATGGATAAGTGGTAGAGCTCTTACCAGTTACGCGTGGGATCCCTGGTTCGATCGTATCCGTGGGGATTTCTCGGGTTACTCGCATTTCCTCCCACATAATCATTCCATTTCATCTTCCTCGTTTACTAGCTTGAATCATCCGTCTCTCTTAGCCTAAAAGGCATAATCGTGAGACGTTAAACTGAAATATTTCATATCATTTCATGTATGATCTTGTTAGTGATATGACGGTCTGTGAATACTAGGGTCTTCAGTTGGGTGGTAATATTTAGTTTGGTTGGTCACTGAAGGATGACCAGCTATTTCGTTGTTTGTCTTTCATACTTGTCCTCATGTAAAGCGTCTCATCCACTTGCCGCTTCCAAACGCTAGTACATTCTTCTCATACACCTCGACCATCTCAGCATGAATGTCTTTGGCATTCTTTTCCTTGAGGTGGAGGAGACGAAAGCTTCTCTTTCAAAAAAGTTTTTTTCATGTTCACTATATCCGAACCGGTCAAACGTCACTTTTCAAATGACTGCCTGCTTCGCAAACAAAGGGACGGATGTTTTAACGAAATTTGATATTTCAAACATTCTGCTATACGACCCAAGATCTAGAAATTCTCAAATCTATTTTTTTTTAACTTTTGAGGAACGTTTAGGGATTTCAGCCCAGTGTGGGACAGACAGACGGACGGACGTGCTAATATTATAACAGGGTGTCTATCGGTCACGAAAGTCATTTAAAAGTCACGAAATCAGAAAACGGTCATGAAAGTCTAGAAAAAGTCACGAAATTTAGCTTCTGGTTCACGATTTTTTTTTCATCTGTACAAATATAAGTATAGACTGAAAAATTTTGTTTTATAAAACGTCAAAATTCACCACCAAAAATGTCTAAGGTCGGCTTTAAGACGCTACCCAAATCGCAAGCAAAGCACGCTTCTATCGCATGCATGAAAATTCGGCTCAATTCGCACCCAAATTTGCTCTTGAAACTGTTACTAAATTTTATGGTTTGGGAAAGAAAAGATCACAAAATTTCATTTTGGAATTTTAGTAGACACCCTGTATAATCTTATGGGGTCCACTTGCATAAGCATAATAAATTAATTAATTAATTTCATAGTAAAATAAAATAGAATGAAAATTCTGTAAAAATGTCATCAGATGTATCAAATTTCAGCGATTAATTAGTATGGAGGTACGTGGAATTTAAGTTGCAAGTTTTGACAACAAACAAACAAACCGAAAAGTAACCTAATAACACAGTGTGAAAAGAGAAACTCTTCAGTAATGATACATGATAACTGAATTATAGACTGAAAAAGAAAAACAAACTGAACTACATTTTAAACGTAGAATTAGGGGATCGGCCGGAGAGTAGCATACGGCCGGATTATAAGGAGTCGATGTTACCCATATCCAGCTTCAAGGCTATGCGAGATCCATTAAATGTTGTTGGGGAAATAGGCCGTATTACAAAACTAATGCATGTCTCTTGAGATTCAAATCCTAGTATAAATGTATTAAACTAGTCTGTAATTTTGAAAGCAAAAAGAAAGAGAGAAGCGAAAAAAGGATTGAGCGTATGCTTGGAAGTGACACATGGGTTTTCTAGTGAGCCATGAAGTGTTTGCCTCCACCCGCACGTCTGGAGTTCTTGCCGGGTTGCCTAACCCACAACCAGACGGAGACCGTCGGTTTGATAATATTTGCTTTCCGAGATTATTATATTTGAGGATGTTGGTCATGAGGAGTTAGTTCCCATCGCTGCTGGAAAAATACAACTATAAATCAACAGAGTCAGAGCTCTATTGGATGACAGTAATGTTCTTTTGAGGATAAAGCGAGGCTCTTGAGTTAGAAATATGAAGAAATCGTAGGAAATAGAAAACAATAAGGTTTCACCATGAAACTTCCGTTTCCAAGAGCAGGGAAAGCAAACATTTTTATTATTATTATCTTTATTTTTGTTTTTCTGTGTGATGTGCGCTATTTTTGGTTTATTCTGTCAGGTTACATTTCTTGGCAAGTTAGCAAATAAATAATGTTCAGTGTTAGTAGAGGGCTTCTTTCATACTTGGAATGTTCAGGGTTCAGCTCCCAGGATGTTTTTTGTTCAGATTTTTTCTAGTTGTTGTTGCTTTTCCGTGACATTGCAGACTATGACTACGGTTTACGTTTGTTTGTTTGTTAGAGTTCAGCGTTCCTTTTCAGCACTGAGGCTATATGAGAATTGCACCTACAGTCTGAGTCGTAGCTAGGGAGGGCGAGCGGGGCGGTTGCCCCGGGCACTGAAAGCAAGAGGGCGCCAAACGAGCAAGAAGAATTTTAGAAATGAGTAAACGACACGTCGCTCTGAAAAAGTATTGGCGACCTATGAAATCAATAACATTTCGGTTTGCAAAGAAATAGATTTGTTAAAAATTTTCGTGCTCGCTTCGCTCGCAACTCAAACGTTTCAGTAACAGTCACCACAAGTTTTTATTTAGTCCTTAAAAAAAGTTATTATATATTTCTTAATGATGATGTGATATACAAAGTACAGAATAATGACTTATAGTGTACGTACGAGCGTTTTGTGTTGAGTTGATTTTGAGTTTAACCTCCCTTTGAGCAGCGAGGCTATGAGACGAGATATACCGATTAACGTGGAATCCGAACCACATAAGCGTCCTCCGGGAATGGAACCCGGGTCTCCCACGCCAAAGACGCGTATGCTAACCGCTTAGCGACGAAGGAGGTCACGAGCGTTTTGAAGGTAACAGAAACAGGCAAAGTCTGAAACACGTCTTCGACGGTTTTGTCGTGACTTTACTTCATTAATCACACTTTTCTACCCAATCGGATTAATCACGACGGGGGAAATGAAGATATGAAAATGAGAGGAGTAAAGAGACACACACACAAGCTGCTGTTTGTGCGTGGATATTAAAAGTTAAGGTAAACAAGAGGAATATTGACAGTTGCGAACTTCAAGCAGTTGTAGAATAGGGCCTTAAGAAGTCAGAACTTAATCCAACAAATTTCTTTTTCAAAGATTGATCACTACCAGGTTTTTCTTATTCCATTGAAATATAAAATGCTTCACATTTGAACAATTTATTGGGATCATTTCTCTATCAAGTACTTGTATCGCCAGGATTTTTTTTTTTTGGTGCATACATATCTAGTTGTGTGATATTTTTATCTATCTAAATACATACAAAACATATATATACACACACACAACTAGATGTGTGTGTGGGTGGGTTGGTTTGTGTGTTAGTGTATTTTTAATATGTTAATTAGTAGTAAGTAACTTTAAATTCAGAACTTTTATTCATTAAGAAATTAAGTAATTACTATAACTTCAAACATATGTAGTAGCTAAACTATATTTTTAATTTTAAATACAAGCATTAAATATATTCTTCACCTCAATCGATCAATATTGACAAAATTCGAAAAGAAGGCTCCTTTTGAATTTCTGTTACCTTTCACGAAATTTTTCACCGTAAAAGAATCTAAATTAAAATACTATTGGTGTGGTCATATACATAATAAAATTACAAAAGTTTACAATTATTACTGGAAATTAATGGTGTCTCCATTTCGAACATTAAAAAAAAAAAAAAAACATAGTTCCTAATGTATTGAAATTTCCTAATGTATTTATTTTTTTATCGGTAGCATGAAACGTTGTAAATAGTAAATTTCCATAACTGTTCTCCAAGTGAATTTGTATACAACCAAAGGTAGTTTTGTCAAGTTTAACATCAAGTCCAAAATAAGCTTCTTGAAAACAGCTCTTAATTGTAAAATAATACATAATGATCGGTTTTGGCTGTTGGAATGGTCTATCCAAGCAGCTTAATAAAAATTTAGCATAGTGTAACAACAAAAGCTGCTTCTCTTATATGAAAAAAAAAAAGAAAGAGAAAAAGCATGGTGAGTGAGTGTAGAGGACGCCGAATTCTACTTCGCCCCGGGCGCCAAAATCTCTAGCTGCGACTCTGCCTGTAGTTTAACTTCTTCACGTCCAAGAGACATATTTGTCTCATTTCTTTAAACTGTTCTAAAACTGTATACTAATATTTTAAAATGCTTCCAAAATTCGTGTGTTGGGTATTAGAGGTAGGGGAAGTACATACTTTACCTTGAATATAGATTAATACAAATATAAATCTCACTATGATAGTTTTATAATCAGCCTCTGATCTTTTATAATTATTCTAGCTACTTATTGATTTATGAGGTATATACAAGCTTCGGTCTATAAGTAATGCACAATCTTTAATAACGTCTTCAATTAATAACTCACAATAATGATACTATGAACTCTCAGCTATTGGCTACAGATCAGGGTCATTCAATATATATCCACCATTCTTCTTGACTCGTTTGGCCAAGCGTTCTTTCCAACTCACAAAGATAACATGGTAATGCTACATCTTGCTTTCGATACCATCTTTTTACCTCTAGATGTCACTTGTCATCGATTTCGAATGTTCTGCCATTAGAAAATTCTTCAAACCAAGTAGAAATGTGAGGGATTCCGTTCGGCACTGTAAGATAGGCGAGGTATCAAAGTCCACTCGTATCGGGCAATTTGTGCGATCGTCTGGTGCGCGGTCTTGTATTGCCCTAATGGACTTTAATTTGCGTGTCTTTTAGAGCCCCCAGTCTTTTTGTGAAGAGTGCTTATCTAAGAGATGTATTCTTCGAACACTGAACAAAGTGCAAAACTCTCGTCTTTTGGCAATGTGTTCTATATAGCTGGTAATAAACGTTGTGTTCAACATGCTCCACAAATGCATTTTAAATGTGTCCCATAAATATGCCCCACTTTGTAGGATCGATTAAATGCTTGGAATGACACGGCTGCTCGCACCACATAACCGAGCACAACAATTTGCCCTCTTTGGAAATCAGAGAGGTCGTTCGTATTACACTATGACCGTATAATCACTCCACTACACACCAGCATCAAGAACACAGCGCTGTGGTCGCCACCTAACAGTTGCTAACCCAGACATCCTGTGTGTTTGCAACTACATAAGGTGATAAGTGTCTTTATATTCGGTTTTGTAGAGCAAAATGATACTCACCTCAGCTTGTGTGATTAAGCATAGCTTTCTTTTTAAGGAATTAAAAATTAATGCTGTATTGTAAACTGAATTTGATTCCTGAATTGACCCTGTAAATTGAGATGATGACCACTCCGCTGTCATAATCTTGATTTTTTTCTGAAGTTGTAGTGTGTTCGTTGCTTGCGCAGAATACCAGCTACTTTCATGTGTATTACAAGCAAATTTTATGTCTTCAAGATGGTAACGTAAAAGCTTGACCTTTGCATTCATAAAGCAGCACTTTGTTCTGAATGGAACAAATATGCACTACCACCTACAACATGGTGTAAAGTTGTTTACGTTTGCTGCGGTTGTAAAGAATGAAACAAGTCTTCTTACTCTTCACTGAATACTGCAGAGAGTTAAATGAGCAGCGTTTAGTGCTCTAGATGTTGTTTTAAATGAACAGCTTTTGTATATTTTTGTGTTGTCTCTCCGTCCTTTTCGCTCATGAATAATGGAATCTCCAGCGAGCATATAAATAGCCTATACTGTTGAGTAGCCTTCTGTTGAGGTTGATGCTAGCATATATAGAAAAAACATGGCTGAGAAGGGTGAGTTCGTCCTTTCTCTTAAGCGTGTATTAGCTGCATGGGATGGTTAAATTGAAGCTGTTCACCAAGGGTTAAATTAAGAGCCTTACATTTGCAAGGTAAATGGCATGTAAATGTGTTTGTGTGGAACACTTTATTGGATACCCCTGGGATTTTTTTAAGTAGAGGCGCTCGCTCCAAAGTGTGGAATTTGCATATAATTCGTGGATAGTATATCTACGCTTTGTGTGGATTAAGTATAAACGAGTTACATGTAGAGTGCATGGATATATGATCAGGAACGATCTACAGGTGTGTATGTGTGTGTGTGTTGGTGAGAATCTTTGTACTCTGAAAGCAAATACCCTTCGTAGAAAATTGAGTTTAAAACATTGACGTAAATTTGGCTTCACTTTCTTTTTTAAGAAGAATTTGAAAGAGTTGCCACTTACCTTAAGTGTCAGAAAATTTGCTTACCATCAGAGAAAATCATTTTGAAATTAGATTAAAAGAAAAGAATTGCATAACTCAGGAGAACCTTTTCAAATTTTGTGAATGAGAAAAAATAATTCAACACTTAACTTTAGCAGCCATAATAATGTTTACACTAGGCATCCTCTAGTTCAACTTATTTTGTTAAAATGCCGTTCCCTACTTGGTGCCGGCTCAGTTGTCCACTTTTGTTGGATTCCTAGCCATTTTGGCATTCCTGGTAATGAGCAGGCGGATTCTGTAGCAAAAGATGCAGTCCTTCGTGGTGTAGCACTAGTGACGCCTCTCCTTGCACTGATCTTTACCCGGTGTTCACATCTCGTCTTATTTAACAATGGCAGTCGGAATAGGATCACGCACATGCCAACAAATTGCATGCCATTAAATCACGGTTAGGAGTCTCTGGACCTCTAGTTGCCGACAGTCTCATCGCGAAGAAATAGTTTTAACTCGACTGCGTATTGGACACAGTCATTTGACGCATGCATATCTTTTACGTGGAGTTGTAGTTCCAGAATGTGTGTTTGTCGAAACCTTTTATCAATTCTGTCTTTTATCATCTTCTGTCGATTGCCTTGCTCTAGCTCGGCTTCGACAACGATACACCAGAGGCGCAAATCTGTCTTCAACATTTGGGAAAAAGGGGAAGACCGTTCCCATAATATGATTTTATATATATACAATGCTGTGGAGGATCAAGGGAGCAGAGTTGTCATGGTGACAGATTTGAAGCTTATTCTGGGGGGACATCAATTTCATCTCACTTTCCGTTGTGGCAGTTGATCACAAATCATTACATTCCCCCCCCCCAAAAAAAAAAACAAATTTCAAATCGGATTATTGGGGGGACAGTCCTTCCAGTTCCAAGATTGGAGGGAACATGTGCCCCTCATCCCTCCCGGGATTTGCGCCAGTGATACAAGCTTCAAAAAGATCTACACTTGTTCCTTGGTGACGGCACTCACTTTCTCGCTGGACTGCTGCTATTTTTAGAAGAGCTTCAGATTTTGCATGCAATCTAATTTTAGCTCGTATGTGGATGTATTTTTCTTATATTTTAATAAACTTATTCCTCGTTTTATTATTGTTGATTTTGTCTTTGGTATGTTCTATCTCTGCAAGGGTGCAAAAAAGACCACGCCGTTGACGCATCCAATAATATCATGTTCTTACTCTTATCCATTATTTTACGTATATCAGTTAGTCTTTTGGTACGAACTGAATGGTTAGCATTCTCACCTATTGGTACGAAAACCCAAGTTCAATCCTCGGTGTTAGTTGTGTGACTTGTTTGCATATTTACGTCTCACATGACTTCAGTGCTGAATAGAGGAGTTACACTCCTTTTCCTTTGTTATTAGAATGACAAACTGATATTCTTCAGTGGCAGATGGTGTGACAGAAGCTAGACATTGTTATATTTCGCAGCAACAGAATTAGGTTAGTCGCATATTAACCAACAGGGTAGCCAACCTGAGGCGCAGTAGAGGCAGGAAACTATGAGCAATGGAACAAAACGTTGTACAATCCGCGGCAAAAAACCTGCAACATGAGGATATAAGTTTATTGTGAAGCTACGCCTAACAGCACAGGGAATGAGCATAACGTCTAAGTGGAACGAATCACACCAGGATAAACCTCGGCCTCCTCCCGTGCACACTTATTTTGGAGCAAAAGACTTCGTCATTTCACAAAAAACTTATATGCTCATGTTGCAGGTTTTTTGCCGCGGATTGTACCATATGCTCAACCGAGTACGTGATACACAAAGGTATTCCCAACGTTATGATTGAGACCAGGGGGCGGATCCAGGACCGACTTGGGGGGGGCGGTGGGTTGTCATACTGCTACTTTTAAGGGCTTCAAACTTTGGGATGGGTTTTATTTATATATATAAAATAAGAAAGTTTCCTCTTCTCGCCCGATTGCCCCGATCGTCCCCCCCCTGTATCCGCCCCTTATTGAGACCCATGGTCAATGCACTCAGGGATCTCTTCCAAAGAGTTATGGGAGCACAGTGGCTCAGTGATAGTGCTTACCTCTGGTGCGTGGGTCACTGGTTCGATCCCGACCAAGTGTTTGTGGTGGACAACCTCGTGTCCGTGGGTTTCCTCGGAATACTCCCGTTCCTTCCCATATTTCACTCCGCCAATTCTTCCATCATTCATTTGCCTTAATCACCCGTCTCTCTCAGCCTAAAGGGCATAATTGTAGGACGTTAAGCTGAAAGATTTTTTTTCAAAGATGGCAACCTAAAAAATTATAAAATTCCTCTTGAAAGGCAAAAAGTTTCCGAATAGTAATTGCAACAATCATAAAATATGGAAAATAAAAGTACTGTATTACTCACTTTTTTCAGTAATTTAATAGACCTCCCTCGTGGCTAAACGGTTAGCGTACGCGCCTTTGTTGTGAGAGATCCGGGTTCGATTCCCGTCGGGAGCTCATGTGGCTCGGATTCCACGTTAATAAGTAGGTCCATGTCTTATATAGCCTCGCTGCTGAATGGGACGCCAAAGTAAAATCAACTCAACATTTTAGTAAAATATCTGTAAATTTCAATTGTCTGTTTATAAAACATTACATGAATAAGTTTCCTTTATCGAAACAAGTATATTTTGTCGTTAGAAATACAGTCTCTCTTCCACGTCTTTGTTACCATCACCTACTGACCGTAACGATATTGCAAGAACTTCGTTTCGTGCGAAGCGTTTAATATTTTAGTTTATTTTATTCATTCGTTTATTATTTTTTTTTTCTTGCTTAAAATACCAGAGCACAATTCTCGTTTCTTGATGTTTAATTTTCGAGTACCACATATGATTAAGTCACCTCACAAACTAGTTCCACGCTAGCTTGCACTTTCCCGATAGCCTTCAGGCAATAATTCGACGATGAGACCGATTTTAACGTGTTGATTCTACACTATGTCAACTTCCTGCCCATAGAGAATTTTAATGCCATGGATTATTTGCGTATAATCAAAAATCCCATATACGTTGCCAGTTTTAACTAAAATTCCTTTTATCGCTTTCCGAAAATTGAATATAAAAAATTCCCACGATATAAGATTTTTCCACGGGCCGACATCACTGCTCTCCGCATTCTCTTCTGTCTCCCTTTCTCTCAAGTTGAATGGCCTGTCGTTTAGTGAGTATGCGGCTAGTGTTACCAATAAGCCAGCCATTCGCTAATGCCAAAATTCCTGAAAGATGTTTACTTTCCTTGAGCAAATATTGCTTTATGTTGATCTGTCTAAGAACATACAACTTGTAGACCGAATTGGACTTCTGCATCATAGCGTTTCAACGCCATGTAAGCGAATTGATTGACGTGAGAACAACGCTCAGGGTCAAACGCAAATTTGGCTGCCGCACACGGTAGACTTTCCGTCATACTCCAGTATATTTATTACAAAGTAAAGAAATTTTAAGTTTTACGTAAGTTCTGGAAATTGAAAATTAGTTTGTTACAGCCCCTGGTGTCTACGTAAGGCAGCTTTCCGTATTGACAGATAGTCTGTCCAATTTGATTCAAGTCCAATTCTGAAGTTATAATGAACGATTCCTATACCTCATCACTATAGGAGAAACTCGCTCGTTTTGTCATTTTAATCGGAAGAGGGCTTGGCTTAAGCCTCTGACTCAAGGCGAATTAATTGACATCCACATTTCTCATTTCGTCTTCTCTAGGGAACTTGTATCTTTCATTGATATAGTCAGAGATAACAAGTAGCACCTTGAGCTGTAGTTGCAGTTTGGGTGAGAGATTTCTGGATAGGAGTAGAAGAGGGAGAAGGGGAAACAAGGCATTATAGGCGTAGAATATCCAGTGACGTTTTTTTTGTCTGTTTCTCTGGTGATGAACATCCAGATTCTGTAAACCACAAAATTATTTAGTGAAATGTTTTCACAGCTGGATCTTTAATAAAAGAAATAAAACAAATGTTTGCATTTCCATAAAGAAAGAAAAAAAAATACGGGTTTCAACGAGTGTGAGAGATTAAGATGTTCTAAGCCTCAAATTGCCTTTGTTTTTCCATGCACATCGCGTTAGAAATGCTACGTGTGTTGGTTCCAGTGAATCTTGGTGACTCTTGGTGGCTAAGCCTTGATGGTCGGAGTGGTTGGTATTGATCATGTCATCCAGTGTGCTAGTACGGATGCTGTAAATCATTTTCGATACGGAACCATTAACGAAACTAGGGACACGAGCACCTTGTGTTTTACGGCCTATTTATATTATGTCTTCCGAGTGAAAGTGCCTTTCATCGTATCCTCTGAAACGCGTGATAAATTGCGCCGAATTAAGCTTGTTAGTCAAATAGCGCAGTGGAGATGGTATTAATCTTGTGAGAAGAAAAAAACTTTTGAATTATGAGGTCACACTGAAGTGGTCGAAACTCAGGCAGAGACGAAATTTGATATCTCCCTTCAGATTTCTAAGTGGAATGAAATATGTTGCCATTTGACAGGATTGGCAGAGGGAAGCCTATTTTGATATTAATAATAAGAATAATTGAAATGAATAAATTCACGTACTTTTTCGGAGGTGATTAACCTCAAGACGTTCGACCTTGAGCTCATTCGTTCTCGACCGATACTGAGGAGTTTCCATTTTTTTTCTTTTCTAAAGCCCTTACCTTACATTGAGAACTGATAAAGGACAGGATTTGATTATCAGTTTAGCGCCCTTTTCAGCAGCGAGGCTATGTGAGGACGTAGACCTACAGCTTAACATTGGATCCGAGCCACATAAGCTCCTGCTGGGAATCAAACACGGTTCTTCCACGCCAGAGGCGTGTACGCTATTTAATACAGTAATAACTGGAACTACGACCGATACTTGAATCTATTTCAGTTGCAGGGTGTACACTCATGTCCAAAATGATTGTCGCATGTCTATAACTATCTTCTTGTAAGAATATACAGTAGAGCGTCGATTATCCGAAGTAATTGGGAGACATGGGTGTTCGGAAAACTGGTTTGTTCGGATAATCGAACACTACATGTTTATTTGCCAAAAAGAAGTACTGTACAGTAAATTTATTCATCAAAAGAAGTGTGCTAATTGTTGAAACACAGCGACTGGCGGCTTGGCCGGTCAGCAGCGTCTTATGAAGGCCCCATTAGAAGCAATGTTCCGCCAGCGGTGGCTCAGTGCGGCGACTACTGTGGGGAAACTTGGTTTGGGAGTGAGGGGGATGATGGACGGTAGGGTGGGAGAATAGCAGGTGCAAGCGAGTACACAGTTCGGTTAAGCGGTCGTTCGGTTGACCGACGTTCGGATAATCGAAGCTCTACTGAAATTTAATAATAATTTTGCAGGGTACCGGTACTTTCAATACTGATACTATCTGTATAATTGGTAAATGTATATTTGTAGTAAATTTTATAGGAAAAGAATTATAAATAGGAAAATTAGAATGAGTAAAACAAAATGTTGGTAATTGGACAAGAAAGTTTTATTTTCGATTTATTGTTCTTATTTACTGCTCTTTGCACATGAAATTTACCACATACAGTACATGCATTTGCCGATTATACACATACTAAGAAATACCGGACGAATTCGTTATCAAATGATATTCCTACAACATACAACAACATACGTATAGACATGCGACAATAATTTTGGACATGAGTGTACATACCATCGTCCAAGATCTATCCTGACAGGGCGTTTCCCATCACACTATCTTACCTCCAAGAAAGCTGGTGGATTACGGGAACTCTGTACTGGTTCCAGCTGTGAGCAGAAATGTAAAGTTGAGGCCAAGAATTAAAAACTGAAAATGAAATCTTTGAGTTTAACGTCCCACGTTTATGCCTGTTAGGCGGCTAAGGAAGACGGATGATATAGGCAAGTGAATGATGATGGAAGAATTGGTGGAATGAGAAAGTGGGAAGAAACGGGAGTACTCCAAGAAAACCCCACAGACACAATGTTGTCCACCACAAACTTAGCCGGGGATCGAACCGGGGATCCCACGCACCAGAAGTAAGTGCTCTACCACTGAAATTTAAAAAAGTGAAACCTTTCAGGTTTTTAAGTCCTATGGTTATACCCTGTAAGCTAAAGAAGACGGTGATGATTAAGAAGGGATGAAACGGTGAAATGAAGAAAGTGGAAGGAATCGCCAAGACACCAAGAAACCCCACGCACACGGTGTTTATCTACTACAAAGTCCTATACCATAATGTACAGTTAAAAAAATAACTTGCGCGTATGAAATGTAGTATGCTCCATATTTAAAAGCTTACGACGCTTGTAACTGCTTGCTTGTAATTTTTTTTAAGAGTCTTCATCCCTGCGAAATTAAAATACCGCTAACTTTACAGTAATTATGTGATATCTTCAAATAGATAAAAGATATTCGAGAAGTGAAACAAGAGCGCCCTAGGCAATATTATTTTGCATGACGTACCGTTATCACAAGTCACCTAGTGGCTTTCCGTTTTTAGCCGTTTATAGGGATGCATTCGAGTCGAGTCGAGTCGAGATTTAAGCCTGTCTCGACTCGTCTCGAGAAAATGTTGTCTCGACTCGTGGCTCGACTCGAAAATATGTTTCTGTCTCGACTCGTGGCTCGACTCGACAGTCTCTGTCTCGACTCGACTCGAATTCGAGTCGAGACGTCTCGAAATTCGAGTCGAGACAAAATGTACGAGTTAAAATATACGCACACATCAGCCAGACCATCATGACTACCTACCTAATTGTCAGTATGTCGACTTTTGGCATGGATAAAAACGGCGACACGTCTTGGCATACACGCAATGATCCTTGATAGGTCGCTGGAGAGAGCTGGCACCACATGTGCTCACTCAGGTTACCTAATTCCCGTAAATTCCGGGAAGGGGGGCGATGTGTTCTGACGTCACGTTCAATCACATCCCACAAGGGACATCACTCAAATGTCCGGCTCCAATTTCAATGAAACTTTTTTTGCTGATAGAAGGCATGTATGCATCATTACTTGTGATGACAAATTTTTGCCATGGTGCATGTTTTCTATTTTTTTAAAATAACTTTTAAGAGTTGTGATGTGGTTATTAGAGATTACTACACAAGTCCCTTACTACCCTTTGTAAACGGAGCGTTAATGAAGAAAAGCGAAGAAAAAACATGTGGATACATATAACTCCTGGGGGGAAGTCGTATGGTAGATATGACCTTGATGGCAGCCATCTTGAAATCCGCCAGTTTGAATTAAGGCCAAATTTTCAAAATGGGAATAGGGAAATATGATACATAATTTCGGGCTAGAATTTAATTAGAAAAATAATGGTGAGGTTAGTTTTAAGATACACCCATTTGGGGGAAAGTTACAGGCATATTAATTGTTTTTACTTACTGTGTGCGTAAGTCCCTTCTTACTTTCGTCTCAAGATCTGTAAATCGATCGCAACGGCAGAGCCCGGTTTCGCACTAGTGTTTAGAAATCTTTAAACTCACTTGAGGCAATATTTGTGGATTATTGCCTCTCTCACACACACACACAGAATCAGAGTCCTCACACACCAAGGGTGAGAGCTGTGCCACTGAGTCACAGCGGCCACGGGGCTAGGTCGAGTCCACTTTACGTTCATAGTTTCTTAGTACATAAATGTTACGATTATGAAATAGATTTTCCTTAATGAGCTGCATAAAAACAAAAGCTTTCGAAATGCATTAAACAATTAGCTCGATTTGAGTGTGAACTTAAAGTTATATCAGAGTGTAAATACGGATACGCACCAAAGCTCGAAAACTTAATACACTATTTCTCCTATATAGTCAGCATGTATCAAGCAATCGTTCAGCTTTCATTTGAGAGGATGGAAATCGAAGGCCCCTGAACAACTATGTTACTAATGTGCGGAATGTATTTATCTTACAGTGAACTGCTTTGATGCCAAGTGGCCTAACTCCAAAATTGAAATTTTCCAGGAGTGAAAGTTGAAGTTCAATATCTCATGAACAATCCATATTTCTTTTATGTTGGGAACCAAAACCATAACTACTGTATGTAGTTCATTGTTTTATAACTTAGTGTTTACAAAAATCCTTTAAAAAAATACCTATTCATAGAAGTGAATGGTACTTATCTGTACTAGTTCTTGGCATCCAAGCAGTCCATTTATTGTATTACTAACTTAATATACCCATTCTTCGCATGGGGGCTGTATTTGGAAGTCAACACCTGTGGAAGTATCACCATTCATTTCAGTGACCGCGAAAACTATGGATTTGACACTAGTATCAATCAATATGGGCTATTTATACATGTCTCGGTAATCCTCACCCGCTGACACCCGGCCCGCATACAGTAGTAGCTGAATTTGCAAGTCATCGCTGATGGAAGTGTCACCATTGATCTCAGCGACCGTGAAAACTATGGATTTGACACTAATGTCGATCAATTTGGATTACTTTTACTACATGTCTCGCTAAACGCCCCCCTGAGACCCCCTGGTTCCAATTTTGACAAAAACGCTTCGCCTTAGACTGGGACCTGGACCAAGGTATTCGTGACCAAAATTTGGTAACTCTCGGTCAACTTGTCTGGTCCCCAGGTCGGTCCCAGTAAACGTTCCCCCCGAGACCCCCCTGGTTCGAAATTTAAAAAAAAACGCTTCGTCTTGATCTGGGGCCTGGACTAAGGAACCCGTAACCAAATTTTGGGAACTCTCGGTCCACTCGTCTGGTCCCCAGGTCGCACACAGACAGACAGACAAACACACAAACAAACTCTTTATTTTATTTATATTAGATAAGATATACTATGTAAAATAGTCTCGTATCATAATATGTGATATACAACAAATGTTACATTATATATTATCCGTAGCTCGTGATATGCTGCAACATATTAAAGCCTCAGAATAGTTGGGCAAGCAAATAATCCAAAAGTTACGTAACCCTATTGCGTTCATGGGAACGAAAACACAATAATTATAACTATGCTAAATTACTATAGACTACCAACTGCTCATTCAGAGAATTTATGAAGTTCACTTTATCGCAATAGTTTTATACAAACTAGATTTAGACTACGGATAATAGTTTTATACAAACTAGATAATCAATTATTATTATTATTATCATTATATTTGCAGTACAGCCAAATACAACGACATTAACTATTAGTTCTAATTAACTGAATTGAGCTGAAAATTAAATCTTGATCTTTAAAGATTAACTATTAATTTTATGCGTTCTGTACCTTTCTGAAGGAATAAAAGCTGGAATTGGTTTCAAGGCTGTTTCTGAGTGAATACTTTCTTCAAAATAATATTAAAAATTATAGAAAGATTTTCGAGACATTCGAGTCGAGTCGAGATTTTTAAGAGCCGTCTCGACTCGACTCGTGTCTCGACTCGAAAATTCGAGTCGAGAAATACGTTTGTCTCGACTCGTCTCGAATTTTACAAAGTGTGTCTCGACTCGAATCTCGACTCGAATTCGAGTCGAGTCGAGTCGAGATTCGAGACATGTCTCGACTCGAGCGCATCCCTAGCCGTTTAGAAACGCGAAAATAAATGCCGATTTTCAAAATGGCTCGAAATCGAAAGCAGATAAGTGAGTCGTGATAACGGTTTTCTCATGTAAAATAATATTGTCTAGGGCGCTCTTGTTCCACATTACGATTATCTTCTATCTATTTGAAGATATCACATAATTACTGTAAAATTAGCGGTATTTTAATTTCGCAGGGATGAAGACTCTTAAGCAAATCAATCTTTGAATTCGTTTCCTTTCAATTTTTCTGTGAGCGTAGAGGCAAATGGATAATAGAACGAAGTTAGGTTTTCCTAGGCAAATTTTGAGATAGTTAACTGTGCTTTCTACATTTTAAAGCATTTTTTTTTAAATGCATTACATTCTTTTTTTACATCACAGGAAGGTGAATTTATAATATGACAAAATCCTAACCCGAATTCTATTAGGGTCAGGAAGTTATTACAGAATAAGTTCTCTTCTGAAACAATTTGTTTGTCACTCGAGTGCTAACATGCATAGAATAACTGCTGTCATATCACTAGTGTTGTAAAAAAACGATTTTTTTTTTCTGTGAAGTTTTTTTTCAATAAAAAAACATCGTTCTTTTTCATGTTTTTTTTCAAATGTCTGTTTTTTTTCTGGCAACTATTATTTATTGATTTACGTTGCAGATTATTGAAATAATCAACAGAATTGAGTCGAAGCCCTCGTAACTTACAAATCTTTTTGTTTCTTTGTACCTATATATTAGCAAAATTGTGCGATTATTCCTTTCGGCCCCAGGTCATTTTTGGCGTTTTCCTTCATTTCCAGTTAGTGACTTATTGCTCAAGAACCATTCATTCGATTGGTATGGTTAAGGCCTTGTTTTTTAGAAAATGGATGTGACTATTTTTCGGTGTAAGTTGCATTGCAGTGTTGCCAATAGGTGGGAAATTATTGAGGGAAATGTAGTGGTGAAAATTTACAAAAAATTCCCTAACCGATTTCAAATTTTTTTGTATCTAGTACCACTCCTGCTATATGGGTTCAAATCACCTAAAAGAATATTTGGTATGTTGACAAGGTACAGTGAAATCCTGAAGTCGCTTGCTTCCATCCAAAGAGGGAAAGAAAAAATTCTGTCATACACAGGAAATTTATGTATGTCAAATATGCCGGGGCTACAGCTTCTCTAATTATCCTATTGAAACTTTTTATGATGCGTTTTGTAGAGCAAAGAGGAAGCTTTCAAGTAGTGGTACGTTTGTTTCAATGTAGCCAGTAAGAGGGTAATAATAGAGGGGAAAAGGGAAATTTTCCGAATTTTTCACGTAAAAGCGGGAATTAATTGTTTTGGCTGGAAACAATGCCATCAGACAGACGAAAACTATCTGAAAATAAACCTTAGTACTCCAAGAATATATCCTACAAGTATCATGGCAATCTATATATATAAAAGAGAACGTACAAAATTTTGTCCGCTCATCACGCTAATACGGCTGAACCAATTTCTTTCATTTTTGGGGGGTTATTAGGATTTGGACCCTAGATGGTTTTTATCATATCACTTTAATTTTTAATTACCAGTGTCTTGAGATAATTGACCATTCAAGTGTCCATAACGTACAAATCCTTTGTTATTAGTTCATCATAGGTAAAAATAAACGTATTTATATGCAACCCGCATGACCGTGTCACTCGGCGGGTTAACATAAATGACAGGCGATATACAGCGGAAAATAGCTTGAATCTTCTGTTTAAAATTTTTTAATTTATTTGCTTATTTTTACAGACACTTTTACAATATGCCAGCACCGGGATGACCGCAGCGAAGCGGGGCGGGTTAACATAAATGACAGGCGATATAATGTTAAGATTTACTGCAATCTTCTATGGTTTTTATCATATCACTTGAAAGCGAAAAAGTAAAAATTATCTAAGTAACAAAGTTTATTGCGTTCCGGGGTGACCGCAGCGAAGCGGGGTGAACGCTGCTAGTATATAACAAAGTAAGCATGAAATTTTAAAAAATCTCATTCTACCTCAGAAATTCACCATTTTCTTACCATTTACAGAACATGGTTTATTATAAACCTCAGCTGTACTTTCCCTAATTATTCTAGTGAAACTTTATGGTACGCTGTGTAGGCTAAGGATGAGGCTGTTAGACACTGTTACGTTTGTTCGGATGTAGCCAACAAGAAGGAAATAATAGAAATAAAAAGGGAATTTTTTCCAGAATTTGCTCCTAAAATCTGGAATTAAAATTTTCTGTAGCTGGCAGCACTACAATCAGACACACACAAACTATCTTAAAATAAGCTTTGGTATCCTTCTAATATATCCTACAAGTATTGTGACGATATCTAATAAAGTAAGCATGTCAATAAAAAATATCTCATTCTACCTTCAAAAAAATAACAGTTATCTTCCCAATTAGAGAAAAGGTCTACTGTAAACCTCAACTGTACTTCCCCTAATTATCCTATTGAAACTTTCTATAGTGCGTTGTGAAGAGCAAAGACGAGACTGGTATGTGTGATCCGATATAGCCAACAAGAGGGTAATAATAGAGACAAAACAGATATTTTTTCCAAAATTTCCCCCTAAAATCTGGAATTAAAATTTTCTGTAGCTGGTAACACTGCTACCAGACAGACGTAACTATCTTAAATTAAACATTGGTACACCACTAATATATCTTACAAGTATTATGACGATATTTAAGGAACAAAACTTCTAATTACCAAAAATATATTACGGTAAACAGAAAAGTAGGGAAAAGCTAGAAAATCAAGGGTTAGAACCTAAATACGAATTTTTCGTGCGTTCCCTAATTACCCCATTGTAACGATCTGTACTTGCGTTTGTTAAGTAAGGAGAAATGTTCGATTGGCGTAAGTCGACTTGCACTCGGACGTATAGGTACGGATTTATAAACAAAAATTTCTAATTTTTTGCCCAAATTTTAGGAAATTTTAATTTCCCTAATTGGCATCACTGCGCGCAGGCAGTCCAATTGATGTCAACAGTTAGGTATCCATCCGAGGTATCTACCTAGCAAGTCTTAAAGAGGTCTTTTTACTACGAAGGAAGCTACAGGAAAAAAAGAAGTAAAGGAAATTCGAAATCAGAAAATTCTCGAATTTTTGACTGGGGTGAAATTTGAGAAGGAAATTCGACACCAAAAGAAAAAAATTAATATGATAAACTATGGTCCAACCATATTTTGCAAGAATAATATCCCGATATCTTAATTAGCGTCCACACAGGAGTGGATTAAACAAATGACACACCCGTGTGTGCCACTTTGGCCATCTGGCCGAGTATACATTTTTTAACTACTAACTCGTGTTGTTGTTGTTGTAGTATAGTCTCGACTAATAATAATATCGTTGTAAACAATAACTTTATAAGGAAAATTTTCTCTCCTTTTTACATCTTAGTTCCAACACTGTTGGTGAGAAATGCAGGGTGTTTCAAAATGAATTTTGGGGTTTTAAGTCTTCGTAGTACAGTACTTATTACATTTTACGTACAATTATAAGCAATGCATCAAGTAAAAGAGCACCTCAAACAGTCTTTGCTGCAAGTGTCCGATGTGAGATTCATTCGTCACATGGTACACATCTAGTTGATAGACGAGAAAGGCCCATAAACTTTCCGCCATATGGCACAAAACACATTCAATTTAGGGGAGTCTCGTTTCAAGTGTACCATCTCCTGAGAATTTGCTGACGGACAGATGCAAACATTATGAGTGTTCACATTAGCTCTTAGGTGAAATGTCGATTTATCACTGAAGACGACACGATCCAGAAAATCTTCATTGTTATGCAGCAATATTTCACTTGCAAAATTGACCCGTAAACCGTAGTCTGTAGGCTTTAGACCTGTAGCAATTGCAAACGATAAGGACGTAGTTGCAAGCGTCTCCTTAATATTCTTAACACAGACCGTTGCACTATACAGATTCAGTCTTTATTAAAACACAAAAAAACTTTCTGCTCTAGTCTACATCTTTGCTGCTTGCTCTTTCTAACGGCAGGTAGAAGAGACAATGCATATACATGCGTGCGTACAAAACTGTCAGTTGCTCTAATATTTATAATTGTAAGTTAATTGTAATAGATACTACAAAGTTTCAAAACCCTAATATTAATTTTGAAACACCCTGCATTACTTCAAATTGTATCATCCTATATTCATGTCTTTTATATACATATCATCAGGGCCGGTCCTAGTCAATTTGTCGCCCCATGCAATGGCATAATTTGCCGCCTCCCCCTTTGTCCAGAAAGAACAAATCTTAAAAGTCATGATTTTAAGTATGCTACTCCAGCATGAACAAGAAACATGAGGGTAAGTGCAGTTACACTCAGAAAGGCTTAAATACTTACTCTAAAAATGCAATCACGTTGTGTCTTTTTTTTTTTTTTTAATCTATTATGTTAGTGAAAGATAAAGCAAACATACCTGCAGAGGAAAGATGGTAATCCTTTTTATAGAATTCACTATCGAGCTTCAATCTCAATGCATCAGTTTGCAATTCCAGTGCAACTAGCTCTTTTATCTTTATTTCTTGATTTCTCTGTTATATCTGTTAACATTTTTTAAAGAACTTGTTTCTATCTTCAATGATAAGGAACTTGTTTCTGACAAAAACAAGACTAGTTGTCATATCAAAACTGTGATAACTTACTAAATGGAACAGATATTCACTACTATTCGAGAATTGAATTCTTGCATTTGGCAACAATCAAGCAATTTGTGCTCGGATTTATTCGACCATTTGCTTTAGCATTGTCCATGTGGCCTTAAACTAATGCAACCTAAACATAATTTATGAATGTAGTATTCAAATAGAAGGTCAGCTTAGTAAATGTAACTACCATCATCATGAAGTCTGTTTCCAACAAGAAATATTTAATTTAAATAATATACTTATGACAGATTTTTCCGGACCATCCAAACTTGCCGCTCCACGCAAATGCACGTGTTGCATATATGGTAGAGTCGGCTGTACATTTCATATATATCTTGTCGACAAATTATTTACATATGACATTTAGAAAAATACTATTAGGCAAATTAGTATTAGTTTTTACCTTTAGACAAGTTATTTGAATGTTATACTGTTCGTGACATTATTTTCGTACTTATTAAAGGCCTGCTTTCACGAAAAAACAAAATTTCATTTCTACTTTTATTTCTTAGTTGATATTGATGAAAACTGCTGAAACCCGAATTGTTAATAGGTATGGTATTCATGTAAATTATAAAATATTTGTAGCGTATCAGTATCTAGCATTTAATTTATATTGCATTTTACGGTGATTATACCTACATAAAAATATTTAATACTTAAATAGACGTAAGATGCATTACAAATGACTATTTGAAAAAAAAACGAAATTTAGAAAAAAAACGAGAGGCAATGTTTTTTTTCTAAAAAAAAAAGTACATTTCTGAAAAAATACGAACGGTTTTTTTTTTCTATTTACAACACTAGATATCACTACAAAGATTTTTTTTTTTTTTTTTTTTAAAGAAGAAGAAATGAATTTTAGTCCAAGTGCTAAGAGAGAACAAGTCAACATACTGTTATATCGTGACCAGGTAACAAAATGTGCGGGAATGTGCAGAAATAGGAAATCATTAAGACTCACTTGTATTCTTCGCTTCGGGTTCGTTTCGTGAGTTACGAAAATCGAATTTGGCTGCGCAGCTTCTGTGTTTTCTTAAATGTATATTACTAAATGTTTAATGAAATGAAAAGGTTTCTATTTTTAGAAGGTAAAACGTAACCATTCTGTAAAAAAAATGCTCACTCATTTAACTGTTTTGAATATCACAATTCATGTATTCTTTTCAGTTTTAAAATGAATAATTGTATGTTTTAATTTCCTCTTTCAGAGCTCCAAAAGGACATTGCGATCGAACGAAATGTTACTTCCTCCGGGTGGTCTTTTGGACACCGAACTTGAGCTCAATTTTTCTCTTCAAGTGAGTATTCTATTATAGTTTTATGCTATGTTTGTAACATGTATGGGACTGATACATGAGATTCTTGCTTATTCGTACGTTGGCATGGTGTGCAAGTTTTTTTAAAATTGTATTTCTAAATAATAATTTGTTTCGTAACATTCCCTGAATACGAGATGCTATCCAAAATATCCGAGAATGCAATTGTAAAAATCAGAAAACTATACTTACGTCCTAATGTCCTCCGTTGCCTTTAAAGTAGTCCAATTCGGTGTGTATGCAATGATCACAGCGTTGTTCCCACTTTTGGAAGCACTCCTGTAAGTCCACAGGGTGAAGGGTGTTCAGAACCCGTTGCAGTTCCACTTGGATATCTTTAATGGAGTCAAAACATCGCATTTTAACTCACATTTCATCTTCGGAAACAGATAGAAGTCGCACGGGACAAGGTAAAGGGGGGTAGGTAGGGTAGGGAACGTTGCCATGTTGTTTTTGGCCAGGAATTCCCTCACAACGGACAAGGTGTGCGCGTTGTCATGGTGCAGCAGCTATTCTTTCATTTCCCACAGCCCTGGCCGTTTGCGCCGAATATCTTCCCTCAGTCTCTTCAAAACCTCACAGTAAAACTTCCCATTGACATTCTGATCAGATGTTTCAAAACAACACCGACAACGTTTGGGTAGTGATTCCTGACACCAAGATAAGACAAAAAGTATAGACCAACCTGGGTACACAAGTGCTTCCTTTCGAATTACAGACTGCCGAAAACATGAAAAAATGGACTTGAAAGGTCCATAGCTCCAATACTATGGGACCTACCGTAGCCGGGTCAATACTTCACTTAGGAACTACGTATGCTATCCAAAAGTCCATGTTTCAGAATCCTGCGGTACTCACACAACAAATTTTATGGAGGCAGTTTGGCTACGGGCATATAGTTTGAAGTACTCACCAACTACCTGTATAAAAATTGTTGCGGAAGTACCACAGGATTCTGAACATAGATATGTGGATAATGCACATACCAGTTTCTAAGTAAAGTCTCGACGCTAGAGATGCAAGGGCTCGGAAAAAAACCGGCTTTTTTGGAAAAAAACTCGGTTTTTTCTGCTTTGCTTTTTTGCTTGGGAAATTTTGGGCTTTTTTCAGAATTCTGCTTTAAATCGATAAAGCAGACTTTGTTTCGCTTCTCTATAACACAGAAAGTCATTTAATTAGTGGTTGATGCCGATAATAATATAAAACCTCGAAAGTAAACCATGAATTTCGAAAAGATATTTTAAACAATTTTACTTCAACATTTTTACATTATGAATTCCAAAGGATTAACCAATGTATATAATGAACACATTTTAACCTCCTATAACCTCCTATATACAAAAGTAAGCAGAGTTGGCAAGAACAATGGTTGTTTCTGAAAATGCCAAAAACCCGTTTTGGGGGGGCAGTTTAAACCAGGCTTTTTTGGGGTTTAAACCAGGTTTTTTGATTTAGATATTTTGCTTTATGTATTTGTATTACATATTCACAGAAATAAGTTTGTTTCGCCTTGGTGTTATTATTCAACAACGGGGTTATGCTGGAAGAGGTCCCATAAGCTTAAAGAAGTCCGGTCAGTAAATTTCTTAACTTGAGAAACTCCCGCCCTAGCCATCGGGAAAATCCGTCATTCTTTTAAATGTAAAACAATAACGGGAAAATCCTGTAAAATTTAATTTGCATGTAAAATTTAAAGGTCAACGTATTATAATCAGTACGCTAAAACTGAGTGACACACAATCATAGTCAACGTCTTGCGAATAAAATCAGAAAAATAAACACACTGCTGAACAAGACTGCACTTATTTAATATAAAAACACATTTACACGTGACGTTTCGATCTTCTATCCAAGATCCTCATCAGACGTGAGTGTACGTCTGATGAGGATCTTGAATAGAAGATTGAAACGTCACGTGTAAATGTGTTTTTATATTAAATAAGTGCAGTCTTGTTCAGCAGTGTGTTTATTTTTCTAAAACTGAGGTATTAAATTACAAATTTAGTATGTAGGTATCATTGAAAGTCCAATCCAAGCTAATGTTGGAAGCTAAGTAGGCAATCGATAAATTTTACCAATTTTAATCAATATATTTAAGCAACCTTCGCTTCTTTATAAAACAACAGGCATGCAGAAATATATAATTTGGTTTCGTTTTGTATGTTTAGGCTTAACATCCTTACGTAATACCGAGGTTATCAAGGAGAAGACTTTCGCTTAAAGTGACATCCGAAAGAGTACTTGGTTTACACATGAAAGAAGGGTTGTGGTTCGACCGACAATTGAACATGGGACACCTTGATTAAAAGGTGAAAAGGAAATAAGACTAATGCAGATGGTTTGACAAGTGAAACGTCACTATGAAGTTCACACGATTCGCATTTTTGTTCTTTTAATTTTTTTAGTTTAAACCAGTTATTAAAAAAAAAAAAACAGCTGGTGTAAACGAGCCAACCCTAAGAGTAAAAACTTCTTTCAAAAAATACACAAATAACTAGCAAAATTGTATGCAGTATTTTTACTTCAAAATATTCCATACCCTCTTTTTGAAACAAAATAAAATTAAAATAAAACATAAGAGAAATACTTAGATTTGTATGATACAATTAAAGGCTGCACATGGTTCTATATTCTTGAAATTTTACAGTCAAGTTTTTTATAACCACCATCAAGGACGCCCATCAGGGGGGTTAAGGGGGCGCTTGCCCACCCTAGAGGAAAATGTACTTCAGAATATTGAAAATCCAATAGGATTTTTACATTAGTTACAGCAAAATTTGAAACTATTTTTGAAACGTCGCTTATACTTTCCCTCCTTGGAAACCACAACATGGGCGCCCTTGACCACCATCACGGTTTACCCAGTCCTCAAGTTTTCTGAATTTTTAACAAGAGGGATTCAACATATCATTACGGAACAAAAAAGAAAAAAAAAGACTACGGAATATATTTAAGTTAAGCTAAATACAACTGCACAACAAACGTGACTGAGTGGTTGGCTTTTGCGCTTCTATCGGGAAGTCCGGGATTCAACCCAGCATTCGACCATTCTGACAAAGCCTTCCTTCATTCCATCTGAGAATGTAGAAATAGTGAGTGTACTGGCCGACTAGGAGTGTAGGAGTTGGCCGACTTCCTTTCTTATTGGTTTTAAATCGTTATTATTACTAATTACCAGCAGTGACGGTTTTGTGAAGGTTAGAGGATCGGTCTTTCGGACTGAAGCCTGTTCTCCAAAGTTGTGGAATGTCTAAAACGAACGAAATATCTATTAGTTATGCCTTTACTCATAAACTTTAAGCTCCCGTCAAATAAAAATTACGAATGTTTAGAAAAACTAAACATTAGTAGTAAGAAAACCCCTCCCAAAACACTTTTTTAAATTTGCCACTGATTCTCAGTATAAAATGATCTTCAAGGTTGTATCCGGAAGATTATTGCTAAACATATAAACGAAACGAAATATTAGTTATGCCTGTACTCATAAACTTCAAGCACCTCCCAAATAAAATTAGGACTTTTTAGAAAACGAAACAATCAGAGAAACCCCTCCCAAAGTACTTTTCTAAATCCGCTATTGATTATTTGTATAAATTGGTATTCAAGGTTGTATCTGGAAAATTATTGCTAAATCATTGCACATCTACAGTATAACAGAAATGTGGAAATACGGTTTGACGGACATATTGAAAAACGTACGCTTTGACGGATATATAGAAAAACGTAAGTTTAACTTTCGTGCTAGAAGCTGGAGTACTAAGCTCTTAGAAATGAGACACGGATGACAAACTAAAATGATCTAGAGAAGGAAAAAATGTCGATAACTCAAAAGTTAAAATAAAGTTAAATAACCTGTAAAATTGCCCTCAAATACTACATTCTTTATGTTAGCTTTAATTCGTAAAATATGTGCTTCATCCATCTTGATGGTGAATTACAGAGCTAAATATGGCATTCAGGTCGTGGAAATCTTATCTAACTATAGAATATACTATAAGAAAGCTATTTGGATAGAAAAATCATGAAAATGAAAAAAGCCAAAATTTCCAAAATTCTCGGTTTTTTTCCAAAAAAGCCGGCTTTTTATGTGAAAAAAACCATCGATTCAAAAAAGCCGGCTTTTTTGCATCTCTACTCGACGCGATTACGGTAGATCCCATAGTATTGGAGCTGTGGATCTTTAAAGTTCATTTTTTCATGTTTTCGGCAGCCTATAACTCCGAAATGATGGATTTCTGCAATATATATATATATATATATATATATATATATATATATATATATATATATATATATATATATATATATATATAATGGAATGCGTCATTCTGAATGAAGTGACTGATGTACTCTGCAGTAAAGACTATTTAACATGGAATTAACTATGTAGTAGAATACTAGCCTGATAGGAACTGCAAATTGCTATTACGTGGACTAATAGCCGTTTGCAGATCTTTTCTTTTGGCTAGAAAATTTACTGTGTAGTTTATGACGGTCATGGGACCTCGTGACGGGTTTTGGTAGAAACTGAAATTTGGAATTAATTTGAAACGTGAGTGCAGTCATTTAGATGCAAGAGACACCACGGTGAAGAATACAAATAGATTTCATATTTTATAATGAGATATTTGGAAAGCCGTCACTCATTGCCTAAATTGCCTAGGTAACTTTATGTTCATGCGAGAGGACTGATTCTAACGTTTGATGTACACTAATATCCTCGGCAGATAATGATTGCAAACCGTTCTCGTTTGCGCGTAGTGGCATTGTAAAAAATGAAATTCGTAAACCTTTATAGTTTACGTCACCAGATAATGAAGATTACAAATCTTCCTGTCCCTGGCAAACATCTTTTAGACATCTATAATCGTATCTGGATTGAGGGATCCTTTTCTACTGTCTGGCTTGGAGCTTATATTGTTGCTATCCTGAAACCTGGGAAATCGGCTATATCCAGCTCCATTTATAGGTCAGTTGCCTTAACCAGTTGCTTATGCAAGTTATTGGTCAATTCTCAGCGTTACGCACGGGACATTTGTACACAAAAACTGCTTTTTAAAACAAAAATGTATTTTCAAATAAAATAAAAAGTATGTCAAAATTAGTGGGGAAATTATTAATGCATAGTTAAATGAAGTGAAACACTCAAAATAATTGCAAATTTGAGTTATAAGCCAAAATTAAGCGTTACGCACGGGATTCAGACAAAAAGCTCTTTTGACAACCTCAATTTCATTGGATATTCTCTGCGGTTTATGGCAGCATTTTCATTTTATGTGTCATCACTTATGTTCTACATTCATTCTCCTTACTCCTTTGGCGTGGGAGACCCGGGTTCAATTCCCGGCGGGAGCTCATGTGGTTCGGATTCCACGTTAATCAGTAGGTCCACGTCTCATATAGCCTCGCTGCTGAACGGGACGTTAAACTCAAAATCAACTCATTCTCCTTACTGTGCATTATGTTTTTAAATTGGAAAGCAGATTTTAATTAGTCTCTCATTATGTTTTCTTTTTTGTCTCACCGTTACGCACGGGACAGAAAAGTAACCATGCAATTGTTTGGTTGTTCTAAGACTGTTATTATGCAATATCTTTACTAAAGAGATTTGTATTTTAAGATTAACATTTGGACATTAACAAGCATAAAAAATTTGCATCCATAATTTAATTTATTTGAATTAAATTACATTCCAAAATATCAAAATCGAACTTTGCTAGGCAACTCGCTTAGTGTTACTACCATGTCTTTGGGATATTTGTCTGAGCACTGATTGGTGGCGTTCAAACCACATAATGTTGTGCAACTGTTGAGCTGCTCGATCCTCTGTGCTACCTACCAAACGTTGAGTCGTTTGAACGCTGCCATTGTCAGGTGAAATGCGGGAAAGTGAATTGAAGGGAAACAGTTGATTTTTGGTTATTTGGTATTATTGATTGTTACTTCACAGTGAAGATTTGCTGTAGTGTGTGTTTTTAAGTAATAGGAATTCACAGGCAAGTAACTCTGTTCCAAGTAATATTGTCAGGGATGAACTGAATCGATCAACAAAAGCAATGAGTGGCGCTGAAAGGACTAGAAAATATAGACTTAAGCATAGGAACAACGAGAGACTGAAAAATAAAGTGAGGATGCAGCGTTATAGGCAAGTTAAAGGATTAACTCTTTCCTGTCACGTTCCTTTTGCGAAACTCTTCCGCATTGTTTCGATGTTGACCATTTAGAAGAGGAAAACGCTCTAAAATGCGAAGAACAACAAGGTAATTCAAGTTAGATTGGTTCAAGGAAAACGAAAAGAATGATATATACATCAAGTGATGAGAGCGAAATTAATTCAGAATACAACTTTCAAGACGATATTCATAATGATATTCCAACCCTCCAACTGTCGAGCTCAAAATGGGTGTATTTCTCCTAGTGAAATTTGATTGTGGTTCTTCCAGAAATAGGATTAAATCTCGGTATGTATGTGGTCTGAAAGTGATGTAGAAGAAGATGAGGACATTATAGAGTAACAAATCTGAAATGCATGGATAACAGTTGTACAAAGTTTTGTTTTGATGAAAAGAACAGATCTTATGTCTCATTTGATCAAGTTTTAAAAATATATACTATACTTCCAGCACCTAATTTGCTGATAAAGGATGAAAGAATATACTATAAAGTTCCAGAACCAATAGCCGTTTTTGTAAAGAACTAAAGAGTTTTGAAGCGAATCCATTTGCCCCCTACAAGACTGTCAAACCAACTTAGATACCTACTTTCTAATGAAAAGAAAAAAGTGTGATTTATCATGATAATTTGTTTTTAAGCCTCGTGGTAAATGTTTCTACGTAACTTAACCTAGACGTTTTTGTTTGTTATGTTTGGTTTAGTTTCTCTCAACAAATTAATGTTTCTTTGAGTTAATATAAAAGTTTATTGTTTAACCTCAATAACAATAAACAGGTATTGAAATCTTAATAACTTGATTCACTTCCTTGTATAAATCTGTAAATGTCCCGTGCGTAACGTTACGCACGGGATAACATTTCTATACCTCATGAAATAAATAAGGAGGATAATAAACAAATTTAATAAGTACCACTAACAGGCTAATAATAATTCTACTTTAGAGCAAAAGTTTCAATACTTTATGTTCTACAATTACAAAGGAAACACGAAAAATACATGTTTTCCGTTACGCACGGGACAGCAAAACATGACATGAAAAGACTACAATTTTTGCCTACCAGAATAAAATATTAATTAAAACAAAATTGTCAGATTTTTGCCAAAGGTCCACTACACACACACACACACACACACACACATATATATATATATATATATATTGCTTTTGTTCATATAATTACGGATTTAGAATTTAGTTCGAAAATTATTTGAAAATTGGGATATGTAAACAACATTGAGCATAGTGTAGAACAGATAAAGTTTATGTGGTCAAAACCTAGTAAATATATTTTATAAAAGTATTTTAAATGCCTCAGTATATAGTTACACTATTTCTTAATAGAAAAACATAAACATCATAGTTTCAAATTAATTTTGAAAACACTGACAATGGACCACTTGCCAGAGAATCACCCTATTGGAGAAAATAATCAATGCATATTTAGTTTGATATTTGGAAACTAACTCATAGTTTTCCAATCAACATTGTAGTTTCCATATCTACCAGTACTTCTGTTTCACTACTGATAATTTTGTCCGTCTTAAGAGTCCCAGACAGTAAGCCAACCACCAGCCGTAACGAATTTAAACAAAAATTTCACTCTGTTGCAGCAGTTTCAAGATTTGACTGTATTTTTTACTGATAGTTCCAAAGATGGAAATTTCATGTCGGATGTACCTTTTTTTACAAGTACGTGTACTTTTGATATTAAATTACACGCCTTCTCTACAATATTTACTGTTGAACTAGTTGCAATTTTAGTAACTTTACGTCATGTCTGCATGTTATATCTTAATCTGTTGCGATTATCAAAAGTGCTCTGAGTAGCCTCCTTTCAAAGTAAACATTCATATGTATAGGTTAAACACGTTTTTAATTTTTCAAATTTTACTTTCTGATGAATACTTTTTTTTCTTAAAGTTCTGTCAGTGATTCTAGGTAGAATTTTATAACTGTACGAAAACTCTCACATTTGTGCTTTAAAAAAATTGTTTATGCTTTCTGTTTGGTCCATTTTCTGTTTTCTATAGACCTAAAAATACTATGGTTTATTTTTATCGTGCACAATTAACAATGTGGTAAGACAGATGTACACCTGAATTCCTCGACGAAAACTACCAATTGAAATGCTTTTCTCCATTATTTGTCTATCTGTCTGAAGTGTAGAAAGAGGGTAAATCCTTTGATCTCTCCAATCCTATTTCACAGTATGTTTACACTGTATCTCTGCTTTTCTTATTGTAAATGTGATACCTAAACATTTGACTGTTTCTTTTTTTCCCTCAGAATTTTCCATTGATGTTAGTTCCCAACCGTGTTCTTCTTTCTTCTCTAATTCGTCTTTTAAATCTTTTTTGTCTTTGCGTTGTTGTCACCTGCTTATTTTTGGTTTTATAACCTTGAAAAGAAGAGAGAGGACGTAACAAGCAAGAAATATTCGCCATAAGAGTGATGAGGGTGTGATAATTCGTGTGTCTCATATATACCAGATGGTGGCGTTCAAATAAATCAACCCGCTTCTCAGTTGACGTCAGTCTCCCCGACGTATAGAGAACAGAGTGTGGGAGAATGTTAAGCGAAGTCTCTGCTGCAGAAAGAATATAAGGACAACTTTAAGATTTCCGTTTGCGATCTATTTTTTTCTTCATTCCAACTGTAGATTGGCTACAAAGGATGAACTACTGCCACTAATTGTTTTTTAAATAATTGCTCATTATTCGGATAATTCCTCTTTAGCCGATATCAAAATAATAATTCTTGTAGTTGTTCGAATAATACACCGCAAATACGAGGGAGGATCAGAAACTAAAGTTACAAGACCGGTATTTCTGGAGTTTCGTCTGTTATAGAGGAATGAGTGTGCGATAATTGTAATACATAGAGTACGAGACGGTGCAGAGTTTCATACACCCGCCACATACAGCGCTATTTGCATGTAAACACAAATGGCGACTCGTGAAAAAATCTGCCTCAGTTATTCGATTTATGTGGGTAAAACATTCATCTGCGGCAGAAATTCACCAACAGCTCGTAGAGGTTTACGGAGAGACTGTAACGTCTCATCAGCATGTAGCAGAATGGTGTCAAAAGTTTACGGCTGGTAGAGGAAACGTTAGTAGATATAGATACATAAGTACACTAACCTTGAATTTGCTTTGTGTACTTTTCTGACATTTTAGCACTTCCTAATGCACGGCCGGTTGACAGTTTGAAGAATGGATACACCCTTTTTTTCCGCATAGTAATGACACAGAAGAAATACGATAATATATCCACCTGCCACGTTACATGTAATGCATATTAATATATTAGATTGTTCTACGTGTGTGATCTGCATATTTTATTTCCGAAAGGTCTTTCTGTACTCTGCTTGTCCAATTAACATTTCTTTTTCATCGGAAAACATTTATTATGTGTCATGTTCTGTTTTCCCTATACAACCTCCGGCAGCAGGTGCATATATTATCATATTCCTTCTGTGTCATTACTATGCGGAAAAAAGGGTGTATCCATTCTTCAAACTGTCAACCGGCCGTGTATTAGGAAGTGCTAAAATGTCAGAAAAGTAGACAAAGCGAATTCAAGGTTAGTGTACTTACGTATCTATATCTACTAACGTTACCGACGAGGAGTGCAGTGGCCGACCCAGCACGGTATCAACAGATTTGAACACTTCACGTGGAGGAGCTGATTCAGGACAACAGGAGGATCATGTTACAGCATCTGATGGCAGAATTGGGAATGTTGTTCGGAAGCACCTAGGAGGCCGTCGTTTCGCTTCGGACAAGGAGGTGACACACTTCGTGGCAACGTGGTTAAGCGTACCAGGATAAGATTTTTACCAGGAGGGAATCATCAGACTCATCCCACGATGTGACAAATACCTCAACCGATATGGAGACTGTCTAAAAATAACATTGTATGTACTATCTGTTATCTGTATTGGTTCTATGAAATAATGTGTTCACTTTTCACTGCAGGCTTTGTAACCTTACTTTCTGATCATCACTCATATTATTCGAACAAGGAATATTCGGAAAATGCACTATTCGATTTTTTTCAACAACCCCAGTATGAACTCAATGCTAACTGTTTTGTAATAATGTAGAAACCCCAGGTGACTGTCTAGAATTTCTGTTAGAGTAGTCATCTCTAACAATGTGCGTTATGGCGTTACACTTGCTAGACCAAACAGAGGCAGACCACACAAGAGCATCGAGGACTCGATGAAGAAGACGATGCTTTTCAGGTTCCGTCCCCACTCTTACTTTGCTCTATCTGTTTATCTGCTTCACTGCTCTAAACTAAATAAGTGATTTGACGTCATAGATTGACCATTTGTTAATGACTGGTAGACACTGGCATCATTAACTTTTAAATATTTTTGGACATACTCAATAATTATCTATTTTCTGTGGTCAAGTTGTTATGCAGCCCGAAAGAAAATAATGAAATGCGGGTGGTATGAAACCTCAGGCGTGTCTATTCAATTATCCATATTTATTCTGTTCGAACTGTTAAACCAAATACTCATGGTGGTATATAAAAATTCGTTCGTGTATATCAGGAATGGCCAATGTGTCGATCGCGGTTACTATGTACCAGGGACGTACGCAAGAATCTATTTCGGGGGAGAGGCCCAAATTCAATATGAGGATACATTATATTAAGATTTGTAAAATTTCCCCTAAAATTAAATTAAATTTACGGAAAGATCGGGATTTGTAGAGCACATATCTCCTTCGTACGTCCTTGCTATGAATCATACTGTCTATATCGATTATTGTTATCAGTAAATGAAAGTTATACGAGTAGACATAGCAGCCATTTTTGGGATATCTGGGAATTGTTTCGGATATCTTGATTGGCTAATCGTCTGTTTCAGCGTTCTTCATTGTCCATCCCATTCTCGATTTGAGAATGGGTTGTCATTACTCGTACAACTTCCATGTACTCTGTTATTATTCTATAATTTCCTATAGCGGGCTGTGCCTACAACTGATCTCTAGCGTACTAATTGACAGTTACCTTTAAAAAGATGCCAACATTGACGCATCTCGAAAGTTCTCGAGCGTAAGACTGTATAGCTCACAGACGACGAGAAGAACCCTAAAACAGGGGAAGCGGGGAAAGGTCAACGACACGGACAAGTCCATTTTTGGTTTTTGACGTGTGGTCTATACTTAGGTGTCGTCTGCTACTCCGGGTAAAGTTATGTGTATGCTATTCCGTGGTGTCATTTGAAACCCCCGTGTGAAAAGTGGGCGAACCCATACCTATGTCACACTACTTCCGCTATGGTTCTTCTCATCTTCTGTGAGCTGTACTTGCTGCGGCTATAAATACTGGCGGAAAGTGACGTGAAGATTAGTTGTGCCACGCCACAAGTAATAGAGGGCGTCAGGGAAACCTGCTATTAAATTAATGTAGATTGCTTACCTTAATCTAGAATCTATGGAGTTAGTATAGTGATTTGTGAAATGAGAAGTAGCCCTCAAGCCAGAAGAGGTTGGCTACCCCGCTGAAGAAATCTGTGATAATAGGAAAATTTACCAATCTCCCCTTCTCTCTGGGCATGATGTATTTGTTGAAAGTTACGTCTTACTTTCTGCTGCTAGCGATGATCAATCGTCATACTCGAAATGATCCAGATCTACAAAGTAGTTTTGAAGGGAAGGGACCACAAAAGACTTTTTTTTTATTACTTAAAAGAGTAAATAGATGTTCGTGCGTTGTTTGGTGCTTTGTGTACATATGCACTATGCCATTTGACATTCAAGTTTTTGTTGACCTTCGTTGCTACCATAAATTTTCATGAACGTTCTCGGTTATCTTGTTCCAATCAAGATTTTTCACTGGCAGCTTTTGTTGACTTTGTGAAGAAAACTTGAGCGTTAGACAAAATTTCCTTCGTTGAGAGCGTATGCAAACAGATTGCAAAGATGTGTGTCATCCATGAGTATCCCGTCAGTCATTAGGAGAGTATTCGCAAACACGCTAACCATCGTCAGAGATCGATTTCGCCAAAAAGAGATGGTGATTGCCAGAGCTTCCAACAGAAAAGGGTAACATGCAAAGATGAATTCAACGTTTACCGCAGAGAAAGTGTTTGCAGGCTGTTTGTGGGTTTCTATGGTCAATTCAGGAACGTGGTTTCCGTAATCCACCTGATAGATAGGATGGGTCTGTGAGCCCGTTCGTGTTACAAACGTTGCAGTTACTTGTTGTGTTTTCCACTCTTTCTAAATGTTCCTACCTCTTCTTAATTTGTAAACAGGTTAAATATTACTGTGGGTTACCATTAATCAACGAACTTAATAAGTTCGTTTCTTAATTCTCTATGTCTGTGTGTCTGTTATTTGCGATTTTTTTTTTAATTTTGAGTCCTCCACTCGATAGAACATCAAAAACTATCTGAGAAAACGATGGAATTTTTCGCGTCACTCATACCGTTCCCGAGATATGGGTAAAAAAAAAAAAATGACCGATTTCCGGAGACTGAAGGAGCCATACCTCGGGAACCATAAGTAATAGAGAGATGATATTAATGTTGATCAGTACCTAAGAGGATGGCAAAATATTTTGGTATTAAATAGTAACCGGTGGCCACTGTTCCTCAGATATTGGCCAAAAGAGTTCGAATTTCGGGAGATTTAAGGAGCCATATCTCGCGAACCGTAAGTAATAGAGAGATGATACTTTGTGAATTTTGGGGAGAAACAGAAGAAGGAGCAGATAAAAAGACTTACTATTATATGTAGGAACAATCACAGTTATCCTTCCCGATCCATCTTTCCATTCTCTTTAAGTTCGTTTTGGCAATGCTCTTGGAACATTCTCAACTTTTTTAAAAAAATTTCATGCTTTCTATCAATCTGTTGAGGATTACACAAAGTTCGTGTTCTGTATTGAGTTATATATTCATACTGTTCTGAGTATTCTCATTAATTACATCAGTTACATTACTATCAAGACAGTGGTAGAGAAATTGACACAACTGTTGTCAAAAGTTACTCCTAACAGTTGACTCAACTCTCAATACATTGTAGAATGGGCTTTAGATTTATTAATTTTGAACACGATTTGACATTGAAAGTATTGATTCAACTTTTTCTTTCTCAGATCTTTGTCCTCTCACTATATTGTCCATACTCTGACGGTCAGTTGGGGGCCGCGGTGGCTCAGTGGTAGAGCGTTCACCTCTGCTACTTGGGGTCCCGGGTTCGATCCCAGCCTCCGCCAAGTGAACTTTGTGGTGGACAAACACCGTGTGCGTGGGTTTTCTCGGGGTTCTCCCGTTTCCTCCCACTTTCTTCATTCCACCATTTCATTCATTACTCATAATCACCGTCTCCTTTAGCCTAACCGGCATAACCGTGGGACGTAAAACTCAAAGATTTCATTTCATTTCATTTCTGACGGTCAACTTTTCCTACACTTCATTTTGGAAAATTTGTCTATGAGAGTGTTCCAAATAGCCTAGGATTAACATCCGGAATATATGCTGACGGCAAGTCAAAAATTATCTACACTTTTCATTCTTCAGTTTATTTGCATAAAGCTACGGTTATACTATGCTCATCATTTTTCTATGTAATCTCCCTCCTTATCAATGCACTTAACCCAACGGTCAACGAGCTTACGTATTCCTTCCAAATAAACGGTTTTCGGTTTGGTCGTGAAGCCACTTTTGCACCGCATTTTGCACGTCTAAATCTGAGGCAAAATCGGCGACCACGCAAAGCATCCTTGAGTGGCCCAAACAAGTGAAAGTCAGATGAAGCTAGGTCTGGGCTGTAGGGAGGGTGTTCCAATAATTCAAAACTTCAGCTTGTTGATGGTTTCAATAGTGTGATGATCCGTGTGTGGCCGTGCATTGTTATGAAACAACAAAGCTTTCTTCGACAACAAAACCTCGGCGTTTGTTGCGAATTGCCGGCTTCAGGTTCTTTTCCAACATTTCACTATAACTCGCACTGTTGATCGTCTTTCCCTTTTCCATGAACTCTGCCATTATGAGCCCCTGAGAGTCCAAAATCACAGCTAACATAACCTTTCCTGTGGATGGCTCAGTCTTAATTTTTTTTTTTTCGTCGGGTGTTTCCACTGCATACTCTGGCGCTTTGATTCAGGCTCATAGTGATGAACCCATGTTTCATCGCCAGTGACAGACCCTAACACGAGTGAGCTAGTGTTCTGCAGTAACCTTTCTTGGTACCCACTGTGCACAGACTTTATGAAAACCGAGCCCGTCGAGGATGATTTGACGGGCAGAGCCGTGACTGATGTTCAGAGCAGCTACTACCTCATCAATAGTGATTCGCCAGAACCATCTCTCGAGCTTGCTGAATGTTGTCATCTGTAGTGGAGGTTGATGGCCGTCCTGCTCCCTCTTCATGCGTTACACTTGTTCGACCACTTTTAAACTTCTCGAGCCACAAAAACAGTTTTACGTGATAGTGCACTTCTCCCATATTACGATGATAGTCTGCGATGAATGTCTGACCCTCCGACCAGAAGAATCGGATTACTGCTCGTTGTTTTTCTTTGGTGCAAACTTCTAATGGAGCAGCCATGATATATCTGCAACAGAAGAAAGAAAAATGGAGGAATTAAGATCACACTTTCACAGCATTACCACAAAAGTGTAGATAATTTTTGACTCGCCCTCGTATATATATATATATATATATATATATATATATATATATATATATATATATATATATATATATATATATATATATATTTGAGTGACGATGGAAGAGAAGGAAAGAGATCACTTTTTTCTGGTTTTGGGAGAATATATAACGACTTCTTCGAGTTATGTTTATTAGAATTCTTTACTGCTCACTGGAACCTTAAAAATTGCAAGCTTGTGTAATGAATCTTTCGCTACCCTGTACGTTGATTGCGAATAGTTAGAGGCTTGATTATAGCGAATAGTTCGGGGCATAGATTAGGGAATTGAAATATCAGGCTAGACGTAGCAAAGGAATAATCAGACAGAAACCCTTAGAGTCTGTATCAACATTGTCCGACCGAAATAGCTCTGTTCTAGTGAAAATAAAATATATTTGTCTTAATAGGATCAAAAAAGAGCATTTCAAAGCGTTTAGAGTTGTGATTGGATAGCGCTAACTACTCCAAGCATTTATCGCTGAGAGAGAGAGAGAGAGAGAGAGAGAGAGAGAGAAAGAAAGAAAGAGGTGAGGTGATTTTGAGTTTAACGTCCCGTTCAGCAGCGAGGCTATATGAGACGTGGACCTACTGATTAACGTGGAATCCGAACCACATGAGCTCCCGCCAAGAAAGAAAGAAAGAAAGAAAGATACTAATTTGTGGCTTTGCAGAATTTTAATTAAAAATAAAAGCCATTCGGGAAATGGAATAAAGGATTCGTATTTGAAGCGCTGCAATTGTCCACAGTTAAATGCTAGCTACAGTGATAAACGTCCATTCCAGTTGGTACTACTAACATTACGACTAGTCAATGGTTATGTGGTATCCAATTTGTTCCTCTCAGGCTGAACAGAGAGGGTATCTTAGTATATGCAGTAAACTACATAGGACTAGTTGGAAGGTTAACTTTCCTTTTTTTTTCTTTCTTTTGTTTTTGTGACTTCACAAATAAAGATGTGATACAGTTGGCAACAGTAAAATACCATTCGAACATGTGGATTGCAAAACGTTAAAGAAAAAAAAACTTATTCCTGGGTAGGGTTTCCAACTCTGGAAAATAAAAAAACCGGCACCCCCTCAAAATTCCCTGTGATAAGTTTAAGTGTGAAGTATCTCTATTCGCACCCATCCATGGGAATAAATGTACTACTGTAAACAAAAGTGCAATAGTACCTGTATTCTGCATATCCTTAGTACATTCACTAATAAGCTTAACAGATACAGTATGCTATAAATGAGAAACATATAGAAACTGAAGAAACTAAATTAAAAAAAAAAGTTTTTATAGCTCCCTGACAACTACCAGATCTAAGTAATTACTTTGGTAGCTTAATGAGAACGTAAGTCCATATGCTTCAAAGGTAAATCTTATAGAAGGACTTAACTTTTGGTTGGCGCATTAACAATGGCCCAACGCCAAACACAAGAAGGTCATAAGAGTCTATCCATAGAATTGTTCATGCCAAAGTAGTCGTGAATGATCTTTTACGAAGAATAGAACATGCCGTGTTCCCTTTAGGACTACCTAACACGTTTTACCAAAATTTTGTCGTAAACTGATTGTAAATTAAGTTTCTCTCCTTTGACTTGTGACCGAAAGACGTTCGTCCAAATCTTTGCAACAATATTTCCCACTTTTCTGGTCAGTAAACAATGTTTCCATATCTCTCCGCCCCGCCCGTGACTATATCGTTAACGTACTTGCCTTTGGCGGAGGAGACTTGCATTTGTTTCCCGGTGGGAACTCATGTGGTTCGTATCCTACGTTAAGCTGTAGGTCAACATTTCATTTAGTCTTCGTGCAGACTGGAATGCTAAACTCCAAATCATCTAACCAGTTTAGTCGTTCCTATTGGTTTAGTTGCTGACGCGCGCACCTTCGATGCACGAGGTTCCGGGTTCGATTTCCGTAGGGAAAACGTTGGAATTTAAACACATTGCAGTGGTTCAGATTCCATCTTAAAGCGTCGGTTCATGTCTCATACAGTGTAGGCTCTGTGCTTAAAAGGGACGCTAAACCCTAACCAATAATGTTTCTACTCGTATTTAATAGTTGGTGTTACTGTGTAAACACCTCTACATTCCGATTGTTAAATTATTACTTTTCTTTTTTCTGTTTGCTGTACAGTATCTCCAAAACTTGTAAGATCAGTTTCGATTTGTCTACCATAGCCAGTGCAATCTATCTATCTACGGATGTAAAAATGAAAGTGACTATGTGACATCATACCTCTCGAACTGCCTGACCGATCTCGATCAAACTTTCAGCATAGATGAAGTTCAGACCTGGGTTCAGTTCAGTTATCATTTCACTTTGACGGTGCAACGTAGAGGAGGGGTGAGACACAGGGCCGTCCCGTGGGTTGTAAGCGCTCGGGGCGAGAATCCCCAGGCGCCCCCCAGTACGTTATGAAAAACAGCCAGAGTTTATTTTGTACTCCTAGATTTAAATATGGAATGTAAGATCATAATGTAAGTAAAAAGAAGTTGGTATTATGTCAGTTTTTTTAAAAAGTTAATAGCTTTTGTAGTTAAAACATAAAAAGTTAATGAAAACGTGGTTTTTCCATTATTGAAATCGAGTGCTATTCTTGCTTACTTTGAACTTGATACACATCAACATGGTAATAGCATAGAATATACAAATAACGATACAAATATTAAATTCCAAGATTTAAAAAAAAAAAAAAAAAAAAAAAAAACCTCCGAGGACTGGACGGTAATTTTTAAGTTCAATACTCTATCGAGAGTCCCTCAAGGATCTAATCTAGGTCCCCTGTTGTTTTTTCTTGTTATTAACAATATTCCTCTGTGTATTAATACTTCTCAAGTTCTTCTTTTTGCCGACGATCTCAAATTATATTCCAAAGTAAGTTCAAGTGATGACTGTAACAAGATCTACAGAGAGTTCAAATATGGTATGATAAGAATAAATTAGTCCTGAATGTGTCCAAATGTAAATCTGTATCGTTCACGAGAACCTGTACAATAAGTGGCACTTCCTTGTGCACCCCAAATACTATCAAAGATCTAGGAGTTACATTTTACAGCAAATTAACTTTTGCTCAACACGTTGACGCAATAACGAGTAATGCATATAGAAACCTAAGTTTAATTTATATGATAGGACAGGATTTCTACAAAAAATCAACATTTATAAGGTCAAATTTTTTGAATGTGAGGTCAAAATTACAATACTCTTGTACTGTTTGGGCACCAACTGTCACTAAATACTCTGATGCAATAGAAAATATACAGTTTAAATTTTTAAACAATGCTATCATAAAGAAAACCGGTTTCTACCCAAAGTATATCCTCTATGAAGACTTAGAAACGAATTTTAGTTTTCAAACATTAGAAAAAAGGAGATGGGTATTTAATCTGTTGTTTTAAATAAATTACTAAACGGTAAAATTGATTGTCCAAAATTAGTTTCAGAAGTGTTATTACGTGTCCCAACAGGTAAGACTAGAACAGCAAACACTGGGACATTCTATTGTCGAAAAGAAAGAACTAACATATTACGTAAGTCTCCTTGTGGAAAATGTGTGCTTCATATAAGGAAATGATTAATTTTATGTAGTAGATGTGTTTAGTAATGTCCGAAAACAAGTTCAAAACAATTGTCAGGCAATAACTTCTGCATAATTAAAGGACGTATATTTGTGTATGTATAATAGTGTATGTTAGATAAGCATTTACACGACACTATAACTGGACATTAAACCTGTTGTGTTGTCCTTATGAAATAAATAAATTTTACTTAGCTGTGGCCTGATCATTATTAAAATATCTGAATTAACATTATTTAAAAAATCATTTACCAACATAATCTGATTTCCATGAACTATGTTGATTTGTCGTCCCGGCCCCCCCCCCCTCCCCCCGGTCTCGGCGTCCATTCCATAGCCTTGGGGAGACATGTGAAAATGATCAAAAATGATCGATATTAGTGTCGAATCCATAGTTTTCAGGGTCGCTGAGATGAATAGTGACACTTCCGGTGCCGTTCATTCCAAATTCATTCCCGCAACTTGGGAGGAGAAGGGGAGATATCTAAAAATGATCGGAAATGTCCAATATTAGTGCCGAATCCATAGTTTTCGGGGTCGCTGAGAACAGTGACACTTCCATACAGTTTAAATCCAAATTCAGCCCTTTATGCCGAAAATGAAAAGGAATTGTCCAGGTGCGAAGAACGGATATTCTGCTACTATATACTAATGGACAAATGAGCAGATGTTCTGAAAAATTAGAGCAAATTTGAAAAGTCCATACTAATTACTGCAAAAATATTGAAACATTTCAGGTACGCAGAGCCAAAAACTACTATTTTTAAAGTACAACGTATATCATTACGAATTTTTAGACACTTATGCACCAAGGCTAAGGGATGCAATGATGATGATAATGAATGAAGTGGTGGAATGAAAAGAGTGGAAACGGGAGAACCCACGCACACTGTGTTTATCCACCACAAAATCCAATTCGTAAGAGTTGCCAGGGACCATTCATACACCAAAGGCGAGTACACTACCACTAAGTCAGTGTACTGTAAAGGATGCAATTGTACCTAAGGCATATATACTAACTTTATAATCGTAAATTTCCTAAATTTTACTCAGTCTGGTATTAAACAGAGTGAATTTTACGAATATTGTACGTTGGAATTTCAAAGGAAAACGACTAATGCTAGCATATATATATATATATATGTGTTTGTGTGTGTATTTACGGTATTTACGTATACGCGGTCTGCTAACTTTCTCGCGGTTACCATTGACCAAAGAATGAACGTCCGTAAACGGAACGGGAAGGGGAAAAGGTGTTATCGTTATCAGTTGGTTAAAGATTCTTTAATTTCCGAAAGCAGAGCAGTGTGTGCTAAGAAACTATTATTTTGATTCCAGCATGCTCTTGTAAAATACCCGTTTGTTCCTTTTAGCCTCAGCAGTTTTGTTATCTTTCTGTCTTCTCTAACACAGAGTTTTTCCTGCGGCATTGCGTGAATCTGAGATTAGAACTTGAGGAACTTTGAGAAACTATTTTATAGTCCTTCTAAAATAGAATTCCAGTGTGTATAAATTGAATTTAAAATTAAATGTATTTCTAAAACCTTCACAAAAGTCTTATTGAAATGTATCTTTAATTTCAGTATCCTCACTTCCTGAAAAGGGACGGCAACAAATTACATGTAATGTTGCAAAGACGGAAGCGGTATAAAAACCGAACGATATTGGGCTTCAAAACGTTAGCAGAAGGGATCATCAACATGTCACAGGTGAGTAACCTTTATTAGTTTTAAGGAATTGTGCCTACTATATTTTCAGATTCTCTATTGTGTAGAGAAAAACTTGAACATCCATCTTCCGCTTAAATAATTTCCAGTTTCATCCTAGAACAGTACGTTGTAATAATACTTGCAAGAGCAGTCACATTCCCACAAGTTAAACTTTCCAGATTGTTCTCAGCTTACGAGTCGATTAATTTACTTTCGATGTCAACGATAGTGTAAAATTTCAAAAGTTCAATTCCAGACACTATACCAGTACTTGCTGGATAAAGAAAACAGAGAGAGATATGAACCTTCTCAGGTTCGATTACAGACTGGAACACTCGGTCGGAAAGGTGTAAATGCCTTTTGAGGCTAGCAATCTTGAGTGACGTTTTACCTTAGTTTTCCTTATTCACAAGAGGCAAATGCCGAGATGGTGCCCAGGTCCCAGACTTCTTCCTTCCTCACTTCCCCAGGTAGTTTGATGGCCGAGAGACGTCATCCCTCATATATGACAGGCTAGAATGGCCATATATGCCGGAAGGCCAGAAATGTAATTCCTAACACTCAAAAGAAATCAGAGACCAGTATGTGTATATACGTTTCTTTCCTCCTTTTCTTTGATCCAGTTATAATTTAGTTTTTTTCTTCAAACATTTAGTCAAAAATTATTATTCTGTTTTCCATTATAATGTTTGTAGGCTAGCACATAACATGACTATAGTAAGTTCCATACGTAACATTTCGTTTTCAGCCACTAGAAACAAACGACATTGGAAGTTAGATTAAGTGAGGTGTATCTTTTCGTTTTTATGTAATGCAATAATGTTTCTAATTAAATATCTATTAGGGATAATAATAATAGTTTTAAGAGAAAATATTTTCACCTGTTTACATGAATCCGTCCCATCCTGATATTAGTGGCGTCGATCCTGTTTGAAGGCACAATGTTAAGACAAAACCCATAGAGAATAGATCTAGGAAACAGAGCCATTTACCATTTAAGAGTACCGGTATTTGAACTTCGTAATTAGAGTAACGTGCGTAACTAAATAGGGTAATGTGCATGGCCCCAAATTCAATTTTCGTGAGTTCACAGAATATTCAGGGTTGAGCCAGTGTCGTAGGACAACTGGCGTACCAGTTGAATTAAGAAGAAGTGAAACACTGTCTAGAAAGCCAAAAGTAATTGACGTGAGAGTCATTGTGCTAACTACAATCATCCAACTAACTGCTTTCTGCCAAAGCCGTTCCTGGATTGTAAACTAGTGATTTTAGAACGAACATACAGATATGATGGTGTTCCGTGCACTATTTGAATCGTATTTTTCTTTAGAAAACAAATTTACTCGTAGTATTTATTGTTTTTCCTTATTTACGAGTCAGTTCTGTAATTTGTAAGGCTTGTGCATTCTCCACAGTAATTGCACATATTTTTCCTGCACGTCTTTGGTTAGTAATTTCAGAGCAAAACAAAACAAATATTACAGTTTTCTTCTGAATAGAAAGAACGTAATTTTCTTAATTAAGCAAAATCCATACTCAAGTGTAAAACTTCTGAATTTGTGTGCTTAGCGTCCTTGTCCAATACCGAGGTCATAAAGAATGGAACCTACTATTACTGTGGCCTCCGTACCACAACCGAGACTTGAATTCAGTGCAGTTGGCGGGTGCGCTTATCATCCTAGGTCAGCCCTTATCATATAGGTTATTCCCCACCGTACTAGCTCGCCTCCAAGAGAGCGGATGCTATCGTCCTCGGCATGACAAATTGGAGTACTTATTGACAGGAGAAATGTAGAATTGAGGAAATCACTTTTAAGACTGTATTTGCATAATCTTCAACTTAGTTTTGATACTTCTGTTCTCAACATTAATTCGCATAGCGGTCCATTGAAATTTGTTTTACATTTATAATATACGAGGGCTGCCGAAAAAGTTTCTTGCGAGTACTGTATGAACATTGGCACCAGTGTTCCTTTATTATAACATTCAGAAGAATAGATGCTTTATGTTTAATATATGTAATTGTTTTTTTTTAAGGCTTATTCGTTTAATTTTCACAGCAGTTTGAAGAAGTAGTTTTCTGTAAGAAATGAAAAATTCTCATGAACACTTTCGGGCAAATGCAGTTTAATACCGAAACAATCGAACATGTTATAAAATAGAGGATGTGGCCATACGTATCTTCATCACATGAACTCAATGAAGTCGAAAAACAACCGAGCATCGTCTGAGCCGGCTCGTCTGATTGGCTACTCTCGCTTCCGCCATGATTGTTGGCTCGAAACATTGCGATCTTAGTGGCGCGGAGTGGGCAGAGTAGGTGTGGCGAAGCAGTGACGTATGGCTTCACGATTTTGTTGTATGGGCAGATCCTCTATTCTATAACATCCTTGGAAACAATGCATGGAGAAACTTTTATTTCGCTTTTGGGGATAAAGAACCATGGACTAGTATAAGTGATTTTTCGAATTTCAACATGGTCGCACATTTCTCAGTGATGAACTACGTGAAAGTCGTCCATTCACGTCTGTTGTTTCTAGTAATGTTGGTACTATGGCGTGGAATGGTTGCGAGAGATCGGCATGTGAGATTCACGTATCCTTGAACATGGACATGAACGCAATACATATGTTTTTGCATGGTCAATTGAACGTACAGAAACCTTCAAGCCATTAGATACTACCCAACTTAACGAAACTCAAAAACAGACTTGTCTCAATTGATGTAAAGAAATTCTCAAAAAAATTCAGTATTGGTAAGTCAAATTTAGTGTATTACATCGTTATAGAAGGCGAAACTTGGATCTGTTCATACGAACCCGAAACTAAACAGCAGTCCACTGTTTAAGTGTTTCAAAGCGAGCCGAAACCAACAAACGTTATCTATTCGTTGGAGTGCCAAGCATACAATTGCTTGTTTCTTCGGTTATACTGGACATGCGGCAGCCCGTAGCTTTAGAAGATCGAAAGGCTATAAATGCTGAGTGGTATAGAACGATTTGTTTACCAGAGGTCGTTATGAATTGTGTAAAACAAACTCAAAACTTCGCATCATTCTGCACCACGAAGACGCCAGTTCCCACTTAGCGCATGAAATTGTTTATTTTTGTCCAATAAAAATGTCGAATTAATGACATTGTCCGTACTCCCAAATGATTTTTTTTTCTTGTTCCCACACGTGAAAAGAAGATGCATGGTGAGTGATTTATGTCGCTTGAAGCAGTATTCAGAACAGAAGAACTGTTTTTGAGGTAGCGGACTCAGAGTGGAAAAAATGCTCTCAAAATTGGTTTGATCGTATGCAGAGGTGACTTGATAGTAAAGGTGAATACTTAAAAGAATACGTAAATAAAATTAAAAAAATAATTTCTACAATTTCTCTCGTTTTGTATTGATTGTAGAAGATTTTTCCACTAACCTTCATATGTAATCGTAAAGTCAGGCGTTACGTTTTTCAAGATGTTCTTGCTGTGCGTGTGCAGTAGTGAAAACATCAGAGAACGAACGGGTTGTTTTGGCGAGCTGTATCCAATAATCCAGTTGCCCCTAGGGAAGGTTGGGATGGCTTGGAAATCTCGGTGAACCGAAAAATTCCCCGAGGAAGATGACAGTTCGTGCATGCTGCCTACAAACAGGAGTTTGTTGTAGACAGGTGTTAATGGATATGGAACACATTTCAGTGTTGATGTTATGGGAAAGTTTAAGCTTCTTGTGATGGAGAAACTTGCTAGGTGCATTGTAGATCCTGAGTTATCTACTATATTTCCAGAACAAACTTGAAATCCGGGTGATATTTTGTAGTATACAGTATAGTTGCTTCTATTTCCACTTTTTTTTTTTTTTTTTTTTCAACCAATAGTTGTTGTGGTGTGATAGGGGAAACTTGTTCCGAGCGAAGAATCGTTGAGTATCATTTTCGTCTTATTATTTGTAAACAGTTCAGTATCAATAGACAATATGAAAATGTTGGAAAGCAGATTGTTTAATATTTACAAAATGCTATTAACATAGGCGTAATGCATAAAGACAAGTAAACTAGAACTTTTCATATTAACAGTGCACAAATATAATTAAAGCAGATTTTTTTTATATGGGTGTGTACAAAATTAAAGCAGACTCATACGGGTATGCACAAAAGCAAGTTTAAACAAAAAAAAAAACTTTTTTTTTTCAATAAAAACCATGGTTTTTGCCAACCATGATGGTTATTAAGAAATAGTGATTTTATTATAATTATTTCAAATTGTATTGATGCTTAGAATAATGGCTTTTGTGTAGCATTTTGTCCTTGCCCTTGGCGTTTGTATATTAGTGCTCCGTTAAGAGTAACTAACACTACGGAACATATCTGAACAACAGTAGCAGAAAGTTTATATTCTTTTGCCATGTAAAGCAACTTATACACAACGATTCTGTTAAGTGTTTTGTTTATATCTTTATTTTCTGTAGGTGCTGCAGAAACAAATGGATCTCGAGCTGGACTTGTACAGCGACGCAAAAGAGAAGAGTAACGTCGTAGCCCGAGTGACGATGCTATCGTTAAGTAGTCAACCTGTAGACGCCGAAGACGCAACGGATCGCCAAAAACACATGTCCCTCAGTGAAAACGCAGGTAAAAGCATCTTCCAATATAGCATGTTGTTTTGCAGGTTTGTAACTCAGTGCTCAAAACATATCACATTATTTGCCGAAGGATAAGGGTAAAGTTAATCCCCTGTCGGAAGTATTTATACTGAATCGTGTTGTGCGTGTTCTAGCCCATTTACGTAGAAGGCTTACGAGGAAGGGTAACGAATAATTAGGACAACAGAATGCAACTATCCAGATGCTATTCAATAGAGCTTTTCGGGGCTCCTCTCAATTTCACCCAGTTCGATTTTATTCCAAAATAAACTATCCCCGCTGGTCTAGCGGGTAGCGCATGTCCCTTTTGGTACACATGATCTCGGTTTCGATTCTCAGTGGGAGAGTCCAAAAACTTAGTTTTGCAGTCACTCATTTTCGTTAACCATCTGTCTCTTTTAGCCTAAACGGCATAAGCGTGAGACGTTAAACTATTCACTTTTAATTTCCCATTCCAAAGTCACGGTGAATCTTCTTTTGTTCTTTTCCATATTCCAAACTAGAACACTTTTGAAACTTCAAGTACTAGGCAATATGTCGCGAAGATGCCATTGTTTAGTGTACAAAGCGAATGAAAAGCAGTTCAAATAAATTGATATTTTACACCTCAGATCAAATGGATAAAACTACACAAGTTATTACACTTTATTCACGAATATCAATATCGAAAACGAGTTCTTAGCTTTCAATACAAATTATGAATTCAGTAGGGTAGTTATTAACATTATCTCAATACTTTTGTTGGGCATGGTTGGCTCAGTAGTAGAGCGCTTAATTTGGTGCGTAAGATCCTGGTTCGATCCCCGGCTAAATAAGTTTGTGGTGGACAACATCGTGTACGAGGGTATTCTCGGGGTACTCCCGTTTCCTTTCACGTTCTAGTTCCACCGACTCTTCCATAATGCTTCTCTTAATCGTCAGTCTCAACCTAAAATACATAATTGTGAAACGTTAAACTGAAAAATTTCATTTCAATATTTTTGTTAAAATTCATGAAATTTGTAGACCACTGAATTTGGTACTATCAAAATTTACTAACTTATGTTACTAATATATGGCCAGAAATAGAAGCATCTATGAAGTGCTGAATTCAGGTCTTTTCGAACTGCTTTTGGTTTGCTTTGAATACCAAACAACTGCACATTTTTCGCGACACACACTCCAGTAGTTTGCGTTGTTAAAAATGTCTTACCTAAAAACTGCCTTACTTTGGAAGAGGTACAGAAAATAAGGCAAACTAAAAGGTTAACTATAAATTCAGAATTAAATTGAACGTGGAAATATTGGTAGTAGCTCGTAGTAGGCCAGAAAAACTTCTGTCGGATGATATCTAGAACGTTTCTTTCCGTTATTTAACTCTCCTATCCTCCGTAGGTTAGTAGAGCAAAACTAGGATAGCCAGTTTTTTCTCCTTGTGATTTAAGATCATATTAAGAATGGAAATTACGGATCTGGAATCAAGGGATAGGTACAAAGTAGGGTTATTGATACCCGAAATAGAAATTAAACAACAGTGACTTTATTATGCAGAAATTCACTTACCTTGATTAATATTTTTCCCATGTTCTACTGAAGAAGACAGATTTTTAATAGATGATTGCATACTACTGCTGGTCAATTCTGTAATCGTATTATCATAATTAATATTTTGAAATAAATGACAGGTCACTATGCAAGTATTCCACTGATCTCTTCGTTTTGGTATATGAAGTATACCATCTTTAACCCTTTTAGGTTCTAGTACACGTACCTATTTTTAGGTACTAAAGTAGTGTCTTCATTATTCTATTAAAAAAGTACCAATAAAGCTTTTAACTTCGTAATTTTTCCAAGCATAGAGGCATTGTAGAACACATTACGTATGTCTTCACGCCTTCCTTCGTCGAGATATAGGTGATAACGTCATAACTTTAAAAAAAAATTTTTTTTCGTAAGCCTATTTTTATGTTTTGTGGGCTTACTTTTACACCTAGAAGATTGAAATTTTGCACAAACATTCAGTCCATCGAGTAGTATTTATCAGATTTTTTCAGATCTCTGCGTTTGAGGGACAAAAATTTAAAGAAAAGGGATATTTTTTTAACTCAAAAAATACCTTTTTCCGTGATTTTTATGCCTCAGATACATGATGGAACATGTGAGTGGTACCGTTTGAAAGGCTGGTCTATTCTAAAGAGAGTGAGGCACAAAACATGACCCCAGGATAAATAGGGATGTCTCAGGAAATTTATTACCTGAGATCAGGGTCTTTTGCGGTAATCTGAGGCATTGTGGGGATCATTTGTAAATATTTTCCCGCCTTTACTATTCAAGTTAGAAGCTTGAAATTTAGTACACCCTTAATATTTTTCAGTTGATTTTCAGATCTGTGCGTTAACACAGTGGAAACTAGAGGGGCTCAAAATTTAAAAAAAAAAATCAGAGAAAAATCTCGGTTTCTCTCAAAATGTCCCGCCTCAGGGACATGATAGGGAAATGTGAGTGGTATCGTTTAAAAGGCTGGTCAATTGTGAAAAATACAACGTATAAACCATGATCCTACGACAAATAGGGATGATGCTGTAGCCGCTTGACTGAAAGTCTATAATTGACCTAAAAACGGCATGAACCTAAAAGGGTTGAGAGTCTTCATCCCGGCGAAATTAAAATACCGCTAATTTTGCAGTAATTATGTGATATCTTCAAATAGATAAAAGATAATTGAAATATGGAACAAGAGCGCCCTAGACAATATTATTTTGCGTGAGGTACCGTTATCACAAGTCACCTAGTGGCTTTCCGTTTTCAGCTGTTTAGAAACGCGAAAATAAATGCCGGTTTTCAAACTGGCTCGAAATCGAAAGCAGATAAGTGAGTCGTGATAACGGTTTCTCATGTAAAATATTGTCTAGGGCGCTCTTGTTCCACATTTCGATTATATTTTATCTATTTGAAGATATCACAAAATTACTGTAAAATTAGCGGTATTTTAATTTCGCCGGGATGAAGACTCTTAATATGACCTTCAAATGCATTCTTCTTTTTCCCTTTCCGTTTTATCTTCTACCGCACCTTTATGACACCCCGATAATATTGCTCTTCAAGTAATATCGAAAGGCATGTAACTAGTTTTTTCTTTCTTTTTAACTATCCTTTGCTATACTCTTCTCCCCTCAAAACTTTTTTTTTTTGTTTCAGTTAACTGTTTTTCTCCATTTCTTTCCATATCTACATTTCGATCGCTTACAACTGCTTTTTATCACTCCTTTGTACCTTCTACATTTCTGTCCCGCACAGTACATTACTCCATACTTCATATAGTTTTAGTGTAACCTCGTTCCTAACATAGATTGTTGTGTAATTAATCTCGTGCCTTTGATTCTTGTGGTTCTGAAATCGATTCACGGTATAAACAAGAGAGTTTCTTTGTTGACCAATCACGTCTCACGATTACACACGGAGGCTAAAGGAGACGGTGGTGATGAATAAATTGGTGGAATGAAGAAAGTAGGAGGGAACGGAAGAACCCCGAGAAGACCGACGTAAACAGTGTTTCTCCACCACAAAGTCCACTTGGCGCGAGCTGGGATCGAGCGAGGGACTCCTACTAGAGATGAACGCTCTACCACTGAGTCATCGCGTCCTCCAAGCATTTGAAGCAATTGGGAGGCTAATATATTTAAGATTTAGGGAATTTCATCGTAGAAGCCACAAATAATGTTAAGATCCGATATACTGACTACGCATTGCTGAGTTGAATGAACATCATCTAGGCGTTTGGGAATTTATTTTAGCTACGTTGTAATAGCGCTCCATACCGAAACAGCGTCTTGCATTGATATTGAAACTTGGGTGGTATTTTTCTCTTGTAATCTAAGCTACATATTACGTATTTTGACATTTCCACTTGAGGAGAACTCTTGTCTTTCAGATAAATAAATCAGTTGTCAGGAATGTATTCAGTTTAGATTATGCAGCTTCTTGTAAGTTGTGTCTGAAACACTTCCCGGAACCCTTTTTTCATCGCGAAACTAAATGGTGTGCGAAAATAGCCCTTTCCCGGCACGTAAAGAACTTGTAGAGGAGATATTTCAGGCCAATTCTTTTCACCATGAAATGTACTTTGTAAAACGCCAAGATCTCAAGGCTTTTTGAGTTGCGATACGGCACGTTCAATCTATGAGCGAAATGATCTTTTCCGATTTCTTTTGTTTCTCTTCTCTCGTGTGCTTTCGAGATGTCAAGTTGATGTTTTCAGGATATGGGAACGCAAGAGAAGAAATAGAAAAGAACAATGTGAAGAGAAATCGAGAGCTGGGTCAGAAGCTCTTGCGGAGAGACTAATGATCGTTAGATGCCTGATGGAGGGGTCTTAGCAGAGCATTTACGAATGGTTGTAAAAGATATATGGAATATTATAAAAAGCCAGGTTCAATTTTTACAACGAGTGAGTTTTACATTGTGAAACTAGGGTCAGGCACGTAGCCAGAATTTCGTAATAGGGGGGGTCCGTAACAAATTACTGCGGTTATCACACCAGGGGTTCGATCATTCTAAACTATTTTACTGCAAAGATATATTGGTTCATTTAGCCAGGATTTCGTAATGGGGGGGATGACATGAAATAGTCTGGTTACACACCAGGGGCTCGATCAAAAAAAATCTAAACTATTTTACTGGCAACATACCCATATTGGTTTGTTAGGACTATTAAATTAGGATATGTTAGTAAGTATTTTAATAATAAAGAACTATGAAGAATCTCGAATAAAAGCATATAAAAAAAGTATTAAAAAGATATAGACCTATTCTTTCAATCTTCTTAAGTTCTCCTGAGAGACTACCTGATCGAATCGATTTATCGATCGTCATTTGTAGTCCATAAGATTACCATGGAGCTAGATGAAATTCGGAATGCTCTGTTATAATAATATCCAATTTCAACTTAAGCGTCCCCCCTGTTTCCTCCGCACAAAGCTCCTCATAAGAAAGAGTAACCAAACGCTTGCTGTAACTTTATATTTTTAACGCTGATTCTTCTTTTTTTCTCGTTTCTTTTTATTTCGCCTTCCTCAGTTTTTTTACATTGTTGGTTCCTAAGGGGGAAGGGGTCCGGACTCCCCGGACCCACCCCTTGGCTACGTGCCTGCTAGGGGAGACTTCCAAAGTATGGGAATTCATTACTAAAACTGGAATTTGTAGATACGTAACTATCGGTTGCAATAGACGCATAAGGTCAGAGATGGAGGTTGTTCTTGATGTACTGTATATGTATAATGGACACAAAAGTGATTCAGAAAGTAATGCCTCCAAGGTGATAACTTTGTATGTGTTTGACAGATAGCACCGATACAGGTATCAGTGGAAATCTTGCAATATCAGCTACAAATGGTGGCATCATTTTTCAACATAGTCCCCATTACGGGCAACACACTTGCACCAACACGAAACAAGTTTTTTTTTTTTTTTTTTTATGCCGTCAGCAAGAAATTGTGCCTGCTGGCGACACCATTGCCTAACTTTTGCTTCCACCTCCATGTCACAACTATAGTGTTGGCCGTGAAGATGATCCTTAAGTTTGGGGGAAGAGCCAAAAGTCGCAGGGCGCAAGATCAGCAAAGTAAGCCAACGACTGTGCCTGTGGCGTTTACGATGTGCCCCGGTGTTATTGTTGGCATGCATGCCCTTGTTTAGTTATCCTTAAATTATACCACCACCGATTATGATGTGTAGTTGATAATAATAATTAAAACTGCTGTTGAGATCCAACTTATTCAATGGATACTGAATTCATATTAAAGAAACATTTCTCGATATTTCTTGCCGATTTTGTGATATCTCGAGTCATTACTTATAGTTTGAGATAAATCAACGGACTCTTCTCACCTGAGATGAGTTTCACCACTGAGCTGCCGTCCCGACTTTCGAATAATTTTGAACTGTCCATATGTAGAAGTTCAAACTTGTTAGCCCGGCTCTGTAATATGCCCGACCTCATGTGAACACCAATCCTGTAAGTTGGTAAGGAGCCAGAGTCCGAATCCATGCGAACGGGAGCACGAGCGAGTTCAAGCGTCCTTGAGGATAGCAAGCCCAGTTAGGTTAATTAGCACGAGGTCAAGCTAGCGCGAGTCTCGTTGAGAACGCCGAGCTCGAGTCTGAGCTAATGTGATCTTTTTTGAGATTTGTAAGCGCAAGCGTGATAATGAGCCTAAGCTCACGCAAACACAAGCGAATGCAAGCCTCATTGAGGCTAGTGAACGCAAGAATGCGAGTACAGGCCTAATTGAGGCTAGTGAACGCAAGCATGAGCGAGTACAAGCCCAATTTAGGCTAATAAGCACAAGCAAATGTAAACCTCGTTGAGACTAGTGAGCGCAAGCATGAGCGAGTACAAACCTAGTTGAGACTAGTGAGCACGAGCAAATGCAAGTGTCGTTGAGGCTAATGAGCGCAAGCATGAGCGAGTACGTGCCTAATTGAGGCTAGTGAGCAAAGTGGAGTGCAAGCCTAACTGTGGGTAGTGAGCGCGAGCAAGTGCATGCCTCATTGAGGCTAGTGAGCTCAAGTATGAGCGAATACAGCCTAATTGAATCTAGTGAGTACGAGCAAGTGCAAGCCTGAGAGAGGCGAGTGCAAACTTAATTGAGGGTAATGAGCCTAAGCTCGAGTGAGTATAAGCCTAATCGAGACTGGTAAGCGGAAATAAGCGAGTGGAAACATAATTGAGGATAGCGAACCCCGTGGGATTAATGACCCCAAGTCTGAACTAGTGTGATCTTTATTGAGATTAGTGTGCGCAAGCTTAATTGAGGATAGTGAGGCTAGTGAGCGCAAGTATGAGCGAGTACAAATCTGATTTAAGCTAGTGAGCACAAGCAAGTTCAAGACTGATTGAGGGTCGTGCGTCTAACTCGAGTGAGTGTAAGCCTAATTGAGCCTGGTAAGCGGAAACTTGAGCGAATTCAAGCATAATTGAGAATAGCGAACCCAGAGGGGTTATGAACCTGAGCTTCATTGAGCTAGTGAGCTGAGCTAGCTCTAGTTCGAGTGACACCCAGGTGCAAAATAGCTACTGTATCTCTGTATCTAACAAAATGGCTACTCAAGTAGTCTTAATAGTAGAGTTCCATTGAGTAGCTTCTCTAATTCACAAGATCCCAGATTCAATTCTCGATAAGGCACCGAGACCTCGACTTCCATTACATGGTCTTGAAACAGTGATTTTGACGGAGTCCATGCATATTCTAGTGTTCAACACAATCCTATCTTTAAATAAAAGCTGCATTCGTTTATTTTAATTTTTAAGCAGACTTTTCAGAAAAAAAAGCATATAAAGGATTGAGATCTGTGACGTGTGAAAGCTGGAATAATGTTAAACAATAACCCTAGAGAAAGATTATTACAGCAATAATTTAAAACGAGAAGGAGAGATCTTTGTTTTGTTTATTAACATGAAACAGTGAAGATACAAAGAAAATGCGCATTTTACCTATTCACTTCTTTATATTTTCACTTGCATTATATTAATGTTATTATTATTATTATTATTTCAAGAAAATAAGAAAAGTTTAAAGTCCTTTTTTATATTCAAAATGATAAAAGAAACAAGATATTTTTTCCCTCTCGTTATATTCTTCCGGAGAAAAACTGTTTCCATTTACGTGCCTAGATGCTTGCTTTCATCCATTTCCTGCGTTTTTCTTCTGCTCATCAAAATTTCCGCTTTCGTTTATTCTCTGTGTCTGTGTTTGGGTTATTTTTCATTGTTCTTTCTCTTTTCTATTCTGTTACTGTGCGAGGGATTTGTTTGAATTTGTTTTAGAAAGTTATATATCTTGCAGTGAAGTTTTTCCTTTAAAGATAGAGATTTATAGTGGGCAGAGAGAAAAATTCTTTGTATCGAAATACAGAGGTAGTTTTTGCAGCTAACATGGCTAAATGTTGAGCAGGACTTAACGAGACAAATAGAAAACTCGTATTTTACCTAAGAATGAAGGGTTGCCTGAGGAACGATTTGTCTTAAAATTTTTGCTGATTTGGTCACGCAATAGTGAGGAAATCTTGTTTGTTTGAACTGTCAGAATTTGAAACGTAAGTATTAAATATCAAGCATTGTTGCTAAATACCGATAATTCGTTAACTCAGGGCACGGTGGCCCAGTGGTAAACAATTCACCTCTGGTTCGTGGGGTCCCTGGTTCGATCCTAGCCCGCGCTGAGTGGACTCTGTGGTGGACAAACACCGTGTGCGTTGGTTTTCTCGCTGTACTTTATTCCCACTTTATTCATTCCACCGTCTCATCTAACCTACCTGGGAGCTTGAGGAATTTTCCAGTTGAGTTTAGGTTAACAATTCTCAACCTTCGTGAGACCGCGGCTCGTTAAATTAACCCTGGATATATATAGTGATTATCTCAATAAGACAAGAAATTTTGTAATATGTGTTGGCAATGTGTGAGAGGTTTTTAAAAGAACAAGTGACAATATGGCGGCTCGTCGAAAATTTCGACAATATTTTAATCTGGTACGACATACACAAATTCCATCCGCGTTTGCAATAACCACATCAGGGGCGTCATTTCAAACTGCTTGGGGGGGGGGGCAAGAGCACCACCGACATAAGACTTTCACGTTTTGTACTAGTATATTGACAATCGATTAAAGTATACGTATTCCTCAAGCTCTTGGAGGGGGCAATTGCCCCTTCTGCTTCCCGCCTCCGAACCACATGGGTGCTTAAGTTTGAGGGCATTGGTTTGACTGAGAAAAAACATCACAGGATGAGTGCACAGTGCTCATACACAAAAGAACATTGAGGCTGTCAGAGCTGTTGTCATCAGAACCCGACAGCGTTCTGTTCGGCGTCTCTACACTGCATCGAATAATGACAGAATACTCGGTGAAGAAATTCATCATAATCTTGTAGATGTGTTACATTGAGCTATGCTGGTTGTCCATCGACGATAAAACACACATTAGTCAATGTTAATTACCCTCAGAAACATAAGTGGTATTAATGGAAAGAAAAACACAAAGACAGAATCAATTTTATATTCCATATTGAAGGTGTCCAGTGTTACATTCCTTTCCCATTTGACACACATCGAGCGTGTAGCCAAGCTCTTGCCATACACGTTATACATTAATGTCGTGGTAGATTGGTTTGCTTGCTTGTTCAACAGTGATGCTATATAAAAGGAGACCTAAAGTGTAAATGATTTCAAGTAGAATCAACCATTGAAGTGGGTTCAATACTTCACCATCACAAATATGACCCAGTACCGTGTGCACCAAAAGCACGTGCTGTAGTCTAGGGAGTACTCAGTTAGGGATGAGGACTCACGCGCATTGAAGCATATCAGGACCGACTGATGCAATGGCTTCTGGAATGTGTTCGCAGATGGTAAGGGTGGCTTGGAGACTATCCTTAACGTACTCTCCTCCTCCTCAAATGCAGGACATAATGCCCGTAGTGCGTGAAGACTAAGAAATAAGTTCACTATCGGAACGGCTAATCTATCTGCATGGTAGAAGCTTATTGAACTACTGGTAATATGAAAATAGAGTGTTGCCTTACCCTGTTGGAAGATGACACCTGGTATGTCTGTAACATGTGTTAGGCACCCATGCGGCACAAGCAATTATGGCTAACTGCCAGCTTGATGTTGTTTACTTTGACATTTCAAAGGCCTTTGACGCTATAAACACCAAGTTGCTTCTTTACAAACCCTCTAATAGATACAGTATTCATGAACAGACCCTCTTTTTCCTAGATTATTATCTCTCAGGGAGAGAACAACGCGTTACTCTTCGTGGATCCCTATCTTCGTACAGTCCCATCTTATCTGGAGTCCCTCAGGGGAGCGTGCTAAGTCCGTTTTTGTTGTTACTGCATTTGGACGATTTACCTAGCATCTTTTCATCCTCTTCATCAACTATACTGCTTTTTGTTGATGACTGTAAACTCTGTAGAGTCATTAACTCTATAGATGATGCTTCTTTACTTCAAATTGACCTAGATGTACTAAGAAACTAGTATACTACGTGGAATTTAGCTTTAAACTCCAACAAATGTTCTATCTTTTCTATCTCTTTAACCACCTCCCGGTCCACTTTATCCGAGGTAACCAGGTCCTGGCGGAGCAACCCGAACTATTAAGATTTCCGCCTGTGCTTCAATTTGGACCAGGACGAGTAAATTCGAACTTTGTTTCGTCGACCGTTCTTTCGTGATTTATTGCTAGATATTTCGTATACAACATAGTCACGTTTGGGAGGAAAATTCGACCAGCACTGATCTACTTAGTAAAACGAAATAACTCGGGTTAATCCGGGAAGCGGTTAAAAAAGAATGAGCTTCTTCAGACTTACAGTGTCAACAACAACACCTATTAAACGCGTGTCAACTTAAAAAGATGTAGGCGTTGTCTTTCATGAAAATCTCTCCTTTACGCATCACATCTCATCGATCTCATCCAAGGCTATGAAGTTACTTGGTCTGCTTTATAGATTTCCTGAAATACAAAGTCTCCCTGCGTTAAAATGTTTTATAAGGCTTATATTTCCCCGATTATTGAATATTGTTCACTTGTATGAAATATAGCAGTACCTACTAACCTATTACGTAAATGTCTTTAATGAACTTATGTACCCCAAACAAACGACGCCAGCCGCAGACCTACTTTACCTATATAAGATTATCAATAGTAAAATTGATTGTGAATTTTTGCTATCAGAAATTAACTTTCGAGTTCCTGCCCGGCGAACTTTTTCTGTTAATTTGCTAAGTTATGAGCCACCTACATTTCTTCTGAACAAAACTTTAGAACACAGCTAAAGAGAACATTGTAAATTTAGAGGTAAACCTTCTTTGTTTGTTTCTTTTTTATTTTTTCTTTTATTTTATTTTATTTGTTATTTCATATTGTTCAGTTTCAGTCAATTGGTTTAATGCTGTATGAAACACTGTGAATAAATAAATTAATTAAATATACAGATACGAAAAACCGGTGATGACTTTTCCGATTGAAAAAGAAGGGACCTGCACATTTTCATTGGTTATAGTGCAAAACATATTCACCGTAGAGGAATCGCGTATATGCTTCTCGTAGGCGTGTGTGTTTTCTGGGAGACAACATTGCGTTTGTTCACACTATTAATAGTAATTTTTTTCTAAGAATTTATTTTTTTTTAAATCTTTTATCTTTTTACATTTATTTAGACACACTAAGATATCTCAGTTGATCCAAATCGTATTACAAACATGAATGAGGAAGCTTTACAGATTCCAAACTCTAGAGTTTGGCCCCTGTATAGAGTCAGAACTGTAGAGTTACGCCACAGGAAACCTTATTAAACCAGAACGTTATCTCAAAGCTCTACGTGTTAGAACTTCTTTATTAAGATATATCTTGTTAAAAAGTTACGGCTATTTCTCTACATGTTATCTAACACTTAAAACCAGGATTTTTTCCTTTACCTCCGTTAACTCAATTTCTCTTCCTAGAAATTGATTCTCTATCATAATGATATTTTAAATTTAGCTTCTCTCTAAATTGTTAAAACACACTAATAAGTTTGGTTTGCAAACAAGAAATCTAGACGTTTTCTTTCAGGCTGGTTTACTTAGTTTTTAATTTGCTAAAAGTGTCGTCCCCATTCGTAGGCAGCGACACAACTAAGCTAGTTGTCGCCCAGGGTAAGAACTCGCCGTAGTGCCCCCCCACCATGACCAACCAAACCAAAACGCTCCCCGACTACACCTGATACTGGCCTTCAAGTGGTAAAACTTAATTTCAAAATTGCAATACAGAACTAAATTTTCAGTACAAGATAAAACGCCAAACTAATTAATATTTGATTGCCAAATTATTATATTCTTATCATAATAACTGCAAATCACAGTGTCTTTGGAATTATATCGGGATGTGTAGAATGAATCAACAGTCTGTTGCTTTAGGATAGAATATTTGATTATAACAAGCAGTCACACTGTTGTCAGGAATACTATACTCGGACATTTTGTAAATCTTTTAAATCGATGTAAGTTAAACGAAAATACAAAAAGCTGGAGCTAAAATTTAAAATTCTGAGCTGTTTTGGCTGCAAATGTTTTTACAGTGTCCTCGAAAGATGGCGTTGAAGCTAATTTATGCTCTGTGGATATTATCCTAAAGTTGGTGAGTCGTTGTTGTCCTGTTAAGTTTCTGAAGTAATTTTTTAATGATCTTTAGTTTGCTAAAACTCCTTTCCTTTCCTTATAGTGAAAATAAATATTTGTCCAATTTTACACCCCCCAATCCGGCGCCCGAGGCACAAGACCGGTTTGCCCCCTCCTCCTAGTTGCTTCACTGTTCGTAGGACACTTGGCCTTTCTGTATTCGTATAACTGTCTCTTAATCAGACAGAATCACTAAAAGGATACTAAAAGAATAGGGTAAAAACTTCTATATGAGGTTTCGTCTATTACTTAAGATCGGGCTTTATATAGGATAAAATTAGAACCACGGCCCTGATTTCTCCCTCTTGAGAGTGGAATCGAAAATATACTCTATCAGAGAGGCTTAAAATAGTGTAACCTTCTTAAGAAACAATCGAATCCTGATACCAGGACTCAAAATGTAAAGCCTACCACTAGTCTCTTGATAAGACTATACATCTCTAGACTTTAAAACTGTAGCATCTAATGTCTGTAAGCGGTAAACCAATCTAAATAAAATATCTTTAATAAGAAAAGAGCCTGCTATTCCTATTATAGGGCAAATGTATTTTATATATTTTATTTTACACGTTTGCGGTCATTATCTACACCAGCGTTTCCCAAGCTTTTTCAACTTGTGGCACACTACGCGTATAGCTTGAATTCTCGCGGCACACTATGCGTATAGCTTGAATTCTCGCGGCACACTCATAGATATTATTAATTGTAAATATAAAATAACGTGGTAGTTTTTCTGTGATTACTGATCTCCTTCTCACAGAGATGAAAGCTCGATCACTGTTTTTCCCTTAAGCTAATTCATTATGCTTATTTTTTATTCTAATTTTAAAATAGAAAACAATTGCAATCAAATATTGGAATCAGGTTTTTAAAAATACGCTTTCTTTTTAAAACTGTATCCAACCAACCTTTTACTAAGCAGGAAAATCACTAAATAACGAATGAACAAACAAATCTCTTTTAGTTCTAAAACACAAATGTTGGTAATTTGTATGTATGTTTGCTTTGTTGAAAGGATTAAATAATATTTTAAAATTTCAAGTTACGCAATAGTCTGCAGTTATTAAAAGAGCACTAATGGTCATAACAATGATAACAAATACTTTTTCAGCATAAAAATGTACAGAAAAGTAACACGGCATAAAACTTAAAATTTAGATTCATATTAGAGATTCACAGTAATGTAAAATACACATATACATTTTTCCTTATGTCTTGCAATTTGATTGCTATAAAATTAACAATTTTGCTTTGATTTCCTCGTGGCACACCAACGGCCCCTTCAGGGCACACCAGTGTGCCGCGGCACACCGGTTGGGAAACGCTGATCTACACTGTATTCATAGGTGAACGCGGCAAGCCTGCCTTTTATGGCCAAAGCACCGTTCAAGTCTCTACATCGATGTTTAGCCTCGCATGGGATAAGCAAAAGTCATTCTTTTATAAAGAATGTGTTCTTTTTATAGTATCAGAGAAAAAGATTCTGATGTCAAATATTTACAATAACTCCCAGAGAAAACTACGTATAAAATTACATGTTAAGCCTTCTTATAAAGGGTCATATAAAAAGTCTCCGCGGTTTTTTGGTACATTTTTGAACAAAAAAAATTCTTTATTGAAAATCAATTTTAATCAATTACATACGTATTAACCATTATTATCTATGACCTTTTGCCATTTTTCGGTTAGCTTAATAATTCCATCGGTATAGAACTTCTGTGTTTATCGTCGAAAAACTTGGCCAAGTGATTTTCAGCGGAGCTTCGGTCGGCCAAGTTTTTACCATCAAGAGAGTTTTGCAGAGAATGAAACAAATGGTAGTCAGACGGTTCAAGGTCCGGGCTATATGGTGGATGCATCAAAACTTCCCAATTAAGTTCCGTCAATTTGTTCCGAATCATCAAAGATGTGTGTGACCGCGCATTGTCATGATGAAACACAAGTCTGGATTGTCGGCAAACAAGGTTATGTTGAGTACTTGGTGGGATTGGAAAGGAATTGTCCATTATGAGCTACTGTAAACTGACGAAACCATCAGTTCGTGTCTGTTCAACTCGACCATTTGAACGAAGCAATCCAGAAAAAGCGACCAGAATTGGCGAGCAGAAAGTTAGTTGTGTTCCATCATGACTATGCACGGCCACACACTTTTTAATGGCTCGCAACAAATTGACGGAACCTGGTTGGGAAGTTTTGGTGCATCCATCGTATATCCCGGACCTTGCACCGTCTGACTACTATTTGTTTCGGTCTCTGCAAAACTCTCTTAATGGTAAAAAAAAAATGGCCGACCGAAGCGCCGCTGAAAATCACTTGGCCAAGTTTTTCGACGATAAATCTCAGAAGTTCTACGCCGATGGAATTATGAAGCTACCCGAAAAATGGCAAAGGTCATAGATAATAATGATCAATATGTACTTGATTAAAATTGATTTTCAATAAAGTAATTTTTTGTTCAAAAAATGTACCAAGAAACCTCGGGAGACTTTATATGATAAACATCTGCGATAAATATTGATTTTTTAAAAAAGAAATCCTCTTAAATTTTTAGAAAGAGCCATCCTATATATAATCCTGTTGGCTGGTCTTAAAAGAGAGAGAGAGAGAGAGAGAGAGAGAGAAGCTTCCTATCAATTTAGAGAAAAAGAGAAAATCTCATCTACAGAGACTGACTACTCCCTTTTCCCTTCTGTTGAGCTTCAACTTAAACTCAGGATGGCTCTCTCTAAAAATTTAAGAGGATTTCTTTTTTTAAAAATATCAAAACTTAACTGAAAACTCAAAATAGTAAACTCCAAATTGCCCTTTTCGATCTCTTCTGTTAGCAGCCATTTCTATATTTGAATATATGACCTCTAGCAGCGAATTATGAAAGTTTTGAGAGCCGCTGGAAACGTCTTGTATTTCTCTTTCCATATATTCAAATGTATTAAAACGTCTGATGGATGACTGCGTAATTTGTAGTATCCTCTTCTCTCTGTTTGCCTGTCTCGCTTGCTCTCGAGGCCTGTTTTCAACTTCACTCGTATTTTAATAATTGGAATTTAGCGTCCGTTTTAAGCATGATGTAACGTGGATCTACAGTTGAAGGTGTACGCCGAACCTCAGTAATGCGTACATATTTCAAGGCTCTTCCACTGGGGATCGAACTTGGCATCCCGCGCACTAACAACTAGACCCGTGGGTAGGACATATTAGTTACAAAATAACCCGAAATAATATGATACACTTTTTGGAAATTCCAGAACTTCTCGTAGCTCTGTATAATTGATTCCAGGTACAGTAGTTGAGAAATACTGATTGAGATGAACTTCTTGTTTCGGAGTCGAAGAAGTAGCGGTTTGCAGTCCCAAGGCCAGACATCCAGTTCGGATTTTTTTTTTTTTTTTTTTCGTTAGACGCACCTTCCTTTCAAACATTTGTTTTCACTTCTCACAGTTTAATGTTTCCAATGTAAAATTATTTTAATGGTTATATTCATAATTGAAATAAATATATAGTTGAATTAAAAGTAACATTGCTCTATATTACTGAGCGCGAGAATAAACTTGATATCAAGCTTACCATTACACTCAATCTGGGACATACTATATCTTTCGTACCATTGTTTGTCGAAGAAAAATTTAGGGGATGTGCTTTCTTCCTAGCCCATGCCTAGGTTGCGGTACTATGTTTTGGCACGGGGCACTTCTTAAAGAATAGAGCAGTGGTTCTCAAACTTGTTGTAATCGCGCTCCACATTAAATATTAAAAAGTACTCTGTGACCCACCTACTTTTATTCAAATACACAATGTCATTCTACGTAATGGTGGCGCATTTCAAAAGAATTAAATTTTGTAAATCATATCTCTAATTTTTCCATAGGAAGGTAACACAAACTAACACTTGTATTCCGAACGCAATGCCCTACCACATGACAGATTTTGACTCACCCATTCTCTTTCCATCCTAACCCAGCATCTTTACTGACTATACAACAGGGCAGGGCTCTGAGTAACCACTTATTCTTCACCTCATTAACAAACGTTTCCAACTTTCATTTCCTGAATAGTATTTATTTTACAACATATGTTTCTGCATCCAAATAAAATTTTCACAATTGAAAAGAAAAACTTCTCGCGACCCACTAAAGAAACGACCCATGACCCACCAGTGGGTCGCGACCCACACTTAGAGAAACACTGGAATAGAGTATAGATGGAATAAGACGTTTTGTTTTCTTTCCGGAGATTGGAATTCAATCTCGTGTTCAGGGTCGGCCCTAGGCAATTTGCCGCCCACTTTTCCCGAGAAAGAACAAATCGTAGAAGCCAAAATTTTAAGTATGTTACCTCATCATGAAGAACGAAGGGAAGGGTAAGTGCACTCGCACTCAGAAAGTCATAAACAGTACAAATACAATCTTGTGTCCGTTTTTTTCTTTAAATAATAATCTGCTATGTTAGTGAAAGATAAAACATACACACCTGCAGAGAAAGATGGTAATCCTTTTTATAGAATTCAATATCGAGGTTCAGTCTCAACATATCAGTTTGCAATCCCAGTGCAACTAGCTCCTTTATCTTTATTTATTGATTTTCCTTCTACATCTGTTAAAAAGCTTAAAAAGTAAAACTTGTTTCCACCTTCAATGATAAGGAACTTGTTTATGACCAAGACAAGGCTAGTTTTCATATCAAAACTGTGATAACTAACTAAATAGAACAAGTGTTCCTTACTGTTCGAGAATTGAATTCATGTATCTGACAACAATCAAGCAATTCATGCTGGAATTTGTTTGACCCATTTCTTTAGCACTGTCCATGAGACCTTAACTTAATGCGACCTAAACATGATTTTTGAATGTAGTATTCAAATAGTTCAGTTTACTAAATTTATTTATCATAATCATAATCAAGAAATATTTATTTTAAATAATGTTGTTATAAAAGATTTTGCCGCCTCTCAAAACTTGCCATTCCGTGCAAATGCACGTGTTGCACGTATGGTAGAGACGGCCCTGCTCGTGTTATCTACAGGCCTCGGTGCTTAAATGAAATTATAACAGCTATTCAGTACATTAAATGAATTGTAGATATTTTCGTCCAGTTTCAGACCCAGGTAGTTCACGGTTATCAATTATTTCAATAAATTACGTGTGTTTATTAAGGAAGTCGACAGCATTTTTTTTTATTCGTGTAAAATTAGTCTAATTGTACAGGGTGTTTCAAAACAACACCGACAACATGACGTTTGGGAGGTCATTCCTGACACCAAGATAAGACAAAAAGTATATACCAACCTGAGTACACAGATGCTTCCTTTCGGAGCTATAGGTTGCCGAAAAAATATGAACTTCAAAGGTCCATAGCTCCAATATTATGGGACCTAACGTAGTCGGGTCAAGACTTCACTTAGGAACTAGTATATGCACTATCCAAAAATACATGTATCAAAATCTTGCATTACTCACACAGGAATTTTTATAGAGGGAGTTTGGCTACGGGCATATAATTTGAAGTAATCAACAACTACCTCTATAAAAATTGAGGAGTTTCAATAAGGGCGTAAGTCTGAAACATGCAGTTGGAGAAAAATGATGTTGAAAATTTAAGTAGTTTTTTTTTCTTTCATAAAACAATGTAATATGCAGCATTTTATTCCGATATTGAATTGAAATTTTACCAGGAGGCTAAACAAGCATGGCAAAAGCCATAAATGCGTTTGATGCAAAAAGGGGGTGAACTCGCTTACGCCCTTACTAAATCATACTCCTCAATTGTTGCGGATTCTGAAACACGGATATTTGGATAGGACACATACCAACTCCTAAGTGAAGCCTTGACCCGACTACGGTAGGTCCCATAGTTTTGGAACTATGAACCTTTAAAAATAATTTTTTCATGTTTTTGGCAGCTTATTACTCCGAAAGAAAGCATTTGTGCATCCAGGTTGGATTTTACTTTTCGCCTTATTTTCATGTCAGGAATCACCTCCCAAACGTTGTGGATGTTGTTTTGAAACACCCTGTATATTGGTATTTTCAAATGAAAGCTACACATGCAAATTTGCAACTTACGAAGAAACATAATTTAACCGAAGCTCAGTTGGTGGCTTGTTGATTATTCTATTTAAAAAAGTCAAACTAGATGTCCGGCGGTATATCTTGTTTTCGTAGCGTAATTTAAAAATAATACTACCAACGGTTTTGTTGACATGAGTAAATGCGAGTATCAAGGGGAAAACACATTTTCGAATGTAGCTAGCTGTTTTCATTTTCGTTTGGCAAGTGGGAAATCTGATATCACGTTGGTCACATCATGTAGAGAGTTATATTTCAAGTTTCTGTTGTTTTATCCGTCATCGCATATTGTTATCAGTGACTCTGTATTCATTTGATGATGATTAATTAATACTATCTAATGAGAATGAACCCTCTTGAGAGAGGGGAAGCAGCAGCTGGAAGAGACGTTTGTATAATTGCTCATTTACTGTTGTATCACAATTGGTAGCTGTACATGAGCAGTTAGGAATTCAAGTGTGAATTGGGCGCGAGTGGTACGTAGAAATTCGAAGAAATAAATTATCTGTGGTCGTGAATTTGACAGCGTAGGATTTCTCTCTCTCTCTCTCTCTCTCGCTCGCTCGCTCATTGAGCAGTCACATCCCCCCATTTGTGATGCTAGTCGCCAATAAGCTCTTTAGATACTCTTCAATAATAATAGCTACTAACACAGAACTGCAGTAGACATGGGATATATTCAAATTGTTTAAACTGTTGTAGAATATTGAGTATTGCTGAAGTTCAGAGATTAACCAGATCAGTGGCGGCGCGTAGGAAGTGTACATAATCGTATTTGAGGATTTAAAACCTGTTTCTTTTAGATTGAGCTCTAAATGAGATATGATTAGTAAATCCTAATCTTAACTATATATATAAAACTACATGAACTGACAAAATAACGGGTACTTCTGGTTGAAGTGGAAGGTTGAAATTTGGCATGATTGTAGCTTTTCGGGACTAACCAACAGCAAGATTGCCAAAAGTGAATATTTCTAAGTTCTGGGGTGTCTAAAAGAGGGATGAAGAAATTTCCCATGTTATTTAAATTACACCTTTTTTTTGGGAGGGGGGGACGTATAATCTTGTATTTTAGGTACTTGCAGTTGAAATAAAAACTTCGATATGCTTGTGCGTTTTCGTTAGCGTTTCCTTAGCAAATCACTAAAAATAAAAATGTCCAACTTTTAGAGTGGTTTTATGGAGAACAAATATCGTTCCCATGTTATTTATATGAGACAGCTTTTATACCTCAAAATATTTAGGCTCTTCGGGCAGGATTAGAAACATTTAATTTGGCATGATTGTAGCCTTTCGGTACTAACTCACAGGAAAATTGCCAAAAGTGAATATTTTTAGTTTTTAAGGGTCTAAAGGGGAGATGAAGAAATTTCCTTTTTATTTAGATGGGCGTTTTCTTGGAATGCAAAATCTTATCTTTAGATAGTTCAAATAGGAAAATCAACTTGTTCAACAGAATTGTAAGTTTAAGAGGTGCGAGGGTCTGGAGGCGGAGCCCCCAGCTACCCAAGTCCTTTACTAAAACCAAAATCTTGTATTGCAACAGACACATCCTCTAACTAATCGACGGTACTTTGCAGGTACCTTATATCTTTAAAAAAAAAAATAAATAAATAAAAAATAAAAAAAAATAAAAATAAACGTTTGAAAAAGTTGGAGATTAGTTAAAAGTCAGCGACTTTCCTGATGGAGAATTCAATTTTGTTATCTAATTGACTTCTCCATCAGAAAAAGTCCCTGATTTTCAACTAATTTCCAACTTTTTAAAACATTTTGTTGTTCTGTAAAGTTGTGTTTTGTTTTTGAGACACGAGGTAGCTGCAGAGTACCGTCGAAGTGTATTAATTTTGTATGGTAACTATAGCTTCTATGAATGATATCCCAAATGTTAGTTTGCTTTTTGTGTTCAAAAATAATTCTATATTCAGATTTACACAACACTGAATAAATAAATAATGTGATATGTTTTGAGAATGCATGATTAAGTTTTTAACTGTCCAATATATATATATATATATATATATATATATATATATATATATATATATATATATATATATATATATATTGAACAGTAAAAAACGTATTAATATTATATTAAATCATTGCGTGTTTGCTTGCTTGTTTTAACATCTGATTGTTTTAGGTTCTGATTGTGACTTATGTAACTTTTCTTTCCTTTTATTTTTCTCCGGTTATACGTTTGGCACTGTAGGACACAGTAAATAAAAATTGCTTTGAGGAGAACTTATACGTAAACAAAATATAAACATATATCAATCACTGCAGTACAAAACATTGTAAGTTTCTTCTTCTTCTTACAATATTGTAATAAAGATCAAAATACAAAATTTTTCACTTCTGTTCTGAGAAAGTTTGAGAAATTTCCCTTTTTTCCCTCTAGTAAAAGTGAAAATTTTCTTAATTTTCATACAATAAGAACAGCTTGTTAAATATCTCTTCAATGAGGTATATTTTATTACAACCTGTGTTTAGAACCTGTACTATAGTCAGTTAAAGGGAATGCTAGATCTCCAAAAAAACTTTTGGCGTTGGAAATAGGCCCCCAATGTGGCGTCCATAGCGACGAAATCCGGCGCAAGTTTTTTTTTGGACTTTCTCTGAGTTACTGAATAAAGTATCATGATCATTTTAGAAAAGGTTTCAGATTGTTCTTTGTTTTTTCTCCCTACAATGTTGTAATACAAATCCCAAAACTCAATTTTTCACTTTTGTTCTAAGAATTTTGTAGAGTTTCCCTTTTTTCTCTTTCGAAAAAATGTAAATTTCCTCAATTTTTACACAATAAGAACAACTAATTAAATATCTTTTCAATGAGGTATGGTTTATATCTGTGCCGTGTTTACAACCTGTATTATAATCAGTTAAAGTGAATGCTATGGTTTCCAAGAATACTTTTGGCATTGGAAATAGGCTATCCAATATGGCGGCCATAGTGACCAAACCCAACGCGAGATTTTTTGGGACTTTCTCTGAGTTACTGAATAGAGTATCATGATCATTTTAGAAAAGGTTTCGGCTTGTTTTTTTGAATGTCCGGATTCAAAACTAATTGCACTGTTCTAATTGGCTTTTGTTTAAAACGTCTTCCCTAAATTTTCTTGACATGCTTCTCTCTCCAAAGAAAAAGCAGTCTGTTGATTTAATTAGCAAGATCCGTTATAACGAGAAGAAACCGTTCGTCATTGATTTTAAGTAGATCGTTATTACACCTAGGTAAGTACCTATTGCATGTGCTTTACATTTGAGAGGTTTGTTAAATACAAACCCAAACCGTGATGTCTTATAACTCAGGAACCAAAGATCCGCACGTGCCCAAATTTCAAATGATGGTAGACCTTGAAAAGCTCAATCAGGGACATCTGCTGCGCGTCCATCGTTTACGGACGCCCCAAACTTCATAACTTAATAAAACCATAATTGTTTAACAGGGAAATACTTGATGTAGTGTGAAAATTTAATCTTCATCTGTACTCTTTCTTATAAAAATAATCTAGTTCTTTTTTTTTTTTTTTTAAATGAAACAGGTGAAAGTATTTACAATTATTTATCGTCTTTTCGGGTGCGGAATAATACCCGTTCAATACTACATACACATAGTGGCTTATAGTACTGAACCCCCTTCTCAAGCGTGGACCCTATGGAAGGCTCGAAATTTCAGGTCTGGACCTTTTTTTGCACAGAGTAATTTATACGAATGTCTATCGCCAAACTAAATAATTGGTCACCAATGGCGACATATATATCGAATGTGTGAACCCCCATTGATGAGCATGAATACCATATTGTTCATCACAATTCATAAATCTGGAGTTGAATGAGAAACCCTTTGAATAAGAGATAGACGCTATCTGTCTTCCGACTTTTAGTTTTTTTTTTTTTTTTTTTTTTTTTTTTTTTTTTTTTTTTTTTTTTTTGTCAAATGTTGATATTTCGATATACATAATGCTAAATGCATCTCGTTTTTAAAATACACCTAGGTTCGATTTATCACTAGAAATCATGTATGTTAAATCAATATTAAACTGTTGATGGCATTTCATGTAGCTGAGAGGGGACGTTAACTTCAAGTATACAAAATTGATGGAGGCATTTTTCTTTACACAGAGTCCGTTTCGGGAAATGATTTACCAAGAATTATACGAAGCTTAGTGCTAAATTGTTACACCATGGTTTACATTCATAAAAACACATGTTACTTCTTGAGATCTGGTTATTGCAATAGAATGTGTGAACAGTAATATCTTCATACATTTCTAGATTTCGCGTTTCTTGACATTTTCACCATAATTAGTGAATTTTCACTAACCACTAATTTTATTGATGATATGATGTATATTATATATAGTTTGCAGTCAAGTGTTAAATTCAAGCAAGCATTTTTTCCATTAACTAAGTTATAGTTTAGCATGAATTGTATCTAATCATATTTGCTTTAAGACGTTGTTCGTCTTCGTAACAGAAAAAAAAAGAAATATATGTCGTATTTCAGTATTTGAGAAAAGATTGCTCATTAACAATTTTTTATTTGTTGTTCCTAGTTATCCTTTTGCTGTAAGTTAAATAAAGTTGCATGGGTTTTCAGCTTGGTTACGAAAAAATCGTCTTTGAATACTGTGAAAGTTAATAATTCTGAATTCGGAAGACATGGTGTTCTGTCAAGAATTATTGAAAATTATCCTGAATTTAAATTATTACATTGATGTTATTTCGTCACGACATTTGGCCTATTCTGTAATTATTGACTGACAGTGTATCTGAGTGGGCGAGGCTGTTGGTACAAGTTAAAGAAACAGAAGTTTGGAGAGCCTCTTTACATCTCCGTGTATCTGTAAATGATGGTGTGCGATGTTGCTACATTCGTTGTGTGTTTTCCAAATATACCGTTTTTTCTGGAAATGTTAGGGATAGATAGACAGCGTATGCAGCAACTAGGTCTATAATCCTCTCAGTGCGAAATAAGTATGAGTTACGGTGTTATTCAAGGTACTCAGAAACAAAAACTAGAGATATTTCGAGTATTGCAGTTGGTCAATTCGCGAGTGCCAGTAGAAAATTGTTTCCGTATAACCCAGGCCTGTAGATATGGGGTAGGCAGGAGGCTCAGCAATCTCCTGTGACCACCTTCAGCCTCTTCTGAAATTTATCACATATACGTTAAAAAATAAGTACAGAATTCTGTAGTGTGAGATGGATGCAAAAATTATCTCGGCTCCCTGTCTTAGTATCTGGTTATGGGCTTGGAGATTTTTTAAGAAATGGGATATTTGGTACACGTAAAAATCCTGTGTTCGATTCGCGGATGGGGCCCAGAGTTTTCACAGTTGACTTCGTACCGCAAGGCAATTGAGGACGTACTTGAAGTGAGATAATCAAATTTCTGTGCTAGTCTAGAAAACCAGAAATGAAATCATGGTAGGCGATATGCTAATCACACATCGCCCAACTGGAAGCCTGGCTGGCCTTACCCCTTAACACCAGGAAGTTTACATTAGTTCAGAAAATTATATAAATATTAATATTAATAATAATAATAATAATAATAATAATAATAATAATAATAATAATAATAATAATAATAACTTAGGGTGAAGCAAGTACATCCCTTTCGTTGGACCTTGAGTCAGTGAAGAGGCTCATTATCCATAGCTTTGTACTTAGTTTATCCTCTTTTGTTACGTTTAATACTGCAATATTATATAATACTAGTATATGCTTTCATATAGAAACGGATTTACTAAGATTTTTCTATGACAAAAGAAAAGCACAGCGTCAGAAAGTGTAATAACCCGTAGCATAACTGACATAAACTAATTTGCTTTCAGTAAAAGAATTTAAAAGGCGAAATTTTTCATCTATTAGGATAACTTTGATGTAAAATCACTGGCACAAATCCCTGGGAGATGAGGGGGATATATCCCCTCCAATTTTGGAACTGGGAGGAACTGCCTCCCCCCAATAACCCGATTTGATTTTCTTGAGGGGGAGAAATGTGATGATTTGTGTCCGACTGCCACAAAAGAAAGTGAGATGAAATTGATGTCCCCCCAGAGTAAGCCTCAAATCTGTCCTTTCAATATTGAAGACAACTCTGCTCCCGTGATCCTTCACAGCATTGTTTATCACCTTCATAAATATTGTGAACATCGCTTTATATACGCTATATATCATATTATGGGAACGGTCTTTCCCGTCCCCCCTCCCCAATGCTGAAGACAGATTTGCGCCGCTGTTTAAAATCTCATAATATTTCACGCTGATTTAAAATACTATATTCCGAGAGCAATTATTGCGATTTCAATGAGTCGGCTCCAAATGTAGAAGTGATTATTAACTCTAATTCTCGTTCGAATCACACCTTCTGTAGTCATTTCAGTGGTTAAATGACTTCTAAATTTTGTAACCAAGCTGAAGAATGTAACCAACTTATATTAATGTTTTATTGTGTGTGTATTTGAATGCGGCAAAGTAGACAAAAAAATATTTGTATACAAGACTTAATTATTATAAATGGTTACAAGAGCATTTCAGTAAATAAAAGACAACGAAATAGGTCTACGCGTTACTTATATGCTGTATATCTTGTCACAGGTCAGGGCGTTTCAGCTAAAAGAACATACTATTCCGAAACATTATAGAGTAGAAGGAAAAAAGTACTGTGAAATTGTGGAACATTAGATGTTTGAAATCAGTTCTGTCATAATTATCAGTTTCCTAATCTCCTTATCAGATTTTGAGTAATGCTCCACTATCTTTTCGTATCCGCCAGAATATGGCTACAGTTCTTTCCCTGAACTCTTTCAATATGTTAGTCTGAGCAGGGAGTAATCATAAGGGTTTTAAGTCAGGAAACGATGGAGGCCATGAACTATGACAATATCCTGGTCGTGAATGAAATCGAAAACCCTATTGGTAAAAGTTGTGGATGGCTGCATAACCATACGTCTGAAGATCACCTAATGCTCGCAGAAATAGTCTTTCAAGTGTGGACCAATATTTTGCTACTTTCAGTATCTCTAGTCATTGTGTCCACTCTTCGTTCTAATGAGAGTATGCTCTGCGAATGTGAAATGTTAATATTGTTAGTAAGGATGGAAAATGAATCTGTTCAGAGTTTCAAGAGCTATATCTATCAAATAGTGAAATGGCGTGCCATCAAAACCTGTTCTTTTAGGTGGAACACCCAGCAGGTGACTGACTCAGTCTAAATAAGGTCTGTAAGACAGAACATTGCAGCTAATTGATAATGTCGTTTTCTCTTAGCAATAGTGTGTTATCAAATGAACGACCATTTATCTAAGTATAGACAGGTGGAAAAAGCACCGCTAACATACACCTGGCTGTAATATTACGGATGAGATTATAGGTATGCAAGTTATGCATAAATAAGGTCGAACAGAGACCGATGATTATGTATGCAACTTACTGAATTGCTCTTCTAAGAGTTTGAATAGCATCTGCAGGTAGGAGTAAAAGTAGTAAAATAGTGTATGTAGAAATAGTAGTGGATAGTAGCCATGGCAATCCAGCTGTTCCTCGCTATATTTTCCCTTCCTTGTGTGCATATTACCAAATTATTTTCTTTTTTCTTCTTCTTCTTTCCTTACTCAATTTGTATTTTTTCTTCTTCAGCATGATGTAGCATGTCATGTGGATAAATTTTGTTCTTATGTATATACACATATCCTTAATTAAAGTTCGTGTTGACTTCATAACAAGGGGAGGGGAACAAGTGTAGACGAGATTTTCTTGTTAAAAGGGTGAATCAGCTTCTTTTTCCAGCCTTAAGAGCCTGACTTACTAAAAATAATACAAAATTTACAATTTTTCTTTGGGTTGTTTTTCATAAGTGAAAGGAGATAATGAAATACAATTTACCACAATCATAAATAATGTTATTCTACAACAGAAAATATGAACCTGAAGAATTTTCAGTGTTGCCATCCATAGAAATAGCAGTGTTGCCAGAATAACATTTCTTCCCAAAATCTAAGTTAAGGCAGCGACTAGAGGAACGAACTCAACTGCATTTGATTATGTATCATGTTCTTTTGGCATCCTGTGAAGTACTTTTTAAATAACTTTATTATTTAATTTTAATAACTGTATATTAAAAACTATTTTGTTTGTTACAAAGTAAATACAACTATTATTTAAAAAATAGTTGCAGTCGCTGCCTTAACTCAGATTTTGGGGGCAATTTTATTCTGGCAACACAGTAATTTCTATGGAGGACATTAAAAATTCCTCAGGTTCATATTTTCTGTTGTAGAATAACATTATCTATGATTGTGGTAAGTTTCATTTCATTACCTCCTTTCACTTATGAAAAACAAGCAAAAGAAAAATGGTAAATTTTGTATTATTTTTATTGTCAAGCTCTTAATGGGAGAATCTTTATCTCACCCGGGATGTACTTGAACCTGACCCCACGAAGTGGGATGATGTGTATATTTTCTAAAAGCTTGGGTAAATGTAAGATCAAAACCGTTTGCCAAAATTGGGGAGGTCTCATGCATTCCACTTGGAGGCAGCACTTTACTCATTTTTATTAAAATCTTTAAGCTTGTCTATAAAGGCCGTTGCAACCCCGAAAAATCTGAAACTGAGACAGATATGAAAACAGAAAAACATGTTTTTCATCATTTCAAAATCGCAACATATCAAAGTAAAGGTGTTAAATGAAAGAAGAAAAAACAAGTCTTGACTCTCTACGATAAGCCTGTGCAAAATAGCGGTGGGTCAAAATATCAACACAATCTTCATTGAAAAGTCTATGCTCACTCGTATTAATCTAAAACGGTGAGAGAGGTGTAAAACAAACAAACAAACAAAACGAATGTTTCAACACGCTTGTTTTGACATTTTGACCCACCGCCATTTTGCACAGGCCTATCATCAAGAGTCGAAACTTGTTTCATCTTTCACTTCACATCAGCTTCCATACGATACTCAATTTGAACCCCTTTCCCATTTTAACATTTTGAGTTATACTCCATCTGAGACCCTGCGAGGGAACCTGGAACATTTTTTACTTTGAATCATTATACTTTTGAAATAATAACATATCCCCGCTTTTGTTTTTACACCTATCCCACCGTTTCAGATTAATACGAGTGGCCATAGACTTTGTAATGAAGATTGTGTTGATATTTTGACCCGCCACTATTTTGGACAGGCTTATCGTAGAGAATCGAGACTTGATTTATATTCTTTCTTTTAATACCAACTTTCATACGATATGCAAATTGATCCCGCTTTCCATTTAAAAATTTTGAGTTGGACCCCGTCTGGGACCCTGCGGGGGACAATTTATTTTACTTTGATACGTTGTACTTTTGAAATGATGAAATACATGTTTTTCTGTTTTCATATCTGTCTCACCGTTTCAAATTTTTCGGGGTTGCAACGGACTTTATAGACACGCTTAAAAATTTTAATATAAATGAGTAAAGTGCTGTCCCCAAGCGGAATGCATGAGACCTCCCCAATTTTGGAAACCGGTTTTGATCTTACCTTGACCCAAACTTTCAGGAAATATATACATCACCCCCATTTTGTGGGTTCAGGTTCAAGTACATCCCTAGTCAGTTTCATTAATTTCAATTCTGTAACGACTCTTCTATCCGAATAATTATTTCTCTGAGTAATTTTGTATGCGTCAATCATATTGTTTCGTGCATTGAATCAATCATTACTGAAAGGAAGTACATGCCATTTGAACGTAACAAAACATAGTCCCTTTTAACAAGGGCGTACTTAATTATAGTACAGCTCCTAAGAATGATGACAGTACAACAGCATTCATCTCAATTTTATAGAATACCGTGCGAAAACTACACACTAGGAGAGATAATCAGCCATAGGTGTAGCTGAAACAAATCGGGGGAGGCATATAGCCAAAAAATGATCTGTGCGCATATAAATTGGATCACTATGGATCCATGTTTTCCCATACGTCTGCCTATGTAGTGAACTAGTTAACGTAATTCTAGTTCCCTTCAGAAGCATGCCGTGCACACACAATGACATAAAGAAATTACCTGATATTTTATTAGTATGTATGTGTCTTAATTTTCTTTGTGTTCAGGTGTATTATTGTTGTTTCGTTAAGTGTAATATTAGTTTTTCTTATGGACAGAGTTCCCGGAGATATAACCTCTTTTCAGTTAGTACGTGCAGTATACTCCAAATTTATTCCTGTTTACATATTCTCGTGCAATAAATTTTGGGAGGTTTTCCACTATTGTTTCTTTATGTAAAGATTGTGACAGCTATATTTGCTGTTATTTTCTGACTAGGAGTTCTAGGAGCTGCACTCCGATCTGTACATTCATAATTCTTGTCCCAGCCATTCTGAAATTTTCCCTAATGATCCAAGGGAAGTGCGTTGATATCTTAACGAAAAGCAGGCTAGTAGCCAGCCCAAAAATGTACGGGGGGGGGGGGGAAATCCAACTATACTATAGTTCATCACCATACTATAGTATTTGCAAGCCTACGGTGAAAATTTTAGGGGCCAGTAAATAGGGATGCGCACGAGACGAGTCGAGACAGGATTTTCCTGACAAAATTCGAGTCGAGACACGGCTCTTCCAATAGAGAAATATACATTTTTCGAGTCGAGACATCACTTTTACAGCACATTTTCGAGACGAGGCAGCCACAAATCTTGTCTCGTGCACAACCCCTACCAGTAAAAATTTAGGGGGCCACTTCCCTAGCCCCTCGTGAATACTGGCCTGACGAAAAGCATCACCCTTCATTCCTTCGATTTTCCTATAAAGAAAGAAGGAAAAAAAAACGAGCAAAAACCTACAGTAAATGCAATTAATTAATATTATAGTTCTGATATTTGTAAGAGTAACTATAAAAATAACTTTGCGTGATACGATTGTTGATAATATTGGTTGTTATAATCAACGTCACAGACAATCAGAAAAACAACCATCGCTGATTGTGTGTACTTGAAAATACAAGTTTAATAGTCTTCTTGGAGTTGTTCCCCCCGCATTCTTGTTCCACCAATTATTATTTGACAGTCATTCACTTTCATTTATGTCTTCTTTACCTGCATTCCATAACCGTGGAAGATTTCATTTCATATCACAAAGTACTGTGGTTTAGCAGAAAATTCTTTATGTATTTATTCTAACAGTCCGTATGTCCATCTGGGAGAGAGAAAATCTCAAGAATTACTTGATGGAAAACGATCAATTTTGACTAGAATTTAGAAGATAAATAGGTAGGTATAGAGTTCGTTGGTGGAGATGATCCATTCAGTTGATCCCAATTCCCGTATATTGCTGTAGGAATAAATAAGGATATCATCCTTGCTTGATAGATTACCCAGCAGTACTGTTGCGATTAGCGGGTTAGTATAATGTTCAGGATGAAAAATACTAATCTGTCTGTGGAATACAAGTTAAAAATGAAGTAAAATGGCTTTCTACTCGACAAGTCTAAAAACTTAGTAATTTTTTATCTTTAAACATTCATTTATCTTGAAATAGACGAAATTTAATTTTAGTTAAAATGTTATATATATAAGCCTAGGCATGATAAGATTTAGTTTATTATTATCTAAGATTTAAAAAGTTTGATTTACCAGAAACCAAACAAACTTCATTCACTTTATGCATTAAAATACTGCTACTGCTCTAACCTGACGTCAAAACTTCTCGGATAGTCTGTTACTACAGGGTTTAGGAAAACATCTAAAATTTAAACTGTTAAGAAGAAAATGTTATTTTAAATCCAGTTCTTGAACCGTGTGCCTCGTTTTATCTTTACTGCACAAAGAACTATTAGAAACAGTGATCGATTCGTGCGAAAGTAGTGGCTGGGATTTATCTGATTTTTTGGCAAAATGTCGTAAATCAGAGGCTGAGTGACTATACTGTGAGCGTCACTAAACATGCTATACGAGCTATATATGTACATGGACCTCAACTATCTATGAATATTAAATATTTCTCCTAAATCTCTGTTCATAATTAAGACTAAAATTATTTCACGTTTTCGTTGATGAAATTACTATGTACTTTGTGGTTTATTTATAGTTTTTTTTTCCTTCATTGCCTTTTATTGATATCTTTAAGGGTCATTTTGCGTTAGGAGTGTTATTTCCCATTTCCTGTTATTTGGAACTCCGTAGTGGTCTAAATTTATGTTCTAAGTGTGGACCAATCGTTCATGTGCATCTTGCAAGTATATTCTGTACATGTATAGTGGAATAAACGTTTGGTAACTAATTCATTTACAGTATATTTAGACAAGATTACATAAATAATTTATTTGCAAATTTCATATAAAAATTCAGAAAAAAATTTAAAAAGTAGTTTATTAAGAGGTATTATACTAATTTTAGATCACAAATCTAATAAGAGCAAATACTAAATATGCAGCAGTTTCGTTTCTGTTTGTTGTATTTCTATATTAATTACTGAGCATCTGACGTAAGTTAGGTAGAAGTTGCATTTTTTAAATATACGTATATAAATGTTTCAAATTAACATTATCTTGGAGCCACAGTTAAAATTTTTCAGGCTAAATTAGCAGTTAATGCTTGAGTTAACTGCATGTTAATGAAGCAAAAGAAAATCATTTAAAGCACTATTAGTTTTGAATGCTATAATTAAAATTAGGGTACAATTGAGAATTATATCTCGTTACTAGGGCCCGGATTTATATGCACTGAAAAATTAGTAAATATGCACTATAAATAAATGTACTTAAAGAACATGCTTATTCACAGTAGATTCAGTTGTTTACTTGTGCAGGATCAATTTCACAATGCACTACTAGAAAATTTTCATTTAAAAAAAAATCAGCTTCGTTTATTGTGTATTAAGACATGTTTTTATGCTGAAAATGCTTTTTCAACATAGACAGACATCATTTTACAATATTTGTACAGTAATACAGAGAGGAAGTAGCATTCATCTTGCAGAGATTTACTGGTTCCATACATGTACCGGTTGATAGACTCAATCTTTCCTAATCGTGAATTTGAACTAAACCTTATCCAACTGCTCTTGAATATTTTTTTCAGTTTCGCCTTGGGCAGAATTTAAAGTTGTTTTCATCGAAACTTCGAGTGACTCGTAGAAGGATGCAACATCTGATTTTCCACCTGTTGAAAAACGGACATTAAATTAAATTAATATATTGATCAGGGTGTCTATCGGTCACGAAAGTCACGAAAAAGTCATGAAATCAGAAAACGGTCATGAAAGTCACGAAATTAAGCTTTTGGGTCACGATTTTTTTTATCTGTAAAAATATGTCTAGACTAGAAATTTTTGTTCTATAAAACGTCAAAATTCACCACCAAAAATGTATATGGTCGGCTTTAGACGCTACCAAATCGCAAGCAAAGCATGCTTCTATCGCATGCATGAAAATTCGGCCCAATTTGTACCCAAATTCGATCTTGAGAATGTTACTAAATTTTATGGTTTGGGAAAGAAAAGGTCACGAAAAAGTCACAAAATTTCATTTTGGAATTTTAGTAGACACCCTGTTGATAGAGATATAATTTTTCAATGCTAGAAAAGAGTATTTGAGGGTAGAGAAGATAGTTTCTAAAAGGACGGGTGTTCAATACACACAAAAAGGAATGGGTACTCAATACACACACGAAAGGATAGACGTTCAGTACACAAAAAGGGATGGGTGTTGAATACACACAAAAAGGGTTGGTTGTTCAATACACAAAAAGGGATGAGTGTTCAATATACACAAAAAGGGATGGGTGTTCAATACACTCACGAAAGGATAGATGTTCAGTACACACAAAAAGGGATGGGTGTTCAATACACTCACGAAAGATGTTCAGTACACACAAAAAGGGATGGGTGTTCAATACACACAAAAAGGGATGGGTGTTCAATACACTCACGAAAGATGTTCAGTACACACAAAAAGGGATGGGTGTTCAATACACACAAAAAGGGATGGGTGTTCAATACACTCACGAAAGGATAGATGTTCAGTACACACAAAAAGGGATGGGTGTTCAATATACACAAAAAGGGATGGGTGTTCAATACACTCACGAAAGGATAGATGTTCAGTACACACAAAAAGGGATGGGTGTTCAATACAAACAAAAAGGGTTGGATGTTCAACACACAAAAAGGGATGGGTGTTCAATACACACAAAAAGGGATGGGTGTTTAATACACACAAAAATGGATGGGTGTTCAATACACAAAAAGGGATGGGTGTTCAATACACACACGAAAGGATAGATGTTCAGTACACACAAAAAGGGATGTGTGTTCAATGCACGCACAAAAGGATAGATGTTCAATGTACACAAAAAGGAATGGGTGTTCAATACACACAAAACTACCGGCTTAGGACGTTAATATTAAAATGATTCGTAAGTTCAAATATATTCAGAAATATCTGAATATCCTTAGAATATGCACTTACCTTTAAAATATGCGCATATACATTTTTTTAAAAAAATCCGGGCTCTAGCTCATTACCATGTAGCTTAAAGCTGGAATTGTAATAATACTTAAGTATTCCACTATAACTTAAGTAGTGTCTTTATATTATGGCAACCCTAATATGCACAAGTTGCAGGTTGCTTGTTTACTTATTCGTTTTATGGGTGGCTGATATTCTTCACTGCACGTTGTCTTTCTTTCTTGTTTTTTTTTTTTTTTTTCCTTCTCACCATAACCTGTCATATCTTTTCTAACCATCCTTGATATGCACCTGATCTACTGCATGAATAAAATACATTTTTCGGAAACTTAATATTAATAATATTTTGTTCCTTTCGCTTGTGCTAATCATTAATTATTTCTTATAAATTTAAAATAAACAATTGATAATCTGTATCATTGTTATTTGTATATACGTATATATATATAAAATCTCAATGACGTCAAATTGATTGAACATATTACTATTCTGAAACATTGATGATGTATTAATTTATAACTTGATTTCTCCCTGTCTTTTTCTCTCGTTTAATCACTGTTTATGTTAAATTTTCTCAAACTAATACATAATTTATTTATTTTGGATTTGTAATATGGCATGCTTACATGATGTTAAACCTGTGTATTTTCCTCGACTTGTGTAATCCCCACGATTTGCATGTTCTTCTCCTTCAATTGTTCACTACATGTTTCACTTTTCCTTTTAAATTATTTGTGCATTTACTGTCACTTTATTCACCGGCATTTTGTTTTGTTTGTTTGTTTGTTTGTTTGTGTGTATGTGTGTGTGCCTGTGGTGTTTCCCTGGACTTGTTCACCCTGATGGCTGGTATTCAGCTGCCCTGGCTCCATTGCTATGGTCGCTGTCCCGCCGACTAACCGTTTCCACTTCCCCTGCTCCCCTTTCTTCCCCAGACCGAGTGGCCGACTTCTCTGACGAGGACGAAGAGTTCAGCAGCAATGAGGAGGGCGAAGCTGAGGGATCCGACTCAGAGCCAATGTTGGAGGATGCCATGGGCAGGAGGGCACGGAAGTCCAGTAGACCAAAGATCCTTCCAGCAAATGCAAGGGTATGTAGTTAAGAATTCGTTCAAAACGAATTTGCATAAAGTGGTGAAACTTGTTTAAAACAACCTGTTAAATTTCGGCTAAGGCGAAAACTTGTGTAATGTCTAAGCAAAATCATGACGACTTCCTTGTGTGGTCTTGAAAGCTCACAAATTAGTAGTCTCCTCCCACTACATGGTACTGAAATGAATATTTACTCCGAAAAATTGTGTTGCCAACATATTCAAATTGAACACCACTTTTCGTTTGGGATGTAGGTGAGTAGTCTCTGCTGTGTTTTGCGTTAGTTAAAAATGTCCTAATGTGGTGAAGGAAGAAGAAAAATAACTTAAATACCATGGAACTCGAAGTGTACCAAGATTTGCTGATCGACGCTGAGTGGAAAATAAAAGAAAACGTGCTTTTAAAACTCGTACATGTAAGTCATTCATCACAGTTAAGAGAGACAAAAATATTACAACGTCATTCGACCGCACACTTTGATATAGCTCCCATATTCACAGGAGGTTGACTGAACAAGGGTGGGGAATGGCTGTCAGGAAATTCGAAGAATTTTAAAAGAAAATTTACTGGTTCGAGCTCTGGTTTTGACAGCTATCACATTAAACAAGCATGGATCGATATCATTACCCCAGCTCCAGTGACAGTTTAAGCAAGTTTTGTTCAGATTCAAAACCGCCACGTTTAACCGCTAAAATAGTCCAGTAATATGGTTAAAGGAAAGTTGGTATCTGACTTAAACATAATACATGGTGCGTCGAAAACCCTGTTGCCAAGAGCTCTGCATTAATAGCAGCTCTGACGACAAACTTAAAACGATTACCAAGTCATAGTGCTATAATTGTAATAATATAACAGGAAGATTAGTAATGTATGATTTCCAAATAACCAAAACAGTAGTACTTGCAACATTTGACTGAAGATTCAACATTCAACTACGGGCAACAGCGCAGTCAGTGACTTTGGTTGCCTAGAAATAATGTAAAAGAATGCTGTCGTGATTGGCTAACAACTCCTCGTTTTGTATATAGCATGTGCAACTGTCAGCCGCCAGCTTTACTTAACGGCACAGTAGTTTCTGATACATTCTTACTTTGCGCATGTTTGATGTTAGAGCCACGTTAAATTGGAGTCCGCGTAGTGCACATTTTCTTAGCTGTCAGAGCCGGAATAGAACGGCCACGGCCAAGGTATACATAAGGTAGGAACTTTTTTAACAATCTGTGTAAAACGAAGATATTTTCTAAAGTAAAGTGCTTCTCAATTCCAATCAATCTTAGTAGGTATTGATATAAATGTACTTAAAGGTAGTTATATTTCAAAATAATGTATGTGTTCATTTTGTCTTCCAAAATAATGTATACTTTCATTTCACTGCTTTGCCTTGAGACGTGTACTAGCTCAGGAAACCATCATAAATATTGTGATTTCATGCATCTTCAAGTAATTTCTGTTTTATGCTATTTTTGTGTAGGCATTCGCTGCTTTACTAGTGGGAAATAATTTCACAATGCAGTGAAGCGGAACTATTTGAAATAAAAGTTCGACTTAGTATATTTTGTAATGTCTTTTTATTATTATTTTAAGAGAGAATGTGTTAATAAAAGAAAACGTCGAACACAGTTTCTTGCTTCATATAATAAATACGTTTGTTGGCATTCGTTACCGAACCGACCAACCTTGCTTTTCGTGTAATAAAATATTTCTGTTTTTATGTATGATTTGATTTCTTTACTTCTACTTCGTATCGAAGATGGCTCACTTTTGAAGCACTGGATTGTAATTGCGATTCTAAGCCGCACTATACAGGTTGTTTCAAAAAGTGACCTGATTTTAAGAAGTCCATATGTATTGATAAGAACATACTACAAAAATGAAATAATACTCAAAAAAAACTTCAAGTTTTAGCTATGCTATTACAAATGCTCTGTGTGTCCAACAGCAACAGCACCACCGTTTTCACCATTTCATAGGAAGTGCGAGGCCGACCTGAACTGTTACCTTTGCACAAGCATCTTGTCTCTTCAAATTGGCGATACCAACTGATCAATGCCAAAACGACGATGAATCGATAGTTTGGAACAGGGGCGGATCCAGGACGGACTTCTGGGGGGCGGTGGGTTGTAATACTGCTATATACTTAGAGCTACTTTTAAGAGCGTCAAAAAATAAACTATATATCTTATTTATATATAAAATAAAGTTTTCTCTTCTCGCCCCGACCGCCCCCCGCCCCTGATCTGGAAAGCTTGTTGACATAGAAAAATTTAAACAGAGCAGAGAAATACGAAGAAATATGAGGAAAAAATTTAGTAGAAATAGGAGGGATCTTATGAAGAACAAACATAAAACTAGAAAATTGGAATGGAAGGACTGTATGATAGGGAAGTGAAGTTTTAAATAGTTATTTTGGATTAACCGTCCGTTTTCGTCAACGGGCCTATATTGAAGTTGGATCTAGAGCTTAACTTTAATCCGAATTACATGAGCTTTCGTTGGAAAGATAGTTCGAAAGACAAGAATCGACTATGTAGCAAACTGAAATCAAGCGAATATGACAAAGGATTATCGATATTAAAGAATGAGCACGAGGAAGGTATCACATCAGATGTAGGTTTGGAAGTAATCGTTGCAAATAATATACCGACTTAATTAAGATTATAAGAGAAGAAAGAAAGAATTAACCCTAGAAAGAGCGTGCTCGCATGTGCTACATGAAGGACCAAGGGGAGGCCAAATTTGCCCGCTCTGGTTAGCTTTCAGGGTATATTCGTTCAATTTACATTAACGTGTTCAACTAAACTTCATAAAAGAAACTTTTAAGGGAATTGTGCTTTTCATTTGTAAGAAACGAGTTAAATACAGCGCGTAAACATGTTTATATATTATACCAAATTTCTTATGATATTATGGAGAAAACTAGTATTATAACTAACACTTGACAAGTTCTGTGAAAGCCTGTGGTTATATAAAGGAGAAAAGTAACAGTTTTGAAAAGTAATACAAATTTTAGAAATAAAAGACAAAGGAATTTTTGGGAAAACAAAGATGGATAGCAGCTATGACCGGGGGAGGGGGGTCAAATCGCCACGCACAACATGAATGACATTTTTTTTTTACAAAAAAATGCAGTATATTCCAATTGAAAAAAGCGAAAATGAACCGTTCATCAAAAGAAGCAATAAATAAAATCAGAGAATCCTGAATACATATTAATCCATATAAACTAAATAAAAAAGAACTCGCGGACAAAATTGATCCCCTCCCTGGCCTTTCTAGGGTTAATGCTCCGAATTTATAATGAAATACGCGAATCTGAAGAATAGACTAAATTTTCTTTAGAATAGAAGTAATCCCATTTCTAAGAAATCGAATGCAAAATGATATGAGGATTATTGCCTCATATTGCATGCAGAAAATTTTTATTCGAATACTGAACACAAGATTATTTGGCCGAACAGATATCGGGATTACTGCACGAGTAATTAGAGAAATGTTTTTAGGAAAAAAAATAGGAACTGTATGTAATAGTGTTACAGAGACAATCTAGAAGAGGCTTCCGACTTGGAAGTACTAGAAAGTATTGAAATGCAAGGGTGGAAGGCTCATAAAAAAATGCAAGGGTAGAAGACCCATAAAGAACACACAGATAAGAGAATAGAAGAGGGAATTGAAATTGGTAAAGAAAGTTTCATTGTCTAGTTAACTAGAATAGAAGAGGAAAGTGAAATTGATAAGAGGATTCATTGTCTAGTTAACTTTGTTGAATATGATTTAAAAGAAGAAGTAAAGAAAGCTTTGTTAGTTTTTTTCTTTGTTTGTTTGTTCTTTAAAATGTAGCGTCCCTTCTTAGCAGCGACGCTACGTTGAGACGTGGATTTACAGTTTCAGGTGGAATCCGAACCACCGTAATGCATTTAGAGTTCAAGATGCTGCCACCGGGAATTGAACATAAACCCGGTGCAAAAAAAAAAAAAGCTCGCTAGCCACTAGAAAGAAATGCTATTTTCTGAGTTTTGAAAGTTGTTAAATAAATGAAAGCCGACTTCATTGGACTATTATGTAGGTAATTAATTAAATAATAAAATTATTGTGTTGTTAAGATTGTGCTTCTTTTTGGCGTAAATGTTAAAATTTTCAGTTATGTTTCACGCTCGCTCGTCTTTTTTTTTTCAGCTATGTTTCACGTATTTATGGTACTTTCGGAAAATAATTTGCTGCTTTATTCCTTTTTGCAGCAACGTAATTTAAAACAGAAGTTCATCGCTTTGTTGAAAAGGTTCCGAGTAAGTGAAGATCTGCAAGGGTTAGATAATGACCAGGAAGAAATAGATCAGAAACTTTCAGGTACGTAGGATAGTGTTGTTATTATCTTAAAATTGGAATTAATTTGGAAAGACCTGCTAAAAATATGTGGAAATATTAACTGTAAGTTACCTTGTAAACGTCATTATATTTATCTACCGGAAACGTCATTATATTTATCTATGAAAATTCGGCCTAATTCGCACTTGAGAATGTTACGAAATTTTATAGTTTGGTAAAGAAAAGGTCATGAAAAAGTCACGAAATTTCATTTTAGAATTTTAGTAGATACTCTGATAGTAAATGAATAACTCCCTGATGGGGAGAAATATATATATTCGTATTTATTTATTCACTTGAAAATATGTAAATCGTGACCTGGAAAATCTATAAAACTCATCGAATAAGTGGGAACGCTGTATCTTTTCTTGTAACTTTTTAAAGACATACATGTAAATCTGATTGAATGCCGGATCATTCAATAATAATTTAAATGCCTTCCGGACTTAGAAGGATGATAAAAGCAGAACATGTCCAACAAAAGCCGGACGAATGACAGTTCTATTGTGGTGTGGTCCTAGAGAGTGCGACGTACAACTGACCGTGTGAGAAAGGGGCCGCAGTGGCTCAGTGGTAGAGCGTTCACTTCTGGTGCATGGAGACCCTGGTTCGATCCCAGATCCCGCCAGTGGACTTTGTGATGGACAAACACCGTGTGCGTGAATTTTCTCGGGTTCTCTCCTTTCCTCGTCATTCCACCATTTCATTCATTTCACATCATCACCGTCTGCTTTAGCCTAGCCGGCATAACCGTGAGACGTAAAACTTAAAAGATTTTTGACCATATGAGAAGACTGAATTCTTTAAAAAAATAGCATCACCGTTGGTCTGTGTGATCGAGCAATCTATTGAATATATTCTTCATTATAAAACAATGATTTATTGAATAATGCTCCAGAATCTTAATGTGCTTGAATTGATGACAGCTTAGAGAGAGAGACATTTGTTAAACACATACTCTTACTAGTAAATGGAGTAGGTTTTAGTATCACGATCGATAAAATTGAGAATTCTTTTTATACAGTTGTTATCAATTCTAAATTAAAACAAAAGAAATTGCAGGGTGGAAAGAAAAAAATATTATTGCGAACGAACAAAAAGAAATGAATTTTTTATTATTATTATAAATAGTAATGGTATAAATTAAATGAACGTAATCTGCTCGCAAATGTGTAATTAACCATTAAGTATAGGCGAACCTTTAGATACTCACGACTTAACTAGAAATAATAATTTGTATTTGTCCCGGAAAGTTGTAATTCATTATTATTTGAAGCTCTCCAATTGTCAGGAAATTGTGTTTTTCTAGTCTTTATTGAATATTTTCCGGGTCATTCTGGAAATTTTCTGTTTTTCGTTGATTTTTTTTTTTTTTTTTTAATATTAATAAAATTAAATATTATTTCTAATGTGTCTTCTTACATCTAGTGACACATAATTTTGAGTAAATGTTATTAACAATGCTATAAGGGGCCTATCCGTTTGCCACAAGGACCAGACTGTCATGTGATCAGGTCAAAAGTCAAGTTGCTTCCTAAGTCGAGTCTGAATATTTCAAATCAAGATGTGAAATATATCAAGCACGTAACCTCCGCGTGGGGCGCCCTGGGTAATTCGAAGAAAGTGCATATGCTTTATCATTATTATTTATTTTACTGAAACAACTTGGTGTTTGACAATGTTTCATCCATATTTACCTTACGTACTGTACCTCGTTTTTAAGCTCATTATTATGTCTTTGCAATAAGCTTTCAATTAGCAATCTCCTTATTATAGTTTAGAGATATGTGGACGAATTCATTTTTGTTCATTAATTTCCCATTGACATTAATGTTATTGTTTTGTGTGTTTTTGCTTATGTAACTTCCATTTTAGAAAAATTTCTCTTTTGAATGTAGAATCTGTATAGTCTGTCCTATATTTGAGCTGAATTTCAGCCAATTCCCTCTTTTGGTTTTTAAGATAAATGGAGGAATTATTTGTTTTACATTGATTTTCGATTGACATTAATGTTAATGTTTCGTGCATTTTTGACTATGTTCCATTCATTTTAGGACAATTTCTTTTTTCAATATAGCATCTGTATAGTCTGTTCTATATTTGAGCTGAATTTCAGCCATCTATACCTCTTTTAGTTTTTAAGGTGGATGAATTATTTTCCACTGATTTTCCATTGACATTAATGTTTTGTGTGTTTCTGACTATGTTCCATCAATTTTAGAATAATTTGGTTTTGTGATACAGAATCTACATAGCCTCTTCTACATTTGGGCTGAATTTCAGTCATCTTCCTCCGGTTTTTGAAATACGTGGAGGAATTATTTTTCATTGACTTTCCATTGACATTAACGTTAATGGTTTGTGCGTCTTTTGACTATGTTCCATCCATTGTAGGGCAATTTTGTTATGAAATATAAAATCTACATAGATCAGTTCTACATTGGAACTGAATTTCAGCCGTCTCCGTCGTTTGGTTTTTGAAATACGTGGAGGAATTATTTTTCATTGATTTTCCATTGGTTTTTGAAATACGTGGAAGAATTATTATTTTTCATTGATTTTCCATTGGTTTTTGAAATACGTGGAAGAATTATTATTTTTCATTGATTTTCCATTGGTTTTTGAAATGCGTGGAAGAACTATTATTTTTCATTGATTTTTCCATTGTTTTTTGAAATACGTGGAGGAATTGTTTTTCATTGATTTTCCATTGTTTTTTAAATACGTGGAGGAATTATTTTTCATTGATTTTCCATTGATTTTTGAAATACGTGGAGGAATTTTTTTCATTGATTTTCCATTGTTTTTTAAATGCGTGGAGGAATTATTTTTCATTGATTTTCCATTGTTTTTTGAAATACGTGGAGGAATTGTTTTTCATTGATTTTCCATTGTTTTTTAAATACGTGGAGGAATTATTTTTCATTGATTTTCCATTGGTTTTTAAATGCATGGAGGAATTATTTTTCATTGATTTTCCATTGGCATTAATGTTAAAGTTTCATGCGGTTTTTGGCTATGTTCCATCCATTGTAGGGCAATTTGGTTTTCTAATATAGAATAGTCTCGTCTATATTTGAGCTGAATTTCAGCCATCTCCCCCAAAGTCTGTTCACATCATTGCAACCGGATAGGGCCTGTTTCCTATTGTTTTCTACTCTTTTAAACCACATTTCCCAGTGGAAGTACTAATGTCTCACCAGGAGACTAACCTACACCGCACTTACTAAGTGCTAATATCCTTACTATTTGACAATCCTGCAAGCATGTTTGATCATTTTAGAATGGCTATATATCTATGTTTCTAAATGCATAATCTGTTTTAGGAGGAGATATGGATCCTGCTGAAATCGAGGATTTGTTTGAAGAGCTAGAAGACTTGAGTGATTCTGGTCCAGAAATGGATACAATGAGTATCACTTCAACTCCTAAACCATCCTTGAGGCCATTCTTTTCCAGCAGTAGATCGCTACTTCAAGAAACATTAAATGTACCTGGTAAGAATTTTTACAATTTTTCAAGTTCTTCTAATATTATGAATGTTATAATAATAAAAAAGTTGAAAGTAAGTTTATTAACTCTCAGAAGTGTTGCATTTTCTGGATTGAATTTCAGACCTGACTGGTCGAATTTTCCTGAAATTTAGTCTTAATTAGAGGGTAAATGACAATTAATAAACACCATTCCTGTAGCGTGTGTAGTATTGTAATTAAAAAGAGAACTCTTATTGCCTCCCTTATTTACAACTCTTGAGTGGTATGAACTTAAGTTCCAAAGTACATCGTGTGTAACCTGTAGAGACACACTCCTCTTAGGTTTATTTTATTATTATGTGAGAATAAAATTATTACACTTTGTGACAGCAATTATTATTATTATTTCTTTTTCGAATGTACGTTAACTACTATAACACACAAATGGTACTCTTTTATAAGACGTAACTACTCAGAAAATTTATTATACAGGGCTAGCATAAATGATTCATTCATTTTTCCGGCCGGTGCTTCCCCAACTTTCGGCGTCTACCCAGCGTCGTGAGGCAAAACTGGGGAGTTATGAATAAATGACGTAACGGCCACTACGTCGAGAAAGCTCCCGATACGCCGGTTAGCGATAGGACCACGCGTCCGTCACTAAGTTAGACGTAGTTCTACCACTCGCTAACAGATAGCGTGGAGCGGCTCAGGCTCACAAAGCAGGCCGTTACGCTAAGTGGTATATTTTCAGAAGTATTACACGTACAAACATGAAAGATATATATATAAAAAAAGAACCACAAACTCACAAAGTTTATACACCCTCTACATATGTTCAGTATGTGCTCCTCTGGTGGAACGACACACGTCCAGACGATACTCAAGCTCATTCATACATTTTGTAGAATAGTCCTATCAATTGTCTACATTGCAGCACTAATGCGTTCTTTGAGCTCGACTAAGGATTGAGGTAGTGGGAGTACGTAAACAAGGTCCTTAACTCAGTGGTGCCCACCCCGCCTCATGTCCATGACGCACCCCCTCTCAATTGCCTATCCGTAGGTGTTCTTCCATGAAAAAAAAAATCTTTTCGATTAATTTTTACACCCTCTCAAACATATTTATATAGATTTAACCCCCCCCAAATATTTCAATGACGCAGTTTGCGTCATAGCCCCCCCCTTGTGGGCACCCCTGCCTTAACTTATCCCTACAGGAAGAAGTCACAGGGCGTTAAATCAGGAGATCTGGGAGGCCAGGAAAACAAAGCTAGGTCATTCTTATCAATACGCCGAATCCAGCGATGCGAAAGTTCTTCGTTTAGGCAGTCACTAACTGGAATGTACCAAAGAGGCGGGCCCCGTCTTGTTGAACGACAAAATCCCTGAAGTCAGCACTGAGTTGCTGGAACAACCACACCTGCAACATATGCAGTGACATTTACCGGTCACAATATGCTAAGCGAAGGAAAACGGCCCGATCGGAAGGATAATGGACTCGTGCTGTCACCTGGAATACACAATACAAACCTGATGAGTTTGTGATTCTTTTCATATATCTTTCCTGTGTGGACATGTAATACTTTTGAAAATATAGCTTTTCCAAAACAAATGAATCATTTATGCAAAAACCCTGTATAATTTCACCTTCTTATTTATTTATTTATTTATTTATTTATTTATTTATTTATTTATTTATTTATTTATTTTTATGGTCATATGATCACGAAAAGAAAGTCGTAAATTAAAAATCTTTTCATACGTAGTATGTTGAGTATAGAATATTTTAATGTACAAACCAAAAACTTGGGTATTGCGATAAAACTTAGTGAAATCCAAGAACTCTTTGACATGTAGGTATAGAAAACAATGGAGAAGAATGTAAAAATAATAGAAAATAGCGAAAAAGTGAGAAGAAAATCAAATCGGTTACTTGTGTAGAGACTAGTTACCGTTCGGCCAATAATGTTGTTTGTAACACATTCGATCTCGATAATCGGTTATCAATATGCAGACTTGTCTGGAAATTACTTTTAAATAAAGTCGTAAGAAATACATAAGCAAAAAGATATTATTTTCAACATTATTAAAAATCTACCCGAATTTAGTTAGTTAATAGGAGAAAACAAAAACAAACGCGGAAAGATGTGGTGGTGAGCCTTTTAAATAGTTCAAGATGAGGAAAAAAGGCTCAAAAACAATAGAGAACGACGTAGAGATTGAGAATCCGGGTGCTTTCAGAAAATGGGAATGAAAGTCACTTTTCAATAATCAGAATAGTCTGCAAACATATGGAGAGCTGTTACATTTTTTTCCTGCTTACCCCGTGTGTGTAGATTTACAGCATGGATTGTAAACGAAATGAAAATAAATGCTACAAAAACGATTGCTATAACTACTGTTAATTTCTACCTGGCGTGTTTGCACAAAGGGTGTCGTTTTGTGACCACGGTGAAGTGTGGTGCTGAAGAAAATATTTCGAAAAAGTAGCACTGAGGGTACAGCGCCGAAGTTGCAGGGGTGGACGCTATTCATAACCATTCTGTAACTGTTCACTTTACAGAATAGAAATCCGGGTACAAGTACTAGTACTTATAAGGAATCGTTTTTAATGTTACTCATATGTTAATATCCCCCTTACATGAATCGTGTTTACATAAGGAAGCTTCTTAAATAAGTCCAAATTAAGAACAGGTGTATAAACAGAAAAATTACTTCACATGTCGTAGCCTTTGAATAAACTGAAAAGTATAATACTTATAGCTATGAATTTAGTGTTTTCTACGCATAATTCGACCCAAACTGCGTAAGAAACAGTTGTCTTACTAGTTTACTTCCACGATAGTATTTTTTGGCGAAGAACCGAAGATAGCAGGAGCTTCAATGGGCGAAGGGAGGCAAGTGTTACAGAGTGTTGGGCACTGGACTGGGCGCTATGTAGAGTATTTTACTTGCGTGAACTATTTTGCATAAGTTTTGCCGGTACTTCCCTTTGCACCCTTTCTCGATACATCTCCTATACTTTTTCTCCTGTGATTTCCGATAGTAGCACGTTAAACCATCAACCCTCACACTTCTTATCATCAGTGTCATGTATTTGTTACAGCTGTCGGTTTTCACGCGGTCTTTTCTTACTGGTTGACTGGATCACACTTGGAATACAGAAGGCTTTTCGCTTTATATGCGACCATTTCCGATTCGGTGCTCCCACCTGGCGTATCATGCTGGAACTATGGGTTTGCTGGCGGAAGCAGTATTGTGTCTGACCTTGTAGGCGCGTGAGTGTTATCAAATGGCGCCGAAAATCAACCGGTTTTGGGCAGGTTACCTAGTGGCCCTTTTCCATTGCTAACTTTTCGTTCATTGTGAAACAGTGTCGGAAGAATGAATTAACATTCGGGGATGATTACTGCGAAAGCTGTTGTGGGCCGTGACACACAACAGACTCCCCTTGCGAAACATTCCCCAATGAAAACCACCAGGAGAAAGGCTGCAAGCAAAATGACACCCGCAGTGTTAAGAAGAATCCGTCGATAGGCGTGCCAAGAAAATCCCCCGATGCAATTTGATCTGTGCCATAGATTCCACCTCGCACCGTCACCTGTGAACAAAACAATTCGCAAGGGAATCAGGTTGAAGTGTATGCGGAAGACCCGTGCACACCACCTGCTACCGTGTCACATTGTCGAATGTAAGACGAAGTGCAGGAAACTGTATTAAAAGTACCTGGCTGGTTCCAAATGGAAGAAAGTTGTTGCAGTGGATGAATCATATATCCATCTCACTGTTGGTGGTCACATTCGTGCGATCATATACCGTGACATTGACGGCAAGTGGCGCAGGAACTTTGTTTGTCAGTGTTGGGAAAGTTTCCCTCGTGGCTTGATGATTGTTGTTGGATTCGGATATGAGAAATAAGTTGCTGACACGCAAGGTGGACAAAAACGTGAAGGACAATGCAAGATACTTCGAAGAATCCATTCTGACACCTATCTATCGGAGACACCTCCCACAATTGTATGGAATGGAAGCGAACCAGGTAATGATCCATATGGACAAGGCTTCGAGACATACCGCCAGAACATCACTACGTTTCTGTCAGGACAGGGGCGGATTAAAGGAGGGGGCGATGGCCCCTTCCCCCCAAGAGCCCTCTAAAATATTAAAATTACACACACTGCCGCTTGTAGCTTACCGCCACAAGAACGAAAGTTTGTGATCGTTCTTGCGTTATTTCAAAGGAGGGTTAATTCTTTAAATTGTATTTTAAAATAGTCTCTATCCGGCATGACGCGTTTACGCTAACGATAAGTCGAGTCATAATATCAGATAAATCTCAGGAAGAAGAACGGTGTTACTTGAGGCAAGAACATCTGGAAAACTATCCATGGCTGGTTGTTTCCCATAAGGAGAGGGATCTTTTTTGTAAATATTGCTCACTTTTTGCAACGGGATATTTGGGGGGCTATCGAAGAAACGAGCCCCTCCAAACTCTTAGGACTTGAGGAAATTCGCTACTTTCTACGGTATTTTAGAAACTCACAAGTAGGCACAATATTACATTAACGCTCTTGAGGTCGGAAAAGCGTTCCTGAAAAACTACTAGGAACTAGTGAAATCAGTTGAGAATCAAATCAGCTCGTCAGGAAGACAAGTCATCCAAAATCGCGACAAACTAAAATTAATGTTGCAGAATGTCATATTCCTTGGAAGGCAAGGCATTACTTTTCAAGGCCACAGGGACGATGCGGATAATTAGACCTCAGATGCTGACGGTGCAGAAACTAAGTTCAACGAGGGCAATTTTCGAGAATTGCTCAAATTTAGAATGGCTTGTAGTGACGATATCTTAAAGAATCACTGGAAGAAAGCATCGAAAAGGATCATTTTGGCCAATAAAACCACACAAAATGCCCTCATTGAGGGTTGTGGATGAGAAATCACGTCTGTAAAATTGTCAATCGAGTGCGAGAGGATAAGTTTTATTCTATTATGTTTGATGAGACTACGGTCATTTCGCACATCTCAGCTGTCTTTGATTCTAAGGTACGAACACATGGGTGAAATAAGAGAAGACTGCTTCGGTTTCATTGATCGTCGACCAGCAGAGCTGAAAGGTGAAGACTTTGGTTCGAGTTCGCAATCCCAAGACGCAGAACCGCCCGAACTCTCACTGACTGGAGGGAAAATTGGAGAAATTGTTCTATTTTTGCTACGAGATTTCTCACTCGACCCGAAAAACTGCGTTGGTATTGGTACAGTAGGTTGCGCCGTCACGACTTCTCAAAGTCGCCGGGCAGTGCAGGAGATCCAGAAGGAGGCTTCAAACGCGCTGCACTGTTCATATTGTAGTCACAGCCTCATCTTCCATGTCCATCTTCAGGTCGTCGTTAGTACAGTGCGTGAGGAACTGTCTGGGAACAACGAAAGAGATCATTGCGTTTTTCACCGCATCGTCAAAACGTAATACTGTCCTTAAGCTTACGGTTAGTGGCCAGTTGGAGACATTGTGTGAAACGAGGTGGGTTGAACGGAACGACGCGGTGTTACAACTTCACGTAAAATTTCAATAAATAAGTGAGGTTCTACAGTGTGTTCCAAATAGTCCTAGTTAGATACAGCAGCCAAAGCATGGGCACTTTCTTCTGCTATGCACGACAACGAGTTTATCGTAACTATTACGTGTCTTCAGGGTGTTCTCACGATAACCCTCTCCTCAATCGACTTTTGCAGAAGACAAATTTAGACATGAACGCAACGTCAGATGCCATTCAGGACACTATCGCAGCATTAAACAAGAAGCGTTCAAACAGCAAATAATTCTAGGCAACTTTCGAAGCAATATCCAGAATGGCTGCTAGTGTCGACGTGCAGATTCAAACTCCTCATCTCACTCAAAGACAAACACATCGTACGAACTTCAGAGCAAATGTCACGACATCTTACTACTGAAGAACTGTCTACATTCCGTTTATAGAGTCGGTTGTAGAGGACCTCAAAACTCGTCTTGCGCAGGAAGTTTTCAATGTATACGGACTCAACATTTTATTGCCAACACGCGCAACTGACTAAACTCTGAGCAGCAACTTCCGCATTCTAGCAGAAAGATTTTACAAAAGTATCGGAACTCAAGAAAAAATGCTAATTTCCCTCTTTAGTTCTGAATTTGCAATCTGCACTTCTAAATGGAAGAGAATTAAAGAAGGTGGAATTCTATCACGGACTGCGTTGGAGGCCTTGCCCACCAGCAACGAAGATCTTCACGTAACTATTCGAAAACTGTTGCGCTTACTTGTAACCCTGTGGTACGGATTTCACGTTTATCAGTAGGTCTCATATAGCCTCGCTGCTGAAAGGAACGTTTAACTCAACATCAACTCAACTTGTAACCCTGCATTCGTGCGTGGTCAGTGCAGAACGATCTTAATCTACATTGCACCGACTGAAAACGTGGTTGAGATCTCGTTCTGGCGAAAAGCGGCTGAAGGGACTAGCACTTTTAAATGTCATAGGAACATTGTCGTAGATCGCGACAATATTATATCGACAGATACGTCTTGGGTAGTATTCACCAAAAAACGTGTTTTGAGTGTAACTTTCAAGCTCTTTTGTTCTTTTGTTTAATTCATTTTACTAAAATACAGAAACATTATGAGCGTTCTAAAAAATGTTTAAACTGATATTTTTTCTAGCGAAATATTTAGTAAAGCATAGCCACGACCAGGCCTGTACACAGAATATCGTTTTGGGGGAGGGGGCATTGTGGTGAAAATTCCGTAGCAATTATATCTTTTACCCTCTTTTCCTGAATCCGTTTTACCTTTTTTTAGAGGAGAGGGGGAATTTCGAGGAACATATCCCACTCCACAACAAAAAGCCCCCTCCAAGACGTTTCGTTTAATCCGCCAATGTGTCAGGAAATGGCAGAGGAATTAATAAAACTTTGAAACGGAAGGAAGTAGCACATATTCATCGTTCAGATCTATAATGTTTTTGTAGGGAAATTGGAAGATAATGAGCAATAATATTGTTCTCTGCAACTCTTCGCTAATACTTAACTTACAACTGTGTTGAATCCTACCTACTTCAGCAGTTATCTCTCCTTATAGAAGTCATTTCTTTTATAAAATATTAGATGTTACTACACCTGTTCTTAATCATGCTGTACGTTTTTCTCTATTGGTTGCCTTTCACAAGACTATCAACCTAGTTGCAATATTGAACTAATAGGGACAAAACAATACCTAAAATGTGGAAAGAAAAATAGAGACAAGTTTTTTTTGAAAATTTGAATGAGAACTAACAAATCTACGCAAAATTTGAAATTAACCAGCGAAAACGGCACGTTCCTAGCACTTACGGTTTTCGAGATGTCATTGTCGCAAGGATTGGCCACAAACGTAGGAACGTTTCTCGCATTTTAATATATAGATTTTCAATTTAGTTAACTAAAAAAGAGGCAAGAAGGTTATACATTTCCTTTTTGCTTGCGACGTACAATCTTTCTTGTCCCTCAGCTATCGGCTTGAATGAAGTCGCTTCTTGTTACTCCGCTCACGAAAAAGTGGTTAACGACGGTTAGAGAATTGAAAACAGCACTTACATCAGACATCTTAACGTAACGACTAATGCAGAATAACCCCCCCAGAACAGAGTTTAGTATAAAAGAAATAAACAACACAATCTACACCTTTTAAATCTAAAATGAATTTGATTACTGGTCTATACATGACCCTCACAGCGAAATAACGTGCCCGTCTTCGGTTAGGAAAATCTGGCTTTGATTCCTACATCAGAAGCTCTTGTGATTCGAATCTCACATTAAGAGCATGCCATCCTAAAAATAATACAAAATTTGCCATTTTTGTTTTGCTTGTTTTTCTTAAAGTGAAAGGAGATAATGAAATGCAACTTACCACAATCATAGATAATATTATTCTTCAACAGAAAATATGAACCTGAAGAATGTCAGTATTACCATCCATAAAAATTACAGTGTTGCCAGAATAACAGCTCTCCAAAATCTAAGTGAAGGAAGCGACTAGAGGAACAAACTCAGTTGCATTTGATTATCTATCATGTTGTCTTGGTATCCTGTGAAGTACATTTTAAACAACGTGATTATTTAATTTTATTAACTATATGTTAAAAACTATTTTGTTTATTACAAAGTAAATACAATTATTATTTTAAAAAGTAGTTCACAGGATACCAAGGCAACATGGTACGTAATCAAATGCAGTTAAGTTCGTTCCTCTAGTCGCTGGCTTAACTTAGATATTGGGGAAAATGTTATTCTGGCAACACTGTAATTTCTATGGATGGTAACACTGAAAATTGTTCAGGTTCATATTTTACGTTGTAGAATAACATTATCTATGGTTGTGGTAAGTTGCATTTCATTATCTCCTTTCACTTAGCAAAAGCAAGCAAAAGAAAAATGGTTAATTTTATATTATTTTTACTATGTCAGGCACTTAAGCTGTAGATCTCACATAACTTCACTCCTGCAAAGAGGCGTGAAACTCCAAAACATCTTTTCATCTAGAAATTATTGACAAAAGATATTTTAAATGGAAAGCTATTTTTTAAAAGTGACTGCAAGTACGTGGGCTGACAAGCAGGAACTGCCAACAAAATAAATAATGCTGACAAATACACTAAGACGTATCGACCATTGAATTTATCGTCAAACTTAAGTAAAAAGAAAGAGAAAAGAAAGATCAATAAGAAAAAGCAAAGTGGGTCGATTAAGAATGCATAGTGTGAATTCTAAAAATAAATAGCTTGTTTCTCTATATACTTTTCACCCCTAAATGGTGGGAATAATAAGGCAGATTAAAAAAGAGTATTTTTTGTTTTCATTATTATAATTTTATTTGAACATACCGACCATTTTCAAATGGATAAATATTTTCATACTTAGCTTTGAAATCCGCACAACTCCACCGCCTAAATAAACAAAAGTTTATAATGCATGGGCAGACAGACAGAAAGGAGAAACATTTGGCATTACAAGTTATTTTGATTACATTGACTGTTAGATGTTCAAAATAAGACAGAACAAAACCAATTTTATATTGATTATTTTGTCATTTATGTTAAAGTTGTTGAGTAACCAAATTGTTTAGTTCTCTTGTCTATTTATTATTCCTAAATAATATGAAATCTAATTTAAGAATTGCTTAGTTTATTCCTAGGTTATCATGTAGTTTCTCTTGTAGTGTTTTATTATTTCATGTATATTTAGTAGTAGAATCTTATTTTTAATTGAACGTTATATTATGTGTAAAGATGTTGACGTAATGATTCTTTTGCCCTCAGGGGGTCAAGCCTATTCTCGGCTGAATGTGCCAGGTAGGCAGCCCGTTTATGCAGGTCAGCACCCATTTGCCATTTTGCCTCTTGCTAGTTTAGCACTCTTGGTGATGGTCCTGTCTTATTCACTGCTGATCCATGTTCTTTGTTTTCTTTCTTTGTTTTTTATTAACATTTAGGTATAAATATTCACAATTAACACAGCAAAATAAAGCATGCGGCTATTTTGCCTGTATGTCCTATTTTAAATATAGATTAAATAAACAGCGTTTCTAACTCATATTGTCACTAAACTATTATAGAAATCCGCAGCACATGACGTGAATCTTTATTGTACCATGATAAATATTTATAATGCTTTTTTTTACGATTACATCTCCCACTTCAGAGTAAAGTGAATAAAATTCGATGACAGGAAATTCTCCCCCCCCCCCCCCGATCTGTTCATAATTTCTTAACTAATTGGTTCATATTAGCTTTGCTATCTTAAATAATTTGAACTAGAATACAAATCAGTCAACAGACCAACGTTTATTTTAAAATAATAACTATCTGACAGTTTCGCCAACTAACTGACCGCATTGACTTCATCAGACACTATAAAAACAAGAGGAAGTTGCATCTAAATAAAACAGAATCCCGGAAAATGGTTCTGGACGCTGATTGGCTGATCCAAACGGATTCAGCCAATAATCATAAAAGTTGACAAAAGGGAAACTAAACTAAGAGAAAAGCTGTGTTATGAATTGGAATACAGGACTTAAAATTGACGAACAGTGGGGCAAGTTATTGGAAAGTCTTAATTTGTAGCTTATTTTTGTACCGGGCCAGGGGAGGTAATTGAGTTCGTGGTATTTAGCTTTACTTCTGTCAACTTTTGTTATGATTGGCTGAATCCGTCTTGATCAGCCAGTCAGTTTTCAGAACAATTTTCCAGGATCTTGTTCTATTTAGATGCAATTCTTTCTTGTTTTTATAAAGTGTCTGATGAAGCCAAATATCTTTAGTTAGTTGTCGAAACTATCACACAGTTATTAAGCTATTTTAAAATAAACGTTGGTTTGTTCAATGATCTGTATTTCTAGTTCAAATAATTTCTTAATTACAAGTGTATATCAATTGTTTATACCTTACCTAACATTAGACGTAGATTTATTCCAGTGCAAGGAAAACAAGTGAATAGATAAGAATTTCGGAAAAAGTTAATGCTCTTGGTAACTCACTTGAGACGCTAAATTGAGCTGAGAGAGTTTATGTAATTGTCCCTTCTTCATATTTAATGCCGTACCTAAATTACAAGTCCAGTTCCGAAATTTAGAAAGAAAGAAAAAAAAAAAAAAAAAAAAAGAATTTCAAATACCTAGGATTAGTGTTAACCAAAACCATATTCACGAAGAAATCAAATTTCGACCAAAAGTAGGGAATTCATGATATTATTCAGTTCAAAATCTTTTTTCGTCATGAATTCTGTCGACAAATTTCAAGCTTAAACTATATATAAAACGATAATCATGCCTGTTGTTCTGTATGGTTGCTTACTTTGAAGGAAGAGCATAGACTGAAGGTATTTGAGAACAAGATCCTGAGACGAATATTCGAACCCAAGAGGAACAGGAATAGGGAATAGCGGAAACTTCATAATGAGGAACTACATAATTTATACGGTTTACCAAACATTGTTAGGGTCATCAAATCTACAGTAGGAGGCTCAGGTGGGCAGGTCATGTAGCCAGAATGGAAGAAAGGAGGAACGCTTTCAAAGTCTTAACTTGAAGACCAATCGGAAAACGACCATTAGGAAGACTTAGGCGCAGAGGGTAAAATAATATTAAAATGGATCTAGCAGAAATAGGAATACGAAGTAGAAGCTGGATCCAGTTGACTAAAGATAGAAGTCAGTGGAGAGCTTTTGTGAACACGGTATTGAACGTCAGGTTTAATTAGCCATAGAGCTACAGTAGTTACTTATTCCTGTTTCCGAGTGAAAATTTGTCGCAATTGCGGAAGATTGTCTCCACATGAAGAAGGGAGTCAAAATAAATCGATAGTAAATAAATCGATTTTTTTCATTTCAGAACAGTAGATTCACTCAGTTTCATGAAAATAATTATCCTATTCGATCCGAAAATGAATGTTACTGTAGTCTTCTTCTTTCTAATATTTTAAATGACATCAGTCACCGCCAGAGCGACCCTTATCAGTATACAAGGGTTAAAAGTTTGTAAACTGTTCGGTTCACTTTTAGCCGACCCAACGAAACTTTGAAGGGATGAAAAATAAAACTCACAAAGTAGTTTTATTATTTTTAAGGGCATGCGATGTTGCTAAAAAAAAAAAAAAAAAAAAAAAAAAAAGCCTATTTCTCAAAACTACCTTTTTTACAAGTCGTAAAATATGATGAGATAAAAAGACTAGAAGAATAGTATAAATCAATTCTAAATATTAATCCTCGCACTAAAAATGCTGAACACAGCACTGTTTTATTATAAAATAATAAATGTGACAGTTTCGGATATCTAACATATCCTTCTTCAGACACCATCGAATCATTTATTTTCGATAGTGTCTGAAGAAGGATATGTTAGATATTCGAAACTGTCACATTTATTATTTTATTGTTTTATAGTAAAATGGTGCTTTGCTCAGCATTTGTATTTTAATGTAAGATATTTTTAGTAACGCGAACTACCAAGGAGATCATTTTATACCCACCTGTTAAGATTAAATATATCTCGCAAAAGAAACAAATTGGAAATTCTTACAAAAATCAACAGTGACTGAAGTGAACCCCAGTGCACGGAAGAAGACTAAATGCTATTTATTATATGACACTTTAAATATCAGTCATATCTCCTACCACCTGGGAATACTTTGTTCGTATCAACTTTATAGCAAATTTATGTGGCACACTAACCTTCAATTTGCACCACCGTAAGGTATATACTTTAACTAAACATGCTGAGCAATAACTTTTTGCAATTTTATAGAAATTGTGGTGGGCACAAAGTACCGCTTGGTAGTGCGAGGGTTAATACTGATACCTCTTACTTATCTTCATTCTATGGTATGTTGCAAAATATTTGAATTTTAAAAAGTATTACACTAATATTACAAGACTAGTAGCTTTAAGAAATAGGCACATGGAAGTTAAAAATAACAGAACTTTAAAACAAATGTCAAGAAATAGAAGGAAAGTTGCGTGGATAGAATTAAATGTTATATTTTGAGTGTTAAGAAGAAGAAACATCTTACCATTTAATTTGGTTACCTCCATTATAGCTAAAGCAGAAGCTGACAGTATTATTTCTTAAACGGGGTTTGCTTTGGTTAGATTTTATTTTTATTTAAGGCAACACAGTTCCAAAGGTAGAATGAACGGCATTCAGCTAAAGCAGATACGGTACAATCGTTTCATTTTGAGTTATGTAGTAATGGAGAAATTTTAACTTCTACCTTCTATTAGGAGTGTCTCCATTTTAAGAAATTCAATCTTCCCATTATGTTGTACATGTGCATGATTATTGATTGATAATTAGTTGAATCGTGCAGTAGATTTTCGATGAAGAGTTTGTTCAAGTAAGTAAAAGAAAAGAAGAATACGTAGTACATATAGAAATGAATCAGCATCTCAAAACTCAATCTGCACGTGTTTATTCCATTTTAAAGGCAATGGAGGCCGAGTAGCTGTTGTTACCATCCGAAGAAGGTTTCTTTAATCCGTAATTCCTTTTTATAGTACGATATCTTCCCTAATCTCCATCTTCTTTTTGCACAATATATTGCACAATTTGTATGTCTCTAACTTCACCCCCCAATTCTCATGTTCACAATTTACACACTTGCTCTCCATTGTCTAAACCTTTTACGATGGTATGTCTGAAATTCGCACGTTATATGTGGTAAGTAATATAGGATGTGTGCCATTCGTAAACTTAGGACATGATTGAGTTGTACAAGGATAACGATACATTCATGTTTTGAAGCTTCAAAGGAGTTGAATGGAGACTTAAGAGTATACGAGTGGTTAAAATACTCGTTGTGCTGGGTTCGAGATCCTATAGGATACTTTTCCCGATGGTAGTTCGGATCCCACTACCATCTCCTTCTTGAAAACGAAAGTTAAACTCCAGAAAAATGTACCAGTTCGCTGCACATTGTTCTTGGATCGATTGTAAAGTAAGATCGAGTATTCAGAAGTCTTCTAGACATAATCTTAGGATGTAAATCTGGAAAGACAATATCTCTTGAAACCGCCATGAACGAACTTAACGTTTTTACATTCAGATTTTTTTCTTTCATCATCAAGAACTTGAAATATAGAGAAATAATAAATAAGTAAATAAAATAAAAGTAAAAGTAGTTCAGATATGCAGAATGTTCGAAATCGATACAAACTAACTTTGGGAACACATGATACTACACTGAGCAGCCAAAACGTTACGCCCACGTACTGCTTTTCTAACGAAATCGTTGGGCTGACGTAAGAGGAAAGGGGCATAGCAGAACCGCTCACCAGACGATAACAGGAATCTCACTCGATTAGTCAGTGTGAGGCCTACGTATATAATGGGGAAGGTCGGCGATATATCGGAGTTCGATAGGGGCCAGACGGCTGGGACGGAAACAGCGCAACATGTCTGGTTCACGAGCTGACGTGAATAAGGTCTTCCAAAGATAGGAAAAAGACATGAAACCAGCACCAAACAACATGCCACGGGGCGGCTACACCTCATTAAATATGTCCAACGTCCTAGATTGTCCAGGTCGTACAACAGGACAGGATTTACTCCATTAACGAACTCATTCGTGATAATCGTTCTAACACTCTATTAAAAAAAAAAAATTAAAAAATAAAAATTAAAAGTTTATTTTCGTTTAAGAGTTATTGTTTGGAGTAATGGAAGACGTTACCCATTAAATTGTTAACGGATGACGCCATAGAAACCCTCGGTCGAGGTAATCGCATTAGCTGTATATTGCTGAACTTCGTTTAGGAATTGGTGTGTGTAGTAACGTAGTACTAGCATTACAATCTTGTAAGTCTTGCAAGGGTGATCCTAATAACCAAGGCTTGAAAAAACTTTCTTGCAAGTACTAGCTACCCGAAAAAAGAAAAAAATCTACTAGCCAGACCATTTTGCAGTCCCAGTGTCTTTATTCGCCAAATGTAAAAACGTACTCAACCACTGGCGAACAGAAGAGTGGATTTTTCAGGCCCTGCTGAGAATTTACTTTGTATGTGATAGTGACAGTTTTGACATGAAGGGATACCCTTTTACTACGTTTATCTGCCGTTCATATGCCATTCTGTTACGGATTTGTAGCTTATACAAGCATCTAGTTTCTAAACGAGATTCTTCGACCAGTTTTGGAATTTTTTCACAATAAATGAAAGAAGTCATTCTAAATGTTTTTCTCAGAATTGTTTTACATTTAGAAGCGCATTTTTCACTTTAAGATAATTAATTTCGGTAAATACGTTTGGCACAAATCCTGTTAATGTAAACTTCATTTAGTCAATAGGCCAAGTAGACTTGATTACAAATATAGTCAGAAATTTCTGCTTACGTAGTAACGGTTGTGAATGAAATTCTCATTTTTTATTATTAGACACTGGACAGCATGTACTGCTTAAAATCTTTTACATTTGCTAACACAATAACATTCTTTCTAAACCAGTTAGTTATACATGGCACATAGATATCAGTACTAGATACATCATAAGTAGAGCTGGTATGAATTAGCATTAGATCTATATGAAGAACAATGATTAGGTGTAGAAAAAATGCTGTTGTAATTAGGACTATGACATATCGGGAATTGGAATGGACGAAATATAACATCAAATACGAGGGTAAGTCAAAAATTATACGCAATGGAGCTGTAACTTTTCTTATATTGTTCATGCTGACCCCTGTCCTCGTTTATTTTATTGTTATGCTGTTGTGGTCATGTTATGAAAGTTTGATCCTAATGCCTCCATTTGTCTTCCTTTTGTTGCAGATAAATCATGGCTGCATCATTAGAAGTTTGCACTAAAGAGGAACAACGAGTAGTGATCTGGTTTTTGTGGTCGGGAGGTGTATCAGGGATCATGACTAATTTCCAGACGATGTGCCATTTCATCAATAGTCACTCATCTAACAGAAACATGTCACGTGTACGCTCAATGTTGTCATTTGTGGCCGTAGATGGTAATCCGGCTCCTTCCTCGTGCGTAACTTTTGTGCGACCATTTTTGAATTTTTTCAATCCATTCGTAAATACTCCGTTGCGGCTATTGTGCCGAAAGTGTTTGATGGAAAACGGCTCCTGATATACCTTCCGACCATTGCTCGTTGTTCCTTTTTGGTGCAAACTTCTAATGGAGCGGCCATGATCTGTCTGTAACAAAATGAAGACAAATGGAGGAATTAGGATCAAACTTTGGTAGCATTATCAAAACAGCATAACAATAAAATGAACGAGGACAGGTGTCAGCATGAACAATGTAAAAAGAGTTATGTCGAACTTGTGAATAATTTTTGATTTACCCTCGTATATTGAAATTTCGAACATTTACGATACACGATAGTTGGATATCGATATTTTAGGAATCTACCGATATCCCATATAAAACATTCTTTTGTCAGGATTTAAATGTCGAAATTGATAGTAGCGAGGAAAATATCTAAATACTTTACCAATTTTGATATATTAATTGAGATATAATTTGGGATTTTGGAATTAGGAAGTATCGGTCGTTATACAGAATTGACAGATACACAGAATATATTGCATAGTCCTAATTATAGCTGCAGTGTATTTGCTTAATTACGAAACTGATTTTTCACACTTTCCACACTCAGTTTCTGTATATCAGTGGTGTATCCGTTTTTGTTCTGCCGAGGGTATTAAAAATCTCGATAAGCTTTATAAAAGTAAAGCTAGTTTTGTATATTGCTGTTAGACTTATACAGTTTCAGATATGTTTCTGCTTAGGCATTGAAGAAAGAAAGATGATTAGTAGACGTTTAATTTGTGAAGAAACTTAATATATGCATAAACAGATCTTTATTATTTCAGGTTCAGCAGCCTATTTTTATTTTCATGATCATTCCTTATCTTGTCTTTCACACCCCTCGTTATGCTTTTAATCTCTGTTAGTTTATATTTTACTCAAATATTGCTTAAGTTTAAATTTACTACTCCATCTTTGTGTGTGATCACTTTCTACTGTCTTTAAATCCCTCTTTCTTCAGCCTCTTTTTCGAAATGTAATTGGTTATTTCAGAGTTCAAAATAACTCACAAGTGACACACGACGAAATGGTTTACGATTCTCTCTATTTTTCTCAATCTTCTTTCTCAATCTCCATCACCATTACGACGGGAAGTTATTTATGACTTGAAAACTGAGTATGTCTATTCAGAGCTTGTAATATATGTAGTAAATAATGAAATGTGTATAGTTACATAAAATGGATACGACAGGATGCATATCTATTAGCAGTAAATAAAAATTCCCATACCTTAAAACATCCAAGAGACAATCTGCAAACGGTTTCAAGGCATCTATGAAATTATCTGCTGGTCCATCCTATAGAATAAATGTAATAGTGAAATAATAAGATTTTCTTACGAGACAACAGAATTCTAGAGAACAGTTGCAAATTGGTTTATATATATTTTATTCCTGAACTTCGTACAGAGTAAGTAGTTCGTGAGTGTGTGTAAATCTTCAAATTTTAAAGAAAAATTCTGTCATCCCACATTACATCAGTTTGTTAAATAATTCGCATATTAGTTCAATATAATGAATTGAGTACTTGTTATTTGTTGGTTGATTTGAAGTTAACGTCGCATTCAGCACCAAGGCTATCTGAGACATTGACTTTACAGCTCATCAGGAATCGAACTCCGTTTGTTATTTGTGACCTTACGCAAAGTACATACCAAGAAATTAAATTATCTTTAAATTAACAAGAGAAGGATATTGTAGAAGATGGAGAATTTCGTACATGTCTTTCATACAGCAACTTTTTTTTTTTTTTTTTTTTTTTTAAATAGAGGCACTGAGAAAACGGTAAGAAGTGCCTTGATATCATTGACAAATTGTCCTTTAGATGTTTTAACCGTATGAGAAATTATATTTACTATTATTATCAAATATGTACGTATTATTTTATATATACGCAGTACAGTTGCTTATCACCAAATCGTAAAGTAAATATTTTTTCCGCCATTGAGTTATACTTTGTTCAAAACTAAAGTAACAGTTGGCTGCTTGTTAAGCGAAACAATATAATTCACCTCCTTGTAAGTAAAATTATACAAGGTAACATTTAGTCTTTGTCAAATTACAAGTAGTGGGAGCCATTATCTCGTCTTCGTAGTTCTTATTTGAAACTCAATTCATTTCTTGATAGGTTTATATTATTGTAAGTTGAAAGAAACGTTTTAATTACATCACATAGAGAAAAATATAAGAAAAGCATTGGATAAAATCGGAGGAACATTTTTACAGAGACGGAACCCAGGAAGAAGCATTCTGTTCCTAGAAGACCATGAATTAATCACATAATCATGAGGCTGATACTTTGTGGTGTATATATTCTCATTGCTTGCAGAAAGAAGTTATGAACAGAACTTAACGTTGGATGGAACTGAAGTAATTGATGTCTGGAAGATAATTTGATTCTCTTAACAAACACAATTCTTCATGAGCTTATTAGAACAACAGATCTCACTCAAAATGTTTGTTGTTGTTCAACTTTACTTTTCTAACTTTGTTACCATATGTTAGTTGGTTTTGTTCATTAAAGGCTGACTTTTTTACTAACAACTTTCATTTCTTTCTTTCATTCCTTTTCCTATCTAATAATTATTTATTTTAATGTATCCTTGGAAACTTGATGTATGTGGACATGTATCCATGCAGCTGTAATGAGATAATGTTTTGAAATGCACAATTGAGCTGAGCAAGCCTAACAGCCATTTGCTAGCAATTTGTGAAAATAATTTATTTAAGGAAGGTTCTTATCTATGAACCCGAACTCGAAAATTGTCCCTAAATGTGTTTTCCGAAAGTTGAAACTTGGCTGCGTCGCTTTCTTGCAGATACATGATTATTATATAAGAAAGACATGCACATAATTTCCAGACACAACTTGTGAGATCAGTATACAGGGTGTTACAAAAAATGTGGGAACAGATTTTTCACATCAAAGTAAGGAAAAATGTTCATATGGACCTGTGCTCAAAAGTGGTTAGTTTCGGAGTTATAGGGTGTCCGAAAACGTGAAACAAGTGAACTTAAAAAGTTCATAGTTCCACTACTATGAGACCTATCGTAGTCGGGTCAAGATATCTCTGAGGAACTGGTATGTGAACTATCCAAATATCCATGTTTAAGAATGCTCCAGTATTTGCAAACTGATTTTTAAAGAGGTAGATGGAGAGTGATCCCAAACAGCCTCTCTAAAAGTAATTGTGCAAGTACCGGAGGTTCATAAAGGTAGATATTTGGATAATCCATATACTAGTTTTTCAGTAATGTCTTGACCCGACTACGATCGGTCCTATAGTAGTAAAACTATGGACCTCTTAAAGTTCACTTTTTGACGTTTTCGGCACCCTATACGAAACTATGCACTTTCGACCATAGGTCCATTGAACTTTATTTTCTTATTTTGATGTGAGGATTCTATTTCCAAAATATAGTGACAAATTTTTGTAACACCCTATATACTCAAATAATTAGTAATGAAATAAGAACAACAATGTGTATGCAAGTGGTGAAAAGTCTAATATTGCGTATTTAAATGTACCATTCTGGTATTCATCTAGCGGGCCTGGTAGTCACTGACCTAAATTAAGTATAAATATTATAGTCAAAAAAGAAGCCTAAATTTTCCCTTTATTCCTTTCGAATGTTTCTAAACAGTGTAAGTTGTCAAAATAATTTTAATGTTAATTCTCAAGAAACCTAAAAGCGCGCGTGGAAAGGGGACGTAAATATTTTAAATCAGTGATGGGCAAACTGTTGCCCAGGAGGCCATCTAGGTTCTATACACTGTGTTACAAGCAAGACTGAAAGAAAGTATTTAACCTGACTTGTAAGAATTAATGCATCTTAGTTCCAACCAGGTGATGAGAAACTTCAATTAGTAAGAAGAATTAAAATTAAAAGAAATCTGTACAAGATACCATTGTTGCTTTTAATAAATTATATTGGCCCGCCAAAAGTTATTCTCTCTTTCTTTGACCACTCTTATGAAGAAGTTTGCCTATCACTGCTCTTGTTTCAAGACCAATAGCTAAACTTGACCCTTTACTTCCATATTTGTAAAATCCTTTCTGCCTACTAACTGCTTGATTATTTTCCTTTCTCTCACTATCTATCTTAATAACCAGCTTGTTCTTCCAATATATACTCACCACAACCAAATCATTATTATCACTCGCTACTTTTTGAATGAAGTCGTTGGATGGCGTAAAAGTAACGGACCATAGCAGAATCGCTTGCTAGACAGCGACAGCGATGAGGTAGTGTGGTGCTTGTACATAGAGTGGGAAAGACCAGCAATATATTAGAGTATGATACGGACCAGGTTGTGATGGGCAGACAGCTGGGAATGAGCATCTAGGATACAGCGCAACTTGTCAGGTGTTCGCAAGCTGCCATTGGTTAGTATATTCCAAAGGTGGAAAATGGACGGTTAAATAAGCACCAAACCACAAGGCGTGGGGCGGCCACACCTCAGTAAAGATGTCGGACGTCGTAGAATATCTAGATGAGTAAAACAGAATAGGGCGCAAACTGTGGCAGAATTAACAGTGGACAAAGCACGAGTGTCTGAGTAGACGGTTAAATGATCACCAAACTACAAGGCGTGGGGCGGCCACTGGATATCCAGTGTAAAATGGCCTCTGAGCTGTATCTGGTGATTGTTAAATAAATAAATAAATAAATAAAGATTTCGGACGTCGTAGGACATCTAGATTAGTAAAACAGGATAGGGCGCAAACTGTGGCAGAATTAACAGTGGACAAAGCACGAGTGTCTGAGCACACAGTTCATCATATACTGTTAGATGTGGGCCTCCGCAGCCGACATCCCAGACGTGTAACAATGTTAACAGCATGACATTGCCAACAACAACTGGAATGGCCACGTGCCAACCGTCATTGGACCGTAGGGCAATGACAACATTGCATGGTCCGATAAATCACGATACTGTCTTCATCACATCGTTGGTCGGGTCAGAATCTCTAGTGGGTCCATTATGATTTGGGGAACCTTCACATGGTCACTGATGGACCCAGTAGTGCGTGTGGAGGTCACCGTGACGGCTCCTAGTTACCGCCATCTAACTTTTCCAGCTGGCAGTGGCTTCTGTCCGCAAGACAACTTTCCTTGTTAGAAGGCCATCGTTGTACAGCTGTGGTTCAAGAAAAACAGTGGTGAATTTCAATTGCTTCAAGGGCCCCCAAATTCATCCTATCTCAACTTAATTGAATACCTTTGGAGTGTCATTGAAAGTAAAATCCAAGCTTATCGCCCCTCTCCGGGGAATTTACAGGAACTAAGTTACTTGTGTGTGTCATGCATCGAGCCACCTACTAAAGTCTCATTGCTACTATCCTGCGAGCTGAAGGTGGATATACCAGTTATTAGGTAGGTCAGTGTATCAAATGTAAGATTTTGTAACCGGACGCAGTGATCTTTATAGAAAATTAAAGCACCATTATCTTCTACACTGTGCTACATTTGAATATTATATGTCTTTTTCGTTCACGTGTACAAGCGACCTCCTGTGTAATGAATCCATAATTACACGATTTTTGCATTCGTGGTGTACCTAATTCTATTTCTAAACTTATTCCTCTACTTCAGCTTTTAATTACCATTTGGTCATGTCACTTTCTGAATCTGAATCACAGCCGAAAAGAACTGGTCACCGTTCCTCTGCTTAACTCGCTTAGTCCCACCTTAACTACGTTTGGGTAAGTGGGATATAACCTGGCTTTGGATAGAACAATCAGACAAGACACAAGTAGCTATAAAGGAAATGTGAATGCATAGAAGTTTTGCTTCGTTCAACTCGATGGCGTAATACAATATGGGGCTACTTTTTAATTGTGGAATAGAATGGGGAAACTTGGGGGCAATGATTGATATGTTCTATATATTCTGTTCACTATAACAAACAGTTTTTGAAGGAAATAATCCAAATACATTTTGCACATGGGTTTGTTTTTGTATTATTTTTAAGAATGATTAAAATATTTAAAAAGTTATGATTGAATTTATCCCTTGTCTCGCAAATACTTTAAAACTTGCGATTAAATGTTGAAAAGCACTGATTTATTGGTCATTTTTTGGGAAAGAAACTATAAATTAGTACATCAATGTACGTATATTAACGCATTAATTTATATAAAAGAGCAAATATTGTTTCCTGTGTGTTGCGTTAAAGTGGTGCGTGTATAAACAAACATTGGGGTTTCCGAAATACCGTAGAAAAACAATATCCCTTGAAGTACCACACAGGTAACAATATTTGCTCTTTTGTACAAATCAATAGCTATTATATCAGACAACAGATAAATATAAACTTTAATTATTTAATCACTTTCTCACATAAAAAGTGTCCAGCACCACAGTTCATCATTTATTGTTCCAACCTACCCTTAACAGAGTACTATCTGGTGAAGCAAATTCTTTTGGTAGCCTTGGTTATCCTGAGACACTTTCTGAAAAAAATTAGTTGTTCAGCAAGCATAAATTCCTTTAAAGATATTCTATTAATTATTTTTGTATTCTAATTTTCTTTGTGAATACTAAGGTCGCAGTAACTCTCATGAAAAAGAGTAATCAGAGTAGTTGCCGTTTCACTTTCAATATGTGGCATAACTTTTTCCATTTGAAAGAAATATATCGTCAAATATAGGACATTGAGTTTTTTTCTTGGGTTTTCAGTTTCATTTTAGTTTTTGGTGCTGACGTTTCCCAACCTCTAAACTGCTTCCGTTTTCAAAGCTGATATGAAACTGTGGTGCTATTGGGGAATTGGTGCGTGGAGACAAACCGAGTTTAGCAACATATGTTGTAGGATAAATATAATTATTTCACAATTTTATTTCCACGTCACCCATTCGTATGAGCTTTGAACATAAAAGCAGTTAGAGCTTGGGAAACCTTAGCATCAAAAACTTAAATCTGAACGAAAAGCCCGTAACTTATCATTCTTATGTCCGTGAAAATATTGTGCATTTTCTAATATTGGGTATTATTTACTTACAATATAACAAATTAGGAAGAGTAAATCACTGCCTATACAGAAACTTGTGGAAAAAGCAACATATGATGCTTTCGATAAATGCCAAGATTGTGTAATGTAAAAAATGTTACTATCTGCAAATGGAAAGTACTTACTATAAGCTTTAAGTGAACTTGATTGTATTTCAGAGAAAGGATCTGATAGATTAAGTGATGAAAGCTCGAAGAAGGCCGATTCGGATTCCCATCCAGAGAATTGGACTGACCACGAACACAGCGATCCCCAGCAAGTTGCCTCGTCTCCACCGAGGAGCTCTGAAGAGAAAGGAAAGGTGATGAGACCGATGGAGCCATTGATGTTGAATGTACTTATCTTTGTGGCTTTTTATTAAAACCTAACCGCTTTGTGTTACAGTAAAACTTTTATGTCTACAAAAAAAATACTTTCATGCGTTTGTACTTTCTAAGCAAAAAAAAAGAAAAAAAAAAGTGTAACAGGATAGACAAATCACTTTACATTAGATTGTAACGTGTGGTTAGATCTATAATTCTGTTCAAAAATCCAAAGGACGATATTCTGGCCACAGTACGTAAGAATTGTTTGGTAAAAGTCTCATTTACGAAAGAAGATCCAGTCTGATTTAATTTCATTTAAAGATAAAATTACCGTTTAAGTAATTTTTTTTTATGAAAGGTTATATCAATAAATTTACTATATTACCCGTAAGTTAGGTAAATTTCTTTTAACTATAGGGGGCGCGGTGGCTCAGTGGTGTAGAGCGTTCACCTCCGGTGCTTGGGGTCCCTGGTTCGATCCCAGCTCGCGCCGTGTGGACTTTGTGGTGGGCAAACACCGTCCTCGTGTGTTTTCTCGGGGTTCTCCCGTTTCCTCCTACTTTTTTCATTCCACCATTTTATTCATTTTCCATCGTCACCCTCTCCTTTAGCCTAACCGGCATAATCGTGGGACGTAAAACTTAAAGATTTCATTTTTTCCCCCTCTTAACTATAGGCAATGGGCCGCTTGTGGTTTCAGAAAAAGTATTCAGGTTATATAAGGTTATTCAAAAAGCGCATCGGTTTTGTTACATCAAATTATGAACTTTATTTTTTCAAAACACACTAACAAAATTCATAAACATGTTCATCACACATTCTGATTTCAGGTATGGTGAATGACGTCAGGCATATGACGTTCTCTATTACGCTGGCATGCAATAACTCTGTTCGTGAGATTCGTTGACTGCCTGACAAGTTTCTACTTGGATTTCGCGAACGACTTGTCGAATTTCCTCCTTTAATTCACGGATGGAACGGGGTTTATTGATATACACCAATGATTTAAGCGTATCCCAAAGAAAAAAGTCACAAGAAGTTATGTCGCATGGCCTCGGGGCCATTTCTGGTCAGCATTACGCGAAATGAGGCGATCCGTACTGATAAAAAAATTTCACAATTAGCATACGTTGCATTATAGTAAACTTCTCCATGGCTAGGCACAAACTGAAGAAATGCGAGAAATTCAGACTAAGGCGACAATCGGAGTGTTTGTGGGTAGAGCAACAATACAAAACAATGTCGGCAACCGAGAAATAAAAATTTGCCAGACGATACAAAACCGGCGCGCTTTTTGAATAACCCTATACAATTCGCCAACTTACAAAGTAACACAGTAAAAAAGTTTAAAAAAAAATAATAAAAAAAACTTGCAATAATGATCTACTAAGTTGAATACCTGTGCTATTATTATTCCATAAGTTTGGTACCGTTGATTTGTATGGAATTGGTGGCCAACTTAGATGAAGTTCCACTGTAATAGCACAGGACTATGACTATATAATTCTAGGATTAATACATTAGAAATATTTAAAAAAAAAAAAAAAAAAAAAAAAAAGTAGTGATTTGTAATGATGTTGTGTGGCGTTCCAGATATTACGGACAAAGAAACTCATGAGTTATTTTAGGTTAAAAAGTAATGTAATGTGTCCGTTTCTAAGTCTTAAGTGAATGCGTTAAATTTTCGTCATATATTTTCTTACTGCAATCGATCACCATCGTAGAAGTGTATCCCGCAAATAGTAATAAAAATATTTCTTACGTTGATTTCGAAGACACAAAGTTTTACTGTAGCACATTTTTATTTTATTTTATTTTTTTTAAAAAAAAACTTAATAGCATATTCTTTTTTATTATCCGAGTGAATAAACTTAACGGAAAGAATTGCTTGGTTCTCGATTTCACTTGCAGTTTCATGTTTCTGTTTTATTTGCAAGTATTTGTGCATGAAATTAACTTGTTTAATTCCTTACACTACCCTACACTGTTCGCTACATTGTAAATCCTTTGTTAAAAAGTTAAATTAATACATTCTGTTCAGCAAACATTAATTAAGAAAAATCATATAAGAAATTGATTAGAAAATAAGTTATGACGGATTTTTAAAAAATAATATTAACATTAACAACTAAACAAAATCACGTACGTGGGATATCTCTCGGTGATGAAACTATCCGGGGAAGTTGGGAAAGACTGAAAGAAATTGAGAAGGAAGGAAGCGGCGTGGGATTTCTGTTAGGTACCACCCCGGCATTTACCTAGTATGAATGAGGAAAACCTAGGTAAAATTAGGTAAAACCTAGGTATTCAGGGTGACTCGGTTGTAAAGGCTTTTATACTTTTTCGACGGAGTTACACCACTAGGAATCGAACCCGCAAGCAGTCGCACGTCAATTAAGAGAGAAAATGCTATGTTTTTATTGGCCAATTCTTCAAAAGGTTGGTCACCAAAGAATATTTGAACTTTTGTTGAACCTAAATATAAATTGCAGCTAGTTTTTTTTTTTTTTTTTTTTTTTTTTTTTTTTTTTAATATACATTAATTAGGACACGGTTTGTCGTAAAATCTGTTTGTAAATTTGTCTAATTCTAGAAACTCATGCCTACAGCACTGTACATAGTATCACCGAGCACGTATAACCTGTTATTTTCTGATAGTGTCTTAGCTGCATGGAAATATATGTATATTTAGTGGTTTTTTATTATTATTATTATTATTAATAAATTAAAAGCAACTTGGTAATGTATCTGCCTGAGAATTTTTTCGGATGTAGTTCATAGAATTAGGCAAATGTTTTAACGAAGCAAATCACATTTTGAATTAATTGTATGCGAATATTGTAAATTCGTTATTGTTTAACATACGTAATCCTTAAACAGAATTAATTAATTTATTGATTGTTTTTAATTGTGTAAAATTTCTGATTGTAGGAAGAACAAAGCATATACAAGTTTAGTTTTCTAGAAATTGCTTTATAAAGAAACACTCTTATGTAAATGGTCTAATAAATACGAAACCTTTGCATAGACTAATAATAATAAGTCATGTACTTAAGGATTTTTACTCATATACTGAAGTTTCACAACTCAGCAACACAAGTTAATTAAAACTAAATTGATCATAGATAAACAAGTTAGCAACGTGTAACATTTAAGATCATCCATACTTTCACACATACTTCATCTGGTACATTCAAATCGTTTTAAGATACAGGGTATTTTTTTTTTAAACTCACGGATTTCATTTGGGTCTAGAATTTCTAACTGAGGTCCGATTTTCATGCGGTTTGTGGCAAATGATCAAGGAAGGATGGGAGATTTGTTGGGCTATGTTTACTGGTTTAAATTCATCCAGAGTAATATCGACCACGGCTTAAGAAAAACAGCAAATATTCGCCAGTGCACCTTACAATTAGAATGAAGTGCGGTGCGGTGTGGAGATTTAAGTTTTCTTTGTTAGATGGCAAACTCGCCAAGGTCAATAAGAAATAGGAAGCTGGGCCGTTGTATCAATGAATTGTGCTGTACAGTTTTGTGCTACTGTATGGGTATGATTAGGACAAAGTGCGAATAGTGTACTCTTTGGAGCAACATGAGTTTATCGTTAAAACTTTTTGGAGAACGGAATCTTTTGTTGCTACGCAAAAGGCATTTAGAAACAAATTTGTCTCGTCGTTCTGCCCCAGACAGGAACATAACATGGTCGCTAGTGAATAAATTGGAAGAAACAGGATCGCGTCTGAGTGAAACAGGGAAGCATCGAATTCCGCAGGTGGGTGTTGCGGAAGAAGTCGCCCAAGAAATATCTTCGTCGTTTGTCGCAAGAAACCAGCTATAGTTATCCAACATGTCAAAATGCTAACACTTAATTTGTATTTTGCAATTTCGCTTCAAAAATCCCAAACCTCATCCCAATTGTAACGTATACTGGCGAATATTTGCCGTTCTTTGTGACGCGCGGTTGATAGTACCCCGGATGAATTTAAGTCAGTAAACTTAGTCCCATAAATCTCCCATCCTTCCTTGATCATTTGCCACAAACTACATGAAAGTCGGACTTTAGTTAGAAATTCTAGACCTAAATAAAATCCGTGAGTTTTAAAAAAAATCACCCTGTATAACAGTCACATAAGTCAATAAAATACAATCATTTGTTTATACCTTATTACAATATTTATGTTCATTTTTTGGTTAATTTACTGTGTGGTTTTGTTTAATTTTGAATTAGTTTGAGTGGTGCGTTGATGTTAAGTTTCTTTACAGCGAGATTACTTATTTATAATATGAATAATCTTTTTTCAGACGCAGCGTAACTTAAGAAACCTTCTTCTAAATGAGTTTTATGTACGTTTCTTTCCTCATTCTCTAGTACTTAGTTGGCATTAAAATGTTTCGTAATATACATATATATATACTAGATTTTTTTTCTGTCGTTTTGCTATTACTGCGTAAAGTTTTTCTAGATATACGTTTGTACAGAAAATTCGGTATGGCTTCGCTTCGTAGTACTAGCGTCATATTCTCTGCATGTAGCTGGTTCCTTGTCCCATTTTTTGTGCAAAAAAAAAAAAAAAATACATTTTTTTCCAGGTCTTAGAGGATTTTTTGTAGTCATCAGTCTTATTTCCTATCCCAGAGACAAAAATGTGATTGCTGTTGTACATAAATATTTTTTTCTTCCGAAAATTATGCTTTTTTGTTATATATATTGATCAGAAGTTGTTCTTAGCTTTCTTCATGCATGAATCTCATGCCAGATGTTTTTGCATTTGTTTTTTGCCATCTGGGGTGCCCTAGAGAATAGACCAAGCTCCTAGATGCATAAATGCAGCGGTAGTTATGCTTTTCCTGCGGTGTATATGCGTTGTCTGTAAAGACATTTCAACCAGTGTATTGTACGCAAGGAGTATTTACTATTTTACTAAAAGCTTTCAGCAGATACTCAAGTTTTGGGAAAACGTTGCATGAAATGATAATATACTAGATAAGAGGGTACGCTTATAGTAGTCACTCTTTAGAATATGTAAGAGAGTATAATATGCGGTCTTGCTGTAATATAGTTGCAGAAAATAAATGTAGAGATCTCTGTACTAATATATTTTCTACAGTACTGAAACTGTACTTTCACACGAGCTCTTCCCAATTTTTTCTTTTCTTTTTTTAATGAATAATTAAAGATGATCTTATTGCAACAGTAAACCAATCTGGATTTTTAGGAAAAATGATAGCTCTCCCCTCTAGTCTAGTGGCTAGCACGTGGTCACGGATTCAATTTTCAGGGAAGAGCATTAAAATTTAAATACATTAATTAGGTGCTTCGGATTCAATCTTAAACTTCAGGTCCAAGTTCTATATAGCCTCGACGCTGAAAAAGGGACGCTAATCTTCAGCGAACGAACAAACAAACACGCAAGAAATGCTATTCGAGAACTACAAAGCAAGAGTTCTAATATTATTTTAACATTTTCGTGGTTGCTAGAAACCAGAATCGTGATCTAAGGAATATTCTTAAATGAGGATTGAGCATTCCATGTTAATTTCTACTGGCTAAGCTTGGCCTTCCAACAGGCTCTTTTATGTCTTCCTCATTAGGAAGGAACTGATTTGTTGGAAATAAAAGCTGCCCGTAACTTGTCTATCTTATAACATATTGCCCGTTGCTCTCATTTATTTATCATAGTATCCTGTGTAGAATACTTCAACTCTTTAAAGAGGCACGTGTATATATCTTGAATTTGAAATAAGTAGAAAATTTGATATATATATATATATATATATATATATATATATAATAAGGGGGGTCCTAGGAGAAAAGGGCAATATTTTGGGAAATGAAAGTATTTATCCTTACAAGCAAAAAAGTGTGTATAGGATCGCTATGACCACCTTTTCGAGATATCGATATATAGAAATAAAGAACAAGGGAGAGAAAGAGGCTTTTTAATGGGATAATAAAATACAGTCAAGCTCTCTTGGGAGGAAGGACAGTTTATATCGAATTACAAAATGCCACATGGGTGTCCGCACACTTACTCGGGTATCGTTTGCGAGATATCGATATATCGAAATAGACCAAGGCAGGGAAATCGGCCTTTCAACGATATAACAATAGTTAGTGAAATATCCCTGTATTCGAGAACGTTTTTCCGAATTTCAAAATATCACATGTGTACCTGCGCATTTGGATATTGAACCCCTGCACAAAGTTGTTTCAATACTACCATTACTATCGGAATGGGGCACGAAAAATGTAAATTACAAAAAATGCCCACTGAATGCCAGTATATATATAGTTAGTTTTCGTTACTAGTGTTAAATAACTTAGGAATGTATGTCGATTCGTTTCAGGGGCAATTTCAAGCTTGCAGTTCACAGGAAACCTATCGTTATTCAAGGTCGAGTTGGCCTATATACCGATTCAGAATACGTGAAATTTATATTTAGAAATGCGAATGATCTGAAAAATAAGTGTGAAAGTTTATGAAACCGACCGAATAAATATTGGTAAAACAATTAGGACTTTTCTCAATATTGAAAATCATGTAATATAAAGTATGTTTTCTTGAACTAACTTTTCATCCAGGTTACAGCAGATCTTATATGTTGTTACTTCACTTCTGTACTCTTTCTTGTAATAATAAACAAAATAACCTTTGTAACTTATAATTCACTGATTGGACTACAATATATAATTTCTTAGCAGACTTTCCATTTATTACAGTGGAGAGCCGTCTTACTTCAAATTCGCCGATTTCGAAAATCTAGCTAAACCTTATGCGTATTGGAGCGCATTTGAGTTTCTAGGATTTGATTGAAGTTAATGTGATTTGTAAGTAAAATGCGAAAACTTAAACTAGCATCAACAGAGTACTTAGCATTCACGAAGCAAACGCAAACAGTAACGCTTTATTTCAAACGTGAAACAACACTATGCACCTACATTTTTGTCTACATGGACGCCGTAACGTGTAATTCGGTCAATGTGTCACGTTTACGTATACGCGCATCGCATGTTTACAGGACAAGATATTGCATGAAATTGCTTATTTATTTTACTTCTGCTACATTTGTGTATCTATGAAGGCTTATATTACTAGGGAAAGCCCCCATGTAGTTTTTCTGTACATGCTTGCTCGCTTCCCAGAGGAATATAGGTCATTGTTTAGCTCCTCGTAGTACTGACTGCATTCAGTCCTGCTTCCTTTGTTTCGCCAGTAAAAAATGCCTCATTTTTTTGCTGCTTTTGGTCTGCTTGTCTTCTTGAAAAATTAAAGAGAAAAAAAAAAAGTTGTATTGACTGTTGCATGATTGTTGTTGGTATCTTTAATATTCATGCGTTCCCACTTCGGTTATAGGATGGTGGAGAACGAGAACGGAAAAGTCGTCTCTTTGCTCGAGACCGCACCACATCAGGTGGCAAAATGAAGAAACAGGATAAGGTGGTTGTGGAATACACAAGCAGCCTCTTACAATCAGACAGCAGTGTGAGTCATATATGGTTGTTGTTTTTTTATGTATTTTTAAAAGTCCAATCTTCCTTCTCAGATATCCTTATACTATCCAAAGTACGTCGTCAAGTGTGGCATAAATTTGAAAATTTAATCGTTTGACGTTATAGATGCGTTAAAATATCAAATAATACTTTTGATAAAGTAGATACTTTCAAGTATATAGAATCAATGTTAACAGATCAAAACCATATTTACGAAGAAATTAAATGTCGACTGAAAGCAGGGAATTCTTGTTATTAATCAGTTCAAAATCGTTTGTCGTCGTGAATTCTGTCGAGGAATTTGAAGCGTAAAATATATAAACGATAATCATGCCTGTTATTCTGCATGGTTGCGAAACATGGTCGCTTACTCTGAGGTAAGAACGTAGACTGAAAACATTGTTAGGGTCATCAACTCTAGGAGGTTGTAAATTATTCATTGTAGCTTTGGATATTTCTCTTACAGTGTGTCTGGAAGGAAGGCTATGTTACATAGCCGAAACTGTAACACAAATATATAATCTTAAAATATATATACTGCTTTGGTCAGCTGGAGTTTTATTAGCAATCTAGGAGGTTCAGGTGGGCAGGTCATGTAGCCAGAATAGAAAAAATAGGAACACTTTCAAAGTTTTAACTGGAAATCCAGTCAGAAAACGGCAATGTGAAGACGTAGACGCAGATGGGAGGATAATATTAAGATAGATCTCGCACTCGCAGAAATAGGAATACAAAGTAGTAACTGGATGTATTTAGCTAAGAATAGAAGGCAATGAAAAGTTTTGTGAATGCGGCATTGAACCTCCAGGTTCCGTAGGCCATAGAGCTAGTTAATCGTTTGACATTGAAATTCGAAGGTGGTAGTAGTATATTTCGCCTCTTAGTATGAAGAACCCGTTCATACTCCATAATCTTCTGGCTTTCGAATTTAGAAAGTTCCTTGGCCACCTCAGGACAGATGTGCCTTTCATAGTCTTCGTTCATTTGAATAAGAGATTACAGAACATCATGAAAATTGGAGTAAATTCGTTAGCGATGTTATACGTCAAACTTTCGAAATTAAGGATAAGGGTACCAGTCCTTTTAACCCTGAGTCTGGGATTATTTTTTAAAATGTGTAATATGATAACTGATATATATCCAAATTTGCCAATTCAGGGTTCACACTGACGTTGAAAGTTAAGGAAATTAAAATGAGTCTGGGAAAAACTAAGAAAATGTTTCAAAATATGCCGAAAGTGAAAATCTACTGTATTTCACAAAAGAGTCTGGGAAATTTTTGTTAGCTGCCCACAAAAGATATGAAGAACGCTTCAAAAAATCAAAATAGTTGTATAAATAAGAAAGAACTGAAATAAATTAGAAATCAAGAAGGTTCAAGAGCACCGAAAAATTTTAAAAGTTCAAGCTTTGAAAGAAGAAGAACAAGTTAAAACTAAAATTCAAATGCTGCAAAAGATAATTAGTTTTTTTTTTTTTTTTTCTCGAATAATCAGAGAGAGAAACCAAATTATGGTATGTGTACTTGTTTATGCTTATGAATATACCGGTATTTCAGAATGCCGATGTATTAAAGATATCATTAGTGTAAAATTATTGTTTGGTATCAGAGTTTTGCTCATAATTATTTACAGTAAGAAAATAACCTTGTTCTGTATTTAAAAAAATATTAAAAGATACGGCACGGTAATAGGTAGAGCATTTATTTATGATGCCCGAGTCGTTTTTGAGAAAATCGTCCGGTGAAAACTCTCACACCAAAAGTAATCTACTCCTTGTGGATTTTTTCAACACTAATTAGTTAATGGCACAGTTGTCAGGTTAGTAATATAAGATATATATATATATTTATGAAGTACGAACAGAATCGCCCAAGACGTTTTTCAAAAAATCCCCCAAGAGTACACTATCCCTTCTGGATTTTTCTCAGAGAAGCTACTTATACCACACCGTGGAGCTGTTAATGAAATATTGATGTATGAAATAATAATAAAAACATTAGATCATTTTCGGGTAAAATCTCAGTTCTTTTATTCTAACCCTTCAGTAGACTATTCTTCATTTTGGGAATAGGAAGAAAATTCGACAAACTCTCGTGGAAAATATTTTAAAAACCTTAAGTGTAAAATTTGGAGCGGATGTGTTGAATAGTTCGGCCTCCAAAGAAGTGAACACATTTAGAGCATGACGAAGGGACATCCAAAAATCACGTTTTTGGGCTTCGAGATGCCATGAAACTTGTAAATACGTTGAAATCTCGAATTCGATTCCCCCCCCCCCTCCTTCCCATGAACACTATACTTTCTTCTTTCTTATCGTCGCTCGAAAGTAAAAAGGAAGAGGGTTGGTATTCGCAGTGTCGCAGGTCAGGGAAAATTTCCTTACCCAGCCATGGAAATTAAGGGAAATGAACACGAAAACTTCAGTGTGAATCATGTAATTGTAGCTTTAGAATATATATTTAATACCTTAAGGATAGAGAAGACCTTATCTTGTATTTGTGGAGAAAAATCGTGAACAAATAGTTTCGATGCTTTCTGACATCTTTTTCAAAGTCTTCAATCTGTAACATGTTTTTTTCTTTCTTTTCCCTTTCTGTGGAGATTAAAAAAAAAAAAAAAAAAAAAAAAAAACTTTGTTAAAGATAGTGAAATAGGTGGTTGAAGACGTTGAAAATTATGCCAGAAGACGTCGAAACAGTTTGCAGAAGATTTTGCTCCGTGGATACAAGGGAAGATCCTTTTATCTGTAAATGCTATCTAGTTACGTAAGATTTTTCTGTTTTTTTGAATTCAGCGTTGCAAAATTGAAACACAAACTTGACTAAATAAAACGCCTTGCTCGGTGTGGACTGTATTAGGCTTTATCGCCATATAAATATATATTATGATTAGACATCGGATTTTTATGCCCTTCAAATTCATGAAATATACATGTAATCATACTGTTAAATGTGTTAAAATATGCACTAACAATGTAATAAAAGAGAACACTTTCAAACATGCAGCGAAATTGAGACAGAAGTTTTTAGGTGATATGTAATATGGAAAGAGGGACTTCTTTTCAGAATTTATTATTATTATGATATTCACAGTTTACACATTAAAAAAAAAAGGAAAAGAAAAAAAGAAAGAAAGAAAAAAAGCATACTACATAGGTTATGCGATTAAAATGAATACAGTGATATGAGACCACAATTTGTAGTTTTTCTTCACAATTGTATTTTAGAGTGCATTTATTTTACACAAAATTGTACAAACCTCACTTTTCTATATGTTTCCATATATGTTCATGGCAAAAAATATATTTTTATTTTTAAGGATTTATACCTTTCCATACTTACCCTTGTATTTGTGGAGAAAAAACTTGTACAAATAGTACAGTATATCACAACATGATTCTGTACATTTTGTAGTGCGAGTTTGTGACATTTATAGCCAGATAACCTGTCAAGATAAATAGATGTTACCGGACAACACTTATAGAGCAGCAAGATTAGTATCTATATTTTCTAGCAAATTGGAATATAATCCTTGAAAATATTTTCCCATGGTTTTAATTGTTTTACAGTTTTTTGGTAAGGATATTCCTCATATTCTTTTCCACAGAGCGCTTGAATTTACCAGGAACAGACTGGTGCTCGTGTGGAACTTCATTAATTAGAACTAATAAGCACTCACTGAACAACATTCCTCACGTCTCTAGTTTGTTAATTGATGTCGACAGGATATTACAATGTCTTTAATCAGATTCAAGTTAACGCCTTGACATTTGAAAGCGTCTTTGCTCTGATGATCGGTTGCTAACAATATTAGTCGTGCATAAACTAGACATTCTTCCATCCTCTCATGCAAAACCATTCAGTTGCATGTGAATTTAAATGCATTGAAAGTGCAATCTAAAATTGGATTTGTTGCATGCTATAAGCGTATATCTGAAATAAGAACTTACAGAATATGCTGAATATTCTCTTCAGAACTAATATATGCTTTAAAATCCGAAATATGCATTTATATTCCCTACTAGCAGCGTTCACCCCGCTTCGCTGCGGTCACCCCGGAACGCAATAAACTTTGTTACTTAGATAATTTTTACTTTTTCGCTTTCAAGTGATATGATAAAAACCATAGAAGATTGCAGTACATCTTAACATTATATCGCCTGTCATTTATGTTAACCCGCCCCGCTTCGCTGCGGTCATCCCGGTGCTGGCATATTGTAAAAGTGTCTGTAAAAATAAGCAAATCAATTAAAAAATTTTAAACAGAAGATTCAAGCTATTTTCCGCTGTATATCGCCTGTCATTTATGTTAACCCGCCGAGTGACACGGTCATGCGGGTTGCATATAAATACGTTTATTTTTACCTATGATGAACTAATAACAAAGGATTTGTACGTTATGGACACTTGAATGGTCAATTATCTCAAGACACTGGTAATTAAAAATTAAAGTGATATGATAAAAACCATCTAGGGTCCAAATCCTAATAACCCCCCCAAAATGAAAGAAATTGGTTCAGCCGTATTAGCGTGATGAGCGGACAAAGGATTTTGTACGTTCTCTTTTATATATATAGATAAAACTTCAAATTCGAGCTGTATTATTGTTGTTAGAAATTCCTACAAAGTTTTACAGACATGTATATAAGCAAACAAAATATGCATTTCCATAAAAATCCGATGTCTTATCGTCCCGGGTTCGATCCCAACCCCGCGCCAAGTGAACTTTTTGGAGGACAAACCGTGCTGGTGGGTTTTCTCGGGGTTCGCCCGTTTCCTCCCACTTTCTTCATTCCATTTCATTCACTACTCATCATCACAGTCTCCTTTAGCCTAACCGGCATAACCCTGGGACGTAAAACTCAAAGATTTCATTTTTTTCCGATGTCTAATCATGATAGACTACATTCGTTGAATAAACTCTAAAGGTACTCACTCTCTTTGCTGTTTCTAAAGTATTTATAGGTAGTTCACAAAAGCATATTAAGTGTCGATTTTTCGCTGAGAGGGTCAGCATTGTGAAGACGTAGGTAAGAAAAGATTTTCAGAGGAGATACGATAGACGGGAATTAATTTTATACTATATATAATTAATTCCCATACATCATAAACCAATAAAAGCTTTCCTTACCTTTGTCTTGACAATGTTGTCAGTGAAAATTTGACTAACTTTTTTTTTTTTTTTTTTTGTAACAATTGATGATAGTTAAGATAGTAAGTACTTTTTCAGTTTATTGATACGATTGATAATCAATCTACTTACTTACAGTATATATTCGTTTAGTTGAATGTATTTATTTCATTACATTAGTAACATCAGCATAACTATTGTACTATTACAATCTGCTTCTAATGGACGGAATACTGTTTTATTTATTTATTTATTTATTTATTTATTAAAAACTTTGTTTGATGACGATCAGCTGCATTGTCAATAGGATAAGAGTAGTAGAGATGGATCAAAACCTAGAGAAAGTTTATTGAATTTATGTCAGTACTTTCCTTCAAAAATGTAGTTTAAAATAATGTTTAGTACCAGAAGTAAAATATACGAGGGCTGATCCTTAAAGAAAGATCATAAATGAATAAAACATAATTACCTGTACTAATCCTCCAAATGTTGATGGTCTTTTTCAAAATAGTCCCCATTACATGCAGTGCACTTGCCCCACGTTTTTGCTAGTCATCAAAGACATGCTGGAAGCTATTTTTGGATAGATCCTTCAAAATCGCCTCCACAGCTTCGCCACTGTCCCTGAAGATGCAAAACGCCGTCCCCGGAGGTGTTTTTCAAAGTTGGAAAATGAAAGAAATCACAAGGGGCTAAATCAGGACTATATGGAGGATGGGGTACGTACGGAACGTTGATCTGTGCAAGATGGTCAACAGTATTTCTGTACTGTTCTTCGCGTGTCACTTCCATGTTACCTTATGCGAAACTGAAACTACGTGTGCTTGAACGACTGCCAAGGTCACCTTCCTGACGTCATAGCCTTTAAACTTGCTCAATCTATTCGTCACTTCTCTTACTTCACAAACGTGTTTCATTTTCTTGATGTTGTATCACCTCGTAAACACTGGTGATCAGTCTTTATTGAACAGCCTAGGAATTGATTTACTGAAATTAGTGAATGAATAACGAACGAAAAATTCAAAACTTATAAAAGGCCAGAATCTTTTTTTTTAACTCCCGGTTGAGTCCTTAGGTTTAAATTCGGAGTCGTAGGTTTAAATACCTATTTTACTGCAGGCTCAATATTATATGTAATTATCATGTTTCAACTGTGATGAACATCCATTTATTAGTCCTATGAGTACAAAATTTAAAAGAAAGGTGAAAAAGGACGAATTTTTCAAAGTTATGCCACACTTAGAAAACATACTGTTTATTAGTGTACCTTATTTTCCTCCCCATGTTATTTTCTTTTGTCTCACTCATAACTGTTTCTTTCCTGTAATCTGGTCGTTGTCAGACTTGATGTGGTTTCTAGTCGTTGTGTTTAACAAATATTTGCAGGCAGCGGAATTTTGTTTCTGTTCGAAGTGGCTTAGGCTGATGAAGATTATTTTTTTTTTCTGAAATCGAATGTGGAAGCACCAGAAGTGAGCGTGCTATAACCATTCAGCGTGCTGGGATCCCCCCATCCCCCGAGTGGATTTTTTATTTCTCTTCTTTTCGTTCCTTCTTTCTTTCCTTCCTTTTTCGATATTTAATGGTAATAAGTTATCATCAGAGCGAAAGGATAGAAACTTAAACATTGAAAATTATAATAAATTGAGCTAAATAAAGCAACAGTAATGAAATCACTCGGTGACCTGATAGGATGCGTATCATAACCCTTTTAAATTATAGTGCCTATTTTTAGGTACTAGGGTAATGTCTTCATTATTCGATTAAAATAGTACCAGTAAAGCTTTTTACTTCGGTTTTTTGTTTTTTATTTTTATTTATTTATTTTTTTTTTTTTTTCAAGCCTGGAGGCATTGTAGAACACGTTACGTATGGTTTCACGCCTTTCTGCGTCGAGACATAGGGTGTGATGACGTTATAACTTTAAAAGAATATTTTTTTATTTTGCCTATTTGTATTATTTTCTGGCGGGCTTACTTTTGCACCTAGAAGATTAAAATTTTGCACACGCATTCAGTGGACCCCTTAGTATTTTTCAATTTTTTTTAGATCTCTTCCTATTAAAAGAGGGGGATCCAGAGGTGGTAAAAAGGGATATTTTTGACAAAAAATCCCTTTTCTCGCGATTTTCCCGCTTCAGATACATAATGGAGACGTGAATGGTACCGATTGAAAGAGTGTTCTGTTCTGAAGAGAATGATATACGAAACGTGATCATAAATGGGGAACTTGATCCTAATACGAAATAGGGATGTCTCAGGAAATTTTTAAATTGCATCGGGTCTTTTGGAGTAATCTGGGGCATTATTGGGGCTTTTTCTGCCGCCCTTACTATCAAGGTACAAGCTTGAAATTTTGCACACACATTTAGTACACCCCTTAGTATTTTTCAGTTGATTTTGAGATCTGTGCGTTAATTCAGGATGGGGAGTCCAGAGGGGCTCAAAACTTAAAGAAACAATCAGAGAAGATCCCGATTTCTCTCAAAATTTCCCGCCTCAGGGACATGATAAAGAAATGTGAATTATACGTGTAAAAGGCTGTTCTGTTCTGAAGAGAAAGAGGTACGAACCATGATCCTAGGATAAATGGGGATGATGCTGTAGCTGCTCTACTGAAAGTGTATAATTTACCTTAAAAAAAGCCATAATTTATAAGGGTAAGTTTGTACTCACGTAAACAACCATTTTGTTAATCTTTATGGGCATTTCGGCGACTGGCTCGTCGTTATCTTCAGTACATCTTCTTTAAGGAATTATATGTTACTTGAAGAATCACATTACCGATAACATTCATGTGCTCTGCAATAAAGTATTATAAAACGTAATTTCTCACTTACTCTGAACTTACTTCTTTGCTTTAAATTGTACACACTAAAGGGTTATTGATACAACTATCCTAGTGTTACTTCGTTCTCCACTTGTCCATCTTACTGAGTTCTAATTTAAGGATGAGAGTCGGTATATTTAAACTGCACACCAAAAACTTTTAATGTTACTTGTAACATAGATTTAGAAACAATTTTATTTGAATTGAGAAGTGTTATTTCTTAAATGAAAGTATTTTTAAGTCTGGGTTACAGGTAGGATTAGAAGGTTTTCAGTTTAAATAAACCGGTTCTCATCCCAGAGTTTTTAAAGTAAAGAAGTAAATTCAGAATTAGAAGGTATTTTTTTAATAGTGTATACCAGAATGCACGAATGTTGCCAGTATTGTGGTTCTTCAAACAACGTAAAATTCCTCGAAGAGGTCCTGAAGATAGCGAAAAGCCGGTCGCCGAAATGTCTACGATAAAGATTAAGAAAACAGATACCTAGGTGAGAACAATGTAATAAAGTGTACTGCCCTCATTTAGCTGAATGGTGCACGTAATTGATTTTGGTGCGCGTGGTCCTGCGTTGAATTCATAAAATGTTCAGTGTTGGCCAAGCATCATAAACGGTTGGTGAACTGCTTGAATTAACGAATAGCGAACACTAGTCCAAAAAGCCAGAAATATGACGTGCTTACTACATATCACCCAACTAACTTAGGATTTACTGAGCAGCGAAGTACTGTCCCTGTGGCTGAATGGAGTTAATTGTATCAATAAACAGTTGGACGTTATTACAGGTTTTTATCAGGTACATGAAAATAAAAATATGAAAATTAAATCACACCGGAGAAACGTATTTTTATCAGGAGAGTACTGGAGGACGTTCAAATAGTGTTCTTAAGCAGTAAAACTAACTAAAGCTTTAAAAAATTAGTACTGCATTGTTGGTGTATAATACGAAGCCGATTTTCAGTTTTGAGGAAAAAATACTTTCACTGCATTTTGTAAAGATTTTTTTATAAATTAATGTAACGATATTTTTAGCAAGGAATATTGTAGAATTAATCTATAGAATTAATATGTGCTTAATAAGATGTAGAATTGCACGTGTGTATGGAGATGTCTAGAACACTGAAACTATAATTAGGGCGATTGTATCTAAACTGTATTTAGTGAGTCACTGAACTGTACTAACACACTGAACTGTACACAGCAAGGAACCAAGTAAAATAACAAACAGCCGAATAATCGGGAAAACTTAACTTGAAATAGTGAAAGTCTCTGTATTGACGTATGGCGTGGGAGACCCGGGTTCGATTCCCGGCGGGAGCTCATGTGGTTCGGATTCCACGTTAATCAGTAGGTCCACGTCTCATATAGCCTCGCTGCTGAACGGGACGCTAAACTAAAATCAAACAAAAAATCTGTATTGACGTGTAAAACGTACCCATATTTGGACTTGTTCTGAAAGAAAAAAGTACGTTGGGGACGCGGTGGCTCAGTGGTGAGAGCGTTCACCTCTGGTGCATGGGCTCGCGCCAACTGAAATTTGTGGTGGACAAACACCGTATGCGTGAGTTTTTTTGGGGGGGTTCTACTGTTTCCTCCCACTTCCTTCATTCCACCATTTCCTTCATTTCTCATAATCACCATCTTCTTTAGCCTAACCGGCATAATAGTGGGACGTAAAACTGAAAGATTTTATTTCAAAAAAGTGCGTCTTATACGTCGTCAAATACAGTCATTACGAGGATAACTTATTGCAAACTGTTTGAATAAGTTCTACCAGAAGGCATTTTGTAGTAAGTTTATATTGATCACTTCCTAATGAATTGAACATGTTAAGTGGAAACGAACTTTGTGAAATTGAAGAATACAGATATATGGAATGTATAAGTTTTAAAAGATTTTTTACTAATTAAGTCACTATTATATTCTCACTATGCCACTATTCATTATATCCATCCATTGTTTTTCATTGCCTCAGAAACTCAGCATTTTTCCTGTTGATTAGATACTTTAATCGATCAGTTATTACCTTATACACTCATCATTTTAGTTAGTTATTTTGTAAAGCCGTATGTCATCATATATCAGATATGCAACCACTGAAAATAGAATATAACTTAGAATAAATTAAGTCGCACCACTGTGATAAAGGAATATCACAATAATCTGCATGGAGGACTACGCAACTTCAGGTGAGATAACAACTTAAATAAAAGTAGTTTTAACAATGATTCGTGGTTGCTGTTTTTCTTCAATTAAAATGGTATGCTTCACTAAGTTATATTCTACTTTTCAGTGTCTTGAGATTAATAATTGCATTTGTAAATCGCAGTAATACGACCACAAAGAGAAGAATTTAAAAGAAGAAAAAAAAACTCAAAGGTAGTGGTAGAACTCTCACATTTGGTGCTAGGGGTTACTGTTTCGATTACAAATCACGTGAATTTAATTTATGATGAACAACATAGTGTTCTTCATGGGCTTTCTCGGGGTTCTAGGACCGTCCTACATTCTCATTCCACCAGTTATTTTGCAATCATTAGTCTGTCATGGGTAAGTCTATCTTTCAGGATAGTTTCATGAGTTATATGGCTGGGGCTGGTAGCATGGACCTGCATTCCAGTTCTGTTGGAGGTGATTTAGGATTTAGATTTCTGGGCTTTCGGCATCTAAGGCCATTTAGCCCGTCACGATTTGAGGGATGACGTCCCTCGCCGAGCACACAATCCGGGGAAAGGGAAGGAGGCGGCCTGGGACTATAAGTTAGGTACCACTCCGGCATTTGCCTGGTGTGAATGAGGAAAACTCAAGAAAACCTCATTCAGGGTGGCTGGCTTGAAAAAGCGTGTTACACTTTTTCGACCGAGTGGCCTCACCAGGAAGCGAACCGAAGGCGAGAGCGGTGCCACTCTGTTGGAGGTGAGATAGTGTGATGGGGAACGACCAGTGTTATGAGATTCGATCTTGCCTGATGCTCTATGTACCCATCCACTTGTACCAGAGTTAAGCCCCAGTCGTGGATCGGGGCCCACGTTTAAGTAGGTTCCATTCTTCTGTGTTGCATAAAGACGCACAAATGCAAACTCAGACTCACAGCTGTTGATGGGGGTATGGTGGCGCAATGGTAGAGCGCTTAACTCTAGTGCGTAGGGTACCTGGTTCTATCCCCGGCCAAGTAAATTTGTGGTGGACAACATCGTGTCCGTGGGTTTTCTTGGATATTCCCGTTTTCTCTCACAGTCTCATCCCACCAATGCTCCCATCATCATTCACTTGCCTTAGTCATCGTCTCCCGTAGTCTAACAGACGTAAACGTGGGACGTTAAACTGAAATATTTCATTTTTTTCAAACTCATAACAGTTATGAAAATAGATACTTCGCATCATGCTGTTCTAACTACTAAATTTCACCATAAAATCAATATTGTGATAATGCTAGGTGTTTGTACTGTTGTTTTGATCAGTGGAAAAATACACGATTATTCTAGAACAGTCCTTTCCAGCTCGATGCTGTGTGACATCAAAGTTTCCTTATCCCGATGAACAAACATACGGAGCCGTCCGAGTAATTAAGTGTTGGCAAAGGCAGATCGAGCGGCAGACAAGAACGTCGATTCTGGTGTCAATAGTTTAGTAAGTGTACCACTCACAGATCCATTACTGCTTATACACTGCCAATACTCCTCTACACCTTTCTCCCGTCTCCCCCTTCCTAGCTCTTCCTGTTTCTTTCTGTCGCTACTCCGAACGTAAAGGCGTTTCCTAATATCACACATCATCCAGCTGGAAATTACTTCCCTAAAGAATTTTTATTCTAAATATTAATTTTTATACATTGTAATACTCATACCGTTTTTCTTGTTTACTATTTGCTATGTATGACGTAACATCCCTTCATTTGTTGTTGCAGCCTCGAAAAATGCTTCTCGAGCAGTTATCTCGTGTTCTTCCGGCGGAAGATTATATTCCTGAAAATGTAATTCTAGTGAACGCAAACGATCCACAGGGTACGCTTCTTGCATCGAAGTTGCAAGAGCGACAACAGAGGGTGATCAGCACAGCGGGAGGTGCTGATGTTCGTGCCACTATCACGTGTCTAGTCAACAAAATACAGAAGTTGTAAGTATATTTTTGATCTGATTGCCAGGTTTCATTCAGTTGTCTCTTGGTTTAGTGTATAGGAAGTTTGAAAAATTCCCAATGGGATTTTTTTTTTTCTGGTCATAGGTGATGGAACCGTTTTAATATGATTTACATCTGGTGAATTGAAGTTTTAATCGGTAAAATTACTTTGTAAAACAATAAGATGCATGTCAATTAATTATAATACAAGTCTAACACCAGACACCAGCCACAAGGTAACGGTTTTTAGTACTTTACAAGAGATACGAAGTTAGATATACGACTTCCAGGTTTAAGCGGTATGGAGTAGATAGAATAGTTGGTCGACTGGATATAAGGGTAAAAACTGAGTTTCAATATTTTTTCATTTGAAATACAATATGAGAAAATTATGTGGTACTAAGCAGCAGTTATTTTTCGACACATCAATTAGTTTTTGAAAATAGCCAATAACTAAAAGGATTTGGTTGTTGTTGTGTCACAAGATATTCATTCACAATTAAGTGTTCTGGAATGATTCGGTGTTTTTGTAAACAGATGAATAATCTATGGACGTTTATTTAAGTTTAGATACAAGGGATCGGAAAACTAGGGTTATAAAACAAAGAAAAAAAACTAAGGACCTTCTATTATTTGTATTCGATGAACTATCCACCACAATTTTCTCGAATTAAAATTATGTACATTCATGTCCAAAATTATTGACGTATGTCTATAAATATGTTGTTGTAGGAATATAATTTGATAACGAATTCGCCCGGTATTTCTTACAATGTTAGAATGTGTATAATCGGCAAAGACATGTATGTGGGAAATTTCATGTCAAAAGAGCAGTAAATAAGAAGAATAAAACTAAAATAAAACTTTCTTGTCTATTTAGCAAGATTTTGTTTTACTCATTATAATTTTCGTGTTTATAATTCTTTTCGCATGAAATTTACCACAAATATACATTTCCTGATTATACATACAGTATCAGTATTAAAAGTACCCTGCAAAGTCATTATATTCTTACAAGAAGACAGTTATAGATATGTGACAATCATTTTGGACATGAGTGTACTTATTGTAACGATACTTGTCGTCCTGAGGATCTTGGTTCGATTCCTACAGGGGGACTTTCGGATTGGCTTTTTTTTTTTTTTTTTTTTTTTTTTTTTTTTTTTTTTTTTTTTTGGCTTAATAGGAAAAAATAGAAATTCAGAGTCCTGATGGAATTATAACAAGATTACATCCTTGTTATATATTCTCATACTATAGTCTGAGAGGCGAATACATACAAACTCAAGAATATATAACAAGGATTATGTATTCTCATACTATAAGCTACACTCTCGTTAAGTAGCATGGCGGATGAGAAAAGCTATCGCACAGTATTTGGACGCAAAACTGCGCGATAGCTTTTCTTATCCGCCATGCTGCTTAACAAGAGTGTAGCTTATAGTATAAGAGGCGACTACATACAAACTCAAGAATACGTAACAAGGATGTAATCTTGTTATAGTTCCATCAGGAGTGAGTTTAATTTCTCTTTTCTATTAAGAAAAACTAAAATAAAATAATTAAAAGTTAAAGATGATGTTAATCCAAAAGTCGATCTGTAGATAGGAATCGAACCAAGAGCCTTAGGACGTAGAGTATCGTTAAATTATGTTAACACAACTATAGTAAAATCTTACTGTTCTCCTATAAAATGTAAAAGTGTACAACATGTGTATAAATGCGCCTTGTACTTTTTGATTTAAAATAAAAGTAGCAAATGCAGTTAAACCAGAATATTTGTAGATATTATAATTTCAGTACACTAAGATCTCAGCACTGTATCACATTAGAAAAGTACAAAGACCACAATCCGTAAATTAAATAATAATAATAATAATAATAAACTTAATTTACTATAATGTGGACTACTCGAACACACCAAAGAACGAAAAGGAACGTAACAAAACAACGCAATATAACGCTACTGAACATCCAGCAATAGAACATGGAAAATAAAGCGCCAAGCAATAGAGCGCAAATACTGGTAGAGAATACACTAAAAAGCATTGCTAAAATATCTGAAATGGTGATAATTATTTTCTATAAACAGAGAAAATTACAGCAGTGCCTCATACGAGCATAGGCGGAGTTGTTGTCCCCCCCCCAACTTTTTGACAAAAAATAAAAATTCCTTGGTTATTTTAAGGATTTGCTCCCCCCCTCCCCCAGCAGACAATTCCTATCTCCGCTTATGCATACAAGACACTCGGAAGATGGCTAAATCATGCTTGTAGATCATGTTTAGGTTGCAGATAAGTCTTCTTATACCCAGTGGTAGAGCGTTCACCTCTGGTACTTGGGGTCCCGGGTTCGATTCCAGCCCCCGCCAAGTGAACTTTGTGGTGGACAAATACCGTGTGCGTAGGTTTCCTCGGGGTTCTCCCGTTTCCTCCCACCTTCTTCATTCCACCATTTCATTCATTACTCATCATCACCGTCTCCTTTAGCCTAACCAGCATAAGTCTGGGACGTAAAACTCAAAGATTTCATTTCATTTTTTCAAGGCTTCTTATACTCTTAACTTCAACATATAAAGTAAGTCGAAATAAATAAATAGTACACTCAAAACTTCGTGAAAAATTTCGCCGTACAATATAGATTTACGACAAGCAATCTTCCGGCAAACCACTGTTAATCGGAGAAACCAGAATTGCAGTGCTTCTATTATTCATACCAGCTCTACAATATTTGTGGAGAAAAAAAAATGAACTAAACTTTTCACGCGCACAAGTTACAGATTTTGCATTGTCTAACGGAAGAACAGCCCTGACTGTAATATTTTAACTGTATTAATAGTTCCTCCCCTCCAAATTCGGGTTAGCTCAATCTTTCTTGGAAGGTCTGACGTTTCTCATCAAGGCATTTTTTGTATTTCTTGGATGGTGAACTAACATAATTTCAGGTACTGGTCAAATAGGAACTCCCAGTGGCTCAGCGACATCATAAACTGTCAAAGCTTTCAAACATTGCTAGTTCTGTGTGGTTTTTGAGACATACACAGTTAGTCGATTGTTATTAGAATCCACTACAGGCCAAACAGAAAATTATCTCTGGGTGAAGTGGAGCAGTTGATGTGGCCCTGAGTGTTCTGTTCAATACCGGGCACCATCTTATTGAACAATGGCGTGTTTCCTAGATGCATAAATTATCTTGTGAAATGGATACCAAGTTATATGGTGTCAATCTCGTTTTATTTACCACATACGTGTATGAGCAGTTTGGGAACCGGAAATGTACAGAACTATTGAAAATGATTGTCAGGGTTTCAGCGTCCTGTCATACGCAATTCAGTTGAGATATTGAGAATAAGCTTGAATAGGAGAAATAGAACACGATCTGTCACCATGAATGGCCCTTAAATAAATAAATGGAATTATGACTATAATGTTTTGTTAGTCTGCTTAAATTTATGTAAAATGTTCATCGATATTTGTTCAAAGTGTAGATCTATTTTCGTTTTACCGTCTTGTAAAATAAATTATATTTAAAATACAAACAAATTCATGTAAACAAGGCTCAGCAAAGCAAGGAATTCTTGTATTTAAGATGAATATAATGGTGTATGTGTATTTGTGATCCCATTCACTTTGATAATTTATTCATTTCCCTTTCGTTTTTCAGCTGTAATACAAATGCCAAACCTCCATCACCAATTAAAGTGTTGTTAGCCGGTTCGGACAGCTATGTAAATACTGTTCTGAGGCATTATGTGGACCAGTTGTCTTTCAAACCGCCCGATTGGCAAAACTATATAAAGTTCCTTGTGGTGCCTCTTGGTGAGTACTTTGCAAAGTTTTTTATTATTTCTTTATTGTGAATGTTTTGTGCCTTTTTGTTTATCTTAAGTAGAACTACGAGGGTGATTCAGAAAGTAATGCCTCCAAAGTGTTACCCTTATTTGTGTTTGACAGATAACACCAATACAGATATCAGTGGAAAGCTTGCAACGTCAGCTACAAATGGTGGCATCATTTTTCAACATGCTTGCGGACAACACACTTGCGCCATCGCGAAACAAGGTCTTTCATGCTGTCTGCGAAGAATTGGGGTCGCTATTGACACACCATTGCAGAACTGCTGCTTTCACCTCCGCGTCACAACTGTAGCGTTGGCCCTGAAGGTTGGTGTAAAGGGACAAGCTTTGCCGATTGATGTCACTACTGTCTGTGTATCTCTCTTATGTAGTTTTTACCTTTTACGAAAATTCACAATTTCTCTTACAAGTTTCAACCTAGAGACTTCAAATTTTTAGAGAAGGAACTTTATAACCTATCGAAGGGAACAATCCGTGCCGATTTTTTATTTAGAATTTTCTTCATTGTTGAAATGGATATTCAAACCTTTAACAATATAACTATTCCAACAATGAAGAAAATTCTAAATAAAAAATCGGCACGGATTGTTTCGTGAATTTTCGTGAAAAGTAAAAAATACATAAGAGATATACGAAGACTGTAGTGATATCTATCGTCAAAGCTTGTCCCTTTACACCAACCTTAAGTTAAGGAAGAGTCAATAGTCGCATGGCGCAATATCCGGACTATAGGGAGAATGTCAACAACAGTGACAGTACTTTTTTTTTTTTTTTTCGGAGCAGAGGACGTGTGGCGTTGCTCCATCGACTGACGTTTCGTTTCCGTGTCGTAATGGTGTATCCATGACTCATCGCCGGCGATGAATGTTCCTGGGTGCACAATCTTCCGCAGTTAGAAATTCAATGACAGCCCGCTGTTTCAACCGGACGTCACTGCTGAATGGCATGGATTGCTCCATTAGTCCGGAACGAGAAAAGATAGAAAGGTGAAACAAGTGACATTCTATAGCTTAATCATCAGTGCATTAATGATTAACAGTTCAGAATGTTTGCAGTACTATTGGCCAAGTCGTGGGCTTGGAGGCATACTTTCTGAGTCACACATGTTAGAACCCTAGAGAAAATTATCATGTTTGTTGTATTTCACTCGTTAATATCAAGAAGTATTATCAGTCATCATTTCAAGACCAGAATTATGATAATTGATTATCGTCTGAGGACATTCATATTTCATAAGACAAAATTAATATCTGGAAATAAAGAATACCATATGTTTACAGCTAGCATCTTTTTCTTCTTTAATTCCCCAATATTTTTTTTCTTTCTTCAGGCAACCATATAATAATAAGATTATTATTACAGAAGACGCCCGGCTGTTATTCCAAATATACATTTCCTATATACCCGCTATGGGGACACTGGAGTCCAGTGGTTATAGCGTTAGATTTACGTCCGCGTGGTCCCAAGTTCGATTCCCGGCCAGTGCTTCTTAATTTTCGGCGTCTACCCAGCATGGTGAAGGGTGTCATATGAATAAAAAAACGTGACAGCCACTAGGTCTAAGGAGCTCCTGATACACGCCTATTAGAGACAGGGCGTGTTTGTCGCTATGCCGGTCGCTAACAGATGGCGTTGGAGCAGCTCAGACCCACAAAATGGGTTGTTACACTAAGTGGTTTGGTTTATATACTCGCTATTCATTTTACAAATCCTCGTTAATCTGTACTCTTGGCTAAAAGTGGACCGTATGGTTCTGATATAAAAACAATATTGGTAAACAAATATTTGATTATTTATTGGACATTTTCGTTACTTATTAAAATAACTTAACTCAATTTCTGATCAGTGCATATCCGCTCAATCCGGACTCCCAACAATTTCATATTAAAAACTTGTATCTTGGATATGAAAATCACTACAAATTGCCTTACAGCTTCTCTAACGTCTTTTTCAGTATAGATCTTCCGCTATGCTACCCACTAAAACATTGCTGTAGGTTGTATCTATCTAGATGAATCCATGCTTCAATGGAGTTGAGTTGATTTTGAGTTAGAGTCCCTTTCAGCAGCGAAGCTACGTGAGACATGGACCTACTGATTAACGTGGAATCCGAACCACATGAACTCCCGTCGGGAATTGAACCCGGGTCTCTCACGCCAAAGGCGCGTACGCTGAGCGCTTAGTCACGAAGGAGCTCCTTGCTTGAGAGACATATACAGTATCCAGCGAGTGATGTTAGGGTTATGGTTTGCAATATAATAGAAGTCAACCGGCTATGAAAATCAGAATGAACGTGGGTAATAGTTTTCAACGAAGCTCCAAAAGGAAATATCACACAATAGATCCAGCGACTGGGGATGGCTATAGGTTCTTATTGTCATCTGGATTACGAAATCAACGCTGTGGAAAGAATCGATTGAGAATCACTATACATTCCTGTGAGAATTGTGAAGAAGCTGTGAACTGTTAGTAACGCGTCTTTAAACTTCGATAGCTGCTCTTTTTAATGGCGTAGACTACTATAGAAACTGTTCAATTCACATTCGCCACCCTATTATGAACACTTTTTGCAAACTAAAGTAAAAGTTGTAAGACTTCCTGTTAGGTTTCACGAAATGGAATCAGTCAGACCTAAAAGGTGTAATGATGATAAAATTTAGGTGAATATAAGTCACTCACTGAAAAATAATAATTATAATCTAAAAGTAGATTACGATCTAAAAAGTACATATTTGTGCAAATTCTCACTTTTTTCACCTATTTTTATATTTCTGATATGTCTTATCCTTAAAAAATAATTATCTCCATTTTGTTGATTTTACATATTGGGATATTCCTCCTTAATTATGTAAGTTGCTCTTATGCTCTTTTTTGTTTTTTATTGTTATTTTTATGTATAGGCCTTTTTGATCTAATTTAGTCAGTGTTATTTGACGGAGTATTGCTTTATATGGTATCGAAAACTAAAAGAGATACTGAAGGCCTATGTATTGTGACTTGTGACTTGACTGTGATAATCTTGGTCGATTTTTCACATGATCCTGTGTATTCAAAAAATATTTCATAATTTCTGCCAATTCTTTTATTTCTTTGTCGTTATTAATGTAGAGCCGCGATGGCTCAGTGGTAGAGCGTTCACCTCTGGTGCAGGGGGTCCTTGGTTCAATTCCAGATCACGCCAAGTGAACCTTGTGGTGGACAAACACCGTGTACATGGTTTTCTCGAAGTTCTCCCGTTTTCTCCCTCTTTCTTCATTCCACCATTTCCTTCATTTTTCCTTTACCTAGCCAGCATAATCAACATAACTTGAAAATTTTGTTTCATTTCATTATCGTTATTAATGGTAATCATAGAAATGTCCATGAGTGGCGTCATGGTATTATTGCAGTAGTACCAACACTGAAAATAATATTTGTTGTATATAAGTTTCCATTTGAGTTATATATTTGCATTACAGTTGAAGTGTATAATATATATTTTTTCCGTATTTATAGGCAACAATACGCTATCACGGTATCTTGGTAGTCTGGATGGTGTGTACGCCTCAGCTTTCGTTGGGGATTCGTGGAAGGAGCTTTTAGAAAGAGCCGAGCTTCAGAAAACAGACTCCCAGGAAATGGTGAATAGGGTACATCGCTACCTCCATAGTTCCAGTGCAACAATTCAGTTACCAGTGGCGGAAGCTATGGTCACATATAAGGAAAAGAGGTATTGCTGTATTTCCAGCCATTTTTGTTCTTTACAACAAAATCATTGGATCTTTTTAAATTTTTAACTTCTTGTCTCAAACTTTCTGTGGGATCAGGCTGGAAGCAAGGTGACTCAAAGGTAAAATGTTCACTTCTGACCCTATGAGTCCCTTATTTGCTTTCAAATCATGTCAGTTGACAACACTGTTCAGCGCTTTCTCCCAGTCGTTCAGTTCACCAATCTTTTCATCATTCACTTGCAGCTGGAACCTATGATGGATTCTAAAATCTAGTTTCCTGAAGGTGAGAGAGTGTGGTAGGAATAGGCTTATTCTGTACGATATAACAGTGCATGATAACCTGTGCACTAGCTAACTGAAACGAATTGAAATCCTGGTGTAATTCAAGGTCCGCAAAAATTTTGAGTCTCGCCTTTGTATCCTTGGTGTTGCATAAGAATATAAAAAGAAAATCAATCAATTATTTAGTTACTTGCATGTACCATCCTGTATCGTAGCCTACTTTGCATAACGAGGGGGTATTCAATTAAAATTCCAACTCATTTTTTCCATGCTTTATGTGGAACGGTGAAACTGAGCGACAATGTATGAGCAGTTTTGTTTGTAAATTCTACCGCGTCTTATTCCACAGTGCATTTTGTGTCTCATTCTTTTCAAGATAGAAGCAAAAATAGCTTTTCATAGCAATAGATGCAAGAGTTTTTAATGCTAATAATTTTATGAAATAAGATTATTTCTTGTCTGTGTGTTCCGAACAAGGATTTCGATTCGGGAAGCTTACGATTTTTCCTCTTCTGGCATCCAATTGTGTTTTATTTTTTATGTGTTCATTATTTTATTTATTAATACCATCAGTAATAATAGTATGATATCTGCAGTTTTGTGCTTGCATATTTGTATAGTACTTTTCAAACTAATAATAATGGTACAGACTTAACAAATCCTTGTTCTCCAACGCTTAATGGGAAATCGCTTGTCTGATTTTGAATATATTAGATGTAAATTATTTATGTAAATTTATTACATAAATATTTGTTTTTTTACATGTCAGTATTTTTTTTTTTTTTTTTTTTTTTTTTTTTTTTTTGTACCTAATGTTAATCATACAAATGGAAAATGCTTTGTGCATATCTTATTTCAATTATGTAATAATAACCTTTATATTTTCAGTTCCGACGACGAGTCTTCCCAAATTTTTATCCCTTTTCTTAACGTAAGTATGGAAATCTTTATTACTACTTTTAAACTAAATTAGACTTTAATGTTACTTATAATTTTCGTTCAGTTAGCAAAATAATTTATTGTCTTAATCGGTAAATACGAAGTTCAATTTATAAAAGGGAAAATTTAATTCTTTGTAATGAATATTATAGATATCATGTCTTGTGTTTTAAGCTCTTTTCCCGATCTTTTACGTGATTATGTTACTAGCTTCAAAGTAATACAAACGTAAACCAGCAATGCACTCTCGATTCGATCCCGTATGGGTGTATGCGTAGATTGTATCCAGCGTAAAGAAAATATTGGATACGGTAGGACTATTCTTCTATAGCTTCGATACTAAAATTGTACGTTGTTATATATATATATATATTATGTACGTTGTTATATATATGCTCAAATATATATCGTATTCGTAATTGTTAAAATTTCAATTATTCATTCATAATTATTGAAATTAGGGATATCAGTAATCATTAATTCACCCGTTGTTTACATAGTATGTACTATTGTAATTAATTGTCAGACTTCTCACAGTGTTGTGACTTTGCTTATCCCCATGTCCAGTAACTTATTAAAGGGGAGTTTTATTATAATATTTTGCTTGTGTATATATATAAAATAGAAAACTTTGAAGTCAGTGTTGGACTTCTAATGAAAATATACTGAAGTGCATTATAAACCTTACAAAGTACGCCATTCTCTTTTCTTTTACATATTTTATAGAAGAACAATATTTTCAGAAAGGAACTTCCCCAGGATAATACTAAATGTCCATGATTCCACGTTGATGACATGCATACTTCCTCTAAACCATTTTGTTTTATGTGCTTAGGCTTATTGTTGGGCTTTGTAACAATTAAATTTTGTACGAAAAGTATTGTTATCTCCATACCAAACCCCAGCCTGTAGAACCGGGTAGTTTTCTTCCTAGGTTGTTTTTCCTTAGCTTTTGTAGATTTTCTGATGGGCCATATCAGTTTAGTCGGTCCTTGATTTCTTCGGCACCTGCTATCTAGTAGTCGTTCCCTGCCCGCACCTAGGAGGCATCTAGTCAGAGTCCGACATCTACAGGTTTGGAAAATAAACTGGTATGGTTATGTAACTTGTAAGGCTATTGCTCGAACATATCATGCAGCTACATCCTCGCTTGAGTTCTTGCCTCTAATAGGCAGTATAAGTAAATATTTGTTTTATGTTTGTGTAGAATTACTTGAAATACCATATAACTTATATTGAACACTAATTTCTTCTAATGTAAAACTGTATTTCCAGGACGTAAGACTAGGCTCAACAGAAGGTTCGGCATCGGCATCCGTAGATCTGGAAGAAACTCAAATGTCAGCTCCCCTTCTCTCAGGGTCTCCACCGAATTATGGAGCACCTCAGGAGAAGAAAGAAAGGATAACACCTCCAAGCTCACCTAATATCAATATCAACAGCTCATATACTGCTCCTCAGAGGTAAGTCCAGGATTTGCACATTACTATATTTGATCGTTTTGATGTCAAGCTTGTCAGCAGTAATTTAACCCTTTAGTGCCGAAATTCTGTTTTGACAAGCCGAAATTATGTTTTGACAATTATGATATATATCTTCCTATATTTATTTTTGATCCAGCGTCACTTTATTCTCGTTATGAAGTTATCAAATTATATTTCCATATATCGGAAATCTGATACCTATTATAATAAATAGTATTAAAGTTATTTTATGTACTAATAAACGTAACTACGTACTCAGTAATAAGAAAAAATGCATAAATAACTATGACATTTTAGTAAGAGAGTATTTTCCCTTCCAAATAATTGAAATTGGATCGATCCGTTCTTGAGTCCCACAAACACCAATTTTCAGAATGATTTTAACGGTAATTACGATGGATTGTAAGATAAATGGGTATAATAACAAATAGTAGTAATTTTAATAGAAGTATAAATTAATAAAGTGAAAAATCTTCACTTACCGTAAGGAATTAGGATGGCGCAGATTATTTCAAGGAAGGTGAATCACTTTTCATGACAACATCAGGCAACTGGCTTTCTGATTATTTTGGTGTCTCTTTTCTTAGTCTTTTCATGCCCTTTGCTAAGGAATCACTTGATATCTTTTGAGAACCAACATTCCAAAGTATGTGACGTTGGCGACATTTTAATCTTTTCCAAAATGTTCGATGATGTTATCACTGAACAAGTTAAGAAGGATTTTATTAGGGTATTACTTCCCAACGACTGCCTTGGTTTTTGACCACATACTGGAAAGATCTTTATTTCAGCAGTGGAAATAGTTTGGATTCCGGAGCAGTGTTCGGATTTCGGAGGTAATACTGTAACACCAGTGGTTTCTAAACCTAATTCCTATCACGACCCCCATTATATGACATCCTCTTGCCTGCGACCCGCTCATAATTTCTCGTTTGTAATAAGCTTGTGTGGGATTTTTAATATACATATTGCGGAGACCTCACAATAGCCATCTATTTCTATAATAGTAGAATCCATTTCTTGTATATAGTAGATACAGTAATAGTAATATATTCCCTACGATGAAAGTACTGGTTCAAGATGGATATTAAACCCCTTCATTGAAGAGGCCATCAAAGTAGTTAATCTAAGCCCACCAATGTATAGAATTATCGTGTGAAAAGTCCTTACAACTGGTTTTCTGTAACAAAGACTAACGAGTTCTGGCTGAAGAGGAGAGAAGAATGTCCTGGTCTGGTATTTACTGCTTTAAAAGTAATAATTGCATTTGCTACATCGTGTCTGTGCGAAAGTGGTTTTTCTTCCATGGTGAGCATTAAAACAAAGACAAGAAATCGCTCATCAGTTGAAAATGAACTTGGTAATGTGCGTCAAGAAGATTGAACCGGACATTGCCGCATTACTGAAATCACACTATGCTTAGGTATCTCATTAGCTTTCAATTTTAATTGTATTTCAATATGCAGGTTTTGTTGCATTTGTATTTTTCTAGTGTTTCAATATTCAGTTCTCATTAGTTTCATATCGTGCCTCTTTCATTTAAATTGATTTTTAAGCAACTTCTTACCTGTTGAAAATGTTTAGTAGACCAATTTTTTGTTGTTCTTAACAGTATGAATAAAAATAAAAATATGCCTGTCAGAACAAATCGCGGCCCCCAGGTTGAAAAATCTTGCTGTATACTAATAATAATCTTGGTCTCTAACTTTTCTCCTTATAATGTCATTCTTTTCTTTTTAAAGTTGAAAATGGAAATATGAACATATACTATTAGCAAAACACATTTTAAAGTTGTTCCATTTGTGTTGCAGGGATTCTCTAGTGGAGCCGATGGAGTTACAGTTGGACTATTGGCTTGTCCCAAGCAAAGGTGAAGCCGGACGAAAGGGAGAAACAACTAAGTCATCGCTGAAAACGAGTTTTCGTTCTCTCCAAATTCAAAGGCTTCCAGGCGCTGGAGACCAGCCTTCTCCACATTTCATGATGAATTACACAACCAAAGAGAAGAAACAGAAAAGTAAGTCTTTCGTTTTAGTGTTTAACTTTTATTTGCATTCCTTTAGTATATTCGTTTTATTAAATACAGTCAGAAGGCAATTTTGTACTAGAAAAATGAATATAAATAATGGAGAAAAAAGAGTTTTTCGAGGGAGAACGGTCACAGTGTATGTACAGGGCTTGCAGTGTATGCATAGGCAATTTGCTGCCCCTCTTTCTCCAGAAAGAACAAATCTTAAAAGCCACGAGTATGCTACCTATGATGAACAACGAAGGGGAGGGAAAGAGCACTTACATTTAGAAAAGCCTTAACACTACAAATACAATTTCGTTGTGTCTTTTTTTTTTTTTTTTTCTTTCTTTAAATAATGATCTGTTATGTTTATGAAAGATAAAGCAAACAGACCAACACAGGAAAGATAGTAATTCCTTTTATAGAATTTAATATCGAGTTTCAATCTCAGTATATCAATGTACAATTCCAGCAGCTCTTTTATCTTTATTTCTTGATTTTCATTCTACATCTGTTAAAATTAAATAAATAAATAAATAAAATAAAAATTGTTTCCACCTTCAATAATAAGGAACTTGTTTGTGACAGAGACAAGACTAGTTGTCATATCAAAACTGTAATAACTAAATGGAACAGGTGTTCGCTACTGTTCTAGAATTGAGTTTTTTATTTGACAACAATTAAGCAATTCATGCTGGGATTTGTTTGACCATTTGCTTTAGCACTGTCCATGTGCCCTTAAAATAATGCGACTTAAACATGATTTATGAATGTAGTATTCAAATAGAAGGTCAGCTTAGTAAATTTAAGTACCATCATCATAAAGTCTGTTTTCAACAGAAATATTTATTTTAAATAATATAGTTATGACAGATTTTGCCGCCCCGTGGAAATACACGTGTTGCACATATGATAGAGCTGGCCCTGATAACAAATGTGATATTGCATATTTTCTTTTCACACATGGATTTGAAATGTGTAATAATCTAACGTAGTACCATTTGAAAGAAACATGACTTTATGTTGGGTTGGCAATACTGTTAACTTGGTGGTATCGCAGAATATATATATATATATATATATATATATATATATATATATATATATTTGGTCTAGGAATTAATTCGTGCGGGTGGACAAGAGATGGCGCAACGAACGGAGCGTCCCACAGTTCCGTGTATCCACACATGTGTTGCAAACCCCTGTCATCGCGTATCGTTCGTAGTATAGGGCAGTGGATTAAAGCGTCAACAACACCAGTTTGTTGTGAAGTGAACATGGCGCAATTTGTGCCTGATAAAGTGTTTTTGCGGAGTGTCCTGCTGCATTACTTTAACATGCAGAAAAGTGCGACTGAAAGTCATCGTATTTTGGTGGAAGTGTATGGTGACCATGCTCTAGCTGAGCGAACGAGTCAGAAGTGGTTTGCACGGTTTAGAAGTGGTGATTTCGGCTTGGCAGACTAAGAGCGAGCTGGACAGCCAAAAAAATTTCAAGACGAAGAATTGACAGCATTGCTCGAGCAGGATTCGTGTCAAACGCAGGAACAACTTGCAGCAGCATTAGGCGTTGATCAAACAACAGTCTCCAAACGCTTGAAAGCCATGGGAATGATTCAAAAGATGTCACATTGGGTTCCACATGAATTGAAAGACAGAGACGTTGAAAGACGAAAAACCATTTGCGAATTGCTGCTTCAACGACAGAGCAGAAAGGGGTTTCTGCATCGAATTATTACGGGTGATGAGAAGTGGATCCATTACGAGAACCCTAAACGAAAAAAGGCCTGGGTGAAACCAGGTGAACCAGGTCCATCACAACCAAAACGAGATATTCACTGTGCAAAGGTTATGCTGTGCATATGGTGGGATATGAAAGGTGTGGTGTACTATGAGCTGCTGCAACCGGGTGAAACTATGAATGGAGAACGTTATCGACGACAATTAATGCGTTTGAAGCAAGCTCTGGCCAGAACACGACCAGAATGGGAGAACAGACATGATAAACTTATTGTTCAACATGATAACGCTCGCCCACATGTCGCAAAACCGGTCAAAACCTATTTAGAAAATGTCGGATGGGAAGTTTTACCCCACCCGCCGTATTCACCAGACGTTGCTCCTTCGGACTACTACTTGTTCGATTGCATGAACAACGATTTGATTGGACAGCGGTTTACTTCTTCAGAAGATATCGAAACATGGGTCTCTGACTGGATCGCTTCCAAGGATGAGGACTTCTTTCGCCACGGAATCCGTACATTGCCTGACAGATGGGCGAAAGTGGTGGCTAGCGATGGACAATATTTTTCTTAAGGTATTTATGTATTTTGTGTTTGTACTACAGCTTCAATGTGTGCGTACCAACCGCACGAATTAATTCCTAGACCAAATATATATATATATACCTAATCTTATCATAAATACTGTCGTAAAAGAGTTTTAAGTACATTGACACAAAATGGTTAGAAATATTTTAATGTCTTAATAACATGAGTTAAATGGATGCATTATGAACCAAAATCACAAATAATTATTCGAAATGGCCACTATTAGCACGCGCACGTCCTTAAGTCTTTGTGGCCATTCATCAATTGCATTACGCAACACATCAACTAGAAAACCTGCGTCTGCCTTACGAAGAGATCGCTTGTAACTTTCAGTATTGGGATGTCTCTTCTTGCAAGCCACTTCCTGAAGCTTGGACCACAATTTGTAGTCCAGAAGGTTTAGGTCCAGAGTTGCAGAAGACCAATCTGATGTGGAAATAGAGTCCGGAATATTTTTTCCAGCCATTGCTGGGGTGTCCGTGCCTTGTGAGCTGGGACTGAGTCCTTCAGAAAGCTCCAGTTCTATCCATGGAAGAAAGTGTTGGTGAGATTCTTGACTAGGCTTTCAGGCACCGTATCCTGGTACATGTTGGCTGACGTTTTGGCCCCCTTTTCATAGAAACAGAGCTCCGTTGTGCCCTCATAGCTTACATCCCATCACACCATGACTGAGGAAGGATGCTGACACTTCTGGATCCTTGGATCCTTTTCACCACTTCTCTAGAGAATGTGGCATATATCCCGTAATTTTCGGCATTAAAAGTCTCCTAGGCACTGAAAATCTTTTTATCAGTGAAAAGGGTTCGACGGTGTCCATTTGCTGTGTAATGTTTAAGTGAGCGCTTTGCTTTTAGGAGGCTCTGATGCTTTAGTTCGTTTGCCAGATGTCCTTTCCGTTGTTTGTAAACATGGAGTCCTAGGTCACTGATTAACGTGCGAGATATAGACATATTCGGTATCATTAGCTCACAAGCCATAACTGACTGTTTCTTAACTGGATTTTGTCGGACACGCGCCGCCACTTCTTTCACTAGTTCCGGTGTTCGTACTGTGCGTAATCTACTTTTCCGCAGGCGGTCTTTCACAGTTCCAGTCTCAACAAAGTGCTGGATAGTGCGATAAACGAATTTTCTACTAATTTGCAGCTTCTGGAAGCTTTTGAAAATCTTCCCAGGTGATTTGCGTACTTGTGCAACGCTATCACTGCCACACGATTTTCATACTCGCCTCCATTCCATCTTGACCACCTACAACTGACACCTTTACACTTCTTCAGCTCATACAGCAATGACTCACGCTTCACGGTATCGCTCTTGACGTGGTTCGCTCGCTTGTACAGGCGGAAGTACAGCCATCCTCAAAAGTTGGGACAGTATTTGTGGTAAGACAATATATAGAAAAATAGAAACAATGAAAAGAATGTTTGGAAATTTAAAAATAAATAATAAACATGCTCGCTGTTACTATTATATATATATAAAAAAAAGTGTTTAATATGGGTCTTTTTTTAATTTATTGGTAACTTTTTTTTTCTTTCTTTCTTCCTTCCTCTTGGTAGATGTTCGTTGGTCAGGGAATTATTCTTCCCAAAAAGTTTGGAAAGCCAAGAAAGGTCCGGGTAAATAATTTTAAAAATTCTCTGGCATCTTTGTGCTCCTTTTTTCTAAATCTTCCTGTGACTAAATTTTTCACAATGTAATTGTAAATACTAACAAAGTTACGTCCTCGAACATTAGTGTGGTAAAACATTTGTCTTACGAATGTTGCTCGTTTTAAATGTGCATCATTATATACATAACAGCTGAAATAGTGCAGTCCCGAAGCGGGCATGGAAAACAAATGTTGTGTGATAAAATCTTCCCTATTATTATTCTCGTTATAACATGCATCTAATCCAATATGTATCCTATTTGTTGAGAGTAAATCGGACAGTTTTTAAGTTGTTATTAATCCCTTAAGTGAGAGAGAGTGAGTATGTATATCTACGAATAGAAATTATTGATAGGTTCAATTAACGTTTTTTTTTTTCTCCGTGAAGTAATTGAAGTAATTGATAAATCTAATGTTTGAAATTTTATTTTGAAGCTCCGGTTACATATTGTAGGATTTAAGTGACAAACTTTCTTAATTAGAAACAAAAGATGTGATACCCAGCAAACTGAAACTCTAATTAGATTGTGTCTTGCTAAAAGTTATGGGAAAAAAAAAAGCTTTATAGATTTCTGTAGATACAGCAGCATTCTGTAGGTACAGCGGCATTTGATGATGCTGACCATTTTCTTCTCATAGAATATAAAACTAGTCTATGTGCAAAATGATTGCTTTAACTTTCGCTTCCCAAGCAATTAAATACCACAGTTTTCCATCGCATCTTTCTTAATAATAGAGTTACCATCCGTAAAACTTAGGTTTAATTACTGGTGAAAACTTCTGTGGTTCGAATCCTACGTTAACCCATTCAGATCCGTAAGAATTGTAAGGCAGGTGAAACATACGATGTGTGTTAGAAAAGTAATGAGAGTGATTTCGTACTAACTAAAGTTTTTATGTTTTTCAAACAACAATGTTATCCTCTTCAAAGTAGTTCCCTTGGGCAGATATACACCGACGGAGTCGTTGTTCCCACTCTTGGTAGTAGCGCTGGAAGTCTTCAACTGGTATGGTTTTTAACTGGTCGGTCACAGTCTTTTGAATGTTCTCCAGAGTTGTAAAATGACGTCCTTTTAGGACATGTTTCAAGTTCGGTAAAAGGAAAAAGTCACAAGGACTCAAATCAGGTGAATAGGGGGGTTGAAGAACAACAGTAATGCGTTTTGAGGTCAAAAATTCACTGATGGAAATGGCCATGTGATACGGGGCATTGTCATGATCATGACTTGTCTGCAATGTCTGGTCTCACACGAATCACTTTTTTCCTGAGCCTTTCAAGGACACTTTTATAAAACACTTGGGTGACAGTTTGTCCTGGTGGCACAAATTCTTTCTGCACGATATCCTTACTGTCAAAAAAAAAAAAAAAAAAAGCATCGTCTTGATCTTTGATTTTCTCATTCGACTTTCTTCGGCCGAGGAGATGACGGAGTGTGCCACTTTGTTTCAGGATCGTACTCAAATATTCAGGATTCATCACGTGATCACACAATTGAAGAATTCTTGGTCATTGGCAATCCTCTCAAGAAGATAAACGCACACGTTTTTCCGATTGTCCTTCTGTTCAGTTGTGAGGTTTTTCGGCACCATTGTGGCACAAATCTTTCGGATGTCCAAATCGTCTGTCAAAATTTGATGTACGGTGAAAGTGTTTAAATTTAAATGTTCACTCATCATCCTTATTGTTAAACGACGGTTTGATCTCACAAGAGCCCTCACACGTTTAACGTTTCCGTCAGTTTTTGAAGTTCTCCCTGAGCGAGGTTCATCTTCAACGTGTTCTCGGCCTTCCAAAAATGATTTGTGCCAGCGGAAAACTTGTGCTCTTGATGAGCAATGTTCCCCATAGGTCTGCTTCAACTTTTCAAAAGTCACACTCGCGGACTCGCCAAATTTAACACAAAACTTTATTGCACAACGTTGCTCTAAATTCCGATGCTCCATTTCTGTAACACACAACAAAAACACAACTTCACTGATGGCGCTGTCAAAAATAATGTGTTAGCTGTACGGAGTTGTAACTCGGACTGAGGAAGTGGAAGGGATCAACAGGCCGGTAGACACAATGTTGCCAGTCTCATTACTTTCCTCACACGCCTTGTATTTTATAAGTTATTGAGGCTGCATCTGATATATAAATTTGAAAAAAGAAAAAAAATCCCCAATTCATTACTTCAGCATACCTAGTTATGACCTGTGACAGATATATCCATATGGTAAATAACGGATATTTTTAAACAAATAAGCATAAGCAATTCTATCCATGAATTTTTATTTATTTTTAAAGTTTCATTCCTCTGAATAGTGTGTGCAATTATAACGTTCGTGTATGCTACCTATCTATTTCATAAATCGATGAGTAACTGGTAAAAATTGTACGAAATCAGAGACTGATCGTCAAACTTTTGTAGAACAATTTGTATTTATATTCGTTTGTATTCAGTCTCATTTAGGTAATCCCTGAAGTTTTAACATCCAATTCACGAAACTTTAAACCTTTAAATGATCCAGTACAAATTTAGGACATATAAACAAATATGTTCCTTGGACGTAAATGTCTTATACAGGAGTTGATTCGGGTGTCACAAAATCTTGGAACTGAAAGGAGACATTATACATCCAGCAGAATTATTGAAATATTCATTCTACACTACTGAACTAGACTTATTTATGTAATTTAAGCGTGACAGAACATCTTGATGATGTAGCACGCCAAGGTAATATCGCAGTGTCCACATAGTGCGCTTATATACAACCAGCTAAACTATGCAGAAGTGCATAGCATAGATTTTTGAGCATCAACATGAGTCAAGTATAGATATACCACATTGACTTGACACCTATAGTCTTCCGTTTCAAGCGGTGCTATCGGCTGAAGGAATTCCGCTCCCTTTCGTCATCCGCTCTCTCGCTTAGCGACAGCTGAACCCTTATTGGCTCAACGCGCGGGTGTGAGCTTTAGTTCGCATTTTTGCCACGGAGCAAGACATTTTGGTAGCACTATAGAAACAATGTTGCATGAATACGTTTTTCTTTCAGAAGGTTTGTTTCATCTTGAATGTGTTGCAGGAAAGATGCATATTCGCATTTCATCAAGACTAATCTAGTAGAGTAGAGAGTGGATTAAAACATGACCAGAACAACAACCAACATTCAGTACAAGAAGAACGAAGAAATGCAGTAGTTTTTGTGAACTGTTTCTATTGCTCAGTTGAACGAAGCTTATTCTGACGTGCAACTCGAGACAGTATATCTTCGATGTAAAATCAAATATTAAAATCCGTGCATTAATGATCTTAGAAATACGAAAGGGACCATAAAGTCGAATCTCATACCTTATCCGCATGGAGCGCAATATTTTTAAAAGATTCGAGTGCAAAAAAACTTGTTTATTTTCCCTAAATCTCTACCTAACTTCCGTTTTCGTTTTTATTTCCGAATATTAAGGGGTATAACATGTAATGCCTGAAAGCAGTGAGTGCATTTGAAACCTATATATGTGTGTGTATGTGTGTTCAAACACCTGAGCATGATGCTTGCAGGATTGATTTCAACGACTGTTAAAATTAATAAATTGTTAAAAAAAGATACTTCGGGAAAGATAACCATTTTCTGTAAAATCTTTTTTCCCCATGCATTGAATTGTCTCTGAGTGTATACGTTTAAGTAAGTATTATGTTACATCCAGGTAATGTTATAAGTTGTTCTTTTAGTTGTAGGTGTTCGGACATACCTTTAAGGTATACGTGTAATATGTAAACACCACTCATTCTAGCTTTGAAAGACAAATTCTGACCAAAGCATTTACTATTTAATGAATAATATCGTTACAGTTTCGGCAAAGTATCTTTGCCTCCACCAGACATTATCTTCTGTAATACGAGTGGGAGTCCGAAAATAAGTTTCCCCAGACGACCGTGGATAGAGGCGGGGATGCAAGACCAAAAATATCATATGACATTAAAGATCAGATGTACCTTTATTTTTTCACATAAGTACCACGTATATTGAGACATTTGTCATACCGGTCTATAAGCTTCAAAAGTCCTTCCAGGAAAAATTCAGGGCTCTGCATACGGAAGAAGCGTCGAACAGCTTCTGTGACTTCAGCATTGCTTCCAATGTGTCTGCCGCCGAGAGTCTTCTTCAAAGCCGGAAACAAAATGGAAGTCACTCGGTGCGAAATCAGGATTGTATGGCGGATGGACAAGTCGCTCCCACCCGAGGGAGAAAACGAGAGGGAAACTTATTTTCTGACTCCACCTCCTACGTAAAATATGATGAGATCTCAGTTTTTCGTATACTCATATCTGGATTTTGCATAGCGTTAATAAGTATTTAATATGCAAAGTATCTATAACCAATGCACATGGACGTTGATGAAAATTATTTGTTGAATGCTAATGAGAGAATGAGAACTAGGGTATCTCGTGAGATAACTTACCCATTTTGTGATCTATAGTATAGAGTAAATTAAGAAACGACTCACGGCTTTGCAACGTAAGTAAATATTCTCCTAATTACCATATGTGAGGATTTTTGTTTAATTATTCTTTCTTCTCCATTTCCGTATGCTCTTACTGACCAACCATGTCATGTCGTAAATTTCATCATCTTCCGCTGAGTTCTACCAATATGACCAACGCTACTAATATGGCGCCAAACCGGGTGCTTCTCAGTTATTGCTGTTTTTTCTTCTTATTTCTTCTCGCCTTTCTTGTCAAAGCTTTTAGTAAGAGCTTTGCCCTCTCTGCTAGTGTAGTGGCTAGCTAATGCACCTTTAGTGGTCCCGGATTCGATTCCCAATGAAAGAACACGGAATTTTACGGTGGTTCAGATCCACTTTAAATTATAGGTCGACTTCTCATACAGCATTAGTTCTAAAAACGAACGCCAAACTTTCAACAAATAAATTTAAACAAAATTCAAAAAAATAAATAATAGCCTCAGAGATAGCCATATTGCATGTGAAGATTTTCTCTAGATTTCCCGTCTTTCCACATATTTTATTATCAGTTACTTACATCTATAAGTCTTTCTTGTTAGTTTAAAATAGTACAAATAAACTTAATGTTTTCGTAACTGATACGACAAATTTTACAGATATTTCTGCCCCTTGTGCATATTCTTACGAAACATGAAAATCCCCTTTCACAGTGGAAAGTTTCTTTTTGTAGCGCCAGGTCAACTTGGAAGTTGGCGTGAATATATTCTACGAACTTCATTTCCATGTTTGGAAATAAAAATGCATTAATTTGAAATAAAGCATACACAAGTGATAGTAATAAATTATAGTTCGTCTTGTACATTTCGAATTAGTTATAAATTTGAATTTTATTACTTTCAATTTTTTGAATTTGAATTTCTGAATCCATGTGTACATAAGACTTTTTGGATACTTTTGGTAGTGGAAATTTTCTATAACAGGGCTCGAAAAATTTTCTGATAGGCATAACTTGTAAGAACCTGGTGCCCCACCAATTTGACACGTAAGCCTACATGTTTTGACCTAGTTACTGGTATAACAAGCACAATTAGAACCGTGATGTCCGCTTTTCAACACACGGTTGGAACTCAATACTTCGGCTCGGTCGGTCAACATTGCTTTAAATCTAATGTTTGAGTATTTAATGCCGTATTTCATGGTTAATCTGAAAGCAACAAAATTTTGCTATTAAAAAAATATATGTAATTGGACGCAATTAACTATAAATGAGGTTAATGGTGAATTGAAAAACTTTAAATTTTATAGCGTGTTTATTAACAAGTTGACTGCCACAGCGAAATCGGGTAAAATGCACCATTGGGTCATTTTTTATTGGAGGATCATATGTATCAAAATGATCAAATAATTTGTGAAAAAAAGAAATTCAGAAGCCGGAAATCAAGGACACCGAACATCTTTCTGAGGCCATAGAATATATTTCACCATTTAAACCTTCGTGCTTGTGCATCACCAGTGATTCACACGGCTTCAAATACAAAGATGCAAAGCCTGTGAATGACATGTGATGCACATGGCTCCGTGAAGGCCGTTGTAAATCATCGGTGATGCACTTGCCAGTCAACGTGTTACTGTGTTCTTAATCCATCCAAGACTATAAAAATCGAAACTTCTGGCACGTAAAAGCTGGCAATAGTAACGCCTAGAATATTTAGGCGCCATAGCGACCTGGCATCTGAAATTTTCGAGCCCTGCTCGTGAGTGGTCGTTTAATATCCATACCAGTTGTTTTCTCTTGTAAATGTCTTCTACAGTTATGTTGATAAGTTAACGAATGACAGTAATATTTTGCTTTCTGTTTCTTTTCCGGAAGTAATGAGGTTAGGAAAGAAAAAGGAAAAGGAGAAAGAGAATGAGCCAAAGAGTCAGTCAGTGGAGGGAGTCTCACGTCTTATCTGCTCTGCCAAAACTCACAGCATTCCTCTCAAAGGTAAGTAGAATAACAATAGTATATGTATATGTATGTATAAAATCTTTATTTTATATAATGAATGTATGCAGGGTGATTCAGGAGAAATGTCACATAATTTGTGAGGTGATTGTGCATGTGAAAATAAACCAAAAAAGTCCTATGAACATATGTCCGATTTTCGATCGTTAGGGAACTGGAGCTGATTGAAGATTAAACACATCCATGAATGATTATGAAGACAAGACTTGTCTTTATAATTATTCATGGATGTGTGTAGTCTTTAATCCGCTCCAGTTCCGTAAGGATCGAAAATCAGGCACATGTTCATAACACTTTTTCGGTTTATTTTCACATGTAGAATCACCTCACAAATTATGTGACATTCCTCCTGAATCACCCTGTATATAATTTTTAGTTTCTAATCTTAGCCTTTTGGTTGGTGGGTAACGTTCTGTCACTCATTTGAGATAAATATTTTCCCCAATCGAAGTCTTTCTCGACCCATTTTACGTTCTATTTTCCTGCAAACATAACATTAATCCATTCCAAATCGGCAATCATTGAGTTTTAGTTTTTTTTTTTTTAAATAATTATCAGAGTATGCCTTCTGTCGCAGTCTCTTTCGAAACTTTGTGATTTGTCTTTGTTCTATCAAGGTTACAAACCAGCAACACTTCAAATTTCAAGTTTTGTCTCTCTACCACCCTGATTTCTTTCATTCTGACTATAATTATTCCTTTCTCACCGTGTACCCTTATCGACCAACCCATTCCGTACGGTGAGTCCTATACTCTTCTTCTAGATTTTGTATGACTTTGGGCACCAATACAGGGTGTTACAAAAATGTTTTACAATATTTTTGGAACAGATTCCTCACATCAAAATAAGAAAAAAAGTTCATATGGACCTGTGCTCAAAAGTGGATAATTTTGGAGTTATAGGGTCCCGAAAACGTGAAACAAGTGAACTTTAAAAGTTCATAGCTCCACTACTATGGAACCTATCGTAGTCGGGTCAAGACATCACTGAGAAACTTGTATGTGAACTATCCAAATATCCATGTTTAATAATTGCCCAGTACTTGCACATCAACTTTTAGAGAGTGATCAAGTATTTCCAAATAATCTCTCTAAAAATGATTGTGCAAGTACCGAAGGTTCTGAAAGATAGATATTTAGATAGTTCACATGCTACATAGTTCCTCAGTGATGTCTTGATCCGACTACGATAGATCCTATCGTAGTAAAACTATGGACCTTAAAGTTTTTTTTTTTTTTTTCACGTTTTCGGCATCCTGTAACTACGAAACTATGCACTTCTGACCACAGGTCCATATGAACTTTTTTTCTTATTTTGATGGGAGAAATCTATTCCCAAAAGATAGTGACAATTTTTTATAACACCCTGTATAGGATTGTGCCATATGCTTCTCGGTTCTTGCTATTTTTCTTTTTTGTTCTGCTCATCTGTGTTCGATGAGGCATGTAACGAAAGCTTATAGTTTTCACAATTTTATTTCGTTTTTGATAGTGTTTATTGTTCCCTAGTAAATAGCATAGATAAGTAATTGATGAAAACACCCTAACTTCCTAGCTTCAAATAGCTTGTCGAAGGAATATAGGGAGAAGAAAACCAAAGGACGCGGTGGAGAGAGAGAGAAAATGAAATGAAAGCTTTAAGCTGTACGTCCTACTGTTATGCTGGCTGGGTTAAATGAGACGGTGATGATGAGAAATGAAGGTAATGATGGAATGAAGAAAGTGCGAGGAAACTGGAGAATCTGAGAAAACCCATGCACTCGGTGTTTGTCCACCACAAAGTTCATTTGGCGCAAACTGGGATCGAAGCAAGGATCCCAGGCACCAGAGGTGAACGCTTTACCAGTGAGCCACCGCGGCCCCAAGGGAGGGAGATTCATCGAGTGTTATATCAGCATTTAAAAGGTAGTGACAGAAGAACTTGTAGCTAAATCAATGTTCGAGTTGTTGGGTGGTTAGTTTGGAATTTAGCGTTCCTTTCAGCAGTAAGGCTATATAAGACATGGATGTACATCCTATCGTGGAATCCAAACCACATAAATCTGGTCGAGAATCGAACTCGGGTCTTCTGCGCAGAAGACGCGTGTGCAAATCATACAGCCCCGAGGGAGCTCCTATTGAAGATGTATGAAAAATGAAAATTAAATTAAATCTTTGAGTTTTAGTCCCACAGTTATGCTGGCGAAGCTAAAGGAGACGGTGATGATGAGAAACGAGTGAAATGATGGAATGAAGAAAATGGGAGAAAACGGGAGAACCCCGAGGAAACCCATGCACACGGTGTTTGTCCACCACAAAGTTCACTTGGCGCGAGCTGGGATCGAACCAGGGACCTTATGCATCAGAGGTGAACGCTCTACTACTGAGCCACCGCGGCCCCATTTGAAGATGTATTTCAAGAGAAAGATAAAGTGGAAATACTAGGAAGAGGATGTGTCGTCCGCAAAAGATTACTGTAGATGGACTTCAGAAATGACAGCTGTGGCGGGATGGTTAAACTAAAGATTTATGTATATTAGGAACCCCCCCCCAAAAATTATGTCGCGTGTCTATGTAGTAGCAATTCGTTTTTTTTTTCTTTTCTTTTTTCTCCTTTCATTTCTAGGTATAGAAGAAAAAGTGAATATAATATGTTAATGAATATTTTCTCTAGTAACGTACTGGTGTTGGTCACTATACTTAACAGGGACGTTAGTGAGTAGGTACAACATGGAAACTGCAAATAGTTGTATGGGTCTACATGTTTCATTACTTCAAACTAGCAACAAATGCTAGTGAAACGGAAAGAAAAATATGCCATGATTTAAAGAATGCCTTCAAAATGCCGATGTGACCCCCTTGTCTGAGGGCCCAGGATTCTGAAACCGTCACTGAGTCTCGCATATTTTAGGAATAGAGAAATGTTCGACCTTATTTTCATACACATTATAAATTATACTTTTCTTCCTTTTCTCTTATTATAATGTTATTATTAATTGTGTGTTGTTTGCTGACTTTTCAGTGTGTATAGATGGCACCGAATGGACTGGAGTGAAGTTTTTCCAGCTTTCTGCACAGTGGCAAACTCACATCAAGAACTTTCCCGTAACGTTATTTAATGTTCCAGACTCCTCCCTTTAGCCATCACAGACGAGGGGTGTTGGTACTAGTTCGAAAAGAGTATCAGTTCCTCACTCAAAAAGCGATCTGTCTACGTTCATGTCAGCGGTGCGGTCACAATGGGCTGACAAGTATGTATAAAATACAGAACGAGTTTCAAGGATATATTAGCCTTGTAAAAAAGTCAGATAATCTATCAGTATAAGGATACAAATGCTGTGTATTATATTGAGGAAAAGGGGTGTGTCTTCGTTGTTGTAAGACAGGCAAGTGAACGAAAGTAAAGTTGCGGCAGCTATATACGTACATACGCCATGCGTCACATGGGTATGTTCTAGTTTTAAGAAAAGAAAAGTAGGCGCAGGTTCTCGATTCGAGCTGGGTAACGTATACAGTGCTATATATATATTTTTTTTTTTGAGTTTATATTGCATAGCTATAATTGTGATGTAGAACGTAGTTCCAATGTGACATCCCCTGTTTCCCCACTGAACGGTGGTTCTGAGACTGCAAAGAAAGAGAAAAAAAATACTCATTTGGAAGGTGTACTGTTGAAACAGAACAGTTATCTGAAATGGTGTACTGTATACCCTTCCTCGAGTTGTCTAGTTACTGTAAGAAGCTGTGATGTACATTTTTTTAAAAAAAAAGAAAAAAGAAAGAAAGAAAGAATTATGTTCTGAGGAGATTGAATGGTTAATGAAAAAAAAAGAGACTGTGAAAGACGGAATTGGTAAATTGTTACATAATCATAATTTTCAACTATACTTTTCAATTGCAATTATTGTGGTCCTTTTTTTAAAACAATAAAAATACCAAGCAGTATTTTTAAAGTGCTCAGTTCAATCAATTCGTAAACAAAGCAAATGTAACAATAATTATAACAATAAGCAACTAGTGAGATAGAATTTTTCAGTGTTTTAGATCCGAAGAAAAATAACAAGACACAAACTTGTGTTTTTTAATATATTTTATTTCTTCAATGAGGAAAATGTTTTATATATTCTATTTGAATATAATAGATAAATGCTCTTGACTTCCAGTTACTTTTATAATGCGCTAGAGAAGAAAGTGTATGTATAAAACAGTATATAAATATATAGATATCTATATTCATGAATACATATATGTATTATCATATTACGTGATGTATTAAACCAATGTAATGTTATATCAAAGCACGTTAGTCATAGCAGCCCTCTTTGTTTAAAAAAGAAAAAAGAAAAAGCAAGGGAGACCATTGCATTGTTTGGTGAGTCAAATGTCATATGTAATTTTTTGCGTGACTGAATGTACAAATAAAAGAGTTTAATACATCATTTAGGACAAAAACTGACAAGTTACAATAACGAATAAGAAATTTAAGGTTGAAAAGAGAGGAATCTGAATAAATTCGCACGTGAGATCGAGATATCCACTTCACAGTCAAATACTTCCGTGTTGAGATTTCAAAAATAATCACTTTTCTGCTTAAGTATAACTTTGTGTTAGGATCAAACTTATTTTTATTACGAAGTAGGTCTAAAATATGACAATTATCGAAATGTTTAACCTTCGGAACACCAGGTTGGGGGGGGGGGGGGGCTCTGAGACCCACACCCTTGGTTTTTATGTAACCCAAAAATACCTTGGTGTTCATAGGATTAATGTTTTATTTAAGAGCCCCCATCACGGCGAAATTAAAATATCACCGGTTTTACGGTGATTATGTGATATCTTCAAATAGATAAGATAATAAATAATAATAATAATAAAAAAAGTGGAACAAGAGCGCGCTAGACAATATAATTTTCCATGAGAAACCATTATCACGACTCACTTATCTGTTTTCGATTTCCAACCATTTAGAAAATCGGCATTTATTTTCGCGTTTATAAATGGCTGCAAACAGAAAAGCTACCAGGTGACTCGTAACGGTACCTCATGCAAAATAATATTGTCTAGCGCGCTCTTGTTCCACATTTTGCTTATCTTTTATCAATTTGAAGATATCGTATAATTACTGAAGTCGCGAAAATAATGTATCTTTAAAAATAAGATCATGAATTGTACAGGGGGCGGAGGGAGCGTATATTTGTAAGTGGATGAAAGTTGAGAAATTATTGAGATACTATTATGAGATAATTAAAAGGGTTATGAAACATTAACTTCGGAAACGTGTGTTATATTCGATGAACTATTCTGCACTTAATAATACATTACAAATTAAGCTTCACAAAACAAGACAATAATTTTTTTTTTTTTTTTTTCAGATAATGTATATTATGATATATATGGAAAAATATCTTAAGTTATTGTGCTGGTTTAAGATGCAAATAATTACGTATCACTGTTAATGACTGAAACAAATCTTTTATCGCATATAATCTTCGTAATCGTGTTAGACTTTGAAATAATTTTTTACATGTAATAATTGATCTGATTTAGGATGAATGAAGTTCAAATCTAGCAAATGCAGCCGTATAATATGGCACGTATTTATACTAAATCGTATGATATAAACTATGAAAAAAAAAAATGTACTAGAAACGAAACTCGAGGAACAAAGCGTAGTTAGAAATGTGCAAATAAACTTTCTTACAAAAGCTGGCGAAACAGATAAACGAAAAAAAAAAAAAAATGTTAAAATAATGTATGTAAGTATACTTCAATGTGAAACATATACTTGTTAACTATCTACTTCCTTTTGGTGATTTTTTAGATACCAAAATAAATGCAGATGCTGTTTCATGGTACGTCCAGTACCTCAGGTCGCTGGCAAGTAAAATAAATAAGTGAATAAAAAGCTGAAAATTTAGTTTCGTTTTGGATATATATTTATATATTTTAACAGCTGAATTTTTTTGTGAAGCTTTCTTAAACTTCCAATTCTGCTGCCACATGTAGGTAACCACCATTTCGGTTATCAATAACCTGGCAAGGAACGTAAAGTGTTTCTCATGTTCAAGGTATCCGAAAAGCAGATGATGTGCATTGATCGTTAATGTTGAGAGTCTTAGTAATGTATAAACCAGATCATTCGTGTATACCCTAAGGAAGATCGTGTACATCATGCCGAAGCGTGTGAAAGGGGGTCATTTTGAATCCCTTCCGTAGAAAACAGTTTGAAGTGCTACTTTCAATGGAATATAACTTTACGGATATCCTGTATAGATAATGCTTAGACGGCGTGAAAGAAAATTATGAATAGCAAGTTATATATAAATCCTTAATGCATATTTAATTATCCATGTCTCATACTTATTTTATAGTTAAAAATTTGAATTAATATGGTTCGATTCTCGGTCCAATCGAACATTTTTTAATACGGTGCATTTCATTAAAACCATAATAAATATTAACAATTTCTATCCAAGCTAGCAAGTTAAACTAGGGAACTTTAGGAATCTGTGGGAAAAAAAAAAAAAAACTTTGTAGGTAGTACTATGAATTAGACCCAGGACACGTGGTTACCTTGTTCTTGTCACTGGTTAGTAATCAGTATTTGAAAATACTTGAAACAGTTTCTGAAATCAATAGTATTTACATAGTTCTGTCAGTCGCATCTTGTGAATACCCCGAGTAGATGTTACTACTATGATGATCAGGATATGTATTTACCTGAGAACTTGAACTAGAGGGAAAATTTGTGCTTTATTTAAGCAAAGAATACATACCTACCTAGATGTTGTCTATACAGTAAGTCCAAATACGTTACTAGCGAGCATTTTCTGATTTCCTCTGAATTTCATTGGCTTTTCCTTCCTATGCTGTGGTGTTTGTTTGATAGTATGTACAGCTACGCTTAGGTCTATTGTCTTATTTGTTAGTGCCCGTTTGGGTTGGCACGATTAAAATAACGAACTTTATCCATCAATATACAAAGTATTATGAATTGCACCCCGTGTTTTGTATTTTTGGAGTTCAAATGCAAACATCAAAGTATTAGTTGAGGTATTCCACTTTTTTAATAGATAATTACAATGTTGTTCGATCGGTCATTTTTATGTTGTCTTCGTCCAAAGAGTTGAATAGAATTTCTTCTGACTAGACAATAAATGTAAATATTTTATGGATTAACTTCTTCTATACTTCATCCTCTGGTAATATTACTGATACTTCAGTATCTGAGACTTATACTTCAGATTAATTCGTTACGCAGTGAGAATTGTTTTAAGTTCCTAAACAAAATTTGTATCCAGAAGGCAATGAGGAATCCAGGTACATAAATGTAGTTTTATGGTTGATTGTTAAGTATAAATGGTTAATATTAAGTATAAAAAATATACTATCATAATATTATTAATACAAGTATGTTAATTAGTATCATGTTGTTGTAATTGCGATCAAGAATTCTCATTAACTAAGGCGGTTATTTTTGACTGTAAGGTTGGCAGAGTTAAACATTACCAGTCTGTTCAGTTCAAGAAGCGTGCTTCATGTACGGGGGTCAGTCAAAAAGTTAGTTGCACTGTTTAAGAAAATTAAACAAGATAGAAATTTTACAATAACTTTATTTGTATCGTAAAGTTCCATTCACAATCTACTTTTCAACGTAAATATCTCTGTTATTTAAGCATTTGTCAAGGCGTGGTACAAGTTTTTCTATGCTTTCTGTAAAGAAATCTCGTCGAATGCCCGATAACCATTCTTAGGGGACAGCTTTCATCTCGTCATCCGAGTTGTATCATCGCTTTGAAAGTTCGTCTTTCATGGGACCAAACACATGGAAGTCACACGGTGAAAAGTCTGGGCTATAAGGAGGGCGATCCCTCACTTCCCACCTAAACTTTGCCAGAAGTTCATGTCTGCAGTGTTGCCACACAATTTCATCAAAATAGCCTTTGACCGAAAATATTATACGAAGGAGTGCAACTAACTTTCTGATTGATCCACATAGTAAGTACTTTGTTAATATTTTTTTGTAATGGTTTCTACGGCTTTTTACAAAATGTGGATGTCAGCAAAAAATGCTTAATATTCAGACACATCCATAATATTCCTACTCTAAAATGGGAAATATATAGAGGAGGCGGCCTTAATGTCGAAACATTTTACTGTATTCTCACATCACATCTTACAACCGGGAGCAGGTTCGGATTTAGCGGTGTCTGTATTAGATTTAAAGATGTCCGCAAAGATTTTGCTTGTTCTTTGTAAAGGTGTCGGGAAGTTCAGTGCACATAAACTATCAAGTGGAGTTTGGAATCTCAGGTATAATTACATGATTTTTTTATTGATTTTTTTGTTTATTTATTATTAAAGATAACATACTTTCATGATCAGTATTTGTTAAAGTAGATTATTACTGTGTTAGGGGTGTTTTTTACTTTTACAATACGATTTTTGTATTTTAAATTAACCGAATTCATTATTCGTGTGTTTCTTTTGTTATAGTGTCCAAACTTAGTAAATTATTTAATTAATAGAAGATATTTGCTATGAACTTCTTAGAAAGTATTTGATGAAGATATATTTATTGTGCTCACATTTCGTACGTATGTACAGAATGTAACGTAGAATCGAATCGTTCACATCCTGATTATTTGATAAATGGCGTGAAATTATTGACATGTATGATAAATACATGGACGGCACGCTGATTAGATAGCGCATTACACCGTAATTAAACTGAAGAAACGTTAAAAGGATTGATGCTATGGTTGTAAAGAAGGGGTCTTTTAAGAGATTCATCACCTCCTCCTCTTCTGACATTTTCAAAGTATGAAGTTTAGATAAATTGTGTTACGTAGATCGTAACAAAAGAATAAGGTTTGAATACTTGTTGATGTCATGTTTTTCCTGTGTAGGCAATTTTTGGGTATATTATAACGCTTTTCCTTCATTGGGCTACAAGCTCAGGGACGAGTGTGCCAAAATAAGGTAGGGAGGACGTTAACATTTTGTTTGCTTGTGTACTCTCTCAAAAACCTGCATACAAACTTTTGTAACAATTTCAGTTTTGAAGAACTGTTTGACACGTTCGCTGTTTAGTTTATTTTGTGTTTTGATCCAGTTGTTTCTTTCTTTCATGTTTCCATACCAAAATTCATAATTTCTTCGGGCGAATAGACTATATTAAATTCATTATATTATCACATTGACTATAATTAAGGCCTTATCCAGGAAATAATATTTGTGAAAATTCTTAAGTTGAATCTGAATAGAATTCAAAGTTGTAGTATTCTGAACACAATCTCTTTTTAAGAACAATATGCATTTTTTTAATTGGTGCGCTACCTTGACTTCAATTGTTGCTGTATTTTTTTTTTTTTTAAATCCTTGCAATAAATGTTCATTTGGGAACACTGTAATTTAGTGGTTAGAGCATTGGATTCATGTCCGCGTGGTCCCGGGTTCGATTCCCGGCTGATGCTTCCCGATTTTCGGCGTCCACCCCGCGTCGTGAGCAAACTGGGGAGTCGTGTAACAGGACATGCCGGTCACTAGGTCTAGAAAGCTCCTGATTCGGCTGTTAGGGCCAACCACGTGCTCGCCGCTAAGCTGGACGTACTTCAGCAGGTCGCTAGCAGATGGCGCTGGAGCAGGCTTAGGCCCACAAAATGCAGTTATGCCACGTGGTTTGGTTTTATAGATATTCATTTATATACAAATTAACTATATTTGGTGCTTTGTTCTAATATATTACATGTGGTGTAACGTGTTGTTGGGGTCTATCTGTAATGCACTAACTAACACATGATGTTCGGAATCAGCAACAAACAACTTGGGGAAATGAATCTTTACACAAAAACATCAGAAAAACTATAGACGAACGTGGGTGCACAAATGTATCGTTTCGTAGCTATATACCGCCGAAAATTGGTCGAAACGATAGAATGGAGAATCGTGACTTGAAAACGAAATTTCGGATCAAAGTCGTATAAAAGAACATAATAGTTATTGTAATCCGATATTCCATGTATGAATGATGTGGAACAGGGGCGGTAAGAAGGGTAGACCTGACGCATAGAAGGAAATTTATGTGGTCGTTTGCAAGCGAGTAATAATAAATCAGAAACTGAAATTAGCGCACTTTCATATATGGTGATACATTAATGGAATGTAGGTACAAAATTATCGATATGTTCTTTTATCCATTTTTTTTTCTTTCTTTCTTCAAGATCTTGTTCTAGAGTTTTGGTTCTTTTAAATGTTGCTCCGACCAATTTTTAGCCGATTATGCATTTACTTACTTTTTTTGTCTCCTGTGAAGATTTATTTCTCAGAGTTGTTTGGTATTATTTCCAAACACCCTGTACACAGCAGACCGTTTTGTTAATAGAATCAGCATAGAATTTCGAGTTGAAAACAAACTAGCGTAACAGCTGATCTTCATTTTTCTGAAAATATTATTTAATACATATGAAGTTCAGTATGAGGAAGAATGAATGCGTTTTGCAGATAAAGAATAATAATTTAGATACTCTTCCATTAAAAACCGAGTCGATCCAATATTTTATCATACTATTGAATATGTTTTTTCCAATATATTATTATACGGCTTCACGGAAATTAAAAACGTCCGGAACCTGAGAACGTTTATTTTGCGTACTGTTAGTATTGAATAAATTTGCAAAAATTTATGCAAAAACATATAAGGTGAAATGTTTCTCGTCGTATAGGCTAAGCTATATGATCATATATTACTAATGCTGATCTACTTGAACGGAATGAATGTATGCTATTCGTTATTGCCCTTATTGAGGCAAAATATTAAAAGTTTTTGAAACTCAGGTCATCCACTCTTTAATGTATGAAATGTGAGTTGGGTAGAATCACTGTGCCGTATAGCGTGGTAACGTGCACTTTTGTGATACAATCTGCAATATTCTAATTGTGAATGTTCACCTACATGCGGCGTTCTCGTTGCAAAATGTTAAGTTTATTAGTAGTACAGTCACGTTAATAAGTCATTTTCCCTAGTGATAATTAATTATTATTATTTTAATATTAACTTCTAATTGAGTGGGCCAATATAAATATATATATATATATATATATTAAAAGAGAACATTTTAAAAGTGGGATTCTCGTGAGAATATCAGGTTTCCAAGTTGAAAATACGGTGGATTTTGCAAGTGATAGCTCAAGCCACTCCAACAATGCATTATCGACTCTTCTATTTCTTTTTAGAGTAGTATAGAATAAACTGTAAATGAGGATGTTAACTTTTGCTGGAATTTACCTGCATTTAGTTGATTTGCTTTTATTTTTTTCAAAAACTAGTTAAAATCAGAAGATATGACAGTGACAATTTGAAATACACATTGAGTCTTTTATCTCAAATTAGTCAATTCATTCAGCAACAGGATGTCTATCGGTCACGAAATCAAAAAACGGTCATGAATCAAGAAAAAGTCACGAAATTTAGCTTCCAAATATAAGTAGAGACTGGAAAAATTTTGTCCTATAAAACGTAAAAATTCACCGCCAAAAATGTTTGGGCGGCTTAAGACGCTACAAAATCACAATCAAAGCATGCTTCTATCGCATGCATGAATATTCGGCGTAATTCGCCCAAATTCACTCTTGAGATTGTCCTTCAGCTGGCAACATTGAGCAGTAGCGATACAAATCGCATCGTATCGCCGAAACCACCTACGCATCTAACCAGTTTATTCAACTGTGAGAAAACACCTAATTTTTTTTATCGCTCCAGGGAACAGCCTTTGAAAGTAAAGATAAGTGCTAAAGAATATAGGTAATGTTATTAGTTTTCGAAATATTACGGTTTGGTAAAGAAAAGGTCACGAAATTTGATTTTGAAATTTTAGTAGATACTCTGAGCAATGCATGATAGTAAAGATTTCTTTCGTCTACGTAAATATAGAAAGTAAAGTAACTAAAGAATTTTCGGCTGGTATATGATGTCACTCATTAAATGAATTATAGTCTCTTTATATAATGAAACTCTCCACATACAAGCAGTGTCAAGAACGAGTTTGTTCATGCTCCTTTCTTTTCAACTGTAAATACATTTGGTACATCAATGTATGATGAATAATCATTGTGAGTCTGTCACAAAAGTAGTATTTTAAGCTGTTGTTGTATTGACTTTCGTTTGTTGAGAGAAGCCTTGTCATTATTATTATATTATTATTATAATTATTATCATGGAAGTCAGGCAGCAGAAAAAAAAAAAGTACGAAGATTATTATAGTCAGAGAAGATAGTCAGTCATTGATAATTTTGAAATATGTGATAACTGATTTTGTAATCTGATATGAATGAAAGAGTTTTAGTGTGTGTTGTTATATATATATAAATATATTTGTTTATCCACTGAAGAGAGAAAAGAAAAAAATATAAGTAACGTGTAAATTATATAAATATATCTCGTCCAATAGCCTGTGCCATCTGTATCACTCTATTCTGTAATATCCCTTGTAGTTGACCTCCTGTAACTTATTGTGTAAAACACTATGATTATATATATTATAAATATAATGTATATAATATAGATTATATGTAATATATCAAGATGTAAATATATTATATATAATATATATTATATATTTTTATATACTATCTTGCTGCAGCGGAGCGTGTTCTTGGCCTAAGGGTGTGTGGTCCGTGTAACAATTTCAGTATTCTTAGTAATAGTTATGTGGAATAGTTAAATAATTGCGTAATATCGATCGTGGGGCTCAAGCAGATCGCCATCCATGTCTTCATGTTCTGTAAAACAATCACAATAAAAGAAAAAAAAAACTATAATACACTTAGGCTGAGAACCTATCTGCAAACATTTGGAAATGATATATATACATATGCTTCAGCTGTGAGTGAAAACATACTTATGGTAATGTTTTAAATAAAAGAGGAAGTTGTATTTATGTACAGTTGAGAAAATTAAAAAATGAAAACAGAATGTGGTTTCATTATATGTAAGGTAAAGCCTCCTCACCCCCTTTCCCATCAGGTATAGGTCATAAGAAGCCCAATTATTGTGTACAGATAAGTTTCCGCACTTACTACCCTTAGACACATGCAGATGATGTCAGCATAACAGGTTTTCCTAGGTATACAGAATCTGGGTGAACTTCAGTGGAACGAGAAAAAAGCCTCCTGCCTCCACGGAGGATGGAACCGTAGCCGTCCATTTGGTAAGTAGGTATCTTACTAACTATGCAACCCAGATCTCCCTGCTAACTATATGGTTACTGTACGCGATCTATGTTCAGTTCCCGGTGAGAGTTCGGATCGAACGTTAAACTCTTGGTCTACTTTTCATATATCCTCGATGCTGAAAGGAACCGAGGACTATGCTATAAACAGAGGGAAAGGAAATTAACGATTTTTGTTTCTTATCTTACATTGTGCTCTCTGGTGAAAGGGGATTGGCCGTAAAAGCCTACGGTAGCCAATCAAGAATCAAAGAATTTTTTCGCTGTTTCTTGTATTAAAATACGAGGGTCACTTCGAAAGTTTTGAGATACGCATTGTTGTGGCACAGTATTTGAATTCCACAATTGCGTTCGGTAGTGGTATCCAGAGCGAAAAAGCGAAGCAAGTTTCAACTCGCCTCGCTTATCGGCTTGGCCGTATCGCCTTCACTTGTTTGTTGATGTGAGCAGTATTCGGCTCTCTAGAATGGAGCTCGAAAGGGAACATTTTCGGGCAATGATCCTTTACGATTTCAAAAGTGGTTTGAACGAGACACAAAGCCTTGACCGTTTGCAGGGAGCATTTGGGGACCTTGCTCCTTCCCGTGCTACAATTTTTCGGTGGTTTGAATTCAGAAGAGGCCGGACATCGCTTAAAGATGAAGAGAGAGCTGGACGTCCGGCAACAGCTGTGTCAGATGAAAACATTGCCGCTGTGGAACAAATGATTCGAGAAAATCCTCGAACAACTTTCAAGAACATTAAATCTACAGTGAACATTGGATCGCCAGCAGTAATAAAAATTCTTCATGATCATCTTCGGCTCAGGAAGGTTTCATCTCGTTGGGTGCCTCACACTTTGACTGAACAGCAGAAGCGCATGCGTGTGGAATGGTGTGAACAAATGCTTGCAAGATTTGATGGAGGCAATTCTCGACGCGTCTCTGACATTGTTACTGATGAGACTTGGATCTATCAATTTGACCCTGAAAATAAACGCCAGTCTACAGTTTGGATCTTTACAGACGAAAATTCACCCACGAAAGTGAAGCGACCGCGAAGTGTGGGGAAGAAGATGGTCGCAACATTCTTCTCCAAATCTGGCCATGTTGCAACTGTTCCACTTGAAGAACAAATGTCTGTTACTGCTCAGTAGTACACCACTGTTTGCCTAACAAAAATGTTCCAGAAGCTTCGGGAACGACGTCCAAGAACTGGATTGCGTGGGATCCTGCTTCATCATGACAAGGCATCCGCACACACGGCCAACATCACAATTCAGTTTTTAGAATCTACGGAGGTCAAACTTATGACTCATCCGCCGTATAGCCCTGGCCTGGCCCCGTGTGATTTTTTTCTGTTCCCCAGGATCAAAGAGATTTTGCAGCCCTGAAGAAGCTTTAGTGGCTTACGAGAAGGAACTTTCAACACTTGAAGAAAAAGACTGGCAACACTGCTTCCAAAAGTGGTTCTCGAGGATACAAAAGTGTGTACAGTGTAATGGTGAATACTTTGAGAAAATGTAAGTGTTAAATTGATTTTAAGTATGTAAGTTACTTCACATCTCAAAACTTTCGTAGTGACCCTCGTATGTCAGTACCTCTGTATTCATAGTGTCTGATTAAGCCAAAGTGGATAGTTGGCACACGTTAATATTTTTTTTACAATCAACGTATTGTTTTGTTCAGCGAGTAGTTCAATTCAGATTTAAGTCTGTTAAAAGCAAAGCTTGTACCCGTGGATAGGATTCTCCCACATCACAATTCTACCAATTCTTCTATTATTCAGTCACACTTATCTTTGATGGGTCCTACGTGGATTGATATATCTCAGAAGACGACACAAGGAAATTACTTTGTTGTCTCGCCAAGAAAAGGATCCACTTCTGAACAGAATGCTGACTTGGTTGGATTCATTTTTTTCTTTTATTTTAATTTATTTATTTTATTTTTAGGTGCAGGGACTGTTATGATACGGAATCAACTATTTAAAACGGGATTCGAATAACTACTCTGGTTTGTATACGAGGCAAGTATCCCAATTGCGTATCGAAAGTGAGACGACGCACATTAGCCACTCCGCCATGAGGCACTCATAGTCTTGTGACAAGTGGCGACATCACTATTAGCTAATACGCCTTCAACTCCTCCTCAGACATTTAATCCAATCATTGCATCAACAAAGAGTTATGAAGACGATCAATGTAACTCTGTACTCGCAATAATGGGAACGTGCGCATAAAAAAATGAAAAACGTGGAATCAGTGCTTGTGAATTGCATAGATGTTATTGTGCTCAAGACAACGCTCAGCCACACATTGCTAATGTCACCTGTGATGATATCAGCCGACTTGGTTGGGAAAAGCTAAAGGCACGTAGCCAGGATTTCGTGAAGAAAGAGAGGGGGGGGGGGTCCGTGACATGAAATACTGTTGTCATCACACCAGGGGCTCGATCATTCTAGACTATTTTACTGGAACATATATTGGTTCGTTTAGCCAGGATTTCTTAACGGGGGAGGGGGCGTCACATGAAATTCTGAAGGCCCAGGAGCTTGATCAATCTAAACTACTTTACTATCAACATATATTGGTTTGTTAGGACAATAAAATTAGGATATCTTGGTAAGTATTTTAATAACAAACTATGAAGAAATCTCGAGTAAAAGAATTAAAAAAAAAAAAAAAAGTATTGAAAAAGATTTTATATTTACGTCCTTCCTCTGTTTATTCAAATATAACAATTTTCGTTTCATTATGACTTCAACTATTATGAAAAGTACATATTCACTATTATAAAAATTACATACTCAATAATGTCTTATGAAATATTTTACAATATCTGCGTTCCTTTTTCTGTTGAATCAAATGCTAATAGAACTCCTTTTCCATATAAATTTCTGTTTTTATTATTCCGTCAACTACTGTCGGTTCCAAATGACAGGTTAAAGGATGAGTAGAAAATTGTTTTTGAAATAACATGTTTGATACTGGAAGGATGCGATGAAGAAAAATTACGTTTAGAAATGTCCACGCTGTTACACAACGGCACTATGCTTTCGGAAGCTTGAAATCTCCCTGACTAGTAGCAGAAATTTTGAAAGTTCCGTAACTTTTCTAGAAATTTCAAATTTCCCGACTCTTCCAGGATATCTCGCTCACCTCGCCACCATGTATTTATTGCATGTACAGTAAGAAGTCGAAAATCCGAGCTAATTAGAATCACAGGTTGTTTGGATTTCCAAATTGTTCGGATTTTTAAAAATAACCAAGACAATGCTATTTAGGCTTTATGCAGTAATTACAATACCGTATGTAAGGGTACTTACTTTTAATGTTTCTGAAGAACCTGCTCGTACACTAAATTACACAGTTCTTGTAACTCACACTTAAAACTTAACCTGTTTAGGCCTAAGGGAAAATAAAAATATGCATGACAAACAATTACATATTAATGAGCTTTTGTAAAAACACTGATTTCACACAATGCCGACGGACAACCCTATTATTTGTTTATCGCTAGCACTAAGACAAAATGTAAAAAGCTTCTAGGGACCACGTTCGGATTATCGACGTCCTACTGTAATACAAATCTCCTCATAAGAAAGAGTAACCAAAAGCTTCCTGTAGTTTTTTTTTTCTTCTTTTTTTTAATTTTTAACGCCAATCCTCCTTTTTCTCATTTCATTTTGTTTCATCCTTCCTTAATTTTTTTCATTCCTGGTCTCGAAGGGAGGTTCCGAACCCTCCCCCCCCCCCTTGGCTACGTGCCTGCTTCCCGTATATTAAATCATCGGATTATCATTCATTTCATTCGTTAGGTAACTAACTGCAAAGATAAGCTTCCGAATCCTTGAAGAAGTAACCTATGCACTGAATGTCGTCTTTAGTTCCTGTTCTGGTGAATTCTACCTCCTAGGGATGCATATACTTCGCCCAAGTGTTTGAGGCAGGTTATTGCTGCTGACGGAAACTATTTCTAATTTCCAGTTTCGTTAAATAATAATATTTCACGAAAATAGAAGTCCAAATAAATATCATTGACCGGAACAAAATGACATGTGTCAGTATGTAGCTCATGCGCGGTTATCGACAAAAAAAAGAGAACTTTTTGTTGATTTTATTTTGAAAATATTTTAGTTTAATGTTCCACGATTATGCCTGTTAGGCTAAAGGGAGACAGATGATTAAGGCAAGTGAATGATGGAAGAATTTGTGGAATGAGAATGTGAAAGGAAACGGGAGTACCGCGAGAAAACCCACGAGCACGATGTTGTCCACCACAAACTTACTTACGCACCAGAAATAAACGCTCAGCCATTGAGCCGTCATACCTCCATGATTTGTGTTTAGTGTCCCTTTCAGCAGCGAGGCTATATGAGACGTGAATCTACAGCTTAACGTGGAATCCGAACCAGATAAGCTCCCGTCGGGAATCGAACCTGGGTATTCCACGCCAAAGGAGAACTTTTTATAAACCTAAAAATTGATGTACAGGAATGACGCTACCTATTAAGGTAAAACTGATACTGAAGTATGTCCTCTTCATTATGACGCTAGCAAGAATACTTTCAAGGGTGGAAACGGCATTTCCTTAGTAATTCAAGAAGAAGAAAAGAATGAAGGAAGTAATTACACTGTGTTACAGTTGTTTTCTTTCCTGGAAGTTATGCAGTAATTGTAGAAGTTTTTCGTGGCCTTATCTCCATTTTCTCGAAGATGGGGAAAAAGAGAATTTTTAATAATAAATTTTCCCTATTCGAGTTGGCAACACTTCCTACCGTGTAATTGCAACATTGTATAGATCAGTGAATTTGTGGTTCATTGTTTGACGGAAATTAGTATAGAAACCAGAAGCAGCAGTCAATTTTAACCACTTCCGGTTTTAGTATTGTTGTAGATTGTCATGGTATGTTCTTTTGACACCCTTAATCGATTGAAAAAAAAGCACTTGTTGATATATATTAATGTATCATTTTTGTTGTAAGATAAAACCAGAAATGGTTTGAATAGAGGGTTAATGGAGAAAGCGGGGAAATCGGTCATTGCTAATTTGAACCACTTCCGGTTTCAATAGAGGGTTAATGAAGAAGGTGGAGCCTCTTTTTGGAGACAATGAATCGATTGCAGAAAAATGCGTCTCGATATATTTTACCATCCTTCGTCTGTGGAAATCAACATTGAAAACGGAATTAAATTTGAACCACTTCCGGTTTTGGTAGTGTTCGGGATAGTCCTGGTGTATTGCCTTGAGACACTGAATCATTTACAATAAATCGCGTCTTGTTATCTTAACCGTTTTCGTTCTATGGCGACAAATGTTGAACCGAAAATGACTAATTTCAACCACTTCTGGTTTTAATAGACTTAACGGAGGAGATGGAAACTAAATGGGATGCTAAATCGACCGAAAGAAACCACATCTAGCTATCATTTACCGATTTTACTCTATGGAAATCAGTATTGAAACAGGAAATGGCTAATTTGAACCACTTCCAGTTTAAATAGAGGGCGAATAAAGAAGAAATCTTTTTCGGGACAGTGAATCGACTGCAGAAAACTAATCTCGATATTTCTTACCGTTCTTCCTCTGTGGAAATCAGTATTGGAACAGAAATTAATATCAAATTTAAATCACTTCCGGTTTCCGTAGAGTGTTGAGGATAGTCATGGGACGTCGTCTTAAGACGCTGAATCGTTTGCAAAAAACAAAAAAGAAAACAGCTTCTCACTATCTGTTAACGTTACCGTTTTTGTTTTATGGCGTGGAACTGATAAATTCGAACCACTTCCGGTTTAAATAGTTATCGGAGGAGAGGAAACCTATTTTTGGGACGCTGAATCGATTACAAAAATGCATCTCGATATCTCTTGCCGTTTTTGTTCTGATATCTGTCGACTAACGGATGGGCGGACAAAGACGTTCGACACTTCAAGACTTCCGACACTTACAAGGGAACATCTTATATTGATAGCAGCACTGCCCAATCGAACAATGCGCAATCGATAGAGGAGTGAAGAAAAGTGAGAAATCCAAAGTTTTACAGGCCGACACCCAGAAACACAAGAGATACAGAGGAAAGAAAGATCTAGAATTATATGAAGATAGCAAAGCAAAAGATACTTCACAGAAAGAACTTCAAAATGATTAAAGTAATCAAAATGACAGTTACACAACAGTATAGTAAGCAAACATCGTACCCACAGACATGCTCAATAACATTTTATGTAATGCAGTGTTGCCAACTGCGCACAAAATGAAGTTTTGTTAAATGGCATGGAACACAAATTATAACATCTAGCAAATCCAATTATCAGTAGAACCCAAACTGTTACAAAATAGAGAATCTGTCTATACAACAAAATCGTGAAGCCATACGTCACAGCTTCGCCACACCTACTCTGCCCACTGTGCGCCACTAAGATCGCAATGTTTCGAGCCATCAATCATGGCGGAAGTGAGAGTAGCCAATCAGACGTGCCGGTTTAGACGATGCTCGGTTGTTTTTTGGCTTCATTGAGTTCATATGATGAAGATACGTATGGGCAGATCCTCTATCTTATAACATCCTTGGTAGAACCATACCTGTGACGTCTTGATGTATAGTATTGCCAACGTTTAAGGCTAGGCCTATATGAATCTTCGATGCAGAAGAGTACATACAGTACACGATTCGAACTAGTTAAAACTTACATATGAGACCACAAACAAAAATATAATCACTGAAGTACAAAGATAACGGACGAAGCACAGTGTCGAAGCAGTTTTGCTCAAGTGGAAAATCAGAATAGTATCAAACACAACACACAAAAATGAAATGATGCTTGCACTTGGATTGACAATTGATTAGCGGGCTCACTTTTCTGATGCACGTAATATTATCACCTCACACATTATTGGTAGTTAGTTTTGCAGTGTTGCTGTTGATAAAGCACTCCGCAGTATGTTGGTCCCTAGAGGAGAGGGTCGCTTGAGAACTTCATTTTGTGCTCAGTTAGCAACACTTCATTACATAAGATGTTCTTGAGCATATCTGTGAGTACAATGTTTGCTTACTATACTGTTGTGTAAATGTCATTTTGATTACTTTAATCATTTTGAAGTTCTTTCTGTGTCAATGTATCTTTTGCATTGCTATCTTTACATGATTCTAGATCCTTCTTTCCTTTGTATCTCCTGTGTTTCTGGGTGTCGGCTCGTAAAACTTTGGATTTCTCACTTTTCTTCACTCCTCTATCGATTGCGCATTGTTTGATTGGTCAATGCTACTATCAATATAAGATGTTCCCTTGTTAGGCATAGCATAATTTGGAAGTCTAAAAAGTTAGAATGCAGTACTAGATTGTAACTAATTAGGTGAATACGGATTTAGATTGTGTAGAATCGCTGGATTACAGGTAATGCGCTGAAATGTACTACGGAAACTTACTGTTTTGTGTGGAGTCCAGGGAGCTGTAAAGATACGTTCTTCCTTCACGCTCATACAGACCAATAGAAACCATACGGGCCGAGTATCGCACGGTAAGATTAAGAGTTAACTGTACTTATCTCATTATTACGTAATAATACTGAGCTTAACCATGCAATTGGTTTGGATTTAAAAAATACACAAAACATGGCACAGCTGACACTTGTATTTAAAGTACAAAATATTCCATTAATTCACTATTCAACATACATAACATAGATATAATACATTATTGTTGTTATTATACTTTAAATAAAAAATTGACAGATATGATTTTTGCTTTCTTGATTCGAATCACTGCACAACTATTGTCCTACATACATTGATAACAAAAGATCTCATACGTCCATTTATTAAATGATATGTTTCTCTATTTATGACGTCACTTCTTACACCTATCTCCCACCGTGTATTTGTCATAGGATTTGGTGGGATCATATGGTTCCCATCGACTGGCAGGGAATATGTGTTTATTTCGTTCGTACCAACTTCTTAAAAGAACTTTGCCAGCGTGAGAATCCTCCTTTTCTATACTGGCATCATTGACCATTCGAACATCGTCATGAACGTCAAATGTAAACAGGGGACCACTTTTACCACGAGCCTGGAAAAGCAATAATGAAAAACAATTAATTAACTATATATCGCTATTATTAATTGAATAATTACACAGACTCTCTCCTCCCCTCAACATACACACTCATACAAACTGTCTAATGGACCCCAAGGTATGAATTCCAGGACACGGTCAATCGTTCCGGGGTTTCGAAATCTGGATTGTCTAACAAAATACACCGTGAGCATAAAGTCCTGCCCTCATTATAAAAATTTATTACGAAATAACCGTTGGACAGAATAACGTAAATTCTGGTCCGTTACACAGGTTAGTATTACAAGTTTTTTTTTTAAAGACCAATAGATGGCACTAGTGATACCCAAGAGTGACGCAGTACGTTACTTGGCGCGCGCGGGTTAGCTGGCGAAATGGCATCGAAGCAGGAGAAAGCGCAATGCTTAAGACATTCTCCGAGTTATTAAGGGGGCACACGTTGAAGTGGTCTAATGTAAGTGGTCTTAAAAAAAAAAAAAAAAAAAAAAAAAAAAAAAAACTCTTGTAATACTAACCTATGTAACTGACCAGTATTTACATTATTATGTCAAACGGTTCTTGTGTAATAATTTTTTGTATTCAGGGCAAGACTTTATGCTCATCCTGTACATCGAATCCATACTCTGCGGTCCGATGCATAGAACTTTTTTGTGTGTGGCTGTGTTACTTTACTTAATTAACTGAAGTTTAACGTAGCTCTCCAATACAGAGGCTACACAAGATAGCATTCCTTGGTTAACCCTTAACATACAATGCGGGGACTTCGGAGAACCCCATAATAAGAGACATCTTTAATGATCTTGTTGTAACAATTATTTTTTAATTATTTTTGTGTGTCCCGCATCAGTTTAACATTAAACAAATAATTAGATCTACAGAAAATATTTTAAAAAATTAAAAAAATATATAACGCGCCTGGAGTCCTAGTAAAACTCTGCTTGGTACATTACGTATATATATATATATATATATTTTTTAAAGAACGGGTTTTGAGTGTTCTAGTGTTGAATAAAATATGCTGAAATATAGTTTCAGAAACCCAAGGAAATGAATTTGTGTGTGATGACAGTGTCCGATACGTAAGGGTCCCAGCATCACTTTATCTTTGCGACTACTACGTGACGATGAGTGCCAATTGCCAAAAATAGATTTCAAAGAAACTTATTTTCATTGAGTTGGTCCAATCCGTTTGACAACGAGAGTACAACAGTTAGACGAAACCGTTATAGAGGTCGGAAAACACAACAGAATGCTCTTATGCAATAACTGCCAACGCGATGTGCTTGGCTGTTGTGTCGGGACACTAATTTCCCCGAATGCCGTAATGTACCAGCACCCAACAAACAACAACACAACCCTATTACTGAAACATTATTATTCATGTAAAAAACGTTGTCACTTTGATAAGAACGATCTTCGAAGAAAGGATCGAAATTAAAATTGCTGTGTAGAGAATTTGTAATATTGTAGTACGACATTACAAACTTACCTTTGTAACGATAAAATCGTAAAATGTATAATGGTGTGGAAGAATCAGATCCTCTTTCACATACATTAGCTGGTCAGCTGTAACCGTCTTCAACTCACTAAACTCCTTCCTCAGTTGTTCCAAGCAACGTTGTAAAAATTGATATATTGAGTTCCCTAAAAAGAAATACATTTTTAAAATATTTTTATAAGTACACTGTTTTCAACTTAAGTTTCACTTTAAAAGAGAAGTGGGCAACGGGATTTCTATTTGAACATGGAGTAAGAGCCATATGTACCCATATCCAAGATAGAGCTCAGAACTCCGCACGCTACTCGCGAGCAAACCTTCAAATTACTATTAACTATGTGAAGTGTTCAAATATAAACAGAAGTTTCTGTGGTACACAATCTTTATTGAACACAAAGAAAGTACTTATACTTGTCACATTCTAATGTCCCCAACCGCTTTCTTTGCACTCAAGCAGAAAATTTACACTAACCACATTCATAAATATAACACTCCAAACAAGTCATAAACGGTAGGAGTGTGGTATCGACGGGGCATGTTGTTGCCAACGTTAAAAATTTATATATTTTGCTAATATGTATCAATAATAAAGAGTATAACTAACATTAAAAACACTAAAATTGTGATTTTAAAGTAATCCAAAACATTAGATATGGAGCTATACAGATTAAACAACGTATTGATTTCGTCTTTGCAACGATTTCTGTACAAGACGGTATAAAAAAAAAAAAAAAAAAAAAAAAAAAAAAAAAAAAAAAAAAAATCACATCGCTTTCTCTTCCAGCAGGCGAATCGGAAGACTACCCTCAACTAGGACTCGTTGAAATATTCCTCTCTTGTAAAAAAACAAACAAACAAGCAAGCAAAAAAAAAGAAAAAAAAAGTGGATTACTTCAATAGTGTTCCGTTTCTTTGAAGTCGCTCGAGGATGATTTGGCCGCGCCGACTTTACATAAAATTCTTTTCTTAAAGGGTGTTCTATAATAATAACAAAAGCTTTGGGATATGAATCCTCACATGAAAACATGGAACGAAAACTCGCGCACAACAGGGGGTGATGATAAAGGTACAGAGAAGATGATAACACACTAGAGAGGTTGTTCAGCCTACGTTTGGCCGATTTCGATCCTTCTCCCTCCCGGGACGAATGGACTCACCCGACCTGGCTCATAGCGTCCTGCAGTGTTGTGCAGTGGCTTCCTGGAAACGGAGTTGTTTTCCCGCGCGGACGATAATAACGCACAAAACAGGACCATTGTTGTGAGTGTTGTGTTAAATTTGTTTCCAAGTGTGTGGGTTTCCGCTCTGTGACCAAAATGCCGCTCAAACTAAATTGGGTTTGGGAAGGCTATGTTGCGGCTCTTTAGTGTTTCTGTCGTTAGAAAACAGTGCAAGAAGAATGGTTGCAACATCAGTTTAAGTGGAATAAAAAATGTTATTAAAATGTATAAGGGCAACGAAGCTCCATCATTTGGGTCACCAACGAAGTTGCCTAGGAAGCGGGCATTCACATGGACAAGGTCTCATCATATACCTCACGATCGTCCCTCGCATTCTACAGGGAGATGGAGGAGGCACGTGGTATACAGATGGTACCTTTCAATGAGGTACCTGTTAAATCTCCAGATGCAAATCCTATGAACTATTATCTCGATCCTAGATTCCATTAATATACCAGTGGATGTGGAATAAGGGTGGTGACAGGGGTAACCACGAACCATAAAAACCATATGTCTTCTATAAACGAAAAATGATAGCTCAGGAACAGAAAATGAGTATACATTCCTTGTCCATTGGTACAGCGGGGGACACTTCTAAATGGTACACCTTAGCCGTAAATCTCCATATGGCTGTACCATTTAGAAGTGTCCCCCGCTGTACATTAATGGAATCTACGCACAAAATAACCATTAAACTCTTTTAGTCTATATTCATGCAAGGTTTCATTCTCAAGTTATAAGAACAGGATAAAAAATATTGTTCAAAATATTTGAACGCTGTACGTAACTTAACTGACTCCTTTGCAAACAAATAAAACAAAAAACATGACTTGTCTAAGACAGCAGACTACCTTTTCACATTTATGAGAAAAAGGGGAGAAAAAAAATAAAATAAATGAATAAATAAATAAAACCTTTTGTGTTCTACTATACCGCCAATTCTTTAAGCGTTATTTAAGTTGTTTTTGGCATCACTATTCCAAAGAGCATTCAGGATAAAGATGAGAAACACAACTGTAATAATGCAAAAAGAATTGGTGGAATGCAAATGAGAAAATTCCAAGAATCCCATGAACATGATGCTGTACATGTCAATATCGTAGTGTGCGACTTAACCTAGTAAAAAGGACCACAGAAAATGAAATGAAATCTTTGAGTTTTACGTCCCATGGTTATGCCGGCTAGGCTAAAGGAGACGGTGATTATGAGAAATGAATGAAATGGTGGAATGAAAAAAGTGGGAGGAAACGGGAGAACCCTGAGAAAACCCACGCACACGGTGTTTGTCCACCACAAAGTTCACTTGGCGGGGGCCGGGATCGAACCCGGGACCCCAAGCACCAGAGATGAATGCTCTACCACTGAGCCACCGCGGCCCCAGAAAGGATCACAGGATAAGGGGATGAAACTACTCACGAAAACTCCGTAACCATAGATTCAATTCAAATTTAAGTTACACCTCTATGAATTATTGTTAGCTAAATAATTTTATTGCACTCTAAAAAGGGACGATTTTCCCAATTTTACAGAAACTGCAAAGAAAATTGTTATCTTTCAGCAAATGATTTCCTCATATTTTTTCATTGAATGACTTTTTCCGAAGTTGAGACTTAGCAAATTCGCACTCTCACACTTGGAAACAATAGATTCACAAGCACACACGTAAATAAATAAATAAGGGTTGTTTATTTAATTCTCACATTTTTTCCGTTAAAAAAAAATATTAATTGTAGGTCAGAGTCCTCACCGTACTTACATGTGGTAATATCTCATGATGACGTCACAGTGTCATCATCACTCACCTGAATCCAGGCAGTGTATAATGAGTCTGAGTGCGTGCGTTGTGTTGTTTAGTTCATATTCTTTTAATTGTATATCGGGCCCACGGACCACACAATACTATTCTACAGATCAAAATAAAGCAAAAAATATATAATCGTATATCCTTCGGAACCTCGTATAAAGATGCGATTTCCACTATGTGGCTACATTGCAGCGTCAAGAAACATATAGAAGCATCACGTAGTTCCCTCGATTCTTTCCAGATGGCAGTTAAAGTCGATAGTCGTTGATACTAGCACCATCTATTAGCGTTGGTATACAGAATAAGCACAATACACTTGCTAAAAGAGGAGCAAATACTTACCAGGTTAAGCCAAATACAGGGTGTCCAATATACAATGCAACCCGGAGTTTGGATAGAACTTTTTGAACCGGAAGCTGTACACAAATAATGGTTATAGCCAAATAAAGCCTTGTTCATGCATATATATTTTTAAACTAGGAAGCAACGATTGAAGTACACTAGGAACCACACAGTGTTGCCAGATGTAACCGAAGGTGTAAATCAATTTTTTTACAGGTCACGTAAATTGACTCGTAACTCATACGTACTTACAAGTAAAAGTTTTATTATGATAATTTCAAAGTTTGTTTTTCATTGTTTTCAGGAATTGCATATGTAGACAGATCCTTAACACACCTTTTAATGCACTGAAACATCAGCACTGTTGCCAATTCAGAATGTTAATTTATGAAAACCACGTTTTTCCTAGTAACCCCTTACAGAGATCTCATCCGATTAGTTATCGGTGGAAATGAAAAATTATTTTTTCCATTCCATAGTTTCCAAGCTACTTTAACTATACAAACTAAAAATTAACGACAGAATATCTATACGTATGAGTTATGAGTCAATTTACGTGACCTGTAAAAAAAATTACACCTTCGGTTACATCTGGCAACACTGTGTGGTTCCTAGTGTACTTCAATCGTTGCTTCCTAGTTTAAAAATATATGCATGAACAAGGCTTTATTTGGCTATAACCATTATTTGTGTACCGCTTCCGGTTCAAAAGTTCTACCATCCCAAACTCCGGGTTGCATTGTATATTGGACACCCTGTAGTTCCTTCAAAAACACTTTATGTTCTAGCTAAATCCGTGTAATTTTATTGTTTTGTAATGAATTGCAAATAAAGAATTATTTGAAAAAGGGAATGACTCAGACCAAATAACTTATCACATTCAAATAATAAATAATTTTCGTTTCGTTGCTCAGATTGCCTCACCGCAATCCAATATCTCAGGAGATCTCAATATATACACACACATTTTTAATATTCTTTTAAAAAAAATGCAAAGTTAAATGAAACTGATATCTGAAATGAATACATTAATTACACAAGTAGATCATAGGAGAAAAAAATATAAAGTAGAACATAGTGGGATTTGAACCAGGTAAAAGCGAACTTTTGAATTTGAATTTATAAGCACCGAAGAAATATGGTTTAGCACGCTCAGCTATTAAACCAAGGACAGAACTTGATGCTGTTAGAATATATTCCATAATCCGTCTTCAGCTTTTTTTATTCATTACTGTCTTTGATAAATAAAGTATTATTTTTTCTCAGTCAGCGAAGATTAAGTAATGCTATCAAAAGCATATTTAACAGAATATTTGACATTTCAAATTTTAAAGTAATAAACGGTTTATAGGTGCAGTTGAATCTGTGTTTAAAATTTAGACAAGTAAATAAATATAATGTTGTTACTTAGATAACTTTACGTTAACTTGTGTGTCAAATGTAATTTGCATACACTATGAACTCGTGGATTAAGAGACCAGGTGGCATCTATTGTGGCGTACTTTTTGTGGAAGAAAAACGTGTAATTTTTATTTTTAAGTGTGGTAAACTGATACCAATTTTTCAACTTTTATTTATTTATTTACAGTTTTAAGAATAACAGGAGAATATCGTTCTTGTTCAACCACCACTTTCTTCAGATTTATGAGTTATCCGTCTACTTTACAAAATTATTTTATTTCATTTTCCTTGCTTAAAATAATACCCTAATATACTCTAGAATGTTATTATTTTGACACATGTCCATATAATTGCGCACAATTGCAGGCAGATTACTAATATGCCTGTGAACAAATATGCCTTGAAAACATATTATTGATGCGACAAGCAGGCTCCAATCTGTACTAGATTGTCACTAAAAACAATAATTCTATGTATCCCTGTTTAGGGCAAGGTGAAACTTACGGGCTGAAACTAACGAAAAAAATAGAAATATGGCAATAGGGTAAGCCTTTTTGTTTTTCGTTCCGTTGTTTGCTGGTCAACAGACATTAGCAGCTCTTTTCAAATGCACAACGAGGTATTTTATTTATTTTATTATTATTATTTAGTTTAACGTCCGACGATTATGCACCAAAGCTAAAAGAGACGGTGGTGATAAGATGGATGAGAATGATGGAATGAAGAAAGTGGGGGAAACGAGAAAAAAAACGAAAAAACTCACGCACATAGTATTTGTCCACCACAAAGTTCACTTGGCATGGGCTGTGATCGAGCAAGGAAGTCCATGCATTAGAGGTGATTGCTTTACCACTGAGCCTCAGCGGTCTAGGGTCATATCTGGTGTTTCGCTTTTATGGGGGCTAAGACACGAGATGAATATTTTTGAGTATTTCCTGGAATTGACAATCTTATCTGGATATATACCGTCATGAAGAATGTGCCGTAGAGTTTTGCAGCTAGTGTAAATATCAAACTAATGTTAACATTTTTTACATACAGTGTTTTTATATCATATAAATAATTTTACTATATATTGTTTATAAAATACGAAGTAATACGTAGTTGATAATTACTTACTGCACTTACATTACAGTCTACTGCTTTAAAATATATTTTATTTTCTGTAAGTGACCATTCTATATATAAAATCAACAAGAAAATACCTGTTTACCTTTCTTCATCTTGACAGTTCGTCTGTGCCCTGAGCCATCCCAGTAACTGAACGTGATTTCAATCTCTTCACTCTTCAATGCTGCCTGTTTAGCCGCCCATTCCTAACAAAGGAGAAAACTAACACATACATTAATAGTACTGTACAACAAAAGAATTTCACAAGAAAAAATATTTAGCCTCCTGCGTTCCAGTGATATCCATGTGGATGTCATGAAAATGTATCCTTTATTAAGGATCGTATTAATCCTGGAGATGTTGAAATTTGTTAGTGGATGCAAGGCAAGACTTAGTTCTACTATTTCTCCTTAGATGACTAGCGTACCAGCGACATCCATGTGGATGTCATGAAAATGTATCCCTTATTAAGCGTCGTATTAATCCTGGAGATGATGAAATTTGTTAGTGGATGCAAAGCAAGACTTAGTTCTACTATTTCTCCTTAGATGACTAGCGTACCAGCGACATCCATGTGGATGTCATGAAAATGTATCCCTTATTAAGCGTCGTATTAATCCTGGAGATGTTGAAATTTGTTAGTGGATGCAAAGCAAGACTTAGTTCTACTATTTCTCCTTAGATGACTAGCGTACCAGCGACATCCATGTGGATGTCATGAAAATGTATCCCTTATTAAGCGTCGTATTAATCCTGGAGATGATGAAATTTGTTAGTGGATGCAAGGCAAGACTTAGTTCTACTATTTCTCCTTAGATGACTAGCGTACCAGCGACATCCATGTGGATGTCATGAAAATGTATCCCTTATTAAGCGTCGTATTAATCCTGGAGATGATGAAATTTGTTAGTGGATGCAAAGCAAGACTTAGTTCTACTATTTCTCCTTAGATGACTAGCGTACCAGCGACATCCATGTGGATGTCATGAAAATGTATCCTTTATTAAGGATCATATTAATCCTGGAGATGATGAAATTTGTTAGTGGGTGAAGCAAGACTTAGTTCTATTATTTTTCTTTAGGTGACAGCGCTTTACAGAAAAAATGTTTTGTCTCACTAAACAGCAGGGCTAAGGGAGCATTCAATTACGACACGCATGGGTTTGTTTTGACGATAAAACATTGGCAACTCCAAGATCGGAAACAAGAAAACACTTTTCTTTGACCTCCGGTCAGTGTTGCCAACCTGAAGCAGCGTAAAATCTCTTCAGGACATCAAGATTTTCCTTTTTCAGTTTAAAGGTTTCACAATGCATATATACATATATATATACAGTATATCAGTAATATGAATGTTCTTGCGCGTGCACAATAACTATGCTCTATATAACGGTATAGACGGTCTTTTAACAGTAAATGAAAACCTGGTATTACAGTATGCACATAGGAAAATGACACTGGAACGCACGGGGTTAAGTACTTTACAAAATTTCAAAAAGAAATAATATAGCTAGCCTCTTCTCGTAGTTATACCTTTAGATTAAGTAAACAATTAAAACATACAAAAGGTGATTCTTCACGCTGAAGATAAGCAAAACATCCAACCAACCAGACATGAAAACTATTTGTGGAGGAGTTACAGGCTTTGGAAAATGCTATCGACAAGGATTTCAAAAATTTAGAATACGAAGTGAAAATTGATTAGCTACGGGGGTCCAGTTGTCTTTTGTCCAGATTGAAATATGGACTCGTAGATTTTTTTTAAATATACATACAACACATTTTCTTTCAATGCTACTATTGGGTTTACCAAGTTTCTTTAATATTATGGAATCTACTATGTTTTAAATGCTGTGAAAATGAATGGTTGATTGGTCATTTTCTTTTACGTCCTTCAATTGTTCAAATCTTACAGAAATAGTTGTTCTGGAGCTACCCGTATATAGGTATATATCCTCCAAAGAACACACAATAAAAAAATAACGTAGTGTAGCGCATTTCTTTGTAAATTGTTCGTAACGAAATTTTATGGACTACGCGTATAATATGTTCCTCAAGATTCTTTAGTTGCACTTAAACCATAAACAAAATAAGTTATTATGAACTGGTTTGGTTTAAATGCAGACAACCAAAGCCATTCTGGATACGAGGTTGAACATGATTTGCAACACTGCTACATCATTTTATTTCTATCCCATAACATTCTTTATCTGGATAGTACCGTACAGGTAATTTCGCTCAGTTTGAATTTACCTGCATAAATACACTCGTTCTACTCAAACAAAACACCACTACAACAAAAGAAATAAGGTTTGCACTGTCATTCACGCACTACTTCATTTCATGAATGGTGTCGTGTCTGTTATCAGCCTTTTAATCTCAAACTTAATATCTATTATTACCTTCTAATTTCTAAAGTTAATAGCTTGTATCAGCCTCAGGCTTCTAACTTCTAAAGTTAATATGTGTTATCAGCGTTCTAACTCCCAAACTTAATTTCCTCGTCTAGTTAAACATTAAAATAACAGCAATATTGCATTTATAAAGTTGACTGCAATGATAGTGAAAGTTAACAGTAGCTTTAGTCTTACTCTGAACGGCATGTCTTTGAAGAATGATCTTATGAGCTTTGTGGAGACTGATGTGGCACTACGCATTGTCGTTTCTCCCATCAAGTAATGTAATGAAAATAACAGCATTAAAATTAATAATCTGTTGAAAAATATGAGTAATGTCTCAAAACGAGTTGACAACGGTACTGATGCCATGGTTTCCAAGACAGTGTTGCTAGGGGCAGAGTTCTAGAAAACCCAGCTTTATTTCATTTTATTTTTTCTTTCTTATTTTCTTGTACTTATGATATGATACGTATATGTAATTCACAACATCAATCTATGGATCTATAACTTATCAATTGAGGTATACCTCACTGCATCACTATAATTGAGGTACACAAGAGGTACTAATCCATGTTGTGGAAAGAATATGAGGTGCAATACCTGTCTTAACTCTTCCCGCAGCCTATTCTCTTCTTCTTCCCTTTCTCGGTCAGGAAGAAAACTTGTGTCCACATCAGGATTTTTTCGGATTTTTTTCTTCACTGTTGTCTCTTCATCTTCACTATCCGCTCTCCTCTTCTCCCCTTCATCTGTGTCTTCATCACCTTCTTCTTCTTCCTCTTCATCTTCTTCCAAACTGAAGGACAACGCCTGAATCTTCATGTCGAATGAAAAAATAAAATACAAATATTGTAATGCTCATAAAGCCGAATTTCAGCAGTTAAAAAAATCTACATGGTCAACGTTTCGCAGCAATAATTAAATAAGCTTTTTATCGTACACAATGTATTACCTACGTATTTGCATAGTAAGCTTGCATATTCAAAAAGTATTCACTAGTTACCCCACATATTTGAACGCATTTCAAAGGAATATTGGAAAATCAAGCGGAATTTGGTATTATTGATACACATTATGAGACAAAAAGAAGTCATGCTATTAGTTTTGGAGGGAACGACAACAGCAAATACATGGAGAGGAAGACCACAATTGAAAAATACCGAACAAATAATAACAAGACGTAGGAAGAAAAAGTATACGTAAATGAAAAGTTTAGCTCAGAATAGAGCAGAGTGCAAAGCTGTGTCAAATAATAATACAAGATGTATGGAAGAAAAAGTACATGGAAATAAGAAGTCTAGCTCAGAATAGAAGAGTGGAAGAATACATCAAACTAGTCGAAAAATACAAACCGAGAAGAAGCAATCTGGATTTTACCTACAATAATTTTTGGATTCTACTTATAATTATTTTTTATTTTGAATAAAATTATATAGCGCTTGTTTCTGTTACAAGAATATTCTTTAGAACTATACTTTAGGGGATATTTGTAAAGATAAACTGTTCTTTTAAAAGATAATACTATTGCCCATTCTTTAATAAGAGTCACTAACACTTTATCATTCCTCTGCGTCTTTTATCCTCTCATACATGGAAACTCCGATGTCGGGCCACAGTCGGTAGAGGTGGTCTGCAGAACGAAGAGAACCGATAGTGGAAACAGTGCATTTCCTAAGTAAGTGACATATTCAAATTCGGCTCAATATAAATGAATCAATCTCTGTTTATCACTGAATGTTCACCTATAGAGGAATTGGTGTGTTAATAATCGGTTGCTTCCTCTGTTTGTCATAACATATAATATAACCATTAATGATATTCTGAATGAAGACACTGAATTGTCCAAACACAACAGAGTTGTGACACAAACCATGTGGTATGAGCGAATGAGCACAGGCTTCAAGAGTGAGGTAATGTATCCCTGTTCAGCGAACAGACTGAGTAACGTAGTGGTTAATGGGTAAGCATGGAACGTCGAAGAGCCCGGGTTTGTGTCCCGGTTCAGTCGTATGTCTTTTAACTCTTTGTATATCATTATGAAAATGGCCTCAAATATTCAGCTTCCATTTGAATAAGTGTATACAATTAAATTAAAACTGTATATAAAATACATAATGAACATTAAACGAAATACATAATGAACGTTTTGATAAAATCCAAAAATTACAACATAATTCTAAAAATTCTGGAAACATCCGACATGTAAGTTTCTTTTCATGGTCTACAAATAAAAATTGAAACAACTGTACCACTTACAAACCAAACAACAAATGTATCATTTTTTCTTATTACCAAATAAGAAAAATTCCAATTACGAATTGGCAACTATAATAAGTAAATGAATAACAACAAAAATAACAATGGTACAATGCAAGTTTCGTGCGTAATTAAGTTCTTCATAATTTTAATTGTGTGTTGGATATACAGTATATGAACGAAACCACGAACTAGTTTAAATAACGAACTTTGCACATAAAAGTCTGTGCTGAGTGCAAAAAATGGTTATTTGTTTAGATACATCTGATTTTTTTAAAAAATTTATTTGAGTTTTAGCGTCCCACGTTTATGTTCCGAAATTGTGGGAGGTGAAGATGATAATGAAGGAAATGGTGGAATGAACAATGTGAGAGGAAACGGGCGAATTTAAAAAAAAAAACACGTGTACGGCGTTTGTCCACCATTAACCCCATTTGACGTGAACTGGGATCGAACCAGAGATCCCATGCACTAAAGGTTAGCACTCTACCGCGGAACGACCGCAGACTCTCTTGGAAGCAGTCGTAAGCAATTTACCTCAATGTACCTAAGTCCTTGGCAACACCCTAATATTCAATACTTTCTATACTCAGTTGTGTTTCAAAACATAACTAGTTTTCTTCTGGGTAGAGAGTAACACAGAAGAACGATAAAACATTTAAAACGTCCTAATTCAACAAGATCATGTACAACAATCAATTATTTAAAAATCAACAACAAAATTATCTGTTTATATATATATATTAGAAATCGCTTTGTTTCAAAAATTGTTATTTTCTGCCCACAACACCCTACACTTACAACTAATAATTTAAGTTTATAAGCTTGATAGATGAGAGCATCGTACCTGTAAATCTCTTCTATAAAGCTCTCTTTACTTTAATTTTCTCTCTAATTATTATAATGATTTTTTGTAAGTTTAATAGAAGATTTCTAAGGATTTTCAACGATTACGTAAGGAAATATAAAAGTATGTAAGGTCACAATCTGTTGCTTCCAGAAGAAAGTCCGATTAGGCTTTGAAATATTGCAAATCCATATTCGTCATATTTGTCTTCAGGGAACATGACAGTGAATGTTATAAATATAAATAAGTAATCCTTACAACTTTAAATGATGATGATAAAGGCACGGGCGTCAATCCCACCGGGGACGTGTCCCCCCTCCCTCAATATTTCACGTAATTTAGGTCACTTATGACCCAAAAGAGGCTCAAGCATGTAGCAGTTTGCTACGTTTACAAAGCGGTGTTAAACAAAGTGGATATAAATGAATGAATGAACTAAACTTTAGTTTAGTTTATCTTAAAAAAAAAAATGAACTAATTTTTTAAACTATACATTGTTGAGCCTCATTTACATTAGTTGTAGGCTTGTATAGGCTTGTAGGCCTAAAACTTGTTTTCAAAACTTATATTGTTTTTCAGTATTCATTGCACATTACTTTTTATCGTTATTTTGTTTTTGACATACATTTGGTATCATTTAAATTTAATTAAAATTGTAAAAGAAAAGGCTGGATTTTACCATTTGAATAAACAAACTGTAAAGTGTGTGTGTGTTTTTTAATACCACATTTTCTACCAAAAAAAAAAAGTCAAACTAAAAAAAAACACAAAAATTTCCAAGTTTCTGTTTGCTTTTTAAGTCAAAAATGCTTTAAAATGCAATGTACGAGGACTATTTTTTTTTTTTTAATTTTCTAGTGGAGGACTCCCAGACTCCCCGCATTTCTGAGGGATATTCCATATACCCCAGTAGTCTGACTTCCCCCAAAGTTTTATATCCTGCTGACGTCAATGAATAAAGGAATTGGTAAGATGAGATAATAGGAGGAAAAGGAAAATCCCAAGAAAAGCACAACCTCACGCGGCCTGTGATGGAACCAGTAGACCTTTGCACCAAAGATAGGCGTATCGCTAAGCAAGCGTATCTCCTACAAGAAAGTAACGTTAAAGAAATCCTAGTAATGGTTTTATAATAAAATTTACACTCAAAATAAACGCATACTTTTGATGGTATATGTACTCGTATGTACCTGTTGCTTTTGTTTCTTCTTTTCAGCCTTCTTCGCTTCTAGTTGTCTTTGCTTTTCCCTTTCTTTCTCCAGCTGCTTTTGAGCTAGCTTTCTCTCTCGTTCTTTCACTATGTCTTCCTGCTTTGCTTTCATTTCATTCAGAGTCACTAAACCAATTGTTGAACTCTGAAATAAATAAAATATACTAAAAATATCTAAGGCTTCAACTATCTGCTAATGAATATAAAATACCTTAATTTAGTGTTGTACAGCTGAAGTTTTATAGTATTTTGTTAGTACTATGTTGATATACAATCTAAAAATAATGATTTAGTTATTTTATACTTTCAAAAACTACCCTCTTGTAACGGTTGTATATGATAGCATACTTACTTTGTAATTAAAACATTCTAAGCAATGTTAAAAGATTCCTATAAAAAAAAGTTCATTATGAAAAAAGCATATTCGGTTTGCCATAAGGACCAGAATAAGTCATGTCATCAGGTAAAAAGGTACGTTGCGTGCAACATCGAGTATGGAGATTCCAGATGTGAGATATTACAAGCACGTAACCTCCGCGTGGGGCATAATTCGCACAAGATGCATATACTTTTAATCATTATTATTGATTTTACTCAAACAACTTGACTTTGGATAATGTTTCATTCATATTTACCTTACGTGTTATACATCACTTTTGAGCTCTTCATTATGCCTTTGAAATAAGCTTTCATTTAGCCATCTCCTTATTCTAGTTTTTGGGTAATATGGACATCATTTTTTTTTTTTTTTTTTTTTTTTTTTTTTTAATTATTGATTTTCCATTGACATTAATGTTAATGTTTCGTGCTTTTTAACTATGTTTCATCCATTTTAGGACAATCTGCGTTTGGAATATGGAATCTACATAGTCTCTTCTACATTTGAGCTGGATTTCAGCCATCTCCCCCAAAGTCTATATATTCACATCACTGCAACCGGGTACGCTCTTACGAATCAATGTATACTTATCCCTAATATAATAATATAACAAGACATTGAAAAAGTCTTGTGCATTCGTGATATGCTTAATGAAATGGTATTAGTCAATCATAAGAATTCCACGATAATACTATGAAAAAATAGTAACAGTTTAAACGAAGTGACATTTGTCACAAGAAAAATAAAAAAAAATAATAAATGTAATGAAATCATTTTTTACGTCCCACGATTATGAAAGCTAGGCTAAAGGAGACGGAGATAATGAGAGATGAATGAAATGGTGGAATGAAGAAAGTGGGAGGAAACGAGAGAACCCCGAGAAAACCCACGCGCACGGTGTTTGTCCACCACAAAGTTCACTTGACGCGAGCTGGGATCGAACCAAGGACCCCATGCACCAGAGGTGAACGCTCTACCATTGAGCCACCGTGGCCCCTGTCACAAATAAAAAACCTAATCCCTAATTTATGTAAATAAATGTGTTTTTCATTTAAACAGAACTTGTTAAACAGATGCATTCTACACAGAGAGAGCGAGGGAGTACAACGATGTGAATACACAGAATCAAGTGTTGTGCACATCTGTTGCTAGAAGGACATAACAAACTTCCCCTTACGCTAAACTAAATATTTTATTCACCTTTGCAAGTAATAATTAAATATTTTTCGAATAAAGATTTTCTATAGCATATCTGCAAGGATATTTATTTTAATTAACTAGTTACTTTACAGAGAGCACTATACTTTAAAGTAACCACATTGTGATGGTCTGATGATAGAATAAATTTTCCCAAAAGTTAAAACTCATATTAAACTCCCTACTCTACAATCCATGAAAATTACAGCCTACTACATGGCACACACTCAACTGGGTGATGAGTGGCCACCATGATTTGGAGCTTTTTTGACCAGAGTTCGTAATTTCTTAATTCAATCAGCTCCATACTTGGTTCAAAATAACGGGTTAATACTGAATCCGATAAAACACATGCCAAAAACACGCCCACTAACCGTTTTAACTACATGGCTACAACAAAAAGCTAAATTTTGCAAAACATTCCCGCCTAATTTTTAGAAACATAATTTCTAGTAATAAATATGCATTAAAGTTACCAAATTTTACGATTTTCCCGTATTTTTCATGTTTTCCTGACACGTTTTATATTATAGACTTCTTCCTAAAACGATTTCTTAAACATAAATTAAAGAAATTATAATACTGGAGGCCTTTAACTTCTTTCCTGAACATGCGAAGTTTTATTAAAATATAATTAAAAGGCAAATATTTCTGTATTTTTTTTTTCTGTTTTACGTGTTGCAATTACTTAAATAAAAATGTCTTAATTTTCAATTAAAATTATTGTATTTTACCTATGTGAAACCATATATGATGGACCCAGGGGAAGAACATTATTTTTAATAAATAAATAAAAAAATGGTTTAGTAGTTGATTACGTTGCTAGAATTAGGACCTTAATGACAATGAAATATTAAAGGAAAACAGTATGATAACTTCGGCGATATTTAAGAAAGAAAAGTATGCCGTCCGGGAAATAACTTGGTGAGCGTTGATTTTGTTTTGGAACTCCTATAAAATTTGTAAAATGGCAATTACCGAGTTCTTTTTCTGAACCCTTCACAATATGTGTTTGTTGAATATACATATCACTAAAATAATCTTATTCTCTGAAAAAACTGGCAACCCTGGTATGCATATGCTTTCCGTAAAGAGAATCTGTAGCATTAAACGAACAGAAACTGCCAAGTCTTAACCTAATCTTAGTTAATATTTTTGCTACGAAGGCTGCTGCAAAAGTTTCTGGAAATTACTATTTACAGTGGTACTAGTGTGGTCTGGTGTTGGAAGAAAATGTAAAAGATAAAATAGGCAGAGAGAGTAAGAAATGAGGATGTTTCGAAACGAATAGGAGAGAAGAGGACGCTTCTAGCCAGCATCCTTTGTAGAAAGGCCAACTGGGGATTGGACACATCATGCAAAGAAATTGTTTTCTTCATACCGCCACAGAAGAAAGATGGAAGGAAAGCGAGGAATAGGAAGGAAAAGAACGCAAGTGATGGATAATTTGAAAAATAGAAGAAAATATTGGGAGTTAAAAGAGGAAGTTGAAAGATCGAGAAACGTAGAAGAAAAAAATGAAATCTTTGAGTTTTACGTCCCACGGTTATGCTGGTTAGGTTAAAGGAAACGGTGATGATGAGTAATGAATGAAATGGTGGAATGAAGAAAGTGGGAGGAAACAAGAGAACACCGAGAAAACCCACGCACACGGTGTTTGTCCACCACAAAGTTCACTTGGCAGGGGCTGGGATCGAACCCGGGACCCCAAGCACCAGAGGTGAACGCTCTACCACTCAGCCACCACAGCCCCAACGTAGAAGAAACTAAAACCTAAAATTAAAAAGGGGGGGGGGGGATCATTAGTCCCAGGGCTTGCCAAAAGGCAGAATACTTAATAAATATAAACTAGTGTACCGATATTATAAAATTCGTAACAATAGACCTTTCTATGTTTAAACTATCTTTGATTGTATCTTTAAGCCTGTATTTTTCAGAGCAATTTGAAGAAGTACCTCAGAAATGCATGTTCGGAATATGTCAATAGCTGGTTCAGGCGACACAAATCGCTCACCATACATCGTATCTTTTGTGTCTGGGAACAAAAATAAGTCATTAGGCACTAAATACGTGAGCACGGGCAATATGTCATTAATTCGACAATTTTACTGTACAACAATCAACAGTTTGGTATGCTGACAGGGAACTAACGTTTAGTGGTGAAGAATGATGCGACGATTTGAGTTTGTTTTACGCAATTTATTGATGACTTTTGGTAAACAAATTATTGTCTATCACTCAGCATTTACAGTCCTTGGATCCTCTAAAGCAATGGTTGCCACATGTCCGGTGTAACCGAAGAAACAATCAATCATTTGCTTGGCAGCACTCTTCGAAAGAACAACTTTTGTTAGTTTCGGCTCACTTTGAAATGCTCAAATAGTGGGTTGCTGTTTAGTTTCGTGTTTGTATGAATAGATCCAAGTTTCGTTCTCTGAAACGATGTAGTACACCAAATTTGAATTACCTCGGTTTAATTTCTTAATCGTTTCTTTACACCAATTGGCACGAGTGTTTTTAAGTTTCGGCCAACATGTTGAAACTTGCTGTATGTTCAGATACCATGCAAAATTGTACGTACTGCTTTTAGATCAATGTGCAAGGATGCATGAAACCCACGGTATGTCGCACGCCGATCTCTTTCAATCTTTCACACATAACATCAACATTACTGGCAACAACAGATATGGAACGACGGGGGCGCGGTAATTTTGGCACCGGAAATTTTGGCACCAGTAGTTTTGACACGGTAATTTTGGCACCGGTAATTTTGGCACCAAGAAACGAAGCAAGCGGAAATTTTGGCACCATTTATAATTGAAGTACAGAAAATGTGAGAAAGTACTCTGAATGTAATAGATATTTAAATTCACATGTTATTAACTAGGACTGTTCCAGCGCGACGAATCAAACCAGTGGCGAACGTACAGTCAGCGACAAAATTTCTTTCTCTTCTGTAAAATTTATTTGCCTATAACTTTGGAATTGATGGACTGATTTGAGAAGTTTTCTGTAATTTATGGAAAACTGTATCTTCTTTGAGTTGCTGAAGACTGCACTATGTTCACTGCACTGGGTTTGTATTTTACTTTCAAGTGCAAACAGTAACAGCTGATTCGAACCATGGAAATTGAAGTACAGAGAAAAAAATAGAAAATACTCTGGATATAATAGATATTTACGTTCACATGTTAATGACTAGAACTGTATCAGCACGAATAATGAAACCAGCGACGAATGCACAAACACCAGTAAATGGTAATATTGGTAGCTTCATTAGGTATTCAAAGCAAGTCAAAATGGAAATTATTGAACTCTTAACTAAGAAAACTTAAATACACACTTACGCAAGAAAAATTAACAAATCAATAAATGAATTTCAATAACACATGATTTGCAATAACATATGGTTCCCAATAATCCCAATTGTAAAACATTGCACCTTTTCTTTACATCTTTAATTGTTGTGCACAACATTAAATGAAACAGCATGCAAAAATTCTTGCATGCTCTTTGTTCCAGCATTGTAGGCCAAGCACAAATTTTGAAGTCTTTTCTGCAAATGCTCATAGATCCGCTTCAATCAGTCTATCAATTCCAAAGTTATAAGCAAAATAAATTTTACAGAAAAGAAAGAAATTTTGTCGCTGACTGCACATTCGTCACTGGTTTGATTCGTCGCGCTGGAGCAGTTCTAGTTAATAACATGTAAATTTAAATATCTATTACATTCAGAGTATTTTCTCACATTTTCTGTACTTCAATTATAAATGGTGCCAAAATTTCCACTTGCTTCGTTTCTTGGTGCCAAAATTACCGGTGCCAAAATTACCGTGTCAAAACTACTGGTGCCAAAATTTCCGGTGCCAAAATTACCGCCTTTCGGAACGACGACCTTAACGATATTCATCACTGAGAAACGTGCAACCACGCTGAAATTCTAAAGACCCATTATACACAGTCCTACTGGATAGTGCTTTATCCTTAAAACCAAATGATAACGCTCAATGCATTATTTCGGTTTTAAACTACATTTGAAATCATAAAGATCATTTAAACATAGAGAGGTGTATTCTTTGAAGTTTTATACTAGCGGAACAGTAGCGTCACTGTAAGTAGTGCTTTGCAGAAACTTTTCCAGCAGCCTTCGGGACAGAACATCATTCTACAAGTCAAAATAACGCAGAAAATAGCAATATATATATATATATTTGTATACCTTTCGCGTCCTCGTCTGGAGACACAAATTGCACTACGTGACAAGGTCGCAAATAGGGAACGATAGATCAGATCTACCAATCTATTAAATAGGTATATCGATTCTTTCCAGATGGCAACTAAAATCGATATTGATCAACACTAGAATCACTTATTAATGCAGCAATCAATGCAACTGCTTATTGTATTCGTACAGTAATGCTAATCGCACCCAATTAATCTGCGGCGTTGCCACATTGTAAAATTTTGATTCGCCATAGCGGCTGAAGGAGGCCCCGAAGAGCATTTCATCATGTAACATTTTCGCTTTATTTTGAGCTGTAGAATAGTGCTCTGTGGTCCGTGGGCGCCATTTTTAGAACACCTGATTATATATATATAATGTGTACTACGCTTAATATTCCAAAATTAAAATAATAATAAACTTTTTTATCACATTACTTTCTAGCATAAGAGACCATTTTACTTGATTACAAACTACATTCGCAGAAATTCTTCCACTTTACCTTTAACTGTTGCTCTACGGCATCATAATGAGCAGCAAATTTGTTCTCAATGTTTGAAATCCGAAGATCTTCTTCAATCTTCTTCTTCCGAAACTCCATCTCCTGTTGCGCTTTCTCTCGTTTCTTCATGAGCTGCATGGCTCGTCCAGCTTCACTTGCGGCTCCCTTATAATGCGCCATCTTTAAATAATTTTAAATATCTTCACACCTGGAACACACCACAAATCATTAATTCATTTAGAGAATTAAAATATAACGATATCAATATTTAACAAAGACTTATTTTTAATACGTTTTGATTCAATACGCCAGTTTCGACACGGCCTCTTTTATCTTCCTCAGCAACTTAGAAATCCCTACTGCAGCTCCCCAGGTAGTTTAGAAAATAAGCTTTCTACATTTTACTTTTTTTTTAAATTTTTAAGCTGAGAATTAAGTATTGTAGTTAAGAGTATGATTATTAGGATAAGGTAGTTTAGAAACTGCTTTTCACTTCATTTAAAGTATGTTAGGTTTATCTGTGGTTGTTTCTCTAATGCACATTTTGCAGAATTTGTGAATTACAATAGTTTAAGAACTGATTTATCTGAACTGGTTTCCAGAGCAGTTTGAGAAACAGTTGCCAAAAATGTTTCCCTACTCTCCGGAGCCATTTGGGAGTTTATCGTAACAGTTTGTCTGTTTCGAGGAACTGATTCCTAGATTGCTCTGATGAATTGAATCGTTCTTGGCAAATGATTTCTAAACTGCTTCGGGAACCGGGTCAGATGAATCAGTTGAATCACTGTCCTAATCAAAGTAACAACTTGCCACGTTAAGTTAGCATGGTTCACAGCCATTAGTATTTGAATCTGTCAACGTTTAAAATAATTGTAAAAACATTACAGTCGAGATAATTTTGGAACTGGAGCGCCAAAAATCAGATTAAAAAAAAAAAAAAACACCACGTTTACAGAAGAAATGAGTTGATGTTACGTAAGGATAATTACTAACATAACCTAACCTAAACCATCAAAACACAGGAAATATACGAATTTTAAGCGAAGAATTCTGGTCCCCTAAATCCAATAATACAAACCCTAACCTAACCATCAAAAAATACTTCAAATATAGCAACAAACCCGAAATTTAAGCAAAATATTCTGGGCCCCCAAATCCAAAATATGCCTTACAGTCTAACCTACCATGTTTCCTATACGATTCAATTCGTGAGAAACTGGTTTCTAATGATATTTACCGAATTGTTCCTAGAAACTAGTTCCTTACCAGTCGATTGATTGAATTATATGACTAAAGTAAAAACCTGGGCAAAAGTGCACTTTGAGCAAAACATTCATATGAACCGATACCTAACCTACCCTAATCTATTACATACAAATAACAGTAATTATATTCTCCAAATGCTCAATGTACACTCTTACCAAAACTTGCCCTTCACTATTCTAGTAATAATTAAGGTTTAAGTGCCGTATCACCGGACCAATTTTAGGAAATTTACAGGGTCGATTGGAGAATTTATCTAAGTTTGTGAGAAAGAATGAGTACAAGGGAGGTAAGGGGAATAGTAAAAGTTAAGAAAGTGGTTGTATTTGTTGATTGTTTTTGATGTTGTTAGCGGCACTGTATGTGGAGGCGGATGGACTATTTCGCGGAGAGGTACACTTGTTTTACTATACGAATCCAGAAATTGCAAAATGTACAGAAAAAAATTGGCAAGTCTTTAATTTGCCCATTTCATGTCGAGAACAGAACTCAACCAACCCCTGCCGGGCTTCTAACTCGTACCTACTACTACTATCACTACCCTTACTCCTGCTTCTTCTACTACTAATACTTATACTATGGATCCGTATTAAAGTAATACTGCACGCCTAATGTAACGTAATCTAGGGCATTTATTCCGAAGTTGGGCGTCCGCTTTCGTCACGTTTTTTCGCTGTTACCTCCTTTCCACACTTTCTGCAATTTGTTATTAGCTTCATTAATCCGTGCTCTTCACAAACTTTTAAAAGATTTTGCTCGTTATCAACCTATTGCTTCACAAATATTAAAACTGTTAGTTCATTGCCCTTGTAAATTCGCCACGTTGATAACATAAATGCTCGTTTCTTTCCTACAATGCAACTGTTCGGTTACCTTGCGCCAAGTAGTTCCCTCCGTTCGCCGTATAGTTCCATGTTTATAACCGCTTATATATAACAAATAAACAGATTTTTCGAGACTCTGATACATTATCAAGCACACAAACGATCAAATTATCCATATCTTTCCTGTAAATTTTCAAAATTTTGCTGGAAACGGACGCCCAACTTTGGAATTTAACCCTTTTTTCAGTTTTCAAAGTGGTCCGGCGATACGGTACAAATGCCATAATTTAATATTTACTTATCATGACTAATCAACACCAATTTACTTTGCTCTTTCCCGTGAAGTATCGCATTTCATCTGTAAAATTTACAAATTTCTGTAACCATTGCGAAAATCTGCACCATATTCGCATTAATGAGAATAAAAAATTAGCAACGTATTTTTGAATTGTGGTCTGGATTCCAGTATAAATTTGCAATCCTGTTATGAATTCTAAACATTGAGACTTTTCTAGAATTAAGATAAGCTTCCTATGGTAACTACCTATTTAGCAATCACTGTTTTGATTATAGAAAGTAAATACTTCTTGCCACTTTCTTCAAATACAAGTTTCTTGTTTCACATTCACTGGTTTTCGAAAAATCAATTATTTTTTCCCCTTGTTTACAAAATTTTCACCACCACAAAATACAGGATTTCCATTAGAATTTCTTCTTCTTCTACTGTACTACATCTTCTTCTTCTTTGGAAATAATGGTATCTGCTACTTTTGCTCCACGAATCCGTTGAGCAGTTTTTAAAAAAATGGTTGTAAAATTATATAATTTAGGTAAACATTAAACAAAACCTTGGCTTCAAACTACATATGAAAACTTGGAAAATAGATAAACATAGCAACTGCATTTGATTTCTCATCAGGTGAAGTACTGTGAGTCACATTTCTTAGGGGATTACGTTGACACAACACAAAATTTGTGTTTTGTGGTGGACAAACACCGTGTGCATGGGTTTCCTCGGAGTTCTCCCGTTTCCTCCCACTTTCTTCATTCCACCATTTCATTCGTCTCTCATAATCACCGTCTCCTTTAGCCTAACCGGCATATCCGTGGGACGTGAAACTCAAAAATTTCATTTTATTCCATTTTCCAAATTTGTGTTTAAGTTTGTGATAATTGACGTAACAGTTACGTTGCAAACACATCGAAATTTCTGCGAAGGCTGGAACGGAAAAAGCTCCCGTTATAAATAGTTTGATCAAAGCAAGGGAGGGGTAGAGGTAGGGAAATAGAGTTAAGCAAATGTTGACAGTGTACTAGTAAGCATGGATTCAAGATAGAGGTCTGCACGGGCCTTAATTTTTAGTCCGGGTCCGGCCCGGCATGTGAATTTATAAGGTGAGATCCCATTCGAGTCCGAAATATGTATTATCATTTAGACCCGAGCCCGGGCCGAGCTCCTGTGATAATCAAATAAGCCCGAATTACAGAAACTTTTTAATATACGCAAAATTGTATTTTTATTTACAACAATTAGAAGTTTAATTTTGCAGTTGAACTTTAAAGTTCTCCAAAAACAACGGTCCAAACATCCAATATATGGTTGTAAAGTACTCTTACAAAGTTAGGCTCGAAAAAGCCCGAGAAATATTGTTGTATATTTAAAAATTTACGGCCCAGGTCAGAAGTGATATATGCTTTGTAGACCAGGGTCCCGGCCGCGAGCTCGGCCCGACCCCATGCAGACCTCTAATTTAAGAGTTGCATGTCCTATAGGCTACACTGTCGATACTCTTGTTTGTTACTTGTTTGCAACGACAAGTTTGAAATTTCTTCCTTTGTTCCTGTGTGCCTACTGAAAATGGGAGCACAAAACTGTGTCGTTCAGGGTCTTCACTACAGCGAAATTAAACTACCGCTAATTTTGGAGTTTTTCTGTGTATATCTCCAAAACAAATAAAAATATTCGAAATGCAGAAACGTAGTGAACTAGACAATACGATTTTACGTGATACCGTTATCACAACTCATCAATCTGCTTTCGATTTATAACTGTAGATAAATTTAGCACTTTTTACTGGTTCTGTAAATAACGGCATACCAAAAGCAGATAGGTGAATTGTGATTCCGGTATCACATGCAAAATCGTATTGTCTAGTTCACTACGTTTCTGCTTTTCGAATATTTTTGTTGGTTTTGAAGATATTTCAGAAAAACTCTAAAATTAGGGGTAATTTAATTTCGCTGTAGTGAAGACCATAAAGAGCATCCAGTTAGAAATACCGAGTTATAAACCGTAATATTGCTACATTATCCCGGACAACTGAATTATCTTGTAATATAATCATGATGTAGGAGACAAAATAGTTAAATTGAAATAGACCTGGAAATAGTTAAAGAAAAATGAAACAAGTGAAAGGAATCGTGGAAAGAGAAATGACAAGGGAAAAGAAGAGCTTATCTTCTATAAACGTAATAGACTCTAGAATTGCATACGATAACCAGGTGCCGAATGTTTCTTCTCCTTCTTCACCGGTATTGAGACTGCAAGTATACTAAGCTAAAGGTCCACGCTTCGTATCCACTCGTTGCTGAAAGTGGACATTAAACTAAACTACAGAAACTCCTTCTTCTTGCTTCACTGCTAGTCACCTCCAGTGCTAAAATTATTTCTATTAATTTAACAATGTACCTTTCGACATGTGCGAACTAGCTATTGACATTGTGGTTAAGCATGTGCGCATAGTAATTAATTCCATTGTAAATAGAGGGCTGTCTTCATTAACATGAACAGCGTTGTATTCGGATGCACATATTTTGATTTGATAGGCACTCGTTTGCATTGTTCTTGTCGTTTCTAAAATATATAATTGAACTTAATACACTTGTAATAATGTCTAACACTACTTCTACTGGCATTTCTTGCACTGAAAATCCCATCGCTTCGACTGCAAATTACGCTCCATTCGCACGAATTCTTACAAACTATCTAAGCAAGTTGGAATCATTTACATTCTCAACTTTCCATCTGTCTTGACAATTCACGATTCGACGCATTCCTATTCATTTTCAAATGTTGGGATTGGAAAATTCGCAAGCACATTCGGTCCTCAATAAGCTCTATCGCCATTATAATCAATTAAATTTGTTAATTATCCTGCAAGAATAAATGGATTCGTTTGCCTCCACTGCCTCGAATCTGTGAACTTAGAGTCCAAATTCATTCTCATTTGGTTCTGATCAAGAAATGTCTAAGGATTATGCCTTCCTTGCAGCATTTCTGTATATGCAATAGATTTATACTTTTATTTTTCTTAATTTTAATAAATAAAACTGACAATGAAGCTCATTCCATAGCAGATTGCTTAAACGCAACGCAAAATTTACATTTTTATTTTGCAACAATCGTCAAATTGTTTGTTGCATAGGGCTGTTGTCTGAGGAAATGTAAGACCTAAAAAGAGCCAAGCTAGAACATGTGCACTGATGCTAACATCAAGCATCGTGATTTACACTACATTTCCAAATCTCTCATCTATATCAATCAGGTTTGGAGCCATCATATTATAATAAATATAAAGTTTTGATCGGCTGATTGTCTATATTTATTTTTTAATTATTTTTTGTATTAATTGGGAAGGCGCGTGTAACTACATTACAGAACCGTTGCTCATATGTATTTGTAATTTCAAGATGAAACTTTCGAAACCGAAGGAAAAAATGTCGTTACAAACAGCAATCATAAAGAATAGCCATTATGAATATAGACAATCTAAAAGACATACACTATATTCCATTGTCATCAACCTTTTGAAATTAGTTTATATATTAAAATAACTATATTATATTGAAATTATTTATAACAGTACTCAATGATACAGATAACTGGGACGTAGGTCTGAATCTGAAAGCATTAAACTTAAAAGATGATAAGAAAGAAGGAAGACAGAATATTTAACCAAATAAACAAGTTACATGATGTTCTATTCCAGTCTTAATATAAAATCAAGAAAATATAAAGTGATTCTGGAGTGAACGATATACACATAGCCAAATAACTTATTCGAGTAAGTTTGAAAATGGAAGATGAAATCCCAGTAGGAGTAAAATTCAAATTGTATCGTAGTGAGAAGTTTGAAGAGTTCATGAAAGCATTAGGAGTTGGTCTTATATCCAGAAAAGTTGGAAATACTGTAAATCCAACTATTGAAGTTGTAAAAGGCACTGGTGGTACTTTTATTATGAGAACAACTTCCCCAATTAAAAATCAGGAAATTACTTTCAAATTAGGAGTAGAATTTGACGAGGAAACTCCAGATGGAAGACATGTTAAATCTGTTATCACTAGAGAGGGAAATAAGCTAATTCATGTGCAACAAGGTGACAAAGTTGCAGTAATCACTAGAGAATTCACCGGAAAGGAACTCAAGACGACAATGAAAGTCGATGATGTTGTGTGCACGAGATACTACAGAGCTGACTAACATGTGCCCGATTTTTAATGTTTCAAAGTATTTAATTGTAACTGCAAGATTGTCAGAATATACAATGTACTACATTAATACCTTAGTTACTATTATTGTTTCACTTGAAAAGTGAATCTGTTGAATTTGTTTTAATAATGCTGTTTAGTTGATTGAAAGAAATAAAAGTTGATCATGAAATTTATAAACATTCTTAATCAGAAATTCTTCACTTTTGCTGAAGCTTCACTTAATGTAGATAAATGAATGCATTGGAAAATTACTGCATAGTACTACTACTACTACTACTACTATTAATAATAATAATAATAATAATAATAATAATAATAATAATAATAATAATAATAATAATAATAATACAGTGAAACCTCTCTAAAGCGGACAGCCGTGGGGAATCAAAAATTGCCGGCTATAGAGAGGTGTCCGTTCTTAGGTTTCGATATTTTCTTACGTAAATTAGTAAATAAGGTGATATGTAATTACAAACTATTGAAGGTAATTTATCAAACTGTGGGCATGTCGACATCTGCGGATTCTCCACAAATCGCTTTGAAAGAAATTTTGTGTCTAATCCGAAACTTCTCTAACCACTCGTTCGAGACCTTAAAATCTGAAACATTCATTTCTGTTGCTACCTCCAAATTCTTAGCTTTTAGCATCGACCCTAACACAGGATTTTTTTCATTCCGCACTCTATAAAAACATTCACTTGCACACCAACTTTGTTCTAAGCAATGTTACACTATTTTTATTGTCATTTTCACACCACAACTTTATTAACTTGTCTTGGTTTTATATTATCTCAAGTGCTTGTCTTTTACCGATACAAACATTTTCAGCTATCCTTCGCACACCTCAGTATTCTTCGAAAATTCAATCAATTCGATTTTAACATTAGCGCCTCTCGTGGCATTTCGAAAGCTCACAACAACTTACACCTTATTGCTTATTCGGTGTAGAATGAATCTTTTTAAAAGAGTTCCGTCCACAAATAGCGGCACTAAGACATTATGCGAACACGCGGACAAAAAATACCAAACATGTCTTCTGCCTGATTCCAGCGGATCAGTAGAATGACGTGTTATCCCAAAGGACAGGCAACTGTCAATCGCTTTTGATTCTAAAACAGGTTGGGTGGGAGTGGAATGCAAGCAAAGTATATGAATGTGTTGTTAAACAAAGACGCTTCATCTGAGTTTCTGAACAGCCAGTTGACGAGGAAAAATGTTATTACAATGCTTCCTTGATGATACATGCATGCATTTCTGAAAATGTATTTTTTCTGTACTTTTCAACTTGTTTCTAGAGAAAGTGTCCGTAATATGGAGGTAAATAATACCTATAAGAGACAGAAAAGACTGTCCGTGTCCGTAATAGAGAGTGTCAGCTTTAGAGAGGTTTGTCAACATGGTTTTTTCCTATTACAGTGTTTGGGGATTGCAAAATATGTCCGTTATGAGAGGTGTCCGCTTTACAGAGGTGTCCGTTAGTAGAGGTTTCACTGTAATAATACTAATACTAATACTACTACTACTACTACTAATAATAATAATAATAATAATAATAATAATAATAATAATAATAATAATAATAATAATAATAAACACCTATGCCACATAAAACAGAGTGTAATTTAAAGTATAATCCGGGCCAGTTCAACCATGGGCCAGATTATTACTTTTCTGAAGAGCCCATGAGCAGATATATATTACGTGTATAGTTTTACTCATAAGGCTCCAGCATACTGGTTGCCCAGGACTCATAATTCTATTAACGTGGGACTGACAAGGAAGCATCTTATACTGATCGTAGTATAGCCCAATCAAACAATGCGCAATCGATAAAGGAGTGAAGGAAAGTGAGAAATACAAAGTTTTACGGGGCGACTCCCAGAAACACAGGAGATACAGAGGAAAGAATTATGTGGGAATACCAATGCAAGAGAAACACTGACACAGAAAGAACTTCAAAATGATTAAAGTAATCAAAATGACATTTATACAACAATATAGTAAGCAAACATTGGACCCACAGACATGCTCTATAATATATGTAATGCAGTGTTACCAACTGAGCACAAAACGAAGTGTTGTTAAATGGCACGGAACACAAATTATAACATATAGAAAATCTAATTGTGAGTAGAATCATGCCTATGAAGTCTTGATGTATAGTGTTTCCAAAGTTTGAGGATAGGCCTATATGAATTTTAGACGTAGAAGAATAATACAGTACACGATTCTAACTAGTTAAAACCGAAATATGAGACCACAAACAAGAATATAATCACTGAAGTACAAAAACAACGGACGAAGCACAGTGTCGAAGCAGTTTTGCCAAAGGTAAATGTCAGAATAGTACCTAAACACAGCACATAAGCTGAAATGATCCATGCCCTAGAATGACCAAACGGTCCGCCGGTGCACATGTTCGATTTCCAATTGGAGCGTTCTGCAACATAGTTGTAGTTGGAACTCTACATTAAGCTAGATGCAGGGTTGGATTAGGGGGTGCCAATTAGGGGCATTTTCCCAGGCGCGCAGCTGGTTGAGAGTATGTTGTACTTATTACATGTTGTAATATTACGTGCATCAGAAAAGTTAGCCTGTTAACCAATTGTCAATCTCACCATATGCATCATTTCAGTTTTGTATGTTGTGTTTGATACTATTCTCATTTTCCACTTGGGCAAAACTGCTTCGACACTGTGCTTCGTCCTTTATTTTTGTACTCCAGTGATATATTCTTGTTTGTGGTCTCATATTTTAGTTTTAAATAGTTATAATCGTGTACTGTATTACTCTTCTACATCCAAAATTCATATAGGAATTTATATAGGGCTATCTTAAAATGCTGGCAACACTGAAATGAAAATGAAATGAAATTTTTGAGTTTTACGTCCCACGGTTAAGCCGGTTAGGCTAAAGGAGACGCTGATTATGAGAAATGAATGAAGTTGTGGAATGAAGAAAGTGGGAGGAAACGGGAGAACCCCGAGGAAACCCACGCACACGGTGTTTGTCCACCACAAAGTTCACTTGGCGGGAGCAGGGTTCGAACCCGGGACTCTATGCACCAGAGGTGAATGCTCTACCACTGAGCCACCGCGGCCCCTGTTGGCAACACTGTATATAAAGACTTTACAGATATTATTCTACTCATAATAGATTTTCTACATGTTATAATTTGTGTTCCGTGCCATTTAACAAAACTTCGTTTTGTGCTCAGTTGGTAACATTGCATTCCATACAGTGGCGTAACTGAGGGACCTGCAGGGCCTGCAGTGTGGGGAGGCCCACTGCGAAGCAAATCCAAAAATTATAGGCTACAAAAAATGAGCTGAATACGGAATATCCTTTCCCTGAACAACATTGTTTACTTTAGAAAAGAAAAATATGCTGTGGGTGAAAATTCATCAATTCAAGCAATCATCTTAGCACTCGAAGGTTAAGGAAAAATATTTTTTGCCTTTTTCGGTAAGTATTAATTTTAATTGTAATTTTATTATATTCCATGGATTTTTTAACCATTTTCTTCTAATATAGTACGAAGAGACATCATATAGTACGAAGTTAGTAGGCATGGGAAGGGGGGCCCAAAAATAATCCTGTGGAGGGGCGACATTCTTGCGTTACGCTACCGATTACATATGATATTAAGGAGCATATCTGTGAGTCCTGCAATACTAAGTTTCACCTGCAATACTCCTTAAAATGTTGCACAGTACCCGGGGGCGTATTATCCTTTATGATGTGAATGAAGGTCGACAGACAATCCTTTGCACTCTTAATGTTTCCTATCTCAATAAAATTTCTCGAAAGCATTGTTGTTCATGTTATTCATTTCTTTCCATGTAGTTATTTACGTACTTTTAGTGGTTCATGTTATTTATTTTCATAGATAACGGGACTTTGTGGCTACCCTGTAGTTATCCGAAACATGATTTTTCAGTTGCCTTAATAGATGTATTATGCTGGAAAATCTACCAGAAGTATAATTTATATGTAGTTTCGATGGTAACTTATTGTCGATATAAATGACCAAGAACATCACAAAAGTTGAGAAATTTTTATCATCACTTCTTTCAAACTAAATCTCTTTCAACACGGGGAAACATAATTGTGCGTATTGGTTAAAATCAATGTAGAAGTGTCAGCTGTTACTTTTGTGCATTGAAACGGCGTGCAGTGATTGTGTAAGTTTCGTTCAACGATTTGGAGTTGTTCTGGTTTGTGATAGGTCATTTTTGGCGCGTACAAGAAGAAGAAAGAAATGTAGTGTTCTAAGCGAAGCCATGACTGTCGCCTTGTTGAAAGGGATATGTTAAGTTTTATTCTCATTAAGTAGAAACACATTAACCTTAAACCAAATTGTAGCTTGAGCCAATCTATTTTCAGTCATAGTTTTAATTGCGCCATTATCAGTACTGGTACTTAAAAAAAACGTATAATCAGCATGCAACTGTGAGTGAACAGGTTAGGGATGCGCTCGAGTCGAGACATGTCTCGAATCTCGACTCGACTCGACTCGAATTCGAGTCGAGACACTCTTTGTAAAATTCGAGACGAGTCGAGACAAACGCATTTCTCGACTCGAATTTTCGAGTCGAGTCGAGACAGCTGGTAAAAATCTCGACTCGACTCGAATGTCTCGAAAATATTTCTATAATTTTTAATATTATTTTGAAGAAAGTGCTCGATCAGAAACACTCGGCACGAGCATTTCGGAAACTGCAGGACTTGTCAGGTGTTCAAGGAGTGCTATGGTGATTGTCTTCAGCAAGTGGCGAAACCAAGGGGAAAAGACGTCCAAATGTCGAGGGGTTGGGTGCCCCCACCTCATTACAGATGTCGAACGTTCTAGTCTGGGCAGATTGGTAAAACAGAACAGGCGGCGAACTGCGTCGGAACTAAGATCAGAGTTTAATGCTGGGCAAAGTACAAGTGTATCTGAACTAGTTTTGTCAAATTTCCGGAAATTTTGAACCTGTTTTTTTTAAAAAAACGTTTTTTTTCGATTTTCTGGAAAAATTGAAAAAAATAAATATGTTTGTATTAGGTTAATTTTACTAGTAATGATATCTTTTTTTTTCAAACACGGGAAAAAATTTAAGTTCAAAAATTTCAATATTGCGAATATTAAAAAATAGCACTCGAAAATAAAATTATTCCAATTATTATCTATATATTAAAATACTAGATTTACGCGTATATGTTTCTCCTCACAGAAAAGTTTATGTTTGTCTCCAATCCTTTCAACAATGAGATCACGAACCCACAAGTGCTAGAAACGTGCCGTTTTCATTTGTCGATTCCAAATTTTATGTAAATTGTCCAGTTCTAATTGAATATTTTTGTAAAAAAAAAAAAAAAAAGGCCATTAGTTCTTTATTGCATTTATAGGGGTACACAAGAAGTACTGTGGGGGCGCGGTGGCTCAGTGGTAGGACGTTCACCTCCGGTGCATGGGGTCCCTGGTTTGATCCCAGATCGCGCCGTGTGGACTTTGTGGTGGACAAACACCATGCTCGTGGGTTTTCTCGGGGTTCTCCCGTTTCCTCCCACTTTCTTCATTCCACCATTTCATTCATTTCTCATCATCAGCGTCTCCTTTAGCCTAACCGGCATAACCGTAGGATGTAAAGCTAAAGATTGCATTTCACTAGAAGTACTGAAATTTTTGAAAAAGTAAAGCATCATACCCTACGAGTTATATATTCCAGCATCACATAGTTGTATATAGGGGTTGTATATCTGTCAGGCGTTTGTTTCATGGCCAAATGATAATGAAAACGAAGGATAACCATTTCTCCAGTCTAAGATTAATCTTCATTGTTTGGAGAGTTCTTTTTTTTTTTCAAGAAACACCGTTTATCACTGACATAATTAATTGTGTGTGTACTTTATTTACTTATTAAATAATGCATGCAAATGCATGCATACACGATATGGGCATTCAGTAAATGGATACTTGAAAATTTGAACTCAATTATCTATACAAGCCGGCTACGAGTCTTTTGTTAGCCGGCTACGGGTGCAGTGCAAACTACTCTTTGGATTGAGCTTCTTACCGGATGTGTAGCCTACCGAAGGACCACACAGATGTTATCGAAACTATTGTGCTTTGTGTTTTTTTGTATGCTTTGGCAGAAAGTTCTGTAGATATCGAAGCCCGCCAGTGAAGCCATATCTAGCATCTTGGTGCTAGATCTAGCATAATTCACTCCCATCTAGCATCTAGCATCTTGACTTTAGCATCTTGGCAAAATCTCATTCTTTCCTCTGGAGAACAGAAAAAGAACGAAAATTTAGATGGCTCACTGAGCGTTGGGAATTACCCTTAGTTGAAGCGATGGTTGGAGTAATAAAACCAGTTAGTATTTCCGCTGTTGTATTGTTGAATTCACAGAAATGTTCAAAAATAAGCAAAACGTGACTCTGTACAAGATGTTTACTTACCCATAGTTTTATTATTGTCAACTGAACGCTGAGTGTCTGGGATGTTTCTGTCCCTTCTCACTTTACAACTTGAGAGGGGAGGGGGGTATGACCGCTAAAAGAAATGCTTCAGTGCTGCGTCGGAAGCGGCATGTTTTGTATATATTTCTTCTCCTGATTCTCTTTCCAATACAGAGAACCGACTCTTTAAATGAAGAAAGAACCCTGAACCCTCCCGAAAATGCAAAAATGAATGATGCGTACAAATAACAAATCTATGGATGAATCAAATAATGCAGATACATGAGAAGATGATGACGTGTGTCTTGTAATTGAGGCGTATAGTTCGAAATCCGCCATCTCCAATTTTCAAAAAAAATGAGCTAAGTAGATTTACTGGTATTCCTTTCCATGCCCTACATAATAGTGAAAAGAGTTGTTTGAAATGTCGCCACCTCCACCCTCAATTACTGCTTTAAGGTTCAGGGTATTCTTCAAAAGCCGCCATCTACACTCAGCAGTGTGTTTGTAAACCCCATCATCTCGATTCTATTCTATTCTATGCTATGAATTGAAGACCGATGTTAATGAAAAAATGTTGCAAGATGTTGTTCAACTCCTAACGAAACACTTCGGGGAGAATTGGCGTGCTAATTCAAACTTAGACATTTATGTTGATGCTGAAAAGAGACTGACTGCTTCAACAGAAGAAAGTGTAGATGAGGATTAGGCTGAATGCCAGTGTTTCGAACATGATTCTGATGAGAACTATATCTGAAAACAGTGTAAAGATCACTTTCAATCCTTTTCTTGTTGGTAAAGGTGGCATTTATTCCGAAGTTCCCATCCTGTTATGTCATGCTATGTTAGGTTAGGTTAGGTTAGGTCCCAATGGGTTAGATTAGGTTAGTGAGGTGAGGTTAAGTAAGCTTATGTTAGGAGACGATATTTCTAAACGGGCTGGGAACTTCGGAACTTGACCCGTAAATAGCTAACGTACTATGATTATAGCTTCATTTTTTTTCCTTGTTTGTGCACATTATAATGTCACCCAACAAGTTAATATCGTTGTTTAGATTCAGTTTATCTCCATCTACTGTTCTGTTCTGAAATATTTATCAGAAATTATAATAGTAATGACTTGGAAGCAAATAAACCCCAAAAAACTTAAGTACGTTTGTTTCAAAGTCCTCCATCTCCAAAAGTTGTTTTCAAAATCCGCCATCTCCAAACTGCTTTCTGCAATAACCGAGAAATGGGATGAGAGAGATTTTTGTCATTTGGTAGTTATAATGAATGTCCAGAAAGCAGTAAAGTATTTCTTAAAAGAAAATTTTATCTCACATAATCTCTGAGTTATCAGTTTTTCCTGTTTTTCTCGAAACCGTTTATGAAGGAGATGGCGGATTTAGAAACTATACGCCTCAATTGTTATATTAATATCCACTGGATTAAGTGAAAGTATAAAATGGATTTGATGACTGCCAAATTGACGTCACCTTGGTAAGTCATTATTTTTGAATATTTAGTAATATTAAATTAGATTATAGTTTAGCGTCGTTTTCAGGAGCAAAGCTCTACAAGACGTGAACGTACAGTTTAAAGTCGGATTTGAAACACATGAGCTCCTACCATGAATCAAACCTCGTTCGAGAAAGGCGCATACGCTAACCACATAGCAACGGGGAGCCCAACATTTAGTGATATGTATATTAAGTTGTAAAATTATATTCGTTTAATTTTCACTAATATAATCTTCACAATGTAAAGCATTCGCTAGGCACGTTATCTTGTTTAAAAACAAAAATCCTATCTCTTATGTTTCCGTCTCGGGGTTGGACTGCGGAATGATAGAAATCCGAAAGAGATGTTTTTATTATGTTTTGTGCAGTAGATCTGCTCCTTCATAATCTCCGTGTTTGATAAGAATGAACCTCCCTGGCTCACGAAAATGTACACGTAATATAACAAATCATGCACATTAAATGCCAGACTAATATAGCAAACATTGAAGATGCCCCCCTAGAAAATTTTCTTCGGCCGCCCATGTCTCACAATTTCGCAACTTAGTGGATACGATGTGGATGTATTCAAAGTCTACTGATTTACCCATACAATTTAAATTTTATAACAATATTCTCAGTGAATACTATTATGGAGAATTATTTTTTTAATTCGATCGCTAATTATTATTATTTTATTTATTTATTTATTTATTTATTGTTCACCAGGTCTCGGTAATCGTCTGGCACGAAAAATGAAGTTTCTACAAGTGTTTCCCCAGCATTTTTTTTTTTTGAGAAAGGGGTCCTCCAGGAGCGTTATTGAGGGTGTAATTCCTACGTTTGTTATATACATATATAGATATAGATAGATATAAATATAGAGATACTGCGTCTATATATATATATATATATATATATATATATATATATATATAAAGATAAGTAAGAGCGGGTCTTTAAAATTAGTTCGGAAAGATAATATGAAAATCTGGCATAATTTGCAAGAATCTATCTAGTCTAATATATATAAAATAAATAGTTTGTTTGTGTTTGTCTGTTTGTATGCGGCCTGGGGACCAGACGAGTGGACCGAGAGTTACCAAATTTTAGTCAGGGGTACCCTGGCCCAGGCCCCAGATCAAGACGAATCTTTTTTTTTTTTTAATTCGGACCAGGAGGTCTCAGGGGGCGCTTACAGGGACATGTAAAAGTGGTAGAAAATGGCCGATATTACTGTCGAATTCGTAGTTTTCGCGGTCGCTGAAAACTCTGATCACATTAACTTACAAATTCACCCTATTCGGGCCGGGGAAGTAGTAATGGGGCGACTTGGTCTCACTTTTTGGCCCCTGGGTCCCTGCCTCAGGACCCATGGTCCCTGGCCCAGGGTCAATGACCTAGGGGTACCATGGCCCACCCCCTAAAATTTGGCAGGGGTACATAGGACCACCCCCCAGGACCCATGGTCCCTGGCCCGTGTCAATGACCTAGGGGTACTTAGGACCACCCCTCTAGACTTTGGCAGGGGTACATAGGACCACCCCTTAAATTTTGGAAATTGCCAAATCTAAAAATTGGGTGTGGTAGCCTAGGACCACAGTATGTACCTCTATCAGTATTGGGTGTCTATGTCGTTCCCTTTTATGAGTAAAAAATTGCCAAAAATTTCAAATTTCGGGGTTTTTTGACCTAATTTATCCCCTTGGATGAGGTATTATTACCCTATATGGTTATATGTGCATATACAGGGGTTCATTACCTTTCATAAGACATGGGTATATTAATGCACCCCTTGAAATTTTTGGGAGGGGTACTTTGGCCCACCCCTTCAATTTTGGAAATTGCCCAATTTAAACATTGGGTATTATAGTACAGGACCCTAATATGTATTATGATAAATTTGGGTGGTCCACCTCGTTCCCTTCTAGGGGTACAAAATTGCCAAAATATAAACGTAAGCAATACGTAGTACCACGTGTTTGGTTTTTGGTCGATTTTATCCCCTTTGATGAGGTTATTATCCTATATATATAGTTATATGGTCATGTATAGGGGTCCATTACCTTTCATAAGATATGGGTATATTTGTGCACTCCTTTAAAAATTTGGGAGGGGTACTTTTGGCCCACCCCTTAAATTTTGGAAATTGCTCATTTTATATATTTGGTATTATAGTACGGGACCCTAACATGTATTATAATAAATTTGGGTGGTCCACTTCGTTCCCTTTTAGGGGTACAAAATTGCCAAATTTTAGTACAACCACATGTTTGGTTTTTGGTTATTTTATTCCCTTGGATGAGGTCCTATTACCTTATATGGGTGTATACAGGTGTTTATTTCCTATTGTAAGACGTAGGTACATTTGTGCACCCCGGCAGGAGTGCCTTGGCCCACCCTTAAATTTTGGAAATTGCTCAATTTAAACATTTGGTATAATAGTATAGAACCCTAATATAGATCACTATAAATTTCGGTGGTCTATCTCGTTCCCTTTTAGGGGTACAAAATTGCCAAAATATAAACGTAAGCATTACGTTGTACCACGTGTTTAGTTTTTGACCTAATTCATTTCCTTGGATGAGATCCTATTACCTTATATGGTTATATGACCATGTATAGGAGTCCATTCCCTATTATGAAACATAAGTACATATGTGTACCCCCGGGAATGGTACCTTGGCCCGCCCCTTAAGTTTTTAGAAATTGCCAAATTTAAACATTTGGTATCATAGTACTGGACCCTAATATATATTACTACAAAATTTGGGTGGTCCACCTCGTTCCCTTTTAGGGTGCATTTTGTTCCGCTTTAGGAGTGAACCTTGCAATCGTCCCGAGTTTGATTCTTGGAAATGTTGAATTTAACGTCCCCGCGAAAACGGTGAGAGATGATAGGACGAAACATGAACTTACTTGACTGAGGATTGAAGCAGTGACCTCATACAGTAGAGAGACAAGCACTGAGCCATCGTACACGTGTGTTGATTACTATGCAATGGTCCCGAGTTTGATTCTAGGTGTTAGTTTCAGGAAATGTTAACGTTCCCTTGAAACGATGATGAGAAATGAGAAAACATCATAAACTTACTTGCTTGCGGATTGAAGCAGAGACCTCACACATCAGAAATAAGAGCTGAGTCACCATGGCCCATTGAGAAGTTCAGTTTTTTGATTACTATGTCATGGTCCCGAGTTCGATTCTTGGAAATGTTGAGTTTAACGTCCCCTTGAAACGATGATGAAAAATGATAGGAGGAAACATGAACTTACTTCGTTGTGGATTGAAGCGCTGAGCCGCCGTACTCCATTCAGTGCGAACAGTTTCGCGTATGAAAAGAAGACGAGCAGATTATGTTACATTACACATTTCAGTGCGAGCAGTTTATACTAGGTTTATGTTTCATATAGAAAGATAGAAGATCTGCGTTGTCATCTTTTTTTACTTCGTGTGCAACTTTGACCTTGAAGAAAACCTTGTTGACTCAGTGCTAGCATTGACGTATACACATAATCTTATTGTTTAGTTGGCTGTATTTAGAGATGAATCAGACATGTAAGGTTGCTGGTTCGAATCTAGTTGTGTTCGCTGTAACTCAGGGTCTGAGCGATACTTACCGAAATTTTTCCAGTGTTGCCAACACTATCAGAATGAATCGATTCATTTAGTCGGAGCAGTTTCGTGACGAAAACTGATTTTTGTTTTGCACACAAAAAATTTTCTGAAACAGAATTTTGTTTGTACATAAAATTTTTTTTCTGAAACAGAATTTTGTTTGTACATAAAAATTTTTCTGAAACAGTTTTTGTTTTGTACACACAAAAAAATTTCTGAAACAGAATTTTGTTTTCGTACACAAAAAATTTTTCTGAAAACATTTTTTTTTCGTACACAAAAATTTTCTGAATCAGTTTTTTTTTCGTACACTAAAAATTTTTTGAAACAAAAATTTAGTTTGATTTTTTTTTCGCAAAACATTGATTTATTTTATCGGTAAACTGATTCAGAAAAAAGAAATTGAAATCGCAGTACAGGAAAAAGAATTTGATTTTAGGATGTGAAATAAAAACACAGAATCATGTTTTTGTACATTTATTTTTAGCATGTGAAATAGAATACAGAATTTCTTTTTTCTTCAAAGGAAGACGTGTCCGTGACGGGTACAAATTCTGTAAAGAGAAAATAAAACATATGAATATACATGGTAATATTTATTTTGTTTCCTGTGAAAGAAGAAAAACAGATTATTAACATCGAACTAACTGATCAAGAGAGAGTGAGGTGAGAAAAGAAACGCAAATGTGACGTACCTGAATTCCTTTTTTTTTCTCCACGGGTTTCTGCAAGGTGATGTCATCTGAGTTTTTGTCTTCGCTGTGGCCTTGTTGAAGCATGTCCCGTGTTGCGTTGATTCTTTGCCCCGTCTTTGGGAGGTGATGTTGGTGGGATTAGGGGAAAATATGGCTGTTATTCTGTTCTGGCTTTTTTATACCCATAGGGCAATGTCTCGTATGTGTCTGGTATTAATCGGCGTTTTTTATAGTTGAAACTGTACTTCTTTTCTTCAGGTTTTGTGACAAGATGATGATCGTGGGTTCTGTAAATTTTGTGCGGCGTGCTAATGGAGATTTTTTCACTTGATTGATTTATGATCATTTGCTCCAGACTATTGAAATTTAACTTTTGACTTGCAGTATAATTGAGTGTGAATCCACGAATTTTGCATACATAACTGGTTGATTTCGTGTCGGGGTTGTAGATTTCCAAGGCGTACTGTTTTGGGCCACCAGACACGAATTTTTTAATGTATGCTTTTGGTCCAATTGATTCAAGTTCATTTGACATTGAACCAAGAAATACTTCTGGTTCTATTGTGGGCTGTGATGGTCGCTGCGTGAATATCACTGAATCTGTATCGAAATATAGTACTCTTTCTTGCAGAAGTTCTAAATATTTGTAGAGTTCCAGACGAGCTTGACACGTTGTAAATGCTCCAAGGACAACATTAGCATTGTGATTTTGTACTGGAACATCATCTTCATACTGCCAATAAAGGTATAACATCGAATCGTTAACAGGTAAAATTTGGTTGACTTTTATGTCTGGAGCAGTTAATTTCTGATACAGTTCTTTGGGGTCGTTAATGATGGTCGTTTGGCTGAAATTGTCTCTTATAGCGAGTCGTCCCCAGAAGGCATTCAAACAGAGCTTTGCAAGACTACGACGTGCTGAATTTGTCATTATATTTGCTGCATCTAAAGTTATGCCTTCCCGTTGTTGTACCACTTGGATATACTGCTGCTTTTCTTCTTCGGTGACGCAATTGGCAGGCCAACCAGAAGCTTCCAGCTTAGATTTCAAAAATGTATTAATGTATTCGCTGAATAATCCGCCAGTCTTGGTTTCTGGATCATATACGGTGATGTCGTAATCCCAAATTTCGTAAATTTCAATGACTTGATACCAAGTTCAATGGCTTTTTGAATTTCATAGGACACCCATGTTCCTGTTAGGCTTCGTTCACTGTCCGAATGTGTACATTCAGAATCTTGATTTAATGCTGTGGCACAAGCAGCACAAAGTGGAAACAACAACTTCTTATTTGAACGAAATGGCAGCACTGGATGAAACACATTTCTGCTAGGCAAGATCTTCAACTTGACCAATCCGTTGACAGTTTGAATGTCGGGCATTTCTGGATCTCCCTGTAGATATATTCGTGGATGCCCTATTGGATACCGTCCACATTTATTCACATAAGGATACAGGGAGACGATATCCAAGAATTTTATTTCTTCGCCTTCATTTTCATTTGCGACGTGGTACAATTTAATGGCATTAACACGGCCACCATAGAAGCTGTCTCTTGGATTTAATGGTGTCTTATTAGTATAAGGATGTGTGCTTAAAGAAGAGGCCAATGCTGGATTGGATTTTAACACTTGACGAAATTCACATTCCCACATTTCATGTACTTTATATCCCATGGATCGTAATAACTTCATTTTACGCTGTGTTCTCTCGTAGCGATAGTTCATTGTTTCTTCGGAGTTCTCATAAATGGGTTGATCACGGCCTGTAGGGACACATAGAGGACAGCCGTGGAATCTGCACCCTTCAAATTCATACACGTGTTCCTCTTTAGTGTCGGGATTTTTGTAGTAACCGTCCAGATGAAAACCAGCAACATAAACTTCTTTTCCTCTCGCAGCATGTAGAATTGAATGACCCTCTTTTTACTCCATGTAGGCAAGCCACTGCAAAGCAATCCGTGACTGATTGTTTCTGTGACGGTATCCACGTGCAGGGAGAATGCTAATAGTATTAGGTTTTAAGAAATTTCGTCGAAATACTAAATTGCACGCACTCGCCAAAGTGATAGCCTCCAGGAAAGGATTGACGTGAGTTTCTTGTTCAAAAGTGGTCATGAAAGATATACAAGCCAATCGAAGTACGTTGACGTCCTGGATACAATAGTTCACCAATTCTTTTTGGAAAATAAACGTATCGTTCTGGTGTTCGTTATACCATGTCATGAATTTTTCTCGTTCATCCACTTTCATTTCATCTGCACCATAATAATGGATGTCCGGTAATTTTCCCACATACGTTTGATTTGCAGCAGTATTAAAAAAGTGTGGAAAATATCCTTTGGCCGCTGGTAAATGAAATGAATTGGATAATTTACTTAAAGCCATTGGCATGAAATTTAAGGAGTCAATAAACGATAAGTGATTCACTTTCATGCTTAAAATTTTTGCTCCGTTCAAGATCAAAGTAGGTTTCAATTCATGTTCTTCCACTAAAGATTTAAGAATAAAATGACCATCATATCCCTTACAGTTATGTGCCAAAGATACAATAAGTTTGATGTTGGGTCGTGGTTGACGTAAATACGCAAGAAAGGCATTGATCGGATCATCTTGAAAAATATGTTCTCGCTGTCCACAAACTTCACACGGATGATGTATATCCTCATCTTGAACACAGTTGTAACATACTTGTTGGGCCACCAGTAAATTGGGCTTATGAATGAACGTGTCTTCATCGAAGAAAGTATCCTGTGTGGCTTCGATATCATAGAAGACAATCATAGCTTTCTTGGCATGTAACACTGATGGAACTCCAGGCTTTAATTGAGTCGTATCAGGCTTCATGTAGCATTGGTGGGTAGACGTAACATGTTTATGGCACACATTACAAAAATAATCAGTACAATCATGTTTTCTTTCCCCTGTATGGACAAACGAATAAATGCGTAGACATTTGGCACACTGTTTCACCATCTTGCATATTGGTTGGCCTTTATGATATGGTACAGTTAGATGATTTGTATAGCATGTTTCACCATAAAATTCACGATTGCATTCTAGGCACTGCTTCTCCGTATTGGTCTTACTGCATGGCGGTTTCTGCAAACATTTCTCACACATGGCCGAACAGTTCTTGACGTGTCTATTTCTGTTATTATATTTTTTGTGGCATGCAGCACAATAGTAGTTGGTAGAAAAAACAGACGTTAATGACGTGATGATGTCATAATGAGAATTGATGCACATTAAATTGATTGGAATTTTGTCTTCGCCACCAGGCCCTTCATACAGAATATCTTCTCCGGAAAAGCTAGTGTATACGGTAAGTTTATAATTTGTCAAGTAGCGTTGCAATTGTCGTAATTCTTCCACGGATCCCCCATGCTCTAAATTCACTGATGATCTGGACAAAAGTTCATGTACGTCAGGGAGAACAACACACTTTCTCTGGTTGTGATATTGATCGTAAACTTTTTTATTTGTATCCTTATATTTCTTTAGGCCAATAGCAATCACAATCGCATACGCTAAACATTTCTTGTCGGTGTTTTTTACACGTAAAATGCCTTTCTTGCACTTTAATAATTCGTCGTTTGATAAAAGACCTCGACGCACCAATCCAAATCCACGGGGCACATCCACATGATGAAAATGGACAATGAACGGTTCGTTCATGAGAAAACTATCGTTACTTTGAAGGATGCGATCAAAGGATGCCCATAAAGTCTCCAGTGTCAAATTACTTGCATGCCGGAAAGATAGATAAAATGGCTTGTTCTTCTCATCGTGGGATAAAATCGATAATCCAACCATCGATGATTTGTCGACGTTTTCCAATAAATAATCCAACATCTGTTGAAAGGAGGCCTGAACCCACTCCACAATATCGGTGCCACTGGTCGGAGCATTAATTTGAATTTCCAGCATTCGTCCTTCAAGATTAAAACGCCGATAATGTCTATTGATTTCTCGCAAGACAGTAAAGCCAGAAGTAGCCATATTCAAATAGGGAAAAAAGGTAAGGTAAGCAAAAAAAGGAATAGGCAAAGAAAAACAAATATCTAAAACGAAAAGAGAAAAAAAGCACGAATTAAAATTGAATTCAGAGATCACTACGTTATCAAAATGACTACACGATCAATCCTAAAAGAATGATCATATCTCAAATAGTTCTACTACTGAAACGTTTTATTGTCGTCAAACCGGACCAACATCAACATGTAAATGACCTAAGTTTCTGTAGTGATAAAAAGAATGAATGAAATTGTTTTTCTAACTGTGCTGAAAGAATCATTGTAGTAAGCATTTTTTCCTCTGACACTGAACTTTAAAACGTATGACGAACATGAAACGAAAACAAAATCTCATGCGCTTGCTTTTCTCGAGCTAAGACAAGAAAGACTCGAATTCGTTTCTCGGCGGGAGATCAGATCCCACATTAAACTGCAAGTCCACGTCTCACGTTGTAGGGAACAAAATCGTGCGTAGTTTCTTTGTTTACTTTCAGAAACTGAGCTAAGTGGTTAGCGTTACGTTCCTCTGGCCCGGGTTCAACACCCAGTATGCGATCAGATTCAACATTAAGCTGTATTCCTAGCCCCACTACTGAAGGGACGCTAAAACTAAATCAACAAATTTCTCGTGCTTACTTCTAATGTGTGGGATGTGGCCCGGGTTCAACACCCAGTATGCGCTCAGATTCAACATTAAGCTGTATTCCTAGCACCCCACTACTGAAGGGACGCTAAACCAAAATCAACAAATTTCTTGTGCTTACTTCTAATGTGTGGGATTCCTAATTCGATCCCCGGTCAAGTTATTCTTCCATTTGCTAAATATTTCGTGTTAAAATAAAACAATGATAACAATGTTATCCTCATGCAAAAAACACTCCATTGATGTTAAGAAAACGCAGTCGATACTTACCTCAAATTCAAGGAACGGAGTAAAGTCACGCTGTCACTAGAGGTACACCTACGTTCATTCAAGATCTTCGTGGAAGTAGGATTTGAAAATGAAATTAAGAAATTTATTTAGGTCTAAAACGTGTTCAACTATAAAGTGACATCACTATCAGCCAATCAGAAACGAGGAAAATGAATCAATGACATCACGGAGAACCAATGAAAACACAGCTTTCATCATGAGCCGAAACGTGATGTAAGAAGCAATCTGATTGGTTGTGACATTATTCACGTTTTTTCTCCTTACACATCAATCGTTACGACATCTAGTATCGCAATTTTGATAATGACATCATACCGTTGACTCGTTAGTTTCTTACGACATTCAAATTAACACATCTAAAATGTGATTCATTTTCCTTAAACTTGATTGAAAAAATGTAACACTCATCGATATGTTACGAAACTGTCTTTGACATAAATGTAAAGTTGAGCTTTAAAAGTCCGTCAGCTGAGAAAAAATGCTGATGTAGTAAAAGCAGATTCTGCAATTTCACAATAACAAGCTTCTATGCGTAACAACAAGCAGAAATGTGTAGTAATGTAACATAATCTGTTCATGTTCTTTTCATACGCAAAACTGCTCGCACTGAATGGAGTACGGTGGCTCAGCGTTTTTTTTTCTGATGTGTAAGTTCTCTGCTTCAATCCGCAAGCAAGTAAGTTTATGATGTTTTCTCATTTCTCATCATAGTTTCAAGTGGGACGTTAAATTTTTCTAACACTAGCACCAAGAATCAAACTCGGGACCATTGCATAGTAATCAACACACGTGTACGATGGCTCAGTGCTTGTCTCTCTACTGTATGAGGTCACTGCTTCAATCCTCAGTCAAGTAAGTTCATGTTTCGTCCTATCATCTCTCACCGTTTTCGCGGGGACGTTAAATTCAACATTTCCAAGAATCAAACTCGGGACGATTGCAAGGTTCACTCCTAAAGCGGAACAAAATGCACCCTAAAAGGGAACGAGGTGGACCACCCAAATTTTGTAGTAATATATATTAGGGTCCAGTACTATGATACCAAATGTTTAAATTTGGCAATTTCTAAAAACTTAAGGGGCGGGCCAAGGTACCATTCCCGGGGGTACACATATGTACTTATGTTTCATAATAGGGAATGGACTCCTATACATGGTCATATAACCATATAAGGTAATAGGATCTCATCCAAGGAAATGAATTAGGTCAAAAACCAAACACGTGGTACAACGTAATGCTTACGTTTATATTTTGGCAAATTTGTACCCCTAAAAGGGAACGAGATAGACCACCGAAATTTATAGTGATCTATATTAGGGTTCTATACTATTATACCAAATGTTTAAATTGAGCAATTTCCAAAATTTAAGGGTGGGCCAAGGCACTCCTGCCGGGGTGCACAAATGTACCTACGTCTTACAATAGGAAATAAACACCTGTATACACCCATATAAGGTAATAGGACCTCATCCAAGGGAATAAAATAACCAAAAACCAAACATGTGGTTGTACTAAAATTTGGCAATTTTGTACCCCTAAAAGGGAACGAAGTGGACCACCCAAATTTATTATAATACATGTTAGGGTCCCGTACTATAATACCAAATATATAAAATGAGCAATTTCCAAAATTTAAGGGGTGGGCCAAAAGTACCCCTCCCAAATTTTTAAAGGAGTGCACAAATATACCCATATCTTATGAAAGGTAATGGACCCCTATACATGACCATATAACTATATATATAGGATAATAACCTCATCAAAGGGGATAAAATCGACCAAAAACCAAACACGTGGTACTACGTATTGCTTACGTTTATATTTTGGCAATTTTGTACCCCTAGAAGGGAACGAGGTGGACCACCCAAATTTATCATAATACATATTAGGGTCCTGTACTATAATACCCAATGTTTAAATTGGGCAATTTCCAAAATTGAAGGGGTGGGCCAAAGTACCCCTCCCAAAAATTTCAAGGGGTGCATTAATATACCCATGTCTTATGAAAGGTAATGAACCCCTGTATATGCACATATAACCATATAGGGTAATAATACCTCATCCAAGGGGATAAATTAGGTCAAAAAACCCCGAAATTTGAAATTTTTGGCAATTTTTTACTCATAAAAGGGAACGACATAGACACCCAATACTGATAGAGGTACATACTGTGGTCCTAGGCTACCACACCCAATTTTTAGATTTGGCAATTTCCAAAATTTAAGGGGTGGTCCTATGTACCCCTGCCAAAATCTAGAGGGGTGGTCCTAAGTACCCCTAGGTCATTGACACGGGCCAGGGACCATGGGTCCTGGGGGGTGGTCCTATGTACCCCTGCCAAATTTTAGGGGGTGGGCCATGGTACCCCTAGGTCATTGACCCTGGGCCAGGGACCATGGGTCCTGAGGCAGGGACCCAGGGGCCAAAAAGTGAGACCAAGTCGCCCCATTACTACTGGGGGTCACCGAGGGGATCGGATACCGAGACAAGTAAAAGTAATCCAAAATGACCGATATTAGTGTCAAATCCATAGTTTTCGCAGACGCTGAAATCAATGGTGACAATTCCATTAGCGATGATATGCAAATTCAGCTATAATTGTATGCGGACCGGGAAAAATCTTTAAGTTTCTACGTCCCACGGTTATGCCGGTTAGGCTAAAGGAGACGGTGATGATGAGAGATGAGTGAAAGGGTGGAATGAAGAAAGTGGGAGGAAACGGGACAACCCCAAGAAAACCCACGCACACGGTGTTTGTACACCACAAAGTTCACTTGGCAGGGGCTGGAATCGAACCCGGGACCCCAAACACCAGAGGTGAACGCTCTACCACTGAGCCACCGCGGCCCCCAATGAGGTTGGAAGCTGGCCAGTCATGACGGGAGGTGGCACATGCCATAGGAGTGGCACAAAGTGTGATTTCCCGATTGTGGAATCGATTTCAAACAGCTGGAAGTGTTCGAAGAAGACAAGGACAGGGCCGTCCACTAGCAACTAAAGCCAGAGACGATCGTTATCTGTTGTTAACAGCCCGTCGAAACCAGAATACAACTCTGCTACCGCGAGCCTTCCGAACAACAACAGGACGCATAATATCTACTCAAACGGTCCGCAATCGCCTTCGAGAAGGTGGTCTCTACGCACGTATTCCTATGGTATGTGTTCCATTAACTGTACGACACCATGTTGATCGAAGAGCGTAGGCGGAGGAACATCGTGGGTGGGGACGCAATGAATGGGGCAATGTTTTGTTCTCTGACGAGTCTCGATTCAGTGTAGAGCCTAATAATCGACGTGTTTTCATCTGGAGAGAGTGTGGAACACGACACAATTCTATGTTTGTGCGAGAAAGATCCCAGTATCATAGTGGTGGACTGATGGTGTAGGCAGAAATCAGCATTGGTGAGCGTACTGAGCTCCACATCATCCGAAATGGCTCTTTGACGGCTCTCAGATATAGGGATGAGATCATGAAAACTCTTGTTCTTCCTTATGCTGGTGCCATTGGTGATTCGTTCCTTTTTATGGATGACAATACTTGTCTTCACAGAACTCGGTTAGTGGATGAGATGCTGATGGTATCGCTCGGATGAAGTGGCTAGCATGCTCTCCGGATCTCGTTCCAGTTGAGCATGTCTGGGATATGCTTGGCAAACGAATTGCCGCTAGGCCAGTAAATCCAACAACCATTCCAGAGCTGGAAGTCGTTCTTCTGGATGAGTGGCACAACATCCCCCAAGAACTCATCGATAATCTGATTGAATCCATGCCACGCAGGTACGAGGCTCTGTTGGCTATTCGAAGTGATCATATGACATATTAAGGAACAATCAGTGTTGTTGCTTTGCCTGTTTGTGACCAGTTCGAGGGATGCACACATAACCGTCTTGTGTCATGAGCCATGTGAACAAGGTTTTTCCGTGCCCCAACACCAGTATGTGCCCCATTTTTCTAGTGTATCTTAAAGCATTCCTTCTTGTATGATATATATGAGTCAAACACAAGCTTATTCATACACTATCTTAAGGTCTTGTGTGATATTTCAGCTGAACCCCTAATTTTTTTGAGCATTATATACAGTATATATATATATAGTGGCGGATTCAGGATATGATCAAGGGAGGGGCTAAACCATAGTTTGCAGTTTTATCCAGTGTAAAGCAGGATTGAAGCCCATTTTATGCAGTGTATACTTGAGTGTGGAGGGGGGGCTATAGCCCCCTTGGATCCACCTCTCTCTCTCTCTCTCTCTCTCTCTCTATATATATATATATATATATATATATATATATATATATATACACGATCGAAAATGGCCTCGAATCCATACTCGCTGAGATGAGCAGAAGATGCCGTTTAAATCCACAAATTCAGCCCCATTAGTACTCTAAGGAGGATGGTGACATGTAAAGATAATTGAAAATTATCGATATTAATGTCAAATTCATAGTTTTGGGGCTCCACAAGTTCATTAGTGACAGTTTTGGTGTCCTTTGTGTCCAAAATGAAACGTATTCTCCTTGTGCGAAGAACGGATATTCTGCTAGTCTGTAATAATAACTAACGGAAGTTTCACTTAATATATTTCCCGCTGCTCAAATTTACTCACTTGTGCGGTATATGTGTGTAAAGTAGAATTAAAACCTCTTGCTTTAAGTATTTTTCTGTTAGCGAAATACATTGTATATACAGTAGGACGTCGATAATTCTAACGTCAAAAATCCGAATGCGGTCCCTAGAAGCTTTTTACATTTTGTCTTAACGCTAGCGATAAACAAACAATAGCGTGTCCATCGACGTTATGTGAAGTCAGTGTTTTTACAAAAGTTCATTTATATGTAATTGTTTGTCATGTATTTTTATTTTTATTTTTTCTTAGGCCTATAAGTTTTAAGTGTGACTTACAAGAACAGTGTTATTTAGAGTACAAGCAAGTTCTTCAGAAACATTAAATGTAAGTAGCCTTACGTACGGTATTGTAATTACTGTATGTACTGAATAACCACTGTATCGATAGAAGAACATACCGTACAGTATGTAAGCCTAAATGGCATTTTCTTGGTCATTTTCGAAAATCCGAACAATTTGAAAATCCGAACACCTGTGGTCCCAATTAGTTCGGATTTTCGACTTCCCACTGTATATGTTGCAGATATGTTACAGCAAGTAAGATTACTAGCATCAGGCTAACAAATAGTTTTTAAACTACATTTTCCTGTTTCTGCCAATATTTCCGAACAAACGATTTTTTCTAATGGTTTCAAAATTTCCGGAATTTTACATAGAACAATCAAGATATCTCTATGAAATATATGTTTGATTTAACATATTAACTAAAATGATTCTGTGATTAAATTATGATTCTGATAATACCCACATTTTCCGTTTTTTCCCCAGCTCGGAAAAACAGTAAAAACATTGTTTTTTTAACCCAAAATTTCCGTTTTTTCACAGGCCTTCACAACACTATTCTGAACACACACTCCTAACGATGGCGAATGTTAACACCACGACATCGGCAACTATAACTAAAATGAACACGTGACCATCGCCACTAGACCTTGGCACAATGGCAGAGCGTTGCATTGTCTGATGAATCCCGATATCTTCTTCATCATGACGATGTGAGGGTGCGAATCCGTAGTGTTCATAGGGAACAGCTCCTTGACATCTGTACTGCGGAACGGAGACAAACTGGCTGCGGCTTAATTATTATCTGGGGAACATTCAGGTGAGCATCTATGTGTCTAGTGGAACTTGAGCAAGGCACCATGACGACCGAGGTATCGCAATCTGCTTGCAGACTACGTACACCCCTTCATGACGGCCATGTTTCCCATCGGTAGTGGCATTTTTCGACAAGATAATGCACCATGTCGCAAGGCCAGGAGTGTGATGGAGTGGTTCGAGGAACACAGGAGCGAGTTCCAAGTGATGTGCTGACCCCCAAACTCTCCGGATCTGAACCCAATCGATCACATCTAGGATGTGATTGAACGTGACGTGAGGGTGCATCACCCCCCTCCCCGGAATTTACGGGAATTAGATGACCTGTGTGTGCATATGTGGTGCCAACTCTCTCCAGCAACCCACCGAGGAACATTGCGACCACGCCAAGACGCGCTGCCGTTGTTATTCATGCCAAAAGGTGGATATACTAACAATTAGGTAGGTAGACATAACGGTCTGGCTGATGTGTGTGTATATTTTAACTCGTATATTTTGTCTCGACTCGAATTTCGAGACGTCTCGACTCGAATTCGAGTCGAGTCGAGACAGAGACTGTCGATTCGAGACACGAGTCGAGACAGCAACATATTTTCGAGTCGAGACAACATTTTCTCGAGTCGAGTCGAGACAGGCTTAAATCTCGACTCGACTCGATTCGAACGCATCCCTAGAACAGGTAATGAAAAAGTTGGATCATTAATAAAAATCGAAGTACTGTACCCTGCGGCACTGGTCACTTAACTAATATAATACCAGATTCATCATCATATAGAAAGACAATTTCCGATTTTTAAGAAAGACTTGAACAATCTAAAATTAATACAATAGTAAGTCTAGGAGGCTTAGGTGGGCGGGTCATGTAGCTAGGATGGAAAAAAAGTAGAGACGCTTTCAAAGTCTTGACTGGAAGACCAATTGGAAAACGACCATTAGGAAGACCTAGGCGAAGATGGGAGGTCGATATTAAGACAGATCTCGCAGAGATTGGAATACAAAGTAGAAACTGGATGCAGTTAACTAAGGATAGAAGTCAGTGGAGAGCTTATGTGAACGCGGCATTGAACCTTCGGGTTCCGTAGGCCCCTGGCCGACGAACGATGATTTCTGTCAGTTCAGCTCGCGAGGACGACTGAAGAGGACGGTGCTTCTCGCACAAGGGAAGAATCGTCTGCTTTCTCGTTGAGGGTGAGAGGGGCTGAGTGAAAGTTTTGCAATGTGCGGTGTTTACCATGGAGACGCGTCAGGTTCTGAGCCTAAGGTTGGTTGACCTGCTGTCTTCTGCTCGTTTGCCATGGCTTTGTGCAATTCTGTCAGAAATCATCGTTCACCGGCCAGGCTATAGTTAGTTAGTTAGTTAACACAATACTAAGCCAATTTATTTAAAATAACGGTGTGTTCAAAAAAAATCGAAAGCTTTACATAAATTACAAATGTGGCATCAACATTATCCTTGCCCTGAAATGTTCTAATAACCTTCCTTATTAAAGAATTAGTGGCATTTTTTTATGAAATCAATCTTTTACTTACTTAAGCCATCCGCTTCTACCTTCCGGTGTAGAAGGGTTTTCAGAGAATTTCAGATTCAGTTTCAGTTATCTCCCTTTCGGAAGATTTATAAAAGAAGTCCCAGCCGAAGAGCCTTGTAAACTATTTCACTAAATTTGTTTTAAATCAAATTTGTTTGAAGTAAGCATATGTACTAAAACGGCACGTGCCAAAATGGCCGAATTTGCCTGTTTGAAATATAATTGTTTATCACAAAGTTAAGGTGGATCACTAGGTGTTCTCGGTGCTATGCTAAACGCTGCTTGAATAGTGCGGTATTGCCAGATAGACTCGAGTGTTTACTGATGCCAGATAATAAAGGAAGTAATCATGGAATTCTGCCTGGATACTTACGAGAGAAATTAGTTTTCGACCCTTACCGCTATTTATAGCTAAATTCCGCTTCTCGAACTGCAACGCTACGATCCAGGAATTTTTTTATTGTGACTACTACAGTAAACGTACATATTTGGCAACGACGCGTTATGACGTTCGGCGCAAGTTTCTTCTCAAAATCTATTTCCTTAATTGGAAAATAATATTTAAATAAAATGTGAAACATAACATGAAAAACAGTCAAACAATATATCTATTTCATAATAAGACCGTTACTTTAAAATACTTTACACGTACAAATAAACGTTTCATAAAACTGAGCACTTCTACTAAGATCTAATAGCAAAATGCCACCTTGTGTGTTCATTGTAAAACGAATCAAATATTTTCTTTTATTTGTTATCTTTTTCGATATCAGAAGACATAACCAAATGGATCAATGTGTTGTGTTGTAGCTGAAACATAACTCTATCTTATAGTACAATATTTATAATATATAACGTTTCATTGCGCAGTAGTTAAGGGAATGAGCTAAAATATTCCCTGATTTCCGGGTGGTGATCCACCTTAATGTAATAAGGAAGGATAAGCGGTGCATGAGTATATTAAAATTGAAAAACAGTGTATTAAGATTGTCACAAATAGTAAAATTTCAAAAGTAATGAATTATAAATAATAGAAAATTGAATAAAAATTGAGAGCAAAGCTCCCCAATACAAGAGTGTTTACAGCGCCATCTCTTATCCTCCATTGGTATTTAACACACTCCCAGTTAACTTCCCAATAATCTCTGTTTCGTGCTGTTGTCTGCACTATATTCCATGGAACCTTCTTGTTCTTCGCGATTTCTCAAATACCTTCCAGCCATGTTTTCCTCGGTCTTCCTTCTGGTTTCTTTCCTATAACTTTCGCTTCAAATATTTGTTTTACTATTCTCTTTTCATCCATTCTTGTTAAATGATCAAACCGTCTCAATTTTATCTTCTGTATCTCGTTTTCTAATGGAGCTACTTTCAGTATTTCTCTTATTTTGGCATTCATTATCTTGCCTCTTCTGTTTTTATCCTATATTTTTCGCAGAAACCTATTTCCATTGCTTGTTGTTTCTTTTGTTGATTTTTACTCAAGGTCCAAGATTCATAAGAAAATATTAATATTGGCTTATATATCGTTTTGAATACTGATGTTTTTGTTCTTGTTGTTATTTCCTTTCTGTTCAGGAGCTGTCTCTTTAATAACCCATTAAACGATCTTCCTGCAGCTGCTACTCTATTAGAAATTTCTGTGTCTATTTTTCCTTCTTTATTTATCCAGGTTCTTAGGCATTTGAAGTTATTCACTTGTTCTATTGTTTCATTTCTGATTTTGATTTGGTATTTTTGTGTTCTTTAGAAATTATCATCGACTTTATTTAGCCTATAGGAGAGAATTGGATAAAACGGTATAGTCTGACAAAACGGGATACGTCGCCTAGGAACCAGACTAGTGCTGCTATGTAGCGGACGATGACAGAAACTTGTTATCTGCCGTCATTACATCATTCTCAGTTCGTCCCGCCTCCAGAGCACCAGCTGATAGAAAGTTGTAGCTCTTAGAACTTTTGTACTCTATTTTCCTGCCACTTTCTACATTTACGTGCGTTGTTTTCTACTTATACTGCCTACAATTCTGGTAAGTATTACATTTGAATAAGCGTTTATTAACGAATATTCTCATGTGTAGTCAATCTAATTTTCCCTTCAATTAGGCAGCAGCCATGTTTGTTTTGAAAAGTGGTGGAGTTTGACAAGACGGGACACTTCTGAGTTGGATAAAACGGGATACAGTAGTTTTCTGTCCCGTTTGATCAACCTATTTATTTTTGTACTATTACTTTTATTTTTTAAATAGCCTATTTCTTTTTTTAAATAGTCATATATTAATGTAGGCCTCGTCCTTTTGAACAGCTTAACTCATCGCCTTCAGCCCCTGGATGTCAGTTTCATGGCTCCACTGAGCACGTATTATGAACAAGAAGTTCGAAAGTGGATGTTCAACCATCCAGGTAGGAGCGTTACAATTTACAAAGTTAGAAAACTGTTCAGAGCAGCTTATTGACGGGCAGTTGTTGCAAAAACTGCCGTTAAAGGGTTTAGCAAAACCGGCATAAGTCCTTACAATCCTGACGTTTTCCCAGATCACTTGTTTGCAACCTCTGTCACCACAGACCATCCTACGCCAGACCTGCAGGAAGAACCTCCAGGCGTTGGGCACCAGTCTGCTGTGAGCAAAGATCAAGAGCAACCTTCAACTTCTTCAAGGGACATCGTAGGAGGAGATCAACCAATAAACCTGTCAGGAGATAGCCTACGGCCAGCCCAACCTGCAACATCCTTAGGGCAGAAAGGATTAGAACTCTCTTGTTATCGACAAAAGCTACCCTTTTCCATATCTCCAAAGATTGTTCTGCCTATACCTCAAGTAAAAGGACCTAGCCCAGAAGAAATGACTGATAAGAGAAAGAAGAAAACTGTCGTAATAACACCATATCCATATAAGAGTGGGTTAGAAATGGAAGGAAAAGAAAGGATGATTAAACTACAAGAAAGAACCAAGAAAACTGATGAAAAGGCTGCTACGAAATCCCCTCTTAAAACGATTCAAAAAGAAGTGTGTAAGAGAAGGAAATGGACAAGAAGAAGAAACAGAACTATCAGGTCCAGCCAAACCTGAAAGTAGGCCTACAAACAAATCCAAAGGAACGCCTAATCCTGATGTTAAAGGTCAACACATAGAAACGTTTAATAAACCTTCAGCAAGCAGCCAAGAATGCAAGTCGTCATCGTCTGAAGATTAAACAGATGGAGGAGAAACTTGCATGTGTTTTAATCTACTGTACGTCGACTCTAAAGGTGGTGAAGGTTGGATCCAATGTTATGGATGCCAAAAATGGGCTCACGAAGCGTGTTCTAATGTTGAAGGAGATGACGACAGCTTTGTATGAGACTTTTGTTCTGCTATAGGCCTCAAAAAAGTCTTCTTTCCCATTTTGGAAATAATAACATGAAAAAGCTCCTATTTTACGGCTCTGATTACTGAAGACATTGTTCTTTCAAGCGGAAATTTTGCTTCACAGTAGTTTCCTGTCAGTTAATTATGCTTTTCAGTTAGTTTCACAAAAAATCCAGATTGTAATCACTATCCCGTTTTGTCCAACTCAGGTATGCTAAAACGGGATATGTAAGAGTTTGGGAACAACCTTTTCTTACTATTTCACTATCATTACAATTAGTTAACAATGTTTTTTTGTGTGTGTGTGCTTCAAAAAATGTGGTTGAAAACAATCAATTAATGTGTGGTTTTCTTCAACATATTTTCCGTAGTAAAATAAAAACAAGAATGGTATCCCGTTTTATCCAACTCTCCCCTATTTATTTTTAGATTTCTAATTTTCAATTGCTCTTCCCACAGCTTTAAATCTAATTCAAGTTTTCTTCTGATTTGGCTATTAGAACTACAACGTCTGCAAATGCTAATTTCGTGATTTTTATTGGTTTTATTTTCTAAAAACGTACTTCGTACCATTTATTCTTCTTGCGGCATTCTTTCATAACGTCATCTAGTACTAGGTTGAATAAAATAGGGCTAAGTACATAGCCTTATATTTTCCTGTTGTAGCGCAAAATTCTTTGGATGTTTCATTACCTCACGTATATACCTCCTTGTTTGTCTATAATAACTCTGAATTACATTTCCTAACTTACTATTTACTTTTCCTTTTCTTGAGGCTTTTCTATATTTCTTCTGTTCTGACAGTGTCAAATGCTTTCGTTAGACCTATGAAGAAAAGGTAGAGTTCTATATGTTGTTTTTTTTTTGTTTTTGTTTTTCTATGATGTCTTTTAGAGTAAAGATTTGATCTTGTTTGCTTCTGTTTGGTTTAAATTCACTTTGAGAATCTTCTAATTCCGGTTCGATTTCCTTAGTTTTTTTTAAAATCAAGAATCCTTGCAAACATTTTAGCTACTGTATTCAGGAGCTATATCCCTCTAGTTATTACAGTCTTTGTTATCTCCTTTTTTTATAAACGGAATACTATCACTGTGATTTCCCAATCGCAGAACACTTATTCTTTCTTCCAAATCAAGTTAAGCAACTTCACTTGATCTAATTCTCCACTACCACTTGAGCTAATTCGCTCGGTATTTGTAATTACTAGGTTGCTTTCGACGCAAAACTCAATGGGCGGTATTCAGAGAGAATTCATAAATAAAGGTTTAGTCACAGACTAGTTAGTGAAATACTAGATCTTACTAAGGAAAATGTACTTTTTGGTATTCAGAGTCTACTTTGAATACAAGTAAAAAGTTGATTTGGGTATGATTAAGTAATATAATCGCAAAGCATCGGGTGAGAAAAATAAATGTGGCAACTACGGAATGTAAATGTGCGCATGCGTAGTCTGTAAAAATGAAAATACATGAAATCCGAAATGTTGTGTCGCACAAGCTGAACCGTGGCTAAAATGGTATCTTCTGCTTTAGATTAATTAGTCACATGTGATTAACTTCGTCAACTACTACGTCCTAATCAGAGACTCTGAATACCCTTTTGATAACCATCCGTTAGTCAAACTCGTAGTAAGGCATTAATCAGGTTTCAAAACGACTCTGCATAAGGCCCAATGATTCTTGCTCCTTTATCGTTTAGTATTATATTGCCTTAATAGCCCATTATAATTCTTATAGTTTCTCTCAACTCTTCCATTTAAACTTCCAATTAACTATTTTTGATATGTTGCTGTCTTCTACTTTTTAAATTTGCCCCAAAATTCTTATTTCTGTTCCACTCAGGCATTTTCACTTGGTCCGTACCCTATAACTATTTTTTGTCGTCTATCTTCTTCCTCTTCTAATATGATTGTGAATGCCATTATATTTTCGTTAACAAACTCCCAGTCTTGTATTCTGTTTATGATGTCCTCTTGTACTGTACAACCGACTCCTCTCCTTGCCCTTTCGAATTTTGATACTCCTGAGTAAAATAGAGTGTACCGATTCCCTATGTTTTTTATGCCTTGTCCTTTCTTTTTGGTTTCAGATATTCCTATAATTTTCATTTTTAGCTCCTTAGCTGTTAGTTGTTGTTCTTTTCCTGATATTCCTCGAACATTCCAGGTTCCAAAATTCTCATATATCCTAATTCTCACCTTGTTGTTATCAGACCGTCCAAACCGGCTCTCTATTTCCCTGTTCTTTTGTTATCAGCTCGTAGTATTCTATCGTGATGAAGGTGTTGCCTTCTTTAGGGGTTCAACTTTGTCTGGCTATTGGTCTGCAGACTTCTTGTTTTACAGGGAATTAATGCCTAACTCTCCTCCTTTCTCATACGGGCTTGGGATCGGCAATAGCGGAGTTATAAAATCAAACTCTGAATCGCTAATTACTTCCCGCTTTATGCAAAGTCGTTTTGACGTATGATTAGCGTCATACTACAGACCTGACTACTGCAGGAAACACATGTTAGTCGATCTTTTTAGTACTAATCACGCTTTAGAACGTTTCTGCATAAGGTCTATCATGTTCAACAAGGTAATCACGTAACTGCATGTACATCATAGCTTCGAGAAATTTTGAAAAGATTGGTTTCAAGGAAATGGATCGATAAATGGATGAACAATATTGCTTTACGTACTTTTTACCTTTACATACTTTTAAAACTTGGAGGAAAATTTTTTTGCATTAGACATTAGTTGACGTAATAGCTAGGTTACAAGACAATACAATAAATAACTTTTTAATTAAGTAATTTGAATATTCATAACAATCGATATTTTCGAAGGTTTAAAATTATTTTCTATATTCAAAACAACTAGTGGAGATATATTTTTTAAATAGAAAAACAGCTTGTATAAAAGTTATACTTTGATTCATTGGATTGACAGCCGATACATCAGGTTTGTCAATATTATTATGTACCTTAACTACGATCTCGAAATAATTATTAACATTTTCTGGAAAAGGATAAACACAATCCCGATTTCTCCAGTTACAGAATTAATTATATTCCAGGCCACTACATTTATAATTGCATTATTGACAGATGAGTCAATTTTTTCAGAAGTATACTTTTCTTTGGTTCAATAACAGTATGCTTATATGCTTTTCTCGTTTTCAGATGGATAATTTAGCCATTTCACTTTTCCTCTCTTGTAAACATTTAAATGGAACATATCATCACATTTCATTAAGGGTAGTTGAGGGATATACCAGCCAATTTGTTTCATTATGTGATTTTTATGAATAGGTTCATATTAGCTTTGCAAGTTATAATAGTTAAAATGATTTGCATTACTTTCTTTGAGTTGCTGTACTCATAATTTGTGATAATTAATACTTACACCCTGATACAATTTTCAGTTGTACATTATTATAGAGTAACGATTTTGTTATGACATCTGTACATTCATATACGTTATTCCGCAATTGGCTTAGTCAACGTAACACTAAATTGCTTGCATATTTTGCGTTGAATTAATTCCCGCAAATTTTGTCATGGTTGGTACGCATGGCACGTATTATACAAAATGATCTGATATTAAACACTTTAGAAGAGGAAAACGTATTAATCCTATTCTGTGTCGTAAAAGAAGAAAAAGAAAAACAATCGACTTTCTCGCTCCGCAGTGAAGTACACGTTAAGGTTTTGGATTGTGTCAGCTCAGCAGTATTGCATCATACGTATTTGTTTAGGTGAATAGCGAATTAAAATGTCCTCTGAAATAATTAACCAAGTAAAAGATCTCGAAATACATGGAGAGGATGTAAATGGCGCAAAGGAAGAAAACGATGAAGATATTGTCAATCCATGGAATGTTGCTAGCAAATGCCAAACTGGAGTTGATTACGACAAGTTATTAAGTAAGTTACTTTTTCTGTGAAGGAATAGTGCTGGTATAAACATCGTAAATCTGGTATTTACATTTTCATGATATATTCTTATAATTACGAAAAAAAAAAAAAAAAAAAAAAAACAAGCTACATCGATTCTGGATTATATGTGACGTAATGTGACTACTGACTCGTGTCAATCAATTATGCGTAAGAGGAAGAGCAATTAATATCAAGGTTTCACTGATGACTTCTTTGACCAGAGGAACATACAGCTAGTTTAAACGTTATTTTCCTAATTGCTTGTTGTTAAGTTAGTATACATTACTCACAGTTACACTTGTTTCATTTCTCTACTTAGGTTGTAATTGTATTTCGCTAATATATTATTAAACTATATTACTGCGCAAAATAGAATCTTTCAAATGTTCAGTGTTGCAAACTCGTATTTGGAAATATCGAAAACAGTAGACATATGGGTTTGAAACTACAGTTCATAAACACAATTCAACTTGGGATAAATTCTAATTACGAGTCCCAGATTTTAAAAATAATCCATACTTTTTAGACAACTATAGCCTAATTTAGTTAGGTTAGGTTAGATTACGTCGTATTTACTTTCATGGCTTGTATTGGTCCTCTGCAATTAGAATTAACCCTCAAGTTGTACTAAGTGTCCAATAAAAACACTTTTTCATTCTCATTTTTTCATATATCCACTGTCGCTAACACGCCCGGTTCCTACGGACAAGGTACCGTGCAGGCCCTCCTGCTGCAATCTGCACTATAGCTCGTCCATAGGTAGCAGGCGTGTCAGCCATAGTGGGTATATGGAAGAATGAGAATAGTGAAAATACTTTATATAGCATAAAAACACATGGCTATTGTGTGAGATAGCTTTGCGGTGATTCTGTAAGTGCACACACGTTTTTAGATTAATTACTAATACAGGGGTTTGAAACGCTGACACTTTATGCTCTATTGTTAGTTTACCTAATCTAACCTCAATACGTACCTTCATGTAGTTCAAGGTTTAAAGTTAATTTTCCTCCGTAGTACCGTATAATGATGGCCGTTATCGTCTTTTTTTTGTTTGTCTGATGCTTAAATTTCATATAATTATATCAGTTTTCGTGTAAATTTTGTAATTTTGTAGGCCCATCTGCGCAAGGACGCCAATCGTGCGGGGCCGCCCCTCAAGCTTTTGTTGCCCCCGCCCCCAAATTGTATTTATGAATATACACTATTTGGCGTAATTTGAATGCAATTTGTCTTAAAATTTTCATATATGCCTTGTGCATCTGAATGCCCCCTCCCCACAAATTTACAGAAAAGTCGACGCCCTTGCATCTGCGGAACTTAACCTGAAATTTGAATTATATCGAAACGTTAAGATTGTATGATACACATGATTTCAAGTATAAAGCAGTCGACCTTCCTAATAACCCGTGCTATACATTTTGGAGCGGAAGGGAGCATCTTTCAATGAGTGCAGATTAACTTTAGGAGGGCTTAGTATAAATATAGAATGTGGCATATGGCATAATAATTGCAGTGCATAAACCATGGACCAACTTAAAAATCAAAACCATCTTTTTGACCACTAAGAACCACAAATTTTATTTAGCGGAGTCAGGACAAAAGTGACCAGGGAAACTTGTGATAGGTGCGTCTGTAGGGAACATATGCGTCAGCGATGGATATTCGTAATAATAATAATAATAATAATAAATTTTATTGCAGAACCATCTGAGAACATCAGATGTATTACAGCCGTCAGAAATGGATAGAAGTTGAAAATGTTAGTGTTACATATATAACATACCATAATATAAACAAAGATCACTGCATAACAGACGCAGATATTTTAACTATCAACTTTGAGTTCAAAAAATTCTTCAACCTATATATACAATTATTAATAAGTAATTTCTGTACTTGTTTTTTAAAAGCCAGAAATGGAAGTTCTCTTAAAAATATAGAAATAAAATTATAAATTTAACTGACATATAGTAAAAGGTCTTTTGTGTCTTACTATATTCACATCTAAATAATACTAAACGGTTCCTGTCTCTAGTTTCATAAGTATAAGAGTACCCTAATTCATTGTAAATATGATAGTTCTCCTTGATGTAAAGCAAACATTGGTATATGAAAATTGCAGGCACTGTCATAAATTCCTAATTTAACGAAGTTTGGCCTACAGTGTGCACGACTAGGGAGACCGAGCATCAATCTTACATATATCTTTTGTATTTTCAATAGGCTTTTGATGGAGGACTGATGACCCCAAAGTATTGTACCATAACTTAAATGACTGTGAATTTGCGCATAATAAACAGTTTTAAGTACCTTTAAACTTACGCACAATCTTAATCTACGTATTAGATAAACTCCTTTACTAGCTCTAGATTCCACCTTAAGGATATGGTCGTCCCAGTTCAAGTGATCATCAAGTAAAAACCCCAAGAGCGGAATATTTTTTAAGTTCTGCATTCGAATTTTTGTTATTGTAGGTAAGCACCAAGTCTTTGATATTATCAGAGTTAATACAAAGCAAGTTGGAAGTACACCAGTCTTTAATAATATCTGAGGTGATGTCTAATATAGACTGTACTGACTCTTTTTGTCGTGAGTTAACACAAATATTGAGATCATCAACAATCAAATAACTATTAACGAAGGGTGAAGCGACGTTGTATGGAAGTTCATTAATATAAATAATAAAAAGAATCAGACCAAGAATAGATCCCTGAGGTACTCCGTGTCTAACACGCAACAGGTTAGACTCTTCCCCTTCATAAACAACCCTCTGATATCGTCCATTTAAATATGAATGAAGAAGTGACAGAGCTGCATTATCAAAACCATAGAATTCTAGTTTTTGTAACAAAATATCATGAGACACCGTATCAAATGCTTTCGACGGATCATATAGTTTTACATGAACAAAGTTTTTACTGTCCAACCCAGAAATACAATTTACCAAAAGTGAGACAGCAGCCTTAACAGTACCTAGTCCGGATCTATAGCCAAATTGAGAATTACTAAATAAATTATTATGTTCAAAATAGTCAACAGCGAGGATAATAAAAAAAACACTTCATATTGCATAAGATAAATTCCTTGTGTGTGGCAGAGCTTTGTGACATTTGTATGATCATTTTGTACACTACTTTTACATAGCATTTCACTTTATCATACCTTACTTATGAAGTACTACATGGTAAAGAGCAGACTTTGGATTTCTCATTTCTACCTTATTATACATGTGAGAAGTAAGATACCGATATATTTTGATAAGGCTTAGAGACATTGTCTACGGTATTAGCTGGCTCTGCATGGTACTCTTAGCCGCTCTGTCGCTCGAGAAACGTATTCTTTGTATGGCACCCTGGTACAGATAAAAAGTAATTTCGTTGGTGTTTTGTGATTTTTGACAATGGGAGGATAAGGATTTGTTGTTTTCTTTATTTCGTAATAGTGCTTATTTTTGTGACCACCTTTTGATCCGAGCACTTCGGTTTTCGTCTGCTACTGGCAAAGGACTCGCTGAAAATCCCAGCGCTGTTTAACGACAGTGTATCCAATTCAGCAACTTTTCTTCCAAGTCATCTTACGTTCGCTATCAATTATATGAGTTTTCGAAAACTTATATGTTTGTGACAACAATTTGTAAATAGATTAAGGATATTATTGATTAACGTTCTATTATTGAAAATAATAAATACGAAAATTAAGGGGATTGTAGCTTCGCCATTTTTCTTTTTTCTTTTCCGTAATTAAAACATATTTTCTAGTATTTATAATTGCAAATAAGAAGGTACATAATATTATGATTTTTGTAATTGATTTTTTTAAATATGCTAAATAATTACAAGATAATAATTAATTAATAATTTAACTTTTTACTTTGAAACCCAACGAAGGAAATTCAATCAACCAACCCTGCAAATAATGACTAAGTTACTCTTCCTCTATAGGATAAAATAATTTACAAAGCATCATTTACACACAGTCACTTAATATTTAATTGAATTAATAGAATTTTTAGGGGATCAAGAAATTAAAATGAAATATAGTGTGATTGTTGGTAAATGAAGCTTTGCAAATTATTTTATCGTATACAGGAAAAGTAATTAATCGTCTTCTGCAGGGTTGGTGCTTTGAATTTCCTTCCTTGGGCCGAAAAGTAAAAACTTTAATTAGTGATTAATTATTAATTATCTTGTATTTAATTAGCATGTTTTAAAAAGTTTCAATTACAAAATTAATATGTTTCTTTATACTCAACTATAAATACTAGAAAACGGATTTTAATTCAGGGGCGTCATTTAGGGAGGACAGGGAGGGGCATTTCCCCCCTGAGTTTGAGATTTATATAGATTTTATCAATAAAATAGTAATAAGTCAGTGAAAAACGCGAAATTTTACTTATATCAAGGGGTCTTTCCCCCCCCCCCCCCCAAGCCAAATCTGAAATGCCGCTACGCTTTTAATTTCGGACAAATAGAAAATCAAAATGGCATGGTAAAAATCCCTTTAAGCTGCTCAGTGTTGTCAATTCCATTTCCATGGGTGTCAGCGGACTTGTTCTTTCGAAGTTTATACAAGTCTGTACAATTACGGTATATTTAGTAAATCTGCTCAAGAATACCCTTCGTGTAGTAAGCTTGTTAAAAAACAAATTTTACAGAAAATAGGACGCTGAAGGAAATGTGTTCCTTATTTTGTTTGGTCGCTTTCTTTTTTTTAACACAAGGCTTTGCAACTCCGTCTGTTTACAAACATGATTGTCTCAATATCCACTACTGAGAATAACATTGGTTGAATTTTCGTTCAGCACATTCGAAAATACTAAGAGCTCAGACAAATTTAGAGCACTTATAGTCAGCGTCTTTTCAAATTACGACGAAGAAGTTAAAATTATTTAACTTTTCGGAGGCATATGTGGTTTCAAAGGGTGCACAATGAATGACACAAGATAATTCCATTGACTGAGTGAGTAAAACCTAATGTCCTGGCGCGTGATTTAATTCCATGATCTCCCGAGTGCTAAGCCAAGGCTATACCAGCTGAAAGTGAAAGTGTTTAGGATTTTACGTCGTTTTTCAACAGCGGGGCTATATAGAGACTAGAGACCTGCACGGGCCGGGCCTGGCCCGAAGCCCGGCCCGGCCCGCGGGCCGGGCTTGGGCGGGCCGACTCTGTTATTTCTTTGGGCCGGGCCGGGCTTGGGCGGGCCGACACTGTTATTTCTTTGGGCCGGGCCGGGCTTGGGCTGGCCGACAGTGATTTCTCTTCAGGTCGGGCCGGGCTGGGGCCGATCAATTGCAATTCTTTAATAATTATTGACTCTCGTTAAACGATAATTGGAATAAAACCAAACGTTGAAGAAGTGTGTCCGTGAAAATGTTACAAAGAATGCAATAGTTATTTACAGTTTGTGTTGCATAGCGACTCCACTTTCACTATAGAGGATTGCAGGCATTATGCGGTAAATTGAGCTCTGACCTTGACCTTCACTGAACTCAAAATATAACAAGAAGGGGTGGGAATGTTTTGCCTGTCGCTAAACAATATTGCCATCTTCACTTTATGCTAAAAATCAATTAAGTTAGATTTTTGTTACAGGGAGTGGAGTTTTTGTTCTCTCGATGACAGGCAAAGTTCTAGGAGGCAATGGTACCAGGTTGCAAGCGTCAAGTTGTAAACCAGAGTTTAGTAAATGTTTCTGAGGTTAGGTCAAATTTAGTACTAAATTTTGAGAAAGATTGGGGCTCGAGCTAATATTTTTTAAAAAAATTATCGGGCCGGGGTCGGGCCAAAAACTTTTAAAATTTATCGGGCCCGGGCCGGGCTTGGGCCAAGAATTTTAAAATACTTATCGGGCCGGGCCGGGCTCGGGCCGAAAATCTCCAAAACTTTTCGGGCCCGGGCTGGGCCGGGCCTAGGTACGTTCGGGCTGGATTGGGCTCGGGCCGAAAAATTCGGCCCGTGCAGGTCTCTAATAGAGACGTGGACCTACAGTTTAAAGTGAGATCCGAACCACTTCATTCAAGGTGGGCTCTCGGCGGGAATCGATCCCGCGACCACTCGGGGGAGTCCGCGGAGCAACGAAAAATTAATTTGTACTCCATTTATAGTTTCATTATTAGTATGCACCTGGACTTTCCATTCGTTTTTTTTTTTTTTTTTTTGTTTTTTCCTTTTTGCACTTGTTTTCAGGTTTTCAGCAGATAAGGGATTTTGTCGTGAAAAATGTTCTTGTTATTTTTCTGCAGAACTTTTCACACTTTATAAAGAAACCTTTTGCTACGAGATCCACTGTTATCCACAGCAAGAATAGTGTCTTCGTATTCACGCTCTTATCATTTTATACAAAATAACTTAAATCTAATAAACCTACTTACCTACTGTCTAAATTTAAATTTCTTAGAGATACTTATTGGCTAATACCCTCTTCAAAGGAAATTCCACCTTGCTGTTCAAGTCTTATTATTTTTATCAAGTCCTTTTTGTTATGAAAATGTTCTTTCAGTTCGAAAAACGCGTCTAAACTATCGCGTTTACATAAGAAAGCATTGATTCCACTTGTAGCTTTTTTTTTTTTTTTTTTCTGCTGCTCTTGAAAAGTTTTGTCTGATGCTCAAGTGCTTTTTGATTCGGACGTCTTCAAATCAAGATTTTTACTGAAGTCAACGTCAACATGATGTTTCACAACACAAGCTTTATATATGAAAGAGACGTATTTCTTTAATTATTTTCTCTTTTCCTCTTTATATAGTTTTACATCTATAACACGTTCTCTTGTTTCTCTTATCTGTCCATTCCCCCCTGGTGAAAAATCATTGTGTACTTTGAAAATGAATTTGTAAAATAAATAAATAAATAAATAAAAATTGTGGAAATGGTTGAGTGAAAGAAAATGTCATTTTATAACTCTGCCATTTTTAAATAAGGAAATAAAATAACTCATCTAAGGGAACCCTCGTTACTTCAGAGCACTCGCCTTCAGTGCACGTGGGAGAGGCCTGAATTCTTAGCACGGGCCCGGCCCGGCTCGTGAGTTTATAATGTGATGTCCGACCCGAGTCCAAAATATGTTTTAGCATTTAGGCCCGAGCTCATGTGGTAATTAAAGGAGCCCGAAATAAACCCGAATTACATAAACTTTATAATTTACTCAAAATTGTATTTTTTTATTTATTTATTTACAGCAATTAGAAGTTTAACTTTGCAGTTCTGTTTTAAAAGCTCTTCAGAAAGAACGGTCCAAACGTCCAATAAATATCGTTGTACAGTACATTTACAAAGTTAGGTCCCAAAAGGCCCGAAAAATATGATTGTATATTTAAAAATTTACGGCCCGGCCCTGGCCCGAAGTGATATATGCTTTGTAGGCCCGAGTCCGGCCCGCGGATTGCAGTTTAACCTGTAAGTCCATTCTCTATATAGTCTCGCTGTTGGCTAAAGACGTTTAAAAACCTAACAAACGAATTTTACCTTAGAGTGTATTCCTTCGTGTCATGCTTATCATGAGAATTGCTGTCTTATGATGAATTTGCCATATGAATTTCATTTAGCGCTATGGGAGTAATAAACTTACCGTTAGCGTTGTTTTCAAATATTGGAATTGATGATACGATTCCAAATGACTAAGAACAGTAGAATTGTATCTTTTCTTGTATTCATTTGGGGCTTCCAGAGTTCGATTCATTGGTCATAGATACGAGGATCTGAAGAAGAGGAGTAAGCAACACTACAACTCATCCACCCCCAATGAGAGGATGACAACCTTTGTTGCCAAATGTCAACGACCGCTGAAGAGCCACTGTACTGTTCGAGAGAAAGCGATCTATTGCCTCGTTACTTTGCTTATATCCGTGGAAAATATTTAGTAATATTTATTTAAATATATCAATTGTACTGTGTATATATACATTATTTGTTTTTTTTAGTGCGGAAGTTCTATTTGCAGAGTTTAAGTTATTGTCGTGTGATTGTGTATGTATATAATTGTGTATCGTCTCAAGATTTGCTGTGTGTGTGTGCGTGTTCGTGTTTGTGTTCCATCTCCCTTTTATGCTTCCTGTATATAGTATTGTTTTTTTGTAAATATTTAATTGTAAATAATGAAACCATCAACATCTGTGCAGTCACCCGAATGTTATAAGATTGGAGGAAAAAAAAGCGTATTCTTAAAAGTGAAGAGCGACAAATTATTCTTAATGTTTATTCATATTTCCGCTCACAAGAACAGGAAGGGGGAAGAAAAACTTCTGTGCGGGAAGCTGTGGATAAAACTGCTGCGGCCACTCTCGTTGCAAAATCCACTGTATATGATATAAGAAAGCAGCATTTAATGAACAACGGGAGACTAGAAACCCCACGCAAAGACAGAAAAAGTGAAAAGCGAATGACACGTGTTGACATTTACAATTTTACCCGGTAAACTATAAGGCGGAAAGTACATGAATTTTTCAGAAAGAATGAACTCCGAACAGTGCAAAATGTGTTGGAAATTGTGCAGAATGACCTTCAGCTCCCAAACATTTCACGATCCACTTTGTACCGCCTACTACGAGAAATGGGTTTTAAATTTTTAAGAAATAAAAGAAATTCGCTCTTAATCGACAGGGAAGACATTATTGCTTGGAGACATAGGTACCTAAGAGCCATAAGAAAATCAAGGCATGAGTGTAAAAAAATAATTTATACGGATGAAACTTGGTCGAATCAGGGGCACACCAAAAACAAAAGGTGGGTTGATACGAAAATAAAATCTGCGGAGCAAGCTTGGCGAGAGGGTCTTTCAACGGGAGCGAAAGCTCCCTCTGGGAAGGGAGGAAGGATGATACTGGTTCATGCAGGATCAGAAGATGGTTTTGTTCCAGGCGCTGAACTGATTTTTCGAGGCCAAAAAGATAAAAAGAACCAAGAATATCACTCTGAAATGGATTCCAGGGTATACGAAAAATATTTCAAAGAAAGGTACTTCCTAATATTCCCCCTAAGTCTGTGATAGTGATGGATAATGCCCCCAGTCACTCGGAGAAAAGTGATAAAGTGCCGACAAAAAGAACTAAAAAAGCAGACATTCAAGAATGGTTGACCGAAAAACGTATTTCCTGGGATTCATCTCTGAATAAATGTGAACTTCTTGAAATAGTGGATCGTGAGCGTACTCGACACGTGACGTATAAGCTTGACGAGATAGCTCAAAGTGCCGGACATGAGGTATTGCGGACTCCGCCGTATCACTGTGAGTTAAATCCGATAGAATTGATATGGGCGTCTGTGAACGGTGAAATCGCGGCGCGTAACTCGAAATTTAAATTGGCTGATACAGAACAATTGATGAAAAACGCTGTACAAAATATCACGCCAGAGCAATGGAAAAACGCTGTACACCACGTACAAAAGTTGAGGATTATATGTGGGAGACCGACGGACTTGCTGAAATACTGCATGACCGTGTAGTGGTTAATTTGGAAACTGACGACGAAAGTGATGAAGAAATTGTGAGTGAGTGCAGCGATGATCTCGGTGTGGATATCTTGGAAGAGGACGAATCAATAGATGAACAGTGATCAATATAGCTGCTATTTGTAAGTACATTTTTTTTCTAATTTAGTAGAAATGATGTTTTGTACATTTGGATTTCTCGATTCTCGAAAAGCAAAATTAGAGAAATGATGAATTGTGAACCATCCAGGCCCGTAGCCAGTCCCCAAGATTTAATGAAAGTAGGGGAATTTAGGATGGATACATTTATTATTATTATTATTATTATTATTATTATTATTATTATTATTATTATTATTATTTCTCTTCTCTTTCTGACCGGTGTCTGATTCCCATATACACTTTACATATTATAAATTGGCTTTTATGCGGGTGTACCCAAGAAAGGTGCTGTATTTATTCGTTCGTTCTTGCCCCCAGAACCAAAATTAATTCTCCTTATAGCGTCTTATTTTGCTTAACTGAATTAAATTCCTTATCGAGCATTACATAGCATTTCATAAGAAAAGTACCTTCAGTTTTCTATAAAGTGGATCTCAAATCATTGCGCTCAATAAATTACAGTTGAATCGAACTCGATCACTCTATGCACAGCAGAGCCTCAGCCAGATCGCTCTCTCTCCCTCGCACGAGTAGCTACACGAATTGTCTAAGTCTACGTTTATGACGAAGTGACAACGCAGCAAGTTGGCGAGTGGGTGAAGAGGAGCGGCTTCGAGGCACGAAGTGCTCTGATGAAAAGGTGGAATCTAGTATAGTTTGCAACACTTAACTGTTTATAGTTGCAGACTCATTAGAGCAAAGAAAGCATAAAAATAAGAAATATTTGTGATTAACAGTTAGAAGTAAAGGAGGGAAATGAAACAGGAGTAATTATGTGTAAGGAATATTAAAATAACAAGAATTAATTAGTTATACAATGTTGGAAACAGGTCCATATGGGTCTCATACGAGTCAGCCATCTGTGAAAGATTAGCTCATATTTCTTCTGTAGATTCTACAAATGTATCTCCCCCCTCCCCCCGATAACCTAGTAGTCGCCAACACTAGTATATACACTAGTACTGGCGACTGTACGTAATATATGCAGGGTGTTTCAAAACAAAACCGACAGTGTTTGGGAGGTGATTCCTGGCAGCAAAATACGGCAAAAAGTATAGACCAATTTGGGTGCACAAGGCAAGGGTTTGAAACGCTGACACTTTATGCTTCATTGTTAGTTTACCAAATCTAGCCTTACTACGTACCTCCATGTAGTCCAAGATTTAAAGTTCATTTTCCTCCGTAATTAGTCATCGTACAGTGATGGCAGTTATTATCTTTTTTGTTCGTCTGATGCTTAAATTTCCTTTCGGAGTTATAGGCTGCCGAAAACATGAAAAAATAAATTTTAAAGATTCATAACTCCAAAGCTGTGGTGCCTACCGTAGTCAGATCAAGACTTCACGTAGGAACTAATATGCACACTATCCAAAAATGAATGTTTGAGAATCCTAAGGTATTCACGCAACAATTTTTAAAGAGGCAGTTTGGCTACGTGCATATAATTCGAAGTACTCATCAACTACCTCTATGAAAATTGTTGCGGAAGTGCCACAGGGTTCTGAAACGTGTGGATATTTGGATAGGGCATATATTAATTCCTAAGTGAAGTTTTGATCCGACTACAGTAGGTCCCATAGTTTTGGAGCTGTGAGCCTTTTAAAGTTTTTTTTTTTTTCATATTTTCGGCAGCCTATAACTCCGAAAGGAAGCATTTGTGCACCCAGGTTGGTCAATACTTTTTGTCTTATCTTGGTGTGAGGAATCACCTCCCAAACGTTGTCGGTGTTTCTTTGAAACACACTGTATATCAGTTTGTGAATAACTTCGTAACGATTGGTCAAATTCGGTTTAGATGAAGAATATGAGTGTGTTATTTGGAAAATATGTAGGTAAAATGTAATAATTAATAATCAGTAAGTAAGATGTAAGGAACGTATTTGTGCATGCGGCGCACTTCAAGTAAAGTTACATGGTAGAAATCAATGTAAGTGTCATTACTATGGAATCTACTTTAAGGAAGAGCAGTAATACACAGTGTCAATTCTCTAGCACTTCTATGCATTTCCCAGGGCATTTTAGAGTCATATTTTATGGTACAAAACTCTCTCACGCTTCCTGGCGAGTCACCCCTTATGCAGAAATAATTAGTGAGAATTGATAATTGGACAAATAAAATAAGAGTTTTACGTCATTAGTAGTCTATTTCGTAGATAACATACGTGTTCCAGTGTTGTTAATCTAGAGATGAATCGTTATATAGTAGCCCATATTCTTGATCTATACACATATGTTGAACGCTGAGGGTTGATTTTAACGTAATGGTCAGTGCACCGGATTCAAGTTACGTTAATAGGGTATTGAACCTATTGTAACCTATTGAAAATGGTTTTTAAAATTTGTGCGACTTTTTTTTTCACCTGAAATTGATGACAAAAGAATCTGTTAGAGGGCCTATACAGTTTTCCCAGCCATTGTGCATAAGCTAGCAATAACACATCATCACAGGAAACTTAAAGGTAATAAAATGTACATTTATTTAGCTAAAAATAGACATGAACCGATGCAGGAATTGTGTTTGCAATAAATATAATTTCTTGTTTGAATGCTACACCGCCTTTCTTCTAGGCATTAGAATGCAATTTTAAATAAATGAATATGATTATCAAATGTGATAAGGCATTGAAATATATTCCTGTTGACCCAGCGCGCTGATTGGTGTGTATTCTTGTTCTTATTTGTTCAGGTACGTGATTCAGTTTGAAGCGTTTACTTTTCATTCTATTTTTTCTCACATATTTCCATGTACGTTTATGTTGAACTCTCTATTTCTCTTAGTAAATTGCTGTAGGGTATGCATTTTCAAAACCTTACCTTTTAACCATAACTTTCATTCATGTTTAAGTCATTATCCTTAAAATATTTCAATCCTCTCTGGAATCATTCTCAAACACAGACGTGATGCTAGCCGAAATCTATTTTTTGATTACATTATTATATCTCTTCAAAATGTGTCGGTATACCACGTTACACTTCTGTAATTCTGTTCATTACTTCTGAGTTTTTATGCAAACAATCCTGTTACCTTAATTTTTGTAACTTGTTTTTCTGTCTTCCGCTATTGGTTAATTAAACGTATTTACGGGCTTGCAAAATAATGGAATAGGTGACTCTCTGTGCACTCAGAGCTCTGAACAGGTTAATTGAGTAATTTGTATGTTTTACAGAAATTAAGGCAATAAGTTTGTGTACACAAAAACTCAGAAATGGTGAATGGAATTAAAGAAGTGTACCGTGGAACATTTGATACGTATTTTTCTGTTTGCACGTTTTGAACAGATACAATAATGTAATTGAAAAATAGATTCCGGCTAGCATCACGTCTGTGCTTAAGGATGATTCCAAAAAGGATAGAAATATTGTGAGGGTAATGACTTAAACACAAATGGAAGTGAGGAGTACAAGATAAGATTTTGACTTTTTTCCGTGTTCTTTACACAAATCGTACTGTAGTAAGTACATAGACGTAAGTGGAATCTACGGTATAAGAAAAAGTCACTAATGTTACACTACCAGCTTCCTTAATCGTAGCTATTAGTGAGGAAGGTAACTGGTACTTTTCGTAAGATGGACACACTGTATGCGTGGGTTTTCTCGGAGTTTTCCTTCCATTTTCTTTATTCCATCATGTTCATTATCACTGTTCCCCTTAGTCCCGGAACATAAACATGGGACGTTTTAAAGTTGAGTTTAACGTCCCGTTCAGCAGCGAGGCTATATGAGACATGGACCTACTGATTAACGTGGAATCCGAACCACATGAGCTCCCGCCGGGAATTGAACCGGGTCTCCCGCGCCAAAGGCGCGTACGCTCACCGCTTAGCCACGGAGGAGCTCGGGACGTTTTAAAGTGTCTGACTGTCCAATGTATTTACATAAAAAATTAAAGATATGTAAAGATAAATTATTCAGTTATTCAATGGGAATCCGTGTTATTATTCAGTTCAAAATCTCTTGTCGTCGCGGATTCTGTCGAGGAATTTGAAGCTTAAAATATATAAAACGAAAATCATGCCTGTTGTTCTGTATGGTTGCGAAACAGGGTCACTTACTCTGAGGGAAGAACGTAGACTGAAAGTGTTTGAGAACAAGATCCTGAGAAGAATATTCGGAACAAAGAGGGACGGGAATGGGGAATGGCGGAAGCTTCATAACGAGAAATTACATAATTTATACCGGTTACCAAACATTGTTAGGCTCACCATGTGTAAGAAGCTCAGGCGGGCAGGTCATGTAGCCAGAATGGAAGAAAATAGGAACATTTTCGAAGTCTTAACTGAAAGTCCAATAGGAAAACGACCATTAGGAAGACCTAGACGCAGATGGGAGGACAATATTAAGATGGATCTCGCAGAAATAGGAATACAAAATAGAAAATGGATCCAGTTGGCTAAGGATAAAAGTCAATGAAGAGCTTTTGTGAACGCAGCATTGAACCTCCTGATTTCGAAGGCCATAAATTAGTTAGTGATGTAAATATAAAATAAAGATTTTAAGTTTAATAATTTCTAATCTATGAAGATTTTAGTAATTTCTAACGTGGTTACTATTTTGTCTGCACGATCATTGTAAATGTCTGTAGCAAGTGGCTGAGGTGATTTTCCAGTCTCAAAACACACAAAAATCCTGTGTAATACTTGAAATATGTGGCAAAATTAATTTAATGAATCAACAGGGTATAATTTTTAATAGAAATTTTGTTTTTTGCCGTAATTGGGATCATTTAATAAAAAATGTTAATTTCTTTTCTCATTCTTTGCAGAACGATTTGGTTGTTCCAAGATAGACCAAGCGTTGATTGAGAGATTCGAGAAAGTAACAGGAAAACGCGCGCATCGTTTCCTGCGACGAGGGATATTTTTTTCACATCGAGATCTTAACAATATTCTGACGCAGTATGAACAAGGGAAACCATTTTATTTATATACAGGAAGAGGTCCTTCTTCGCTGGCTATGCACATGGGACATTTAATACCTTTTATTTTTACTAAGTAAGTGTTGTGGAAAAACTTCTTACAAGAATCTAATTTTGTTCAGCCCTGTTTGATCTATCGATTTATATATCTTAGTACAATATTATAGTTAAAATTTAAGAGCTAAGATCATTTTAAGCTATATCTCAATACATATATAGTGTGTTATCGTCTTCTTAGTCTTATAATGGAAGATTTAATGATGATATTATTTTAGTATCAGTTTCAACTTGATAGGTGTTGTGTGGAGTTCCCTCATAGCTGAGAGGCTAGCGTACACGCCTTTAGCGTGGAATTCCCGGGTTGAATTCTCAGCGAGAGCTCATGTAGTCCGGATCCCACATTAAGCTGTAGGTCCACTAGTGTTGTGAAGGCCTGGAAAAATCCCTGAAATTTTGGGTTAAAAAAAGTTTTTTACCATTTTTTTCCCGAGCTTGGAAAAAAAAAACGAAAAATTTGGGAAAAATTAAAATTTTTGAGTATTGTGCTGCATTATGCTTTTAAAACGAAAACTATTTTTATTTGCTTTTTTCCAGTTAATATCATTGAGTACTTATGTTTCTTGTATTAAAAGAAGGAAAATTTGTGGCAACAAATATATGTGCATTACTCCCTTAAGTTAGCTCCGTGATAGAATGGAGTTCTGGCTACAAAATAAACTATGATCCTAGTTGGATTAATTAATATAGACGCATTTAAATTATCTTAAAAAATCTTATGAAGTTCCCGCTTTAAGGCAGGGAAGTGTTAAAATAACGGGGTCAGTTAATACCGGTATGTTACAATTAAATATATATTTTATGGAGATACGTATCTTCCTTGTGCTGTGTAAGATTTCCTGAAATTTTGAACCTATTAGAAAAATCTTTTGTTCAGAAATATTGCCAAAACCGGAAAATATAATTTAAAAACTATTTCTTCGCGTGATGCTAAGCTTACTTGCTGTAACGTGTCTGCAATATATATATATACACTATGTTTCTCGAGCATAAAATATACTTAAAGCAACAGGTTTTAATTTTACTTTTTAGTTTTCTGATTTCTGCTTAAAATCTCTCTTTATTATTTTATATATTTTTGAAACAACTCAAAAAAATAGGTGATCTTATTTACACATACACACACATACCCCGCAAGTGCGTAAATTTGAGTAGCGAGAAATATATTAAAGAATTTAACATGTGAAGCTTCCGTTCGATATTTTTAAAGACTAGCAGAATATCCGTTCTTTGCACGGGGAGAATACCTTTTATTTTGGACATAAAGGGCACCAAAATTATCACCAATCAACTTGGAGACCCCAAAAACTACGAATTCGACACTAGTATCGGTCATTTTCAGTTACTTTTACATGTCACCCTCGTCCTTTAGAAGTACGAATAGGGGCCGAATTTTGATTTAAATAGCATCGGAAGTGTCACTGTTCATCTCAGGGACCCCGAAAACTATGGATTCGACACTAATATCGGACATTTTCAATCATATTTATATCTCTCCTACCCAACTTGTGGGCCTGAATTTGGATTTAAGCGACATCGGAAGTGTCACTGTTCACCTTAGCAACCCCGAAAATAGATTCGACACCAATTATAGGTCATTTTCGATATATTTCCCCCTTCCTTCCTCCATATTGCAACTTCAAAGTGAAATGATAAAAAACTTCCCAGGCCCGAACCACATCTATTTTGAAAATTTTATCGTGATCGGTCTGGTGGTTCAAGAGTTGTTAAGTTACAAATATAGTCACTTTCATGGTCGCATTAGAAAACATGCATTTGTTTACATACAAAATTTTGAACATAGAGTTTATATAAAAGTCTATATTAGAATATTAAATAACAGTAATTATATGTTTCAGTGCATGAGTGTTAGTGAAATTTGCTTACTGCTCTCTCGTTTAAGAAGTAATTTGGTTAAAATTAAGCAAATTCCACCAAATCAAAGAGCACATTGAGATCTCAGTTTCACTCAAAAGCCCTATTTATTGCAACAGAAACACTTCATGATAGTAGATGAGTATGCAACTGTAGAAGTTCTGTAATTAATGTACAACCTCGAATAAACGACTAAAAAGCACATAAAGGAAATGAGTGCAGACTATTAGTTTTCAAGAATGATTACGATAGTTTTATTTTCGAATGCTTCTTTTTTTTACATATTCCCAATATTGAAATTTCTCAACTGACATTTTTCACGCGTTCGAAAAAGAACTGTTTTATTACTAGTAAAATTAACTTAATACAAAAATTTTTATTTTCCTAATTTTTCCAATTTTTCCGGAAAGAAACCGGAAAAAAACTTTTTTACCAACAGGTTCAAAATTTCCGGAAATTTTACAACACTAATGTCCACGTCTCACAGAGCCTCGCTACTGAAAGCGACGCTAAACTGAAAATGACATAGGTGTTGTGGTTACCGTAATTCACTTCTAAGCTTTACCAAAAAAATAAAAAATGAAATGAAATGAAATGAAATCTCTGAGTTTTACGTCCCACGGTTATGCCGGTTAGGCTAAAGGAGACGGTGATTATGAGAAATGAATGAAATGGTGGAATGAAGAAAGTGGGAGGAAACGGGAGAACCCCGAGAAAACCCACGCACACGGTGTTTAAAAAAAATGGCTTCTTCAAAAACTACGTTTTTTTGTTATTTGTTAAACAATAATGTATTGTAGAAAATTCTTATCTTTTTTAACTTTTATGATTAGAAGAAGATATGATTAATAAGTTTGCTTCTAGTATTACTAGTATAGTGACCACTGTAACTTCTTTGAATGCATTAACAGTAAATTACCTTTTTAGAACATAATCTATTGTGATATTAGAATACTACGACATAATGTGAAGTGTTACGTATCACAGAATAAAGTTGGTTATTCTTACGAACGCTGGGTGCTAGAGTCTGAGTAGGGATATGATACAGCTGTCTTTCTCTTATTATTTCAACACATGCTTTTAGGGGTGCGCGGTGGCTCAGTGGTAGAGCGTTCATCTCCGGTGCTTGGGGTCCCTGGTTCGATCCCAGCTCGCGCCGTGTGGACTTTGTGGTGGACAAACACCGTGCTCGTGTGTTTTCTCGGGGTTCTCCCGTTTCCTCCCACTTTCATCATTCCACCATTTCACTCATTTCTCATTATCACCGTCTCCTTTAGCCTAACCGGCGTAACCGTGGGACGTTAAACTTAAAGATTTCATTTCATTTTTTCAACACATGCTTTAATTCTTATCTTTTAACTACAATTCAGATTTATACAATTACAGTCTTCTTTCATTATTTCTTTCTTTACCGAATTTTAAAAAGAAAAGAAAAAGATAAATGTTTCCTTTTATTAATGCTTTTTAACATAAGTTAATTCAAAGTTCGTGTTACGTATCAGATACTACTTTTTCTTCCTCTAATCGCTTCTCACTCTTTCTTCACCCCAAAGCATGGCCGGCAGAAGAATTTTTTGAAATATCCAAAAAATTCAGTCCATCCATTGAAATCTAGCTCCAATCGGGTTACATGTCATTGGAGCCACCAACAGCGTCTAAAGAACATTTTGCTTAAAACTTCTTAGTCTCTGCTGCTTGTATCCAAAGCTTTGGGACATCGGAAGAACTGGTTTTGAAATATATCACATTCTTATAAAGGCACTCATAGTATTTAAAAAGCAACTTGGGAAGATTGTTGTAAGCATGATTAAAATGTGTAACACACATACATACACAATTAAATATTGCAGTCCCAGTTCGTTTAATATTACGTTAATAACCAGCAAAACTTAGTACGATAATTATTTCAATAAATTAAACGATTTGGTTCCTTTTAAACTTCGTTTAACCAAGTCTGGCCATAAGCTTTGTTATCATAAGGTATCGGATTATTTTCCTTGCCCTTTAAGTAAATATACGTAAACGTTATCGTTGCAAATGTTAAAAACGCACCTAAAACTTCGTATTGTTCAATTGACCAGATTGTTTCGAAGAACCTCCGTCTTCATTGGTAGTACATAGAGGAAGAAAAGAAAGAAAGAAAGAAAAAAAAGGAAACTTATTAAACATATACCAATATGGAGCTGCCTCCAATTTATCTACACTGAAAACTGTATACAACTCTTGAAAGCTGTGTGGTTACAACTTTTGTTTTTTAATATGGAAAAGTATGCTCTTGTGAAGGAAACGATACATACTAATACAGCAAAAGCTGCCAGTATGAAACTTTAATAACTAAGATATAGATAAGTTTAAGAAATGCCAAGTTGAAGTTTAAGAAATGTCGAGTTGGTTTATGTTTCATGGTAGATGTAGAAATCCACCGATGAAGACCGAGATTTTCCATTGAAATATCCCGTTAATTGAACAATAAGACGCCTGGGATGAGTTCCTTACAGAAACCCGTTCTATATTTTGAACCAGTACAATTTAAACAAAATTTTCATATTACCATAATAAAAGATGGTTGGACGTATTTTCCTTACTTCAGGTCAAAGAATTAATCACTTAGTAACACGAAACACATACTATGCTAACGTTGGCTCTTTTGGCAGGAAAATGAATAAGATGCTGCAATAGGATTTTTTTTTTCTCAATTGTCTTTTCAGATTATTAGGTAAGCGTTCGTTCTCATTCTCACACCCGTCTGATAAAGACACTCGTGAGTGTTGAAACGTTTCGGCAAATTAAAACAGCAGAGATACAAACAAGAAGTTTTGAAGAAATTCTGTAGCCAAGCCATTCTCTTGATACAAGCAAGGTTACAGTGTTTTGATGGTTATGTTCGGATACACTGTAACAATTCTGTCACTTACCATTAACTTCGTACATTTTGTTTCAAAATAGTTTATGATTATGTGAATATATTGTATAGAGTAATCACTTTGGAATGCTAATCGAAATATGATGGAATATATTGGAGATCTGATGGAAATGAGCACACACATAAAATACCCTAGAAAGCAAAGGGTTGTAAATTAATCAAATAAATTAATAGGACGCATAAATGGCTCACCTTGTACTCCTTGTTTGCTGCTTTAATTAATATTTCTTTCCTCTCTGGGAACGTCATCAGCGCCATCTATTATAGAAAATTTGTATGTTTTTCAATTATTTTTATGTTTAGAATAAGGTTGATTAAAATAAATTTACTTGTAATATTACTATGATAGTGACACTGACATTGTTACATATTCGAATGCGTTAACAGGAAATTGTCATCTTTAAAATATAATCTGTTGTAATATTTGAATGCTATTTACTTCTCGATCCGGTCATGCAATTTTTCACTTTTTTGATTTCTTTTAAAATTGTTGTTATAAACAAATGTCTCAATTATAAACACCTAAAAGAGGAATAGACTTTGTACGTACATCATATTGTGTAACATCAACTATGAAAATATACACTATAGTATTCTACTTATATTATTTTTGTAGGGGATACAGGCTTTACAGTGCTCCTATATTTCCTATATATTTGCGTCTCTTCGTATTAACATCTATATTTCCTACATTTTAATGAAACTATCTATATTTTTGTAGCATTGCTACTTCCACTTGTGAAAACAGCATAAGGAAATAAGGTGTGGATGGTTGGAGGGTCTTCTGCCTCCACAGTAGAGTAGTTAAATGGAGACTCGTGTGTGTTCCATCCTTTCCTGCTTATTGTCTAAAGACAGTGTATATTTATTAGTATTTGGAAAGCCCGTGAATAAAATATACAGCAGTTTTTCGTGTTAAGTCTGGAGATTCTAATGTTCCGTTTTTTTTCTTTTTCTTTTTTTTTTTTTTAAATTTAATAGATGGTTACAAGATGTGTTTGACGTGCCTTTAGTGATTCAGTTGACGGACGACGAGAAGTTCTTATGGAAGGATATGAAACTAGAAGAAGCACATCAGATGGGTTTTGAAAACGCTAAAGACATTCTCGCCTGTGGATTTGATGTTGAGAAGACTTTCCTCTTTTCAGATGTCGAGTTTATAGGGTTTGTATTTCTTAATTATCTTCACCTATTACTATTTCACTACGTAATTTATTATTATTATTATTATTATTAACTAACTAACTCTATGGCCTATGGAACCCGGAGGTTCAATGCCGCATTCACAAAAGTTCTCCACTGACTTCTATCCTTAGCTAATTGGATCCAGTTCCTACTTTGTATTCCTATCTCTGCGAGATCCATCTTAACATTGTCCTCCCATCTGCGCCTAGGTCTTCCTAATGGTCGTTTTCCGATTGGTCTTCCAATCAAGACTTTGAAAGCGTTTCTACTTTCTTCCATTCTAGCTACATGACCCGCCCACCTAAGCCTCCTAGACTTGACGACCCTAACAATATTGGGTAAACCATATAAATTATGTAGTTCCTCGTTATGAAGTTTCCGCCATTCCCCATTCCCGTTCCTCTTGGATCCGAATATTCGTCTCAGGATCTTGTTCTCAAATACTTTCAGTCTATGTTCTTCCTTCAGAGTAAGTGACCATGTTTCGCAGCCATACAGAACAACAGGCATAATTATCGTTTTGTATATTTTAAGCTTCAAATTCCTCGACAGAATTCGCGACGACAAGAGATTTTGAACCGAATAGTAACACGAATTCCCTGCTTTTAGGCGACATTTAATTTCTTCGTGAATATGATGTTTCTCTGTTAATATTGATCCTAGATATTTGAAACTATCCACTTTATCAAAAGTATTATTTAATATTTTAACGCATCCATAATTTGCTGTATTCCGGTCCCGACGCACTTCCATGTATTTAGTTTTCTCTGCATTTACTTCTAAACCCATGTCCCTGCAGGCGTTTAATAAGATCTCTGCATTTCTTTCTATTGTTCTCCTATCATCCCCTATTAAATTTACATCATCAGCATGTGCCATAACCTGGTGAATACCGTTCAACTCTAGGCCCTGGTTGCTATCTTTGATTTTCCTTATAGCGTATTCCAGAACGAAGTTAAATAATAATGGCGACAACGCATCTCCTTGTTTCAGGCCATTTTCAACGTGAAAGCTCATGGACAAAAATTTTCCTACCCGTACTTTACTTTGGGATTCATTTAAACATATCTTAATTAATCTTAATAATAATAATAATAATAATAATAATAATAATAATAATAATAATAATAATAATAATAATAATAATAATAATAATAATAATAATAATAATAATAATAATAATAATTATTATTATTATTATTATTATTATTATTATTATTATTATTATTATTATTATTATTATTATTATTATTATATACGTACAGGTTGGCGAGAAGCCAGCGTACATTGCAAGCTATTAGTTCATTGGCTCTATATCGGGTGTTCTAAAATGGCGTCCACGGACCACAGAGCACTATTCTACAAGCCAAAATAAAGCGAAAATGTTATATGATGGTATGCTGTCCGCTCCCCGCTCTGGGGAAGCAAAATTTTACAATGTGGCAACTTCGCAGATTAACTTGGAGCCATTAGTATTACACTACGAATACAAGTAGTTGAATCGATTGTTACACTAATAAATGATGCTAGTGTGGATCAATATCGACTTTAGCTGAAATCTGGAAAGAATCGATATAATTATTTGATAGATTGATAGATCTAATCTATGGTTCTTTATTTGCGACGTTGCCACATAGTGTAATTTGTGTCGCCAGTAGAGGACTCTAAAAGTATACATATATATATAGGGTTATAAGATGGTATGGACAAACTGTAGAAGCTGATAGTAGACGTGAAATTAAGCAACAAATGTGTAATGAACATGGGACGAGAACCGCACCATGTGGTGGGAGGCGTTGAAAACTCTGACATAATGCTGGGTATCATAGAGAAACGAGAAGATTTCGCTGTTTGGTCAACAAACTACAGGGAAGTGGCAACCGACAAATGCATTGACGTGTATACGGGAGAGGCAGCCGTTTTGCAACAGGGATCCTCATAGATAGATAGGAAATCCCCAATGAAATATAGATATTAGATATAAAAAAGGTAGAAGTATAACACAGGGGATGATGAGATCCACAAACAGAGACAGCCTACGAACAGGAGCCCCCAAAAGATCGCAGAAAGGGATTCCCTGGTGCAGCACAGAATTACCGGGAGACAGAAAGAAATGTTACTATTCTTGAACAACCTGTACACACGACAGGAGCAATACAACACTGGTATGACCAAGAAACATTGCCAGTTTTCAACCGTACACAGAAAAAGCGTAGCTTCGGACTGCAGTATGATAGCATATGCGAGTAGATTGCATTACGAGCAATACGGTGATGGATATGCAACGACAGAAGTAGATAGGGGGCATGGGAAGTGGCGCTGTGTAATGGCTTCTAATAGAAGATTCACCGTGTTGCACAGATTACGCGCACTGCTCAGATGGCTCCTCGTGCCTCAGTCTGTTCGTGAGCGGGTAATCGGAGACGACACAAATAGTAGTCTTACGCTTGTGCATTCGGTAGGAATGCTTTCGTCGTCGTTTTGAAGAAAGAAAGGAAACTATTATCGTTAACTTGGGAAATATAGCTCACTGGTAGAATTGAGAGGTAACTGAGAAGACGACGAGCGTTTTAGTTTATAGGGCATGTGGGTAGAAATAAATAAAAACAAATATTTAAAAAAAAAAGAGAGTCGAGAGTTTGTTTAGGAAGAAAGAAAAGGAAGGTTGTTTGGGCGTTTAGGACCTTGGATGTGTATTCCGTACCTCCGTTCCTGGTCGTCGACTGGTGGTCTCCATGTCTCGGCTTCTGTGTCGAATTGGCGAGGAACTTGGTATAGGTCTCTCCTGTCGTTGCTCACACTCGCTCCTCGTGAACTTTACCGCTCCTCGTGTACTTCACCGCTTCTCGAGTGCTACTCCCCTCCCCCTCTTCCGGGTCCTGGGACGTTTTTATATGAAACAAAGTAGGAAGATGGCCGACGAAATTACGGAAAAACATCCAAAGTACGCACGTGTAGGATTCAGGAAAGTGCAAGGTAAATGGAATTCTCGACTTATTTAATAATTTGTCAACAGTTACAGAACGCTTTGGTTACATCAGATTACATAAGTTACATAAATTTACCAAGAATGAAGAATGAGGAATCGTCTACTAAAGAGAATTTTGAAATGTTTGCTGACTGTCTTATTATTCCAAGTTGTGTCTGTCTCTCATCATCCACAGAAAATAAAGAAAGAAAAAAAATAAAAAATAATATCGTTTTTAAATCTTGATTTGTTTATATACTGAATATTAAAAATATTAGGGAAATCCAATATCTCTACATTCCCGCCACTAAATCTTACTGAACGACGAAAAGAGGAACGCTGTCGTTTCAGGTCCAATTACTTATTGAACGCACTGTATATCTTTATGTATGTTAAATACATATAAAAAAATAATTAATCACACATCACTAAAAAAAAAACACTTAAATCACTAGCGTTAACAGATAATAAAATGTAGCACTAAACCAATCAATCAATCAATATTTGAAGAATAAACACACAAGAAAGTTAATTTGTCAATTTGAAAGCATCATCTTTCAATGTCTTGGATAGTTCCTGTCTTTTCTCCCATTTAAATAGTTGACGTAATCGTTAAGATACTGAAGCACATGGTCTTGTTTATAACATTGAACTTGAAACTGTAGAATGCTGAATCGGCAGAGTCTCAGCTGCAAGATAATCTACTCCAGCTTGGTCGTTGACCATATGCAAAGGACGTAGTGAAGTTGAAGTAGCTGTCACCAGATGGCAGATGTTATCGGCTTGGCTGGATAGATGACGCTGGGCGTGATGGGGTGTGGCTGTGAGCTTCTTGAAGATGTATAATTATAATATATTTATATTTGCAGTATTTATGTCCGTGACGTGTGATAAGGTGAGTTTTACGTGCATCAAAAAAATTAGTGTGAACAAAAAGTGAGAGAAAAAAACGTTCAGCAACATATCATTCCTTGCGTCGGTTGGTGGGCAAATCGTGAGGTTCAAATCTGAGCGTCGATATCTCTTGATGTCCATAAATCCTCTTCTTCTTAGTGGTGTAATGCTGCATTGAGGTACGGAAAGGGGTTGTGGGGAGATAAATTTTTTTATAAAAAAAATATTAAAGGAAAAAAGGAATAGTGATTGAAGTTATCAGAAACATGTGACTCTGTATATGTGTATCTAGGATGAAGATTAAGAAAGGGTGTATATCAGAAGGGTAGAAAGTGAAAATTATAGATGTTATAATATAAAGAAATAGGAATTGTAGCGAAAATATGGCAAAGGAACACAGTCTCTAAGCCGTGGGAAAATGTAAACATGAAAATTTTCAAGATGGCTGCCATGACGCTATGACGGAGGGATGGGAGTTTTCGCAAAGGCTCTCGGTATAGTAATGGCCGATGTTTGTTTACAAACAGAAGGATAAAAGCAAAACGAATGACAAGTTATAATGGCTGTTTTTAATTTGGGGGGGGGGGGGGCACAAGAGTTCAAAAACAAGGATAATGATATTGGGAAAGTAAGATTTGATTAAGATAACTATTATTAGGCTTTTGAAAGGCGATTTCAAAGTCGTACCTAAACGTGAATCCAGTGGCGTCTCGGGGGGGGGGGTTGGTTTTACGAAATAGTGGAATTGTGGAGAAGATTTGAAAGTAAGGAAAATTAGAGTGAAATGCGGTAAGGTTATTGTCCGAAGACTTACTTCCGGTGAGAAACAGGGTTGGCAACTCAGGTAAGAATATCAAGGTATCGTAAAAAAAAAAAAAAAAAATCAGGGAAGATAAATAAAGGAAGTGTCGTTATTTGAGGACTGTGAGGGTGATTTTTATGAAAGCCTGAGAGTGATCGTAGTATTTCAGTAGAGGTGGGTAGGAGGCATCAGAAAAATTAGGAGAATAGAGAAACATAAAAAAAGAAGAAAAAGAAAGAATTAGTATTAGTATAAGTACTTCACATTCATGATCTGACCAAATGCCCAAAATATCTAAACAATTTCCTATTAAAATCTTAAATACAATTTCCTTAATATCATATTCTAAAGGGGGCCGGGGGGCTCATTATTTCCAACATAAACCTAACCCATTTCCTGATTAGGTTGGGAATTTAAGGTAACTAGAGGTTGGATTGGGTTTTATCGCCCAATACTCGATTGTGTTAGTAAAATTATGTTGGAAATAAAAATTGTGGGGGGGAAGAAGGTCTCTAAATTCATAAAAATAGGTATGTCCGGTAATGATTCTCAATTTTATATGGTCGTGCGTATATACGTTCTAATATCTTCTTCTAGATGCTGTTTCACAAAATGCGTGAATTACTCGACGTCTCAGTTTCCGTATCCGCTTTTAAGAATACACTATGTAGTTGGAAATGTACGAAGATTTTACGTTAGAATTCCTTAATTCCAGGACGGTAGAAGGTGGTACTATAATCTCTGTACCAAAACTTCCGTCATTAACTATCAATTCTTCCGGAGGAGGAGGTAAACTCAATTCTGACACTGAATGTGCATCCTCATTTCTGTTCGAAGTGGTGAACTTTTCTGGGGTCACTTCAGGTTCTTGATCTCTTTCTTCAATCCTCTCGTTACATTTATTCTCAAAACTCTTCATCTGCAGTGGCGTATCATCACCAATTTTTTTCATTAAACTTTTCATAACTCTATAGAGCAAAATTAGACTTACAATTGCAATAACGGTTTGCACAATGTCTAAAAAGTAGCTCAATTCTTGCAAAGAAAATTCCGTAGACGCACTACATTTTCTACAAAACCATATAAAATTGAAAATCCCATGTTCTCTTAGCAAATAAATAAGTAGAAGAGTGATGATGATATTCCAAATAATAATAATTCCTGGTATAAAATATTCATGCTTATAGATAGGCATCTTAATGGGCGTCTGGTCAATTATCGTAAATGCTGATATATTCATATGTCGGATTGAAGAACTCCAAACATCGTTAAGTAAAGATGAAACATTAAAAAATTCATTCCCTTTATACGTAGATCGTAATAGCATCAGATCATTAGAGACTAGCTGGCTCGGAAAAAGATGTAAAAATACAGGTTCTGTAAGATCATTGTCGAGACACGGAAAATCCGATCTGACGAAAAGATTTCTCTCCACAATTAATTTAGTATTGCATGGTATTCGAATTTTAAGGGCTCCGTATAATCTGGCTTCTTCTGGAACTCGAATGGTAGACACATTTTCTCTAGTCTTCAAAGTTAGAAATTCTGGTGGGTGTATTAAAACAAACTCATGCGATCTAATGTCTATAATCTGTGCCTCTTTCGAATCATAGCACGTATGGTCACAGTTGTGTAATATTTCCCTGACTGTACTGGCAACGAAAGCTGCGTGAGCACAATTTATTAAACGAGAACGTGTCACAGTGTGTGTAGGTATCTTACATAACTTTGATTGGCTATAATGACAAGCAAGTAGGCTTGTTCCTGTTATTGGTATAAGATCTTTTTTATCTTGAACTACCATAACTAAAGGCTGGATATCAACGGTACAAGTTTGGTTGTATACAGCAAACGGAAGTGGCTGCACATCATATAACTCAAATGAAGGCTGTATTTCAACGATCGGAATTTTCATCTGTAGATAAATGTACGTGTCGGTGATTGAACAAGTCAAAACATTAATTGAATAATACATCTCCAATAACGACTTATCTATGGCTAACTTATATCCATTTTTCAAAATGATATTCTCAAATTCAGATAAATGTGCGTGCAACACTTTATAAGGAATTATATTAGGGTTCAGCCTAGCATCTGTACACATCTGAATTGTCAGATCATATTTAAAAATTTGTAGAAACTGTACAAACTGCGTTGAAATCGAATAAAATTCTTGAATGAACGAAATGACCTCTTTATGTACTCGATTTGCAAGCTTATTAAGATGATCTCCCAGATCATGTTCTTGATCCAATATTTTTGCCGAAAAGTTTCTAATTTTTTGAAAATTATCCTGTATCTGATCTTGAAAACTTAAAAATTCTGAAGTTGTGTTTTGAATATATAAATTGTTTTTTAACAATTGTTTTTGTAAACCCAGTACAGTTTGTTCCAAATGAAATTCCTTCTTATTTATCGAATCAATAGAAGAACTGTCAGCTACGTCACAACACCAATTCAATGCTTTCCCAATGAACCCTAACAGTGCACGTGGAGATCTGGTTGATAATCGATGAAATCGTGGATTTGGAGGCTTTAAAAAATAATCGTTAATGTGGACTTTCAGATCATGTAAGTCTTTTACAGCTTCGCAGACATCTGGAGCTAGAGTGTCATTTTCGTTGCAAAGCAGAGCTTCAAAAAGAGAAGAAACCTTAACATCATGCGGAAAGGAAAATGTCAAATTAAAAGATATCGGTAATGAGTGTTGGTACAAAATAATATTTGGGAGTTTACGGAAAAATAAACCAGATGTTATTTGGAACTCGGTGTTATTAGACGACACATGTGGGAAAGAGAAAGATAGGATAATGCAGCTTAAAACAAAATAGGTTATCTGAAACACAAATTAAATATAATGAGAAATTTAAAATTTTCACATGTTCTATTGATTATTATCTCTGTTAGCCTAAGTATATATGTTCCTGTTAAATTGCGTTACTAATTTCAATGTTTCCTTCTTTTCTAGGTAAGTGGAATGCCTACTAGTTCATCTCAGTACTTCACCTAATTTTATTTTCAACAATGGAGGTAGACAAGTCATAGCAAAAACTGTTTTTGAGAGATGGTTTAATACTTCCTCTGGACCTGCACTTTAACAGAATAATGGACACAGGATTTTTTTTTTTTTTTTTGGTGGTAAAAGGTTGTACTAACATACTGCAAATTAACATAGAAATAACTCCCTGTTAGGCCAGTAATAAACTAATCTCTAGGTTAAGTACATTATATAAATTTTATGCTCTTGTAAAGGACAAAAAACTCATTTCGGGAAATATTCGTGCATCACTTTTTCGTAAATAATTTGATTTTGTTTATCGAATTGAACAAAAATTATTTTTTCGAAATAATCGAGGTACTCCTCGAGATATTCCCTTACTACGTTCAAAGCAATTCTTGCAGCCTCTAATTTCGGGTAGTTAAATACTCCTGTAGCTATATTTGGAAAGGCAATGGTCGTTATGTCATTGTCCATAGCCAACTGTAGGGATTTCTCATAACACATCTTTAGGCGCTTAGCATTTTTATCATCGGGTGCAGATACATGTATAACATAATCTACAGGTAGATTATATCCTGAGGTTAATACGGCATTACCTGGGTTCAAGTGACCAATTTTCTTGCACTCCTGCCTCATTTCACTTCCCGCCAAAGACTGTACCATCAAGTCTACACCTCCTCTTGGTTGCAACTGGGTGTTGGATGAATTTACGATCGCTTGTCCTGCCAGTGACGTAATAGACCCATAATACAAAGCCACTTTCCGGTTAATTTCCTCGTTGACGGCAAACTTCGGTTTTTCAACATCAGCCATCGATTTGGTGTCGGGTCCGGTCTCGTCCCACGACGGAATTTCGGTCATCAATTTCACATCTCGAATGAACAATGAATCCGCTTCCCCCGTGCTTTCCTCTTCCTGATACTCCATCAAAAAAGAAGTGGACTCCTCCTGCTGCTGAAAAACCTTTTCCTGGACTCCTTCACCCAATATTTGTGCATCCTGATTCTCTAACTTTTGCAAGTCCTTAGATATTCCCTTCTCAGGTGGATAATACTTCTTAAGCCGGTCTATAGAAAATGAGTCTATCTTAATCTGTCCTCTAGGTGTTCGAAACTTAACATAATAGCTGTTGTCATGTTTTTTGGACACAATTTGACCAGGTCCAAAATACTTTCCCGAGAAAGCAGCACATTGTCCTCGTTTTCTAGACAGATCAAAAATCCAAACCGCTTCACCCTGCTTGAATTCTTGTTGTATTCGCTTCTTGTCGTAAGACTTCTTGGACGTCAGATGTCGGTTGTACAAATTTTCTTGGGCTTTTTCGCGTATATACTTCATTCGTTCCAATCTGTCTTGGTTTTCTGAAAATTGACATTCCATACCCAACATGGCGGAATGCAACAACCGAGGAGAAAAGCCGTGGAGGAGTTCGAAAGGAGAATACTTCATGCTCAAATTGCACGTGACGTTATAGGCAAAGGTTACTTCTGGTAGAAGTTCAATCCAACGTGATTGGTCAGTTTTGTCTAAGGCGATCTTCAATTGCTGTTCTATATTTCTTACTGCGATTTCTACACTCCCAATAGAAAAATGCCCTTGAACGTCAGCGAAATGTATTTGAGTCCCCAGTATTTTACATAACTCCTTAAATAATTGACTGGTAAATGCAACACCTCTATCACAACAGATTTGAGTTGGTATCCCATACTTCAATATGACGTTGTCATATATGAAAGCACTAACAGAAGCTGCAGAAGCATCTGGTAGAGAACCAGTAATACAAAAACGAGTTCCTTCATCTATGACTATAATTAGAAATTTGTGGCGTAAGATATTATTACTAGGGTAGGTCCCACCAAGATCCACATAGATTCTAAAGAAAGGATGAACGCTAGGATGTGTCTGAAGACTACCGAACTGTTTTCCACTCCTCTTTTTTAGCAATTGACAAGTTACACAAGATTGGCACTTATCATACACAAATTTTTTCATATTGGGGAAATAGACAGACTTTAATAAAAGGTTGTATGTTTTCGAAAATCCACCATGGCACGCACCCAGTTTCCCACAATGCAGTTTCTCAAATACAATGTCTCGCAATTTCGATGGTACTGCTAACAAATAGACTTTACCGAATGGTGTCTTATTCACTTTGTATGCTACATTATTCTTCAAAACAAAATACGATGCCTGCCTTTCATAGGCTGGATCCTTTTCTGCTTGATCCTCCAAGTGATCAATAATTTTCTTCAGTACTGCATCTTCTCGCTGTTCTTTTGCGATATCAATGAGGTCCATGTCTTCGATTAGGAAAATTCTCGGGTCAGAGGCACTCTCTTCTTCATCTTCCTTGTCGCGACTATGCTTAACAAAGCGACTCAAACTGTCGGCTTCTATGTTGTCGGTACCTTTCACGTGGGCGATCGTAAAATCGTAACAATCAATCTCAGACATCCAGCGTGCTAATTTACCTGTCAGGTTCTTACTGTGGCGAAGAAACGTAATAGCTTTGGAGTCCGTATGAAGATAGAAATGTCGACCCACCACGAAATATCTGAAAGATCGCAGTGCATACAGCAGAGCCAAGAGTTCCAAATGGTACACTGACAAATTTTTTTCTGAAGGTCCAACTGCTCGACTGGCATATGCGATCGGTACTAGTTCAGCTTCAGGATCGTCTGAAATAGGTTGTTTTGCTACAGCTGCGAGGCCCTTCTTGCACGCATCGGTGTAGATATGTAGATCCCTCTCTGGTTTGTATGCCATCAATGTTGGGGCTTCCAAAATTGCTTTTTTCAGAGCTTCAAAAGATTCTTGTTGCTGGGTTCCCCACTTAAAATCTTGGTCTTTTCGAAGCAGAGTTTGAAGAGGATAAGCGATTTCCGAGAAATCCTTAACATACCTTCGCAAAAAGGAGCACACCCCTAAAAAACTTTTTAAATTCTTCTTCGTGCGTGGACGTTGGAAATTCTGAATCGTGGCTAACATTCGATCTGACACTTGTACTCCAAATTTTGATAAACGATGTCCCAACACTATCAAAGAATAATGTGCGATCTTTGTCTTCTCGGGAGACAATTTTAGTCCCCGTTCTCTAAGTTTTTCAAAAAGGACCTTGCACCAATGCACCATCTCGTCTACAGATGACGCGATAATGTAGAAGTCGTCCACATAATGCATAATATTTGTACTTGGAACGCCTGCTAACGTCAATTTGACCAGTCTATTAAGCGCTGCTGCAGAAGAAATGTGTCCCATAGGTAGGACACAATATTGATAACTTGACATGCCTGGTATCGAGAAGCCTGTACACTCTTTCGACTCCTCTGTAATCGGAATTTGGAAGAATCCTTTGGTCAAATCACTCGAGGTATAAAGGAGATGTCCTGCCATACGATTGATTATGTCATCCACCGACGGTGTCGCAAAGTTCGAAGGATGGGACTGCTGATTTAGACCCCTCAGATCACTTACAAATCGGAACTGATTATTACGCTTCCTAATCAGCAAGATGGGGTGGTTCCAGGGCGAGATTTTTTCCCTCAAAATCCCTTGACGAAGCATCGTGTCTAACTGCTGCTTGAGTATTCCACGAAGATGATAAGGCACTGAGTAGGGCGTCTTATTCACGGGTGTGGGATCGGATAGACGAATTTCATGAAGGTAGCCTCGTGCGAGTCCTATGTCCTCCTCAGACCAACTCCAAACATCAGGAAATTCTCGTATGAGACTGTAGAATCTTTCTTTCTCTTCTGGAGATAGCTCGGGGTTGACATCGACACGACTAGGATCACAAAGTCGCCTGGAAAGCTCCATCTTCTCCGGGGACGGTAGGCTTTCTTCTACCGACGAAAAACTCCTTTCCTCAGGCTCCTCTGGGACCTCCTCAAAATCTTCAGCATCCCCAAGGTGTGTACCTTGTCGCAGTTTGATCTCCTTAATGGTGGGATTCGTAACATACACCACGGGGCATCCTCCATTCACTATCGCACATGGAATAAAAATGTCCAGTATTTCTTCTATCCGGCGAGAGGGTGACAATAATAACTTCTTCCCCAAAATATCCCAACAACTGCGTAGCTTCACCAGAGTATGCGAGCGAGGTGGTAAAATCGTGTTTTCCAATACTCTAAAAATAGCCCGAGATCCCTGCGCAAGCCTGGATGTTAAGACTTTTGACAAATTGACTTCTAAATTCCTCGGAGGTAACGTTTTTGAAGGAGGGCGTCCGAATCGAAAAAGAGTTAAATTTTGCTTATTGTAATCTAAAACAGCCCTGTGCTTTTCCAAAAAATCGGCGCCAATCAAAGGCCCATAATCAAAATTTGGAATAACTCTGAATACATGAGTAAACCATTTTTTACCAATCCTAAATTTTAATAAAGCTATCTCAGAAACTTGTATAAACTTCCCTGTTACTCCCCGAAGTCTAGTATTAATACGGAAACGTTTAGCATTATCCGGGACCAAATTTTCCCCCAGACAACTGATCTGGCTGCCGCTGTCAATCATCAGTTCTACGACTTTCCCGTTCATTAAAGCTGACACATGAGGCAATTCGTTAAAGGACACTATAGGGACTATAACGGAACCTTGAGTAGATTCGTCCCGACCATCTACTCTGTCTGCGTGTTTAAAGAAGGCATACGACAATATCTCGCAATATGATTCGGTAATTTGCATTTGTAACAAATAATTTGGCCTCTATCCGGAGTCGAACCCTGACCTGGCGAAGAATTACTATTACTTGAGGACGCAAAATCACTGCTGGACTTTTTATTAGTATCAGCATTATTATTCTGACTTCTGTTGTTTTGATTACCGTTCCGTTTTCCTTGGTAATCCTGACCTACATTTTTCGGCTGATTAAACTGCTTTTTCCTATATTGAAAATCATCGCTTCTTTCACAATTTGTTGAAGGAGCTAAGGCTGAAATCTGCAGCGTCAACTTTGACAGTTGTTGCTGTATGTCAGTCAACGGGTCGATTACCGGTTGGTTCTGTTGAGTCTGCTGGTTTTGCAAGTATGCTGACTGTGTATTATATGGTTGAGCAGTAATCGAACTTTGAACCCTTACTTCAGCATTATTCTGAGTATTAGCATCTATGCTAGTCGGAGAAAATAAAGACGACTGCAAAACAGCAGAATTCTTTTTCAAGAATTTCTCTAATTCCTTACGCTTCAATAACAATTTAGTCCTTTCCTCGATAATTAGGTCGTTCAGAAGGTCACTGACCGTGTTGTACTCCTTTCGTACTACAACTTTAAAGTAATCGGGTAAAAGTCCTTCCACAATAAATTGTAATTGTTTCTTTTCATTGGCAGTCGGGTCTGCGCGTAAAATCAAATCCTGCTTCGCATAAACGTACTCTAGAACGGATTCTGATTCATTCTGATCACGGGCTCGCATCTGAGCTTCAGATAATTGTGGCACCAAATTGTCCTTAAAAGCGTTTATAAAAGCTTGCTTGAACTGGTCGTAAGTCATTTGGGCAAATTCTGGCTTTCTTTCTATGCCAGCAAACCAGTTTTCAGCGGGGCCACGGAGTAGGCTCCCCAGCACCAATTTTCGTCTCATAGCATCCCATGAATTAATGCTAGCGATGGTCTCATAGCGTCTGATGTACGTGTTTACATCGTCACCCAACCGGGCATAAAAAGGCTCCGGTTTCACAATCGTGCCGTGCATGGACGGAGGTGGATCGTTTCCTCCTGTAGCCATACTGCTAGAACTAGAACCACGAACAGTTACGTCTAAAGAATCAGGAGAAATATCCGAAAATGATTCCGAAAATTCTAGCTTCTTTTTAAGTTGCTCTAAATAATTACGTGTAAATTTAATCGATTTAGGAGACGAACAGGCCGCGGGATCGAAATAGACAGTATCACTTAAGTTAAAAATATCCTCTAAAGGTATCAAAAATTCGTCCGCTAGTCTTCGCAACATATAACACAAGTAATAAAACTATTGGGCACAAGTCAAGACCTTAAATATGCTATACCTACACTAAAAACTAAATACAACACATAAAACATACACAAGAGGTATTGGGGCTCCACCACTCTCCGAAAAGGAGAGAAAAAGAAAGGTAATTATAGAATAGCATAAGAAAGATTGCTCAAAAAATAAAAAACAAAAGAGAACAAAACTAGTTTCATAGAGGGTTGGTGGCGGGGAAGTTGGAGGTGATTCTAAAAAGCCTAAAAAATGAAGAGAAAACAGTTTAGAAGTTTGAAAGACAACTAGCATTGATCACCTTCTTACGCTGATGCGAGAAAAAAGATCAGCATCTCCATCATCTTACGCTTGTGCATTCGGTAGGAATGCTTTCGTCGTCGTTTTGAAGAAAGAAAGGAAACTATTATCGTTAACTTGGGAAATATAGCTCACTGGTAGAATTGAGAGGTAACTGAGAAGACGACGAGCGTTTTAGTTTATAGGGCATGTGGGTAGAAATAAATAAAAACAAATATTTAAAAAAAAAAAGAGAGTCGAGAGTTTGTTTAGGAAGAAAGAAAAGGAAGGTTGTTTGGGCGTTTAGGACCTTGGATGTGTATTCCGTACCTCCGTTCCTGGTCGTCGACTGGTGGTCTCCATGTCTCGGCTTCTGTGTCGAATTGGCGAGGAACTTGGTATAGGTCTCTCCTGTCGTTGCTCACACTCGCTCCTCGTGAACTTTACCGCTCCTCGTGTACTTCACCGCTTCTCGAGTGCTACTCCCCTCTTCCGGGTCCTGGGACGTTTTTATATGAAACAAAGTAGGAAGATGGCCGACGAAATTACGGAAAAACATCCAAAGTACGCACGTGTAGGATTCAGGAAAGTGCAAGGTAAATGGAATTCTCGACTTATTTAATAATTTGTCAACAGTTACAGAACGCTTTGGTTACATCAGATTACATAAGTTACATAAATTTACCAAGAATGAAGAATGAGGAATCGTCTACTAAAGAGAATTTTGAAATGTTTGCTGACTGTCTTATTATTCCAAGTTGTGTCTGTCTCTCATCATCCACAGAAAATAAAGAAAGAAAAAAAATAAAAAATAATATCGTTTTTAAATCTTGATTTGTTTATATACTGAATATTAAAAATATTAGGGAAATCCAATATCTCTACAGTAGTAACTGTGTCCATCCATATGAAGTGATGCAATGAGGGTTGCTTGACCTTTTTTATTTTATTTATTTTTTTCATTTTATTTTGTATACTATTACCATGTATATTTGCAGCACAGAACTGGTTTATAGAAATTTTAATCCCAGCCCATTTGTAGGTGGCGTCCGTTTTTATTGATCAACGTGTGCTAATTAGTGACTTTGCTAACAATAGCTTAGACTTGTATATTTGGATTGTTCTTAGGATTGGATTATTTAGAAACAGCTTCTTCAATACTTCTTTATATTTTGTCTCTTAACGTGAAAAGCGTAAATTGAACCCTAGTAAATGACAATTACTTCCGAGGTTTATTGTCGAAAGTTAACAAATTCCACCTTTTAGAGGTGAAGTTTATAATGAAGGGTTGAAATATCGAAGTTAATTTTTAAATTTTAATTGAATATGGTATTATACTCACTATAGCTAAAGTAACTACTGGCTATACAGTTCGTACAGTTTTTATGATTGTTTAAAACCGGGCTGGGGTTAATTTTGAAAAAGAAAAAAAATCTGTGCTGCTAATATATGTGGTAATAGCATATAAAAAGTTAAAAATAGTCAAGCAAGCTATTTTTTTTTTAATTGGATCTCTTCATATGGATTGATCCAATTGTATGTGGAAGTAGGGAAGGCTGTATCATGTGTAGGAAAAAAGTTTCTAATAATAATTTGGTAAAAGGCAGACATGCTTGTCACGTATGGATGAGCGAACGGTATTGGGAGAGAAACGACACGATTGTATCACGTAGATCATTTGCCGCTGTATATCATCGCCTGGATGAGTATTGACAGAAGACACACACATCTAAGGAACCTCAATAATAAAATAATTAAGAAATAGGAACATATGAATAAAATAATAAACTTTTCAGAAGAAGAAAAACGGACTAATTTTCTCTCAAATATTGAAGATGTTTGTACTTTGTCTTTAAGTGAGGGTGAAAAATTTTAATAAATGTTTCTCACGTTCTTTAAGTAATAATAATCGTTGTGCTACATTATTTGCAGACAGTTGCTGGTTCTTCGATGGAGGTATCAACTATTATTATTATTTATGAAAGTATGAAATTATGACCGTATTGTGTGTTTAAAACTAAAATCAACAATAGAAAAAACCTTTCTAAACAATAATACCAGTTAAAAACCAATTTTTTTTACTCCATTATGGCTGCTGCTACTGTAAGTTATACCAAGTCAATGTTTACGGGCCTTAAATGAAAATTTAATGGTATTATGTGGAGATTACTAACTTGGATGATTGTTGTATAATTTAATAATCTTATTATCACACAATTTATTTAGATTAACCTGATGATATTTCTAGCAGCAGCCATAATGACTTAAAATTGATTGAAAATCCAACTTTAGTGAAAAGTTAAATTTAATTCAATTCAGTTTTAGCCTAAATATTCAAAAACCATATCCTTCAACTCTCCCTAAAACATTCAGCAAATTGCAGGACATTACATGATGCAACAAAAAAACATACACAATTTTGATTTGTCCAGTAACGTGGTTTGTTCGTTGCGTTCCATGTGTAAAATGAAAATGAAATGAAATCTTTATAAGTTTTACGTCCCAGGGTTATGCCGGTTAGGCTAAAGGAGACGGTGATGATGAGAAATGAATGAAATGGTGGAATAAAGAAAGTGGGAGGAAACGGGAGAATCCCGAGAAACCCGCGCACACGGTGTTTGTCCATCACAAAGTTCACTTGGCACGAGCTGGGATCGGACCAGGACCTCATGTACTAGAGAGGTGAACGCTCTACCACTGAGCCACCGCGGCCTCCACGTTGCATTTGTAGTAAATATATAAAGTTTGTATATTTTGTATGTTCTGTTTCTAGTAATAATGGTCGTAATTTATTCATTTGCAGGCGATGCCCACAATTCTACCAAAATATGGTTCGAATACAGAAGTGTGTGACATTTAACCAAGTGAAGGGCATCTTTGGGTTTGGCGACAGCGATGTTATTGGAAAGATCAGTTTTCCAGCCATTCAGGCTGCGCCGTCGTTTTCATCCTCGTTTCCATTTATTTTCAATAAAGCCAATGTCCCGTGTCTTATCCCTTGTGCAATTGATCAGGTAAGTGTAGTAGTTGTTGGTTGTAGGGCATTTCTCTTGAAAGATTAAAATTCCATCATTTAGACGTGAAAGTGGTGAGAAGCAATCAAATAAAAAATTACTGTAATTATAGTTTTTAGTCTGACACAAGCAGATTACTGCTTTTTCTCCAAGATATGCGCGTAGGAAAACTAACTAAAAGGAGGAGTACAATGAACTAAATGAAAATAAAGATTTATAAACGAACAAAATACAAACTACAAATATATAAAATATATAGAGGTAACCTAATTCTGTATAATCTACCGTAAACTGCTATAAAATGTATTGGGAACCGATTCTAGTGTACTATTACGAAATTATATCCGGCTTTCTAATATTCCTATATTTCCTATTTTTCCTATATATTTGCGCCTCTTCCTATAAACGCCTATGTTTCCTATATTTTAATGAAACCTATATTTTTGTGGCATTGCTACTTCCACTTGTGAAAATAACATAAGGAAATAAAGTGTGGGTGGTTGAAGGGCCTTTTGTCTCCACAGTAGGGTGGTTGAATGGAGACTCTTGTGTGTTTCATCCTTTCCTGCTTATTGCGTAAAGATAATTACATCAAACAATATTCAGTTAACGCAAAAAGAGTTCGTACACCTACAAAACAGAACAAAAAATAAACTAGTTTCGTCATATTCATTAAAAAGTTCTATGGAGTAGTGATTTTAAAGACTTATAAATACATACTATACTTACCACATACTTACTAAGTAAAGACTATACTTACAAACACTGTTTTTCTGATGCAGATCCGTTTTCCTTCTGGTCGTTGCTTAGTACTAGTGAACTACGTACAAAAACACAAAGAAACTCGTATAAAATTTTGCAATTCTCATTTTGCAAGTAAAATATATGGTCATATAACATTTTAAAACACATTTTTCTGACCAGAACAAAAAGAACTAACGGCTGAGGAAGATATAAGATTTGCTGTCTTTTCTCAATGTCTGATGAAGAGGACGTTACGTCCTTGAAACTGTAACAAGAATCGTATAGTTATTAAATAATTCATTTTGTTCTGGTCAGAAAAATGTGTTTTAAAATGTTATTGTGATTATCCAGAACCATGGAGTTTATTTATTATGGTCATATAACTGGTGTAATTTCCATGATTTTTTTTATTTATTTATTTTATTATTTCTACGTATTGGATAATTGAAATGTTCCTTCCAATACGTAGAAATATTGTTATATGAGTTTCTTTGTTTCTTGTTCTTTCAAAATGTTCCAGGAAATAATTAAGATGTTCCTTTTTCATAGCTTCACGAAACCTTCTATATTTTTTCGTCGTGATTTCCTATATTTTTTTCATTAGCATTGGAAAGCCTGTGATGTAAAATTAGCTGAAGTCGTTCAAAGTTAGTTAACAGAAGAGCATGTATGAGAGGGTATGCCGTTTTGTTTGTGAGTGTACAAGTAGTGCCTGTCTGTTTTTAGACATTTTTCTAGTTATGAATTTGACAAGTGGAGAACACATTTGGTCCAAGCTTTGGGGTGGATGAGGTGGGGATGTCCAATATTAAAGGCACTACGTCTAAGTAGTATTGGATAGATATTATTCTGCACCCGAAAAACGATAAATAATTGTAAAATACTTCCACCTATATTTCTAGAAAAAAATGATAGAACTAAATTGTTTTAATAAGAGAAACAATATAGATGAAGTCACTTGTGGATCCAGTGGGGGAGCGATCCCCCCCCCAGAAGAGGAAACTTTCTTGTTTTATATATATAAATAAAACCCATCTCAATGTTTGGAGCTCTTAAAAGTAGCTGTAAGTAGCAGTAATACAACCCCCCACCAGAAATCCGTCCTGGATCCGCCCCTGGATGAAGTGTAAGATCAAATTTTTCATACTAAATCAATCATTTCCCTGTTAAACAATTCAGTATAGTTTTATTGAGAGAGCGTACAAATGTATTTTGAGTTAGGATTTTTTTTTGGGGGGGGGGGGTCAGACCCGGTAGACCCTCCCATGGGTGCGCTCCTGACGTGATATTCCCATACAAATCTGGAGCACAATGTTGTCCATCATTTACAGTCTGATAATTAAAAAATCAGACTGATTTTATTGAAGTAGAAACAAGACAATTGAGTGGTATCTGTTTTTTATTCAAGATATGTTCCTCTTGAATCGATACAGCGAGTAGCACGATAGAGCAACGACTGGAACGACCTCTGCATATCCCGAAGAGTTGATGCTGCAGTCCATTGGGTATCTAGAACATCGTCAGAGAGTCACCCTTCAATTTTGAAAAAAAGAAAAGTCACAGGGAGATAAATCGGATGAATAGGAAGGGTGGTTGAGCACTTTTTTTCTGGGTCTAAAATTCCTGTTCAACTTCTGCCATATAAGCAGGTGCTTTGTCTTGAAATAGAAACCAACTTCTAGGTGTTGAGTACTCAGGCCGCACGCGTCAAATCCTTTTTCATGAATGTTCTGAAACACTCATAAAAATTTGTAATGATGGTCTCAGAGAGAAATTCATTATGAATAATTTCCTATCCTAAAAACAGAACAGCATTGCCTTCGCTTTCTGTTTTTGTGAACGAATTTTTTTCCTTCTTTTTGGTGATACTGTTGACATCCACATTGGCTTTTATGGCAAAAACGCCATGTTTCGTCGTAAGCAACAATGGAAGTCACAAAATTTCTATTCTTGCTAACAATTTCAAGGATGTTGCCTGCATAAACACACAATTACGTTTCTGATCATCAGAGAATGAATGAGGCGGCGGCAAGCCGAGATATGGCGTTTTTGTTTCCTAAATCCTGCACTAAGATGTGACGAATCGTTTTTCAGCTTACACGAACCTTATCTGACGACATTTTTACAGTCACACAACGATCTTCTGTTAAATATTGTCTCACTTTTCTGATATCTTTCTTACGGACTGAAATTGAACGACTACGTCTTGCTTTATCTTCAGTTGATTCCACACCACATTTTGATTTCTTACACCATCTGGTATCTGTGCACGAGACCGACAAGTATTTTCTTACCCTTGTAACACCAATTCCACGCTTTCGGTCGAACTTTTGCCGAGTTTCAAACATAATTTAATGTTCGCATGTTATCCCTTGGCACTAACGTGACCACATTCTCTCGATATGACGTCATAGTTTCCGACATGCTTAGTGTGCAGCGATGCAAATGTTGCCAGTTCGTAAATGGAGGTTGTTTCGTTGGCATACAATCATTTGTGCTAACATCTTTTCTTTACAATAATATGAGTCCCATTATTTGTCAGACTGTATGCAGACGTAGCCTGAGATCGAACTAGAGATCATTTTGCATTACAGCTGAGACTTCATGCACTCAAGTCTGAAATTTGAAACGGTGCTAGTAGCATGCTGGTTTAGTGGTAGAGAGTTCACCATTGATATGAAGAGCCCCAGCTTCGATCATCCGTTTCGTTAATCTTATAGGACTAACCTCGAAAGTTTAAAGCAATATTTCGTTCCATGGCGGAACAATGCTTCAGTGACTGTTTTTTAAATTATTATTATTTTCAAATTAAGATTAGACTTTAGACTTAATACATGATAAAATTTCAAGAAAACTTTTTATTATTATTATTATTATTATTATTATTATTATTATTATTATTATTATTATTATTATTTCTAGGATCCATATTTCCGAATGACTCGTGATGTAGCTCCAAGGATTGGGTATCATAAACCAGCGTTGATGCATTCAGTATTTTTCCCAGCGCTTCAAGGAGCACAAACCAAAATGTCCGCTAGTGATCCCAATACTTCTATCTTCTTAACTGATACGCCAAAGCAAATTAAAACTAAAGTAAGTATTTGGTGTTGTGTTACTTTGCACTATAAAAATAATTATTGATTTAAATGAAAAGTATTTAATAGCAAATGTGTATTATTTTCTTAATTTTTTTTTCATCGTTTTTATGGTTAACTTTTTTACTTCCAATAGAGTATGTCCCATTATCTTAATGCTTGCTGTCATAACTTTCGTTACATATAATATTGCAGAACTAAATCTGTCATTTAACTCTGTAATTATAAAAAAAATGTAAGAAGTTAAAGAGTGTGTTATACCGAAGCAGTATTTGTAATTAAACTTTGCTTTTCAACATTGAGGCTACATCCAGTTGAACGTGGGATCTGAACCACATACGTCCCATTGAGAATCAAATTAAGGGAAACTTGCACAGAAATCACGCGTGTAATCACTCTGCTGTCTGGGAACACCGGAGTATTTTTATTTGACATAAGGAAGTGTGTAATTAAAAGAAATATAGTGCATCGAGGCCGGAAATCTAACCCGAGTCTCCGTCTTATCGTACCGTTATGTTGACTGCTACGCTACCCAATTCTTCTCGAAACCAATCAAATATTCTCACTCTTTGAGGCCTGTTGTCACGTGTTCGGACTACATCTTACATTCGTGATGTTCTAATCCCAGTTCCATGGTAACAGTCCAACTCCTTGATATCTGTTCCCGTATATCCATTTGAAGCACATGGAAAGAAACTGGCCACGCTATCCGTGTTCTGCTAGCGTAGTTTCTGCCTAGCTACGTTAGCTAAATGGTCTAGAACCTGTCTTTGGACACATTTAGAAAGGATAAAATACACATAATGGAGTAAGGCCTGGGGTAAGACACTATAAATGCGGCGTTACCAGCGAAGCGTTAACTCCGGCCGATTGGGGCAATTACTATACCATTGGATCAACTGTACGAACGCTTTCAACGCAAAGCGATGACGCACTAACTAAGCTTTGAAAATAGTCAATGCATTTCTCGGGGAGACCAATCGAGATCTTACTTGTATCCTTTTAGCAAACTGACGCAAACAATTCATGAAAGGATTTCGCCGACTTCCGGTAGTATTGAATGAATTTATCTTCGTACATCCGGTGTTTCGCAAACATAAAGTCAAATTGGTCACTTGAAGGTCTATTTGCCAACATATGACGAGTTCCTCATTTTCTAACTTCCCTGTCAATTTAACTTTCTAAGCACTCAGTTATTAGGACGAGAATGCCCATACCATTAATTGCACCGTGTCTATATTCACGACTGAGGAAGGAAAATCAATTTTGTTGCAAAAGTTCAACGCCAGCGTGCATAAAACGCGCCGTAGTGTGGTTATAGCCCCAGCATCGCGTTATCAACACTACGTATTTAGCGTCCGTATAGTCGGACAAAATAACATCTACTTTTCCGCTTTCCTAACTCGACATTTACAGCGTCCGTATAGTCCAGGCCTGGCCTAAGGCTCGGCTTCGGTTCGTATTGAAAGCGTTCGTACAGTCCATCCAGTAGTATAGCCATTGTCCCAATCGGTCGGCATTAACGTCGCGTTTACAGCGTTCGTATAATTCAGACCTAAGGTGAATTAATGTTTCGTAATTATATCATGTAAGCTTAAGGGGGATGATAAACTCAGATAAATTAAGTAGTGGAATGATGCAAGTAGAATTAGTGAGAGACAACTAAAATATACGGCATTACAAGCCCCACAGTTTAATTACATAATTAAGCACTTGATTTACAGAATCATATATCATTGCAATGCTGTTTTCATGCACAGATGCGAAAAATTGTCCTTTAAAAAGTTTTATATGTGAGATAAGGCGATGATTAAAAATTCTTCGATGATAGAAGGTTTCTTAAATTTCTATATTGCTTTTGTATTTCTGTCTTGTAGATCAACAAGCACGCATTTTCTGGTGGCCAGGCTACGGTTGAAGAGCATCGACAATTAGGTGGCAACTGTGATGTAGATATCTCTTATCAGTATCTTCGTTTCTTCCTCGAAGATGACGAACGACTAGAGCAGATACGACAGGTAAGCTTCAATTAGAATCCTAAATTCCTCTTTTCAGTAAAATTGTCAGTTGTTTTATGCTACGATACTTTGAAGAACAACACTCACTTCTTTCAAAAGTAAGGTACAATTTTCTCTTTTTTCGTTTTTTTTTTTCATTTTTCTTTCTTTTTAGTCTCTTTTTCCTTTCATTCTTTCTTTTTCTCTTATTCATTCATTCATTCTTTTCTTTTTTCAATCTGTCTTTTTCCTTTCATTATTTCTTTTTCTCTTATTCATTCATTCTTTTTTATTTCTCTCTCATTTTTTCATTCCTTCCTTCCTTTTCTCATTCATTCTTTTTCATTCGTTCATTCATTCTTTCTTTTCATTCTTTTTGTTCCTTTTCATTCTTTCTTTTTCTCTTATCCGTTCATTCATTCTTTCTTTTGCTGTCATTCTTTTTCTTTCTCTTTCATTCTTTTCATTCCTTCCTTCTTTTCGCATTCTTTTTCATTCATTCATTCTTTCTTTTCATTCTTTTTGTTCCTTTTCTTTCTTTATTTTTCTCTTATCCATTCATTCATTCTTTCTTTTGCTGTCATTCTTTTTTCTTTCTCTTTCATTCTTTTCATTCCTTCCTTTTCGCATTCTTTTTCATTCATTCATTCTTTCTTTTCATTCTTTTTGTTCCTTTTCTTTCTTTATTTTTCTCTTATCCATTCATTCATTCTTTCTTTTGCTGTCATTCTTTTTTCTTTCTCTTTCATTCTTTTCATTCCTTCCTTCTTTTCGCATTCTTTTTCATTCATTCATTCTTTCTTTTCATTCTTTTTGTTGCTTTTCATTCTTTCTTTTTCTCTTATCCATTCATTCATTCTTTCTTTTGCTGTCATTCTTTTTTCTTTCTTTCATTCTTTTCATTCCTTCCTTCTTTTCGCATTCTTTTTCATTCATTCATTCTTTCTTTTTGTTCTTTTTGTTCCTTTTCTTTCTTTATTTTTTATTTCATTCTTAATTTTTTATTTCAAATATTGCCCTCAAGAATGAGTGGAGTTACTGTCGAATACTTCTGGTTACGTATTAGGATGTATTATAAAGTAAACTTTGATTTGATTAACTTTTTTTTTTAATCAGCAGTAAAACTAATAAAAAAGCGTTAGTGGTGTATTAACGAGTTGACTTTAGAAGCCATTACAAAGACTTAGCCTCTTTCCATTGTTACCAGAAGACAGAAGGAAGGCTTCCCTTTCATAATGTTACTTTTTGAGAATTTGAACGTTGGGGAAAAGTTGCTTTTGTTTTTTGTATGCAAGTTTACTTCTAGTTTAATAGTAAAACTAACCTTACTCTGCCATATTTTGTTTAATTGATGAAGTTAAAATTATACATCAAACCAACACCTATAGAAAGGAACGTGTATATTGCAATTAAGATTAAGAAGCGTAAATTAAATCTAGATTGTGGTAATTTAAATAATAATTTAGATAGTATCTTTAATAATTTTACTCAAAAATTTAATTTACTGTGAATTATATCATTCCTTGTTATGTCCAACTATACAAGTGCTCAAAGATGTTCTGTTTAGGAGCAGGTAATCATGGGAAAGTATTATATTTAATATTTACTTATTTATACTTCGTGAGTGCTTACTGGACAATGTGAGTGCCTGGTCAATGTATGATTTGTTATATTTGCTTTTTACAGTTGTACTCATATGATTTGCAGTATCAATATTTCCCGACATGTAGTAGAGTGCTTTCTAGTCTGAATTTTCATCGTTATCTTTGATGTTATTTATTGTATTGAACTAACTAGCTGAAATGTCAGTTCTTCGCACGGGGGAATAAGTTTATGAAAAATATTTGAATCCCTTTCCCCCATAGAGTACGTATAAGGAATGAATTTGAACGTAAACGTATCAAGAGTGTCACTATTCATCACAGCGACCTAGAACAACATGGATTGGACACTAAAATCGATTATTTTTACATGTCGTACTTTTCCGCCCAGACTCATCACAATCCATGCCAATAGGGATAAATTTGGACTTAAACGGTATCAAGAGTGTCACTATTCATCACAACGACCAACCATAAATTGGATATTTAACCAATCATTTTCGATTATTTTTACATGTCACCTTTCTATCCCCTTGCCGAAAATGTGCTTGAAACTCTTTAAGTTAGGCCAGAATGCACTCATGTACTAAAAGTGATTTACCGAGCGAAGTAGCTCAAGTGATAGAACGTTGGCTTCGCATTCGGGAGGTTGCGGGTTCGATTCTCGCTGCCGACCATTCTGACTGGGGTTTTCCTCAGTCCTACCAGGCAAATGCCGGGATGGTACCTAGTAAACAGGCCCTGGCGATACCTTCCCAAATCCTTTCCATTGTTATTGTTGTTGTTAAATACCCAGTATAAAATAGTCCCCGAGCTGTATCTGGTAATTTTTAAATAAATAAATAAAATATGAGCAGAAGTTTAGGAGGATTTAGCGAGCAAACATATTTCCATTCATTTCATTCATATAGACGTGGTTGCGAGTTCTTGATGTTAGTTTTTCTGAGTCCCATCGTGACAGAGAAGAACAGTAAGAGTTATTGAAATAATCTTACCGTGATTAAACGGAAAGACACAGTAAGATTAGTTTTACCAATTATGTAATAATAGTAATAATGTATTAGACATTTTTCAGATTTATTTCTGTTAACTCTTTTCTCAATTTGTTGTAGTCGAACTATATAATGTTCAATACAAAATCAGAAACGGTATATTTGCAACTAAAGTGAAAAACCAATTACTTTTATAGACACAATAAATAATACTGTGTGTTGATACAAAATCTTGATTATCATTGTAAGTATTCTGGCATTATTGGCAGGTCACTTGCTGCAACTGAGGACCTCCATGTTCGACGGTCTTCCGCTAACCTCTTCGTGTTCACGTACGATTTTTCTGTTTTAATATCGTCCGTTAATTGTAGTCTTCTTCGCTCTCTCCCTCTCTTTCCTGCTACCATACCCTCTAGCACGTTCCTCATGATACAGTTCGTTAGCCAATGTCCCAACCAGTTTATCTTCCTCTTCTGAACCACTATTTCTAACACCCTTTCATTCGTTTCCCGCTCGAACCAGTTAATTCTCTCCATTCTTCTCCACACCCACATTTCGAAAGCTTGCAGTCGTTTTTCATCTTTTTTGCCTAATGTCCATGTTTCTGATCCATACAACACAATACTCCACGTGAAGTATTTTAAAAGTCTTTTTCTCAACTTTTCACTTAAGGTCCCACATAATAGTATTTTCGTCCTCCTAAAGACTTCTTTCGCCATTCCTATCCTTGCTTTTATTTCACGTTCACATTTTATATCACTGCTAACAATACTACTCAGGTATCAAAAACTCGTCATCTGTTCTATTTTCTCCCCTCCTACATCTATATTTGACACCGACTCCTTCGTTCCAATCACCATGACTTTTTCGTTCTAACATTTATTTTCATCCCATATTCTTCACAGCCCTTTCTTACGTTTTCTAACATCTTACTGATTTTCTCTTCAGATTCTGTAACAAGCGCCGTATCATCTGTACAAAATACAATATAATAATAATAATAATAAAAGCGTATATCCATCTAATAGCGTGTGTCTGTTTATATTTCAGGATTATTCTAGTGGCGCAATGCTGACTGGAGAGTTGAAGAAAATATTGATTGAAACTATTCAGCCGATAGTCAAAGAACACCAAGAACAACGAGCGAAAATTACGGACGATATAGTGCGTTCGTTTATGACGCCGCGGAAGCTAAAGTTTAATTATTAGCTGTGTGTTTGGTGGGTTTGAATGTGATGTATATAATGAAAGAAAGAAACCGACATTGTGAGACTGAGCGGTGTGAGCTTTTGGATAAAATTTTGTGAAAATTGTCAACCTATGTGTGCGGAAACTGTTGGAAGGTGCTTGTGTTCAGGGATATATCCAAGACATGGAAGTATAGTCTGCAGGAATTTTGCTGACAAACTAAGCAAGCTCGTGTCTTGCTGTACCTTGTTGAAGACAAGAAGCTCAGATAACAAATTTACCTAAAAGATTTTGAGTCAGTGGTCGCTATCTACAGGATTTTAATAATGAAAGACATGCAAGCAACATAATTATACAGGAGCTACGTATATTTTTTTTCTTAATGGTGTCAAGAGGCTGATTCCAGTGTATATTTAAGTACTGTGAGTTACAGGAATAGTAACTTTCCGTGGAAGTATTGATGAAATTTTTTATCGTCCTGTACTTAAAAGCGTAGTATTGGGACCCACATGTCATCCAGTTAACAAAGTGAACCAGATCGTCATATAAATTATAGCTATTATTATGCTTTGTTGTTTTATGATAGGTACTGCTACAACTTATGAATAGTTCTGACACATGTTCAGCTGAGTGGAGCATAGTCAGGATATCAACTCCCGACATCAGTTTTTTCTTCTTTCTTCTCCTCATCAGTACTGCTTTATTCAAGTAGGTCTTTTCACTCTTGTTTCCTAACACCAAGGCAGCACAACCAGGAATCGAATTCAGGACATTGTCACCTACATTCATCAAGAGTACGCGTATGCTCCTAATGCATATGATCATTAACTATGTTTAGCTTTGTTGAAGAATATTAAAAGAATTAGTGAATTGAAAATAATAAGATGTATTTGTTGCCTCTGACTGGGCCATAACCAGCAAGATTATTGGGGTTGTACACTTGAACTCGTAGTTCCGGCGTAGGAATGTCCTTCCAGCCCGCTGGGAATCCGTACTGTCCATCGAAAATCTAAGTTGCTGTTGATATTACTGCCTCTTTAATAATTTTAAGTCTCAGTGTAATCAATTATGTTGTAACATAATGGATAATGAGCATATATATATATATATATATATATATATATATATATATATAGTTATAAGTACTCCTGAAATTTTTGTATTCGTAAAAGTGGCATCTGAGTTTCTTTTCTTTGACAGTTTTTGCACGAGATATAGGGACAGGCAATTGAAAAGTATAGTATTATGTTTTACATTTTTACTGTATATTTATGAGCATACTTGTTACCATGAAGAAGATAATTTATTTTGCATAAAAGATAAAAGCAGTCTTAGGTATTCATATATTTATTACACCTTCCTTTTTTTTGTAAAAATTGCTGACACACAGTCTTTAAAATGTTGTAATGAAAAAAAGTGAGAATGCATTAGGGGCCAACAAGTCTAGAGGGAATACGGTGTTGGAGTCAACTTTAGATGTGGAATTCAGTTGGCTATTTTCAAAGAATTAGATGTCTGTTTCTTAAAAGTGGCCTTCGATTCCTTGTTATTAGTAATGTAATTGTTCTACGGATTGTGGTGTATTTTTATTCGTGATAGTGGCCTCTTGTGGTAGAGTGACTGTCGTGCGTGATCCTGGGTCCCAGTCTGGTGTGGGTACTTACCTAGGGTTTCACTTCAAACAGTAGATTCTCCTTCTCATATAGTCTGGCTACTGATAAGGGACGCTAAAGTAAAATCAACCGAGAAACCTGGCTTTTCCTAAACCATATTTTTTTGTTCTGCTCTTCTTTCCTTTTACTTCAGCCCCTTAATTCCAAGTATTCCATATACCTGGTTGTATGAAGAGTTCCTGGCTAGGCCGTGTAAGTTTGTGGTGGACAACATTCTTGAGTCTTTTCGGGATTCTGCTGTTCTTTACCACGTTCTGGTTTCTACTAGCTCTTTAGTAATTGTTCACTTCCATTAGCCATTCGTCTTCTTTAGCCTAACGGGCATAAGAATGGGACGTTAATTAAGTTCGTGAGTTAAAGTTAAGAAATTCTACTTCTTCTGTATTTATTTATTTATTTATTTATTTTTTTTTTTTAAATTATCCTTTGTTTCACACTTTTTGTCGTTTTGATAACCCACCGGGAGAATGGTGAAAATTCGACACTACATTCGAAAATTCATCTTGGAACAATGATATAAAATCTTTGAGTTTAACGTCCCACGATTATACCCTGTCAGGCTAAAGGAGACGATAAATTAAGGCAAAAAATGATGATGGAAGAATTGTTAGAATGAAAATGTGCGAGGAAACGGTAGTACCCCCTAGAAAACTCATGGACACAATGTTGTTCGCCACAAATTTACTTGGTCGGGGATCGAACTAGGGACTGCACGCAGCAGAGGTATGCGTTCTACCAATGAGTCACCGTATCCCTCGAAAATTCATCTTGAGATAGTCTACCTCATTGTGCTGATATCAAGTTATCTCATACCTGCTTTGGCAGTAGGGGAAAAGGAACTAGCCATACTGTTATTGCTGTACTGGATTACTGGTCCCGTTGCAGCTAAATAAATATTTTAACACTTGCCTTTCGACAGAACTCATCGAGAATATCCTTATTAATGAAGAATCTTTGTTGCAACAGTGGGTTAACTCTTTTCTCTTGTGAGTTGATAAAATCTGCTTAATATTTAAAAATGTAGAAAGTTTTCTTAGCTGTTAAGAAAAATGGGTTAATCTTTTGTTGTAGTGGTCTTCTGTATCATTCTTCTTTAAGATGTGTTAGCAATTAATTTTGGGTTCTGTTACAGCTGTCAGAAATTGAAAAAAAATGGAGTATATACTTTGAATCGTACGCTTCCAAATTAATTAGTAAAATTGTACTCTAGAGTACTTTAAAATGTACACGTTAAAATACATTGTAGATGTCATGGTGGACGAAAACATACAAACCAATGTGTGAACTGTAAATATTTGTTGTATAAATAACAGCAAATCCGTACCTTAAAGGCAGAGGGGAGTAGGTCATTTTTTTTCTGAAAATGAGTTATTGCCAGATTTGAAACGCATGTTCTGATATCTCTTATTCTTAGAAAGCTTGTAGTTGTATTATGAATACTTTATCAAATAGCAACAATAAAATTGGATATAAGTCCGAAGGCACTTAAAAGGCAAAAAGAAGTAAGTCACTGTTTTCTGTCTCTCCTGAAAATTTAATAAAAATGACTTACTCCCCTCTGCCTTTAAGGTCCGGAAATAATCTATTACGCATTATGACTTGGAAATTTCATTTGACATCATCTTAAAGTAATTCAAAATGCCTACTACAGTATGCACTACTTTTGAGTGTTGCTGTTAGGTTTTGTTTTAGTTACTCTCGTACCAAAACAGCGCCCTGCTATAAAATTAGTACAGATAAGATAATAAAATTGGATGAACACGTGTTTCTGTACATTTGTAATTAATATTTTGCTTTTAAAAAAATAGTAATATGTATTTATATATTCCTTGCGAAATAAGTAACTGACTGTTTCTTTTAAGATTTTTTTCTTTTCTTTACTTTACTAAAATACTGAATTTCGACCTGTTACTCCAACATTAAGAAACTACTTGAAATTACATTCTTAGTTCATAGTGTTTTGTAAATACCAAAAGAGTGAAGTACAGTCGGCAGTAAAAGTACAGACTTTTTTTGTCAATTACTTTAGAATAAATAAACAAATATCAGCACAGTTTTGGCAGCTTCATACGGAATCCCATACTTCAAAAAGAAATATACGAAAATAAGTCAATTTATTTCGAAGTTACTGAAGAAACGATATGTAGATAGAGGTATGTACTTTTGCTAGTGACTGTATATTTGTGTTGGGAATACAGTGAATCTTGTGTAGATTGGACTTCCGTGATTCTACAAAAAGTCATTCTTTAATACAAATGATTAAATTAGTTTGAAATGATTTCTGTATTCGTTCTCACTTTTTCTTGATATTGCAAAAAAATAATTGGCGAACGACTATAAAGTTCACTTTTGGTGCCTATTTGTACGTTTGACGATTATATTTTTACTGTTGATACCTATTTTTTTTGCTTGGACGTAGAAGGCCAGACTCATGTACTGGTGAAACATGCACTTGTTATTGTATTGTAACTAAATGCGAGGGATATATTGAAAGTAATACAAAAATGGTCAAAACTTCATTTGTTGTTAAATAGAGATTGCTCAAATATCACGTTAGTAGCGCAACTTTTCGATACAGATATATGTTGTCACTAAGCTCAGCTCTCAATTTCTCGTTTAACCTTTTTGGGATTTGGAATTTTTAAGGTAAATTTTAAATTTCCAGTCAAGCAGCTATTGCATCGTCACTATTTATTCTAGGATTTTTGTTCGTACCTCATTTTCTTCAGCATAAAGAAACATTCCAAACAATACCATTCGCATATCCGCATCATATACTTGAAAAGAGTAATTCGAAGAAAATATGATTTTTTTTTCTTTCTTTAAAAATCCCCTCCTCATTTTTTTTTTAAATTTAGGCCCCTCCGGACCGACCATATGTTAATGTACAGATCTCAAAATCATTTGGAAAATACTAAATGGTGTGGTTTGATAGTCATGTCGACGACATATCTGTGTGTTCTTGGATCCTATAAAACTAGCATTTGCGAGAGAACAAAATAAACCTTTTGTGTTGTACTCTTGAAGGCCAAAAAGATGACATAATAACCCTCACCAACTTGACGAGTTCCTTCTCAAAACGTTGTGACCTGTTTGGGAATGCATGTACGAGTGCACTTCTGTGCACTCGCAGAATTTCTTCAGAAGCCGGGGGCCGCGGTGGCTCAGTGGTTGAGCGTTCATCTTTGGTGCTTGGGGTTCCGGGTTCGATCCCAGCCTCCGCCAAGTGAACTTTGTGGTGGACAAACACCGTGTGCGTGGGTTTTCTCGGGGTTCTCCCGTTTCATCCCACTTTCTTCATTCCACTATTTCATTCATTACTCATCATTAGACTTCGGATCGATATGCACTAAAAAACGGCAAAATATGCACTAAAAATGACGAAAATATGCACTGAAAATATGCAAATATGCACTAAAATTAGTAAGTATGCACCATTCAAAAGCTAAAGTTAAACGAGGAAAAAGAGAAAAAAGGTGTATTACATGATCTATACTTGGTGTATAACTATGATTTATTCATGCTACAATACACAACTATGTAGTTTTCCGTGTTTTTTGGCAAAACCCTGCATTTATCAGTCAAAACATTACTGTACATGGAAAATGTTCCTTCCGTGTCACGAGTCGTTAAGAGACAGTATTTCAAAGAAGCAATATTACTTGCCGATAAATCTGAAACTCGTGCGTCGTTGTTCCCATGAACACTTTATTTACTTTAGACAAGAATTTTATACCAGGATTTTTCGCATCTATTGACTGTGCATTTCGAAAAAATGCTTGTCCGATTGGTTTTGGTGGTGTCTGTTTCGTTGTTGAATCAAAATGCTCAAATGCACTACAAAGTCCTAATCATCGCTCTTCTAATCTCGTTATGATCTTTGAAATCAAACTGAAATGAGTATTGATAAACGCATGGTCGCTTTTAATGTTTTTAGCTCCGCCAGCGTCCACGGTGCCAAGTATCTGTCAATAAAAAATAAATATACTCAGAGAAGTAAATAAACATTTCAGGCATAAGCATATAATAAAACCTACTTAGCGAAATTGAACAGGACTCTCAAAAATGTTCATTAAAGGTTTTAAAGTTAACGAAGATAGATGTATGTTTTAAAAGATTAAGTGATGTACAAACATATAATGGATATAGCGAGATAAAATAAAATAGTGTACATAGGCCTACTGTATTCAATTACAGTATTTATTTGTGCTACGAATTAATACACATAAAACTTACAATAAAAGAAAAGCCTACCTACGGTTTCAAAGGCCAAAACAAAAAGTAGATGCTATGCTCTGTTCAGCGCGTTTCCCTCTACTGTTGGCTCCCTTTTGAACTATTGTGTATATTATGCTCCTTGTTAGATGTCTCTAAACCAGCTAGAGAACGAGTTATTGGTATTTGAAAATTACTATGTGAATTGCACTTCGTTCAAAAAGTCGCACGGTATCTAGGGTCTTATATGGCGGTGGACTAAAGGTTAAATATGTAGGGCAACAAGCAAGCTCGCAACTAGAGGGGAGCTAGGGGGCCAGGCCCCTCCAGACCTCAATACAAAAAACAATTTAGATATTTGTAACAAAATGTTTGATGACTTGACCCCCCTAACATATTCATGCCCCCCCCCAACCTCTGCGGCAGGTTTCGGGTCTTGTAACAACTAAAGGAAGACCTTTACAGAAAACGTAGCTCTTATATCTAACCTTTTACAAAATGTCGAAAAATTTTCTAAATGCTTGAAAATTCTGGCTACATTCCGGAATTTAAACTTTCCATTAAACATATATTTTAACATCTGTTCTTCGCAACACAGGTTCCGCCTAATCAAGAGAATTTAACCATGTTCATTTACCTTTAAATTCATGGGACGGTGAAATATTTCTGTTTAAAATAAATTTCCGTTTAATAAGAGACCTGTTGAAGGCAGTTTTTCTGTATTAAAAACCTGTATTCAAAAACCTTATGTTCTTTAAAAGAAAATAAATCCACTTGAAATTACTTTTTGTATCCAATTATGTGTAAATCCCAAAATATTTTCTTCTAGCGTAACATTGGCCGTTTCAAACAGTAATAATTCGCAATGTATAATATTGATACTTTAAAATGGAATAAAGTGATTTGAACGAAACACGGAACATGAATAGGAAGAAGATATAGTTATCGAAAACATAACAGAAGGCTTAGTAGGAAAGTTACGTTTCGAGAAACTGAGGTGCATATCAAATCAACACAAGCTTATATTTAAATACTCTCATAAACTCCTTAAAGGAAAACTTGGGAGCTTATGTCCATCTTTCAGAAAGAAACTGCTGTGACAAGTTTTAGATTTTGTAAAGCGAATATTTAATTAATTTAGTGCTCATTTCCAAAGGGTTGTTCATTTCTTCCTGAAATACATTTCTTCAACGGTTTCTTTAGGATGAACTCTGTCGAGTATTTAAAAAAAGCCACATCTGAATTGTTTCACAGTTGTATAAACTCTTTATTAGGCTTGAAACTGCTTTGAAAATATAAGGAGGCCATACAATTGAGCGCTGCTGACGTTTGAGCTTTTGCTGTCGAAAATAATAGAAATGTCCTCTTCTGAAATCAAGCTTGCTTACTTTGAAAATATTACTTGTTTAGCATACACTTTGCACCATATATTTTCTTTTCTCAACTTCAATCCACTGTTTTAGAAGATTTTTCGGGCCCATTTAGTTGTAGTGCGACATCTCTGTCCAATTTTTGTCCATGTTTGTCCACCCAAGAAAACGATTTGTACCATTCAAATTAAAAAAGGAGGGTCGTTTAGGGATGCGCAAGATTTGTGGCTGTCTCGTCTCGGAAATGTGCTGTAAAAGTGATGTCTCGACTCGAAAAATGTTTATTTCTCTATTGGAAGAGCCGTGTCTCGACTCGAATTTTGTCATGAAAAATCCTGTCTCGACTCGTCTCGTGCGCATCCCTTGCCATTTCAAAATTTCGGCCACTTCGATCCCCTGTAGGGTGACATCTTCAAATGCGAATTTTAGCTAGCTTAGAATTTTAACCAATTTTTGTCCACCCAAGAACAAATTTTGTACCATTCAAATTAACAAAAGAGGGACTTTCAAAATTTGGTCACTTCGATCACCTGTAGTGCGACATCTTCAAATTTGAATTTTAACTACCTCCGAATTTTATCCAATTCTTATCCATTTCTGTCCACCCCAGAAAAAAATGTACAATTCAAATAAACGAGGGAGGGTCATTTCAAATTTGGCCACTTCGATCACCTGTAGTGCGACATCTTTAAATTCGAATTTTAACAAGCTTAAAATTTTGTTCAATTTTTGTGCATTCATGTACCACCAAGAAAACAATGTGTACCATGAAAATAAACGAGGGGGGATCATTTCAAAAATTGACCACTTAGATTACGTGCAGTGTGACATCTTCAAATTCGAATTTTAATTAGCTCAGAATTTATCGAATTTCCGTACATTTTTGTACCATAAAAAATTGTACCATTCAAATTAACAAAAGAGAACCAGTTCAAAATTTTGGGCACTTCGATCACCAGGAGTGTCATTTTTAAATTCGAACTCTAACTATCTTAAAATTTCCCCTATGTTTTGTACGTTTTTGTACCACCAAGATACTTGAAATTCGAATTTGAAAATGTCTCACTACAGGTGATCTAAGTGGTCAAATTTTTAAATGACCTTCCTTGGTTTATTTCAATAGTACAGAATTTATTCTTCATTGTACAAAAATGTTCAAAAATTGGACACAATTCTGAGCTAATTAAAATTCGAATTTGAAGCTGTCGCGCTACAGGTGATCGAAACGGCCGAATTTCTTGAAATGGTTCTCCCTCGTTTATTTGAATGGTACAATTTTTTTTGTGGACAAAAATTGGACAAGATGTAATCGATGTGGACAAATTTTGAAATGGGCCACTCTCGTTTATTTAAATGGTACAAATTTCTTTGTTGGGTGGACAACACTGGACAAAATCCTGAGCTAGTTAAAAATCGAATTTGAAGATGTTGCACTACAGGTGATCGAAGTTACCGAAATTTTGGAATGATCCTCCTTTGTTAATTTGAATGGTACCGAAGTTTTTTTGGGTGGACAAAAATGGGCAAAAAGTGAACAAAATTATGAGTTAGTTAAAATTCGAATTTGAAGATGTCGCACTACAGCTAAATGGACCCAGATTTTTCTTTTGGTATTCCTATACAGCCACACGACCACACAATTTCAAATCCATACACACACAACAGTAGCAACTTTAACTGTCGAGATGATTACGTAGAAATTTTGTTGTAGGTGATTTGACATCGTTATTTGTATCTTCTTCCGAAAAGCTGACATTCATTCATCATTGCTAGTAGGATGAATCACCCAATCTTTTGTTATTCTTCTTTCAAATGACCTTGGAAGATATTCTAAAACTACAATAATGAACCATTTAAAGATTTTGAGTGTTATTTATATTAGAAACTTGAAATTCCACTTATAAAGAAAGTTGTCGAACTTTAAAAATTATCAATTTGTTCGTTCCTTTAAATATGCATTTATATGCAATAACGACATAAATATGCACTAACACCCGAAATATGCAAATATATGCACTATAAAACTCTGCTATTTTGCCCCAAAACAGCTGAAACGAATTTCTGTTTAAAGAGCATACTAATATCACATCAGGAATAAAACATGCAAATATGCAAAAATCCGAAGTCTACTCATCATCACCGTCTCCTTTAGCCTAAGCGGCATAACCGCGGGACGTAAAACTCAAAGATTTCATTTCAATATATTTCTTCAGAAGCCCTAGCGCGTACGCCTTAGGTATACGTAGTCCGGGGTTTGGTTCCCAGTGAGAGAGCATTGAACGCATTGCGGGGGTTTGGATTTAATGTCCCATATAGCCTCGGATGCTGAGAAGTGACGCTAAATTTCAACAAACAATTTCTTTAGATTCCCTTTTGTCTCTGTCATCAAATAGTTGTCCCTGGTGGAAATCTGGAATTCAGATCTGGTCTGTGCTGTTAATGAGGGATTATTGACCAGCCTAATTTCCCGATTGCTTTTTTCTTTCAAAAAATGTGTGCTTGCGCACTCTCAGGGTGCATTGCATCATCTGTAGATTGTTATTCAGTTCTTTCTCATACTGGATTTCGTCTCCTTTAGTTACAGACACAATCATGGGACGTAAGACTGGAATATTTCATTTTTCATAATAGCTTGTCTAAGTTTGTGTACACCCTGCTTGTATAACCTTGGTAACATACGGCTTACTGTAGAAATTCAAATACAGTGAAGTCTCATATAAGGAAATAGTTACCATGGCCTATTGCTGATTACTACTGTTGTACTGTTTTTTGTCCACCCCTGTTTCTTGATCTGCCACATCTTTCTAAGAACTTGTTCTTCGTTTCTGGATCGTAAAAGGATCGCTCACGCCATGTTTTCCATTAGATTAAAAGTGTAATCTTTTCCAATTAGAGCAAGTGGTGGCCGCAGTGGCTCAATAGTAGAGTGTTCTGGTGTGCATGGGGTCCTTGGTCCGAACCTAGCTCGCGCCAAGTGAAGTTTGTGGTGGACAAACACCGTATACGTGGGTTTTCCCGGGATTCTCCCGTTCCTTTCAGTTTCTTCATTCCACATGTCATTTCTCATCATCACAGCCTCCTTTAGCCTAGCCGGAATACCGTAGGACGTAAAACTTTCCCCGTAGGATTTCATTTAATTTTTCCATTAGAGCAAGCTTCTGTCTTACTTACCTGTAGTGAAGAAGTTACTATAGCCAAGAGTCACTACAAACATGTACAAAATTGAGCGACGTATATATCAGTTGATAAAATGTTATGCTTACGTTTGTATTACTTGGGTACAGCTCTCGAAATATTTATATTATTTTGATCTCTGTTTTCAGACGATCTTTGGGACAACCAATGCTTTTTTTTTTTTTTTTTTTTTTGTTACCAGTGGTCCGTGCGTGCAGTATGGAGTTGAGTTTTATTTTTGTGAATGTAATAATAATAATTTATTGAATTTTTAATGTAAGGTTTAAAGCGTAAATGAATTATGTAAGGTTTGTAAGCCTTTTTATATATAAGTACAATTCTTTGTCTTCTCTTTCCTTTTCATGTATGTATGTATGTGGATATGTACAGTACATATGTTATTTTTTTGTTGTAAAAGGCACCCATTCAATAGCAGGCCATACACACGCTGTTTCCTGTATAAACTTGTGATAAATAGAATCCACGGTTATTCTATTAAAAATCACGGCACTTAAAAAATACATTCTTAATATTATAAAATAAAATCTTCAATTTAACATCCTACAGTCATTACGTCTAGGCTGAAGGCGACGGATGGTATTCACACCAGTATTTTTCGCGGGGTGCATGATAGCTCAGTGATAGAGCCCGTACCTCTGGTGAAAGGGATTCCTGGTTCGATCCTAGGCGTGAGTTTCTGGTGGGCAGCATCGTGTCTGTTGATTTTAATGGGGGTTTCTTGCTTTCTTCCACATTTTCATTCGACCAATTCTTACTAATCATTCGCCTTCTTTAGCCAACAGGACGCGTGATCATGTGACGTTTTTTTTTTTTTTTTTTTTTTTTTTTTTTTTTTTTTTTTAAGTATGGCAAGAAGATTTGTATATATGGATACCCGGGATGTTCTGTTTCAAACGTTCTGTTCTTTTCAGTATGCGATTTTCACCTGGTTAGGCAGATTTAAATTTAAAAAAATAATATACTATGTGATCAGCATTATCATACACACATTTTTCTTCACTTATAGACGGAAAACATGTGGGTATTGTAAATTTCTGAATTACGTACCATTCCAGAGGAAAGAACACCTAAAATTTAAACCACGTTTTACCATAGCTAGTGAGCAATGTCCACAACACATGATTTCAGATTGATTATAAGGAAAGAAAAAGATATGTATGTAATCATTGGGTGCGTGTGTATGGCTTGCTGTTACGCTTTTTAAAGTATTTTCAATCTGTATTAACATAAAAGCAATCTGGAGTACATAATTTAAGAATATCTGAGGAAAAAGAACAATGTTAAATGCGATTGGCAAGATAGCATAATATTTGTACGCCACGCTATTCGTCTTGCATCCGCTATATTGACAATGTATAAAAGACATTTTAAGTGCAATGAAATCGAAATTACGAATAAAACATTCTCTCGGTAGTAATTTGTTTTCCCTTCATCTCGAAAGATCTTCCTATGTCTTACTATGTGCAATCGTAAAGCCATATACAAGGACCCCCCCTCCAAAAAAAAAAAAAAAAAACATAATTTGGAGCAGATTTTTGGTGTAGTTATGGCTTGTGCCGCTAGGTGCTATTAGTGTGGAATATCTTACATCAATCTGCAAATTGGTGTGCTCAGTTTCTGTGCTGAGCGATTTGTTCATAGTGTTGCATTATTTCTGGTCCTGCAGCAAGAATCGGGCAATTTTTGATTGATTGTGTAGATGGCGGACCACAAAGAGCGAAGGATATGTGTTCAATTTTCTTTATTGTTGGCAAAAACTGGAGCTGAGACTTGTTATGCTTCGTCAAGCTTTTAATGATTGCTGCTTTGGGAAAGATAAATCTGTCTGGTTTTCCCGCTTTAAAGACTGCGATATGTTAACAGAAGACTTGCTACGTCGTGGTAGTCCTTCGACAGGAAAGAATGAAAAACATTGGAAAACGGTGTCTATCGGTCACGAAAGTCATGAAAAAGTCACGAAATCAGAAAACGGTCATGAAAGTGAAGAAATTTGGTTTTGGGTCACTTTTTTTTTTTTTTTTATCTGTATAAATATAAGTATAGACTGGAAAATTTTGTTCTATAAAACGTCAAAATTCACCATCAAAAATGTCCATGGTGGCAGTACACGTTACCAAATCGTAAGCAAAGCACCCTTCTATTGCGTGCATGAAAATTCGGCCCAATTCGCGACCAAATTCGCTCTTGAGAATGTTACTAAATTTTATAGTTTGGAAAAGAAAAGGTTACGAAGAAGTCACGAAATTTCATTTTGGAATTTTAGTAGACACCCTGGAAAAGTACGGGATGTCATTAAAGACCATCGAGAAAATTTCTGAAGAAGTGGGGTTGTCCTGGAGTACCAGTGCATTTTAACTGATAATTTGAAGATCTGAAAATCGACGGAATTTGTGCCCCGCTGGCTGTCATGGGAGCACAGAGATATTCGAATGAATGTTGCGACTTGAAGACTGAACTGCACAAGCACCGAAATTTTGTCCCCATCTTGGCTTACATAGAAAACACAGTGATAAATGTACCCCTAAATCTTGAGTTAAAGAGTATTCAAGACTATAACTAAGGAGGAGACTTCAAATCTGTTTTACGTAGGGTCTTCTGTAAGAGCTTGATAACGTCATTGAGAGAAATACAAAGCAAATTGCTACATAAACATACAGGGTTTTCATAAAGTCTGGACGGATTTAATTTGCTTATAATTTTCATAAAAATGCTCTAGGACTAACTTAATAGGGCTAACAGTTAAATTAGTTTTTGCACGTTTTGCGTTGTGTTATGCTCCAAAAATTTTGCGAAGGCTGTTACGGAATGAACCTCATATCTCTACGTAAAAGTTAACAATTATTAATTCGATTATCAGATGGCAGCACATTCGTATAGGTTTTGTTACTCCGGGTTCGTGACAAATTCGCTCCTGACATCTTACAAAATAACCTGGAACTTTTCTGATGCATGAGCTGGATAGAACATTTAATGAAATAAAGTTTAGAGGAAACGATCAGTTTTTATAGCTTGAATGCTTCCACTTTTACTTCCTTAATACAAAGACTACTATTAAAACATCTTAAAAACAATTGGGCATAATTAATGATTTTAAAAAAATGCAAATATACAGGGTGGTTCAAAAGTAGGTTTACAGCCCCGTACTGCTCAACTCATCGCTTTTTTATATCACTTTTTAATTGTTATCCATCGGGTAGACTTAGTGTCTTTATTATTTGTTCTTAATGTTTTTTTTACTCATACCTTAAGCTCGGAACAGCCGGAGCAAATAAACCCGTAAGAGAGAATGTTATACTTGATTAATGCAGGGGTGTATACCTACTTTTGGGCCACCCTGTAATTAGGTTGGTTTATTGATTTAGCAACTCTTTTCAATAGGGCGAGGTGCACTTAGAGGGCTCTGGGATGGTTTAGTGTTAGTGTGTTCTCCTTTGCGGCGTAGGTCCTTGGTTCGATCCAAGCTCGCGTCAAGTGGGTTTTGTGGTTTGCAAATCGTGTGCGTGTGTTTTCTCAGGATTCCCCTGTTTCCTTCCAATTTGTACATTCCACTATTTCATTGATTCTCATTATCACCGCCTTCTTTAGTCTGCATGGCATAAATGTTGGACGTAAAACTGAAAAAAAAATCATTTAAACCTGAGCTTACAACTTAAAGACACTCATTAATTTCTCCTCTTATTACAGAGATCAATAATAATAATAATAATAATAATAATAATAATAATAATAATAATAATAATAATAATAATAATAATAATAATAATAATAATAATAATAAGGAAGTAATATTCGTTTCACATCCTGAAACTAAAATAGATTTCCAAATTATGCGAATTCAAAATTGAAACCAGAAGTAATAAATCTTATAATTTAAGGCTGCAATACAGAGATAATGTAAGAAATGGAACCTATTTATCGGAGACTGAATCAACATCAAAAAGTTTCTTCCTATCTCTTATCATTTTTACTTGTAGGAATCAATGTTGAAGCCCAAAACTAGTTATTATTAGTTCCAGTCAGTGATAGTAGCCTAGTTTGAGGGAAAATTTCATAGGTAAATTTAACAAAAAGGGATTTTTTTTTTTTCGATAAAACGTGAACATCCATGGACATTCTCCCGATGACTGACTGATCAATATAAATGCTTAATTTTTTCTTTGTTGTTCAGAAATAAACCAATATAATAACAATACACTGAGAAAAATCCGGTCTCTGAACAGTGTACAAATATACGGAATCATCTTGCTTATTACAGAAATCAGTATGGAGCATACCAGGCATGTAGCCAAGGGGGTGGTCCGGACCCCCCCTTCGAAACCAGAAATGAAAAAATTAAGAAAGGATGAAACAAAAAGAAACGAGAAAAAAGAATCAGCGTTAAAAAAAAACCTTTCGTTACTCTTTCTTGTGAGGAGATTTGTATTATTTGCAATACATGATGGCGAATGAGCGAGATATCCTGGAAAAGTCAGGGAATTTGAAATTTCTAGAAAAGTTAAGGAATTCTCAGAATTTTTTTTTACTAGTCAGGGAAACTTCAAGCTTTCGAAAGCATAGTGCCGTTCTGTAACAGTGTGGACATTTTTTATAAAATGATTTTTCGTAATGCACTACTGTGTACAGTTCCACCATACAGAGAGCATCATTGTAGGTGCAGAAATGGTTTTAAGGTGTAAGGAACAGGGTCACGTGGCGACAATCAATGTCATAGAGAACCCACTATTCGTCGCCGGTGAGCAAGCGATGAAAGATGGGTGTGTTTAGGTGCCGGGTGAGCAAGGACAAATTAACTGCCTGGCACTCATTGTTCCTTGCTGGTTGTCGACAATGTGTGGGATGTTTAACTATGACTTCCCTATTCCACGCAGGTACAGTCTTGATTGTTTCAGCAGAAACATGGAACCTTTCTGGAAGTTCTACCTCCTATCGAAATACCATCTTCATTATGTATTCTCCTTTTCACTCTCTCTTCTAGATAGATATTAAATAAGGTTGACGACAGACAGCATTCCTGTCGAACTCCGCTTACAATTGCACTCTTCTTTGTCTTATATATTAAAGAAGGATATATTGCATACTATCTGCGCCGAAAACAAGTGTTACAGAATCGGATGTTCGTTTGTTTATAAATATACAGATTAGCTACAGGAAGATACCAATTACAGATATTCTGTCCATCTCTACACCTGAGGAGGCAGGCATGTTCATTAAAGAAATTCAAAAATAAAAGATAGAAAATTAAAAATCTCAGGGAGAACATTAAGTGCAGCTTTAGTTTCTTATATATATATATATATATATATATATATATATATATATATATATATATATATATATATATATATATATATATATATATATATATATATATACACAGGGTGTTAATGAACTATACCGACAAACTGTAGGAGGTGATTCCTCACATCAAATTACCATAAAAAGTTAATATGGACCTATGGCGAAAAGTGCATAGTTTCAGAGCTAGGGCTGTCAAAAATTGCGAAGAAGCTAAATTTCCAGAGGCCCTAGTTCGAATTCCAGAAGCTTGGATGGTGGTCATTGTTAGCATAGAGGAAGTCACGCATACACAATCCGAATTATATATTTCATCCATTTTCAATAGGTGTACAGGGTATTCCCCACAGGGTGTAATTCTAAGATATGCTCTCAATAGAGTTTTCAGATATACCCTGATTTCAAGGATGGTCTAATGTAGGCAGGAGATAAATCTTAACAGCGATGGACACTTAATGCTTCGGAGGAAAGTCGGAAGTATTAGGAATAGGTAGCTCCATGTATTTTTGTGTTCGGAATAACGTGTGCTGTGATGTATTTCGTCACGGTATATTTCATGTTTTCTTCACTTATTGTTTGCCTACTTTGGACCAATCAGAAAGTCAGAGCATATCTCAAAATTTAGTTGATGGGCATGGGGGGCGCGGTGACTCAGTGGTACAGCGTTCACCTCCGGTGCTTGGGGTCCCTGGTTCGATCTCAGCTCGTGCCGTGTGAACTTTGTGGTGGACAAATACCGTGCTCGTGGGTTTTCTCGGGGTGCTCCCGTTTCCTCCCACTTTCTTCATTCCACCATTTCATTCATTTCTCATCTTCACCGTCTCCTTCAGCCTTATCGGCATAACCGTCGGACGTAAAATTTAAAGATTTCACTTCAGTTATCGCATGTCTGGGAATTTCATTCTGTACACCCATTGAACATTAATGAAATATCCTTTTTTGGATTGCCCATGATGATAAGGACCACGCTGATAAGGATTCTTTTACGCTGATAGGGACCACCATCCATAGTTTCTCGAATTTGAACTAGGTCCTCTTAAAATTAGACTTTTTCGCAATTTTGGACAGCCCTAGCTCTGAAACTATGCACTTTTACCCCACAGGTCGATATGAACTTTTTCTTATTTTGGTGTAAGGAATCATCCCTTACAGTTTGTCGGTATAAATTTTACTTCATTAACACCCTATATATATATATATATATATATATATATATATATATATATATATATATATATATAAGGAACTATAGCTGCACTTAATGTTAATTTTCTTGACAACGAATATGAAATGAAAATAATAATGATAGAGTACATAGTAATTAGAATTTTAGAACTGCTACCAGTCAGCTAATGAGCAACTAGAAACGGAATATTTTACATTGAAAATGGGGTTTTGACGGTAGCTGTAGACCTTCCGTCTATAAACAAATGTTGGATCCAGGCAGCAGTGGTGACGAAAGTTCATATATGATATCTATTTATTCCTTTAGTATTGAATAGTAATGAAACGAGATACAACATGTGGAAGAATGAACGCCAATCAATCCGTTTTGTAGACCTATTCGTTTGCAGGGAATTAATGAAAGTAGCACCAAAGAACATACGAAAAAACACGGAAGTAAATATCTGATTTATATTATTCTTTGGCACTCTCAATGACAAAATATGACGTCTCCATGCCGTAAACGTCGCCAATACCTAGTGGCCCACTTGGCGGTAAATGCCGATCGGCGATATAGGGAAGCGTCGAAAGATTGCCGCTAGTGTGCTACTAGTGGCAGGGTCTCGTAGAGTCGAAAGAGATATCTAGAGTCGGAGTGTTGAAGTTCCCACCGCATAGTAGCGAGGACTTGGAATTCATTTGGGTCCGCGTTCCTTCGATTCGTCGCGGAGAATCCCGAAGGGACCAACAGGAACTATCACCAGTCATGTGCATGCGGGCATTTATTATATATTTTTTTCCCTGACGAATTGTTCCAAAAGCGAGTCCGGGGGTCAAGAGTAACTCCTGCCTCTACATCATGAAGTGGAAAATCTTGAAACGAGTGCTTATAATTGTATGAATTTAGATGGAACTGTTGCCGATTATTAGAAAGTGAATATGGGAGAACTATGAAATAAAGTACATATGTGTCATTTTGTTATAAAATTACATGGCGAACGCATTTTATCTGATCTCAAACGGTTATCGTCTAATATACACGGTTAAAGGAGCACTTTTAGATTTATTAAAAAGATTTTAAAGACTTAAAGACTTTATCCCTCTACAAGCGATGTTTTTCTTTATTGTCTCCCTGGCAAAGTTGGAAGAACACTCGGTAGTAATCATAAGGTTGGTGGTTCGCGCTCCCCCCGAGTACTTTTTTTTTACTTTTTATTTATTTATTTATTTATTTATTATTTTTTTTTTTTTAGATTCACCTTGATGTAAACAAATCATGCATATAAGTGATTTAACGTATTTGGGGCTAGTAATTTTATGGTTCATTGGCTTTCCGTCGCGTTTCTGACGCTGGTGGTATAATTTTCAAAACGGAAGTGGGGCCACCGCGGATCGTCGCTGCGGTGCTGCCAATTTTTGGCGAGATGTCGCTAGTTGTTCATCGGTGGTCCACCGACGCTTACGGCATGGAGATGTCATTACTAATCCAGCTTTAAGAGTAATGGTAAAATTATATTACAAATTACGATCATACTGCTCAAAGATTTTTCGAAAAACTTGAAATAGGTTTAAAATTGACAAAATTAGGTCACGAATTAATCTCTCGTTTCGGAACAGTGTTGACAACAATTTCACGTGGGTACAAAATGAATAGAACAGTGTTCGAAACCTACTGCACGAAAACAGTGGACTTACCTAGGTATATGTGAGATTGGATCCCCAAATATAACACGAAGAATACATAAAATTCTTATCGACAGAACGGTAGTTGTGCGAACAGACATATTAAAAACTGGAGAACTTTCCGAAGACGCCGCTGAATCTCGAAATAAAGATGCTGAAAAACATAAAGAAGGCTATAGTCTACTCGAAAAGAAATTCAAGAGACCCCAATTCGAACCTCTTTCACAGGTTAATGTTAAGTTCTGGTTCAGTTTTCTGTGTATAGCTATCTAAAGAACTGGAGGAGAAAGAGATTAAAAGATGATGACAATTCTGTAAAGTACCGGTATTTAATTTAACGTCTCTTTCTTAATAACTAACTAACTCTATGGCCTATGGAACCCGGAGGTTCAGTGCCGCGTTCACAAAAGCTCTCCACTGACTTCTATCCTTAGCTAATTGCAACCAGTTTCTACTTTGTATTCCTATCTCTGCGAGATCCATCTTAATATTGTCCTCCCATCTGCACCTAGGTCTTCCTAATGGTCGTTTTCCTATGGGTCTACCAGTCAAGACTTTGAAAGCGTTTCTACTTTCTTCCATTCTAGCTACATGACCTGCCCACCTAAGCCTCCTAGACTTGACGACCCTAACAATGTTGGGTAAACCGTATAAACTATGTAGTTCCTCGTTATGAAGCTTCCGCCATTCCCCATTCTCGTTCTTCTTGGGTCCGAATATTCTTCTCAGGATCCTGTTCTCAAATACTTTCAGTCTATGTTCTTCCCTCAGAGTAAGCGATCACGTTTCACAACCATACAGAACAATAGGCATGATTATCGTTTTATATATTTTAAGCTTCAAATTCCTCGACAGAATTCGCGACGACAAGAGATTTTCAACCGAATAGTAACACGAATTCCCTGCTTTTAGTCGACATTTAATTTCTTCGTGAATATGATTTTCGTCTGTTAATATTGATCCTAAATATTTGAAAGTATCCACTTTATCAAAAGCATTATTTAATATTTTAACGCCTCCACAATTTGCCGTATTACGGTCCCGACGCACTTCCATGTATTTAGTTTTCTCTGCATTTACTTCTAAACCCATGTCCCTGCAAGCGTTTAATAAGATCTCTGCATTTATTTCTACTGTTCTCCTATCATCCCCTATTAAATTTACATCATCAGCATATGCCATAACCTGGTGAATGCCGTTCAACTCTAGGCCCTGGTTGCTATCTTTGATTTTCCTTATGGCGTATTCCAGCACAAAGTTAAATAATAATGGCGACAACGCATCTCCTTGTTTCAGGCCATTTTCGACGTGGAAGCTCGTGGACAAAAATTTTCCTACCCGGACTTTACTTTGGGATTCACTTAAACATATCTTAATTAATCTAATTAGCTTTCTCGGTATTCCAAGTTCTGTAAGAACGTTGTATAATGTTTCTCTCCTAACCGAGTCGTAAGCCTTTCTAAAATCAATAAATAGTTGATGTACCGGGGTATTGTATTCCCACTTCTTTTCGAGTATTTGGCGAATGGTAAATATTTGGTCGATAGTTGATCGATTTCGTCTAAATCCGCACTGATAACCTCCAATAATTTCATCTGCGTATGGGGTCAATCTTGCTAACAGAATATTTGAAAGGATTTTATAGGATGTTGACAGAAGAGAAATGCCTCGATAATTATTACAGTCAGTTTTGTCGCCTTTCTTGTGAATTGGAACAATGATTGATTCTTTCCACTCTTGTGGCAATTCTTCCTTGTTCCAGATAAGGAGAATGAGTTTGTGTATCTTGTTCCACAATTTTTCGCCTCCAGCTAAAATTAACTCAGCCGGAATTTCATCTACACCCGGAGATTTGTGTTTCTTTAATTTCTTTATAGCGGCTTCCACTTCTATTCGATTGGGTTCTGGAATATACGGTTCTGCGGTGTGTATCTCCTTTTCTCCACGCACATTAGTTTTTGGCTGCGTGTTCAGCAAATCGTCAAAGAAATCTTTCCATCTATTTAAGAGGCTATCCGTATCGGTGAGAACTGTTCCGTCAGATTTCTTTAATATATAAGCACGAGGTTGATAGCCTTTCTTAAATTCGGTGATCCCCTTATACATGTCCCGAATATTTTTATTTTTACTATTATCTTCAAGTTCCTTAATTTTAGCTTTCAAAAAATCCCGTTTCTTTGTTCTAAAAGTTTTGGAAGTTTCCCGCCTGATATCTGCGAAATTTTGTGTAGTTGTTTCATTTGGATTTTGTAGCCACCGTAATTTTGCCTGTTTTCTCTTCTCTGCTAGTTTAATGCATTCTTGGTCGAACCATGGTTTGTTCCTACGTATTTCCGCGTGTCCCAATTTTTCTATTGCTGAACTTTTAATGCTATCTTTAATTTCAATCCAAGTATCCTCAACACTAGTGCACTCTGAGTCTTCTAAAACCGCGAATCTATTCGAAACTTCAATCTGGTATTCCTCTCTTACCTGGCTCTCTTCTAATTTCTTTAAATTAAATCTCTCCGTTTTCGGACATTGAATATTACCTTTATTCAACGATAATCTCTCCCGTATTATCGCTACTACCAGGTAGTGATCAGTGTCACAATCAGCCCCTCTAAACGACCGGACGTCAATTATGCTGGATTGTCTTCTACTATCTACTAAAACGTGATCAATTTGATTATGTGTTTTTCCGTCTGGTGATGTCCAAGTGTATTTATGAACGTCGCGATGTGGGAATTTTGTACTCTTCACGATTAGGTTTTTGGATGTTGCAAAGTTCACGAGTCTAACACCGTTGTCATTACTTTCCTTATGCAAACTTTCGTTCCCTATAATCGGTTTGAAAATATCCTCTCGTCCTACCTTCGCATTGAAATCCCCTAATAGAATCTTCATATGGTATCGCGGGAGTTGGTCAAATATCCGTTCCACTTCTTCGTAAAAACTATCTTTTATATCGTCATCCCTATCTTCAGTTGGGGGCATGTACATTTAAAACAATAATATCACACCACCGTCCCTTAAGAGTAATAAAAGAAAGTCTGTCAGTAACAAATTCAACCCGTTTAATTGCTGGTAATATTCGTTTGTGAACGAAAAACCCTGTTCCTAACTGGTGATTTTTATTTCCTTCTCCATAAAAGAACGTAAAATTTCCGGAATTCTCAGATCCATTTCCTTCCCACCTAACTTCCTGAACTCCTACTAAGTCCATCCTGTATTTCTCTAACTTACTCGTTACAGATTTTAACGCGCCTGCCCTATAAAGACTTCTAATATTCCATGTTCCAAATCTCATGTCCATTTTCTTTTGCTGATGTAGTGCCAAGTTAACAGTCCTTGTCCGAGGCTTTTGTGAATGTTTCTGAACAAGTACCTTTTTTTACAGGATGAGGGTGTTAGCCTTACCCAAACCCCCAAGCTGGAGGACCACTCCTAGTCGTCTGTCCGCGACTGCTTATTCAGTATATTCGCAGCTAACCTCTATATCTAGAGGCCTTCTCCTCGATCCGCAACCTGAGGACGCGCCATGCCGTGGTGACAGGACATTCGTAATACAGTTGGTTCCCGATAACATTAATTCCGTGATAACTCGATCTTATCATATTCCCTTGAATGTTTCATAACACTCAATGTTAAAATAACCTCTGTAGGTCGAATGTTTAAAAATCAGAACCTCGATAATTCGAATCATATTTAAAAACCTTGATAACTCAAACTTTCTTATCTGCGAACCTCTACAAGTCGAAGTTTATCACAATAAATCGAATTTCTCTTAATGTGACCTCGATATCTCGAAGCTTGTACGCTTGTTGCTAGTCCTGTTATTGTTGCTAATGTGTGCGGTAATTGCGTTTTACTGATGTCTGGACATGAAAGTCCCCATCCACCTGTTTCTAGGTCAATAAATTTCTTCTTCCTTCCGCAAATCAGTCCAAGTTTGTCTGCTTGCGGTCATCTTATTTCATTTAAGGACTTTTCACAACTTCGAGCTATAGAAGGTAAACGAATAAATCTTCGAGTTATAAAGTTTATATAGTCACTTTTAATTAGGAACGCGGATCCTCGATATCTCGAATTTTTGTTGTGGCCACATTGATAACTCGAACACTTATTACTCAAAAAACTCGGATATTTATCTATTCCCTTCAGCTTCCAGTTATCGATGTCCCACTGTGTTTATAATTACGATGCTGGCTTACTTTTGACGCATCATATTTTGGAAGATTTACAAGTAAAATACAATACTTTGCATGAAAGGACGTATTTCATCAAATAATAGAATTGAAAGCAAAGTAATACACTCGTATTTTATGTTTACAAGTATAGGGTTACTAATGTAAAATCATTACAAGTATTTTATCAAGGATAAAATAAGTGAGTGCATATGAAAGATGAGTGTATTAGAAACTATTTTCCACCGGCAGTGTATTTTATGTTTACAAGTGTAGAGCTACTAGTATGAAACTATGACAAGTGCTATTGAAACTCGTATCATTGCCAAAACTCACTTGTTTTCACTATCCTAGCATATATCTATTCTCGCTAACGCTCGGGCTCCCCAGCTTCGCTCTGCCCTGATTCAGTGTTCTTTTTAGTGGCCACTTAGCACAAGTTGTTTTGTGTTTCTTGCACTAGTTTTTAAGCATACATGCGGTCACCGTATTTATAAACAAATCGTAAAACGATTGTAATTTTTCAGCAATTACTTATGGTGGCCCCCTTGAATTTAATTGTGCCATGTGAGATATTTTCATGTCGCCCAGCGCAAATCATTTAGGAAACAATAAGAAGGAAATTAGTGAAATAATTATAATTTTTCAACAATTATTTCGAGTGGTGCGCCAAAGGTAAACTTGCACGGTAATTACGAATATAGTTCTGTCCCAGTAGCTCGTTTCCCCTTGCTCGCCCCCTCACAGGTCTCCAGGGAGCGCGCCCTAGGTTGTGAACCACTGATTTAGAGGAACTGATGGCAATTTGAAAAAAAAACTACTAAATTTTAGGTAGGTTGAGCACGAGATTCAAATCCAGTCTTTCTGTATTATAAAGCGAGAACGCTATTTATTTACCTGGGATAAATATCACATCTTATTATTTAAACCTCATGTAAAGAAGCAACTTTTACTGAATTTTATTAAATATTTTAAATAGAGGATCTGCCCATATGTATCTTCATTCTATTAAATAATGAAGGCAAAAAGCAACTGAGCATCGGCACGTCTGATTGGCTATTCTCGTTTCAGCCATCGTCTGTTTGGCTACTTTCGTTTCCGCCATGTTTGTTGGCTCAAAACATTGCGATCCTATTGGGTGGAGTGGGCAGAGTAGGGGTGACGAAACTGTGACGTATGGTTTCAAGATTTTGTTGTAAGGGCAGATTCTCTATTTTATAAGATCCTTGGAATTTTTATACTACAGCGTTCATTTCACACAGTAATACTCTCCATGCGATTTAAAGAAAAAGAAAAACTATACAACAGTAAAATGTAATTTGAACTTTTTTAAAAAATAATAAATGTAATGTGGTAGCATATCGTATTTAAAACAAATTTAATTCCATTCCAGTGCCCAGCTGTGGGCATTGCGTTTGATTAATTTGCTCATAATCAGGAACACACACACACAACGTGGCGCACAGTCGGATGTTTATCGCATCGAGGGAGAAATTGGAATGGCTTTTATATGTATATAGAATTTAGGAGAGTGTTTTTGTCATGTTTAACTTCATGCCCTGTTGACTAACTATTAACATCGAGCAGCCTTTTAATAAAAATAACAATGAAAAAATATTACCGGCTTTCTGCTCTGATAGGACAGAACTTTTTAAAATTTTTTTATCTTGGCGAGTATAATAAAATATAGATACCCGTCAGACTCTGCGCTGAATTAAACACGCTCATTGTGCATGTGTCATTTCTATTAGCACTTCCCTCCCTGGCTCTTTGTATTATTTTAATCATTTGTCTTTTACGGAAATCCCCTACATGAATCTCCCATGTTATTATCCCTGAATTAATTTGCATCTATGGGTTTAAAATGTCTTTTGTTACTCGGCACATGGATGTTATCATAGGTTAAATAGATCTGGGATGAATGTCATTTCTTACTGTTAGAAAAGGTGTCTTTCATGGTGTTACAGCATAGGAGGAAATGAACTTTTCTTCATGGATAAATTAAAAAAAAGAAAGATAGGGTACGAAATTATCACACATCAACTGCGCGGGTGTTGTAATATTATGGTCGCAGCCATAGAGTTAGGTCGACTTTATTAGTAATATTGATTAAAAATCAAAATTGGTTTAAATATTACACCACTGATCATCTTACTCTATATATTAGAGCAGCGTTTCTCAATCGCTGTGTCGCGAGATTTTTAATGCCTTCTAAGATCTTCCGCGAAGAAATTATCTTTAGAAGATTTTTTTAAAAATATATCGCCAATCAAGTTGATTTCATACTTGTCTCTCACACTTTGTTTCTCGTATCCACAATGAAAATGTTTTGTATGTATTTTTATGTGTTTTGTTTTTTGCGTTTAGGAAAAAAAATCACATGCAGAAATGTCGCGAAAGTTTGAAGTACACTTTGGTGTACCCCAAGGGAAAAAAGGTTCAGGAACACTGTATTAGAGTATCAAGATGCTCCATCCACGAGAACGATTGGTCGGTTCAAAGTAAAATTGTTATCACTGACATTCAGTGGCAGATATAGCCCTGGGCCTAGGTCCCCAGGTCCTCAGTTCTTTTGAGTGGCAAAAGTATTTTAAGCTATGATTTATATAATTTTGAAAGTTTATACGAGTAGTAAACTCATGATATACTTATCATAGTTTGAGTTCTGGCTGTCCCCCCAGTTTTTACCTTTAAATCCGCCACTGCTGATAATTGTAAAAAAAATACTGGGAAGTATTGGCACCAGATATAATAATGTGTTAAATATCTTAAAGATTATATCAAACCGTTATATTTGTTTAATAGTAACACTGATTAAAAAATTAAAATTGAAAAAGTTAGATCTTGACGCCCATATATTTATTCATCCGACAGCCATCTTGATCCCCTTTCAAGTAGGAAATGGGGACCAAAGGGAAGAAAAATCGCACTGAAATTCAACATCAAAAAGGGTTTCCATATATTTTTTTTAACATTAATATTACACAACCATTTGGAATTAGAGATAACAAGTTACCAGATCATAATTAATCTGTTTTCAGAAATTTCCCATACCACTAGTTCAGCCGTTAATTACATTTAAACTACAATTTAATTGCATATAAATTACTTTAACTAATTTGCAACATAATACTGGAACTTTATTCAACTCCAATAACCTATTCGTAGGGAGACTCTTCTTTTTTCTTAAAAAAAAGTTGGCGAAATTACTTCACCTTCCTCCGGAATTTCATATTGTTAAATTACACTTTTAAGGAGTTTCGCTATCAAAAACTCTTTCATATATTTACTCTGTCTGTCCGTGTGTCCGTCTGTCTGTCCGACAAAATCTCAAGAGCTACTTGATGGATCACCATCGATTTTGGGAAGAGTGTAAGAGTGTCAAGAGTTAGGAAAGGAGTTCATTGATAAATAAACATAATTTATTTAGTTCATCCGAAGATATGACCAATCAAAAGTCGGTTCCTGTGTATTCCTATGGGAGTAATTCTGGATATTATCCTGGCTTGATAGGCTACCCAACATTATTGTTGAGATTAGCGGGTTAGTATAATGTTCAGGATGCAAAATACTAATCTGTCTACCAGTTGCGGCGCTAGGCTCTTCATAGTAGGGGAAAGACGGTAGACAAGAAAAAATTTGGGGTGGCGAGGTAACCAGATTGGTTTTGCTTTTTATTATTATTATTATTATTATTATTATTATTATTATTATTATTATTATTATTATTATTATTATTATTATTATTATTATTATTATTATTATTACATTCTGAGCTTCTACCAATCCAATTTATTTCTGATAACAAAGCTTTATGTTTGTGAGCAGCAAACGAACAGCGGCACGTTTCTGGACACATTTCAACGTAATCACAACACAGGAACATAAACTTGCAACAAATATTGAAAGATGCATATCACACAAGTACAGTAAAGTGAATTGTAAATTTTAGAAGCACGTAGGGATGCGCACGAGACGAGTCGAGACAGAATTTTTCTGACAAAAATTCGAGTCGAGACAAAGCTCTTCCAATACAGAAACATACATTTTTCGAGTCGAGACATCGCTTTTACAGCACATTTTCGAGACGAGAAAGCCTCAAATCTTGTCTCGTACGCATCCCTAGAAGCACGTATGTCTACAGTTTATATGCTATGAAAATGCACATTTACTTGAAACAAGAAGTAACATAATATGAATTTTATAAGGGCATGTAACAGTATTATGAAAGAAATCACATGTAAAGAAACATTAATGTTCACTACTGTGAGACTTTTTCAGTTTTTATGTAAGGTTCTGTTCACCATCATGACAAATATAAAAAGTAAAAACTCACAACATATCTAACAAAACTGGAATGGATTTTAGCTGCAACAAAATTCTTCTCTTTTTATGAACAGTGGCGAATTCTTTTACATTTTACAAATCCAGAACTTTAGACGTGAATGTGAATAAGAGGCGTGTATGTGAAAAACAGTGTTTGCTTTGTGTGTCTGGTTTTTGGAATCCTTTAGAAGTGTTTTATAGTCTTTTTTTTATTTTATACATTTGTTCAAATACATCTATAAATTCAATTAATTGTGGAAAACAAAATCAAGTTTACTGTGAACAGTTAAAAATGTGCTTATAATACACTGAAATAAAATGTCTAGACAAACAATCAACGATCACTCCTTCTCATATCCAAAACTAGATATTTTACAATTTATATTCAAATCATTTTAACTTATTATTATTCAACGATTTGTTTATAATTCAGGGTATACGGCATTTTGTTCGTGCTAATATCTTATAATTTGTATAAAAGAAATATGATACCGCTTAGAGCTCATTTTAAGAAGATAACTTTTTATGCAAATTGTGCCGGACAATATATCAAATGTCATAGAAAGACGACATATTAGAACATAAAATAATTTACAGCTTAGAGCAATTTTCAGTGTTTGGACAATTTACAACAAACTTTCATTATTGCTACTATTGAAATATTAAACACAAATAATATCAAAGTGTGAAGTTGGTTTTCTTGGGTCAGACGAATCCAAGTTCGACCTATTATTTAAAAAAATGACAAAACTGCCCAAGGAACACGTCTCCTAACTAACCAGGATGCTTGTCTTTTAGGCGCCGCTCTCACAAAGAAAGCTTAGAATATATTTTGTCTCGACTCGCCTTGATTTCTGTCCATGCAGCTTTCTTTCTTCTACGTGCCTCTTTGTCGATCCCTCGTTTAAATTACTTCTTACGATGCTTTCCATCTTGGAATGAGTCTCCACTTCTGGAGAAATACGATCATATCCTTAAAATGGGCCTCGAGTCAATTTTAAACTGCTCCTTAAGCGACGAATCTTGGATTCAAGCATCCTTACCTGTGAGATTAGGGGGTTTTGGTATTCGGCGATCCGTGGATATGGCGATTCCTTCCTTTTTAGCGTCCTACTACGGCAGCGTTTCCCAACCTTCTTCAACTTGCGGCACACTACGGGTATAACTTGAATTCTTGCGGCACACTTACAGATATTATTATTTGTAAACATAAAACACAGTAGTATTTTTTTTCTGTGATTACTGATCTTCTCACAGAGAAGAAAGCTCGATCACTAGTTTTCCCCAGTGGTAAATCATTATGCTTATTCTTCATTCTAATTTAAAAATAGAAAACAATTGCAATGAAATATTGGACTCAGGTTTTTAAAAATACGCTTTCTTTTTCGAAAACTGTATCCAACCTTTCACTAAGAAGGAAGATCACTACATAACGAACGAACAAACAAATCTCTTTTACTTTTAAAACACAAATATACGTAATTTGTATGCATGTTTGTTTTGTCGAAGAAATTGAATGATATTTTAAAATTTCAAGTTACGACATAGTCTGCAACAATAAAGAAATAATAATGGTCATAACAATGATAAATACTTTTTTCAACATTAAAAATATACAAAAAGTAACACGGTATGAAACTTAAAATTGTAGATTCATAGTAGAGGTTCATAGTAGTGTGAAATACAAATGTACATTTTTCCCTACGTTTTATAATTTGATTGCTTGATTGCTATCGAAACAATAATTTTGTTTCGATTTCCTCGCGGCACACCAGCGGCCCATTCACGGCACACCGGTTGAGAAACGCTGTACTACGGATCTCTTCGTTTAGTCGAGGCTCTTCTTCCGCAAGGTTACCACCTAGACCCAGATGGCACAGTTCAAGAAGGCTCTACCAAATGGAAAAAAATAACAGATAAAGATCTTCCAGAAATTAACAAAATAGGTTCTCAGGCATCTTGGTACGCACCAATTGCAGCGCATTTTCATGAACTTCTCTTACAGTCAGTTATTGCTCCAGAGGATAAAGCCAGGATTCGTGCTGCCTCATCCCTACATGCTGGGGCATGGTTGAATGCAATACCCTCCCCACCAGTAGGTCTTCATATGACAGCCAGGATTCGTGCTGCCTCATCCCTACATGCTGGGGCATGGTTGAATGCAATACCCTCCCCACCAGTAGGTCTTCATATGACTAATGAGGCATTTCGAATCTCTGTCGCCTTAAGATTAGGTGCAGATATTTGTGAGCCACATCGCTGTCCAGCTTGCGGGGATCAAGTTAACCAACGTGGCCTGCATGGCCTTTCATGCATGAAGAGCATGGGTAGACACGCTAGACACTCCGCTGTGAATGATATCATTTTACGAGCCCTTACCACAGCTAGAATTCCTTCAATACGTGAACCTTCAGGATGTTGTCGTTCATATGGTAAACGACCTGATGGCATGACATTAGTTCCTTGGTTGAAAGGCAAATCACTAATATGGAACTTTACGTGTTCAGATACATTTGCCCATTCAAGTCTCCCTTTAGCTGCTATGAATGCTGGATCTGTTGCTAGTCGTAGAGAAGTAGAAAAGCAAAGGAAATATAACAACCTCCTTGATAAATTTATTTTTGTTCCAATTGCCATCGAGACTAGTGGTGCTTGGGGATCTGCAAGCCTTGATTTTATTAGAGAAGTAGGCAGACGCATTTCTATCGTTACTGGAGATATTCGTTCAATATCTTTCCTAATTCAACGCATATCTATTGCTATCCAACGTGGCAACGTGTCGTCGGTTCTTGGCACCTTACCACATGGAAAAGAACTAGATGAGGTATTTCTTCTCTAACACAAAGGACAACACTGAACATTTATACAACTGGACGACATACTATACAAATAAGGTGTAATATCATTGGATGGCGTAGAAAAGCAGACAGTAACACTAGATATGATGCCGTTGATAGGGGTTTTCTACCCCTTCCTTTGGTTCGACTATCGAAATATATTTCCTGCTGACTTAATTATTTTTTCTTAATTGTTTCGTAAATTTATTTAACGCAATTGTTACAATTTTATTCAAATTATTATATTTTTCTGTTATTCTGTTAGCAATTATTGTTCCATTCCTCATTTATGCCTGTTGTTATTTTATTTGAATGCCGAATAATTTTGAATTGTAATAACTTTGTTGTGTTTGTTTAGTAAAAAAAAAAAAAAAAAAAAAAAATTATATATTTCAAAATAATCTAAACATTAGACTATTTAACATTTGTAGCACACAGAAACATCATGTCTGGTGCAACTATTAATAACACCAATAAAGGTAATTAGAACGAATGAATGAATGATTTTAATATTTCAAGATTCAAGTGACATGTCTAAGTGATAAGCTGTGTAGAAAAATAATATTTTAAGATTTTCCAACATAATCTCGGCAACATAAGAATTTCATCTTTTATTGTTCTTCCTCTTGTCTTTCGCGGTAAATTAAAAAAAAAAAAAAAAAACACACACACACTTTAGTGTAAGCTACCTTTGTAGCGAGTCTTTCTCGAGTATAATTTGAAGACAGAAAGGAGAAACGTAGTCGACGAAATATCACAGGAAAAGTGGAGGGGTTGCTGTGGAGAGTAAGGATAAAAGAATGGCGTCGGCTGATGTAATGTAATAGAGGGAGCTTTATTGCAATTAATTTGGAGCTCCCCGTTGAGCAACTGTTCTCTTCATGGCTATACAGCGACATCTTCAAAAGTTATCTTCACGTTGCGGAGGGAACGGGAGGGAGCTTAATAAAAGGGGTAGGATTGATGCTTGTGCTTTTGGGGGTTGTTGCGGAGGTGGATGGTTGTCTGCCACTGAAGATACAAGCTCATGCATATGGATCCCTCATTACATATACACAAGCATCATAAGAACGCAGGTTGTGTCATTCTCCTTAACATCTTATGGGAGATAACAGAAGAGGGGTTTAGGGGTGGAATAAAGAAAGCCTTGAAAAAGAAAAAATGACGGAATACAAGTCTAAAAAAAATCCTTTAGAAGATACGAAGTAAAATATCTGCGTACAAGACACAAGAGATAACAGAGTTCTATACAAATTTGGTAGTAATAAAAAAAATCGTGCAAGGTATAGCTGATATTTTTACCATCCCTCTACGAGACTATTTCTAGGAGGATCTTTGAAAGTAGTTATTTTGGACTATTAGTGACAAAGAACTTGCGACTTCAAGTTATAGTAAACCGTTTGTTGCGATTTTTCCACATTATAATGGTTGATCACTATGTAGTCGATTGGTATTCTAGTTAGTTTCATGTTCGACTACAAATGCTCCATATATACAGCCAGTTATCAAACGAATGGAAACACATGCTGAAAATAAAAATTACCTACTTACCGTAAGACGGAGAAGGACCTGCCGTATTAGCCTGCAGAATACACTGAGAATGTGTAAATCCTGTAGTTTTTGGACTTAACGTACAGCAAACATATAACTGAAAACGCATGTTTTGTAATATTTTTCGTATAAGTGTTCCATCTATACGTACTTTCCTTATGAAACAATATAGGCGGTCAGGATCTCATATACAAATGGACGTATATAATATATAGCTGACATACGTAACATACGGAAGACTGTTAAATGTTAGATATCTTGCAACAGCATGATGTAACACATAAGCGGGAAAAAAGGCAGTACATGTGTAGGATGTGGATAACGTATGCCCCATACATATTCCTGCAGTAACATAAGGATACCGTATATTTGTACAGTATACCTCTGTACGGACAACGAATTTTTGTCAGTGTAGATCTGAATCGTCGTGGAGTGAATACCTTAGGGTCAAGAATGATTTCCAGAGGAATATTATACCATTCTTCATGCAATGGAGGACTCAGTTACGTCAACGAAGATGGAAGATGGGGATCTACTCCGAAGTTTTAGCTCCAGAACTGACCATAGGTGTTCAATAATGTGGAGCTGTGGAGAACGGGTGAGCCAGAGAAAGTGTTGTAGTTTATTCTGATATTCATGAAACCACGTCTCTACAGCTCCAACAGTATGAGTTGGCGAATTACCGTGTTGAAAAATTACATCATTGGATGGGAACATGTGAACCTGAAACATGGATATATGTAGTTACCTAAACTTTCATTCAATATAATCACTGACTGAAATTTGTCCTGTGAGTGCACTCACGGGACCTACGGAATACCAGGAGATTGCAGCCATCAGAAACCAATAGATAAGTGTTAGGATAGGGTAGGAAATGATAGAAGAGAGTGTAATTGGAAGGGGATGCTGCCTGTCGCCAACATTATTCAATATATATCTAGAAGAGATAGCGAAAAAAGCCTACATAATGAAGATGGTGTTTCGATAGGAGAAGAATGATTAGGTGTAGTCTATACGGTTTGCAGATGATATGAGGCTTGTTACGGAATCTAAAAATAAATTCAATAAGATGTTAGAAAACTTGATTGATTGATTAATTTTTTGAGTTTAACGTCCCGTTCAGCAGCAAGACTGTATGAGACATGAGGAAAAGCTATGAAGAAAATGGGATGAAAATAAATGTTAGAAAGACAAACGCCATGGTGATTATAAAGGAGCGATCGGTGTTAAATATATGAATACGAGAGAAGTAAATGGAAAGAGGTGACAAGTTTTGGATACGTGCGTAGTATTAATAATGATGATATGAAGTGCGAAATGAAATAAAAGTGAGGATAGAAATGGCGAAAGAAACTTTTAGAAGAAAAGTCTATTTTGTTCGACCTTGAATAAAGAGTTGAGGAAAAGACTCATATAAGATGCTTAGTTTGGAGTATTGTACTGTGTTGGACAGAAACATGGACATTACGCAAAAATGATGAAAAAACGACTGCAAACTTTGGAAATGTGGGTGTGAAGAAGAGTGAAGATAATTAGCTGGTTCGAGAGGAAAACGAATAAGAGACTTTTTAGCAATGGTGGGGATGCAAAAAAAAAAAAATAAAAAAAATATTAGTGGATAAGAGGAAGAGCAACTGGTTGGGACATTAACTAAGAAAGAACTATATCACGAGGACGCGCTAGAGGGTATGGTGGCAGGATGGAGAGAAGGGGCAGAAGGAGGATACAATTAATGGACAGTATCAAAGCAGAAAAATCGTATGTAAAGACTAAGAGGTTAGCTGAAGACCGTGGAGTATGGAAGCTTGTCAGTTTCAGCAAGTGACCTGCCAATAATGGCAGAATACCTATGATGATGATGATGATAATGTATGGGATGCATATGCAATTGTATCTATATTGCAAGGATCCCCACATCACGACAAAAGCACATGTCAATACAACATGTGCTATTGATTGTAAACAGTGTAGCAGAAGAGAAGCCGACATGAAAGACACCGAGGAACGCCGAAAGAAGACGGAACTCACGGAAGGATCCGAAGAGGACAGATAAAAGCCCGCACATCGAGGGACCGGGCATCAGTCGACCAACTGATCGTAACCTATCCCAAACCTTGGAGGCTGTTATGAAGCTAAGGGGTTATCCTAACCACAACTAACCCCTGGAGGCTGCTATGAAGCTAAGGGGATCATCTTAAATACCATACCTCGTAAGGGCTGCTATGAGCGGAGGTTACCTAGAACCAAATCCTTGAAAATCCCGGAGGCTGCTATGAAGCTAAGAGATTATCCGTAGAGAACGCTATAACCTGTATACCTAGGTCATTCAAGAGACACTTTATTGTTGGAACTTTTGTAAACATGACTCTGTCGAAGTCATTACAATATATATCCTTGTTTATCATCTCCTAACAACGATGCACAAGTAGTATAAATTAATTCCAACTGACTGCGAACATTATTTTACGCAACCAGCCACAGAGGTTTGAGGGGCATGAATATGTTAGGGAGGGGAGCAAGTCATTAAACATTCTCTTACGAATAGCTAAGTTGTGTTTTTTGTATTAATAATAGCACTTTGTGTTAAGGTTTGGAGGGGCCACGAAAAGTTTAGGGGGAGCCAGGCCCCCTAGCCCCCCTCTGGTTGCGGGCCTGTTTTACATTAAACCTTTTGCATCGTTATTAAAAATAATGTTAACAACAATAGTAACTTCAATGGATTTACAGTCAAAGAAATGCCCTAGCTTCTGTGTTCGTAAACTTTGTTAGCAAATAAATAAACAACTAGTAACTAAACCATTTAGCTAGTTTATGAGCTATCGTCTTCCTTTTGGTGGTAATAATTTGAGTTAAGAGAATGTGCCAACAGATGGCTCCCTCGTCAGGGCAACAAAATGAACGTTCTTATTTTTTTAAAAAAAAAGAAGGCAGAAGGCTGCCCTTGGAGCAGTTGCCTTTTCTATTAGATTTCAACGCGTTCCATTCAATCAGAAAAGGCCATGTTTCAATCAACGACCACTAATTTCTCGAGGACATGCTTTAGTTCTTTCTTCGTTCTCTTTGAGAATGTGTGTGTGGAGCGATGCGAGTCTGCACAGAGACCGTAGAAAACGAGGAGAGGTAACAGAAACTAATCAGTGAGCCTAGACAGAGGAACAGATTGCCTTCCTGCTAAGAGACGATTGTCAAAACCACAGGAGGTAAAAAGGAAGATATAAAAGCCCCCTCGATTACATTCTCCGAGATATTACTTCCGAAATGACGAGAAACGCACGTACGGAAATGACAGGATTGCCATCTTTATGATGAATGTTTCAAGAATTGGTAACAATTTAATTCTTCATTTCTTTGATCGATGAACATTATTCATAGATTTCTCATCACACACAAGGGTATATTTTAGATATATTGCTTGTGAGAAAGTTTGGAAAACTGATAAGTGCAGGGGTGGAAGGAGGCCCCTAAGAAATCAAAGAGTACATATAGTATATAGGTTTTAATCTTATCTTCTCGCCGCATCAGGCATATAGCGCACCTGAATTAAATCACGGAGCAATGACTATCTAAATATGTACGTTAGATTTATACTTTCGGTGCAGATTAAGAATATGGACAGGGACGGCCCTAGGCAATTTGCCGCCCCTGTAATAGCATTATTTGCCCCCTACTTTTCCCAGAAAGAACAAATATTAAAAGCCACGATTTTAAGTATGCTATCCGTCATGAACAACAAAAGGGAGGGAAAGAGCAATCGCACTCAGAAAAACCTAAAATCTACAAATACAATGTCGTTGTGTTCGTTTTTTCTTCAAATAATAATCTATTATGTTAGTGAAAGATAAAATAAACACACATGCAAGGGAAAGATCGTAATCCTTTTTTTTTTTTTTGAATTCATTATCGAGCTTCAATCTCAATATATCATGAGTTGAGTTGATTTAATTTAGCATCCCTTTCAGCAGCGAGGCTATATTAGACGTGAACCTACTGATTAACGTCGAATCCGAACCACATGAGCTCCCACCGGGAATCGAACCCGGGTCTCCCACGCCAAAGGCGCGTACGCTAACTGCTTAGCCACGAGGGAGCTCTCTCAATATATCAGTTTGCAATTCCAGTGCAACTTGCTCTTTCATCTTTATTTCTTGATTTTCCTTCTACATTTATTAAAAAGTAAAAAAAAAGAAAAAGAAAACGGTTTCCACCTTCAATGATGAGGAACTTGTTTGTGACAAAGACAAAACTAGTTTTCATATCAAAACTGTGATAACTAACTAAGTGGAATACGTATTCGCTACTGTTCTAGAATTGAGTTCTTGTATTTGACAACAATCAAGCAATTTATGCTGAAATTTGTTTGATCATTTGCTTTAGCACTGTCCATGTGACCTTAAACTAATGCGTCTTAAGTATAATTTATGAATGTAATATTTAAATAGGGTCATCTTACTACATTTAACTACCATCATTATAAAGTCTTTTTCCAACAAGAAATATTAATTTTAAATAATATAATTATGACAGATTTTGCTGCCCCTCGAAACTTGCCATCCCCTGCAAATGCACGTGTTGCACATACAATAAAGCCGGCCCTTAAATACGGAGCATACTAACCTGCTCTTAATCGGAAAAGATGCAAAGCTAGCATGACATAGGTAAGTGCGGGAACAGATTGGTGTGTATTATTCGAAATTGTCTTTTGTACGCTAAACAAGTTAGCAGGCATCTTATTTATGGCATATAAGTTTATTGGCAGACGGTTATTTATAGTATATAATAATATAAATAAAATAGTTTGTTTGTGTGTTTGTCTGTCTGTCTAACTGTGTGCGGCCTGGGGATCAGACGAGTGGACCGAGAGTTACCAAATTTCTGTCAGAGGTACCTTGGTCCAGGCCCCAGATCAAGACGAAGCCCTTTTTTTCAAATTTCGAACCAGGGGGGTCTCAGAGGAGGCGTTTACCGGAACCGGCTTGGGAACCAGACAAATTGACCGAGAGTTACCAAATTTTAGTCACGAATACCTTGGTACAGGCTCCAGACCAGAGTTAAACGTTTTTGTCAAAATTCGAACCAGAGAGGTTTCAGGGGGGCGTTTACCGGGACATGTAAAAGTAGTAGAAAATGACCGATATTAGTATCGAATTCATAGTTTTCGTGGTCGCTGAAATCATTGGTGAAACTCCGGTCGCATTAACTTCCAAATTTACGCTATTCTACTCCGGACCGAAGGAGGGAGGTGAGATACCGAAACGTATAAAAGTAATCCAAAATGACCGATATTAGTGTCAAATCCATAGTTTTCGCGATCGCTGAAATCAATGGTGACACTTCCATTAGCGATGACTTGCAAATTTAGTTACAATTGTATGCGAGCCGGGAATCAGCGGGGAGGGGGGAAATTCCGAGACATGTAAAAAAAGCCCAAAATGACAGATACTAGTATCAAATCCATAGTTTTCGCTGTCGCTGAGATCAATGGTGATACTCCCACAGGCGTTGACTTCCAAATACACCCCCGTGCGAAGCATGGATATATTCAACTAAACGGCGTGACAGACATCTCGGCATTTGAAGGCGGCGCTCCAAGTTCCCTCTAAATGCTGCTAGCAAATGAGAAGCTAGCGGTATTGCCACGTTTATTTTGTACACACCCACGTCTATCCCCTGTCACCTGATCGCGCTGTAGTTTGTCTGTTTAGCCATAGCCACACTCCTTTACCACTTGGCAACGTCGCGCCAGAGTTTGCGTTTTATTCGTTTAGCTGAAATGCCAAGATGTTTGTCACCGGCTTTAGTATATAATATGTTTTCAGACGCATTATAAATTTGTACAGAGATGGTAGGAAGTTGCGAAGAAAATAACCGTGTGAAAGGCATTAGGAGGTAATGAAATATTTTAAAATTTTGAACAATTATTTCTGGTGGTTCCTCCAACTATATTTGCTCCCAGTGGGGTATGTTCATATGTAGTAAGAAAACAAGGGTGTAGAAAGCATTTAAAAAAAATGAAATCTTTGAGTTTTACGTCCTACGGATATGCCGGTTAGGCTAAAGGAGACGGTGAGTAATGAATGAAATGGTGGAATGAAGAAAGTGTGAGGAAACGGGAGAACCCCGAGGAAACACACGCGCACGGTGTTTGTCCACCGCAAAGTTCACTTGGCGGGGGCTGGGATCGAACCCGGGACCCCAAGCACCAGAGGTGAACGCTCTACCACTGAGCCACCGTGGCCGCGAAATAAATTCATTTTTCGGAAGCGGAACTTTCACTTTCCGGATTTCGGAAAATTATGGAATTCAGTTAAACTCCGGAATTCAGAAGAATTCCGAAACTTGGAAAGAATCCGGAATTGAGAAAAACTCCGGATTTCGAAAAAATCCGGATTTTTCCGAATTCCGGAATGTTAACGAAATCAGAAGTTTCTAAATTTCCGATTTTTCCGAATTCCGGAATTATTCCAAAATCGGAATTTTCCGAATTCCGGAATTTGTCCGGTTTTACTTTCAGAAGTCCGGAAAGTAATAATTCCGGAATTGGCTATCCTTACTTTATACACAACCTTTCAGAGCACTAAGCTAGTAGCTGTCTACAAACAAACAAGTAATGCAAAGCATTTTGTATCCTGCGATACGTCATGTATTAAAATCCGACAGGAGTTTCAGTATTTAACCAGAAATTGCATGTATCTAGCTACTGGAAGCTGAGGTATGAAGAATTGTATTGTGTCTTATACAACCCTGCCAACCACTGAATATCTAAATGGCTTTCGTTAAATCTAAGTTGTAGTACTCACAGTTACATCCATTTGTGTCTATATTATCGTGTTACTAAAGCTTACTATATGATAGTGTTAGTAAGTTTTTCTCTGCTCTCCCGTAAGGCGGTGATACGATCTACTACAGGATACAGAACCAATTATCAATTTAACCAAGATGTTGTATTACTACACATCTGCTTCCGCCTCTGTCAACTCTGGTCGATCTCGTTGACGCGACATATTTGCTTCTTTATACCCCTTTCTTCTTTTGCTGAACTAAACAGTAACTATTCTGAAATATACTACTGCGCATGCCTCGTAGATAAATATTTCTGATGCCAATAGTTTCCGTTTTGTCCAAGGAATGTTCTTTTTCTTATTCCCAGCATGACCCTTTTATTACATTATATGAAGAGCACGTAGGTCTAAATACCTAATGTATTACATAGAATATAGGTTTAACTCTTCCAGCAAAGAAGGAACATGTGATCATAGTATACAACCCACAGAAGTGATAGCTGGCAATACAGTGGTCGTAATCCCTAACGACACAGGGGGTGAGCGGTGCCCTCCCCACTGGTCTAGTGGCTAGCACGTGCGCCTTTGGTGTATGGTATCCCGGGTTCGATTCCCGGCGGGAGAGCATTTATGACTTTCAACTGTCCTCGATGTTACTGTGTTCGTGTCCCTGTCGTTATAAGTTATTAGAAAAAGCAAGTTAAACGAGTGAAGCAAGTAAAATTAGCAATAAGTAAGTTACTGAAACACGTTCGGTGAGTCAGTTAAAGAAAAAAGTGGACAAAGCACTGGCTTTTCGCGCCGTCCATGCGAGTTCGAACCTATCTTGGCTAGATTCTTTATCCATTTGAGAGAAAGTATTGTGTCTTTTCGCTACAGGTAGTCACTCTTTTCGTATTTTTCGCCGTCCTTCACAGTTAAAGTAACTGGCTATTCTTATTCTTTCTACGAATGATGGATCTTCTCTTTGGTTTCGTGTCAAACGTGCTCATGTAATGAAAAGACTCTGTTGATAATAATAATAATAATAATAATAATAATAATATGAAATATTACTAGCTAGCTCGTGTGTATATTTCGACAATACAGTTTTATATTATTATGTGGAAATAAGTAAGGCTGGCTGGCGCCCCCTCCCCATTTTTTCGATGCTCCTTTTGGGTCCACGGTGCCCAACGTTGGTCCCATCCCACTATCACCTCCTGTTCTCTCGATATAAGTTATCGACATTTTGCCTAAAGATTGTTCTGCCGTGGCCCCATGACTCCCCATGACAATGACTCTTCGTTCATTTGGCATTGAAATCGCTTATTTTTGTGATTACTATGAGTGCATACTGCCCAATGTTGCTCCTATGTAATTTCCCGTTCTCTCGATATAAATTGGTAATATTTTGTTTGTAAGGGAGATATGGCGTTACAATCATTACGTTTGAAGAAGAATTGAGAAAGATATTGCCTTGCCACACACAACACCTATTATTATTATTATTATTATTATTATTATTATTATTATTATTATTATTATTATTATTATTATTATTATTATTATTATTATTATTGTTTTACTTACCACTAATGTTGCCTCCTTTATATGCATTGCAATGTGTTACTAAAAAGCAAATCAAATAACACTCCTCGCCATTCACACTCCCGAACTCGAAATACATGATTTACAGTTCTCTGTGTTAGGGGAAAGCACATTTATTATATTATTCTTTCAAATAACACGTTTCACAAGTTACTTCACTTTCAATGTGTAATTTCATATCATCACTAACAATCATCTTGTTCCGATACGAAAATAACCTCCCTTCTGCAAAAAAAAAAAAAAAAAGTAAATAAATAAATAAATAAAATAAATAAATAAAATAAAATAAAAATTAAAAAAATAAAAGCCTGACCGTAGCGAAAGGGCGTGAACCTTCTTTAAGCGATTAATCGGGTCCAATATTTCAATAAAAGAGGATAAGTCCCTGCACACAAATATTTCAGTAAAAAAGGAAAAGTTATTCAAACTTTCTGAATACCTATTTATGGGCGAAATTTGGTTCCCTTGGAACTTTTTAAGAGTTTGAAGGGCCGCCATTTTGAACATTTTCATCTGATTATTCTGGTTAACGAACTCATAAAGATATTTCAACAATTAATATTTGTGCCAAGTTTCGTTTCAATCCGCTGAAAATTAGGGTGGTTATGACCTTCACAAATAGCGTTATATATACACAGATAGATAGATAAATAGACACACAGAGGGAGAGAGAAAAAGTGTTTTGCACCCTTCTCCCTTCTCGCACCTGTGCTGCGTGAGAACTAAACCGGGCCTCTTTGCAAAATGTATTGACCAGCCTAACCTAAATACAAGCCTCTTACTTGCTAACGTAGAAACGCGGTCGAGAGGTGTAAGACATGTAGAAATTGTATTTTTAATAACCGTGAGTATAGATTCGAACCCCTCCACTTCCATGTTTTTCTTTTTACTTTTTGCAGCTACGTCGAAACGTTCAATTTTTATTCTTTACTAAATTTACATTGAAAATAGAGGAATTTTCGTGGCATTTTTTCGGATATTCTTCTCTTTCGAAATGAAGAAAAGAATAAAAGCAATACGCAAAGACAAAAAGTATTATCAGTACTAAACATTACCAATAATAATTGCTATGAAAGACTAAATACGATTTCTTTTACCATCTCTCATGAGTTGTATGTGTTATTAATAAAAATTCTTAAAACCTCCTTGCCAGGGATTCGAACTGGGGTCCTTAGCATTTATAGGCTAGCACCTTAACCACTACACCAACAACATAGCGTAGTGAAGGTTTAGTTGTCGGCGTATTTGTTGTATTTGTGTTTTATGTTCCCACTTCGACAATTTTTACTCTTTTTTCTCCGTTTAAGATCTGTTTCTGGCTTTCTCTTTCGGTGTCGTCCTTCATTTAGACTATGCACTATTCGTATTCAAAGCTTGTGCCCCTCTGCAATGTCTTATTCAGATTAGACTTTATTTTTGCCCCTCAGTAAATATTTGATTGATTTAATTCTCATATTCTCCAGGGATGGAGCGCAGGAATGCCAGACTCGAAAAATAGGTGTACATTTACTTTTCTGACAGATAATACAAAATGAAACGTACTCTTCCCATGCGAAGAACAAGTATTCTGCTACTACTTTCTAAAATTTTGTTCTTTCCACAAAGTTGGAAAACGGAACGGAGACCAAACAATACGGCGCTTACCTCTCACACAAAACGTTTCTATTTCAATCCCTGGGATTGTAAGTTTGTAGTAAATAGTGATGGTCACAAGACGAGAAATTTCTAGACTCGCTTCGATTCTCGTCTCGAAAACAAAAGTGGAGTTGAGTCGAGAAACGTGTTTTTTTTTTTAATTTGAGACGAAACGAGACATTTTGTGATTATCGTGGGTAACACTAGTCCACCCCAAGTCTTTGATCTCGAATAGTTTTAATATTTCATGACTCCTAGTATGACAACTATAGATTGATACAGTAATTTTGCGACCATAATGAAGAGCGTTTATTAACGTTTTAAAATATGCAAGTCATTGCATAATAGAATTCAATAATAAGTTTGGTTTAAATGTTGCTACATCATACTGTTCGTGCACCTCTCGTGACGCGGAAAGATTCTGATGATTTCTGGATGAAATTAAGAAAAAAAAATCAAGACATAAAATTTGTACATATGCTTACAAAACGGTACGAGATAAAGAAAATATATTTTTGAGAAATGAGACGAGACAAGGAAAATTTTTGCAGAACGAGACGAGACATCTACAGAATTTTCGATACGAGATTAGAAAAATTCAGAAATTGAGACGAGACAAGGAAATTTCAGGAATTGAGACGAGACTAGAAAAATTCTTCGAGAAAAACGAAAGGAGACGAGACAACCCAATTTCTCGTCCCGTCTCGTCTCGTAAACAACACTAGCAGTAGACAACACTATGTTGTGAACTTTCTTCGTAGGTCTTCCATTGCTTTCCATTTTCTAATCCCATCAAATTTTCCATAATCATTCACTTCTATTTATCTATCATCCTAGCCTTTAAGTCTAAGGACTTGACCGCGAAATAGAGAGGACAGAATCTACTTCTAATGTTAAATGGGAACCTCTACTCGGTTTAGTATAGTAAGACAATCATCTTGAGCGAGATTGAACTCGGAACCTCGGGCACAGATAAGCTTTATGCCAACAAAGGAACATACTCTAAGAATCATGACAAATCGTATGTCTTCGCAAATCGCCGCTACCATTTCATCGGACCTTGTATATCGGAGGTGGGTGCAAGATGGCGACTGTGTGAGCGGGAGTGTCTGTTATGTGTGATTGTTTTCGAATCGTATACAAGTACTTTGTGGCTCTTCAGTTATTTTATTTGGACTAACAAGTGTATCAAATTAATTATTACCGAGAAAATATTCAATACAATTATGATTTATGATAAAAGTGTAAAAATAATCATAAACAATATTGACTCAAACAAGTGACAATCAACTTAATTAATGACTAATTAATACAGTTAAGTATGAATTTACTATTATTTTAATTATTATAAACACACTTCTATGAGTACAAGCCCATTTCGGCATTTGTTCAAGCCAAAATATAAGATACAATATAATTTATAAAAATAACGTTATTTTTTTACGAATTTAACTCAGCATATAATGAAAATGGCGGCGGACTATGTTATACATCATAAAAGGCTATGAGAATAAAATTCACAACAATATAAGACAATTCTGGAATAAAACTATATTACATTAAAAACATTTTAGAGAAAAATACATACCTGCCGTCATACTATGATATTTCAGAATAATGATACGAATAAAAACATTTAAGGTAAAAGAATTTTGCCATTTATAGCACAATAGGACGTTATATGCAATGCCGTAACAAAACTCTTCGGGCCCAGGTGAAAGAGGATATTTGGGGGCCCCACAAGTGAAAGTATTGTTCAATATAATAGTAAAAGCAGCAAACACGATATTGCACACACACATACACAGAAATACTTTTCTCCAAAAATAAGCTTAAATAATGGAATAACATAAGATAGAGTATATTTACATACTACAGCATTTCACAATTTACGATAATTTTATAAAGATTTTAAAAAGCACAGTATCGTATTCATCATCTTTTCAATATTATAAATATACCACATTGACTTGATCCCTAGTCTTCCGTTGCAAGCGCTGCTATCAGCTGAAGGAATTCCACTCGCTTTCTCTCGCTTAGCAACAGCTGAATCCTTATTGGCTCAACGCGGGGGTGTATGAGGGTGTGAGCTTTAGTTCGCATTTTTGCCACGGCTCAAGACATTTTGACAGCACAATAGTCAAAATGAGAAAGGTATTAATTACAAAAATTTTAAAGAGAAAACAGAAAATATAAGAAATGATGGTATTCATAATATATCATAGTTATACACATGTTATTTACATAAAAGAGTAGCATGTTTAAGAAATAAAAAAGGAAATATCAGGGATGTTGCACAACTGCTGAAACAATTTCAAAATAAACTTATTGTAATGGATTCAAATATTCAAACATGCAAAGTACCATACAATACAACAAGAATTTAAAGTCGTTTCAAAAAGCTTTTTCTCCTAGCTTTAGCATCAGCAAAATCTGAAACAATCTTGTCTATGTTTAATCTTGAAGTCTGTTTTCGTTCTATGTTTAATATAGCAACATTCGTTAATCTTTGTTGTGAGGTATTATTTCTGAAGTAGTTCTTTATGAGCTTTAATTTCTAGAACGAGCGTTCAGTAGAAGCCACACTTACTGGTATTGTTAAAAAAAATTACACATGCGGTAAGCACATCAGGAAAAGACATACAATACCCATTTTCCACTAAGAATAAAGCTATTTCCCGAGTTGTTCGAAGGTTACCTATTTTAGCCCTATTATAGTCTCTGAATACCAGTATTTCCCGTGGAAAATCTGAGCTTACATCACTACCGTACTTTGTAGCAAAGTCATATCTAGATTTCTGAACGTCTTCCTCAGATACAGACAACAATGTTGCTGGAGGTTGCTGGAGTGAGAAAAGCTATTGAGCACTTCAGTTATTTCGTGGAAATGGGTACTAAGTTGTGACACAATATAATTCAGAATAGGATAAAATACAATAACACTAAATGTATCTTTCGATACATCAAGTCTACTATCCGTGGCCAGTTCATCAAAATATTTCTTTTCCAAACCTTTTGCATTTCTCTTGAATTGTTTCTGAAATACTCAACTTCGAACACAGGTCTTTTGTGGATTTTACAAGCTCGTCATACTTTCCCCGAAGATCTTTGATTTGCTGAAGTGATTTTCTTCAGAGTTTTCTCTGCTCTTTGCAGATCAATATCAGAAGACTGCAAACTTTTGAAAGTTACATACATGGACATCAGGATCTTTCCCCAAATGACTAGAATCAACATAAATTATATTTTCTTTAATGCCTCAACTACTCACAACTCATCTGATTTCTTACATCTCAGACAAATCGCAGTAAAGAACTTTTGAACATCACCAATTCTGTCTTTCATGTTGCTAACAGCAGTATGTTTCTTTCCTATCTAGTTTTACATTTTTTTAGTTTCGTTCTTTAAGGTTGGTGTAAAGGGACAAGTTTCGCCGATAGATGTCACTACAGTCTTCGTATATTTCTCGTGTATTTTTTTACCTTTTACAAAAATTTACAATTTCTCTTACAAATCTCAACCTAGAGACTTGAAATTTTTAGAGAAGGAACTTCATAACCTATTGAAAGCAACAACCCGTGCCGAATTTTTATTTAGAATTTTCATTATTGTTGAAACAGTTCCATTGTTAAAGGTTTAAATATCCATTTCAACAATCAAGCCATTTCAACAATGAAAAAAATTATAAATAAAAAAATCGGCACAGATGGTTGCCTTCCATAGATTATGAAGTTCCTTCTCTAAAAATTTGAAGTCGGTAGGTTGAAATTTGTAAGAGAAATCGTGAATTTTCGTGAAAGGTAAAAAATACATGAGAGAGATACGAAGACTGTAGTGACACCTATCGGCAAAACTTGTCCCTTTAAACCAGCCTTCACTTTGAAGCCATTTCATCACCAAGAGCTTAAAGTAACCATTTAGGAGCACTAGAACTAAAAAGAAAAAAAGAGGAAAATACCTTGAAGAACATAAAAAATTGGCAACGTATGTGGAGACTTGTAGCATCGGCAATAAGATTCAGATTTATGCGCACAGCAATGAACGTACGGAGCGTTTGGAGTAGTATTACTAATTCTTGCTTGTAAACTACTATAAACTACGCTCATTACTGATGCTCCATTATATCCCTGCCCTCTGCACCGTTGTATGTGGATTTGGTTGCTGAGTAAGATGTTTATAGTTCTTGGCACCATACTTATCTAATGCATAAAATCCTACGAAACTTTCTTTAATTTCTAATGTCGCTTCTTCATATTTCACAACAACGTAGCGAAGAAAGACACTAACCTGATCAGTTTTTGTTATGTCCAATGTTGTGCTGTATCCACGATTATTAAAAAATATTAGGTTTTTGAACATCTTCAAAAATAATTTCATGATTACGTCTTCCACATAAGAAATAAATAACAGAATATAAGTATTCAGTACCGAGTAATAAACGGGTTTAGCGGGGGCCCCTGGGTTTGGGAACTCCAAGAACGAAAAAAAAAAAAATGTTACGAAAGTTACTAGTAATCTCTAGAATTTCACCACAATGTTTATTTCTCATCCATAAGAAATGCCCCTATAGGCTTAAGGGCTCAACCAAAAAAATGTTACTAAAATTGCTAGCAATTTTAACATTGACAATAATTTTTCTCTTGCACATATGAAATTAATAATAAAATCAGTAACCTACTGAGTACTTAACGGGTTTGACGGGGCACTCTAGGCTTGGGTGTCCGGTGCGTTGCACCGCTTTCACCGCCCATTGTTACGGCACTGGTTATATGTTTGGTACACCCAGTGGCGTATTTACGATTTTGTTTTGGGGGGGATTTGCTAACTTTCGGGGGGGGCTATGCCTGAAAATGCGAAAATTCTGCAAGATATTTCATATACTTTACTATAGTAAGTAAGATTTCGGGGGGGATTAAGCCCGGAAGTCCCCCCTAAATACGCCACTGGGTACACCTATACTTTTACCAATATTGATGTATGAAGAGGAAGACGTTTTATAAGGAACACGAACTTCATTACACGAAAGTTCAAAATAAGTTTTAAAGTAAAACAAAAGTTCAAATTTTAATTAAGTTTTGGTAACAAAAGTTTGCTTATATTGGTTTGTATTTCGCATGTTTTGCTATAAAGAGTTCCATAAAGTTATAATTACCATAGCTAGTATGAGTTTGTTTGTTGAGAACTTTTAGATAGCCTCTGAGAAGAGAACACATCGATTGAAATAAGAGAACTTATATATATATATATATATATATATATATATATATATATATATATATATATATATGCGTTAATTAATATTATGAAAATTGATATTGATAAAGTTCATATACAATTTCGTACTTTTGAAGTTGAAACAATGCACTAAATATGACAATTTTATCCAACTTTCAAACAACTTGATCATCACACCACAGGCTATAACGGGAATTTTGTATAACATGTTAGATATTACAATCAATGCTTTAGGAAAGATAATATTCAATTAACGAACAGTATGTAAATGTTGAACTAAAAGGAAATCTAATATGCTGATAATTTTCAATTAATGATTTTTGAAAAATATTGTTAAAGTAGTTTTTTTAAAAAAATATATTATTGGTATTACTATGAAAACTCTTCATTCTGCTGGGACGTTTATATTGTTCAGGATCCATATAGTACAGGGTGGCCACAAAGTCCCGTTATCCCTTGATAAATACTAATGTAAGTTTTCCCGTTACCCCGTGATAAATGCTAATGTAAGTTTTCCCGTTATCCCTTGATAAATACTAATGTAAGTTTTATCATTACTCTTTGATAAATACTAATGTAAGTTTTCCCGTTACCCCTTGATAAATGCTAATGTAAGTTTTCCCGTTACCCCTTGATAAATGCTAATGTAAGTTTTCCTGTTACCCCGTGATAAATGCTAATGTAAGTTTTCCCATTACTACTTGATAAATACTAATGTAAGTTTTCCCGTTACCCTTTGATAAATACTAATGTAAGTTTTACCGTTACCCCTTGATAAATGCTAATGTAAGTTTTCCCGTTACCCCGTGATAAATGCTAAAGTAAGTTTTCCCGTTACCCCGTGATAAATGCTAATGTAAGTTTTCCCGTTACCCCTTTATAAACAAATGCTAATGCAAGTTTTCTCGTTACCCCTTGATAAATACTAATGTAAGTTTTCCTGTTACCCCTTGATAAATACTAATGTAAATTTTTCCGTTACCGCTTAATAAATAATAATGTAACTTTTCCCGTTAGCCCTTTATAAATGCTAATGTAAGGTTTTCCCATTGTTTCAGATTGTGTGAACGATGGCTGATACTTCCAGTTACAGTATTGAAGAACGTGTTATTGCAAGTTGTTGGGTGCATGAGAGAAATCAGTGTGGTCTTTTGGTCCAAGGAAAATTTACACTTTTATGAAGAGTTGGAACAGAAACTCCCGCATGTGATGATATGGGCAGGTGTGGACAACAGACGCGTGTTTGGGCCTTTCTTTTTCGACTGTGTTGTGAGTCACCAGCGATACATTGGACATGTTGCAAAAACTGATTTGTTTCTCTCTTGGAGGAGCACAGAATCAAAGAGACTGTTGGTTTTAGCATGATGGGACACACCTGCCCTTTATGCTCTCGCCGTACGCGAATATCTTACAGAAGTCTTTCCTGGGCGTTGGATTGGTCGTGCTAGTCCGGATCTGCCCGTACCAGGAAGCTCAGACCTCACCATCTATAGTAATGCACAATGGGGGTTCATAAAGGGCATCTTTGCACAAAAACCTTTATGGTACTACTACCGAACTGACGGAATGTACAATAATAATAATAATAATAATAATAATAATAATAATAATAATAATAATAATAATAATAATAATAATAATAGTGGTAGTAGCTGTAGGAAAAATTGAAATTATTATTATTATTATTATTATTATTCAAAGATTCGGACCTTAAAGTAACTCGTTACTTGCGTTACTTTCGAAGTAGGTAACAGTTACTTTTCTGAGGCAAGTAAACTACATTTTAAGAGAAAGTAAAGTAACGCGTTACATTTTTACAAGTAACTTACCCAACACTGCAAAAACTAAACAATTTAAATACGTCATTTATCAGTGTAACTCAAGTTACTACAAGAGAGTTAATAGGATTCTGTGATTCTTACGAAAAGGCCTATTATGAAGTGGTGTATATGAATACTGTATCTCAACACAGCCATCAATTACCCCTTTGTCTTCACTTCTCGTGGTCATGGATTTATTTCTTCAGGATCGAAATTGATCCTTAAACACGGCTGTAACAATAGCTAATTCTTTTCAAGTGGTTTTAATAAAATCTAGTCCTTGCATTCTACACTGTAAAAAATGAGGTGTTGAAACAACACAAAATGACTACCACTTTAGCGTGTTACTTGTGTGTTAATTTAGCACCAAGCACATCGCCTTCCGAACATATCAGAAATAACTCGTTACTACCTAAGAGAATTTGCATTGATATCTATCGTTTAATATGAGCAAAGCTTTGCGAAATATATTTGGTACTTATGCCAAGTAACGAATAATGTTCTATGTTTCCTGTAATCGGTCACAATATTGTTGTAAACCTATGAATCATCCGACAACAGTTACATAGACAACAGTTCTGCCACCTTCTGTTCATACATTCTAAGACACAATAATAACAGATAAAGAAAATAGATGGAAGCACTGCTATCTGTGTAACTGTTTTCAGATGAACTGGGCCCCAGGATCGGCGCCCTTGTCTTCAATGGGTGCTTGAACCCAAGGGCGCCGATCTTATGGGGGCCTGAGGCCCAGGCTCCCCAAAGATTATGTGGGCCCCTATTGTATTTATGAATTTACAATATTTGGCATAATTTTGAGTGCAATTTGTCTTAAAATCTTCACATATATACCTTCTGCATCTGAATGGACTAACCCCCCCCCAAATTTACAGAGAAATCGGGGCCCTTGCGTTGAGCCACGGAGCACTCGCCTATTTATCCGGCTATTTACTTACAGGCAGATTGTGCTTGGTGGTTCTGTTTAATGTTTGATTAAAGGAAGTTAGATACCACAATGCTGTGGAATTCTTGGAAATAAAATTAGAAGTTATCATGTGTAGAGGAAACGGAAGTAATGGGCATCCCATAACGATAATTGTATGTCAAACGGAAACAACTTTCTAAATATGTAATATCAGCTATTATGAACTTACTAGAAGCCTTCTTTTGTCTTATATACGCATAAGACGCTAATTACATTTACCGAAACGTAGCTACTCCGAAAAAAAAGACAACTACATTGATCTCCACTTCTCGCACCTTGCGGTAATTGAGATCAGTAATACGAGGGAGGATTAGAAATTAAGACTAGAAGACAAATATTTCTGGAGTTTCGTCTGTTATGAAGGAATAAGAAATGTATGGTAATTGTAATACATGGAGTTGGCAACTGTGCAGAGTTTCAGTCACCCGCCACACAGAGAAAAATCCGTTCTCCGGACAGCGGTATATTGTACAAATATACGGTATCCTCTTGCTTACTATAGAAATCACTACGGAGCATACGTTATCCGTATGCTACACAGGCACTGCCCTTAGATGTTACATCATGCCGTTGCAGGATGTCTGATATCTAACAGTTTTCCATATATCACATGCATATACTTATGTTACCTTCGTCAGCTATATGTTATATACGTCCATTTGTATGTGAGATCCCGACCGCCTACATTGTTTCATACTGAAAGTACGTACAGTTGGAACACTTATAGAGAAAGTATTATAAAACATGCGTTTTCAGTTATACGTCTACTGTACGTTAAGTCCAAAAACTACAGGAATTACGCATGTAACCTATCTTTTTTAAGTAAGCCACCTACATTTTTTTTTTCTCAGTGCACCTACGGTGATAGTTGTAAATAAACACAAATGACAACTCGTTTGGAAAACTGGTCTCACGAAGAAGTCCACTTAGTTATTCGATTTCTGTGGGGGCGAAACATGTAGCCGTGGCTCAAATTCACCAGCAGCTGATAGAGGTTTACGGAGAGGCTATAATGTCATCTTCCTCCAGGGCAACGCACCACCGCATATAGCCCAAAAGACCACCACGCTGTAGAAGCAGTTTCCTACAGCTCAGACCTCGCTCCAAGTGACTTTCATCTGTTCCTGCACTTGAAGGAGCACCTAGGAGGTCGTGCTTTCATTTCAGACGAGGAGGTGAAACACTTCGTGACAACATGGCTGAATACGCAAGGAAAGGATTTTTACCAGAAAAATTCATCCCACGATGCGACAAGTACTTGAACTGATATATATGATACATGTTTCACTGCAGACTTTGTAACCTTACTTTCTGATAATCTCTTATAATACCATAATAATAAGATAGTGAAGAATACTTTGTTTACTGTTCTGTTCTGTTCTGTTGTAGGAAAAAATAAACTAAAATAAAATAACTGAATAAACAAACAAATAAAAAAAATTCCTAGATATATTAAGGTTGGTTTAAAGGGACAAGTTTTGCCGCTAGATGTAACTACAGTCTTCGTATCTCTCCCATGTATTTTTTTATCTTTCACGAAAATTCACGATTTCTTTTATAAATTTCAACCTAAAGAATTCAAATTTTTAGAGAAGGAACTTCATAACCTATTAAAGGGAACAATCCGTGCCGATTATTTTTATTTAGAATTTTCTTCATTGTTGAAAGGGCTTGATTATTGAAATGGATATCCAAACCTTTAACAATGGAACTGTTTCAACAATGAAGAAAATTCTAAATAAAAATAATCGGCACGGATTGTTCCCTTTAATAGGTTATGAAGTTCCTTCTCTAAAAATTTGAAGTCTCTAGGTTGAAATTTATAAAAGAAATTGTAAATTTTCGCGAAAGGTAAAAAATACATGGGAGAGATACGAAGCCTGTAGTGACATCTATCGACAAAACTTGTCCCTTTACACTAACCTTAATAGAAGTTTTGATACTTTAGAAAGTTTTTTTTTTTTTTAACTAATCGAAGTTTGTAGCTGTAGCCGGAACAAACTTCTGGAGATACAAATAGAAAACTTCTTTCGCATGTAACTTGGAAAAAAATTGAAGAAAAATCGTTAAGAGATTCAAGGATTTCGTGAAGTCTTAAACTTCAGCTGCGTTAAGTGTAAAATGGTGATCATATTTGATGTTGAGAGAACGTTCTGTGATACTGGTTTAGATGTTTAAAATGTTCCTGCAGTATTATTCTTGTCGTATTAATTACTTTTGAGTTTATGTTTAAAACGAATACATGTATAGATTAGAGAATTACATTATGTGATGCAGCACAATATCAGTGAAGTGGCTAAAATACGAAAGCAGGCGTGGCAGAACAAAACACGATTTTATACCAGATGGAAAAACATTTTTGCTCCTCTAAGAAGACTTCCAGGGCAGGTACGCACTATAGCAGATGCAGTTTATGTTATCAAACCAGGTAAGGCTTCATTTACAACTTCGCTTGTAGTAGTTTAGTTTCAAAGACAATATATATATATATATATATATATATATATATATATATATATATATATATATATATATATATATATATATATATATATATATATATATATCGGGTGTTGCAAAATAAGTGTTACAACTCTTGCGAGGTGTCTTCTGCCATTGAGACAAGAAAAAAAAGTTCTCTTGAACTTTCGGCTATCATACATAGTTTCGGATCTACAAGGTGACGAAAGCGTGGGAAAATGACTTTCATACACCAATAGTTCGCAATCTATCCAACGTAAAGAGGACGGGTAAAAGTTCACTGAAGAAGTCATATCTGCTGTATTGAATTTTGCATGTTTCACAATCCTACCATGCACGCGTAAGGGATTCCCCAAAGGAACGTAGGGAGTCCCGAATAATCTGCCAAATGAAAATTGGTCCAAATGGATATGAATTGATAGGGTTTCTACCAGGTAACAATAATTCGTTTGTATTAAGTCGATAGCTATAACAAATACAAAATGGCGGACACCTTCATGCCTGTTGTGTGTGGTTGCATAATCGCCAGGTATGGATGCTGGCCAACAGTGACGTTCTGAGTATTAAGTGTAGTGCCTTTGTACTCAAATACTCTAGAAATGCATCTGGAGTCTCGGTAGAGCACAACAGATGAAGCAGGGTGATTCACGTGTGTGGAAACACGTAACAAAAATGCCCAGAAAAGCACTCATACTCAGTAAATGTGAGTTCAAAGCTTCGGAAATGTAAGGATTAGCATCAAGAACATCAAAGCCATTGCCAATTCACCAATAATATTCCATCAATCCGATGCAATATTATGTGCACGGTTGCATACCAATAAAGATGCGACAACTGAGCCAAGTTGAAATTGTGCAAGGGGACTCACAAAGAAACTGGGTAAACTAAATGAATGCCACTAGTGGGATCGCATGATCGATATTGAAATGTGGCCAATGTGTGTGTTAATATCAACATGTAACTAATGGAAAAATGTCAACATGTCCCACTACTGCTGGGACACCATTCCACGTTCGAAAACTAGGAAAATAACGTTGTACATTCTGCTATTACATCTGGTGCACTTTTTGGTAGGACGTAACTAGAACACGATTGTATCAATGTCCCTCTTTGTTTGGGACATTGTCCCACAGGCGACACATATGAAAAGAAATCTCTTAATGGTTCAAATTCTGATAGAGCGTGAAAATAACATACTTGTATAACATCCCACGTCTTCTGGGACATATGACGTATTCGAAATATAGGAAAATACCTCCAGAAACCTTACACACAGTGCACATGCCAAGACAAAGACGAAAATGAACCTATTTGGCACATCTAACACTACTGCTGGAACACCATATATACGGAAAATAAAACGACATGAGAAATAGTTTTAAACCTCTGAGTGTTTACAATTGCAGTAGGTGTAACAAAATGAAACACACAAGCATGTCGAGAGGCTGTACAAGAGCGCTTGCCAAACAAAGTGGGTACTCCTCAAAGAAATGAATACAGAGAAAGTGAGGCTCCCTCGAAGCCTCAGGGCTACAGCGCTGGCTTTTGCTCGCGTGTTTGCAGTTTCCAATCCTACTGGGAGCCCACGCCCTCAGATTCAAGACCCGAGTAGTTATTTTCCTATTTTTCGAACTTGGAATGGTATCCCAGCAGTAGCGGGACATGTTGACATTTTTCCATTAGCTACATGTTGATATTAACACACACATTGGCCACATTTCAATATCGATCATGCGATCCCACTAGTGACATTCATTTAGTTTACCCAGTTTCTTTGTGAGTCCCCTTGCACAATTTCAACTTGGCTCAGTTGTTGCATCTTTATTGGTATGCAACCGTGCACATAATATTGCATCGGATTGATGGAATATTATTGGTGAATTGGCAATGGCTTTGATGTTCTTGATGCTAATCCTTACATTTCCGAAGCTTTGAACTCACATTTACTGAGTATGAGTGCATTTCTGGGCATTTTTCGTTACGTGTTTCCACACACGTAAATCACCCTGCTTCAATAATAATAATAATAATAATAATAATAATAATAATAATAATAATAATAATAATAATAATAATAATAATAATAATAATACTTACATTTTTTTCTGAAGTACTGGCTGGCTTCTTTAGGTATTTCTTTTTTGATTCTCGGTTGCTGCTTTTGGATATTTTCTTTACCAAAATTAACACCACTTCTGTCTTTTTTTGCGTGCTTGCCAGTTTTCTCAAACGCTTCTCAAGTCTTTCCCTGAATTAACAACTTATTTGGATTTTTCTCAGTTGTTTTTTGGTTTATTTGTTTGCACATTTTCCTCACCGAAATTAACACAATTTTCCTTCTTTCGGTTTAACTTCTTTTGTAAAACGTTTTCCGACATTTTACAATTGCAAAGTAAGTTCTTATTTCGACACTCTGAACATGTATAACTCAAACAAATCTTCTGAACTGATCTAACTGATCAAAAATCAGAGATCCTGTGACGTAGTCATACGCTATATATATATCTTTACATATGTTTTTCACCCTCTTCTGTTAGAAATTTTTTCCCCAAAAAATATCTAAATGAAACCAAAACAATAAAGGAAAATCTTTATTTTTACTATTTCTTTCTTTTCTTTTTTGCCTTGTAGGTTAAAGAAACTAGCCGCTGAATATTTATCAAAAGCAATTGATCGCCGCTTTCTTTGATGCCAATTGCGGCCCTTGAAATAACGTAAAGATATTTTTTTTCGGAATCTCCTTTTATTGTTTGAAAGGAACTGATTCTTTTCAGTATTGCCTGGCTCAGTTTTCAGACTTTGGCTTTGGATCAAAGAAAACACGTGAAAACTGTGGTCATTGCTATGCTAAACCGTAGAACAGTAACTTCAAGGTCACCTCATGCATATAGACCCTCCTCACCTCTTTCCTTTCTTTACTTTGAACAGTAGGGATTGTTGGAAAACTCGATTTCCATACCCCCTCAAAAATGCAAACATTTTAACAGAATAAATACCACGTTGGCGAGCACAGTTTGTCTAGAAACTGTTTAGTGACATATTTTGTTTTGAAACAAAGTACTTGAAAGGCAATTTCTGTTTGTTCCGAAAATAAAATACAAAGATCAAAATACCAAAGTACATTGTCAGAACTCTTTGGGGTGGGGGTGGCCTACCCCTTCCCTACGCCACTGCTTCCGTCTCCTGTACGCCTGTTAACCTCTTATTTTATTTATAAGAATTCTACAACACTTTAGTATCTAACCTTCTTCATTAAAACATTAAACAAAACTACCGGGTGCAATCTGCCTACAAAGAAATAGCTGAATCAAACAATGTATCTCCATGATCTGTTCCCTCAGTTACGAAACAAGTGCGATCCAAAATCAACAACCAGATGTGTGCTTCGTAACTATGATCGGAGGAAAATGAGAAATGAATTGGCATTTGAAGGGGATGTGTTACTCTGTTTGCCACAAGTTGAGTATTCCTCTGAGATGTTCTCTATAACTATCTTTTCGTTAAAGAGGGTAGTTATAGTAGACGCTCACCGGAATACTCACGATGTGGTAATGAAATAACAGGTCCTCCTGTATATGTCAATTCGTTTTTTTTTTACTTTGCTTCGAGTATAGAATAGGCCTACCATGTCCGATAAATTACAACTTATTCTATCTTCCCAACAGAAATTAGTGCCAGATGTGAGTAAGACTTTACTTCGAACGCGACTTCTGATAGCGACTGCTAAAATTCCAAATGCGACTGGTAATATAGAGACAACCTTTGAAAAGTACAAGTAGTAAAATAATCTATGTAAGATCTATACTTCATTAAAATCATTTGGAAAGAATGAAGTATTGTTACAGCCGTGTTTACAGATTTGCTTTGATTCTGAAGTGGGAAGTCCATGATCACTAAGAGATGCAATGGGAACAGCACGGGGAATACTACATTGTTGAAGTTAGTTGATTTTTGAGTTTAGCATCGCTTTCAGCAGCGAGACTATATGAGACGTGGATATACAGTTTAATGTGGAATCCAAACCACAAGAGTTTCCGCTGAGAATCGAAGCCGGATCTCCCACGCCAAAGGCGTATAGACTAACCGCTTACCTAAGAGGGATGTTGGAATGCTTCATTGTGAATAAATAATTACTGCAACCCAGTATAAATATATATGAATATTGATTCACATCGTCAGACTGAATACATATCAATTGACTATTGGCTATTACCGATAATCGATAATCATCAGGCAATTATGTGCAAAGTGTTTATTTTTGTTTTTATTATCTGTGTGTCCATTATTTGTAAACAAAGCTTAAGTCATCGATTATTGATCGCTTATCGATTAAAACCGCTAAGACCTATAAGATGCAACTTGCTCTCGCTAATCTATTGGAATTGTTTGTTATGTTATTCTATGTCTACACTCTGTAAAGAAAAAATAGCGACACTTGCTCTAATATGGTTTTCTCAACATACTTTAATCAATATGAATTTTTACATGAATTCCTGATAATATTACAAGGCATATTCCTAATGAGCAGTTCATTCTTAATACTTGCGCCAGAGTTTCAGGCTTTTGACATGAATTTGGTGAATTTATATGCATATATAAGTAGCTATGTGTGTTTTGAGCAAAATCGTTTGTAGGAAGAGTAATTCATAAAACTGAAAAAGATCAACAACAATAGCAGAAAACAAGAAATGGAATTTCTTTAGGGTAAGACATATTGTGTGCAAACATCGAGAAGTACGATACACCAAACTAGTATTTTGTATGTGCACCATGGGCTTCCCGCGTTGGTAACAAAGCTATTGCAAAATGCAACCTCGATATCACGGAATAACACCCGGATTATCTGTTCCTTGAATTCCATTCTATTTGAGATAGTTGTCTATTGAAATTTCTACTCATATTGATCCACAAATTTTCAACTGGATTCATGTCGGGTGAGTTTGTAGGCCACACGAGTCTCTAAATAGTCATATTCTTGAACCACGTATTAACAATTTTGGCTCGGTGACATGAAGCATTATCGTCCTGGGAAAGGAAGTAGTCCATATCTTCTTCAGAAAAGTCATCTTTAGCTGTTGTAAGAACTTTACGTGCCAGAATTTGATGATATTTTCGTGCATCAAACGATCCTTCACATATATCCGTCGTTCTGACGTCTTTAACGGTGAACCATGCCCATATCATCACTCAGTAACTGAATATTTGAATCTCTTAAACAAAATCCTTGTCAAGTTCCTTGCTTGTTCGTATCCACAACTTCACACCACTATCGTTTCCCACTATTCTAAACTTCTTTTCAATGAAGAAAACGACATGCTTTCAGTTGTCATAAGTCCAAGTTGTATATCGACTCACAAAACTACATGTTGAAGTCCTCTGTGTTTTGTCAGTTTCGACTTTCTACGCGGTTTTTTCTTTGTAATATCCTCTTCATACAGTCAAGACAATACAGTTGTACAAGTAACTGCAGTTCCAAGATCATGTCAAACTACAAAAGCGATTTTTTGGGAAATCACTCATTAAATCTGCGGTGCTATTGATTTCATTTAGCAATCTGCTCTGGGTGATGCTTTCTTTTTTCTTTCACACTGTTGACGAAGGGACGATTTGTTATGCTGTTTGCACTTGTGAATTACTCTTCCTGCCGTAGAATGATGGATTTTCAGAATTCCATCTATTCTTCTAGAGATTTGCCACAACTCACATTTCTTACCCATCTTATTTGTTTACAGTCCACATGTAGCAACAATATCACACACAAACAACACTGCACAACAAAAATTTTGCCACTTGACACACTGTCCAAACAATGAGAAAGCAAAGAACAATCACAAAATGCTATTTACCTCAGCCTACACATTACAAATGCAATGCAGAATTCTTACTACAAAAATTTACGAGACGCACTCAGTGCCATCTATCGAAAATACTAGTGATACACAAACAATTGACAAGCGATGTCCTACACCACAGGTGTCACAGATAACGCAAATGAACTATCCCACTCTTCATTTCCTTCTATTCCTCTTCTAACGGGCTGCAACTATGGTTTTCTGTGTAAGTTAGTTTAAGAATTGAGGTGTCGCTATTTTTTCTTTACAGAGTGTATTAAAGCATACAACGAATTTTCAATTGCAAGAGAGCTGTGACTGACTAAACTAAATAATGCTGACGAACACTTTTCTTTCCTTATTAATTTAACGCAACGAACTGTATGAGTCTCATTAGCTGTTATATAATCTGAAATAAAACAAAGGGACCTCCTCGAACTCCTCATATTCTACCAAGTTATCTGCTTTGTCTGACCAATTTTCGACGACAGCAGCTGTCAAGTGTACGTAGACGGGTCCTTATTACGACCCTCGACTTCTTCTAGACTTGGCTGTTTACCAGATGATTAAGATCTGTTAAGACGCGAATGAAGATGAAAGGTACAGACACTGAAAGCTTCATCTATTGGAGTCGTGTGTTCTTGACAGAAGTTCTAAAACCTTTAAATATAAACTAATTATTTGCTGAGCAAAACTATATATTTTCATTAAAATTCAACACGTTAAAATTAAAATCTAAAACCTGTCAAAATCAAGTACATCGAATAAACTCAATAAGTAGAAGTGTTTGTCTTACTTGTACCGAGACCCTGGGGTGATATTCCTTGATTGTTAAATTGAGTTGATTTTGGTTTAGCGTCCCTTTCAGCAGCGAGGCTATATGAGACGTGGACCTACTGATTAACGTGGAATCCGAACCACATGAGCTCCCACCGGGAATCGAACCCGGGTCTCCCACGCCAAAGGCGCGTACGCTAACCGCTTAGCCACGGAGGAGCTCTCCTTGATTGTTGGCAAATACTCCTTTAGCTTGTCTCAGCGCTGTAACTTAGATTTTTCTGGGGGGGGGCAAGCATTAATACGCGTATTTAGGTCCCTAGGAAAAATTGTTTTTCTAATTCTTGGGCTCTTCTTTCGATCTTTCTCTTACTCTTTATGGCCCCCCGGAGCCTGTGGGCCCTCTCGCACGGCAAGGTCTGCGGGTCTTAGTTCTGTCCCTGGGCCCATTCCAAAGCTATAGGAATAAATCTTACTTCTAGGGCTCCTAATAGTAGACATTTTTTTACTGAAATGGGCCCATGACTATTTTTTGTTTTATTGACCTTTTGTGTGCTGTTCTGTTTATGTAATGTAGTGAACCTGTTTGATGCTTCATTTATAATTTCATATTGGTATCGTATATGAAGTAAGAAAATTTTGTTTTAAAGTGGGCCCCCCACAAGTTTGGCCCTGGTTTGTCTATAAACAACAATAATTCTACAAGTAAACGAAGAGCCATCATTACAACGATAACGTTGTATGTAATATTAACAATCTGTGCCAATTTACAGAAAGGGATCAGAGGCGAATTATTTGAGCAGTATTATGTATAAAGAAAAGAAAGACATATAGAGATTTCGAGACATTATTTTGGTAATCGGTAACTAAAATAAGAGAGTGGTTACTATAGCAACGTCGTAAAATAAGTGGACATGTACGTAGACATCTTGTCGAGAAAATAAGTGTATGTATAAAGGTGTAGACATCTTGTTGTATATGCAGAAAGTTGATTATGTACGCTTCTCATGGTTTAGTATTAAAAACCAGCTAAGAAAGTGTTAAAACTTTTGAATTATTTTGAAGATTACTAAAATACGAACCAGGACAGACCCCTTACAAATTGGTGCCTCACCATCGGGAGTTATATAAGTGTCGTTTTGAAGGATAGTAAAAACGGCAAGCTTTCAACGCGACCTTAGTATTACCATATTGAGAAGTGGAAAAGTAATTCATCGAAATATGGCCATGAGTACAGCAAGTAATAATATAATTGGTGAACAGAGTGTGTATCCTGAATTGACTCCTAGTGACAATTTGACTGACATTTTAAAAGACTTGGCCCAACAAATAAGAAACCAGTCTGAGCAAATTAAGGATCAAGTACGAAAAGGTGATGAGTTGGTCCAACAAATAAGAAACCAGTCTGAACAAATGAGGAATCAGTCTTAGCAAATTAAGGATCAAGTACGAAAAGGTGATGATTTAGCCCAACAAATGAGGGACCAGTCTGAGCAAATTAGGAGCCAGTCTGAGCAAATGAGAAACCAGTCAGAGCAAATTCAACAGTTTGAAGAAAAATTGGACCAGAAGATAATACAGTTAGCTAATGATTTTGACGAAAAATAGTGAAGTTGAATCAATGCAATGAAGACAGATGGGATCGTGTTCAACATCAATTAAATCAGATGAACCATCATGTAGTGGAAAAATTCGAGAAGTACGATGAGAAAATAGAAAAAGTAGTACAAAAGAACACGGAAATCCAAGAGTCAATGGATGTACTAGAATCAACGATTAATGCCCATGAAAATCATATTAAATTAGTGCGAGACGAAGTAAATTTCATCAAGGAAAGATGTATTCCCGGAACTCCATTTCAGGATAACGAATGCACGAATCCTCCTACAGCCACAGTTGGGTAAATTTCATCAAGGAAAGATGTATTCCCGGAACTCCATTTCAGGATAACGAATGCACGAATCCTCCTACAGCCACAGGTTGGGTACCTGATCGTCCTCCCAGAACAACTTTAGAACTTGATGGATCATCGAGTGGTGCAGAGAGTAGTGAAAGAGAAGAAAGAGTGAGGCAAACATCCAGGCGCAAACACATCTCCAGTAGAGGTATGAAGACATACACAGGTAAACAGTTGCGATTTAGCGAAGTTAAGTCGCTTACAAAATTTAGTGGCGTGCCAGAAGATATACCCGCTAGGGCATTTCTCGAAAAATTTCAGGATGAATGTGAGCTCATGGGTGTAGATGAGTCTCAGTTTTTAAAATTATTACCACACATCTTGTTACCACCCTGATTAACATGGTTTAAAGCTATTAAAGGTAGTCTTCATACATATTCAGATTTTAAAAATGCTCTTCTATCAAATTATGAAAACGATTTTATGGTAGCGAATATAGATGCCGTTTTGCGAACGAAGCATTACAATCCAAAATTACACCGGAGTATTACTGAATTTGTAGTATCTACATATCATGAGTTAAGATCATTAAATCCAAACCATCCGGAATCCCGAATTATAGCTTCTATTAGGATCTTATTGCCATTTAGACTACAACAGTTGTTAATGTCGGCACAGTGCATTAACTTCAACCATTTAATTATGCTCATTCAGAGTTATGAGAGCCAGTCTGTAATACAGAATAACAATAAAATGCAGGATAGAGGTCAGGGTAATTATGCACGTAATCAGACACAATATGCTTCTGTTCGTAATGTAGATATACAACCTGAAAATGATTCCAACGTTCGTAGTTTCAATAATAGAATGAGTAGTTATAATGGTACCGGAAATCAAACCCAACCTAATTATAGAAATGGAGCTAGGAATTTCAGAAATAACAATAGGAATTTCAGTAGAAGTAATAATTATAGCCGATCTTCACAAAATCAATTTGCAGATGACAGGAATTCTGTAAATAGGAGTCAAAATATGGTATTATCCTATGAAAGACAAGAACGTACACAAGATTGTGCAATACAATGTTGCTTAAATGAACCCTTCGAACGTATAACTTGAACTGTCAAAAAGGCGTCCGACAGATTTGTATTAAATTGACCTTTGCTTACGTCTATGGTTAACATGTTCTTTAGTTGATTTATTATTAAAATGTATGTTGAAAGCATAAAGCAAATCATTTACGGAATATTGACGAAGATAATTTATGGCAGTTAACGGAAAATACTATTGAATTTATTCCTTATAGTTTTGTTGCAATTTACTTTTATAATATTAATTGAGGAACTGTTAGTTTGTGTTTCATGATAAGAAATTATCTAAAAGCTTTATTGTAAGACGCTACTCTTGTTGTCGTGTTTTTATTCTATTCGAATTTCATGCGAATATTATAAATATTCAAGAATAAAAGATCATAATTTTAATGTAAACGTATGAAGGTAATGACGAACTTATATAAGATAAATGCAACTTATTATATGGAAAGAATAAGAATAATGAATATCGAATCTCTTAATTTTTCAAAGTTTATTAATGTATTAAATGATAATCACCAATGTGTTTATCTGTTAATTTTGTTGCCTTCTGACCCTGCTAATATTTAATATTACGAAGATCTTTGTTTGTAAATAATGTTGTTTGTATATGAAGGAATAGTTAATTTATACCCTAGAAGGAAACTATCAGTTAGGTTTAATTTTTGAATAGCCTTATTTATAATAATTGTAATTCGTCGTTATTAATATTGAGATATATTGACAAATATAAAAAAATGTGTAATGTTATAATATATTATATATATATATGGAAAAGTAGAATATGTGTATTAAAATTGATATTAAATATACGAGGGCTATTCAAAGGGTAAATGTTTTCTGATAGTTAACCCAGGGTTCTTTCCTTCATAGTAGAACTATTATGGAAGTCCCGTCCGAGCGACATCTACAACGATAACGTTGTATGTAATATTAACAATCTGTGCCAATTTACAGAAAGGGATCAGAGGCGAATTATTTGAGCAGTATTATGTATAAAGAAAAGAAAGACATATAGAGATTTCGAGACATTATTTTGGTAATCGGTAACTAAAATAAGAGAGTGGTTACTATAGCAACGTCGTAAAATAAGTGGACATGTACGTAGACATCTTGTCGAGAAAATAAGTGTATGTATAAAGGTGTAGACATCTTGTTGTATATGCAGAAAGTTGATTATGTACGCTTCTCATGGTTTAGTATTAAAAACCAGCTAAGAAAGTGTTAAAACTTTTTGAATTATTTTGAAGATTACTAAACTACGAACCAGGACAGACCCCTTACATCATAACCTAGCATCATGGCCAAGATAACACAGCACAACCTAAAATTATCGCTCTTCATAACCTACAACCTGTGTCTCTTTCTCATAAAAATTTTGGGTAACAGTTTCTTTTCTTGTCTACTAAACTTCTTCTGTTCGCAGATCAAAAACTCGTAAAAATACACAGTTTTGATCTATGTACTGCTTTCCTGAGCCGATCCCAAATTTCAAACTAACGGTGTCTTATATAAGCTAGAAATTCTACATTCTCCTATCCTAGATATTCCTGTATTGTCTGCAGCTCTGATCATGCTCTTTAACAGAAACGGAAATAAATATCGTGAATTAAGTAACTGAACTGTGTTTGCTTTACGTATACAAATAACAAGTAAAAAAAAATAATATCATGGGATATTAACTAATATCAAATTGAAAACAAATTATAAACCAATACAATGTTGTTTCATTCGTTTTTCTGAGAAAAATCGAGAAAGGGCAGTTTAATGATGGGACAAGTTTTTGTTTTCAAAACGGAGGTTCGGGTTTGATCCCAGGGGCGGGGACTTGAGAAAAGTTTCTTATTCTACCGTTGTTTAAATGCCGGTCTGAGGTTTACTCAGTTTTTTTAAAATGGGTAGCTGAGGTACCCTTGGAAGTAAAGAGGTCGGAACACACAGAAGTTTAGAGCCTTTACTTCTATCAACAGTCCTTGGGGTTTCTTGACCTGTCCCAACCCGAAATGCTTTCGTTTGTTTGCAACATTTTACTCGAGAAAAAAAAGATTCAAAAGATCATTTTCTTGATGTCTTTATTTCATAAATCAGAAATATCATTAATGACTCGACAATATCATTATTAATTTTTCTCAGAAAAACCCAGAGATAATATTTGAATGATGGAGATAAGCATTCTTTTTTCGCTATAATTCTCTCTAGTATTTTTTAAATTGTAAAAAGCTACGGATTCAAGGAATTCTTTACTCATTTGATGTCTGGCGAGGTCCTACGTTATTAGAAATATTCCTAACCCTAGCCATCAGGGGTTAAGCCCTCTATTTGGATTTTGCTTATCTATATTTCTATATAAAGTAATATGTGTGTCTGTATGAGTGACTGTGGGTATGCCTGTGTGTCATCAGATTTTTGCATAAAAAGAAGCGACCTACAGGCACCAAATTTGGTAGGCAAATAGATTTTTTTTTACCAAATCTAATTCTGTACAAAACCCTTTTACCAATTTTCTAACTAGGGGGATCGGATTTGCGGGGTGATAATGTATCTTCAGTAGGTATGGCAAAAATCCGCAATCAGAAGATCCCCGAAATTTAAACTTATCAGTAATTGCTTTCAGTCTTCTTCAGTTGTTGTTGTGAAAATGAAGAATTCCTAGAATTACGTGCCATAAACCCTTATCTTAGCAGACTCTTCAACCCATTTCTTTATGATATTTCAAACCATGGTAACAAAGTACAAGGTGGCCCGGAAGTGGGCGTACCTCCCCTTTACTTTCAACAGTATAGTGTTAGTTATGGTAGAATGTCTGTACAGTTACCTTCAAGTCTTAAGAGTCATAAACATCGGTATGATCACCATCCATGTCGTAACTCAGCTGAATTCTGCGCCAAGTTCTCGCAGATATTTTGCGGAGATACTCCGGAGTCACGAGGGTGAAGGCGTGTTCCAGAGCTGCTAGTAATTCCTGCGTTCTATGATATCGAGTGTTTCTTATTTGTTGTTTTATGAAATCCCAGAAAGCATTGTCTGGTGTCGTCAGATCGGAACTTTTTGGAGGCCAGACAATGGGAGCAGGTGAAGATGCACAACCTCTTCCAATTCAGCGGCCAGGAAACGTCTGATTTAGGTAATTGCGCACGTGAATCGGGAAGTGCGCTGGCGCTCCATCCTACTGTATCACAACAGTGTCTTTGATACCATTTTCTTCCAGTTGAGGCAATGTTACCAAACGAATGTGGGTAAAACCTAAAACCGTTAGAAAACACCAATTAGGGATACGCCCACTTTCGGACCACCCTGTATGAATTAAAACCAGTAAAGAAAATTTAAGTTAGCGTATAACAAGAAAAAAAGCCAAAAGATAAGACTTTTATCAATCGATAGATCTCACTGCTCGGAACAAAATGATGTGAGTGAATTGTAAATTCTCATGCTTAATTTTTCAGAAAATCAACAATTTCTGTTTTAGAAAAAGCTAAAAAAAATCGATGCTGTATGAGAAGTACACCAACTATGAAGATGAAATTGTTACCAAATTATACCCTAATTGAACTCGTCATAATGATATTAGCCACTTAATAACACAGAGAATGGCTAATGAGGTATAGCTCAAAATCAAACTTAACTCCTCAATTTTGATTTTTCGTTAATTCTATTGTTGTCCAAAAATCATTTCTATATCAATCAATAGATGGCATCAAGCACAACAAATTGATAGGCTTAAGGGTAAACTCTTGTGCGAAATTTTTGAGAAAATAGAGAAAAAAATATGCTAGTAGAAAGTACAGGGTTATTACAAATGATTGATTCGATTTCATAAATTCTCTGTAGTTTTATTATTGGACACAAAACTTCGCCGACCTATTAAAAGGAAAACAAAAAAAAAAAAAAATGTTTGTTTTGGGGTTGCCGATTCGCTTTTGATTTCTGCCACAAGAGCACAAGAGTGAGTATCTATTATATTCAAGATGGCGACAGACGCAGAGAAAAGTTACGTTGTGCTAGAGTTTCTTTAACACCAGTCTGTCCTAACATAACAACCACACTTATGAACGAAGATTAACAAAGAACCACAAACTATCAAGTCCATTCGGGGATAGTATGCACAGTTTACAGCTTCAGGATACCTGAGTTTCATCTCGATGTTTGTAAATCCCTTAACAGGAGATTGAAAAACCGGTCGTGGTAGGGATAAGGATCAGCAATTCCTGTCATGGCATCCACACTCTCCGGACCTATCCCCATGCGATTTTTTCTTGTGTGGGGTTTAATGAAAGATACAGTGCTTACGCCTCCTCTACCAACAAATTTAACAGAACTCAGAGCTCACGTCAACAGTTCTTTCAAACAAGCTTTCTCTGCGCCTGTTGCCATCTTGAATAAATGCTCACTGCTGCACTCTCGTGGCCGAAATCAGAAGCGAGCCTGCAACATAAAAAAAAATTTGAGTTTTTCAATACGTCTCCAAAGTTTGGTGACAATAATAAAGTAACAATGTATTTGTGAAATCAGACCAATCATTTATAATAAGCCTGCATATCATTAATTGCCAATAAATACTCTGCTGGAAGAGATAGTTTATTAATTATTCACTGTGTATGTAAAGAAATAACTATTAACTACTACATTTGTATAAGTATCTGTTGCCCGTCTTCTCCGAAGGGAGACGCAAATACTACTTATAAAAGTATCTGTCTGTGCTCCTCTTGCACTGAGAAAAAAAAGTTCTCCTGCCAGCGGTATATTGTACAAATATACGGAATCCTTATGTTTACTACGAAAATCAGTACGGAGATACATTATCCATATGTGATATAATCTTTTTTCCGCTTAGATGGTACATCATGTCGTTGCAGGATGTATGACATCTAACATTCTTCTGTATATTACATACATATACGTATGTTACATACGTTAGCTATATGTTACATACGTCCATCTGTATGTTAGATTCTGACCACCTATATATAGTTCTTTCGTTCGTACAGAAAGTACGTTTATTAAAAATATTTATACGGAAAATATGTATAAAATATCTTTTTCAGTTATACGTTTGCTGTACGTTAAGTTCAAAAACTACAGGATTTACACATGAAAACTACGTTTTTACGTATGCTACATATGTTCTTTTTTTCAAAATAATATTATGACAATAAACACACTCATTCATTTTCCTACCGAAGTTATCATAAATTTATTCCTGTTTGTAATTTATATAAATGACTATTTCGATCTCAGTTGCAGAAATAAATAACAATAGCGATGCCTTCTACCGACATAATCTTCTAATCAATTATCATATATAATTAAATACTGTTTTATCACAATGTGGCAATTTTTCTTAATTTTTTTACACACAAAATACGTTTATTTAAATTACATAACGCCGATTATGTAATAACATTTGTAGCCAATGAAACTCGTTATCGTCGTAATGGGAAGAAGAAATATAGTATGAACGGTTCTGGCAACAGTGTGTGTGATCGGTCTCAGAAGAGCTGTTGGTCACGTGTGTTAGGGACGCCACCTTGAATCGTCGCTATGGCAACAGAAACTTTGCTACCTCGATACGGAATTGCAGCACTAACTTTCAAGAAGAAACGTCCAAACGTGAACGTCCTTGTAGAGACTCGAATAAGAATTTTACAAGAGAGAAAAAGAAGAGAGGGAGGAGAAAAGAATCATCCGCGAAGAGACATGAAAAGTGTATGTGTGTGTGTGTGTGTGAGAGAGAGAGAGAGAGAGAAACTAAGGGAAGGAAGCAATTTCAGAAATTGTCAAGTGCATGCTTTGGCCTACAAATTAGCATTTTCTTCCCCTAACCAACCAACGCCAACCTATTTTCAATTACAAATAACGTAAAAGCTCGGGTGAGTCCTCGTGGCGAAACGAAATGAGAGACTCAATTCAATAGCTCTGAACGAGACAGACAATTAAAGAGAAAAAAAATATTTTTAACACAACGAGAACAATTTGTATTAGATAAATAAATAAAAAGAGATCGATTCTAAACAGAAAGAAATTCAAGAAGGACTTATCTTTAAACGAAAAGAAGTGAGTGTTGTTTCGTATTGTAGAACTACGGTAGTCTTCCATAGCATGTGAATTCGCAACAGTGAAACCGGAAGTTCAAAATATATAACTTCCGGTTGCAATAGAATGAAAATGTCAAAGATGGAAGCTGTTCCTTCTACTCGGAATCCATATCAAAAACCTTTTCTCGTTATTTCTTACATTCTTACGAGAAACAGTTTCTCACTATCTCTTATATCCTTACGAAAAACAGTTTCTCGCTATCTCTTACATCCTTACGAAAAACAGTTCCTCGCTATCCCTTACATCCTTACAAGAAACAGTTTCTCACTATCTCTTACATCTTACGAAAACAAACTTTCTCGCTGACTCTTATATCCTTACGAAAAACAGTTTCTCGCTATCTCTTACATTCTTACCAAAAATAGTTTTCCTTTATCTCTACATTCTTACGAAAAAGTTTCTCACTATCTCTACGTCCTTACGAAAACAGTTTCTCGTTATCTTACATCCTTATGGGAAAGTTTCTCACTATCTCTTACATCGTTACGAAAACAAAATTTCTCGCTATCTCTTACATTCTTACGAAAAATAGTTTCTCGCTATCTCTTACATCCTTACAAAAACAGTATCTCGCTGCCTCTTATATCCTAAAGAAAAACAATTTCTCGCTGCCTCTTACATCCTTAGAAAAAAAAACATTTCTTGCTATCTCTTAAATCCTTACGAAAAACAGTTTCTCGTTATGAGAAGGTTTCTTCCTTATGAGAAAGTTTCTTACTATCTCTTACATCCTTACGAAAACAAAATTTCTCGCTATCTGTTACATTCTTACGAAAAACAGTTTCTCGCTATCTCTTACATCCTTACAAAAACAGCATCTCGCTGCCTCTAACATCCTAACAGAAAACAATTTCTCGCTGCCTCTTACATCCTTAGAAAAGAAACAATTTCTTATTATCCCTTAAATTCTTACGAAACATTTTCTCACTATCTCTTACATCCTCACGGAAAGTAGTTTCTTGCTTTCTCTTACGTTGTTACGGAAAACAGTTTCTTGCTATCTCTTACGTCCTTACGAAAAACGAAAAACAGTTTTTCGCTATCTCTTATATCCTAACCAAAAACTGTTATTCGCTATACCTTACATCCTTACGAAAAACAGTTATTCGCTATCTCTTACATCTTTAAGGAAAAACCAATTTCTTGTTATCTCTTACATCTTTACGACAAACAGTTTCTAGCTATCTCTTATATCCTTACGAGAAAACAGTCTCTCGCTATCTCTTACATCTTTACGACAAAATAGTTTCTCGCTATCTCTTACATCCTTATGAAAAACAAATTTCTCGCTATCTTTTATATCCTTGCGAAAAAGAGTTTCTTGCTATCGCTTACAAAATTATCACTAAATTGAAATCAATGTTGAAACCATGAATGGTACTGGGTTTCAGTACTTCCGGTGTAGTAGCGGAGGAAGAGCTGAGCTGTGTCCAGTTATTCGGATTCTGAATCTTTAATAAAAACAACCGTTCTCGTTCTATGGGAATAAAAAAAATGACATTTTTCAGTTTAACGTAGCACGGTTATGCCTGTTACGCTAAGAAAGACGGATGATTATGGCAACTGAATGATGATGGAAAAATGGTGAAGTGAGAATGTGGGAGGAAACGGGAGTGCCTCGAGAAAACCCACGGACGTGATGCTGTCCACCACAAGAAACGTACTTGGTCGGGGATAGAACCAGCAGCGCTGTACCATTGAGCCACTATTCCTCTATGGGAATAAGTATTGGAACCGGAAGTGGTAGTAGATTTCTACAACTTCCGGTATCAAAATCAGGGTTGTTTTGTTTAAAACAAAATTTTTAAAACGAGTTTTATATACGTGTATTCTTTAAGGCTGTTTTAAGCATATGTTTATTTTCATTTTATTTTATTTTTGTACTAAAATCTGCCACAGAAAGAAAATTGTCCAAAAGTACTCCCCGTTTAGAAGGCTGTTTTCTTCCCGTGCGATTTGTGAAAATGTTTTGATTTCTCGTGGCTACAGAAGGTCAATGTGGTGATCAACAATTTATTTTCTCTTTTTCCCTTTTGTTTTTAGCATTTATTGTATTGTTTAAATGCTTATCAGTTAACTTGCAAGAAAGTGTCGTAGTCGAAGGTTGGACAAGTAATCCAACTTGTAGAATTAATATTAAAAAATAAATAAAAGAATTATAATTATTTATTTCCCCTCCGCAACTCCGTTCTAAATTCTCTTAAAAACTTTACGCTCTGGCATAGCTTATATTGAAGAGACCAGGCGAGAAAGTGCAAGGTACATGGCAGTCACCCGCGTAACTATCTCTTAAAGCGTGATATTTATTGTCACATCATTGCCGAACGTCAGTGAGGTTCTTGGGACAACAATCTACATTTGCCCGTCTGCCTGTATGTATGTATGTAGCATTCTACGGGCGCAATTTTCGGTCTTTTAACATTAAATTTTGAGGGTAGAGGCACAGACATCCGGAATTCATTGTATAGATTTTGATTGCGATCCGACGTAAAATTTCAAAATTAGTGGTTCGAATCCCGCTTTAAACAAGAAACCCTATCTCACATAGCCTTCCTACTGATGCAAAACTGTAATCAATCAAAACAAACAAACTAATTTTATGCGTTTCAAACAAGCTTCGGTTGCAGAATAAATTTGGCTTTAACTTAGTTTTCTAAAAATATTTTTTTGATATGGCGTGTTCAGAGCACAAAGGATCCAAATCCATTTTCAAAAAGGTTCATTTTTGCTCAGCAGACGTAGTATCTCCGTAGCCAAGAGTCCAAAATAAATGAAACAAAAACCACGTGAAAGTGGTGTGGGCTAGGGTTTCACAGGATAACCGCTAGAGAAGGGCGTTTCTGGAACGGGGGAACAGGAGGGCTAATTGCTCTTTCCTGCTATTAAATTTAAGATATTATATTATATTGTGTATGCCAAAGCATGTGACAGACTAGCAGGTTAAGCTCCGAATGCCATAGTCAGTGATGTATAATTACATTAAATAAATGCAGGGTGTTTCAAAAAGAATACACCGACGGAAAACATCAGATCTTCGCAACCACGAATCCGAAATGAAAGAAAGAAAAAAACTACGTGAAAAGCTGAAATTTAGAGTTTTATATGATTGCTGCTAGAGAGAGGGCGTCCGTTTAGAGGTCATCCTCCTCTTACGCTGAATTTCAAATTTTGGGAGCAGTAATGCAGATTTAGAAACCTTTTGCCGAGCAAAGTCCAACAGAACAAATTTGAAGTCCAAAGGTGGCTCTACTTTCGAGTGTCAGGTCTGCTTAAGATTCTGGAAATAGGGCCTAAACAACTTTCCAGTTTTGATCATCTGTAGTTCTTCCATATTTATTCGGTGTAAGGACCTGAAACTTGTTATGTTGGACTTTGCTTATCAAAAAAGTTTCTACAACTGCCGTACTGTCCCCAAAATCTGAAATTCAGGGTGGGGATGGGAGCGGCTGCCCTCTTGCTCCCCCTGTCTAGCAGCTGTCATATGAAACTAGCCCACGACCTTTCATGGTATTAGTTTAAGTTATTTCGGACTCTTGACTGAAAAGATATTGCCTTTTAAAATAGAATTCATTAGCTAAGCAAAACTGAATCTTATTGAAAATAGACTTGGATCCATTGTGTTCTGGATGCCCCAAATATTATTTTTCCTCAATACAATTATGGACTAAAAAAACAACCAATTACATAGACTTCCAGAAAATATTCTAAAGTTAGCACATTAAGTGTGCTTCAAACAGTCTTCTTGTTCACCTTAACCACAGGTTGGCGGGCAACATGGAAATTTTAAAACTTTTCTCTCCCTTGGGAGAACTGTTTTATATTTTGTTAAGTCCTAGTCTTCGTAACTGCATTTAGATATTCTATCCTTGGTCGTCCTCTTCCTGGTTTTCCTTTTGCCTTTCCCTCTATCAATACGGTGATCCAATCGGAGTGTCCAATAAGATGGCCAAGCATGCTATTTCTTTTTTTCCTGATCTTTCGCCCTTAATTAGCTTTCTTTAGTACGGCTTCAAAGAGTACTTTTCGAAAATTTATTAAAATAATTTTATTAGCACCAGTGTTCCGAAATAGCAATCAAATTTTGCAACTAAAGTTTCACCCGCCTCTAGGTGACCAATTGAGTAAAAATTATGCACACGTGTGTACACTTCCGATAAGTGCGTTATCAGTAATAGCTTACGGAAATAGGAAATCAGCATTATGAATCCTATATGGACATTAAAAAGTCATTTCCAAAACCGCTGGTGCTACAAAAGCGAAATTCGGTATATTAGGTTCGTTATCACTTGTGAACTACGAAAATATTAAATATTTGTTTTTAGAATCCAATATGGCCAACAAAAATTCATTTTAAAAACTATATAAAAGCCAGAAATCAAACGGTTTTATTTCTGTTATCAATGTTGCACTAAACGGTATATACAGGATGAATCTGTAATATCGGTTGCAAGAGCAAAGTCTTAACAAAATAAAAGTTATTACACGATTTTGAAATATATGTTTAAAATCATGTTTTAAACTGTTCAAAATGTTTAAAACATGTTTTCTCGTATGTGTTTTGAAATGTTTAAAACATTTTGAACATCTTTTTCATGTTTTAAACACATGTTTTGTTCTCTTTTTTTTTTTAAAAAAAACTGCATTTTTTTTAACTGATCAAAATAGGTGTAAAATAGGAGATGAAATCTATGTTTTTGTACTGAGTCCATATTTTAAAAAAATAACACTTTCAGCTATCTTTTTACTGGATCTAGAAATAAGATATGTTCACTACTTCTTGCTCGATTAATGGGACAAAGATTAAGATAGAACATATTTTAGGGACCCAATTCCAAGTTGAAAACCATTTCTCGATATTATTGTAAAATTATGTCTTTTAGGGTAGAGCTAAAAAGAGGTACACGCAAATTTGAACTTTTCCCATCACCTCTTATTATAAAAGTTTTTTCTAATATCAAATAGTAATAAATGTTACAGATAAAATATAAATTCTTCTAGATATCTTGGTGATTTGCTGGTAAATTTGTAGGAGTCCAATGAAGCGTCTTAGAGCGACATGAACTAAGGCTCTTGCGGGCAAGGTGTGGGTTGGCACGTCTGAGACAGTAGGCGTCCTAGAGAGGGGAATAAAATCGAGAGACCAGGCATTTTAGAGTGTGGCAAGGTTTTTGCAGAGACCAGGCATCCTAGAGGGGATAAGGATAAAGAAGCTATCAGAGACTATGCGTCTTAGAGGGGGTAAGGATAAAGGAGCTATCAGAAAGCAGGCGTTGTAAAGAGGATAAGGATAAAGGAGCTCTCACAGACCAGGCGTTCTAGAGAGCGTAAGGATAAAGGAGCTCTCACAGACCAGGTATTCTAGAGAGCGTAAGGATAAAGGAGCTCTCACAGACCAGGTATTCTAGAGAGCGTAAGGATAAAGGAGCTCTCACAGACCAGGTATTCTAGAGAGCGTAAGGATAAAGGAGCTCTCACAGACCAGGCGTTCTAGAGAGCGTAAGGATAAAGGAGCTCTCACAGACCAGGTATTCTAGAGAGGGTAAGGATAAAGGAACTCTCACAGACCAGGCGTTCCAGAGAGGGTAAAGGATAAAGGAGCTCTTACAGATCAGGAATTCTAGAGAGGGTAAGGGTAAAGGAGCTCCAACAGACCAGGCATTTTAGAGAGTAGAGGTAATGACCAGTCGGTAGAGATTGATACCTTCTGGGGTGTGTTGGTTTCTTTTATTCTGAAATGTCGGCTGACTTAGTTTATCTTCGTTGTTTGGCGATTGTTTACGATGGTCTATAACGTCTTCTTCGTGGCTGTCGTGTGAAGTTATTAACAGTCAGCAAGTGATGTTGGGAGCACATGTGGAACCTCGTAATATCCTGATCTTATTTTTTCAGTACCATTGATATCAATTTTGAAATGGAAGTGGGGAAAGAAAGAAATATATTCCTGCGGGGTACTAAAGCCATATCAGCAAAGAGCTTCTTGCTTTCTATACCGTTTTTTGCTCCAGAAAATCAGGTTGAAACAATGGCGGAAATCAAACATTTATTATTATTATTATTATTATTATTATTATTATTATTATTATTATTATTATTATTATTATTATTAGATTTGCTTCACGCCTCATGGTTCTGCTCTTTAGGCTAGTAGAGGAAATGGATGAATCTTCAAAATGAACAATAGTGGAATAAATTTTTTGTGTGGTTTCCCCAGCCGGAATCGAACCAGGAACCACGCACACCAAAGGCAGCAAAGACTGGCAGAGTAGGGGCAAATCATACATTTATACCACTCTGGTTTCAATAGGTTACTCGTAGGTTGAGATGGAATTCATTTTTGGGATGGTTTATTCACTTCAAAAAGCCACTTTTGCGCTATCTCGTCCCATGTTTGCTCCAAGGAGATGAATATTGAATCAGAAGTGGTTGTAGATTTCTGGTTTTAGAACGGAGATAAGAGTGAAGATAGAAGATATCTCTGGAACGCTGAATTGCACAGAGAAAAATCCGTTCTCCGGACAGCGGTATATTGTATATACAAATATACCGTATCCTCTTGCTTACTTTAGAAATCAGTACGGAGCATACGTTACCCGTATGCTACATAGGCACTGCCCTTGGATGTTACATCATGCCGTTGCAGGATGTCTGACATCTAACAGTTTTCCGTATATCACATGCATATACTTATATTACATTCCTCATCTGTTCATTTGTATGTGAGATCCTGACCGCCTACATTGCTTCATACGGAAAGTACGTACAGATGGAACACTTATACGGAAAGTATTATAAAACATGCGTTTTCAGTTATACGTCTGCTGTACGTTAAGTCCAAAAATTACAGGAATTACGCATGTAACCTATGTTTTTAAGTATGCCACCTACGATTTTTTTCTCAGTGTGATTACAAAAAACTTCTTGGTATCTCTCATTGTTTCTAATGATAACTGCAGACAGACAAATAGATGGACGGACAGAGCCGTTCTATAAGAAAATCTTTCTGTTTAACTGCCACGAGTATGCCCTTTAAGTTACTGAAGATGGATAGTGAATGATGATAGAAGAATTGGTGGGAGGAAACGGAAGTATTCCGAGAAAACCCACGTACACTCATGTCCAAAATGATTGCGCATATCTATAACTGTCTTCTTGTAAGAATATAATTTGATAATGATTTTCCAGGACACTTTTAATACTGATACTATATGTATAATCGGGAAATGCATATTTGTGGTAAATTTCATAGGAAAAGAATTATAAATACGAAAATTAGAATGAGTAAAACAAAATGCTGCTAAATGGACAAGAAAGTTTTATTTTCGTTTTATTGTTCTTATTTACTGCTCTTTTGACATGAAATTTGCTACATACATGTCTTTGCCGATTATACACATACTAACATTATAAGAAATACCGGACGAATTCGTTATCAAATTATATTTCTACAACAACATATTTATAGACATGCGACAATAATTTTGGACATAAGTGTACATGATTGTGGTGTGTCCACCACAAACTTGCTTGGCCGGGGATCGAACAAGGGACCATAAGCACCAGAGGTAAGCTCCTTATCACAGGGCCACCGTGCTCTCAGCCGTTCTATAAGACTTCCGATACTTATGAATAGCATGGATTATTCTCACCATTACATTATGTAGTTCCAGTACATCACAGATTATATATAGTTTAGAAATACGTTTACAATGGCTGTGATAAATTGTAATGTTTATTGAAAAAATAACTGAATCGTAATGTATTATACGGAAGTCAATATACATATATCGATAAACAGCGTTGCCTGGTTGCGATGCAACCTACCATGCCATAAAGTTGTATCTACATTCTAGGAGTTAATTCGTACTGAAGTATTATATATATATATATGTATATATATATATATATGTATATATATATGTATATATATATATATATGTATATATGTATATATGTATATATGTATATATATATATATATATATATATATATATATATATATATATATATATATATATATATATATATACATATATATATATATATATATATATGATGCCTTTTGGCATCGACATTACATGTTGTTTGTGGGTTTAACATGTTTTTCCTTTAGCGTATCTGGGTTATATGTTATTTAATGCCGTAGTTCAAAGTTCCGTTTTTGCATCGAGGCAATACAATGACATGGGCAGAGGAGAACTTTACCGCCTAAAACCCTCTCGCTTAGTATAATCTGATACCAAAAATGGGCATTGTTTGTATGTAGTATGTTCCATTTATGATCGCCGATGTTACGACATTGTTTGCTTCATAATTTGTCACAAAAAGCAAGTATTGTACAGTCACGTTCAGTAATATTATTTTCTACGAGCACTATCTTTAACAGTACATAAGATTTCAGAAAATTAGTTATATAGAGAGGTTGATTCATTTATATTGAGCCGAAGCCAATGTGCAATTGTACCGCGCATGCGCAACCCATCGCTGTGAGATTGTGACGAGGCAAACAACAGTATCTTGTTAGTCACGTAATAGAGCAGTGTGGTCGAGCGGAGTCTGAAATTGTACCGCGCATGCGCAACCCATCGCCGTGAGATTGCGACCAGGCAAACAACAGTATCTTGTTAGTCACGTAATAGAGCAGTGTGGTCGAGCGTAGTCTGAAATTGTACCGCGCATGCGCAACCCATCGCCGTGAGATTGCGACCAGGCAAACAACAGTATCTTGTTAGTCACGTAATAGAGCAGTGTGGTCGAGCGTAGTCTGAAATTGTACCGCGCATGCGCAACCCATCGCCGTGAGATTGCGACCAGGCAAACAACAGTATCTTGTTAGTCACGTAATAGAGCAGTGTGGTCGAGCGGAGTCTGAAATTGTACCGCGCATGCGCAACCCATCGCCGTGAGATTGCGACCAGGCAAACAACAGTATCTTGTTAGTCACGTAATAGAGCAGTGTGGTCGAGCGGAGTCTGAAATTTTACCGCGCATGCGCAACCCATCGCCGTGAGATTGCGACCAGGCAAACAACAGTATCTTGTTAGTCACGTAATAGAGCAGTGTGGTCGAGCGTAGTCTGAAATTGTACCGCGCATGCGCAACCCATCGCCGTGAGATTGCGACCAGGCAAACAACAGTATCTTGTTAGTCACGTAATAGAGCAGTGTGGTCGAGCGTAGTCTGAAATTGTACCGCGCATGCGCAACCCATCGCCGTGAGATTGCGACCAGGCAAACAACAGTATCTTGTTAGTCACGTAATAGAGCAGTGTGGTCGAGCGTAGTCTGAAATTGTACCGCGCATGCGCAACCCATCGCCGTGAGATTGCGACCAGGCAAACAACAGTATCTTGTTAGTCACGTAGTAGAGTAGTGTGGTCGAGCGTAGTCTGAAATTGTACCGCGCATGCGCAACCCATCGCCGTGAGATTGCGACCAGGCAAACAACAGTATCTTGTTAGTCACGTAATAGAGCAGTGTGGTCGTGCGTAGTCTGAAATTGTACCGCGCATGCGCAACCCATCGCCGTGAGATTGCGACCAGGCAAACAACAGTATCTTGTTAGTCACGTAATAGAGCAGTGTGGTCGAGCGTAGTCTGAAATTGTACCGCGCATGCGCAACCCATCGCCGTGAGATTGCGACCAGGCAAACAACAGTATCTTGTTAGTCACGTAGTAGAGTAGTGTGGTCGAGCGTAGTCTGAAATTGTACCGCGCATGCGCAACCCATCGCCGTGAGATTGCGACCAGGCAAACAACAGTATCTTGTTAGTCACGTAATAGAGCAGTGTGGTCGTGCGTAGTCTGAAATTGTACCGCGCATGCGCAACCCATCGCCGTGAGATTGCGACCAGGCAAACAACAGTATCTTGTTAGTCACGTAATAGAGCAGTGTGGTCGAGCGTAGTCTGAAATTGTACCGCGCATGCGCAACCCATCGCCGTGAGATTGCGACCAGGCAAACAACAGTATCTTGTTAGTCACGTAATAGAGCAGTGTGGTCGAGCATAGTCTGAAATTGTACCGCGCATGCGCAACCCATCGCCGTGAGATTGCGACCAGGCAAACAACAGTATCTTGTTAGTCACGTAGTAGAGCAGTGTGGTCGAGCGGAGTCTGAAACTGACCAGATTCCTGGGGGGGGGGTTCATTGTGGCCCCTTCTGACGCCAACTTCACGGGATTACGAATCGTAAAAATGTGTCAAATGCGTAATTTTCGTGTAAGTCGTGCTACTGTAAATATGCAGCACAAAACCCTGCGTCCACCACAATGATGCAAGCAGGTAGAATCGTTTCCCGAAAGGATTCAAGATTGTGGCCGGTTTCTCGTGCAGGGGCAAACTGACTTTTCTAAAGGTAGAGCAAAACATCGAAATCAATGGCATGTGTTACCAGATTTATGTCCTGACTGAAATGTACCAACATGAATTCCCAGCATTGTACGAACAAGATCTGAACTACGTTGAACTTCACCAATACAACTCATCCAGCCACGCGGCGGAAACAGCTGGAATTATGATGCTGTACCGAACAGGAAATTGGAATTTCGGAAATTTCCCTTCTCTGACATTCCAGTAAAGAGTCAAGATGCAAGTTCAATTACCTATTTTGCTTTCGGACTCTCATGCGACGCCTGTCCCGTCATCGAGTCTGTGCCGTCACCGGCCTGTGGAAATTCTGTAAAGAGGAATGCGATGTAATATCCATAGTCCAGCTAGAATAAAGTCGCGTGCAATGGAAACTCCAATGCCAGGCAATAGTCAGTAGAAGTTTCTTGCAAGTAGAGCATAACCGGTGGTGGGCACATCGGCATTTCCTAGGTAAGTGGCATGTTCAAATTCGGCTCAATATAAATGAATCAACCCTTGTAGCTAGTTATAGTTCTTCATTTTTTTAAAGCCTTTTCTCTTTAGCATTTGCATCAAAGTTCACCATCTGCAATATGAAAAACGCATTTAACTAAATGTTAAAAATTGTTATTATTAATATGTAATGTTGTATAATGCAATATAATGCTTCATATATATGGTAATGATATATATATTTCTGGGTTCGGGGAGTACATTGGCTAAGCAATAGAGCACTTACTTTTGGTGCGTGCGCTCCCTGCTTCTATTTCTGCCCAAGTAACTTGTGGTGGACAACATAATGTCCGCGAGTTTTCTCGAGTACCCCTTTCTTCCCACTTTCTCATTGCACCAATTTTTCCATCATCATTCACTTGCCTTAATTATCGTATCTTTTAGCCTAGAGGGCATAATCGTTAGACGTGAAACTGAAAGATTTGTTCCTTTAGCATCTTTCTGCTTGACACAATACATTGCAAGTACTAACGACCATGCCGTTTGTAAAAAAGTGCTCACTCTTCTATAAATATTTAATACCACTCTTAATACTAATTTGAGGATGATGAACCCAATGAAGCTAGTTTTAAACATACATATCCATAGGGTACTCCCAAATTTGGAATATAAATAATATTAGTATCCTAACTTTGAGGTAATATTCCTCATGATTCTATGGACGGATACGTTTGAAAATACTTCAATTGAGTTCAAAATCCTGAAATTAATATGAAAAAGCGCAGTTAGAAATTTATCCAAGCATGGACTCTTTTTAATAGTGCCATAATCAGTAGTTCTCTCTTTTCATCATTAAAGCTTGTTCTTTGACATGTAACGTTGATCAAGAAATTGTTTGTTTCGTTCGGGCTGGAACATTGTGAACATATAACGCCTAGCCCATTATGCAACCCACCAAACACTTCTGTCAATTTGGTTGTCCAACCACTGGGGTTAACTCAAATATGAGTACACTGAAATACTCATCCAATTCTACAATCTACACTTTTTCAGACCCTATTTTTGCTGCAAATGAAATTGCCAATTCAATAAAAATAATGATTTTTACATTATTATTATTATTATTATTATTATTATTATTATTATTATTATTATTTACAACGTTGTATTTATTTTAGCTTTGGGCCTGGAAATGCTTCTTCCAGTTTCTTAATCTTCAGATTCCTCTTTTAACTCCTAATATTTTCTTCTATTTTTCAAATAATCGATCAGTTACATTCTTCTTCCTATTCCTCGCTTTCCTTCCATCTTTCCTTCTATAGCGGTATGAAAAAGACAATTTCTTCGCAAAATGTATCCCATCTAATTGTCCTTTCTACGAAGAATGCTGGTTAAAAGCGTTCTTTTCTCTCCTGTCTGTTTTAAAACATCGTTGTTTGTCCATTTTATCTTCTCCATCTTCTTTCAACACCATATTTCGAAGCTCTCTAAACATTTCTTCTTTAACTTTGGTACAGGCCAATATTTAATCCATAAGACTTCACCAACTTCTTTCATAGTCTAATACTAAGCCTGCTTGTTAAGAGTGACTTTTTCTTGTTAAATGCTTCTTTGGCTATGACAATTCTTGACCTGATCTCTCGGTACAGTAAGCGTCTCTTGTTAAAATATTTCCCACATATTTGAAATTATCGACATCTTCAAGTCCTTTTTGTTCTGCTCTCATTCGTAAGGGCGCGTGTCCACGGGATATTCTCATGACTCTCGACTTTTCGATGTTGATTTCCATTCCATATAGTTTCCCAGTGTCAATCCTGTAAACTCTGTCCCACCCTAGGAAGATTATAAAACGGAAGTGACGTTCAACGAGCGCGACGTTGCCACTTATTATGAGTAGGAGGAAGCCGATTTGAGAAAATAAAAAAAGGAAGAGCACAAACTAAACAGCGCAGCGGTAAGCGACTCAATAATAATAATAATAATAATAATAATAATAATAATAATAATAATAATAATAATAATAATAATAATAATAGAGGAATTGTAATTACTTACCATACGAAATCTACTCCTGGATTCACGAAACGCCCAAATCTTTACTCCGCACAACTTCAGTGGGAGGGAGTTCGCAATGATAAGGTAGAGACGAAGAACTTAATGTTCGGCTTCCTTTGCAATGCGGTCTATTCTGTAGAAACTTCTATGTTAGAAACAACTTTATTTAACATTTCTATTACTTCAAATTTGTTGCAGCTTGAATCACATTCAACACCTTTATTCTTTAACCACTCTACAATTTCTTTTTTGGTACATGATTTCGTGTGGATTTTTTCGTCTTTTATTGAGCGTGTGCGGTCATTATATATAACAATCACGGAATTTGGTGGTACGTTCGGAAGGAGCATTTCTTGGAAATGTTCATATTCTGCTGCTCAAATTCTCCGTGATAATAACCTGTTTTTGTGCCACGGAAAACGATGTCAGCACCAGGAATTTACCCACTCTCAGTCATGGTATGAATCGCTATTGCTCCCACCACCCCTTTCCAGAGATGTCTTGACGCCTAAAGACAAACCCTCTCTCAGCTTCACTGCCTGGTTTCGAAAATATGAATAAACGTTTAATAACATGATTTTTTCACCAGTAGAAAGAGGTTTCCCTTCTTTCTTTGCTTCTTATAACAATGTGGGCATTTTCAGCGACTGTCCTCAAAAATACCACTATAACAGTTAAAAAGAAAATTAAGTAATAACAGCACTAATAATAACACGGATAACACACGGAATAACTATGACAAGAAAATAACAAAATGAAACAAAACAAGAAACGCGCACAACAAAATTCACTGAACTATCACAGAACACAATGAATCAAAATTGTCGTCCCGCTTCCGCCGACGTGGCAACAACTGAGCTCATGTTGCCAAACTTACCGTATCGTAAGAAGTTTAACTGATAAAGAATGAGTTTGCATACCTCTATTATTATTCTAACAGTCAGTCTTACTTTCTTCGTTTATCTACTGCAAAAGCAGCTCCATTTTAAGAAGTTTTTCGATACACTAATATTTGAGTCAGAGTAAATCTGACAATCTTACTTGTGACATGCTTCTGCTGTTGTTGTCAGCTACAGTTAGGGTTGCAAGCACGTATATTAATATGCTAGAAGAACGTACCAGCTACGCTGGACACACGAACAATTATAAACTGCCGTGCAAGTCAACTCTCAAGTTTAATTTGTTTTAACCAGAATCTTAAAAAAAAACATTTTAAATTCTCTCACTAACCGAGTTAAGCAAAACCGTTTTTGGTTTTAAACCGCCTTGTTCTTCTACTAAAATACGGTTCGGTTTTCTGTTAATAATCGGCTTCAGTTACAAACACAACCGTTTTTAAATTCGAAACAATTTTCTCTGAAAATCGGAACTGTTTTATAATATTCCCGGTTTTAGAAAAATCTCTGTCGTTTTTTTTAACCGAAAAACCGTTATTTCTTTTCGCACCAGTAGTATGGAATACCATACAGGACAGTGGGTGGTCCGGAACCTCTCCCGTAAACGGTGTTTTAGGCTTCATTTTTTTAAAACAAATTTTAGCCTTTATATTTCCCCACCGCTTCAATGACTTGTTGAAGCAAATTTAGTTTTGCTTAAGGATTTATATCATAAATAACAATAAAAGACATAAAAAATACAGTGTACTGAAAATAATAGCATAGGCAAACAACTTTGACAGTTTTAAAATTGGCTACGTATAATTTTAACAAAAATAATAATGCAGGAATTAAAAAAAAAACTTTTAGAGGTGGATAGCCCCGGATCCTCCCTGGCCACACTACTGCTACAAAAATTAACATATTTTAAATTTTTGTTATACTACATCTTTCGTAAACCTCTCGTCATGAGGAGGGAATCTCATAAATTGTGGATGAAATTAAGAAAACTCAGAACATAAATAAATTTACAAAGCAATCCAAATAAATTTTGAGATGAGACGAGAATAATCCATCGATAATTGAGACGAGAAATAAGTTTTCCATAATCCAGACGAGGCGAGAAAACCTAATTTCTCGGATCGTGAGCAACTCTATTTGTACAGATTTGAGATTGTCACTATTCATTTAGCGATCCTGAAAACTATGAGCTCTACACTAATCTTAGTGAGTTTGGACATTTTCATTTTCATCCCTACCATATGGATGGGGGTAAGCTAAGACTTGAACAGCTTCGGGAGAGTTAATATTCATCTTAGTGACCTCCAAACTATGAAATCGACACTAATATCAATCGTTTCTGATTATTTTTACATATCAACCCACTACCAACTGTCATATACTTAAAGCGCGCCCTCCCAATAAAAAGGGAATCAATACGTATGCCAGGAACATTTACTTAGGGAGATGTTCAAAATAAAAGGGGGCGTATTCACAAAGGAATATATTCCGTAACTCGACTATCAGTGATAATAACTGGTTTAATGGTTTCCTCCCTCTCAACCTTCATTTATACGTATCAATTTGCTATATATAAAAAACTTACACGCTTAATTATTTCTCGAAAGGAACTGCGGCAAACACAAGAGAAGGATTAAACATGTCTATATTGTTAATTGTCTTGATCGAAACTCCGAAACAATGAAATCATGTTTTATACAAAACCAGACATAAGCATGTGTTTACTTCGTATTTTGAAAAGAAACAAATATATCAGCAAACTTTTTTTTTTAATTGATGCAATAAACATATGATGCTGATCGGTGGAATTGGATTTGAAGATAGAATTGGATTCCTTTTCTATCCAGGGGTATATAAAAAATGAATGTTAGAAGGGTCTAGAATCTGAAGGGAATTATCAAAAACGCTAAAAATTCCCAGGCTGTTTGCTTATTTTTTAAAAAAGTCAAATTTCAGCTTTCTAACTTGAGCGGCTGGTGAGATACTATTTTTTTTGCAAACATTTGGATTCCCCCCCACTCCCCCTATTATAATCAATGTGATATGATAACATCTTAATTGGGATTGGGGTCTAATATAAACCGAAAATCTTTTCATTCTGCTTTGCCGTTTGGCCATACATAAAATTGGATTACACACACTATTAAGTTATTTAAGTAAAGATACTGTTATAAATAACTATATAAAGTGATATGTGTTGTTCACTTCCCACCACTTGTTCTACGAATAGAGGCAACCTTAGGGTCCGTAACCTTGTTGTATGAGACTATATGCATATGTATAAAGGGACAATAGTCTTTCATCCTATCTGACAGAAAAGTGCATTTTTTGCCACTGGCTACCCTGGTTCGACGCGTTTGACGTACTTCCGTTTTATATTCTTCCTAGGGTGAAACAAAGAGTAGTTCTTCTTTGATTCTAGCTATAGTAACCGTATCAATCTGCATACCTGACCTTGCTAATGATTTCCTCTGTAATGTTGAAATCTCCAATTCCCATTAATGCTTCCTTCATTAAACAATCACTGCAAATGTTGAATAATTAAGGCGACATACTACGTCCTTGTCTGACTCCTCTTCCAATCCCCACACTATTGGTTTCTCCTTCATTCAAGCGCAAATTCACTCGTTGTCCTATGTACAAGTTTTGAGTTATAATAGCTAAATTACATTGAAAAATTTGTATATAGAAGATAAGTTCTCACGAGTGTGTACAAAAGTTTCTAAATCTTGTAATTAAGACTTGGAATATGACGAAGATTCGAATTTGAAATGCTAAGTTCTTTAGAGCGGGTCTTTATCTTGGGGGTCAGGATCTCTAGGGGGATACGAGAGTAGTTCATGACAGTCGCGAAGAAAGGTGATAAAAATAAATGTAATTATGATTTAGTAGTGGGATAAATATTTTGTATATCTTATTTTCATGAATTTCCTTTTCTATTTCAATTCTTAATGCATATTGTTATTCATATTCCTATATAACGCTTTCACATATATACAACTATAAATGTCAACCAATGGTTATAATAATAAAGCTTATCACAATCTGCAAATTCTTACGGAAGTCGATGGCAAGAGGATGTGATAAGTGCGGGAAGGAGTCATGGTACGAAATAAGTGGAGAAAGTGTGCCTTAGAGCTTTATGTAGGCCTACAATTTTAAAATTAATTTTACTTATTAATTTTTATTTTAAAAATAGATTATAAACACTAATAAACAAAAAAAACCTTTACTGAGCGCATAGCTAGACATTGTCGTAAAGGTTCTAGTTATAAATAAAATTTTGATAAATAATTAAATTCTCTTAAGGTATGCTTATGTAATCAGCATTGTTATGTTATACTCTAAGAGTTTTCTATAAAATTCAAATGAATCAATTACAAATACGCTACAATGCTTTAAAAGTCTTTTATGACAGCAATATTTTCATTCAATGATTAGAATTATATTGTCAAATCTTAACACAGTTTCTTAGGAATAATCGAACGCGTGGAGAGAGGTTAAATCTGTTGAGATTTTATGAAATTCACAGCTCTCAAACTGTGCATTTACTAAAATATAAGCTAAACTCAAACTCGAAATTGTAGGCTTTATGTTCAAATGCAGGTGAAACTCGAACCAATCTTTAAGAAGATAGGAAGTGCGAAGATTATCTACTAGTATTATTGCTTCGGGCGGGTTTGTGCTGAAACGAAAAACTTAGGATAAAGGATGATCTTTGACGAACTTAAAACATTCAACTGTGCTAGCCATGCTGTCCCAAGAAAGTGTACACGATCTTCCGTGGTAAAGTGGCTATTGCAAGTACTTTTGTATGTGTCTCACTTTTATAACAGTAACACAGATACTTCCAGCAGTAAGACATATACTCTATCAGTAATAAAAATACTCAAACGGTGACACACATATCTCTAACAGTGACACAAATGCTCCTAATAATGACACAATATTACTCACAGTGATACACATACATTACAATGACACATATACTCTATCAATGACACACATACATTTTAGCAGTGACATACATATACTTTGGCAGTGACACACATACTTTTAACAGTGACACATTTAATCGAACAGTGACACACATACTTCTAGCAGTAACATGGATGCTCTAACCGTCACACACATACCTCTAGCAGTGACACATGTACTCTAAAAGTGACACAATACCCCTAATGGTGACACATATGCTACTAACAGTAACACAAATACTCCTAACACTGACACATATATTCTAGCAGTGACACACATACTTTTAACAGTGATACACATATTTCTAACAGTGACACATATGCTCTAATAGTGACGTAATACTTCTAACAGTGACATAAGTACTCCTAACAATGACACAGATACTTAGAACATGACACACACACACTATTAACAATGATAAATATATTCATGACAATGACATACATACTAATAACAGTAAGAAACATTCTTCCAACAGTGACACATTTGTTCCTAATAGTGACAGACGTACTAATAAGAGTGACAGCATACTGCTAACAGTAACACAAATACTCCTAACAGTGACAATTATATTCTAGCAGTGACACACATAATTTTAACAGTGATACACATATTTCTAAAAGTGACACATATGCTCTAACAGTGACATAATACTTCTAACAGTGACACAAATACTCCTAACAATGACACAAATACTTAGAACATGACACACACACACTCCTAACAGTGATAAACATATTCATGACAATGAAATATATACTAATAACAGTAAGAAACATTCTTCCAACAGTGACACATTTGCTCCTAATAGTGACAGACGTACTCCTAAGAGTGACAGCATACTGCTAACAGTAACACAAATACTCCTAACAGTGACAAATATATTCTAGCAGTGACACACATAATTTTAACAGTGATACACATATTTCTAAAAGTGACACATATGCTCTAACAGTAACATAATACTTCTAACAGTGACACAAATACTCCTAACAATGACACAAATACTTAGAACATGACACACACACACACTATTAACAACGATAAACATATTCATGACAATGACATATATACTAATAACAGTAAGAAACATTCTTCCAACAGTGACACATTTGTTCCTAATAGTGACAGACGTACTCCTAACAGTGACACCATACTGCTAACAGTGACCCAAATGCTCCTACCTGTAACACATATACTCATAACACCAGTGGCGGATCCAGGGAGCTATCTGGGCAATCACACCCCAGAAGAGGAAAGTTTTTTTTTTTTAAAAAAAATTATATATAAGTAAAACCCATCCCAGAGTTTATAGCTCTTAAAAGTAGCTTTGAGTAGCAGTATTACAACCCACCGCCCCCCCAGAAATCCATCCTGGATCCGCCCCTGCACAACACTGACACATTTAGTCGTAACAGTGACACTCATATTCCTAATAGTAACACTCATATATTCCGATTAGAGACGTGTCTGGTAATAATATTCTTTTTTTACTCACAAATAACATTTGACAAGTAATTTTCAATTAACAACTTCTTTGTGATACCCCCCACCCCCATCACGTTACTTCGCTCATCTAGACCTACACGGAGAAAAATGCATAATCCAGTCGGCATGTAAATGCTGTTTTTACCAGGTTACGCGCGTCACCACATTAAGTAATGTTGTTTCATCAGTAGTACGATCTACACCAACGTCCAGCGAAAATTTTGTATTGTGGGACCACCATTTCAAATCTGGAATTAACGCGATACTCATTCCGACGGTGGTAATTAGGTATATAATGTTGTTATTATCTTCCTACGAGTGTCCCCTCTTGGTTCTTTCTAAATCTGTGACTCCCTACCTTACGAGAGTAATAGTTTTTAACACGAAATCAATCGTGTGAATAAAATTATCCAATCACAGCGAGTCTAGTTCGACGCCGAACTCCAGACTTGGCATGGTGTTCCCACCTGCTGTACTTTTATACATGAAATTACCTTACTTAAGGAGCGCACCCGCGTAAATACGATGTATCCACACGGAAATCCTAGTCCATTTTTTTCAGTGTAGGAATCTATTTTTAGACGAACAGAACAAATATTCTGCTCTATCGTTCGACTAACAATAATCAAAAATTAAAAGAATTCTTTTCACATTAATGCTTATTTCACTTATGCACATTGAAAGCTCTAGTATTCTTTGGTCTTTGTGAGAAAAAGCTTTAAAGTGCTTCCATCTACATTTGAAGAAAATTGACATTTTAATTGTCTCTGTTTCACAGAAAAAAAGGTAAAAGCTCCCAGTTGCCAAAGTGAAGTGACTGAAAAATTAACAGACATTTTAATTATCTAAGCCTCTAGAGATAGCACTCTCTCTCTCTCTCTCTCTTTCTCTCTGTCTGCTTTCAGAAATAAACTCCACAAATCCCTTTCAAAACGGGCGACGTAATCCCTGCTAATCGACGAACGTAATGACGTAACATTTATTTAAATATTCATTGAGTTTTAATCTTTAACATTTCTAACCCAATAATAAGCGAAATCTAATAGCTCATTACAGCAAAACAAGACATTTTTATTTTTGCGTATCTCTGTTTGCAAAACGAGGAGTTATTTTGCTATTATTTGAGTTTTTAGAAAGGGGAGGAAAAATGAATTGAAGCGTTTCTACGCGACGCGAGCGACGCCAAGGTGCCTGGCGGTGAGTTCACACAACCGCTATGGAGAGTGGATTTCGTCCAGTGTGTACGCCAACTCGCAAGTTGCCAGAGCGAGTTAGTCGAGCTGTTAGCTCTTGCCAGAGAGGGTGGTGTGCGCGCTTTGTGCGAACCGGCCTGGAATTTCCAAGCAGGATTTCGTCATATCATCACGAACTATCAAAGTACATAGTACGAAAAAAAAGATAAAAATAAGTGATCGTTTCGATAACTAGTTTTCTGGACCTGAAATCGGTGACAGTTAGTAGCAGCTAGTAACGGACTAGAAAATTATTATTATCTACGGCAACAATAAATTCTATTTGTTCGGTGTTTGTGTTTTGTTTTAAGTAAATTGTGTGAAAACAAATCGTTAGCAAATCACAGCAAAATTTAAAAAATCCTAGTTTGTGGTTGTTTTATATTATTACTTGAACAAAATATTTAAAAAAATTATAAACATCGCTGTTTTTTTTTTTTAATTTTTTTAAAAACCATAAGAACTAATTATATCGTCTGATGTAGGGTTTGAAGTTCGGTTGCCAGGTTATTTTGTGCTGGCTACTAAGATGAATGTTTTAACACAACTCGTCTGCTTCGTTATCTTCAATGGAGCAGGTAAGATATCAGCAAATGTTTGTAATAATTATAATATGTTCACGAAATTATAACAAATGCACTTTTCTCTCTATTGTTATAGTATTCTATTTACACTATAAAATTATATTAAAACAAAATACTAGCATATTTTCTTCTATAATTTAGGGATTTTAGCATAAATACAAGGAACCACTGGAAAATTTTGTGCTACACTTTAAAATTTTTTAGTATAAATACAACTAATTACTGACAAATTTTCTTCTACGATTTAGGGATTCTAGCATAAATACAAGGAATCACTGGCAAATTTTATGCTACACTTTAAGACTTGATCATAACAACAACTAGTTGTTAGCAAATTTTCCTCTACAATTTAGGGAATTTAGCATACTACAACGATTCACTACCAAATGCTATGCTACATTTTAAAATTCTAGATTATCTAGAACAAATTAATGGCATATTTTATGCTACAATTTATAATTTCACTAATATAAAGAATGTCTGGCCAATATTCTAGAATTCAGAGATTTTAGCATAGCCACAAAGAATCTCGTGACCGTGCTGGGTTAGTAGTAGAACTTTTACCTCTGGTATGTGGGATCAGCGGTTCAATCCCAAGTCGCAACAAGTGGGTTTTGTGGTGGACAAACACAGTGTACGTAGATTTTCTCTGGATCCTCATGTTTACTTGAACTTTCTTCATTGTACCACTTCCTTCATTCTCATCATGACCGTTTTGTTTAGTCTAGACGGTTATATGTGTGCGACGTAAAACTTAAAGATTTCGATACATTTTCTCTTATATTTCAAAGACTTCGTTTTATTAGAACTAACAAATTTACTGCAACACGTTATGGATTAGCAAGTAGCTACTTTATGATAAATTTATTTCATGTTATGCACTAAAATTCCCGGGGGCGCGGTGACTCAGTGGTAGAGTGTTCAACTCTGGTGCTTGGGGTCCGTGGTTCGATCCCAGCTCGCGCCGTGTGGACTTTGTGGTGGACAAACACCGAGTTCGTGGGTTTTCTCGAGGCTCTCCCGTTTCCTCCCACTTTGTTCATTTCACCATTTCATTCATTTCTCATAATCACCGTCTCATAATCACCTAACTGGCATAATCGTGGGACGTAGAACTGAAAGATTTCATTTCACGTACGATTTTTCACGTACGATTTTTCTATTTTGATATTGTCCATTAACTGTAGTCTCCTTCGCCCTCTCCCTCTTTTTCCTGCGACCATACCTTCTAGCCCGTCCCTCATGATACAAAACCAATTTCTCTTGCTCTTTTTAATAACATCTAAAATCATTCTTTTCTCCCTCGCCATTTTTAACACCATCTCATTCGTTTTCTGCTTATTGTTTGCATTCTTCTCCACACCCACATTTCTAAAGCTTCCAGTCGTTTCTCATCGCTTTTGCGTAATGTCCATGTTTCTTACCCATACAGTACAATCCTCCACACGAAAAATTTTATGAATCTTTTTCTCAACTCTTTATTCAAGGTCCCACAGAATAGTACTTTATTCCTCCTGAAGGCTTCTTTCGCCATTCCAGCTTTGCTTTTATTTCACGTTCACATTTCGAGCATATCATAGTACTAATATAGTAAATTTTAAGTAAGAGAAATTGATATAGAAATAACATTATATTATATTTTTAATTTTTGAAAATGTATTTTTTACTTGTAAGATTTTTTCACTCGAATTACAACTTGACCAATAACTATTCTGTCATAACTTAATTGTTAATTAATGAAGATCTTAACAACAAGGTACGGTGTTGATTTTAAAACAACAAAGATTTATTGTTATTTTAACATAAATGGTGCCTTTTTCTACATTCAAATTGAATTTTAACAATGATTTATGTTAGTATATTTGATAGTTGTGAGATAAAACTAAGAATAGCTGCAAATTTATTAAGTACTTTATGATTGTAAATAGTAGATCTTGGTTTCAGGCTGGTATCCAGGGGGTCTAGGTGGCCCAGCCCCCGTAAAGTTTTGCTGGCCCCCTAAAATTTTCACGGTAGGCTTGCAAATGTACTATAATATGGTTGGATCGGGCCCCCCTAACTTCAGCCGGGCTCTCCCTACATTTTTGGGCTGGCTACGGGCCTGCTTGGTTTTATGTTTACTTTGAAGATTGTGGGAAACACGGTGGCTTAGTGGTAGAGGGCTTACCTCTGGTGTATGGGGTCCCTGGTTCTATCCTCGGAAAAGAAAGTTTGTGGTGGACAACATCGTGTCCGTGGGTTTTCGGGGAGTACCCACGTTTCTGCCACCAATTCTCCCACCCATCATCATTCACGTGCCTTAATCATCGTCTCCGTTAGCCTAAAAGATATAATCGAGGGACGTTAAACTGAAAGATTTCATTTCATTTCCTTTATGACAAACTAATCTATTAATTCAGGGTCTTGCTTAAGGGGGTTACAAAACCAAAGTGAGTGATTCACATTTTAGAATAGAGTTCGTTGAGATAAAATGGTTGGAACATTAACAAAGAAAGCAAGTTTGTATTTCTTACCAGAAAAAACACATTTTAACTAAGGTTCTATGTGAAGCGTGGAAGGACTCGGAGATCGGAATTTCTTTAGTAACTTACAAAATAGTAATACTTTTTTTGGAGGAGGGGGGCATGATGGCTCAGTGGGGCTGGTGTGGTGTAATCAGAAATATTAGGCTGATGGTCGTTAGATGAAACTCATTAAAGGTTTGAATCTTTCAAAAGAAGATGAGGGTTATAGCTTGTTCTCGATATTTCTGCGTTCGAGTCCTCGTTCAACCCTCTAGAAATTTATCAATGTAAAAATGAGTTGACTGATTATACAAATAAAAGAGAATGCAGCGATAACAAGGAGAACAGTAATAGGGAGCCCTACTTGTGTTCTAAAGAGTCCTTGGTTCAATCCTAGGTCACAGGGATGCTCCGAGACGATTTTGTGTGGTATAAGTTATCCTCTGTGAGATTATTTAGATGATGGGTATAATTTTTCATTGAAAAATGATACAATAAAACTCGAAAATGACTAATTAAGGGAGAGAAAGATACAATTGAGAGAAAATGATAAGTTGATGGCAAAAATAGTACTTTTTGGGAGGTAGAATGGTAAATTTATGGAGGAAAGTGATACATTTGTGGAGGAAAATGGTAAATTTAAGGGGAAAATTGTAAATTTTTGGAGGAAAATGGAAATTGGGAGGGAAATGGTAAATTTGTGGAGAAAACTGATAAATTGGGAGGAAAAATAACAAAATTTGTGGAGATAAATGGTAAATTTTGAGGAAAATGGTAAATTTGCGAAATTGGGAGGGAAAACGGTAAATTTGGAGGAAAATTGTAAATTTGTGGAGGAAAATGATAAATTTGGAGGGAAATGGTATGTTTATGGAGGAAAATGGTACATTTATGAAGGAAAATGGTAAATTGGGATGGGAAATGGTAAAATGGGATGGAAAATGGTAAATTTATGAAGGAAAATGGTAAAGTGGGAGGGAAAATAGTAAATTTGTGAAGTTAAATGGTAAATTGGGAGAGAAAATTGTAAATTTGTAGTGGAAAATAGTAAAATGGCTTAGAATGATGGTAGTTTTGTGGAGGAAAATGGTAAATTGGGAGGGAAAATGGTAAATTTGTGGAGAAAAATAGTAAATTGGGAAGGAGAGTGGTAAATTTGTGAAAGAAAATGGTAAATTGGGAGAAAAAATGGTAAATTTGTAAAGAAAAGTAGCAAATTCGCAGGGAAATGATAATTTTGTGGTGGGAGAGAAAAATGGAAAATTTGTGGAGAAAACAGTAAATTGGGAAGGAAAATGGTAAATAGACAGGGAAAATTGTAAATTTTGGGTGTTGTGCCGAAGTCCTTGAAGGGAGGGGGAGAAAAGAGTGGATACCTTTGCTAGGGCACGTGAGTTTGCGAGTTTATCGTGGTTCTCGCGTTTTTTCCCATATCAACAATTCATCAGTTCTTTCATAACCATTCTCCTGCGTTGACCTAAAGGATATAATCTAGGTACTTTAAACTAAATGATTTTCTTTCATTTCAGCCCCTACCATTTGGGGTGTAGATAGGAAGGACATGTTAGAGGAAGAACTTAAGTATGTGTTTCAGAAACTATAAAGGATATGTGGGGAAACTATGTCTAATTGAACCTCCTTCTTGACGAATCCATGTTTTAAAAAAATCCCAGCCATCTCGTTCCGTGGCGGATCTAAAAAGTAAAAACTGAGTTGCTAGTCAGAACCTAGACTAAGATAAGTATATCATAAGTTTACTATAAACTTTTAAAAACATATAAATAATAGTCAATTATTTTTGACACTAAAACTAGGGGCTAGGCGCCCCTCACTACGGGCTGATCTCGTTCCGTCTTGACTATCTCTGCAAGTATAATAATTTGAATGCTTTAACAAAAGGCATCTACCTCGTAGAGATAATCATAATATGAAAATGTTAACAGCATATGTGAGTGTATTATGTATACTATTATTCACTTACGTGTGTACATATACTAACAATATAAATCCACATTTGAAAACAAAACACGAGAAGTATTTCCACCTGTAAAGCATTTTAATCGATGAGCACTATGCATAGCGCAGCAACGTGAGAATACTGACAGGACCAGCGCACTCCATGAAAATAATAGTTGCGCTGTGGTTTTGTACTCCCAAACTAAGCTATGCATCAGTAATGGAAACGATATAAAACAGCTTTGTCCGTCCATCCGTTTGTTTGTCGACAAATAACAGCAAAAATGAAACGAGAGAAATGAGGGAGCCAGACCCACAGTCTTTTGAATGTAAAAAAATAATCGAAGCTTTTATTTATATATTTTTTGAAAATTTATAATAATCTAATGATATACGTATCGTAGTCTATTTTTCTGACTGGCCCTCCCCCCAATGTTTACATTCTAGATCCGCCACTGAAAGAAATGGCTGAATAGATTTTCTAATATGGATTCAATATCCCAAGAATAGGTTTCATTTCGTTGCTTTTTATGTTGTTTTTTTTTCAATTTAAGGTCTTACAGATTACGCATCGAGACTAAGGAATACAGGCGGTGATAACGAACAAAATGGTGGAATGAAGAAAGGAGGAGGAAACGGGAAAATAACTCCAAAAATTCCACGCACACAGTGTTTCTCCACCACAAAGTTCTCACGTGCTGAGAGCTGGGTTCGAACTAAAAACCCTCTCGCTTAGAGATGAGCGCTCTATTACTGAACCACCTCGATCCCCCATGTTCTATTTCCGTCCATATCCACTTATTGCAACCGGAAGTCGTACAAAATTACTATTTCTGGTTTTTATGTTAATCACAATAGAGCAAAAACGGTAAAAAACGAATTTTTATGGCGCTGAAAGTATGTCAATCACGAATAGCTAATTTTTATTATCCTAAGATCTTTCTTTACGAATTGTAAATGTAAATCATACACTGTTAAGTAACATATTTATCTATTGTGCTGTGCCTTCTTCTAATACTGACACATATACTCCTAACAGTGACACATATAGTCCTAACAGTGACACACATACTCCTAACAGTGATGTATATAGTCCTAACAGTGACACACATACTCCTAACAGTGATGTATATAGTCCTAACAGTGACACACATACTCCTAACAGTGACGTATATAGTCCTAACAGTGACACATATATTCCTAACAGGGACATATACTCCTAACAGTGACACATATGCTCCTAACAGTGACACATATACTCCTAACAGTGACACATATTCCTAACAGGGACATATACTCCTAACAGTGACACATATTCCTAACAGGGACATATACTCTTAATAGTAACGCATATATTCCTAACTGTGACACATATACTTCTAACAGTGACACATATAGTCCTGACACAAACACACCTAATAGTGACACATATATTTCTAACAGTGACACACATACTCCTAACAGTGACGTATATTCCTAACAGTGACACATATGCTCCTAACAGTGACACATATACTCCTAACAGTGACACATTCCTAACAGGGACATATACTCCTAACAGTGACACATATTGTCCTAACGGTGACACATATATTCCTAACAGGGACATATACTCCTAATAGTAACGCATATATTCCAAACAGTGTTACATATACTCCTAACACTGACACATATAGTCCCAACAGTGACATACTTCTAACAGTGATATATATATTCCCAACAGTGACACATGCTTCTAAAAGTGGCACACACACTCCTAAGAGTGATACAGATACTCCTAATAGTGACACATATACTCGTAATAGTGACACATTTACTCGTGAATGTGACACAAATAGTGCTAACACCTATACTACGTAAAATATTTTATTTAATAGCGTTTTATAAATATTTGATGACCTACTTTTCAAAAATATTGTAATGCTTCTTATTATTTACGAAAAATAAAGAAAAACAGAAAAAAAAACGAAAAGTATTTGTAAGCATACTGAAGACCATTAAAATCAATTCAATGGGGTACCTGCCTAACTTCTTGTAAAGATTGCTTCGTTTCTAATGCGTTAAGTCCACTTAACTCTTTCCTTGTTTGCTGGCTTTGTTGTTATTTACGACCTGCCATTACATGTAAACAGGCTATTTCAACTCTTCCTAATTGTTCCAAGAAGCCATTCACGTAAACGGCTTTACCTGGCAGTTTTGGTGTTTGTTTAATGATGATATTCTCTGTTGACCACAAACAACAGATTCCAAAGCTGGTTTCCCTGATTGCGCGGACAAGTAACACACATCGGTCGAATTCTGTAAAGTGCATGGTAGTTACAGGTTAACTCGAGTACAGTTTGGTACAATTAAAGTTCATTGTTAGACAAACAATTATGTTAATAGTAGGAATTTTAATCTACTTGAGAGGAAAAGTTGCTTTCGAATTAAATACTCTTCGAATTAGCCTGTGTGTTGGAGATAATACAATTTCTTTTATTTAACACCTTGACTGCCACCATATCTGTTGACCGTTGTTAACTGTGCGTCACTGCCAACAGTTCGCTAGTAATATTTTGTTTTCGCCTTTGTTTTAGACATATAAATGTACGTATGATCTTCTCAATGTATGGTTTTGCATACACGCGGTTTGATGCCGTGTGTATGTAATTGCATACACACCTATGAAACAAAACGCGACAGAAGTGAAATATATTATTTGTATATAGAAAATCATACAATCGGTGTTGCATGAGAGAGCCTTGTGTATGAAATTCCATACACATGGCAGTCTACGTGTTAAAATGATTATTAAAATCAAGTATTTTTAGAAGTTACTTTGTGGGATTTCCATAATACCCTCATTAACGATGTTGATTACTTTGTGCTATCTTTGTTTTTAGCTCTGTCTCTCTCTCTTTTTTTAAAACATTTTTTTCTTTGAGCAGAGCGATCGCTGAGGAACGAGGATCCGCACAGATAGGGAATGCGTATGTGAATGATCAATCTGCCCCTAGGGATCCCTGTAAAACGGTAACCACTCCGCTACCATCGGTACGTCATTGCATTTTTCAGGGTCGATTTTCTGTGTAATCTTTTGATTGATTGATTGATTGTTTGAGTTTTACGTCCCGTTCAGCAGCGAGGCTATATGAGACGTGGACCTACTGATTAACGTGGAATCCGAACCACATGAGCTCCCGCCGGGAATCGAACCCGGGTCTCCCGCGCCAAAGACGCGTACACTAGCCGCTTAGCCACGGAGGAGCTCGAGTGTAATCTTTTGACTCGACAGCGATGTCTGTGGGGAAAAATGAACAATTTTAGATGTTATTAACCTCTTCCGTTCCAGGTGTCATTTTCCTATGTGCGTGCTGTAATACCTGTTTCATTTACTGTTTAAAAAACTGTCTAGGCCGTGGTATAGGGCATAGTTATTATGCAAGTGCGAGGAGAATATTCACATTACTGGTAAAAATAATTATTTGTATTATGGAACATTTGGACTGAATAAGGGAAATTCTGATATTTTGAAGGGATTTTATGCTGCTTCAGGTTGACAACACTGCCCGGAGATCAAAGACAAAAATTTTCTTTTCCGATCCCGAAGTTGTTCATTGTTTATCATCAAAACAAACACATGTATGTTGTAATTGAATGCCTCCTTAGGCGTGCCATCTACTGAAGCAACACACTTTTTCGTCTTTTCTATCAGTAAAGTGTTGCCACCTAAGGAGAAATAGTAGAACTAAGTCTTGCTTGCACCCACTAACAAATTTCATCATCTCCAGGATTAATACCACGCTTAATAAGGGATACCTTTTCATGACATCCACATGGTACAAGGGCGAATCAAAGAAGAAGCTAAGGGGCTATAGCCCCCCTTGACGCTCAGGTTCACACTGGATAAAATGGACTTCAATCCTGCTTTACACTGGATAAAACAGCAAACTATGGCTTAGCCCCTCCCTTGATCATATCCTGGATCCGCCATTGCACATGGATATCACTGGTATGCAAGGAGTTGGGACCAATAGGAAGCGACACTGGTTGGGAGCTTGACTAAGGAACTGTATCATAAGGGACATACTAGGTGGTATGGTGGCAGGAAAAAGAGGGAAGAGGTGAAGCAGGTTACAATTAATGGACGATATCAAAACAGAAAAAGACAAAGAGGTTAGCGGAAGACCGTGGTGCATGGATGCTTCTCAGCTGTGGAAAGTGACGCAATAATGGCAGGCTACGTATGATGATGACTCACGGTAAAACGGAGCTGTTTTCGACGCACGTTTATTAGACATTTTTTGTTGCTTAATTTCGTGTCTGTTATTCCCTTCTTAAGTTTGTTGGTGTAATATAGTACCACCCTGCACAGTAAGTTAAAATCATACTTAATTGCAAACTGTAAGTGTTTATATTCAACTCTTTTTTAAAAGTATAGTCATCAACCACTCCAAACTACGCATTCTTTTCATGTAATCAGTCAAGGACTTAGTTATACAGACAAAATCTATAACGCAGGAAGAGACATCTATTAACATGACTATTTGGTACTAGGATTAGTTTGACGCGCACAGATCAATACTTTTGACAACTATTATTAGGATTGAAATTAAATAACATAGAATTTAATTTTTAAGAAACAAGGGGCATTTAAACAGATTTTTAGAAGATATCAGTAAAATCAAACAAATAATCATAAAAAAATTTTCTAAAATTTTAACCAACTTCATATATGTAACCCCACTTGTTGAAAATGTTGAAAACAACAAAGACAGTATAATGTACGTACTATGAAAGTATTCTGAAACTTTGCATTACAACCCCCTTTATGTTATATCACCACCATCACACTAAAGAATGTATGGTTACATATAAGCATGTTACTTTGCCATAATTAATCCGCATTCATTGTGGTGTTTCATAGCATAACTCGGAAGATTACATTGAAATCCTAAGGAAATTTATAGGGACTTTTGGTACACTTTTGTCGAAATTTTGCGTGATATATATATGCATGTCAAAAGAGACCGATAATTATTTACGCGGGATTGGCGATACTGATGAAATTGAGCAAGCTCAGGAGAATGCCTTAGTATTCTGTGCTAGGGACAGACATAGAATCGTCCATCTCTTTTCCAATGGAACTGCTTACGTGCTAGCGGCAGTAAGGTGAAATGTAGTACGTCAGCTACAAAATCCCGCTAAATGTGAAATGAGATCTGTCATACAATTTCTGAAAATAATTGAATAGAATGTAGCTGACATCCATCGGAGAATTGTGTGTCATTTACAGGCCGACAGTAATGCGTGAAGGGAAGATCAGGCAATGTTGCAGTTTCGAAAAGCATGTTCAAATGTTAATGAAAATGAGTGTAGCGGAAGGCCTATCGTTCAGACGGACGATATGGTGAAACACGTTAACGAGAAAGTGCGATCCAATCGCCAGTTCATAATAACTGAACTCTCCAAAGAATTTGCAGAAGTGTACAATTATGACTGACAAGTTGGGTTATCAGGAACTGTGTGCGTGTCGGGGTCTGTAAAATACTTGGAGACTCTTACACTCGCTAAAAAGAATATTAGTTGCATATGACTTTTTGGTCCGCTGGCAGGACGATGGGGATTATCTCTTTTCTCACATACTGAAGAACAACGAAACCTGGATATCCTACGCCGCTGGGGAGTCAAAGCAGCAGTCAATGCAAAGGCGGCATTCTGGTTCTCCTAAAGCGAAAAATTCAAATAATTACTATCAGTTCAGAAGATCATGGCAACTTTGTTCTGGGATCAAACGATAGTGATTCTTGTGGAATACTTGGAATCAGGACCAGCAATTACAGCAGATGTGCAGTGCCAAGCACTGAATAATCTGCGACGTGTTATCCAAAATCGGCGAAAGAAAGGAATGCAAAAGTTTCGAATTATTCTGATCCATGACAACGCCCGCCCACACACAGCTGCTCGTACTGTTGAGACAATTCAAAGATTTCGATGGGAACAGTTCAATCATCACCTTACAACCCCGATCTTGTCCCCATTGATTTCTTTCTTTTTCTTGACTTCAGAAAGTGGCTTGCATGGAAGCGTTTCAACGACAGTGAAGTGCTCAAGACATCAATCAATTCTGGGCTGGCTGCACTTTTAAGCGGCAGATTTTTACAGAGGGTATAGAGAAGCTATGCTACGTTACCAGAAATATCTGGAGATCCATGGTGATTAGCCCAAAAGATAGCCAACATATGTACTTATATATCAACCATAATATTTTCTTTAAAAAATATTGGCATTTGCACCTCGTATATATATATGGTCAAGACTTTACTTAGAAACTAATATGTGCGCTATCCAAAAATAGATATTTCATAATCCTAAGGTACTCAAGCAACCGTTTTTATAGAGAGACTTTTTCTACGGGCATATAATTTTAAGTACTCATCAACTACCTCTACAAAAATTGTTGCAGAAGTACCGCAGGGTTCTGAAACATGGATATTTGGATAGGACACCTACTAGTTCCTAAGTGAAGTCTTGACCCGACTATGGTAGGTCCCATAGGTTAGGAGCCATGGATCTTTGAACTTCATTTTTCATGTTTTCAGCAGCCTATAACTTCGGAAGGAAGCATTTGTGTACCCAGGTACACTTTTTGTCTGATTTTGACGTCAGGAATCACCTCCCAAATGTTGTCGGTGTTATTTTGAAACACCCTGTATAATCGTAAGGTAAGACTAACATAGGTATATACAAATAAGCCTCCTATTTTTGTTTATTCATAATTTTATTTCATATTCTTAATATGGACACCCTCTACAGTAAGGCCTAGCCTATCAGTTACTCTTGACGGGCTTTGTTAATTGTATATTTACCTAGGTATATTCAAGGTTACCTGAGTATTCCTACGCATTTCCAACTTCAGGATCCTTAAATATTGACTCACAACAACAGATCAATAAACTCACACTATACATGAGAACTCTTCTATTGATCACCACATTACTTCCACTCAAATACTTTTTATCACTTATTAATACTCTAACAGCTTGGGCGTCCGCAGGAATTTTCGTAGGCAGGGACAAAGTTTGTAGTCTTTTTCTTAAAAGAAATATGTTTGGGCTTTTGGCATATACAGGGCTCAACTGTGGATAGGGGAAGGGGAAGGGAAAGGACGTTCTAAGGCGAAGTGCAAGGCGTAATTTGTGTGGTACCATCCTGGTATTTATTACGGCATAGATTTAAGACAGATTTCGACATACAGGTAAATTGTCTACGAAAGCTTGTGTCACTCTTCTAAAGGTGTTTGGAACTTCATGTTGACTATGTAGAAGAATATAGCCAAGTTATGTACTAGTATAGAATCAGAAATTATCATTGTATTATATTCTTTACAATAACCAATTGACTTTTTTTTTTTTTTTTTTTTTTTTTTTACATGTGCCTCATATGATCTCCAGTTTTTCACTTTATAAACGGGGAGTTCAACTATGCAAGCTCTAAGGACAGAAAAAAACGAAATCTTTAAGTTTTACGTCCCACGATTATGCCGCCTAGGCTAAAAGAAACGGTAATGATGAGAAATGAATGAAGTGATGGACTGAAGAAGGTGGGAGAAAATGGGAGAACCCTGGGAAAACCCACGCATACGGTGTTTGTCCACCACAAAGCTCACATGGAGCGAGCTAGGATCAAACCAGGGAGCCCATACACAAGCGGTGAACGCTCTACCACTGAACCACTAGGAACATTAATGACTAGAAACATAGGATGTTCCTGATAGCGACATGACATGAAACATATGATGGTTGTCGTTACACAAATTATAGAAATATGAGAGAGAGGGAGAGAGAGAGGGAGAGAGAGAGAGAGAGAGAGAGAGAGAGAGAGAGAGAGAATAAAAACTGAACAAGAGGGTAACCATATTCTTTCGGTGGGAATAGGAATTTTTCTACTGTATGACAAGTTTTGACAGCTCGGATTAGCTGCGGTAACCAACATAATTGACTGCGTCATCAAAATGATATTACGCGCTCTATATCTTCCAGCATCAAGGCATGTAGATTAAAACGGTCAACGTACCTTTAGTTATAATGGTTATAATAAACTAATTCATAAACTTACAGTTTCTATGTATGATCATATATATATATATATATATATATATATATATATATATATATATATATATATATATATATATATATATATATATATATATATATATATATATATGCGTGTGTGAGTGACTGTGTAAATGTTTGTAATGTTATATTTGTTTTGAAACTAGAATTCTTTTTGGGGGGTACCGACAAAGTGTGGAATACATAATCAATTTAATATCTAGTAAATAAATATTTTTATGCGTTTTGTCATCAAATTACATCTTCAAATAATATTAAATGCTTTTGCACATGACGATAAAACAATAATAAATTGTGTTTGCGTTAGACACAAAATGACTATATCAACACATCAATGTTGAAGGGGGAGAGGAGGAAGCGCTGGGATTTGGTTGCTAATTAGAAAATTAATCTGCAGCCTGAAAATCCATACATTAATTGATATCTGCTTCTGAAAGATTTATAACGATACAATGCTGTTAATTATTATTATTATGATTATCTGTTTTCATTTCAATATGCGGGCTCGATTATTATTTAAAAGCCAATGACGTAGAAAATGCAGTATATGGTGCAAAAAATAAAAAAAAAAAATCAAATATTCTTTTTTGAATAGTCCGTTTAGATAAGTGTTTCCCAACTTGAGCACCGCGTCCCCTTTTGACACGTGAAAACCGAGCAATGAGAACGAAGCAAAACACTAACAGAAATAAACTACAAATCTTTATTATTACGAATGTTGTGACAAAGGAGGTGTTAAATAAAATACCATACAAACACAAAATAATCGTTAAGAAAGCTGGTAAAAATATTAATGCTGCACCACTGCAATGGGGGGGGGGTGGAACGGTGGCTTAGTGGTACAATGCTTGTATCTAGTGCGTGGGGTCTCTTCTTCGATCCCCGGTCAAGTAAGTTTGTGGTGGAGAACATTGTGTTATTGGTTTTTGAGGGTACTCCCGTTTTCTCCCACTTTCTCATTCCACCAATTCTTGAAATTGGCCTAACGGGCATAATCATGAGACGTTAAGCCAAAAGATTTCATTTTTTCTTTGGACTACAATGGTACACAGACATCTTGATGAAAATAAATATAAATTTGTGAGAATGTGCTTATTATTATTATTAATAATAATATTATCATTATTATTATCAGTGGCGTATTTACGATTTTGTTTCGGGGGGCTTTGCCTGAAAATGTGAAAATTCTGCAAGGTATTTCATATACTTTACTATAGTAAGTAAGATTTCGGGGGCGGGGGCTTAAGCTCGGAAACCCCTCCCCTAAATACGCCACTGATTATTATTATTATTATTATTGCGGTTATGCTATGAGATATCTATGGTTAACATAGAACAGGACGTATGTGAGAGGTATCGTAATCATAGCAATAACCAAACCTTTCTTAGAAATAGAAATCATGAACATTTTGTTTATAGTGAAACGAAAGAATAGAGTTTTGAAGAAATTATTTTAATGCGTGTAACGTTATGTTTATTTGTGTTTCTTGAAACTTTTTAAGTACTGAATCATGACCTAAGCATTTACAAATATGAAACGAGTATTTACTTTAGACTTATGATGTAAAGATATATGTCCGGATAATACAAGCCCTGTAGATTAATCAGGTCTGTTTTTAGGTAGCTACGATGTTCTTTTTTTTTTAAATTGCATCACAATTGCCTAAACCTTTCGAGGAAGCTAAATCTTTTCTGTTTTTTTGTTTAGTGCAGAGTTCATATAGGAGTTGAGTTGAGTTGATTTTAGTTTAGCGTCCCTTTCAGCAGCGAGGCTATACGAGACATGGACCTACTGATTAACGTGGAATCCGAACCACATGAGCTCCCGCCGGGAATCGAACCCGGGTCTCCCACGCCAAAGGTCATATACGAGGTGTCATCAAAAACTACGATGAATAATTTTATTAGAAACAAAGAAGCATTTCTGGAAGAGTATACAGCTGCTCTGTCGTTGGCCTCCCAATGTGAGGAATCGTATCAAAGAGGAATGGTATCAAAACGTTTTTCTTTAAGCACGGTTTTAATTTTTGGGAAGAACCAGAAGTTACATGGTACTAAATATGGTGAGCAAGGTGGATGTGGACAGACATGAACACCTTTTCCGGCCAAAAACTCGCTAACCAAAAGCAAGGTGTGGTACGGCGCGTTTTCATGGTGAAAAAGAAAACCATTTGTCCATTTAATCGGCGATTAAAATGCTTCTCATGGTCCCATACGGGATGTTTAGTTTTTCCGAAACTCTGGAATAGTCATTTGCTTGTTTGCACAAATCATTTGTGCCACTTTTTGCATGTTTTCATCTGTTTTTGACGTCGAAGGACGTCTCGATCGTCGCTCGTTTTCAACCGCTTATACCACTTGTAGATAATCTAGAATACCACCGCTTCGTTACCATACACTGATTTCTATATTTCGTAAGCTTGTTTGGCACTTTTTTGCAGCTTAGAACAAAACTTAATGTTGGCGCGCGACAGACACTCTTAACATGTCCTCACTCTTCTGTCTCTGGAAGCCAACTAACATGTCACAACTTGTTCAAACTCGAAATGGTTAACGCTCGGGCGCCATGCCTGCAGAGCATGGTAGGACTGACTCGCTAGCAGTCTGCCTCAACCAGTAGGTCAACCGGTAGGCACTCAGGACTTCGGTTTGGCCGCGCAGTGGGCGTATCCCACTCCCTCAGAGAATGGGGTTACATCGCTTCGGCGAGTCAGAATTAGGGGACAAATTCTGACGGTGCACGTCGATACAATAATGTATAGAGGAACTACGGGGGGGTGCGACACATTTTAGCTGGACCCGTCCATCAAATAGACCGAACGGTCGCCGGCATGCTCTCCATGCATGCAACTAAGCGTGGCAGTAGTAGACCACTAGCAACCTATGTACGAAAGGTTTAGGCACCGGGATTACTAGTTGAAATGGATGCAACATTGATATATGGCACTGTATAACTACGTTCACCGTACTGTTTGATCAAATCAAACCTTGTTCCTACTGCACTTGTGATGAAATAGTAAGTACGTGTACGTACGAATATACTTCTTTCATCATAGTTATCATCGTATGAACTTACAAGATAACTTCAGTAGTTGGAGACAAATTTAAAGACAGAATTACATAGCACTTTCTTTTATAGATAAATAATTCATAAGTTAATCACAATTAGTTTTGAAATATCTAAAGATATTTTAAAGTATTTTTTTGTTAAGTCATTTCCAGAGTAATGAACTAAAAATACAATCATGGACAAAAGTTTAATAATTGAGTTGAATACAGTCCGTGACATTATTATTATTACTGAAAATTTGATAACTTTATGCCGCATCTGAAATCCCAAAAGGATGAGATCAACGAGCCCCAACAAGGGGGAGGATTAACGTGGAGCGTGTAGGGTTCAAGAGGGGTGTACCATTAAACAAGGTTGGAAACCACTGATTTAAGATTCAACAAAGATGAATCACGCACACACACACACACACACACACACACACACACACACACACACACATATATATATATATATATATATATATATATATATATATATATATATATATATATATATATATATATAGGGTGTTTTAAAACAACATCGACAACGTTTGGGACGTGATTCCTGACACCAAAATAAGACAAAAACTATAGACCAACATGGGAGGAGCACAAATACTTCGCTTCGGAGTTACAGGCTGCCAAAAACATGAAGAAATGAACTTTCAAGGTCCATAGCTCAAAAACTGTGGGACCTACCGTAGTCGGATCAAGACTTCACTTAGAAACTACTATGTTCACTATCTAAAAATACATGTTTCAGAATCCTAAAGTACTCACGAAGCAATTTTTATAGAGGGAGCTTAGCTCCGGGCATATAATTTGAAGTACTCACCAAATACCTCTAAAAAAATTGTTACGGAAGTATCACAGGATTCTGAAATTTGGATATTTGGATAGAGCACATACTAGTTCCTAAGTGAAGTCTTGACCCGACTACGGTAGGTCCCCTAGTTTTGGAGCTATGGACTTTTAAAGTTAATTTTTTCATGTTTTCGGCAGCCTATAACTTCCAAAGGAAGCATTTGTGCACCCAGGATTGTCTATACTTTTTGTCTTATTTTGGTGTCAGGAATCACCTCCCAAACGTTGTTGGCGTTGTTTTGAAACATCCTATATATATATATAATCATCAGGGCGGAGTGAAGAGTGTGGAGTCAGTTTTTATGTTGACTAACTTCGACTTCAAGCACTGAAGATTGTGTAAAAGGTTTAATAAACATATACCTTTTTTTTTTGTCAAAATCGAATAATTTTTACGAAATTTGTGTATATTTTTTATGGTGGGGGAGGGGGGAAGTTCACTCTCTCGTTCTTAAGAGCCTGCATTACTAAGAATAATACAAAATTTACCATTTTCTTTTGCTTGTTTATTCATAAGTGAAAGGAGATAATAACATTCCTATAGCAGAGACAACTTGCAAACCACTTGCTGTGAGCTTGAATTATAGGTCGGTCGGACAAGCTTGCATCCAGCTTGATTGGAAAACGTACAAGCATGCCGCAAACTGGATTCCAGAAACGAAGTTATATGGGGGCAACCTTGCATTCAGTATTCCATTCAAGCTTAACACAAGGTTTTACAAGCCAAGTCAATAGTCAGTGAACGGCCAGTGATGCTATGACGCTCCGTGAAGGGTCCAAAACATCGCATGCAAGTACAGAAAAGGATGCGTTTCAACTGCAAGCGTAGAAAGCCAAAAGCCAAGCACAAGCAACTTTCCGAAAGCTTTCTTGCTACTAGGGATGCAACTTGCCACAATCATAGGTAATGTTATTCTACAACAGAAAATATAAACCTGAAGAATATTCAGTGTTGCCATCCACAGAAATTACAGTGTTGCCAGAATAACAACTCCCCTAAAATCTAAGTTAATACAGCTACTACAGAAACGATGTCAACTGCATTTGGTTACATTATGGTTTCCGGTGAACTACTTTTTAAATAACATTATTATTTAGTTTTAGTAACTGTACGTTAAAACTATTTTGTTTATTACAATCTAATTGTAACTACACACAGGATACAAAAACAATATGATAAGTAATGAAAATTCTTCAGGTTCAGGGGGGCGCGGTGGCTCAGTGGTAGAGCGTTCACCTTCGATGCTTGGGGACAATAGTTCGATCCCAGCTCGCGCAGTGTGGACTTTGTGGTGGACAAACACCGTGCTCGTGGGTTTTCTCGGGATTCTCCCGTTTCCTCCCACTTTCTTCATTCTACCATCACCGTCTCCTTTAGCCTAACCGGCATAATCGTGGGACGTAAAACTAAAGATTTCATTTCAAGTTTCTTCAGTTTCATAATTTTTGTTACAGAATAACATTATCTATGATTATGGTAAGATGCATTTCATTATCTCCTTTCACTTGTGAATAAACAAACAAAAGAAAAATGGTAAATTTTGTATTATTCTTAGTAAGACAGGCTCTTAAGTAATAGTAGTGATTGCGAAGATACAATATAATTGCGATAAATTAAATCAAAATTTAATTCTGAAAGAGGGAAAATTCAGTTTCAGGAAAACGATGAAAAAGCTTAATTGGAACAAGTATGGTCCAGAAACCAAAAATGCAATGTTCTACTTGAAGATAGAACTAAAAACTCTTTCCTTGCTAATCACAACTGATACTTTTTCCTTCTAGAACAAACTACTCCTAAGGAGATTGGTTTAGCCTGTCTGTCCACCCGATCAAAACTCCTTTAGATATTTAGCTTGTCTGTTCGCGTATGAATGTCCGTCTGTGCGGAAGACAAAGAAACTTAAGAACTACTTCGTGCAAAACTGTCAATTTTGATCAGGATCAAAACTTAGGAATGAAGTTCGTTGATGGAGGTGATACTCAAAACCGGAAGTGGTAGAAGCCAACCATTTCCGGTTTTAACGTTAATGTCTATAGAGCGAAAACAGTTATAGATAATCTAGAAACTATTTCATGCAATCGTTTGAGCGTCCTAAGAATACATTTCAACTCCCCTTTCGCTCTCTACTAAAACCGGAAGTGGCAGAAATCCACTACAACTTCCGGTTTCAATATTGATCTACATAAAGTATAAACAATAAGAGATAGTAAGGAGCGGTTTCTTTTGAAATCGATTTGCCGTTTTCAGAAAATACACCATATTTTCGCTTAACCCTGTATTGAAACCGGAAATGACAGAAATCAACTATTTTCGGTTTTAACGTTGCTCGTTATGAAATAAAAACGGTAACAAACAGCGAGAAGGTGTTTTCTGCGATCAATTAAGTGTCCGAAGAATTTATTTCATTCCCTCTCTAATATCTCTACTAAAACCGGAAATGGTATGAATCTATAACTACTTCCGGTTTCAGTGTTAATTGAGAAAGCATTAAGCGATTTAAACTAAACTCCTTCATGTGGTATACACGTGACACTGCTACATACTTATATGTTGGGAGCCGCGGTGGCTCAGTGGTAGAGCGTTCACCTCTGCTGCTTGGGGTTCCGGGTTCAAACCCTGCTCCCGCCAAGTGAGCTTTGTGGAGGACAAACACCGTGTGCGTGGGTTTTCTCGGGGTTCTCCCGTTTCCTCCCACTTTCTCCATTCCACCATTTCATTCATTTCTCATAATCACAGTCTCCTTTAGCCTAACCGGCATATCCGTGGGACGTAAAACTCAAAGATTTCGTTTCATTTTTCTATTTATATGTTGTATTTGTTAAAAAGAAAAAAAAACATATTGTTAAGTAGATGAATGTATTTATTACGGTTTTCCCTTACCAACGATGATACAAATACTTGTAACACTAAGGCATTTATTATTTGTAACATTGTAGCATATACTATTAGTACAGTTACATAAAAACCTACAGCCACATAGAATTTTTTGATAGACTAGAGTAGAGTGTTACGCACTGCAATCAGTTAATTCAATATGACCGCTACAACGTTCGTGCATCAACACCTGTCTCTCTCTGTCCCCTCCTCCCAACGGAGATTCTCAAACACCCCCTCCCCTTAAATACGGCCACTACGCTGGTCTCTTGTCTGCAACGGACAATGAATATCACCTGCCATTTATATCATCCTAACATGCATATATTGCCCTCTACAAACACTCGACAACCTGACAACGGCTAGTTTACAACGATGGACAGGGCGGTTTTGATCGTCTTTTTTTTTACATTATGTTATTTTTTACTTTTTTTTAAAGTTCCTCACTCTGTGTTTGTTGTCTTTTATACCTTCTACATAGGAATATGCATGGAATTTACGTCCCACATGTTTCGTATTATGGAAATAAAACCTCCATGTTAACGTAACTCCAGCTTTGGCAAATTTTACTTAATTTGCATTCTATTACCAATCGCATATTATGACTAGTGTCCCGAAATGCGTTATACACGCTCTGTAGACAGACTCTTCACCTCAAAATGCAACCTAATTTATCTTTCGTTTCGCTAAGTTACAACAGTGGAGCGCGTTACATTAATGGTAAATCCGAGTGACAGTTTCTAAGTAACAACTATGTGAAAGTTGCTCTAGCTAGTGGCAAAATCACGCAATTTAGCTCTCTCTGAGGCGAGGTAGTGTGGTGGGGAATAGTCCATTCATGTTGCATGATTGTCTACAGGCCCGCTAATTGCACCGGACGTGGTTTGGACGCCACATTAATAGAGGTTTCGTCCTTATTTACCTCGGTATTGCATAAGAACTCTTGAGACAAAAACTCTAATTCATATCAAAGATATGTTAACTAAAAGCTCTAACTCATATGGGGGATAGCCAACTAAAAACTCTAACTCATGTGAAAGGATATACAAACTAAAAGTTCTAATTCAGTTGAAAGATATGCTAACTAAAAGCTCTAACTCATTTGAAAGATATGCCAGCTAAAAGCTCTAACTCATGTAAAAGATATGCTAACTAAAATCTGTAACTCATTTGAAAGATATGCTAACTAAAAGTTCTAACTCATATGAAAGATATATCAGCTAAAAGCTCTAACTCATGTAAAACATATGCTAAGTGCTCTAACTCATATGAAAGATGTGCTAACTAAAGCTCTAACTTATTTGAAAGATATGCTAGCTAAAAGCTCTAACTCATATGAAAGATGTGCTAACTAAAAGCTATAACTCATATGAAAGATGTGCTAACTAAAAGCTCTAACTCATTTGAAAGATATGCTAACTAAAAGCTCTAACTCATTTGAAAGATATGATAATTTAAAAGCTGATTAGAAATTCTTAGATTTTGGGTAACATCGGAAACAATGTTAACGAAATCTGAGAAAGACTTAGTTTCTCAGGACACCCTATACACATTTCCTTTGTTTCTGAGTCTCGTAAACAAAAAATGAATGTACAAAGCGATAAAAGAAGATTTAATTTCAGATTATACACTATGGAGCAGTTCACATATTACGTAACGCTATTTTTGATCAATTTTACCCCCTTCGTCCTTGTCACACTTTGTAACGCAAGGTGGAACCCCTCCCTCTTTTGTAATGTAACTTACTGATTTTTGCTTTTTCACGAATTTTGCTTATTTTGCTGGTTAATACAACGAAAAACTATTTTTAATGATACAGCCTTTTATTACAAGGTTACTTGTATTCTGAATATATTTGTAGTGTTTTTCACCAACAAATCAAAATATTAGAAAATGGTAGTACGGTAATAGTATTTTAACAATATAAAGTGTTTTAATTAACCAGTCTTATTTCTTCGAAATTGCATACTGCCGTTTTCCCAACGAGCTCGTACCCATTCTTTTAGGTCACCGATGATCGGCAAGGAGAAAATGCTGCCGGAAGATGCAGGTGAAACAGGATCTAAAGAACTGGCATCAACTTCTTTTTCCAGGATCCAGGATGCTTCCTGTATTTGAAGTTTGCCAGCAAACTTCAGTACGAGCAAAAAGTAAAGAGCAAAAAATTCAGTACGAGATGAATAACCGACGAATTCGGTTTTTAATATCTTATTGAGTTTTGTTCTCCAAATCGTGGATCGTTCCGTCGCGAAAAATATTACTTCACGAAAAAAGAGTTTCTTCTATTTCACATGCGAAACTCCATAGAAGAATACAGTGGGTAATGATTTAGATCAAAAGTTCTAGACCATATTCTTATAAAAAGCAATATGAGTGAAACGCGAGGGTAAGCGGTAGTTACGATCGGTAACAACTAACTTCAGAAAAGCTTCGTGTGCCGTAAATATAGTTTCCAGATTTAAGGTCCACAAGAAAATTGCCTGAAATATATTGGATATTTTGATCCAAAAAAGAAAAGAACTGAATAAAAGCATTTGTTTCAAAGATTGCATACAAATCTGAGAATAAAAGTATAAGTTACAGAAAAAACATGCGTTATGTAACGAAGGCATACACCCCTCCTCCCCCTTACCACACTTTGTAGAGCAAGGCTAAACCCTTTCTTCTCCCTTACCGCGTTACGTAATATGTGGACGATACTTTTACAGAAATTACATAGTTAATATGCTAAGGAAATCTGTTTTTTATCAATCATATGTGCACGAAAATTAATCAACACAGAACTAAGACGTGCTTACTTAGTTTCTGACTAACAACCGTATGAAAATCATGTTAAGGAAAAGCCAAGAAATACTTAGTTTCTGACTAACAACCGTATGAAAATCATGTTAAGGAAAAGCCAAGAAATACTTAGTTTCTGACTAACAACCGTATGAAAATCATGTTAAGGAAAAGCCAAGAAATACTTAGTTTCTGACTAACAACCGTATGAAAATCATGTTAAGGAAAAGCCAAGAAATACTTAGTTTCTGACTAACAACCGTATGAAAATCATGTTAAGGAAAAGCCAAGAAATACTTAGTTTCTGACTAACAACCGGATGAAACTCAATGTTAAGGAAAAGCTAAGAAATACTTAGTTTCTGACTAACAACCGTATGAAAATCATGTTAAGGAAAAGCTAAGAAATACTTAGTTTCTGACTAACAACCGTATGAAAATCATGTTAAGGAAAAGCCAAGAAATACTTAGTTTCTGACTAACAACCGTATGAAAATCATGTTAAGGAAAAGCCAAGAAATACTTAGTTTCTGACTAACAACCGTATGAAAATCATGTTAAGGAAAAGCCAAGAAATACTTAGTTTCTGACTAACAACCGTATGAAAATCATGTTAAGGAAAAGCCAAGAAATACTTAGTTTCTGACTAACAACCGTATGAAAATCATGTTAAGGAAAAGCCAAGAAATACTTAGTTTCTGACTAACAACCGGATGAAACTCATGTTAAGGAAAAGCTAAGAAATACTTAGTTTCTGACTAACAACCGGATGAAACTCAATGTTAAGGAAAAGCTAAGAAATACTTAGTTTCTGACTAACAACCGTATGAAAATCATGTTAAGGAAAAGCTAAGAAATACTTAGTTTCTGACTAACAACCGTATGAAAATCATGTTAAGGAAAAGCCAAGAAATACTTAGTTTCTGACTAACAACCGTATGAAAATCATGTTAAGGAAAAGCCAAGAAATACTTAGTTTCTGACTAACAACCGTATGAAAATCATGTTAAGGAAAAGCCAAGAAATACTTAGTTTCTGACTAACAACCGTATGAAAATCATGTTAAGGAAAAGCCAAGAAATACTTAGTTTCTGACTAACAACCGGATGAAACTCATGTTAAGGAAAAGCTAAGAAATACTTAGTTTCTGACTAACAACCGGATGAAACTCAATGTTAAGGAAAAGCTAAGAAATACTTAGTTTCTGACTAACAACCGTATGAAAATCATGTTAAGGAAAAGCTAAGAAATACTTAGTTTCTGACTAACAACCGTATGAAAATCATGTTAAGGAAAAGCCAAGAAATACTTAGTTTCTGACTAACAACCGTATGAAAATCATGTTAAGGAAAAGCCAAGAAATACTTTGTTTCTGACTAACAACCGTATGAAAATCATGTTAAGGAAAAGCCAAGAAATACTTAGTTTCTGACTAACAACCGTATGAAAATCATGTTAAGGAAAAGCCAAGAAATACTTAGTTTCTGACTAACAACCGTATGAAAATCATGTTAAGGAAAAGCCAAGAAATACTTAGTTTCTGACTAACAACCGGATGAAACTCATGTTAAGGAAAAGCTAAGAAATACTTAGTTTCTGACTAACAACCGGATGAAACTCAATGTTAAGGAAAAGCTAAGAAATACTTAGTTTCTGACTAACAACCGGATGAAACTCATGTTAAGGAAAAGCTAAGAAATACTTACTAGGGAAGTACATGAAGAAACAAAGAATCTTGTAGGTTATTAATAACATAATTTCAGTATTATCTGTTCTGAAACTCAGTATCTCTCTTAGCTTTGGTTAACATACTTTTCGTGCAGTTGTTATTCAGAAACTAAGTATTTCTTAGCTTTTCCTTATCAGTTTCATACGGTTGTTAGTCAGAATCTAACTAGGGAAGTACATCAAGTAGCGGGAATCTGCATGTGTTATATATCGTTGGAAAGGTCACACCGAGTATACTTCACATGTGAAATATCTCGCTTGAATGGGGCCTGTAGGGGGCGTGACGACCATTTAAAGATCAGAACAAGGCTCGCTCCGAAACACCAGAAAACGTGCTTAAAACAAGAAGATGTGACGTAATTGTTTTGAGACTTGGTCTATATAGGTTTGAAAGGTAGCTGAATACGAATCTGACACCATATGTTTACAAATCAAGATGGCGGATCCAACATGGCTGACACAAATTACAAAGAAACATGCTATGAATCTCAAATCAGGTATATGGAAATATTCGATGTCGCTGTGTATGAATCAGATGCGAAACGTATAAAATTCAAAATTTCTGATCCAAGATGGCGGCCAAAATGTAAAATACTGCTCTGGAACTGAAAGCAGGTAGATAGAGGTTTTCGTGGTCGCTGAATACGAATTCAATGTTAAACGTACAAAATGCAATATGACGGATCGAATGTGGCGGACGCAAAATGCAAAAAAAGATATGTACAGAACGGGTATATGTTATTCTTACACATGTACTAGAAAAATACCTATAGTGCATAAGGAGGCAAGTAGATCATGTTTTACAATAAACAGGGAACGCGTTTGGCTGTACAACCATACCAACGTTGAGGCACAGAATGCAGGACAGGTTTTGTAGTGCACATGAAAGTTTTATGATATGAACAGATTGCAATCATAGGCAATAATTATTTTACTACCAGCTCCCTCCCCCGCCGCCGGAGAGATACGCAGGGATCGGCATGTGTTATATATCGTTGAAAAGCTTCCTCGACTACTCTTCACATCTGTAATATCTAGCTTGAATGCTCTCTGTAGGGTATGTTGCAATTATTTTCGTATACTGTCTGAAGATTCGAACAATGACAGTGAAAAGTAACCGTTTAAAATATCGTTATGCTTTCATAACTGTCTTTTCAGTTTCACATTATGTCATGTACACTTGTGAGCAATATGTATGATAAATGTCCACTTTCCGAAGTAGGGATGGTACTGATGCAGAGAGTAATTTCGATCTTGTGTGTTTTTCCAAATCGAGAGGAGATCGAGACAAAGCCCAGGCTCGTCTCGATACTCAAACGTCCATTCTGTACTTTTGCACCTTTTGTCCGCCATATTAGATGCGTCATATTCAATTTTGCACTTTTAACGTTGAATTCGTATACCGCGACCACGAAAACCTCTACCTACCTGCTTTCAGTTCCAGCAGTGTTTTACGTTTTGTCCACCATATTGAATTTTACACTTTTAGCATTCGATTTATACACAGCAACGTCGAATATCTCCATATACCTGATTTGAGATTCATAGCATGTTTCTTTGTAATTTGTGTCAGCCATGTTGGATTCGCCATTTTGATTTGTAAACATTTGATGTCAGATTCGTATTCAGCTACCTTTCAAACCTATATGTACCAAGTCTCAAAACACTTACGTCATAGTTTCTTATTTTATCCACGTTTTCTGGTGTTTCGGAGCAAGCCTTGTTCTGATCTTTAAATGGTCGCCATGCTCCCTATAGGCCCCATTCAAGCGAGATATTTCACATGTGAAGTATACTCGGTGTGACCTTTCCAACGATATATAACACATGCAGATCCCCGCGTACCACTTCATGTACTTCCCTAGCTAGTTTCTGACTAACAACCGTATGAAACTGATGTTAAGGAAAAGCCAAGAAATACTTAATTTCTGACTAACACTGCACGAAAAGTATGTTAACCAAATCTAAGAGAGATACTGAGTTTCAGAGCAGATAATACTGAAATTATGTTATTAATAACCTACAAGATTCTTTGTTTCTGACTAACATATATCATAGAAAAAGTACCTAACAACAACTTAATAGACCTTAGTTTCAGATTCATGTACTCTATATGAAAATTATATTATTAATATTCTGAAGAACTTTTCATTTCTTAACAGCATGTACCTGGAAGTTAGATAAAAAAAAAAAAAAAAAAAAACCCTAAGAGATGCTTAACAACCATTTAATAACAAGTTTAGAGATACTTAAGTTTTGAGTAAGAACCAAGGATATTATATATATATATATATATATATATATATATATATATATATATATATATATATATATAATATTAATACACTAAAAGACTGTTTATAGTTAACATATTTACAAAAGTTAGCAAAAAGCTAAAAGGCTTTTAGTTTCTGAGTAACATCAATTTGAAACTTCTAGTAACAAAAAGGTAAAATATTAGTTTTTCAGTCCATATAAAAATTATACAAACGAAAGCTAAGAAATGCTTATGGTTCTTAAGAGAAATACTACAAATATTTACGTTATATTCACAAAGATATCTAAGAGAAGCTTAATTCCAATGTAGACACTTTACAAAAGTTATGCTGTTAACAAACTAAACAACTTTCTGCTTCTAAGTAACAAGCATACGAAACTTGGTTAAGAAATAGGCAAGATATGCTTACTTTCTGAGTAAGCAACTTTACGAAGTTTATGTTAACAAAAAACCTAAACACTTAGTTCTTTAGTAACAACTAATGGCGGTTCTTAAGGTAAGGCATATAGGCAAAAAATAAAATCTTAAAGTTAGAAGGTAAGAGAAATAACGCTAATGGACTTATCTTTGTATATAGCTTTTTGAACATGTATGAAGCGTTCTTGTCTTACCAAATCACCATAAACTCTTATTTTTTGCCGATATGAACAGTCGAAAGTCATGAGAATATCCCGAGGAAACGCGCCCTTACGAGTTAGAGTAGAACAAAGAGAACTTGAAGAGGTTGATAATTTCAAGTTTCTAGGAAGTATTTTAACGAGAGACGCTTACTACACCAAAGAGACCAGGTCAAGAATAGGCATAGCCAAAGAAGCATTCAACAATAAAAGATCACTCTTAACTAGCAGGCTCAATACTCGTATTGGACTTAGGAAGAAATTGATCATGTGCTATATATGAAGTATTGGACTGTATGGTTCAGAGACTTAGACATTACAGAATTTAAAGAAATATTTAGAGAGCTTCGAAATGTGGTGTTGAAGAAAGATGGAGAAGATAAAATGGACAGAGAGAGCAACCAACGAAGATATTTTAAAACGGATAGGAGAGAAGAGGACACTTTTAGCCAGCATACTTCGTAGGAAGGCCAATTGGATTGAATACATTTTACGAAGAAATTGTCTTCTTCATACCACCATAGAAGAAAAGATGGAAGGAAAGCGAGGAATAGGAAGAAGAAGAACACAATTGATCGATGATTTGAGAAATAGAAGAAAATATTGGGAGTTAAAAGAGGTAGCTAAAGATCGAAGAACGTGGAAGAAACATTTCCAGGGCTAAATCTAAAATTAAAAAAAATAAAAAGCCATTAGCCCCAGGACCTGCCGAAAGGCAGAATACTTAATAATAATAATAATAATAATAATAATAATAATAATAATAATAATAATAATAATAATAATAATAATAATAATAATAATAATAATAATAATAATATGACTACCATACTGAACTGACTCTGGATATAACAATGCGAAAGAGAAACTTATATTAATGAGTTATTCCATCGCAATTATGTCTGCAGAACTCTATACAAGTATGTACTATTTCTATGTATGTTATTGTACCTCAGTTATTTCTATTAGTAGAGGAAGGAATATCCATCTCCCGTAAGGTCTATGAGGCAGCAGCATCCCTAAGTTCTTCTTACATATAGTATGTTCGTACAAAAGTACATTTTTAGTCATTGATATTGAAGTTTCTGCCTCCCAATAAATCAATGATGCACTTTGCATCATGCCATCCTTATGAGTACCATCAGTGTTGGGCAAATTTCTATTGAATTAAAACTTAACAATTATTTTTTAAGTTTAATTGTTAGTTGCAATAAATAACTGAAATGAGTAATTGTCAATAGTTAATTGCAGCTCATCACTAATCAATGATAATCAATTGCAATGGAATCAATCAATTGAAAGTAATTTCTGTGGAAATAATTGCAATTAAATTCTGTCGTTCAATTTCAATTGTATATATTTTGCAATTAATTTTCACAATAATTACTTTCAATTGATTTATTCATTTCTACATGTATAATTGGCGATCATAAATGTTATTTCCTTCATTCTCACTCAAACATGCAAGAGACACTGTGAACTTTCATCTTTCTATTCTATACTTTGTTCTATCATTGTTCAGTACTGGTATCATTCCTTCATATTAGGTGCAATAAACAATTTGTCGAATTTCATTCAACAATTCAACAATGTATGGTCATTTATAACAATCGCTTGCACCAGACGTCATTTGGCAGGGAACATTTCAACCATTCAAAGAGAACTCATCTGCAAAATTAAATCATCCGCTAATTTTATAAATTTTCGTATTGGTAGTCTCTGTTCTTGCCAATCTCTGTTTTGGTCAGTCGCAGATTTGGTTCAGAGTAGCTGGTTTAGCAGTCCGTCTTTTGTCCGTATACCCTGTGCATGAGACAGATAGATGCCGTCCGAGAGGGGTGGAACCAGACACATAATATAATAGTATGTGTCAGTGCCCTTTCAGGCTTTCTTCCCAGAGGAGGTAGGAGATGATTGTTATTCGTATTCGTATAAGTGTCTTATTTCAAATCTGTGGATTGAGTAAGTGCAATTGAACAACACAATATACACACTTCTTATGTATACTTTTAATTGCTTATTTCAATTGCAATTAACATTAGGTATTAACAATTAATAAATTTTAATTTCCTAACTAATTAACAATTCACCCAATTTTAATTGCAAATTTTACGATGGGCTTCAATAGCAATTAATATTAAATTTAAAGAACAAATTGAAATAAATTGCAATTAATATTAATTGTAAAGGTCAAATGAAATAAATTGCAATTAACATTAGTTGCAAAGAATAAATTGAAATAAATTGCAATTAAAATCAATTAGAATCAATTTCCAGAGCAATTGTTTTCCATTGATTGATTAATTGCAATTGATTGCAATTGATTAATTAGCATTGATTAATTGATTAATTAACACAGGGCACTGCTTAATAGTACATATGAATTATATAGTAAGGGACGTGATGAAAGCTATTATTGAAGGAAAAATTAGAAAAAGAATAAAGCTGTAAGGGATAGAATTGAAAATCTAAGGGAAAACAAAAACATCTTCCAAATATTATGTTTAGCTTAACACAATTCAAGAGATGCCTACGAAACAAGTTTTAAGACTGTCTCGTCTAGAAAAAGGAATTTGTTCCTATAGGAAGAGCTCTGTCTAATCTCGTATCTCGCTCTCGGATATTCTGTCTCGTCTCGAAATGGGAATCTGTTTCTATTGAGGAGGTCTGTCTAATCACGTATTTCGTTCTCGAAAATTCTGTCTCGTCTCGAAAGGGGATCTGTTTCTATTGGAAAAGCTCTGTGTAATCTCGTAACGCATTCTCGAAATTTCTGTCTCTTATCGAAAAGGAACTCTGCTTCTATTGGAAGAGCTCTATCTAATCTCGTATCTCGTTGTGGAAAATTCTGTCTCGTCTCGAAAGGGAACTCTGTTTCTATTGAAAGAGCTCTGTCTAATCTCGTATCTCGTTCTCGAATTCCTGTCTCGTCTCGAAAGGCAACTCTGTTTTTATTGGAAGAGCTCTACCTAATCTCGTATCTCGTTCTCGAAATTTCTGTCTCGTCTCGAAAGGGAACTCTGCTTCTATTGGAAGAGCTCTGTCTAATCTCGTATCTCGTTCTCGAAAATTTTGTCTCGTCTCCAAAGGGAAATCTGTTTCTATTGGAAGAGCTCTGTCTAATCTCATATCTCGTTCTCGAAGTTTTTGTCTTGTCTCGTTTCGTGGCTAACCCACACGATATTAGGTTCTATTTAGCGTGTTTGAAACGGATAATATGAACCAAATGATTGCAAGAACTGTTGGAATGAAGCTATTATTATTATTAAGCATTCTCCCTGTCGGCAGGTCCTGGATCTAATTGAAGATTTTCTTCCTTAGGTTTGATTTCTTCCACGTTTCTTGATTTTCAGTTTTCCCCTGTGTCTCTCAATATTTTCTATTTTTCAACTCATCGGTAAGTTGTGTTCTTCTTCTTCCTATTCTTCGCTTTCCTTTCATCTTTTCCTGTATGGCGGTATGAACAAGACAATTTCTTTATAAGATACGTCCAATCCAGTTCGCCTTTCGTTGAAAGGATCTCTTCTCTTCGCGATCTTAAACATCTTTGTTACTCTCCCTAGTAATTTTATCTTTTCCAGAACCACATTTCGAACCTCTCTAAAGATTTCTTCTCTAATTTCCGTAATGTTCCAAGTCTCTGAAATGTATAACATGATACTCCTATGTAGAACTTCTCCAGGTTCTTCCTTAGTGCAATGTTAAGCCTACAAGTTGGGAGTGATCTCCCCTTGCTCATCACCTCTTTGGTTACGGCAATTCTTGATCTAATCTCATCGATACAGTAAGCGTCTTTCGTCAAAGTATTTCTCAGATATTTGAAATGATCAACCTTCTCACTCTGCAGTCTTTTCTGATTCGTAAGCGGGTGTTTTCACTGGATATTCTCGCAACTTTGAATTTTTCGATGTTGATTTCCATTCCACACTGTTTCAGAGTGTCAGCTATTCTATCCACCATCATCTCCTGTAGTCCTCCCTCGGTTATATAGTGGCCGCGACGACTCGTGAAGTCTGGGCTCTACACGAATTATAGAACTGCTTTCGCACACGTGTGATGAATCGGAAGAAGTCGGTACGATTCGTGAAGCTGCCTTCCGAATGCAGACTTGAAAAAAGTGAAATAGCAGAAGTACCAATAATAATAGCAAAAATATAAAATAACTCAAAGGAACAATAACAACAAAACAAAACTTAGAGACAATCCGACAACACTGTACCATAAGGAGATATTCTCCATATAGCGGAAGATACGACACTGCTAAAATTTCGTGTGTGGGAGATCGACAACCGGGACACGCCTTCACGTTCTATTAGGTGGGGAAATTGGTAGATCTAAGATTAAGCTTCACGACTTCTCGTCATTACTATAGTTATAATAACCATGTAGTAGAATTAAAGGGAAAATTCTGAGAAAAAAACACTGTTAGAGTGTTATCAACATAGGTATACATGACTTGGGGCCGAATTGGGACTTTTGGTATCAGAAGCACACCCTCTACACTCAACTAGCATGATTGTCGAAACAAACATGCCAGCGGGCGACGATAGAAATGTTTAATTTCATGCGAATGATCTGCCAGTACTCTAGAAGCACATATGGTTGGCCTACCAGTGGGGAACAGTGGAGTAGCCAACTGCCGACGTTGATCCAACGTTGGGAACTGTTGGATAAATGATGGCAAATTGATGGTTGGCATCACACACACACACACACACACACTTCAAACTACGTTGGGCCAACTTTGGAAACTGTTAGATAAATGATGGCAAATTGTTGGTTGGCAATACATACCTTAAACTACAGTGGGACATCGTTGGAAACTGTTGGATAAATGATGGCAAATTGTTGGTTGGAAATACATACTTCAAACTACGTTCAGCCAACGTTTATTTTTCTAATATAAAACCATGCCAACTACTAGCCAACGTTGGCCCTGTCAAGCGTGGTGCTAGAGTTACGGTAGAATTCATATAATGATTACTTTTCGTCCATTCCTCGTACATAAAATTCAACTTTTGTAATGTATAATGTACAAAAAAATAGTTTCACAAGTAGCAAGTTGTTTCACTGCTGATATCGTAAATTAAAAGAGAAAGAAGAAACGTTAAGCCCTTTTGGATCTATGCTTACGATAGAGCAAATATCTGGCATTTTGGACAATTGCCGAGTTCTTAGCAAAACTTTTTCGAAAAAAGAAAAAAGACATGGAGGGGGAAGAGAAAAAGAAAGTTTTGGGTGGCCCATTTACTAGTTCTTCTTGGGGAATACTTTCACAGAGGAAAGGGGCTAGAGGAGGGGGTAATTCTTGTTTCATTTGGCGTGAAATTGAGAAAACATTCGAAAGGTTTTCGGAATTCACGACGAGAAAAAATGCCAAAGGAGGAGAATGGAAGAAATAACATACAGCAACATTATCCAAAGGAAAATAAGGAAATGTTTAAATGACAGAATTAGCAACCGTATATTTTTTCTTTCTTACGCAACAACGTTCACTAAAATTACCACAGAAGTTAAATGGGAATCAAATTACAACTGTTTTTATACTCCCTTTTGTTTCTCTCTTTCCGCCTGCAAGTGTTTCTTTGTTTACGGTATGTTTAACACTATATACAGGGTGATCAGGAAACAGGGGTGCCCATCCCCCCAAAGCTGATGGCGCACTCCCCCCAAAACTAATAATCTCTTCCCTCCTCAAAACTCAAGTCCTCTAAAAACAATTGCCCAGTGTAGCAGTAGTTTTTATAGTACTAGTAATTGTTATTTTTGTTGTTTTTATTTCCTGTAGTAGTATTATAGAATGCTTGTAGTAGTAGTAGGGGCAGTAGTTATAAAAATGGCATTACTTTTATTAGTAGTCTTGGTAGTGTACAATACTAAATATGTTCTATAAGGATATTGAAGGGTATTTTTCTATAAAAACTTCTACACACTGTGTATGGCACAGGTATTCTTTTTTTACAATTAGTAGTATTATTTTTTTCTTTACAAAATATTGATATAATTCCCTTGTACATGAAAAGTAAGACGCAAGTTACAAGTTATTGAGTTTGATACCAAAAGAAAATGTTGTCCTCGAAATTAGCCTACAAAAAGAAGTGATATCCAACAAAAAACATTCCTGTAAAAGAGCCAAGTACGAGTGGCCTTAAAAAGAATTGAAATCACAAAAATAGGCGCCAAGTTCTGGTGGACAACAGTTACAAACACTCAAGGAATCACTTTCAAATTTAGATTTGAAGCTTGGCTGTTGTCTGTATGGTTGCCATTAGCTCACAATTATGTCAAACTACTTTATAATTTTCAACAGACAATATAGGCAGGTTTCAAATCTAAATTTGAAAGTGATTCCTTGAGTGTTTGTAACTGTTGTTCACTAGAACTTGGCGCCATCCTTTCATATAGCAACTTGCGCGGTACTTCATTCATAAAGTTTCTAAGCAGGGGGTAGGAGGATTCATTCTCGAGATTAAAAAAAAAAAAATCGCATCGTGTTCCAATGTTATTCTGACGACAGCAAAATTACTTATTCGACATTAGAGTAAAATTCTTCCCCAATTTTTTTTATTCCCCCCAATTTTTTTCTCGATGGCACAACTTGCGCTATTCATCCCTCCTGTGGACGGCCCTTCTCTCTTAAAACAAACCAACCTTTCCTTTCATACGGCTACTTGCGCGGTACTTCATTCATCGAGTATCGAAGCAAGGGGTACGGGGGTTCACCTCGGAAAATTTTTGAAAATTAGCTTCTCTAAATCGTGTTTTAATGCTATTCCGACAGTAAAATTGCTAGTTCGAAAGTAGAGTAAACCCCCCCCCAAATTTTTCACAATGGCGCAGCTTGCGCCATACATCCCCCCTGTGGGCGGCCCTGAGGAAACATTGCAAAACGTTTAAAAAATCGCTTGAAATGACACTTCCTTTGAGACTTCCAAATGAAAGTCTTATACGTAGAATGACTGTGTCCCCTACCGTCTGTTGATAGTTCTCAAAGCGAAAGATAACGAAAAACGGTTTTCTTGATACGGATCAGAGGCGGATTCAGGCCGGAGCCGGAGGGCCTATGCCTCCCAGTTTCTTGAGTGACAAAACTAATTTAAGCTATTATTTATATATTTTTGAAAGTTTGAGTTGAGTTGATTTTGTGTTTAACGTCCCGTTCAGCAGCGAGGCTATATGAGACATGGACCTACTGATTAACGTGGAATCCGAACCATATGAGCTCCCGCCGGGAATTAAACCCGGATCTCCCACGCCAAAGGCGTGTAAGTTAACCGCTTAGCCACGAATGAGCTCTTTTTTGAAAGTTTATAGTATACTCATGATACACTTATCATAGTCTGGGTTCTAGCTCGCACCCCAGTGTTTACCTTCTAGATTCGCCCCCTGATATTGATTCCTCGTCCCCATCTCCGTCTTCGTCTCTCTATTAACAGCAAGTGTAGAAATTGGCCATTTCCGATTTCAATGTTAACCACAATAGATCAAAAACTGTAAAAGGTACCCAGAAACCTCTTCTTAATTTGAATTCACCATCTAAGTATATCTTTTATCTAAAACTGGAAATGGTTGAATACTCACCGATGCAACAGGGGCCCATCTACCGGGTTTGGACACCCCAAAAACGTTGTAACTCAACATACATTTGTACAATTTTTCAATAAAATTATCTTTGTTTAACGGGGAAATGATTGATGTAGCATTAAAATTTGATCTTACACTTCATCTGTACTTTTTCTCTTATAAAAATAATCTATTCCCTGTTCAGCGTAAGCTCTAAACTCTGATAAACAAAATATTTGTATCCTTCCGCTTGTCACAAATACGATTGGTTAGTGATGTATCACTCCCACTCCCCAATGGGAGGAGCAAATTATAAACGTGCATTTTGACAATACTGTCTCGTGTTGTCCAGGTACTTACAGTAACAGCAGAAAAGAAGGGGGGGAAACTCGAAAGATTAAAACAAAATTATTTGAATTTTGCTGGTAAACAATTGTTGCTTAGTGAGTAAAGCTTTATCTTGTTAGTGTTTCACTACAACACTCGCGGAACCGAGATTCATGTCGGCCGTCTTTCAAGCTTTAAAGCAGAACACGCGTCCACAGTTAAATTCGCGCCATAATTACTGCGCATGCTTAGTGTTTATTTCTATTGTTTCATTAACCACACTCGATTGCAGTATTATTAGATAATCTTCATTATATTTTTGTCATTTATAATAATGTAGCAGTTTTATATGGAGCTTCATAGTAAAAGTAATAATCAAACCATATGAACTATTTTGCGGAGGAGTACAAGCGTCGGTAGGCCAACAGCAAATCAGAGAGATTTATTTTCACGTGGCTTTGTTTATCGCAGTTTAGAGCTTAGGCCGAACAGAGTTTAGTTCTATAATTTTTTTCTGAAAATATAGGTGGAAGTACTTTGCATATACGTATTGTCTTTTCGGGTTCAGAATAATACCTGTTCAATTCTACATAGATGTCGTGGCTTTTAGTATTGCTCCCCCCAAAAAACTTGGACCCAGCCCAACAAAAATTTCTGGATGCGCACCTGCGGTGTAAGATTTGGTTTTCCAAAAATCCAAGATGAACCTATGCAATGATAGAGAAGGCTTTAAGTATTGGACCTTTGTTAGTGCACACAATTTTACACGAACTGAAGAAGGTAGTTTCTCGGTGTGGGTACAAATTTAGTTTCTTAATTATACAGTAGAACAACTTGTAATGCCAATTTAGTCTATTTCATATCAATACTAAGTATTCAATTTGACCTTAATTTGCACTTAGGTCTGTACCTACATGGTACGAGATCCACGTCTTAATGTATAACTATTACATTGAATACATTTTCCGGGATTTGAATGTGGAAGCACTCGTCACAAGGGAGAGATCCCTAGACATTCAGTTTTCGGGTGCAACAAAAATGTTTAAGTATAATACAGGGTGATCCGGAAGTGGGCGTACCCCTCCCTTTAGTTTTAAGAGTATAGTGTTAGTTATGGTGCAATGTTTGTACACAGTTACCCTGAAGTCTCAAGACTCTTAACAGCCATAAACATCGGTATAGTCACTATCCATGTTGTAACACAGCTGAATTCTGCGCCAAGTTCTCGCAGATGTTTTGCGGAGATACTCCGGAGTCACGAGGGTGAAGACGCGTTCCACAGCTGCTCGTAATTCCTGCGTCGTGTGATATCGAGTGATTCTTTATGAAACCCCAGAGAGCATTGTCTGGTGTCGTCAGATCGGGACTTCTTGGAGGCCAGGCAAAAGGGAGCTGGTGAAGATGCACAACTTCTTCCAATCCAGCGGCCAGGAAATGTCTGATTCAGGTAATTACGCACGTGAATCGCGAAGTACGCTGGTGCACCATCCTGATTTATCACAACAGTGTCTTTGATACCATTTTCTTCCAGTTGAGGCACCAACCACTCATCAAGCATCTCCAGGTAATAATGTTCATTAACATTGCCCTCAAAGAAGTACAATTAAAGATATGCCCACTTCCGGACCACTCTGTACTAATACAAATGTATTAACTATAGAAAAGTTATTATCTTGTTCTATCTTTAAAAAAACCTCAAACATAGTTCAAGTAAGAATTTTTGAACAAAACTTTCATGGTTCACTAAGTGAGGACCTTAGATAACAGAAATATCGAAAAAAAAATGTTTTCAAATGAAATGGAAACCCAATGTGACATCTATGACTCAGTTAGAAACAAACCTTGAATTAGTACATGAACAATTACTACTTTACCAGAGTAATTGCTGACCCTTCTAAATACAGGAAAAATAAATTATTAGAGGTTAAAGTACTTACTTATCATAAGAATAAATATAAATATATCCGGAAGCTGAAAGGCGCTCGAGAACTCCATGAGCAACATGCACCTACTGACAAGAAAAGGTGAATAAAGTTGCTAAAACTTGAAAAAAGGAATGATACAAAGCTTGCTACAAAAATTTAAGTGTGACTTGTAAAGTACAATGGGTATTTGTGTAAAATGTTTAAAACTAACTATATAAGTTCAACGGGAAACCAATGTGACACCTGTGATATACTGGGGATTTGTGGGTTAAACTGTAACAAAGAACTGCAAAGTATAGGAAAGTGGACAATGGACAATAAATAAATCATCGCACCTCCTTCTTTAAAAAAATCCATGAAAAAATTGTACGCAGCTTTTGTTGAAAACATCTATATCAAAGAAAATATTTTCTTAGGAAATAAGCACTTTTGCTTTTATCATGTTAGCCCACTCGGTGATTGTCGGGTAGCGTGATGGGCCAGCCTGCCCCTGATTTGAACTACTTTTGCATTTCTATTTTTCATCTTCCCTTCCACATATTGCCAAATGTAATGAAAGGAACAGTGTATATTATTGAACATATGACTTCATTTGCAATTGTAGAGCTTAATTAGAGATAAATAGTTTCAGAATATAAACAGTTATTCTCCTTATACTTGTAGTTGAATTGAATAGTTAGAGACAATTTAGTACAGGCGCTCACCCAGAAATTTGTTGGGAGGGGATCCAATGTTTCGTGGCGAGGTCCAACACTACAAGCCACTACGTTTTTGTAGTATTGAATGGGTATCACTCTGAACCCTAAAAGGCGATAAGTAGTTGTAAAATACTTCCATCTATATTTCCAGATTTAAAAAAAAAATATAGAATTAAATTGTTTTTATAGGGGAAAGAGGACAGATGAAGTGTAAGATCAAATTTTCATTCTACATCAATCATTTCCCTGTTAAACAAGTATAGTTTTATTATAGTATTATAGTATAGGTTATACTTCCATCTATATTTTTAGGAAATAATGATAGAATTAGATTGTTTTTATAAGAGAAAGAGTACACATGAAGTGTAAGATCAAATTTTCATGCTACATCAATCATTTCCCTGTTAAACAAGTATAGTTTTATTATAGTATTATAATATAGGTTATACTTCCATCTATATTTTTAGGAAATAATGATAGAACTAGATTGTTTTTATAAGAGAAAGAGTACACATGAAGTGTAAGATCAAATGTTCATGTTACATCAATCATTTCCCTGTTAAACAAGTATAGTTTTATTATAGTATTATAATATAGGTTATACTTCCATCTATATTTTTAGGAAATAATGATAGAACTAGATTGTTTTTATAAGAGAAAGAGTACAGATGAAGTGTAAGATCAAATTTTCATTCTACATCAATCATTTCCCTGTTAAACAAGTATAGTTTTATTATAGTATTATAATATAGGTTATACTTCCATCTATATTTTTAGGAAATAATGATAGAACTAGATTGTTTTTATAAGAGAAAGAGTACACATGAAGTGTAAGATCAAATGTTCATGTTACATCAATCATTTCCCTGTTAAACAAGTATAGTTTTATTATAGTATTATAATATAGGTTATACTTCCATCTATATTTTTAGGAAATAATGATAGAACTAGATTGTTTTTATAAGAGAAAGAGTACACATGAAGTGTAAGATCAAATGTTCATGTTACATCAATCATTTCCCTGTTAAACAAGTATAGTTTTATTATAGTATTATAATATAGGTTATACTTCCATCTATATTTTTAGGAAATAATGATAGAACTAGATTGTTTTTATAAGAGAAAGAGTACAGATGAAGTGTAAGATCAAATTTTCATTCTACATCAATCATTTCCCTGTTAAACAAGTATAGTTTTATTATAGTATTATAGTATAGGTTATACTTCCATCTATATTTTTAGGAAATAATGATAGAATTAGATTGTTTTATAAGAGAAAGAGTACACATGAAGTGTAAGATCAAATTTTCATGCTACATCAATCATTTCCCTGTTAAACAAGTATGGTTTTATTATAGTATTATAATATAGGTTATACTTCCATCTATATTTTTAGGAAATAATGATAGAACTAGATTGTTTTTATAAGAGAAAGAGTACAGATGAAGTGTAAGATCAAATTTTTATGATACATCAATCATTTCCCTGTTAAACAAGTATAGTTTTATTATAGTATTATAGTATAGGTTATACTTCCATCTATATTTTTAGGAAATAATGATAGAACTAGATTGTTTTTATAAGAGAAAGAGTACAGATGAAGTGTAAGATCAAATTTTCATGCTACATCAATCATTTCCCTGTTAAACAAGTATAGTTTTATTATAGTATTATAATATAGCTTATACTTCCATCTATATTTTTAGGAAATAATGATAGAACTAGATTGTTTTTATAAGAGAAAGAGTACACATGAAGTGTAAGATCAAATTTTTATGATACATCAATCATTTCCCTGTTAAACAAGTATAGTTTTATTATAGTATTATAGTATAGGTTATACTTCCATCTATATTTTTAGGAAATAATGATAGAACTAGATTGTTTTTATAAGAGAAAGAGTACAGATGAAGTGTAAGATCAAATTTTCATGCTACATCAATCATTTCCCTGTTAAACAAGTATAGTTTTATTATAGTATTATAATATAGGTTATACTTCCATCTATATTTTTAGGAAATAATGATAGAACTAGATTGTTTTTATAAGAGAAAGAGTACAGATGAAGTGTAAGATCAAATTTTTATGATACATCAATCATTTCCCTGTTAAACAAGTATAGTTTTATTATAGTATTATAGTATAGGTTATACTTCCATCTATATTTTTAGGAAATAATGATAGAACTAGATTGTTTTTATAAGAGAAAGAGTACAGATAAAGTGTAAGATCAAATTTTTATGATACATCAATCATTTCCCTGTTAAACAAGTATAGTTTTATTATAGTATTATAATATAGGTTATACTTCCATCTATATTTTTAGGAAATAATGATAGAACTAGATTGTTTTTATAAGAGAAAGAGTACAGATGAAGTGTAAGATCAAATTTTTATGATACATCAATCATTTCCCTGTTAAACAAGTATAGTTTTATTATAGTATTATAATATAGGTTATACTTCCATCTATATTTTTAGGAAATAATGATAGAACTAGATTGTTTTTATAAGAGAAAGAGTACACATGAAGTGTAAGATCAAATTTTTATGATACATCAATCATTTCCCTGTTAAACAAGTATAGTTTTATTATAGTATTATAGTATAGGTTATACTTCCATCTATATTTTTAGGAAATAATGATAGAACTAGATTGTTTTTATAAGAGAAAGAGTACAGATGAAGTGTAAGATCAAATTTTCATGCTACATCAATCATTTCCCTGTTAAACAAGTATAGTTTTATTATAGTATTATAATATAGGTTATACTTCCATCTATATTTTTAGGAAATAATGATAGAACTAGATTGTTTTTATAAGAGAAAGAGTACAGATGAAGTGTAAGATCAAATTTTTATGATACATCAATCATTTCCCTGTTAAACAAGTATAGTTTTATTATAGTATTATAGTATAGGTTATACTTCCATCTATATTTTTAGGAAATAATGATAGAACTAGATTGTTTTTATAAGAGAAAGAGTACAGATGAAGTGTAAGATCAAATTTTCATGCTACATCAATCATTTCCCTGTTAAACAAGTATAGTTTTATTATAGTATTATAATATAGGTTATACTTCCATCTATATTTTTAGGAAATAATGATAGAACTAGATTGTTTTTATAAGAGAAAGAGTACACATGAAGTGTAAGATCAAATTTTTATGATACATCAATCATTTCCCTGTTAAACAAGTATAGTTTTATTATAGTATTATAGTATAGGTTATACTTCCATCTATATTTTTAGGAAATAATGATAGAACTAGATTGTTTTTATAAGAGAAAGAGTACAGATGAAGTGTAAGATCAAATTTTCATGCTACATCAATCATTTCCCTGTTAAACAAGTATAGTTTTATTATAGTATTATAATATAGGTTATACTTCCATCTATATTTTTAGGAAATAATGATAGAACTAGATTGTTTTTATAAGAGAAAGAGTACAGATGAAGTGTAAGATCAAATTTTTATGATACATCAATCATTTCCCTGTTAAACAAGTATAGTTTTATTATAGTATTATAGTATAGGTTATACTTCCATCTATATTTTTAGGAAATAATGATAGAACTAGATTGTTTTTATAAGAGAAAGAGTACAGATGAAGTGTAAGATCAAATTTTCATTCTACATCAATCATTTCCCTGTTAAACAAGTATAGTTTTATTATAGTATTATAATATAGGTTATACTTCCATCTATATTTTTAGGAAATAATGATAGAACTAGATTGTTTTTATAAGAGAAAGAGTACAGATGAAGTGTAAGATCAAATTTTTATGATACATCAATCATTTCCCTGTTAAACAAGTATAGTTTTATTATAGTATTATAGTATAGGTTATACTTCCATCTATATTTTTAGGAAATAATGATAGAACTAGATTGTTTTTATAAGAGAAAGAGTACAGATGAAGTGTAAGATCAAATTTTCATTCTACATCAATCATTTCCCTGTTAAACAAGTATAGTTTTATTATAGTATTATAATATAGGTTATACTTCCATCTATATTTTTAGGAAATAATGATAGAACTAGATTGTTTTTATAAGAGAAAGAGTACACATGAAGTGTAAGATCAAATTTTTATGATACATCAATCATTTCCCTGTTAAACAAGTATAGTTTTATTATAGTATTATAGTATAGGTTATACTTCCATCTATATTTTTAGGAAATAATGATAGAACTAGATTGTTTTTATAAGAGAAAGAGTACAGATGAAGTGTAAGATCAAATTTTTATGATACATCAATCATTTCCCTGTTAAACAAGTATAGTTTTATTATAGTATTATAGTATAGGTTATACTTCCATCTATATTTTTAGGAAATAATGATAGAACTAGATTGTTTTTATAAGAGAAAGAGTACAGATGAAGTGTAAGATCAAATTTTTATGATACATCAATCATTTCCCTGTTAAACAAGTATAGTTTTATTATAGTATTATAGTATAGGTTATACTTCCATCTATATTTTTAGGAAATAATGATAGAACTAGATTGTTTTTATAAGAGAAAGAGTACAGATGAAGTGTAAGATCAAATTTTTATGATACATCAATCATTTCCCTGTTAAACAAGTATAGTTTTATTATAGTATTATAGTATAGGTTATACTTTCATCTATATTTTTAGGAAATAATGATAGAACTAGATTGTTTTTATAAGAGAAAGAGTACACATGAAGTGTAAGATCAAATTTTTATGATACATCAATCATTTCCCTGTTAAACAAGTATAGTTTTATTATAGTATTATAGTATAGGTTATACTTCCATCTATATTTTTAGGAAATAATGATAGAACTAGATTGTTTTTATAAGAGAAAGAGTACAGATGAAGTGTAAGATCAAATTTTTATGATACATCAATCATTTCCCTGTTAAACAAGTATAGTTTTATTATAGTATTATAGTATAGGTTATACTTCCATCTATATTTTTAGGAAATAATGATAGAACTAGATTGTTTTTATAAGAGAAAGAGTACAGATGAAGTGTAAGATCAAATTTTCATTCTACATCAATCATTTCCCTGTTAAACTAGTATGGCTCTATTGAGAAAGAGCACAAATTTATGTTGAGTTTGGAAATCTGGGGGAGTCCGGAACCAATGGATCCCCTGATTTAGTATTTCTTTCCAAATCCTGAAAATAATGTTGCAGTAATTTCTAAGTTAAATATTCAATAGACAGGCGAAAGACTTAACTTGAATGTTAACCCTGCAAAATTGATATTAATGTGTTTTTAAAATTTTGAACTCATATTTTTCTTTTTTCTTTCTTTCTTTTTCTTTCTTTTTTTTGAGTTTATGTACTGAGACTAAAGGAGACTGTGATATCATAATAAATGAAATGGTTGAATGAACAAAATGGGAGGAAACCTTGAGAAAAGCCAACCTTGCTCGAGCTGGGATTGGTTGGCCTTAGAGGTAGCAAAAAATTCTAAAAAACATACTATGAAAATAATTTGTTCAAATTTTTCCGTGTTTTAAATTCGAAAATATGGTAACCTTAGACATAAAACACTTTCACTACTTTTGTCAGATTTTCCTTAGGTCCTGGTGTAAAAGAAAAAAAAAACGTAAATCTAAAAAAATCTGAGTATACGTAATGGTGAAATCACAGTAATAATAGCACCAGTACTGATAATAACAACGAAATCGTAAAAGAGTTTTACAATTGGCACTCAAACGAGTGGTTACAGCTTTTCACAGAATATCGATTTCTACAGTCGGAGGAAATCTATTTTTAACGACTTCCTCTCACAACCTGTATGTGTACGAGTGTATGTGTATGTGTTCAACTCACGTACGTTTTCTCTCTCTATCACACACACACACACACACACACACACACACACACACACACACACACACACACACACACACACACACACTACGTACGGTACGCATAATGTTGGATTGGACTAGTTGTCATTAGAGCCTCTGGCCGCCGGGATATTACAAAACACAGAAAGAGAGGGCGGAAGGCTAACAAACATGGTGGACAACGTAAGTGGTGGAAGACCGAATTGTGGATTTAGATCATGTATTTCTAATCACAAAACTCGGTAAACATAATACAGATACCTTCCATGTAATTGTTGTTGGTCTATAAAAGAGGGTGAAAGCAAAAAAACGGCAGAGAAAAACAGAAAATAGTGAAAAAAATGTTGTATTGTTTCCATAGACCACGAGACAGTAGAACAAAAAAGGATACCTGTACAACGAAAGAGAGAATAAATACTGTCTCTTGTCGCTTGGAAACAATTGATTCAAGCTGTTTCTTTTGTTTTTTTGTTAACTGACAAATACATGGACCTTTTCTAATTTTTTAAATGTTTGCTTTTCTTGTTTGTATTACAAGAAGATAAATTACTACCAGGAGTGATTGAGGTTCTTCAACCTTTCTCCCCCCTCTACTCAGTTTTTGCAAAAATGCTGCTATTCTCCACTTATGTTACAAAGAATTAGGTGTAAGTTGGTTCTTAAGATATAGAAAAATTTCGGAGATAATTGAAACAAAAATGTTTGTGTGTAACGAAAAGTTAAACAACTATTTCACTGAAAGTTAAACAACTATACTGATAAAGCATACAAATCGATCATATCATTAATCTGCTACTTTATATCAAATGATGACACAATTTATCCATTACTTTATATCACATAACGACACAATTAATCCATTAGTTTATATTAGATGACACAATTTATTCATTACTTTATATCACATGATCACTCAATTAATCCATTAGTTTACATCAAATAACACAATTTATCTATTATTTTATACCACATAATAACTCAGTTAATCTATTAGTTTATATTAGATGACACAATTTATCCATTACTTTATATCACATGATGACTTAATCAATCCTTTATTTTATATCATATGACAATTAATTCATAACTTTATATAATGGTTTAGGTGATGATTTAAAAATTGATTCTTTTGACCTTTTACCTTTGACACATCCTGCATTAGAGCACCATTTCTTAGCAATGAAGACAAAGAAGTACTTGTTTTGCTAAGGGCATGATCAGTGGCGTATTTAGGATTTTTTTCGGGGGGGGGGCTTTGCTAACTTTCGGGGAGGGCTTTGCCTGAAAATGTGAAAATTCTGCAAGATATTTCATATACTTTACTATAGTAAGTAAGATTTCGGGGGGGGCTTAAGCCCGGAAGCCCCCCTAAATACGCCACTGGGCATGATCCTATTTTGTTCTTAGTAAAGTAAGTCAAATGTGCTCCAACAAGAATTCCTCTTATACAATTATCGAGTGAAATTAAAAAAAAACAAACAAATAAAGTCACACTCTAGAAGTAGATTCAATCTTCAAAGACCTTTTGCGAAGTATTCATCCATACTTGAATGTATTAACCCTCCGTGGTCACACTGAGGTCCGACAGATCCCAGAAAAATTACATTTAGTTCTAATTTCTTTCCTGTTGTTTTTTTGAAAACTTTCTCATCCATGTAAATTCAATTGCCAACACTGCCTGCCTGTTGTTATGGCTGGTACGCTGCGTCTATCACAGAATAGTAGAAACAAAAAAATTGCAAAAAAAAAAAAAAAAAAAAAAAAAGATATTAAATAAGGAAAAAAATTCCTGGGATCCATTGAACTCCAATGTAACTTCCGTGTCACAAAATAATACTAATAATAATAATAATAATAATAATAATAATAATAATAATAATAATAATAATAATAATAATAATAATAATAATAATAATAATAATTAGTGTGACCAAGGAAGGTTAATCACACGAAACACTTAGTGAACGATAATTCACTCATTAAAGCAAAGCAAAACTTTTCTTTGCAAAATCCGACACAGTTTCCTAACTCTTAATTTCCACTTTTCAGTTTTAAGATGATGATAGAACTTAAAATAAGAAATTTCTGCAAAACCTTTGCAAATTTTTCCTTTACATTTGTAGAATTAATTTGTCGTGAAAATTGAAAAACGCAAACTGAAAAGTTGCAAATTTTAAGGCTGAAATAGATCCGTAGACTTTCAGTTCAAGATTGCACCTGAACCACCATATTGCGGTCAAATTTCAATGTTCTCTCATCGGGAATCGAATCTGGAAAGACTTGGCCGCTAACCGCTAGACCACCGGAGAGGAATACACATGATAAATCACATTTATTTGTAGATCTACGTTCATATATACGTAGATATATAGGGTAAGGGTGCAATGGGTGGTAAATAAACAATTCAGGGTTATTAAAGGGATTGCAAAGCGTTGGTCTTTAATTAAATTCTGCCTTTCTTGGATTGATTTTTGCTTTAGGAGAATAACAGAGCAAAGTGAAACAGTATTCTATTAATTTGGTTGTTGAGTAACTTTGGAAACCACAATATGCTTATACAATTCTCAGAATGTTTACAAGTTAGCCGTAATCATAAGTTTCCACGTTTCTTTCTTTATTCGTCTACATACGCTAGCACAGAACATGAGATAAAATTTCAAATTTCAACGTGCGTTTGAAATTCCATTTTCTTGATACTCAAGCAATGCGGTTGCTTTATACGCTTCCACGAAACCCTAGAGAATATATTGTAGGGTTCTCCCTTACCAACAAACCAACAGCTACCCCCAAACCCTTGAGTTTACCATATCTAATTAGCTGCAACGAGGCGGTATGCGTCAAAAGTTCGTAACATCATCCAAAACACTTACCTAGTTTCTCTCCCTCCCTTAACCCTCATACGCACTTGCACTACAAACTTCCACCCTCTGGCTGTTGTTACAAACACCTTTTTTTTTCACTTTGAGAGCGGTTCTCGGCCGAAATTTACGCAACTACACGCATCCAAGAAGCATTAAATCAAGACAGTGTTGCCACGCGTCACGCATGTATGGCTAAGAATTTAGGGTATTTCAAAACTGTATGTTGTAACTTCAGAAATAGTTTCGTGACAAGTAAGAAAAAGATGTGTTAACACAAGTACTAAAGTGCTAAATTCTTTGGTGAAGAAAGAAGTTTGGCAAGGCAAATAATTTTCTTTTTTTTTCGTTTTTTAATACTTTCAGTAAAGTATAAATAACATAAATATAATAATAAACATATTGTAAATATAAATATTTTGTGTTAAAATCATCATCATAGGTATTCTGCCATTATTGGCAGGTCACTTGCCATAACTGAGAAGCTTCCATGTTCCATGTTCTTCCGCTAACCTCTTCGTGTTACCGTACGACTTTTCTGTTTTGATATTATTGATTAATTATAGTCTCCTTCTCCCTCTCCCTCTCTTTCCTGGCACCATATGCTCTAGCTTGTCTCTCATGATACAGTTCCTTCTTAGCCAATGTCCCAACTAGTTTCTCTTCCTCTTCTTAATAATGTTTAGAATTGTTCTTTTCCTCCCAACCATTTTCTAAGACGCTCTCATTCTTTTCCCGCTTGGCCCATCTAATTCTCTCCATTCTTTTCCACACTCACATTTCGAAAGCTTCTAGTCGTTTTTAATCATTTTTGCGTAATGTCCATGTTTTTGACTCATAGAGAACAATACTCCACACGAAGCATTTAATAAATCTTTCTCAACTCTTTATTCAAGGTCCCACACTGTAAAAAATGAGGTGTTGAAACAACACAAAATGACTACCACTTTAACGTGTTACTTGTGTGTTAATTCAGCACCAATTTTTTTAAACAAGAGTTTCATTCCCATCCAATGAATGGGCGGGCCGTAGAAGGCAACACCTTCTCTGTAGCCAGAGGTATTTTCAACTTTTTTGATTTATAGCACATGGAGAATGAATTCAGGCTATATAATAATGTGGATTGAAGCAGGGAACTAATAGCAAAATCAAGTTGAGGAGAATGTGTCAGAGTTGGCTATTGTGGTAAAATGCTTCTTGAGTACATGTACGGAGGTTATGGGCAATATATATGTGGATTTCGGTGGTAGATACGGCGGTCAGGATTATACTGATCTATGGCTTCGGTGCATTCGCATATTGCTAAGAGATGATCCAGTGGTGGGTAGGCATAGCGTGGTACAGCAGGAACTTGGTCTAACAGCTCATGGACGATGGGATGTGCCAATTGGATTCGTGTCGCTATGTAGTGTTGGCGTAGATGGTAGAGGTGTGGCAAAATAGTTGGAAATTGCGAACGACGATATATTTCAGCAGTGGGGGAGTATCGAAAGCGAGAGAGTAGGCCAAACGTAAGGCGTGTCTTTCGAGAACTTTCAGACGCTTCAGGTGCTGCTGATAACCAGGCAAGATGTCCATACGTGATTGCTGGGCGTACGAAGACTTTATATGTTAGAAGTAGAAGTTTTGTATTAAGACCCCACGTGGTGCCTTAAAGGTTTCGTAAAAGGTTCAAACGGCGCCGGATATTAGCTTCCAATTGTTTCAGATGAGGCTTCCAAGTAAGATGTTTGTCGAATATTACACCTAGATATTTGAGACTGTTTTGAATTGGGATTGGAGAGTCAAAAAGGGTTAAATGTAGACGTTCCGGATTGCGACTGTTACAGTATTTATTGCGTTTGAGCCCAAAGAGAGTCATTTGAGTTTTAGTTGAATTCAGCTTGAGCTTCCATTTCAGGCACCATGTAACTAGTTTGTCCAAAGCTGGTTGTAGGAGTTGATTAATGCGATCAACAGAAGATCCCAAAGCTACATAAGCGGTATCATCAGCAAATTGTAAGGCATATAGTGGGGGCTGAGGTTGAGGCATGTCGGCTACATAAAGAATATATAATAGAGGAGATAAAACAGATCCTTGGGACACACCTGCGCGGAGTTGAAAGATGTGTGACTTTGCCCTGTTGATCTGAACGTAAGCCTGGCGCTAATGTAGAAAATTGGCTATTAATCGGACATAGCTGTGAGGAAGCAGACGTTTGAGTTTATAAATTAACCCCTCATGCCAAACAGAATCGAACGCTTGTTCAATATCAAAGGAGATCAAAACAGATGGTAAACACTTATTAAAATGGTTGACAAGTAGTGTAGAAAGTTTGAGTAATTGGTCAGCAGTGCTATAGAGTGGACGGAATACAGCTTGAATAGTTGGTGGTTTGTTCGCGATTTATAGATAGTGATGTAGCCGTTTCACCATAAGGCGTTCTAGTGTCTTGCTAAACATGTTAGTAAGGCTAATGGGTCTGTAGGATGACACAGCAGTTGGATCTTTGCGAGGTTTTAGAAACACCACAATTTTAGCAAGTTTCCATTTAGTTGGAAAATAGCCTGTAGAAAAATAGTTGTATACAAAGAAGAAAGTAAGACTAGAAAAGCCACAGGTGCCTTAAGCAGTTGACGATACGTAATTGTCTTCTGCCCCCGGAGCTGTGTTGCGACGGCATTTTAGAACAGCTGTAATATCATCTGATGTTATTGGAGCAGTGAACTGATTTGTGGGATCAAGGTGGTAGTTGAAATCAGGTGAAATGATGGCTGCACTAGAGAACCAGCGTATGAGATATGGGTGTCTGTAGGACAAGTGAACGAAGATGTAGTGTGTGGAGTGAAGACTCCCTCAAGATATGTAGCGAAAGCAGTTGCTTTCTCTGCATCTGTCGTTGGTACTTGGCCAGCACATATGATGGGTACGGAACTGAATTTAAATTTACCGAACTTAACAATAATTATTATGTCAAAGATGGAACAGACATCAAAAGTTAGTGCATCGTTACTGATTCCCAAAACACCAAGAAGTAATATAAGTGCTTTCATAGGTTCAGAAGTCAATGCAAAATTCGAAAAATTAGTGTAAAATTCGATAAATTTAGATTCAGTCATGTCCGAGTTATTCATTAATGACTCATAAACTATGATAGCAGTAACGTTAATGCTTTGTGTTTTATGAAGCACTAACGATGCATTAATCTTTGACGTTTATCCCAACTTTGTGAGACGATTATTGTAAATTTAATAAATTTAAATTTAGTCCCGAGTGAGTTATTCACATATAATACCTAAACCATGATAGCGCTAACTTTAGTGCTTGTCGTTTCGGGAAGCACTAACAATGCACTAATCTCTGACGTTATTAATGTCATTATGGGATAATTATTGTAAAATTCGATAAATATATATTTCGAGTTATTCGCTAATAACTTCTAAACTATTATAGCACTAACATTAGTGCTTAGTGTTTTATACAGCTCTAAGAACGCGCTAATCGCTGGAGATGTACCACTTTTATAGCATGATTACTATAAAATTGTGTAAAAGTTGAAAAATCTAAAGTTAGCTCCGCCCGTGTTACTACTTAATAACCTCTAAACTATCATAGCACTAATTTTAGTGTTTAGTACACTAACGTAGCTCTGTGAAAAGTTTCAGTAGTATTTGAGATGTGGGTGGGGTTAACTTTAGACATCATGGAATTTTTCATTTTGTAAAATTCCAGCCAAACTTAAAATCACTAATCACTACATATATTGTAATGGTTACTACTTCGTTACTTGGTTTTATTGCACAACTTCCAACATTAGTCCTTCAACAGTATGGGCGTTAGAAGATAAAACTTAACGGGTGCACCTTGCGCCTTCCCACATAACCATTCACAATGAGAAGCACTAATGTTCGGAGTCTATGCACTAGCAAGTACTAACTAAGCACTAACGATTACACTAGAATTGACCATTAGTGCTTTTAAATTTGGCGAGAAGTTTACAAAATGAAAACTTCCCCATGTATTTATGAAATTTTCGTGACATATAACTGGCCATACCTACACTAATAGGGAAGCATTAACGAAACTATGAGTGTTGTCTAACGATGCACTATCTATTGCACTAGGCTTATCGTTGGTGTTTTCTGGGGAGGAGCTAACGTGAATTTAGACCTCCAAAGTTTTTTGAATTTGGCGAGAATTTGACCCAGTAAAAATATTCCTCATGTATTTTTATGGGAGTTTCGTGATATATAATTGCCCACATCTACATTAATAGAGAAGGATTAACGAAACTATTAGTGTTTCCTAGAAGCACTAGCGACACACTATCGATTGCACCAGGTATCGTCATTAGTTTTTCTGGGAAGGAGCTAACATGAAGTTAGCTCCACCAAAGTTTTCTGGTTCTAGCATCCAAACTACTGAAGCACTAATATTGATAGTTGGTGCTCTAAAAAGCACTAACAATTGCACTGGAAGAGATCATTAGTGCTTTTGAATTGTGAAGAATTTGACCCGATGAAAAATTCCAAATGTATTTCTTACGGGACACATAATTGACCATATTTACACTGATAGTGAAGCACTAACAAAATTTGTAGTGTTTATCTAGAAATACTAACAATTACACTAGAAGAAATCGTTAGTGCTCCATATGGGGACCACTTCACGGAGGTTATTCTACCAACAATGTCTCTGGCCCGCTAGAAGCATGTCCGTAGTTACGATTTTGGCTTGTCACTATTTCAACATCGTCACTTTAGTTTGATTAATTACATCATTTCAGTGAGAATACTAACGTTGTACTTGAAGCACTAACAATTGACACTATTTTTGTGTACTTTAGACAATATGATATAAAAATGGAGATACTGGCTTCACAAGTGGATATCGACATTTTAATTCCTTAATAACTTTACATGGGTGAGAGTACTAACGTTGCGCTTGAAGTACTAACCAGTATTAATGAAGCACTAACGATTGACACCGCTTTTGTACATTTTGGACAATATTTAAAAAAGTGGCGATTCTGCCTTGACGTCAAGTGAATATCGCCACTTTAATTCGTTAATAACTTTATATGGGTGAGAGTACTAACGTTGTGCTTGGAGTACTAACCAGTACTAACTATTAGTATGTTTCTAATTTAATTGTTAATAAGTGGAGAATTTGACTTGACAAACGTGAACTGACGACAGGGACACGCTTTTACGTTCTATTGGGTGCTAAAATTGATAGATCTAGGTTAAGCTTTACGACTACTTACGATCACTAGCATCGTGTTACTTCCGTACATGTAACAACATATAGTGTTACCTAGCAGATTGAATCTATTATTGTTCAATTTCTCCTAACAGTGACACGGACACATTGCTTTACGCACATACTCCTTGCAAATGATTTAATTTTTATTTTTAAACTTATTCGTTGTCCCAAAGTTTCGCGATGTAACAATTTAAATCCATTGTAAATACATCTCGATAAACGCGGATTTGTATAGGACAGTCGTTGGATTGAATCAAGGTAAGCCGTCTTATTCAAGGTGTTCTTATAATTACTTGTACGGGCCGCGGTGGCTCAGTGGTAGGGGGTTCACCTCTGGTGCATGAGGTTCTTGGTTCGATCCCAGCTCCCGCCAAGTGAACTTTGTGGTGGAAAAACACCATGTGCGTGGGTTCTTTCATTTCCTTCCACTTTCTTCATTCCACAATTTCATTCATTTCTGATCGTCACCGTCTCCTTAGCTTAGGCGGCATAACCGTGGGACGTAAAATTTAAAAGATAATTACATGTACTTTATTATCAGAAATCATATAGAGTATTTCTGTTAATAAAGCACAAGTAATCACGATAAATAATAATCTTAAAAGACTGGTGTAATCTCAAAATCCTTCCAAATTGCTTTATTCATTTTTCTTTTCACAAAAAAAGAACAGAATCGACCCCTCTATAGATTGTTAAGTATTCCCCCCTCTACTTGACCAACATTCCAGGGCCCTTTTTGTTCCTTGTGAAATGCAATTTAGATAGTTTTCTATTTTGCAGAAAGGTTTTTTTAAATCTTTCCCCTCCCTCCGTCTATCATTTTCTGAAGGGACCATTATTGCGAGGGGGAGATTGGTCCGACGAAGGTACAAAAGATCTTTGATTGGCTACGGAACAGCCACCTTCAATCATTGTTCTAGTGCGTGCACGGAAAGCTAATAGATTGCGCACGGAACACACGTGAAGTTACAGTAGAACAGAGGGGGAAAAATCATTTTCAGTCGCATGACGTGAAATGTTCAATGTATAAAATGAGAAGGTAGTCTTTCTGTAATAGAACTGATCTCTTATCTTGATTTCTTTTTAATTTTGGAAAATTTTTAATGCTTTTCCCAGCGGTCTCTGCTCAGTGTTTCAGCTAGCGTGTTTTGTCTATACAGAAGTTTCGTTTTCCAAAGCGAGGAATCAACGTCATTTTTGCTATATTATAATGGGTTAATTTTCAAAATATTGCAATGTTCTGTAGGTAAAGTCAAAATAATGTATTCGAGAATATATACGAGAATATATACACAAAGTTTTAAAAGTTTATCTCTAAGTCTTCGATCACTCTAAAATGCTTCCTAGCTCATAGCAGCCTCGCAAGTAGGTATTAAAGAATATCTTCGTAGCCCATGGCGGCCTAAGGAGAAGGTTTTTGTGGGCGAAAGATCAGCACTGGCACTGATAACTTCTTAGTCCCGTCGTCCGCTTTTTATAGTTGTCCTTTTGGAGGGAGAACCTGTGGAGGGGTCGTCGGATTTCTTCGTGGTTTTCCGTGTTTTCTTCGTTTCCTTCTGTCGTTTGCCATTTTCTGTTTATAATCGTGAAAACATGTGGCTTATAGTACGTGTTGCTGTATGAATTCTTGCAATATTATTTCTTAGGATATTTTATTCGCATAATACAAATTTACACTCCAAAATATTTTTTTCCGTGACCTATTGCTTGTTTTCTCCGTCTTTCTTTCTTATGAGATCTTTCATTGCTGTGTATCTTCTTTTATTTTGGAATATTTACCTCTTCGAAACGTGTTTTTCCGCTATGATTTTTGTATCTTACCATCACTCTACAACTTACAAATGTACCTTTGCATACGGGCTATTGTGGCGAGGCTTGCTGTCCCGGTTTCGATTCTCGGTGGGGACACTCGGTTCAAAAATTGTAAAAGTTTCTTTCAGGTCATCCATCCTGACAGAGGTTTTCCTGCTCTCCTCATTTACATTAGACAAATGTCGGGATGGTACCTAACAAGTGGTCCCAGACCGCTTTCTTCCTTCCCAATTCTTTTCTTCCTCTCCAATCCCTCAGACAGTGTTCTTCTGCTCATAAAACCAGGTACAAATTATAACAATGCTGCCATTACGTTTACGTTTCAGAGCCTATACGATCAGTGCTGAAACTGGAAGTGGTATTAAATGTTTACCACTGCCTTTTTCAATGGAGAAATAAGAGTGTAGACTGAATTTATTCTTATGATTTTCAATCTGTACTTGTTTCTTGGTACCTATTGCCTTTTCTTCTCCATTGCCTATCGACGTACGAACATAATTGTTCTAGGAAACTTCCCTATGCATGATATAGTTCGGAAATCGCATAAATATGGAACTTAATTGAAGCTGTCAAAAATTGTTTGCCCAGCACATAACCAGTATTATAATGAAAAAAAAAAGAGTTGAACATATGACCTTCTACGCATCTTGAATTTTCAGTTCGCAGATGCTCTTAAGAGGCCTCATCCCGGTGAAATTAAAATACCGCTAATTTTACAGTAATTAAGTGATATCTCCAAATAGATAAAAGATAACTGAAATGTGAAACAAGAGCGCCCTAGACAATATTATTTTGCGTGAGGTACCGTTATCACAAGTTACCTAGTGGCTTTCTGTTTTCAGCCGTTTAGAAACGCGAAAATAAATGCCGATTTTCACAATGACTCGAAATCGAAAGCAGATAAGTGAGTGGTGATAACAGTATCTCATGTAAAATGATATTGTCTAGGGCGCTCTTGTTCCACATTTCGATTGTCTTTTATCTATTGGGAGATATCACTTAATTACTGTAAAATTAGTGGTATTTTAATTTCGCCGGGATGAAGCCTCTTAAACAGTGATGATTTTCAAGGGATAGTCTGGTGGGGGAATTCCTCTCTTGAAGCTACGAAATTCCCTACCCGGTATAGTGGTGCACAGTGGGACGAAATGTCGAAAACGTGGACAAAAGTCTAATTTTTGTGCAATTTGGACAAAACTTCGCTTTTAATAGTAATTGACCGTGCTGATTACGAATATGATGTCAAAATTGGAAAATTCAAAATGGCGGAACCAGTATGGCGGACATCATTTTTGAAAAATCGTGTAAATAAGTCCAATACGTGTAAATATATGTTTTCGAGCATGCTGAGTTCGAATTTGGTGTTCAAATTTCAAAATTCAAGATGGCGGATTTGATATGGTGGGAAACATTAAAAAAAGTCGAATAAATAAGTCCAAAATTTGTATTTACATGCTTTTGAGCATGCAGATTATGAATTTTATTTTACAATTGGGGAATTCACAACGGTGGATGCAATATGACCGTCAAAATTTTGAAAAAGAATTAATGGTCAAGTCCGAAACTTGTGTTTATATGTTAATAAGTGAGGTGATGACGAAGCATACAGGAAATGTTCAAAATTCAAAAGGGTAAATAGTTGATACAATACGACAAAAATTAGAAAATGAGTCATATATGATATTTTAAGTTCGTTTTATCTTGTTTTTATAATTAAAGAAAGGCACATTGATAAAAAACAAACAATACAAAATTTGCTTCTTTATAATAAAAAATTCACATTTAAATGTAACATGCTGAGTTTTCTATGAATCAATGTATTCAGCTGGTTGTTATTGGGAGTATTCATCAGTTTCAAATCCAAAATCGCTGATGTCCCCACTTGAACCTTCATCTTCGTCGGAATCGCTTTCCTCGTCGCCTGAATCTCCTTCGCGGTCTTCCGTAATTGGACTTGAGACTAGAAGAGCTTTGGCTTCTGGTAGTAAGCTTTTTGAGGTTTTCGGACGTTCTTGACGCAGAGATGCAATGACAGGATCGGTAGTTGCTAGCAATCTTCGGAAAACATCCTCCATATTTTTCACTCGAGAACATTTCCGAGCGTGATATTCTGTTTCTCTTTATCAATTTGTTTGTCGCTTCCTGCGCTTCTTCTGAAAGTTTACCTATGGGTAACAATGCTGCTGCTACTATATCTGGCCCATGGATCAGTAATCGATGGACTCCAGTTGGCATTTTGTACCAGGGATATTTTTCAACGAAGTACTTGGCTGTTTCTATGGTATATAAACGAAATTTCTCAATGTCGATTGATTCTCCAGATGAAATTGTTTGTAAGATGATATGGAAGCGTTTAATTAGTTCTTCGTCGACTCCAGTTATGCGAGCAGATGTAGTCGCGTTTTCGAAAAAACGTCGCGCGGTATTACCGTCGTTTGTGCTACCAAAACCAGGTTTTGGCATGTCAATAAAAAGTCCTAATTCTTTTCTGAAGCCGTCTTGAATCGCAAGTTTTCTTTTGTCCACAACCTCTTTTTCTTCATTCTTGCGAGCTTGCCATTTTTGGGTGCCACTTTTGTATCATATATGAATGCAGCATTCAAAACACCGAATCCACGCGTGAAGAGTTGACAAACCTAATTTGTAATGTTCAATTTTCACTGGCTTCTTTAACATTTCATCAATATCGTTGAACATTGTCGATGTTGCATCACACAGGTAACACCGTAAAGCAGATTTAGTCCCAGTAATGGCGTTGCACACTTTTCCATCCACCATCGTCATAGCTAATTCATATTTCACTGAAAGTTTTCTTGCGTCGATAACTCGTTCCAAATGTGTTAATTGTTGAATCTGAGTTTCAAAATAAGATTTTTCATTTAAAGACGTTTCATTGCTTTCTTTCACGAATTCTAGTTTTAACGGCCTGCAAAACTGAGTTGATGAAGGCTTCGAATTAGACCACAGTATACATTCTGTATTATTTTCTGTATTGACAGCTTTCAGTTGTAGTGGAACAAGGGACGTGAATAACAAACTTGAATCAGATATGTTAGGATCATTGAATTTCATTTTATAAATACTCTGACCTGAAGTACCATCGAAACCCCACTTGCAGATAAATTTCATGTGCTCCAATTCTGAGTCACTCATTTCTGCGATTTGATTTCGTTTGAGTGATAAAATGTGATCAATAGTGTGATCCAATAAGCCTTGCAATCGAACTTCAGCTTTCGATTCTGAGAAACTGAGAAAATCGTCATGAGGGTAACACACTTTTTTTGCAGCACGTACAGTCGCGTATGATGGTACAATATCCATTCCTTTTGCCTTAAAACGGTTTCGCATCAGTTGATATCCTCCTTTCGACATACCGGTTTCAAAGATAAGAGCAAGAGCTTCATTACCGTCTAATTTTTCCGACAATGATGAACGTGCCCTTTTTCTAAACTCGGATACTTTGGATGGACTGGCTGATAAAACTTCTTTTACTATTTTTGAAGCATCCACGTTCCCAGAAGCTCGAAAACTCATTTGCGCAGCGTATGCTAATTCTTTATCGGAATAATTTGCACGAATATCTTCCGTCCTTCTGCGTTTAGATTTATCTGAAATCTTATCAAATTCTGCTGGTGGTCGTCCAGTTGCTTTACGCTTTTCAGTCGTCTTGGTGACAGAGAAGTCTAACTTAGCATCCAACCATGATTCGTTTTTCGTTAAGAAATAATCTTCCCGGCCCTTCGCCTCACGAAATTTAGTCTTTAGTTTGGTACATAACACTTTAATAGTTGACTTCATGGTTTCCGGTATTTTAACAGGATGCCCACTCTTTTCACTTAGAGACTTTTCCAGATTCTCAAGTATGACATTGATGTCGCACTTTAAATGCTGCTTTATTTCCAAAAAGATTTCTTTTCTGGAGTACTGCATGGTATCACTGTCACTAGCAGAACCTGGAAAGAAAATTAAGCTTTTAACATCATATCATAACATACAATCAACAGCATGAGAAAACGGAATAAAATATCGCAAAATTATTCACCAAAAATTTCTACTTCTGTATATCAATTTTGCAGTTTACTTCATATTGGGCTTAACATTTAGAATTTTCAAATTTTAACATCATACTCGTAATCAGCAAGGTCAATTACTATAAAAAAAAACAAGTTTCGTCCAAACTGAACACTATTAAGAATTTTCCTACACTTTTAAATATGGATATGAAAAATTGAAATAATGCAGCCGTGGCTCCCTTTGTTGTTCATTGGCGGAATAGAAGCTAGTAGAAGGAGTTTGTCGTTTTATCTTGAAGTTAATATAGCCTAGCTTAGAAAAAAAGGGGTAACTGAGTGGAACTCCGTGGAACTTTTAACTTATCTCTTGCTTTCAACTAAATTATACGATTTTCTTTGTTTATTTTTCAACATAATTGTTAATTCAAATAACAATGGTTTATACATCATATAACAAGTGACTATGCATTTATAATTCAGTACATACCTTGCTGAACACCCTCCATTTTCAATATTTGGAATCAGTGTTGACTGCAAACTTGTATCCACGTTTGAACATGCACCTTATTGTTCGTGAATATATCCTAACGCGACACTAATAAACGAACTCCACATTTGACTTGCTGCGTCCCTTCAACAAACAACAGCTGACTGAACTCATTGCCGGATTTCAGTAGTTCCAACATTACTGTAGCCAACCCAAAAGATAAAAATCACTAAATCGAACCTTTAATTTTTGGACTTTTGTCCACGTTTTCGACATTTCGTCCCACTGTGTGGTGCCCACGAGACCAGACGACACAGAATTTCGGTAGCGAGATGCCAACCAAGACAGGGCTCTTCCAATAAAGACATGTATAATTTTAGAGAACAGATAACCCCACATTTATCTGGTAGACAACACTATTCCAGAGATCGTGATCAATATAAATTATTAGTATTTTTGGATCAAAAGATCCAATATATTTCAACCAAAAATGTTCTAGTAAGTCTTATATCTGGAGAACTACATAGAGTGTAGCCAAACCTAAACTATCACTTAACTCAATATGATGTGCTTATCCCGTAGAAAATACGAAAACTCGATTTAGGGACCGTTCAAAAATTTTGTAGCCCCTGGTCCAAAGACTAATTATTGGCTAAGATTGCAATTCGATCCATTTTTTTGATCATTCCTAAAATTATGGTTCTAGTACTGCTTTCACTTCTCATATATTAAAACTCACCGCGGGGGAAATCTGAAATCTCAAAAGAATTTTGGAGCTCACGCCATGATGCTTTGTGGTAGACAAATACCATGTGCGTGGGATTTTTTCGGGGTTTTACCGTTTCCTCCCACTTTCTTCTTTCCATCATTTAATTTATTATCATCACGTCTTCCTTAGTCTCGGAGCATAATCGTAGGGCGCTCAAAAAGACAAAAAAAAAAAAAAAAAAAATCTTTCCATCCGACCTATAAACAGAAACTCCATGGTTAGAATCTAATACATTCTCGAGATGATTTTTTTAAAATCGAATTTATATATATAGTGAAAGCTAAAATATGCAGGATATATAACATTCTAGTTAAGTCTCGAGTATTCCAAGCTGTTCACCCCATCGTCTAAGCACTGAACAGTCCCCCCCCTTAACCCCCCTCCCCATTTTCCTCTATGTGCCAGGCATCAGCTCCAATTTTACGAAGTAATCATTATCTGAGGTACTGTACCTACAGTAGAGAAGCATTAGCATTTCGTTCGTAAAATTCGTCGTCTGTTTTACATTTACGACCTCTTAAAAACATTATCCTAGCTGCTTTTGGAAGTGTAAAAAAAAAAAAAAAAAAAAAAAAAGGCATCTGACTTTAAAATGAGTAACTCCTACTTTTAAGAAATACAGGAAGAGGAGGAGGGGGAGGGAAAAGGCTAAAGTTACTCATGCTTCTTCTTTCTCTTTCATTTTTATGTCTATAAATTTTTATGAAGGGGTGTAAAAATGACCTCTTTCATTGTGTGTTTTTTTATATTATTTTTCTCTCTTTTTTTCGAAAGGATCCATCCAACATTTAGCCATGAAATGAAGGCAACACGGCTAAAGGTTATGTGCATTTTTAAAAAAAAGAAGAAAACGAAGAGCCTCAGCCATCATTAGTGAATGTTGATATATATATAAAAGAACTGGCTTTAAAAATTCTTCATCAGGCTTTACCTCTTAGTTATGTATATCAAATGAGCGGATCGAGCAAGAAGGTTACTCTTAGCTGTTTAATTGTTCTTAAAATCTTAATTATCCCTGCTTTTACGATATAATAAACTGAGGAAAAGTAACAAGTGCATTCGAAAGGAACAACTTCATATTTTGTAAAAAGAGAAAAAGAAAAAGAAAGAAAGAAAAAAGAAAAAGAAAAATGTAAAAAAAAAAAATGTCAAAGTGTTTGAAGTGTAAAGTTTTCAATGACATATGGTTCTGAGACGTGGACCTTAATAAAATCAAGTGTTCACCATCCACCAGACAAGTCAAAGAAAGCATGGAGAAATATACTGTATGTTAGTAATTAAGAGGCCTAAGCATTGTGAAATTAAAATACCGCTAATTTTTGCAGTAATTATGTGATATCTTCAAATAGATACAAGATAATCGAAATGTGGAACAAGAGCGCCCTAGATAATATTAGTTTGCATGAGGTAGCATTATGACGAGTCACCTAGTAGCTTTCCATTTGCAACCATTTATAAACGCAAAAATAAATGCCGATTTCCTAAACGACTGGAAATCGAAAGCAGATAAGTGAATCGTAATAACTTATCTGCGACGATATGGTTCTCTTGAATGGTTCTCATGCGACGATATGTCGAGAAAGCAAGACGACTCTATTTTTATGGGCACGGACTTAAGAAATAGACGTAACACATAAAGCAGTGTGTTTAGTTAAACAAAAATTAAATGTACTCGGTTGATAAATATATTTTGATTTAGAATTAAGATATCTGGGCTTTCGGCATCATGTCCATTTAGCCCGTCACGTTTGAGGGATGACGTACCTCGGGAAAGTGAAGGAAGACAAATTGGGAAAGGAAGAAGCGGCCTGGGACCTATATGTTAAGTACCATCCCGTCATTTGCCTGGTGTGAATGAGGAAAACCGAGGAAAACCTCATTCAGGATGGCTGTCCGGAAAAAGCGTTTTACACTTTTTCGACCGAGTGCCCCTACTGGAAATCGAACCCGGAACTACTCGCACCGAAGGCGAGAGCTTTAGCGACTACGCTAAGCGGGGCTACATAAATGACGTCAAAATCGTGTTCTTTAAGTTTCTGTCTGCACTAGAAAATGCTCTTAGTTAATTAGGTACTAAATAATTGTTTATCTGTACCCATATATACAGTGGCGGATCTAGCCTGGGGACAGGAGGTCTAGGTCACCAGTTTTTTAAGCGATAAAAATAATTGAATTTATTATTTATATATTTTGGAAAGTTTATACTGACTGTTGCCTTTTGTTCTTTATTGGAAAATTTGCAGTTTTTCCTGTTATGCAATGTGTAAAACAATACTTCAAGTCCACAATGTGAACGTCCAACCTAGCTATAATATTCATCGGGAGATAGCTAAGTTGGAAACTTCTGCAGAACCCATGAAAAATTGTAAACTCATAATATACCTATCATAGACTGAATTCTGGTTGCCCCCCCCCCCTCAATTTTTACCTTCTATATCCGCCATTGCATACGTGCTAACTAAACGGCTTGACAAACATCTTGGCATTTGAAGGCGGCGCTCCAAGTTCCCTTTAAATGCTGCTAGCAAATGAGAGGCCAGCGGTATTACCATGTTTATTTTGTACACATCCACGTCTATCCTCTGCCACCTGATCGCGCTGTAGTTCGTCTGCTTAGCCATAGCCACACCCCTTAGCACTCGGCAACGTCGCGTCAGAGCTTGCGTTTTATTCGTTTAGGTGAAATGCCAAGATGTTTGTCACATTCTTTAGATGGAGTATGCACGTAGAGAGGAACCGCTAATAATTTAGAAGGCAATAATAAGGGTGTTTTATATTCCTAAGCAAAGTGGAGCTATTTAGGGGAGTTATTGAAGAGATAAACACTACTATTCTCTTGGTCTTTTCTATGCATATAAGTTAAAAATTCTGTTGTGTTGATGTATTGAACCACTTTGCTACATACAGTAATTGATTAAATGTGTATATTTTGTTCTCTGTGGAGAAAAAAAAACACATTATTAATACAAAGATGAATAAAATGTAGAAGAAAGGAGGATAATTGGGATCAGCGGGGAATCACTCAAATTTCTCAGAAACTACACTGACAGTCTCATTTCTGAGACTTACATTTCACACTCATTTTACACTGAGCATTTCCATCAATTCAAATACATTGCTTATTTATGTCACACATTAATTTAATACCAAACTTTTTTGCCAATTCATACACAATATTCATTTACGTCATAGAGTTACGTTTATAACTGAATTTTCAGGTAGATAGCCCATTTATGTCACATTCATGTTTATAGTAAGCTTTTCATCAATTTAAATATATTATTGTTCATTTATGTCATACATTCAAAGGTATACTGAGCATTTACCCCAATTTCATTACATTTATATCACACATCGTAACGTATACTAAGTATTTTTTGCCAATTAAAATACATTACTCATATGTCATTCAGAATTCTTTACTCAGCATTTTCACCAACCCAAACACATTACCCATTTACATCATATATTCATATTTGTTCTCAGCATTTACACCAATCCAAACGCATCAATCATTTATATCATATTCATTTTTATGCCCAGCATTTTCATCAACCCAAACGCACTACCCATTTATGTCACATATTCATATTTTATACTCAGAATTTGCACCAATCCAAACGCATTACCCATTTATGTCACATATTCATATTTTATGCTCAGCGTTTTCATCAATCCAAACGTATTACCCATTTATGTCACATATTAATATTTATACTCAGCATTTTCACCAATCCAAACGCATTACCCATTTATGTCACATATTCATATTTTATGCTCAGCGTTTTCACCAATTCAAACGCATTAGCCATTTATTTTACATATTCATATTTTATGCTCAGCATTTCCACCAATCCAAACGCATTAACCATTTATGTTACATATTCATATTTTATGCTCAGCATTTTCACCAATCCAAACGCATTACCCATTTATGTCACATATTCATATTTTATACTCAGCATTTTCACCAATCCAAACGTATAACCCATTTTTGTCACATATTTATATTTTATGCTCAGCATTTTCACCAATTCAAATATATTATCTACTTATGTCACATATTCACATTTATACTCAACATTTTCACCAATCTAAACGCATTGTCACCGATCCAAACACATTACCTATTTATATGACATATTAATATTTATACTCAGCATTTTCATCAATCCAAATGCATTACTCAGCATTTTCACCAATCCAAACGCATTAACCATTTATGTTACATATTCATATTTTATGCTCAGCATTTTCACCAATCCAAACGCATTACCCATTTATGTCACATAGTCATATTTTATACTCAGCATTTTTCACCAATCCAAACGCATCACCCATTTACGTATGTCACATATTCATATTTTATGCTCAGCATTTTCATCAATCCAAACACGTTACCCATTTACGTCACGCAGTAATTTATATGGAACATGTTTACCATTTGAAATACATTACTCGTTTATAACACATACTCAATCTTTATAATTAACATTTTCATCAACATACATTCGAATACATTCTTGTAATACATTCTTGTAATACATTCTTGTAATACATTCTTGTAATACATTCTTGTAATATATCTCTTTTGTAATACATTCGAATTCATTGCAAATTAAAAAAAAAAAAACGTTGCTTATCTCTAGCGTTAAGATAAAAAGATGTATACATTTAAATCGATTTACACTGTTATTGTTAGTTTTAATCGATGTGATACAGACCGTGTTTCTATTGTCAACATTTTCCTCGGCTATGCGGAGTCTATTTCTACTCGATTCATTTTGAGACAATGTACTGCGCCACAATAAATGGGAAACAGAGAATTGTGTGTGCTACAGTAGAAAATATTGTTTGTTTGTTTATGTTTGGTCTTACAGTTAGTGTGTGTGTGTATGTGTGTGTCTGTATGAGTTTTTGTCAATAAAAGTTTCAAGTACAGTAGTTTGACGTCAGCACTCCATGGTAGCTATATTGAGGTGAAAGTGGAAAGTTTGCACAGGGTTTTTTAAAAAAGAAAAAAAAATCCATTATATCTAAAGCAAACAAAGACACACTAGAACAGACAAAATGGATTATTTTTTTAAAATTATTTTTCTTGCAGAAGTAAAGAAAACATAGGGAACAGAACGGAATTCATGGTAAATCTTCGTGCATTATATTTTCTAATTTGAGTTTTGAATTTATACGTTAAGAACAGTGGCGGATCTAACCCGGGGCCGGATGGCCTAGGCTCCCCCAGTTTTTTGAGTGACAAACATAATTAAAGCTATTATTTATATATTTTTTGAAAGTTTATAGGAAACTCATGATATACGGTACCTATCATAGTTTGAATTCTGGCCTCCCCAGCTTTTACTTTCTGTATCCGCCACTGGTTAAGAGTGTTGAGTACTAGCGGCATCTTTACTATCTAGCCCACTGATTTAAATGGAGTAAACTGGAATTTTAATGATACGTTTTTACTAATTTGTTTTTTTTAACACATTGAGTGCCACACTATAAAATAAGTAACAGTGTCATGTGTACACCACGTGAAGTAGTTTGGTTTGTATGGCGTGATATTTTCTCAATTAATATTGAAACCGGGAGTGGTGGTAGATTTCTACAACTTCTGGATTAAATATAGGGATTTTCATATAGGAGATGAATTTACTGTTGGAACACTTAATTTGTTGTTGTTGTTGATTTTAGTTTAGCGTCCCGTTCAGCAGCTAGGCTATATGAGACGTGGACCTACTGATTAACGTGGAATCCGAACCACATGAGCTCCCGCCGGGAATCGAACCCGGGTCTCCCACGCCAAAGGCGTGTACGCTAACCGCTTAGCCACGAGGGAGCTCGAACACTTAATTTATTTGCAGTTGCAGAAAACCGCTTCTGTTTTCCTATTACCGGTTTCACTCTATATAGCAGTCACCATTAAAACCGGAAGTAGTAGTTTTATGCCGTTTGCAGTTTTAGTAGAGAGATTAGAATGGAGGTACAATATATTCTTAAAACCCTTAATTAACTGCAGAAAACCGCTTCTGTCTACTACAGATTTTCCTGTATAGACGATCGTAATTAAAACCGGAAGTGGTTGATTTCTGCCAATTTGGATTTCAACATAGAGATAAGAGAGGAGTTAATATACCATATATTAATATTTAATTTCTCCCACTTCCGGTTTTAGTAGAGAGATTAGAGTGGACATGGAATATATGATTGGGACGCTTAATTAATTACAGTAAAACGGTTCTTGCGGTCTATTACCATTTTTTCTATGGTGATCAACTTTGAAACCGATAGTATGGTTCATTTACACCACTTCCGATTTGAATAAGGGATAAGGAGAGAAGATGGTACCTATTATGAGAACGCTAAACCTAATAACAAAAAATAGCGCCTCGCTATCTTTAATTGTTTCTGCTCTATATAAAGGGTGTCCCATAGAGAATGCAAATTTTGAAATACCCGCCATTCCTGTTCTCGTAAGTTGGTACCACTGAACGTTATAAGGTTTTCATCTGATATCTTTCTGGTTAGTAATCACGAAGCACGCAACAGCGCGTGATCGCCATCTGTTTTCCGTACGGCTAGGAATGGAGGGAGGTTCCCTGGCCGGGTGATTTCTCGCAACGGGGGCGTGAATTGTGCACCCAGATTTTGTGATTTAACACCATGGAGGGGAGGAGATTTTGTTTCTGTGGGAGTATTTGAAATCTCGTGTGTGTACGTCAACAAACCACGATCACTTTCAGAACTCCAGGCCGAGATTCAGCATGTAATTTCAGATCTAGGGGTGCAAGTATGCCGAAAATATATGGAAAATTCCATCGAAAGAACGAAAGTGTGTCTGCATAGTCGTGAAGAGCATTTCAGTGATTTCATTCATAATCATAGATAGCGTACACTGCAAAAACACGTAGGTAATGTGTAAATTACTTAACTTCATCAAAATGAATTTGTATGTTATTTTCCACTCTGAAAGCGGAAGTTATAGTGTTTTTCTATCAGTATTTCGGTTTTAGTAGAGTTAGGAATGAAGACATAATGTATTCTTTCAGGGGCGGATAAAGGACGGACTTCTGGGGGGGGGGGCGATGGGTTGTAATACTGCTATTTTGAGTTACTTTTAAGAGTTCCAAACTCTGGGATGGGTTTTATTTATATATAAAATAAGAAAGTTTCCTCTTCAGGGGGGGGACGATCGTCCCGATCCCCCCTGTATTCTTTGGACGCTTAATTAATTGCAGTAAACTGCTTCTCGCTATATATTACCGTTTTCGCTCTCTAGTGACCAAGGTCAAAAACGGAAATGGTTGATTTCTACCACTTCCGTTGGCATGGATTCCTAACTTTTGACTCTCTCGGGACTGCGGTGGCTCAGTAGTGGATCGTTCACTTCTGGTGAATGAGGTTTTTGGGTCGATCCCAGCTCTCGTCAAGTGAACTTTGTGGTGGACAAACCGTGTGCGTGGGTTTTCTCGCACTCTGTAATTACTCTGTAATAACTTACATATGTTATTACAAAATAAATACCAATATTATTTAAAAAGTAGGTAACAAGGAACACAGATAGCATGATAAGTCATCAATTACCGCTGAGTTCATTTTTCTAGTCGTTGCCTTAACCTAGATTTTAGAGTAATTCAAATTCTGGTCACACTGTAATTTCTATGGATGGCAACACTGAAAATTCTTCCGATTAGTATTTTCGGGTGTAGAATAACATTATCTATTACCGAATAAGTTACATTTCATTATCTCTTTTCATTTATGAAAAACTGGCCAAAGAAAAATTGTTAGCTTTTGAAAAATATTTAGTAGTCTGTCCCCTTAAGCTGTCGTAAAATGAATAGGTACTGGGAACACATACTACACTGTATACTATATAAAATAATAATATGAATTATCATTCTGGAAATTTCAACTATATTTGGAGACCGGTGAGGAAACGAATTCAATTCTGAGAATGAGTTTCCTGGCCATTCTGGGACAGTTGGCAAGCCTAGCGTCCAGACAGAGAGAAAATTTGGGATTCTATCTTTGCTTTCTAGCCCATCTTTCTCCTTTAGTTTGGTTTTTGCAAGCGTTATACTGTTTGTCTTCGTCCGAAGCCTGGTGACGCGGAACAAAACACTGTCAGATTGAACAGAGGGAAGGACTTCCATTGTTTCACTAAAGAGAAACGCTTTCGTTGTCCATCCGGTGAAGATAAGCAACAAGAACTGAAGATAGCATTGTCTATTATTTGAGTTTCGCTTTTGTTAAGGATTCTTTTCTGGTAACTCATGCTTTTAGATCAAGATAGACGAAAAGATTGACTTTTCTTCTCGATCAGACCAAGAGCATGACTTGGTTTCTCATTCTACGACTAGTAATGTTGCTTTTATTTCGTGTTTTGGAAAGGTCTATAGATTTATCCACTTTAATGAAAGGGTTAAGGCGGCTTCTTTAGTGAGTCTCGTCCAAAAGATACTATAAATAGGATATATGTATAGGGTGTTTCAAAACAACACCGACGACTTTTGGGAAGTGATTCCTGATACCAAGATAAGACTAGACCAACTTGGGTGCACAAATGCTTCTTTTCGATGCCGAAAACATGAAAAAATGAACGTTAAAGGCCCGAAGCTTCAAAACTATGTGACCTACCGTAGTCGGATTGAGACTTCTCACGCAGGAACTAATATGTGGGCTATCCAAAAATACATGTTTCAGAATCTTAAGATATTCATGCAACAATTTTTATAGAGGCAGCTTGGGTACGGGCATATAATTTGAAATACTCACCAACTACCTCTATTAAAATTTTGAGTGAGTACCGGTATAGAGGTTATTTTTGAGTACTTCAAACTATATGCTCGTAGCCAAACTCCCTCTTTAAAAATTACTTTGAGATTACCTTAGGATTCTGCAACATGTATTTTCGGATAGCCAACATACTAGTTCCTAAGTGAAGTCTTGACCCGACTACGGTAGATCCCATAGTTTTGGAGCTATGGACCTTTAAAGTTCATTTTTTCATGTTTTCGGCAGCCTTTAACTCCTAAAGGAAGCATTTGTGCACCCAGGTTGATCTATACTTTCTGTCTTGTCTTGGTGTCAGGAATCACCTCCTAAACGTTGTCGGCGTTGTTTTGAAACACCCTGTATATATATACTGTATATATCGGATGTTCTAAAAATGGTGCCCATAGCGCTATTCTTCAGTTCAAAATGAAGCGAACATTCTATAAAATGGCATGGCCTCTGAGGCCTTCTTCAGCCGCTACGGGAGATCAAAATTTCACTACGTAGTAACGTTGCAGATTAACTTGGTACCATTAGCATTGCTTTACGATTCCATCAAGCAGTTACACCAATTGTTACGCTAATAACATGTGCTACTGTCAATGTCTATCGACCTTAACTGCCATCTGGAAAGAATCAATGTAACTATTTGATGGATTCGTTTATCTTTTCTCTCGTTTTTTTTTTTTAAATCTACGTCGTTGCCTCATGGTACAATTCACCTCTTCGCACATGAACACGACAAGTTTAGAATGATATATTATATTTTCCGCTTTATTGTGACTTGTAGAATAGTGCTATATAGTCCGTAGGCACCATTTTTAGAACACCCGAATGAAAAAAAAAAAGAAGTTGGAGAAAGTACTTAAGGGTCTTCACTATAGCGAAATTAAACTACCGCTAATTTTAGAGTTTTTCTGTAATATCTTAAAAACAAATAAACATATTTGAAAAGCAGAAACGTAGTGAACTAGACAATACGATTTTGCATGTGATACCGTTATCACAACTCATCTATCTGCTTTCAATTTGCAGCTGTAGATAGATTTAGCATTTTTTGCGGATTCTCTAAATAGCGGCATATCAAAAGCAGATAGCTGAATTGTGGTAAAGGACTCACATGCAAAATCGTATTGTCTAATTCACTACGTTTCTGCTTTTCGAATATTTTTATTTGTTTTTAAGATATTACAGAAAAACTCTAAAATTAGTGGTAGTTTAATTTCGCTGTAGTGAAGACTCTTAACACCGATGAGAACAATGCACTTAAGCTGTGAATGGACTTGATAAAAATATTTTGCTTTGTTTCTTAGAATATAAATTGAAACGCATAACTGTTTGGTACCGTGTGCTGGTAGTAAGTAATAAAATATCTTATTATCTTGTTTTATTGTTTATTTCAGGTAAGTTTGCCGCATGATTTCAATAAGAAAACAAGTGCTGTCAGTTAGAAGACTGATCAAGGTAGGACAGTGGACAGATCTATTATCTTATTCCATTGGTGTACAATTTACTTTCGTTTTGAAACTTATTAGTATTTGTTTACTCTTATTCTATCAAACCTTGCGCCATATTGTCAAACTATACACAACAGCACACTGACAAAGTCTATGTGACCAATATATATAGGGTGTTTCAAAACAACACCGACAATGTTTGGGAGGTGATTCCTCACACCAAGATAAGACAAGAAGTATAGACCAACATGGGTGCACAAGTGCTTCCTTTCGGAGTTATAGTCTGCCGAAAACATGAAAAAATGAACTTTAAAGGTCCATAGCTTCAAAACTATTCTTACGCTTGTGCATTCGGTTGGAATGCTTTCGTCGTCGTTTTGAAGAAATAAAAAGAAACTATAATCGTTAATTTGGGAAATATAGCTCACTGGTAGAATTGAGAGGTATCTGAGAAGACGACGAGCGTTTTTAGTTTGTAGGGCATGTGGGTAGAAATAAATAAGAACAAATATTTAAGAAAAGAGAGTCGAGGGTCTCTGTTTAGTACGAAAGAAAAGAAAAGTTGTTAGGGCGTTTAGGACCTTGGATCAGTATTCCGTACCTCAGTTCCTGGTCGTCGATTGGTCGTCTCCATGTCTCGGCCTCTGTATCGAATTGGCGTGAGATTTGGTATAGATCTCTCCTGCCGTTGCTTACACTCGCTCCTCGTGTACTTCACCGCTTCTCGTGTGCTACTCCCATCTTCCGGATCCTGGGACGTTTTTATACTAACCAAAGTAGGAAGATGGCCGTCGAAATTACGGAAAACATCCAAAGTACGCACGTGTAAGGATTCAGGAAAGTGCAAGGTAAATGGAATTCTCGACTTATTTAATAATTTGTCAACAGTTACAGAACACTTTGGTTACATCAGGTTACATAAGTTACATAAATTTACCAAGAATGAAGAATGAGGAATCGTCTGCTGAAGAGAATTTTGAAATGTTTGCTGACTGTCTTAATATTCCAAGTTATGACTGTTTCTCATCATCCACAGAAAATAGAGAGAAAAAAAAATAAAATCGTTATTAATTCTTGATTTATTTGTATACAGAATACTAATAATATAAGGGAAATCCAATATCTCTACACTATGGTATCTACCGTAGTCGGGTCAAGACTTCATTAAGGAACTAGTATGTTGGATATCCAAAAATACGTTTCAGAATCCTAAAGTACTCACAAAGTAATACTTAAAGAGGGAGTTTTGCTACGGGCATATAATTTGAAGTATTCTTCAACTACCCCAATAAAAATTGTTGTGGAAGTACCACAGGATCCTGAAACTTGGATATTTGGATAGAGCATATACTAGTTCCTAAGTGAAGCCTTGACCCGCTTATAGTAGGTCCCATAGTATTGGAGCTATGGACCTTTGAAGTTCATTTTTAAATGTTTTCGTCAGCCTATAACTCCGAAAGGAAGCATTTGTGCACCCAGGTTGGTCTATACTTTTTGTCTTATCATATCCCAAACGTTGTCGGTGTTGTTTTCAAACACCCTTCCGTGTGGACCTTGTGGTGGACAAGCACCGTGCTCGTGGGTTTTCTCGGGGTTCTCCCGTTTCCTCCCACTTTCTTCATTCCACCATTTCACTCATCTCTTATCATTACCGTCTCCTTTAGCCTAACCGGCATAAGCGTGGGACGTAAAACTACAGATTTCATTTCATTTCATTTCATTTGAAACACCCTGTATATAAAACGTAACAGTTTCATCTACCTAACTGTGTCTTTTTCAGACTTTCACTTTTTCTGGCTACTTGAGAGTTGATAATCTCTTATATACCTTCCAGAGATAAACTTTTAATTACGCTCCGTTCCTTCATTAAAAAGTAACAGTTGTGTTTTTCCGCTTCCACCTTTTCAGCTGCACACTTGTCTAATTGAAAATATGCCTTTTGCTGGATACATTGTTTTCCTTTAATTATCCTTGTTTAGGTTTCCTTATTCATTTGTTCTCTTTCTCTCCTCTTCCTTCTTCTTTAAGTAAAGTCTTCTCTCACTCTATTTTCTCCGGAAGGTATAAAAGAGTTGACCAACTCCCAAGTAGCCAGAAGGAGAAGTCTAATGTATACACAGTTAATGTTGAAATTGTTACGTCCAAGGATGTTATAAAATAAAGGATCTGCGTATACTGCTAAATAGTGAAGCCATACGTCACAGTTTAGCCACCTGCACTCTGCCTGCTCCACTCAATGAGGTCACAATGTTTTGTGCCAACAGTCATGGCTGAAACGGGAGTAGCCAATCAGACATGCCGATTCTCGATGTTTTTTTTTCTTTTTTCGGCTTCACTGAGTTAATAGGATGAAGATACGTATAGGCAGATCCTCTATTTTATAACATCCTTGTTTATATATATATATATATATATATATATATATATATATACACGTCGCTTTGTTTTTGTGTTGTCGTGTTTAGTAATGGTGAAAGTGTTATCTTTCTTTTATCGCTAAATCACGTGACAGTGTCTCAGTCCCTTATCGTAATTGCTCTATACGAGTCATTATTAAAAACGGAAATTGAATTTATAAGTTACTACTTCCGGTTTCTATAGAAGAAAACGAACTGACAAGAGATCTATTCTTGGGATCCTGTTTCCAATACCGAAAAATCAATTTTCGCCTCTGATTACCATAATTTGATCTATGGAAATCAATATTAGAAACCGAAGTGATAGCAATTCCTTCTACTTCCGGTTGCAACTTTTCACTATATATTACATATAGTGAACTTTGTGGTAGACAAACACCGTGTGCGTGGGTTTTCTCGGGGTTCTTCCGTTTCCTCTCACTTTCTTCATTTCATTTTATTTATTTCTCATCATCACCGTCTCCTTTAGCCTAGTCGGAATAACTGTGGGACGTAAAACTTAAAGATTTCATTTCATTATCTATTATATAAGTGATCTTGTTGCAACCGGAAATAATTTATTTCCAGCACTTCCGGTTCTTGGACACTGAATCCACATTAAAAAACCAGTCTCACTCACTGTTTTTGATCTGTGGAAATCATCTTTGAAAATGTCAGTGGTAGCAGATTTCTACCATTTCCGTTTCAAATAGAGACATGAAAATAAGGGAAAAATGAAATCTTTGAGTTTTACGTCTGACGGATATGCCAGCTAGGCTAAAGAAGACGGTGATTATGAGAAATGAATGAAATGGTGGAATGAAGAAAGTTGGAGGAAACGGGAATACCTCGAGGAAACCCACGCACATGGTATTTGTCCACCACAAAATTCACTTGGCGGGAGCTGGGATTGAGCCCGGGACCCCATGCACCAGAGGAGAACTCTCTACCACTGAGTCACCGCGGCCCCCATGAAAAATAAGAATAGAATCTCGTCTTGGGACACTAAATCGATTACAATAAATCTCTTCTTGCTATATATTTGTTGTATTTGTTCTACGATGGTCAACATTAAAACCGAAAATGGTTGATTTATACCACTTCCGGGTTCAATAGTAGGATAGGAAAAGAGATCAAATCTATTCCTGGGACAATGAAATGATATGAAAGGCCATGTATCCTTATATCTTACCGTTTTTGCTCAGACCTGTTGGTAGAGGAACAGATATAGCCGTTCAATAAGACTTCCAAAAGGACAAAAACCAAGCCACATGGCGTAACAGCCTTTCGTGGGCCTGAGCCGCTCCAACGCCATGTGTTAGCGACTGTCTGAACTACGTGAAGCCTAAGTACGAACACATCATCAGCGCGCTGTAGTACCCTGTCTCTAACAGACATATCCGGAGGTTTCTAAACCTAGTGGCTGTCACGTCTTTTATTTACATGACTCCCCAGCTTACCTCACGATACTGGGTAGACGCCAAAAATTGGGAAGCACAGGGCCGGGAGTCTAACCAGGAACCACGCAGACAAAAGTTCAATGCTCTAATTAGTGACTACGGCGTCTGAAATTTCCTCAAGAAATTAGAAAATGATATTTTTAGACCTCGTCAGCACGTTTTCTAATACTCAATTTGCAGCCACTGTCTTAGAAGCAACAAGAAATAAAAATATCTGTAATTTCAGGGCATCTTAGTTGACTTCTTGTTAAACCGTTTACAAAGGAATTTTTGCTATTGTTATTTTCGGCTAATTTAGCCCTTACAGACAATATACGGAAGCCATGAGACAGGGAATTGTGCCTTCGTTTTTACCATTTTCTTAAGAAGTAAAATATATATGCTATCACAACACTGCAGATTAAATACGTGCTGTGTTAGCCAAAAGGCAAAAAGGCTGGACCTTTTTATTCTCAGGAGATGTTGGTAAGGCTAGCACGTGTTGCCTTCCCTTCTCTTTTGCTCCCAGGAAGCAACAATTGAGAAACAACTGAGCATCTCGCTAGACACGTGTTTCACTTGCAAATTTCTCTACTAAATCGCGAAATTGATATCCAGTCGCCCGTTTATCTTATTAATGTTTCAGTGTTACGTTTTCCGGCCACGTTGTTGCGTCATTTCTCCCTCCTCTTCGTAACTATATTATATTTTTCGAACTCGTATTCTATTTTCTGAGATTTCAGTTGGACTTGCTATATACCACGGTGGAGACAAAAAATGACGCATACGATGTATATACCACGTGGCAAAAAAAAAAAAAAAGGTTTTCATGAATTTGTGCCTCTGTTAGAAAGCTGTGGTATTCGAAAATTGGTTTCTTTAGATTTTGAAAATTTTACAATGTTGATGGACATTGAAACCAGGGTTGCCAACCGTCCCGATTCTATCGAGACTGTACCGATTTCTGATTTATTTGTCCCGCGTCCCGACCAGACATTCGACGGGACGCATATTATCCTGATTTATCAATTTTCAAAGTTAATTAATATTTTACTGGTTTTTTTTTTTTTTTTTTTTTTTTTTTTTTTTTTTTTTTACAAAGGAATAACTTAATCTTTTACACTCATAGTTCTATGTATAGAATCAATTTAACAAATTTGTGTTTTGATTCATGAAAAAAAAAAAACTAGTTAGCACCTCTATTGTTTTGAGTTGATAAGCCAGCCGATTATGATGATAGTATATTCCATGCAGTGCCAAAAATATTGTTTTTGCAACCTCTATATAAAAGCGACTGCTACCGCAGTGGCAGTAACACTAGCTATAAAATCTGCTATTTAAGTTTACCAAAGGGAATAGTAAAAAAAGAAGAAGAAGAAGAAGATAGTCTGTCTCAGTCTATTTTGATTGATAGTCTGCTGGTTGATAGTCTGTTTTAGTTAGTCTTTAAAGTATCTCGTTTGTTTGTGATAAAAACCAAACACTCTATATAGCTTTCTTTCTAAACGTTGTTTATGTTAATAAATTACAAATGTTTTGGTTTGAATTTGTTGTATGAAGATAGCCACAGAATAACACTTGATTTTAGTAACACTTTTTGTCAGTAATTCCTTAACAATGTTATGCACTCATTTGTCATAAAAATTAAATAACTTGCAGTTGTTTTGGTTTCAATTTGTTGCATATATTGCTTATACCTAGTGATGAGCAAGGGGTGGGAAAATAAAAGAATAAGATGCCGCATTCATTTAGGTTCATTATTTAGCTGATTATTTACATTGTTTTCAACGACTCGCCGGGAAGGGGAAGGAAGGGACCCCAACCTCGATTATCCCGCCCCGAGTTTTTCTTAAGAAAAGTTGGCAACCCTGATTGAAACCATGAAAAAATCTATACATGTTTCGTCGAATACTTTATGCCAGCGTTTCTCCATAGCAGCTAAAAAGATAAGGGGACACATGACGTCTCGCCGTCTCACTTGCCTATCTATGCTCTTTACAATCTTTTAAGAAGTGGAGGGATGCCAGAGATATTGTTGGAAGTGGAGGAATGTCGTCCCACCACGTTCCTCCTCACTTTTACCCTCTGCTTCACAGTGAAACCGAAGTGAAATATAAACTACTTCATGTTTTTTTTTTTTTTTTTTTTTGCAAGGAAGATAAGAGCAAAGATGAGACGCTGCATCTATATCAAAATCATTTCACGTTATCTACCTTGTGGCCATATGGTTATTATACATGTTTTTAGCACAGAAGATCCTGGTTCTATTCTCGGCGGCAGCGCACATGGTTCAGATCTCACGTTAGGGTACACATATAAAGGAAGTGGATTTCCTGTTTTCAGACTGGTTGGGCCGATCAGTACCTGCCAGTTTGGAGAATGATTGCAAGTTTGTAACCAGCACAACACACAGAGATAACAGGTTCAGACTTACCGGCGCTGACAAGTTTCCCGTAATTAATTTCTAATTCTCGCTCGTTTGACTATACCGTGTAGGCTAAAGGAGACGGTAATGATAAGAATGAATGAAATTGTGGAATGAAGAAAATGGGAAGAAACGGTTGGAGCTCGTGAAAACCCCCTGCATACCGTGTTTGTCCACCACAAAGCCCACTTAACGAGAGCTGGAATCGAACCAGAAACCACCACTCAGATTTGTATGAATGGCCAGCACCTCGATTACAAACCGAATCATAAATACAGAAACGGTGTGCGTTAGTCAATTGGGCATAAAGGGAACATGGAAACTTGGACAGCTGGATGGCCAGACATGCAAATATAACTATATCCTCCTTAGATCTGAAGGCGAATTTTGGTAGCTGGAGCTACCGTTGGCTATGAATTCATTGCTCAACACTGATGCTAAGAAACCTCCCAAGGTCCTAATGGCATCTCACCTGAAGGTCACTTACTTCTAGCAACCATCTAATAAATTTTAGTAATACTTTGTATTTCAAAAGAAATTAACAAACACATCTATAATTGACAACTTACTTGACTTGCACGAGCACGTTTTTCAAGCTAGTGTTCTGCCATCTTGATAACGTGCTGCCACCTACAAATATTTTGTTGAAATTTTTCAAGCTACCTACAAGTCGTTCAAAGTTAGATGAGATGCTATTCGGACCTGGGGAGATTTCTTAGCATCAGTGTTGAGCAATGAATTCATAGCCAACGGTAGCTTCAGCTACCAAAATTCGCCTTCAGGTCTGAGGAGGATATGTGGTCAAAAGTTTGAACCATCATCATAGAACAAACACGGGAAAGCTCTGGGCAAAAGACCATTTAGCAATTAGATCGAAATAAAATAAAATAAAATAAAAATCTCCCGTAAACGACATTTACCTGCCTGTATATCCACATTTAGCATTTGTAAAATTCAATAAATATTCCAAATGATATTAGGCCACCTAAATTAAATTTCTACGTAATTTTTCATTCCATACTTATGCTCCTAAGGCTAAAGGAGACGGTCATTGATGAAATTGAATTATCATAAAACGATATCTGGACTGTGAATATGGAGAAACCCTAAGGGGGGAAAAAATATGGTCACAATTAAGTCCATTATAAACTCACGTGGTTTCAGATTAAAACAGGGGCACCTGGCATTAGTGCTGGGCGCTCTACCACTGACGCATCGTGCTCTCTATAGATATTCCAATTGTGTTCTAATTCGACATTGAATTTGTATTCTTGTAACTGTTGAATGAAGTTGTTGTGTTTCCTAACGTCCAATCTAATTTTCCGATCTCTGCAACAGACGACTCTTCTGAAAGGAAACCACAGAAGTGAGGTGGTCAAGCCGAACCCTGTTAATGGCATTGGAACAATGTGGGGTCTTCCGTTTCCGTCTTTTAACCCCCCTTCTTCTCTGTATGCGCTTGAATGCTAACCTCTTTGCTTAGTTATCCCACTTTAGTGTAGCCCAACTGACCACGAATCACCGGCCGCTATAGACAAGCAATAGCGGAATCAAACGAAGGATTTAGCAAAAACCAGAAATGGGAAAACTATTTGATAGCTCCTAACTTCAAATAGCCGCAACCAAGAAATTCCAATACAAGTAGAAAGCATCTGTATCGCTAACGAATTTGTATGTATATATCCATTAAAGAAAGGGTTAGGGATGGGGGAAACTCCTTGCGTTTGAGAAATCTATATCCGTATTAAAGGATAGAAGATATGGATAAAGATAGATTTCAACATATCTTTAACGTTGGAAGTGTTAAAGGTAGATCGTAAAGAATTCAAATGATTTCCTTTTATGTGGTCTTGCTGTCTCTAAATTTAGTGTATGATTTGCTGATAAATAACCTCTCCTGTTATAATAATATGAAAATACTTACTATCGATATTTCGAAATCGATCGCTAATAACAACGACCTATCGCTGATTATTTTCTTAACAATGATTATTACTGACTACAGTATTTTCTTTCTTTATATTAGTCATCATTGTATTCTATGTTTGCTAGAGATTCTTTTAACCTTAGAACGCACAACGTTCTTCCAACAGGACGTAACGTCCTAAAAGTCCTACCATGTTTATAAATTAGAGTACTTTGGATAAGTTTAGCAGGACAGAAAGTTTTCCTGGTGGAAACAGCATGAACTCTAGTTTTAGAGCAAGAAAGAATCATGTTATTACGACTGTGAGTTCAGTAATGGCGGGATGTTTTCTAAAGGTGATCATGTGTACGTTTACCTTCCGTTTTTCATCTACCAAACACCAATCATATGTGGAGCAGAGCGGATTTCGGTGATAACTGGGAAACACTAAGCCTATTCTTATATTGTTTATTGTATATTTTAAAATGCGTGCTGCTGGAAGGCTTCCGTCCTTTCGGAAGGACAAACTCATATTCTTTCCATTAAAGAGGTGCATGCTGCCGGCAGGATAGCTGCTCGTGTACAGAAGTCCTTCCGGAAGAGCCTTCCGGCAGGACAAAGGCTTGTATACGTTTCCTTCATTAAACCTAACAATTAGAGAATGATAGAAAGACATCTCGGTGGGTGGTACAATGTTTCACTGTCAGTGGGGGAGTATTCACCTCTGGTTCGAAGAGTTCTTTGTTCGATTCCAGGGTTATGTTAGTTTGTGGAGGACAATCATCTTCCATGAGTTTTCTCGATTTGGATTAATTGGTTACAACCCTTTTTCAGTAGCGAGGCTATACAAAACGTGGATCTGTAGTTTTAATACAGTTTAATGTGTTGAAATTTCAAGGCTCTATCACCAGAAATCGCACCCAAAACTTTATTTATAAAATGTGCGCATGTTAGTCGCTAGGCCAGTGGAGTAGGTTGGATTTTCCTTTTTCTCCTTATGCATTGTCATTCCACTAATATTTTCATTAACTATTAGTCTCATTTACCTAAAAGACGTAATAGTGGGAAGTAAAATTAAACTTTTCTTATTTAAGTTTCTTTCATTTAAATTTCATTCAAAAGTAATTCACTACTTTGTACAGTCAGTGACAAAAATTCTTTCCGTTTAGTGAGATTTATTTTGGGAATAACGATGATAATGCTGGAAAGTACAGAAAATAATATTCTTTTTAATTTGCTGAAAACTGTGTTCAAATTGTCCTTCCATTCTCAAGTTATTTTCGAAACTAATTTTATCAAACGGAAGAACTTTTGTCTCTGACTGTATATATGTAGACTATAAACGTTTTTGAAATACACGTTAAGTATGCATTGTTTCTTGTTTTGTATCATTTTTCGACTCGATTTTCTTCTTGGGCTAAACTTGTCTCTATTCTCAAAAGACTACTACATGTCTTTTGTTCCGCATGGTTGACGCTTCTGACCCCCCCCCCTTCAACCCCTTAACCCTTGCGAACCCCCTTTACTTTCCCTTCAACCGGAAGAATCTTTACGACGCAGCACTGGAGACTGGACTCTTCAGAAGTAGCCCATCTTCTCCTGGAAGCTGTATGTAGTTATATGCTGGAAGAGAGAGAAAAAAATAGAGGAAACGAGAGTACGGGACCCGTTCTTCCCTTTTTTACAGGAAGGATAATACGATTTTGTAAGGAAACGTGCAAAACGAATGTGACATCTACATGCACGGGAACTCCTTGCGTGTGAAATGGTAATTGAAATTGATAGGAGAAAAAAGAAAGAGGGCAATTTTCTAAAGTTATATTAAAAGAGGGGGGGGGGGAATCCTTTGCAAAATTATAAGGCGTAGCTAAATGGAAATACAAAGGAAGCTAGAACCCAATTTCCTTCTATTCTGTGTCTGAAAACTGTTTTGCATTCGATTTAGTAAGAGTACAATAAGCGTGAATTGGCTGCCTTCCTTTTACTTACCCTCCGGAAAAATTCCCAAAATATGTTTCTGAATTTTAAAAGATAATTCTATTCAAAATGTTATCAAAATCTAGTCCATATAAAATTCTGCTATATGAGCAGGGTTTCACGGGAAAAAAAGCAACACACACACACACACACACACACACACACACACACACACACACACACACACACACACGGATATATATATGCCATAACTATGTCACTTACAAAGATTAAGTTGATACTAAAGTGTATCCTCGTAAAGGTTTTCAGTAGAACGCTAGCAAGACCACAGTACATAATATGATTAACTTAAAGACTGTTTTTTTGGGGTTTAACTATTATATAGTCTAACGATTATATATATATATATATATATATATATATATATATATATATTAGATTACGTCTAACTAAAGAAAAGCGGGAGAAACTAATTTTTGGCGCTAAAACCTATGACGTTCGTTGGTGGTAATACTATAGGTGTATCGCTATATGAATCGTCCTCCAATCACGTAGTATTACAAGCACACAGAAGACAGTGCCAAAGAGCGCGCCTGTCATTGGCTACTGATAACTTTATGTCCTTGAAAGCATTCGTCTGTTGTATCGTCACGTCATTAAGTAAAAGTGGTATAGCCGTCACTGATTGGAGAAGTTTAGTGACGGAGGTGTGTTAAATTGCAACATGGTATTAATTCCGTGTGTTTCCAGATCAGTGGGAGTAAACAAGTGGGTTGGGCAGGCCTGGATAACAGTGGCGGAACTAAGTATTTATTCTGCTAAAACAAATAATTTATTTATTGTTTTGTGTAAAATACTTCGTTATGTTGCAATAGGATCTCCTCGCTGATCTAGTGGTTACACGTTTGCCTTTGGTGAATGTGGGCCCAGTTTTGACCCCCAGTGGGAGAGCACACACACACACACACACACAAGTTACTGTATTAATCATTCACTTTCAGTATCATTCGTCTCCTTCAGCCTAGAGAGCATAACTGTAGGACGTTAAACTACTAAAATTAATTTTATTTCAAGTAGCAGAATGTACCTGTTGCTGTTTCTTTTCTTCTAACGGTAACACTTACAAGTTGTAATTTAAACAACACAAAGAATAATTTTGGTTCGTAATCGAAGTAAGTATTATCTGTTGTCATTAACATTTGAGGGGTAGATGCAATGCCCCTTGATTGCCGAGTTTGTAACACGCCTTGATGTATAATGTTCGTTGCATCCGGGTTCGATTTTCGGTAAGAATGCTTACCTCGGCACGAAATCTAATTAGAGGTCAAGATTCTAATTTTAGTAGTAAGTCCACTCTCGTAGCATTATTCCTAAAAAAAAAAAATGTTCCACTATAATCAATCAATCAACACCAATCAATTAGTCAATCAATCAATATCAATTATTCAATCAATCAATACATAACAATCAATTAGTCAAACTAGCAATATATATCAATCAATCAATCAATATACATCAATTAATTAGTCAATCAATCAATATACATCAAGCAATTAGTCAATCAATCAATACATATCAATCAATAAGTCAATCAATTGGTCAATCAACATATATTAATCAATTAATCAATAAATGTATATCAATTAATTAGTTAATCAATCTATATATATGGATCAATTAGTCAATCCAGCAATATTCATCAATCAATTAGTCATTTAATATATATATATATATATATATATATATATATATATATATATATATATATAAACATTGATTAGTCAATCAATACATAGTAATCGATTAGTCAATGAATGAATAAATGAATCAATCAATATATATATATATATATATATATATATATATATATATATATATATCAAACAATTAATCAATCAATCAATATATATTAATTAACTAGTCAATTACGGCTGCACATATAGGCTACACAGGGCCCGTATCTGTGAAGCCCACAATGGCAGATACCTACCTGAGATTATATTCGACACATAAATGTAAACAATTTCTCATCCTTGGTCTTTGTCTGTCAAATATCAATGGAAACTAATGAAAGATAAAAACGTTATTCACAGTTGTAACCCCTTCGCGACTTTTGGCCCACCCTGTATATAAATTACTTAATAAATATTGATTTTTATTCCTCTGATAAAACCAAAAGTTGTATAAGTTGCCTATTACTGCTTCAAAGTAAATACCGTACTTGTCCCTATGCTATCCTTCACGTACTTGGTATTCAATTTGAAGAATGTGAGTGTTTATAAGATCATGAAGAAACCAATGACCATGGAATGTATTCATCAACATTCCACAAGACAACGAGGGAGTCCTCGAAGAGAACTTTATCTTTGGTGGGACAACAATCGAAGTTTCCGCGTGCTTTCAAGGAAAGTTCCAGGCTGTTCATCAGAAGGGTCACTTCAAAGAGGTGATCACAAGCACCCTGCGAGAGCTACAGCAACACTTCAGAATACACAAGTGCTATATAAACCATGTCTCTCTATTGATAATTTACGTCTTCGGCAGAAATTGTCTTGTTTTAGCAGAATATTTTGTCCAAAAGCAGGTACTTAAATTACTTACATACTCAGGATAGTTAGGACAATAAGCCGGTAGAATAAGGATAAGGTTGAATACAATAGTTCTCGGTAATGTTCAAAGCGGAAAAAAAAGCAGAGGCGGTATATTTTATTACGATTCTAACTCGACATACCGGCTATCGAAATGTTGAAATACAGTGTGGGTGTGTTGCCTAAAAGATTGCATTTCTATTTACATAATGACTGAAAACCACTGGAGAGTTTCTCTTTAGTTACGGGCTGGAGGAGGAGGGGGGGCATGAAAAGACTTTGATCTCTCGCTAACAATTTTCTGAAAAAAAAATTAAAATGTTCTTTTATGTTGTATTATAGAAAATTATACACGAAAATGCTCAAAAACCGAGTTTTTATATTAACAATTTCCTGCGGGATAACTCCTGGGCCCTCACTCGACTGTGGAGTATTCCTAACCTTCGGAAGACTCGCCCCCCACAGCAGACAACCCCTAAATCCGCTCCTGCTCAAAACTTGATGACATTTATATCAAGTAAGACAAGAAAACACACATACATACGAAAGAAACGATTCAATATGGCACATCAAAATGCAGACTAGATGAACTTCTTTGAAGACACCTCATTTTAGAAACAAAAGATTGGAAAAAGATAAAAAAAATGTCGGTCTTGTCAACTTAGAAATTATTTCTACATAAGAAATAAAGTCGTTTTAGGTGCAAAGCTATTCGTCAATCACCGTGTATGAAAATGGTTTTATTAAAGGTATATTAGCATCTACTTTCCAGTGACGGTATGTCTTTATCACTAAAAAACCAGAGGCGGTATGCCTTCATCACTGAAAAACCAGGAGCGGTATGGCATACCACCGCATACCGTCTTACTTCGACCACTGGTTCTTGGGCTAAAAACCAGGTGAATTCAACGTTGTCGGACATTTCGAGCACTGACCACATTTTTTATCATCTTCAGGGTATATATTATGAGAGAACCAGACTGAAGCACTCTTTATATGAGTTCTGGCAAAAGAAAACTTAAGTTCTTAGGCCTGTTTCAAGACTGTTAATTCCTTTTTTCTGTTATTTAAAACGAAAACTTTCCTACAATGATCAACTTATGGCGCTTATATGATTTACTTCCAATGATTCAACTACTGACATTTTTTTTTTTTAGTTTAACCCTTTCCCTTCGAATTTGTTTTGACACAGCAAACTGTACAGCTCGGATTTATTTTGAGATAATTTCAGTAATATCTGCTTACTACCATTTCAATAAAAATAAGCAACCACATTACAGACAATACCTTTGTTTTATTTGAAAATAGATCAGAAATGAAGCATAAACTGCCCTTTTACATATCTGTTACCTATATTTGCGCTGTGTGTGATATTTTTCGAAACATTCACCTGGATGTAATCCGGGTTTCCTGGAGCACGTGTTACAAAAATACACAGTCTCTCTCCTTCCACTACTTTCTTCACTCAAACTATCATTATCTAAATATTCGATACCACTATCACTGAAATCGGTGTCTGAAGCTTCCAAAACACCTTGTATATCTTCGTCTCTCACAAACCCAGCCATCTTTGGTGTCTGTTTACATTTGTATATCGCTTTTCATTTGTTAAAAACTGGCAGGAACAACCGAGTAAGGAGTTGGATAGACGGACAAAAGATAGCAGAACTTGTCGACTAAATCATACAAGCGAGGCTCTGTCGACATGCGAGTAATTAAAGCGTCAAAACTAGTGCGGGGTAGCCCCGTCATACGAGCAAAAAAGAAAATTTCGAATGTCGGGGCTCTCGCTGCATTCGAGGGGAAATGGTTAATGTCCAACGATTATTTCTACGCCCGAGGCTAAGGGAGCCGGTGATGATGAGAAAATGAAATGAAATCTTTGAGTTTTACGTCCCACGGTTATGCCGGTTAGGCTAAAGGAGACGGTGATTATGAGAGATGAGTGAAATGGTGGAAAGTAGGAGGAAACAGGAGAACCCCGAGAAAACCCACGAGCACGGTGTTTGTCCACCACAAAGTTCACTTGGCGGGGGCTGGGATCGAACCCGGGACCCCAAGCACCAGAAGTGAACGCTCTACCACTGAGCCACCGCCCCCCCCGGTGATGATGAGTTGGGTGATAATGGTGACATGAAGAAAGTGTGAAGGAACGGGAGGAACCGCGAGAAAATTCACGTACACGGAGTTTGAATACCACAAATTCTATTTGGTAGGAGTTGGGATCGAAGCAAGGACGACACGCGCCAGAGGTGAGAGCTCTAACCACTCAATAGTGCCAATTGTATTGATTTTTTTGGTATTCTATTAAATAATAAAAGATGGTTTTACATTCAAGTATATTTTAGTGGTATTTTCTACTATACTAAATTACTGCTGTAGCCATTGTATAGGTCTTCAGGATTATCTTCAATAAGTGTAATTACCGGTACTATTACTTAAAATTTTAAAAATGAAATTTAGCTTAATTAAGTTACTGTACAAGACTTAAACCTAAAAGATAATAGTGCGAGAACAAACACTTAGGAACCAAACTGTCCGTAATCGCCATTACTTAATGCAGGGTGTTAAAACAACGTCAGGAAATGAATACTCACATGGAAGCATGAAAAAAAAAAAAAAAATACAGAGCAATATATGGATGCACAAATGCATCATTTCGGTGCTATAGACCGGTCGTGTCTCAAGTTGAAAACGAAATATCAGGTCAAGGTCAGATAAAAGAGTGCAGAAATTACTTTGAGCCTAGATTCCATTTGTGTACCAGTAGAAATGAACAGGAGCAACGAGCAGGTTACTCTCAAAACATAGAAGAAAATTCATGGAGTCGTTTAAAAACGCAAAATGGTAGATCAGAACTGGAAAACTGGCTTCAAATATTATATCCTATAACTGTCACCTCCTGATCCTTAACGATATTATTATCTTATTGAGCCACACAATGAGTAAACTAAATTGACATAATGCAAAATGTCGTTTATTGTATACCCACTTTGGTAACTCTTTACTTTGGGCAAGGCAGTGATATCCTGTCAGTACATAGTATTGCCGAACGAGCGTTAGCGAGTGAAGACGGGTTAGAGCCCCGCAGGGCACGTTGTTTTCTGTCTTTCCTTCTTGGGAACTGTAACTATAATTGCGGGAACCAGTTCAGATGACTTGGTTATTGTCACTGCCTTGCCTAAAGTAAAGACTTGCCCGTACTTTTTATAAACGTTATGATCCTTACAAGGTAGTTAACATTACGTCTAATCTTACTTCGGTTACCATAGTGACAACTAAACATGTAGTTTTGGTGATAACAACAACACATTCATTTTTTAAATACATCGATTTTTATAGTATATCTTTTCTTCTTCTTCTTAACCTAGCTGGCTAGTGTACAGGGTGTCCGAGAATTATCTATACAACTTTACGACGTTATATTGAAAGAAGTTAATGTGATATTTACATGCGGTTTTTTGCATTTAATACAGAAAGTATTAAAGTTTTTTACCTGTTCAGTACACCTCTATGTGGACACCATGTGTGATACGAAGCACATCCAGACGAAAATCAATTTCAGCCCAAGTGCGCTGCAGCAAATCATGTTACTGTGTGAAAAGCAGCAAGGATACGCTGCTTTAGCTGTTCAAGGTTTGCTACCTTCGTAGCGAAGACGATGTCCTTAAGGTACCCCCACAGGAAGAAGTCCAGTGGTGTCAGATCCGGCGACCACGGAGGCCATGATATCGGACCGTCGCGACCAGTCCACCTATTGGGAAACATCTCATCCAGGTATTCTCGAACTTCTAAAGACTAGTGTGGCAGAGATCCATCATGTTGAAAAAACTTTAAGACTTTCTGCATTGAATGCAATAAACCGCATGTAAATATCACATTAACTTCTTTAAATATAACGTCGTAAAGTTGTATAGATAATTCTCGGACACCCTGTATATTTTATAGACAAGATCAGATATTTTGCCCAAATAATACATTAAAAATACAACATATCGTTGTAATCCAAGGTACATTGAAAGAATCTAGGCTGAAAATGAGTACCGTTTTATTTTTATCCGACCTCTATCCGACACTTTGCTCACCGGTTATAATCCTTTTCTCATCATTCTATGTTCCGTCGGGCTATCCCCGTGAAACAATGCATTTGTGCTTTTACATCAGTACATCTTATTCAAAAAATTCTGTCCACCTCTATCTCTTTGGAAAACCCTCTATTCTTACCTATAGTTGGATTTTTTTTTAAAAAAATGAATATCATTTGGCCAATAAAGATTTTTATTTTGAGCCAAAGTATGGTTTCCAGAATAGGCCTTCTGAAGCAAGGTATGTTGCTAATATTTTTTGAACAAGACTGACTGTACATTTTGATATACAGGGTGGCCTTAAAGTAGGTATACAGTCCCGTACAGATCAACTCATTGCTATTTATATAATTTCTTATCGTTATCCATCAGGTAGACATAGTTTCTTTATTATTTGTTCTTAATGTCTTTTTACTTATATCTTAAGCTCGGAACAGCCAGCCGAAGCAAATAAACCTACAAGCTAGAATATCATACTTGATCAACGCAAGGGTGTATCTACTTTTGGGCCATACTATATATGTAGAAAAAAAACCAGTAAGGATGAATGCATTAAAATTCCCATTTATTTCAAGGATAGTAAAGATCTATACATTAAAATTTCCATTTATTTCAAAGTTAAAAGGAGCATAATTTTCCATATAAATAGTCGATTACACTTTACTATGAAACATCACGCAAAAGCAAAAGGCAAAAGCCATCGAATGAGAATATCCACTTTAAAAGCATTTTGTTCGGTTTTTTTTTTTTTTTTTTTACCTACGCAAATGAACACTGTCAGGTGTATTTAAATTCTCGTTTTGAGCAAAATTAATTAATGATATTTTTTTTCTGTTGTTGACATTTGTCTTTACGTTGGTTCAAATTTCGTATAATGCGCTCTTTGCTAATTTGACAGATATTCAGAGAGAGAGAGAGAGAAAAGAGATAGAGGGATATAAAAGAGCTCGAAACTCGATCGGGAAAATATCCCTCAAAACGTCCATTGAATTGAACTTCCGTGAGGAGGCGTTGTGGCTGATGGTGATCCTTCTCTCACCTTCCCACTAATACCTTTACATTTCTCTCTCTCTCTCTCTCTCTATATATATATATATATATATATATATATGTTCTAGCAGGTTAAGTTGAGCTTAATGGATTCATCGATCGCCACTAAAAATTTTCGGCAGACTAATTTCTGCTCTTCGCCCCCCTCTCCCCCCAACTTCCCTATCGTATTGGCCAAAATGATTGGATGAGTTCGTTACAGAAAGACGAAACGAGGAGAACAAGAAAAATGAACAGATCGAATAGCTTATATACCTTCAAATGAAGAGCTATTTGTATGTTCTACTGTTACTTAGGAAAATTCCTAAAATTATTTCTATTGTTTAAAAAGCAGAGAAGTCGAATACATTGACGACATTATATAACATCAAAGAAGTTAAATTTATTGATAATTGCTAAAACTGCTCCCACGTTTGTATTTTTTTTCAACGTGATTGTATCAAAAACTAGTATGAGCGTTATGCGTATCACTTTTACGAAACTAAAATAACAATCTGCCATTCCTGTATCCACGGAGGGGGGGGGGGGGGCACGAGGGGGCCGGGCCCCCTAAATTGTTATTGGTCCCCGTAACATTTTCACGGTAGGGTTGCAAATGAACTATAATATGGTTGGATCGCACCCCACTAACTTCTACCGGCTCCCCTACATTTTTGGGCTCGCTACGGACCTACCTGCTAGTTATCAGCGTATTTTGCTACATATACACAATACACAAATAACTTCTTCCATTAAATTAGACGTCTCAATTATATTGGAAGTGAATATATATAATACTGGACTTTATGTGTTAGTCTTTTCAATAATATCAAAAATTTTTCTTTTCTCCTCCACAATTTCTAATATCCTCTCATTCGTTTTTGGCTCGGCCCAGATAATTCTTTCCATTCATCTCCACACCCATATTTCGAAAGCTTTCAGTCGTTTTTCGTCACTTCTGCGTGATGTCCATGTTTCCGCCCCATACGGTACAACGCTTTACACGAATCATTTTATGGGTCTTTTTTCTCAACTCTTTATTCAAAGTTCCACAAAACAGACTTTTCTTCCTCCTAAAGACTTCTTTGGCCATTCCTATTCTTGGTTTTATTTCACGTTCACACTTCAAGTCATTACTAACAGTAAGAACACTACCTAGGCATCAAAAACTATTCACTTGTTCTATTTTCTCTCCTCCCACTTTTATGTTTGACACTGACAGCTTTGTTCCAATCACCATGGCTTTTGTCTTTCTAACATTTATTATTATCCCGTATTCTTCACAGTCCTTCCTCAAGTTTTCTAATGTCCTATTGATTTTCTTTTCACATTCTGCAACAAGCGCCATATCATCTGCAAATCTTATACCTCTAATTATTCTATCTTCTACTGAAGTGTTATCTTCATTTTGTAGACTCTTTTTCACTATCTCTTCTACAGCTCACAGACAACGAGAAGAACCCTAGTAGAAATAGTGTGACGTAGGTATGGGCTTGCCCACTTTTCGCACGGGGGTTTCAAATGACACTACGGAATAGCACACAGATAACTACCCGGAGTAGCAGACGACATCTAAGTATAGACCACACCTCAAAAACCGCAAATGAACTTGACCGTGTCGTTGACCTTTCCCCGCTTCCTCTGTTTTAGGGTTCTTCTCGTCATCTGTGAGCTGTACATAGATATTAAGTAATGTTGGTAAGAGATAGCATTTTTGTCGAATTCTGCTTCCAATTGCACCGTCCTCTGTCAGTTCCTCCCCTATTCTAACACTTACTTTTTGATTCATACATACGTAAGTTTCTTAATCAGAATAAAATAATGTAATACATTGTATTATATATTTTTTTTTACATATAGGCCTATGAAAAGACAAACTTTGGGCGCAAGGGACAATCGTATCTATCCTTTTTCCATGGCTTTGGTGTATACCTTTTGATTTACTCCACTTTAAGTACTGTTCGTAGATTTCTTTGTTATATGCCGTTGCATATGATCCAGTTAATTGTTATTCTTAAATTGCATCATAGATGGAAAAGTTGCATTGTTAATATTTGTAAATTCTTCCTCACACCATTTTCTACATACTTCTCTACGTGGTTATATTGTTTAATAATAATATAAATAATTATTATAAATTTTTCCGTATTAATTGCATTTAAATACGAAATTAATATAAGTATGATGTTTACAGTTAACTAGTGTGTTCTGTTTCTGTCTCCTATAATATATATATATATATATATATATATATATATATATATATATATATATATATATATTTTCTAATTTAATATGCTATATGTGTTATGTTACTGATATTTACGGTCTGTTTAATGCTTTCCATATGTAGTGATATAATGTCAAACAAACTGGTACAAAATTCTTCAATGTTATTAACATTTAACGAGGAAAGGAATATCTCTATAGATGATATATACAGTGGGACCTCAATAACTCGAAACTCAAAGGTCATCATAGGTATTCTGCCCTCATTGGCAGATCACTTGCCACAGCTGAGAAGCTTCCATGCTCCACTGTCCTCCGCTAACCTCTTCGTCTTCACATATGATTTTTCTGTTTTTATATCATCCATTAATTGTAGTCTTCTTCGCCCCCTCCCTCTTTTCCTGCCACCATACCCTCTAGGACGTCCCTCATGATACAATTTCTTCGTAGGCGATGTCCTAACCTGTTGATCTTCCTCTTCTTAACAATATCTAAAGGTGTTCTTTTCTCCCCCACCATTTCTAACATCCTCACATTCGTTTTCCGCTAGACCCAACTAATTCTTTCCATTCTTCTCCACATCCACATTTCGAAGGCTTACAGTCGTTTTTCATCATTTTTACGTAATGTCCATGTTTCTGGACTGAAAGGAATAGATAAAAATTTAAGTTTTACCAGTAATCAAGGTTCGAGTTATCAATGTGGCCATCAACAAAAATTCGAGATACAGAGGTTTCGCATTCCTTATGGATACGCACGAGTCGAGATTTCAGACTTTCTCGACTCGACTCGAGAAAACCCTGTCTGGACTCGTGTCTCGACTCGATGGGTTCTGTTCGAGTCGAGACGTCTCAAATTTCAAGTCGAGATAAAATGTAAGAGCTAAAATATATACAGGGTGTTTCAAAACAACACCAACAACGTTTGGGAGGTGATTCCTCACGCCAAGATAAGACGAACAGTATAGACAAACCTGGGTGCAAAATGCTTTCTTTCGGAGTTATAGGCTGCCGAAACCATGAAAAAAGAACTTTAAAGGTCTATAGCTCTAAAACTATAGTACCTACCGCAGTCGGGTCAAGACTTCACTTATAAACTAATATGTGCCCTATCCAAAAATCCATGTTTCGGAATCCTAAGGTACTCACGCAACAATTTTTATACAGGGGGTTTGCTTACGGGCATATAATTTGAAGTACTCAACTACCTCTATAAAAAGTGTTGCGGAAGCACCACAAGATTCTGAAACATGGATATTTGAATAGAGCACATACTAGTTCCTACGTGAAGTCTTGACCAACTACGGTAGGTTCCATAGTTTCTGAGCTATGGACCTTTAAAGTTCATTTTTTTCCTTTTTCGGCAACCTATAACTCCGAAAGGAAGCATTTGTTCTATACTTTTCGTCTTATCTTGGTGTCAGGAATCACTTCTCAAACGTTGTCCGTATTGTTTTGAAACACCCTGGATATCATAATAAATACAATGTTGGATATTTGCAATATTCTGATTAACTTGTAGCAAATCTCACAGGTTATGACAAGAAGAAACTGACACTTAGAAAACAGATAGTTACTGAGCCAATATTTGTCTGGATTTAAAGTTGCCTGACTTTGAGTCTAATAAATATTTTATACCTTGTGAAATTTTGATGCTTTGATGGTCATCAATCGCGCCACCATTTTTGTACAGTTTTCAAAACATTATAAATTTAATTTTAAAACTAAAATTTCTGTGCCCATTTTCGATGAATTTAATATTGCACACATATATGTTGTTTCAATTAAACATATAAACTAGAGTATTCTGAACAAAGAAAATATGAATTTAATGTTCTTACATTACTTGCTTAATGCAAGGATTGGGGAGGAAGTTAGAAGTAAAAACTTTCGTATCCCTTTTGAATACTCATGATTTGATGTAACCAAACATGTTCGCCTTTTGTGATTTGTCTGTAAAAGGAGAAAAATAAAATAGTGTTTCCAGTTCATAATAACAATTAAACGACACTTTGCACAGTTCGGAAGCTGCGTGAAGTTGGCCCGCCACTTGTCGCCAAAATTCACCAAATTTCGTCCATCGTTAGTGCTACGTTAATACTGTTTTCTGCCGTTAATAGTTTCGTTATTGCTGATAAGCTTCAAGAATTAGAACAACTTCAAAATGGCATTAGCGTGAAGTTGTTCCGCCATTTGTCACCGAAATTCACCAAACTTCAGCCATTGTTATTGCTACGTTAGTGCTGTTTTCTGCCATAAGAATTTTTGTTAGTGCTGCTAAACTTCACGAACTAGAGCAAATTCAAAGTATGTCCGGTCAATTTCACACAGACCACCATTTTTCGCCAACTTCACGAAATTTTGTCCATCGTCAGTGCTACGTTAGTGCAGTTTTCTGCCCTAAAATATTCGATAGGGTTGCTAAACTTCAAGAATTAGAGCAAAATTAAAATGACGTTAGCGTGAAGTTGGTCGGACCTATTTTGATTTTGCTCTAGTTAGTGAAGTTTAGCAGTACTAACGAAAATTCTTATGGCAGAAAACAGCACAACGTAGCACTAACGATGGAAGAAGTTTGGTGAATTTATGTGACAAGTATTGGGCCAACTTCACGCTGATGTCACTTTGAAGTTGCCTAATTCTTGAAGTTTATTAGCATTAACGAAAATTTTTACGGCAGAAAACAGCACTAACGATGGACGAAATTTGGTGAAGTTTAGTGACAACTGGCGGCCTGCGTGAATTTAGCTAAACCCATTTTGAAGTTTCTCTAACGAAAATTTTTACGTTAGAAAACAACACTAACGTAGCACTAACGATCGTGAAAATTTGGTTAATTTTGGCGACAAGTGGCTGGCCAACTTCACGCACAGCAGTTCGGATATATGTTAACCTTTTCATTCGATTCAACTCAAGTCGCTTCAGAATGAGAAACCTTAAAGTTATGTTTGTTCACGAGGAATTAATTGCTCAGTATGCAAACTCTGATTATAATCTGGATTGTCAAATCGTGAACGCAAGTTCCATCAAATATCTAAATAACTTCTGTGGATAATTCAAGAATCTGCTCATTAAGGTGTTTCTAGCTCTTCTGTATTTGACAAAACTTACACATCGACTAGAAAAAGAAAAAGAAAGAAAAAAAGAAGTAAAGATGGTCATTTTATAACCGGGGCTTACTCGGGCTCAGACTGGCTACCTTTAATGGGGCTCGGGTTCGCTAGTCTCCTTGAGGATCACAATAGGACTCAGCTTGAACTAGCTATTCACAGCTAGAGTCTGACAAAAGCCACATTGCCACGTTAGAAGAACTTGTAGCTGTCATAAAAAAAAATCTTGAAACCCTACCATATTTCACCATGTACACATAGTCTTGAAAGGGTCATAAAACATTTTTTTCCATCTTGCAAGGAATTGAACGATGCGCAACTTTCTGGGACGTCTTGCTTGCTACCTGCTATCACCTTCCCACTGACATAAAAGAAAAACCAGTTTCGCAGCTTCCGAAACAATGGATTCTTTTGGACAGGGAGGGGAATCGCGCCAAATTACACGTTTTGAATGAGGAGGTTCACTGTTTGTCCACTAGAGTGCAGTGCTGCATGTGGAGAAACCTTTCTTGCTTTCAAGAAGTTGTAACATGTAAAGAGTAAATAGGAAGATCGGGTTGAAAGTTTTTTTTTTATGGCAGCTACAAGATTCATTTAACGTGGCAATGTGGCTTAAGATAGCTCACCCAATTTGGATCTCAGGGGAACGGAAACACAACATTCTTACTCATGAGTCATACATGAGGAAACTTTCGGCCCGAAGGGTGCCGCGCATACTCGCACCAGAAAGTTCATTGTGTCCTTCGGCGACCATACTGCCCGGGAAATTGGAGAAAAAGTAAGGATCGGGGAAGGAAAGAAGATGAGATGAGATGATTTTGAGTTTTACGTCCCGTTCAGCAGCGAGGCTATATGAGACGTGGACCTACTGATTAACGTGGAATCCGAACCACATGAGCTCCCGCCGGGAATAGAACCCTTGTCTCCCACGCCAAAGGCGCGTACGCTAACCGCTTAGCCACGAAGGAGCTGAAAGGAAAGAAGGGACCTGGCACTATTATGTTAGGTATCATCCCGGCATTTGCCTGGTGTGAACAAGGTAAACCCAGGAAAATCTCATTCAGGATGGCTACCCTGAAAAAGCGGACATTTTCGACAGTGTTCCTACTGGGAATCGAACCCGGGGGAAATGCAGCTTAAGTAAAGTTGTACTGGAACACTCGTTCACTGTGGCACTGGTGTATCCTGTAAATAATTATGTCATTGAATTTGTTTTGAATTTTTAAATAAGTATTGTGTCTTGAAAACAAAGCAAAGGTGATAACAGCATATTAAATAAAATTAAATCTTTCAGTTTTACGTTCAGACGCTGATAATGAGAAATGAATGAAATGGTGGAGTGAAGAAAGTGGGAAGAAATGGGAGAACTCCGAGAAAACCCACGCACACGATGTTTTTCCACCACAAAGTCCACTTGGTGCGAGCTGGGATTGAACCAGGTACCCCACGCACCAGAGGTGAACGCTCTGCCACTAAGCCACCGTGCCCCCATTATATTAAATCTACAATTATTTAGGGTATAGTATTGATAGTGGTATTACAGTTTAGATCGATACAGTAGATTGCTTAAATCAGGTTTCCTCATAACATTAATATTTAAATCACATTAATTGTCCTTACCATATCAAATATTTTCCTTCTCAAATCCATAATACTGTATTTTTGCTTTAGAGTGTGTATACATTTTGTAATATGCTTCGTTGTGGCTTAGAAAGTGACTTCCATAGCCTCCTTTCAATCCTTCTGTCAATTTCGGAGGGGCCATCTTATCGTGGACCGTTGGTTGAGCTCATCCGACTTAGGTTATTAACGGTCGTATTTGTTGAAGAGGTTGTTAGACAAACTGGGAGATGCGGCCACGAAGTGGTTTATTGATTTCAGACGATGCTTCAACCCAGCACGTACTTTCACGTTAACATCAATATCTCACTGGTTTTGACGGCCGTTATTAGACACACCGACGTATAACAGGTAACGGGGAAAAGAAAAGGAAAATTACTTCGGTATTTCATTCACCAGGTGGCGTTGACGTAGCTTGTAGAATTGGTGTTTTCGTTTTTGTCTACAATTAACGGAATAGCTCTGTTCAATTTAGTTTCATTTCGCCACTGAATCATTTATTATCGCACCATGCTTTGTAATCACGGGTAACTTCCAATGCAGTACTTGCATAAAATACCAGTACAATATAGGATAGGCAAGACGTAATTGTATTCCCGCAATTGGTTTAACGGAATTATATATTACCATCGTGTTCCACACAAAAAAGCGCGGCATCATCACTCTTTCGTGACATATAACGAGCGCTTCTGGTCTGGTAGTGTGCACGGTATGCACCACAGCATCACACCTAATTCATTTTAGTAGAGCAGAGGTGTCCCTTTTCTAACGGTACTTACAAACAAATGTAAGGATATGTAAGGATATGTAAGGATGTAAGGATAGCTAATGTAAGGATTTTTTTGAATGAGCTCAAAAATCAATGACACTAAGGTTCGCAGAACTCAATGGAATTAGCCCACTCTTGAACTCGCGCTCACAGAATTCAATACAACAAGTTCAGTTGTTCTCGTACTTATAGAACTCGCAGTTGCTTACGTTATTTTCTGCTTACTGATCTAACTACCGATTTACATTATTATTATTAACTAACTTAGGCCTATGGAACCCGGAGGCTCAATACCGCATTCACAAAAGCTCTCCTCTGACTTCTATTCTTAGCCAATTGGATCCAGTTTCTAATTACTTTGTATTCTTATTTTTGCGAGATCGATCCAATGCAATCTGCGCCTAGGGGGCGCGGTGGCTCAGTGGTAGAGCGTTCACCTCCGGTGCTTGGGGTCCATGGTTCGATCCCAGCTCGCGCCGTGTGGACTTTGTGGTGGACAAACACTGTGCTCGTGGGTTTTTTCGGGGTTCTCCCGTTTCCTCCCACTTTCTTCCTTCCACCATTTCATTCATTTCTCATAATCACCGTCTCCTTTAGCCTAACCGGCATAACCGTGGGACATAAAACTCAAAGATTTCATTTCATTTTTCCAATTTGTGCCTAGGTCTTCCTAATGGTCGTTTTCTGACTGTATTTCCAGTTAAAACTTTGAAAACATCCCTACCATCTTTCATTCTGGCAACATGACCTATCCACCTGAACACCCTAGACTTGATGATTCTAATAATGTTTGGTAAACGGTATAAATTATGTAGTTCCTAGTTATGAAGTTTCCGCCATTCCCCATTCCCGTTCCTCTTGGAACCGAATACTCGCATTCGTCTTAGGATTTTGTTCTCAAATACTTTCAGTCTATGTTCTTCACTCAGAGTAAGCGAGCATGTTTCAGAACCATACAGAACAACAGGCATGATTATCATTTTATATATTTTAAGCTTCAAATTCCTGACAACAAAAGATTTTGAATAGAATAATAACACGAATTCCGTTTTCAATCGACATTTAATTTCTTCGTGGATATAATTTCGGTCTGTTGATTCTAATTCTAGATATTTTAAAGTACCCACTTTGTCGAATGTAATATTTGATATTTTTTTTACGCCTCCATAATTTGCAGTATTACGATCCCTGAGAACGCCCATGTAATATTTAGTTTTCTTTGCATCTACTTCTAAACCCATGTCCCTGCAAGCGTTTAATACAGCCACTGCATTTATCTCATTTTAATTGTAGGTGGAACGGCTATTCCTGTTATATGTCTTTTCCCATTTCATCCACACTCACTCGACGAAGGGTATTTAGTGTCTGAGGAAATTTTCTTACAAGGTTTCATTATAAAGGGTCAGCGTAACATCAGCAATAACAGATATCTGTAAGAACAGACATGATTGGCTGTAACTTCAAAGATGGGATCTCTGATTCATTTATAAAATTTGTTCTTTAATAATAAGGAATTAACTAATTAAGAGGCCTTATCACTGCGAAATTAAAATACCGCTAATTTCACAGTAATTATGTAATATCTTCAAATAGATAAAATATAATCGAAAAGTGGAACAACATCTCCCTAGACAATATTATTTTGCATGAGATACCGTTATTACGACTCGCTTATCTGCTATCGATTTCCTGCCATTTCGAAAACCGGCATTTATTTTCGCGTTTCTAAATAACTGCAAACGGAAAGCTACTAGGTGACTCGTGATAACGGTATCTGATGCAAAATAACATCGTCTAGGGAGGTCTTGATCCACTTTTCGATTATCTTTTATCTATTTGAAGATATCACACAATTACTGTAAAATTAGCGGTATTTTAATTTCGCAGTGATAGGGACCCTTAACAAATGAGAAGGACCATGAGAATCTATGGGAAGCCAGTATTCCTTTAGGGAACGGAATTATAAGGTTGAGTTGCTTGGAAAAACGACTCTTTCTTTCACGCTTCCTTAACAGAGACAGGACACATGTGTATACGATAATGGTCAAGTACGTTCGAATAGTCTCCCAAAATCTGGGAGATATATACGTGTTTGCAGGACTTTGGAATAATGTACTCATACAAATGAATAATAAGCTTAAAGATTCAATTTTCTACTTTTATTTTTTCACTGAAATGTGTTCACTGATTTAAATAATAATAATAATTATTATGTACTACATTATTTTTTATTTTTAGTCACTACGTCAAATTTCCTATCCACATGACTACGAAAATACGTGATTCTTTGTCTTTAGTAGCAGAGATTCTTATTAAGCTATGTAGATTTACGTCTCATATAGCCTCGGTGCTGAAGGGTACGTGAAACTTGAAACCAACCAATCCACCAATAAGAGTCAACATTGCAATCTTATCTAAAATCCTTCGGAAGATGACTCCGTACATCGAATAATGCGTATCACAAGTCTTATCTCCCCAAAGCTGAAGTTCTAGCGATGCATCTAACCAAGGCATAAGCTTCATAAATTGAATGAACCTTAGGATCTAACATATTGCCTCAAAAAATTTTTCACGAGTATGCAATGTTCTTATTTTAAAGATACTGCAAGGAATAAATCTTTTGGGGTAGCCACAATTAAGATGAAAAGGAATTTGAACTAATCCAGAGATTATTTTAGCATTGCATCCAACAAATCTTTTCAGAATGAAGAAGAAAACAAAAAAGAAACATTGCAGCGTCTAATTCCTGTAAAGTGCAATTCCTCCTGCAATGAACTAGCAATATTTTCAAGAGGAAGCCTTATCTCGCGTGACGATGAACATAAGTGTCTGCATTAACAGTGGGTTTCATTTCTACTTTGAAGAACAAACAGGGGCTTTTGTGAACATATTTGTGTCTTTGCCTAGTGAGGAACTCTCGCTTTCACGTTAATTGTAAAGCTTTTCAAGCTACATTTAAAGCGTCCATGTTTTTCAAAGCCTTTTCCCTGTGTATACACAGGAAGAAGTGCAACAAATCGTAGATGAGTTCCATCTTGTCAGGGTTGCCAGATAATTATACTGAAATCTTCCGGGGGAAAGAATCGTGGAGAACACTGGCGTATTTACGGGGCTATTTGGCTGAAGCTCCCTCGAAATAAATTTGTTAGTTTTTTTTTTTTTGTATTCTAAGTACAACAATAATCCTTCTTACCATTTCTAAGAATTTCATTGACTTTCCATTTTCTTATGCTCTTTGTTCAGAAATAATAATGTATTTGTCAAAATTCATCCCATGTAAGAACTTCATTCTTTTTTTCTTTCTTTCGTCCATTCTACTCTTCTGTTTCTTTTTCTTAGTTGTTACTTTCTTTCGTTTCTCCTATCATACTTTCGACCGTTGTTAGTTGTGATTCAAGTTGGCCGTCCTCAGTAACACCAAAACTAAAAGAAGCTGATAAGCGAAACTAGTGTTCCACACCAACTTGCCCGGAAATCAACATAAAGGGATCAGTCGTTCTTTCAGAAAAAAATGTTCCGGGGGGACACACGTAGTATTCCGGGGGGCACTTCTGGTACTATTTTATTTATTATTATATTATAGACGTATTATTTTGGTCTCGTCGGGAAGGGGGGGGGGCACTCTCAGAGCTCCAGGGGGAAGTGCCCTCCCAAAAACATGTCTGGAAGAAACACTGAATGGGACTTTAGTTATTATACCAAAGGAATATTTACATCGTTTAGTTATAAAGAAACTCATGTTTGAATTAAAGCAAATCAAGAGCGGGAGGGGAATAAGTAGCCTGTGAAATTAGGTAGGCCAAGAGGATGCTTCTTTTTTCTTCTATGAATAGAAGAAAAGGTTAGATTCACTGAAAATTTTTTTGTATCGTATCGCATAAGATTCACCATTAAAACTGCAATCAGTATATTTTAGCTTCAACTTGGCTCAACATTTTCTTTCAGGTAAAAACGTAAACAGATAAAACTCAATATTTCCATTATTTTTTTTCTAAAATGAAGTCAGTTAAGTTGAAATGAGATTACAAATATGCAACGAAGTGTGTTTGCAGGAGCGTCATTTCAGATTTGCCTTGGGGGGGGGGAGGATAAGAGCCTCCACCGAGATATGAGTTTCACGTTTTTTCCTCGTATATTAGTAGACAATCGATTAAAATATATTTAATTCTCAAATTCAGGTGGGCAATTGCCCCCGTGCTTCCCCGTGCTGTGTATAGTCCCCCAGAAACAAAATCCTAAATACACCACTGGTGGAGGTCTTCTTTTTGGAAATTTAATTGCTCTAGGATTATATTAATTTCATCAGAAAATAAAGACGAAGTATTGCGTTCTGTCTTTATGCAGATAATCCTGAAATTATGAAGTTTTCCAGACGACTGTTGGGATGATATCTTTAAATACAGCCCTTAAACAAGTCCATTCATTTGCGGAAATCCCTTCCCATGTTGGGTTGTTAAATTTTCCAGTGAAAAGTGACTTCAGGAAATGAAAATAAAATGAAATCTTTGAGTTTTACTTTCAATGGTTATGCCGGCTAGGCTAAAAGAGACGGCGATGATAAGAAATGAATAAAAACGGTGTAATGAAGAAAGTGGGAGGAAACGAAAGAATCCCAAGAAAACTCACACACACGATGTTTGCCCACCATAAAGCCCACTTGGTGCGAGCTGGGATAGAACCAGTAACCATACACACCAGAGGTGAAAGCTCAATCACTGAGCCACTGCGGCCGGCCAGTAACTTCAGGGAATTATCTACAGTTTTTTTGATTAATAAATTACTTACATTTTTAATGATGGAATAACCAAAGGATACAGTCGCTCAGTTATAGACCGCTCACCTCTGGTGGCAGGGTTTCATCGCATAGTATATGAGTTTTTGGGTGGACAGCATCATGTACAAGGGTTTTTCTCCGTATTCTCCTGTTTTCTTCAACATTCTCATTCCATCAAGTTAGTTCACAGCCATTCTAAAAATAAGTAGCAGTGTCATATGTACTCCACGTAAATAAGTTTGGTTTGTATCACGTGGTATTTTCTCAATTAATATTGAAACCGGAAGTAGTAGTGCATTTTTATAGACATTGTAGTGGGGATGGAATATATAGTATACTTTGGGATACTTAATTAATTGCAGATAATTGCACCTCGCTATCTATTATCAGTTATACTCTTTGGAAACAAAGTTAAAACCGGAAGTGATCAATTTCTGCCATTTCCGGTTTAAATAAGTGATTAGGAAGGAAGATAATACCTATTGTAGAACGTTAAATCGATTTCTATATAACACTTCTTACTATCTCTTATCGTTTTTGTTCTATGAAGATCATTTAAAACCGGAAGTTGTAGTGGATTTATATCACTTCCGGTTTTAGTAGAGAGTTACGAGTTGGGATGAAATGTATTTTTGGAACGCTTAATCTATTGCAAGAAGCCACTTTTATTTGTTACCATTTTTGCTTTATAGTGGTCCGTGTTGAAACCGGAAGAGATTGATTTCAATCTCTTCTGTTGGATGAGTCACCTCAATCAACAATCTCGATGCCTCACTTTTGATCTTGTACATTCTGATCAAAATTGATAGTGATCCTTCAAATATTTCGTGAGGATTTTGTCTGCCTGCTAGCCGGACGCTGGGTCAGTCTGGGTAAATACATAAAGGAGTTTTGGGGAATCAAACTATTTTTAGAAAACTAAAGAGTGCGGCCAACAATGCATTAGCCTTTAGCCCCAAGTTCATCTCCTTATAAATTTGCTCAAACTTGAGTGCAAGCGATAGCGTCGATGCATAGAACACGACTCTGAAGAAACCAGAGTGGTCAGATGCACCGTTCCTGTGTTATCGCGTTCCAAAGTGTGGGATGTCACGAGATGGCGCCAGAATCGAGGCGCAGCTGCGTGATAGCCTTTTAACGTCTCGAAGGTATTTGTATAAAGTGTGAAGCTATCACGTTATAGTGGTCACAGATATAACTCCGTATTATATTAAACTCGTCGAGTCTGGAGCACGTACAGTGGGATGTTGTTCACAAATGGCCACCATTATTTGGTCCTTCTCTTACGGGCACAACGTTTCTCTTCGCATTGAAAATGCTTCCGGTGTGAAGATGTTTCTGACTGATTTCCATAAATTAAAGTGCTACGTCGATCTCAACCTCAATGCTAGCGCCATCTCGTGTTATCCCACACTTTGGAACGCAATAACGCATCTGACCAGTCTGGTTCCTTCACAGGCGTGTTCTACACATCGGAAGCTATCGATTGCAATCACGTTGGGGAAAATTTATGGGGAGACAAAATTGGAGCTAAACCTGGACGTACTCTTTAGCGGAACAGGCTCTAGTAGCCGGATTGTGGCACTTACTGCTTTGGGGATGTTGTGTGGTCAGCACAACGGTTGCCTCCACCACCGTTAACACTGGCTTTCTAGACCGGAGCTTACTATACATCTTTCTTTCAGCTAGCTCTTCAATTGTCCTCACGACGCTAGATGCACACCGCCATGTCAATATCACCTGGTGAATGCCAATTGTCATCCATCTCTCTTCTGTCCAGACTCAGAGCAGCTTATCTTTCCTGACCCCTCACGAGAAGGAGTAACACTGTGTGGCTATGGTGGACAGTTTCGTCTTGTCTTCTTTAACCTAAAAGACAAAATTATGGAACGTAAAAGTAGTATTTTATTTAATTTTGAATGTAAATATCAAAAGATTGAAAACCATATGTAGCACCAGTACTTGTCCACGTAATAAAATAACAAAAATAGTTCTTGAGTTTGCAAGATAATTCCCTGTACGTCTAGCAATGCTGTGAAACTGGCTTTAAATCTTCGTTACCCAAAATCCTTTGCGCTGAGACATGTTACAACGAGAATTTGTTGCAGACAACCTTCAAGTTTCAACTTGCAACTTAGCTGTGGTGACCCATTTTCTCTTCTTTCTTCGAAAGAAGAATAAAATGAAAAAGATAGATCACAGGAAAAAAGAGCTAAAATAGAGATTAAAAAAAAAAGGAGAACAGAAATGTGGTTTTTCTCTTGAGAGTAATGTAGTGTATTACAACACATGCTCAGTCATTCCACAACTAAATCTACTGCCCTTCTGTTGTCACCAAAACCTGACAAGTTTAATGAGTTATGGCTACAATTGTTTTTCCTCTTGTTTAGATATTTTTTACTCAACCTTCATTATATATGATTGTACTGCAAAAGTTGTTTTGTATGAAAAACTAAGTAAAATATGATTTGCAAAAACAAATAGGACTTGGTAACAATGTTGAAACTTTATTTTCGTGCAGTGGTTGTCCAAAAGACGAAAGAAAACGAGAAATGAGGTTTCATCTTCTGGTCTCGTAAATTTTTGTAGAACTCGAATCTCGATTCAAGAAGAAATCTTTCTTCTATCGTCTCGAATTTTGGAAGTCTTTTCTAGTCTAGTCTCGATTTTTGGAAAAAAATTCTAACCTCGTCTCGATTTTTGGATTTTTTTCTAGTCTCGTCTCGAATTCTGGAAGCCTTTTCTAATCTCGTCTCGATTTTTGGAAACATTTTCTATTCTCGTCTCGATTTTTTGAAACCATTTCCAGTCTCGTCTCGATTATTGCAAGTCTATTCCCGTCTCGTCTTGATTTTCGGAAGCATTTTCTCGTCTCCATTTTTAGAAACCTTTTCTCGCCTTGTCTCGATTTTTGAAAGCCTATTTTCATCTTGTCTTGATTTTTGGAAGCCTTTGTCGTATCGTCTCGATTTTGGGAAACCTTTTGTGTCTCGTCTCGATTTTTTGGAAAAACCTTTTCTAATCTCGTCTCGATTTTTGGAAAGCTGTTCTAGTCTCGTCTCGATTTTTGGAAGGTTTTTCTCGTCTCGTCCTGATTCGTAAATGTATGAATACAATTTATGACCTGATATTTTCATCTAGAAGTTATCGTAGTCCTAGACCGTAAGAAATCCACGAAAGGTGTGCTATAACATTTAAACCGTATTTATTATTGAAGTAAATTGTGTAATGCCTTGTGTACCTTTAAATGCTAATAAATCCTCTTCAGTCTGTTCGTACAATCCCTTTATCATTTTATAGATTTTATACTATGAATCGTGTAACACTAGAGTAGTGATGATTTCTCATCTCATGGGCTATACCATAATTTTGTTGAGTTGAGTTGATTTTGAATTTAACGTCCCTTTCAGCAGCGAGGCTATATGAAACGTGGACCTACTGATTAACGTGGAATCCGAACCACATGAACTCCCGCCGGGAATCGAACCCGGGTCCCCCAACTATAATTTTGTGTTTCGATGATACAAGGTAGAGATATGTCCGGAAAGTAAGTTTACAAAGCTCATAAACATGTAACAAATATAATGCCTGATAACACGTTATCAGTACAACGTACGTAATTATTTTTCCGAGTAGCAGCCATCATTGCCTAAACTTTTGTGAAATACCGAGCTACTAGATATCATTTAAACCATTATTGACTCTCCCTTTCACCGAATCTGGTACAACGTACCCTTCTTCCTTGTCTAGTGGCAAACGCGCATGTCTTTCACGCACGAGGTCGCTGGTTTGCTACCTGTTAGGAAAGCATCAAATACACTACAATGGTTCAGGACTTATTTTAAAGAGTAGATCTTATTTTATATCGGTGTTCATCAAGCACCATGATGACAATTGGGGAGCCACTTGAAAGAAAGAAATAGCGAAATCAAGTCTGGAAATCCAGTATTAATTTATATGCTTGCTTTCTAGAACAAAGTTCACTACTATTTAATTGAAATAGCTCCTTAATTGAAATATCTCCTTAATTGCCTCATGATTCTGAATCAACTTTGGGAATCGAAGCTAAAACCTCGCACATAAAAGGTTGGTTGGTAGGATTTGAAATTAGCATCCTTTCCAGCAGCCAGGTTATATGAGACCTAAACCTATAGCTTAATATGGGCCCGAATCACACGAGCTCCCGCTGGGAATCGAACCCAGGTCTACCGCGCCAAAGGAGCGGAGCGTATACTTACCATATAGTCATGCGGAAGCTCTCGCACACAAAAGATACGAGGGCTAATATTCGACTACACGATCTATGATAACTGATTGAAGTTATCGAAGTTTTGGGCAAACGCAGTGCAACGTCACCGTTTTGTTGAACGAAGTTGCTGTGTTGAAAGTTTTCCCGAGATTCTTTGTGGTGTAATCTCTTTCGGCAACTCGAATGGATGTCACGGGAAACTTTCTAAAGCCAACTCGGAACTCGGAAGCATGTGAGGTGAAGGAAGGAGGGTTGGGAGGAGACGTGTGTCCTAGCTGATGGATGTTCCTCAGGGTGTAATAAGGGCTGCGAAAAGAGAGACGTTCCGCAGTCACAAGAAGAGGTGAACTCTCACTTCCAACGCCTTTTCCTCAGTTCATTTGGTAGCTCAGTAATTTCCGCTTTCTCCCCACTCGCCCTTCTACTTTGAGATGAAAGTGTTGCTATGTGCATCCCACATATTTCCTTCCACAGACTACATTCACTGTGGCAGCTAATTATACGGGTATTAATGCGCTTCTGCAAACTGGGTGCATGAACCTAATTTATTAGACGCATTCAGTCCTGGAAGCAACAAACTATTTTTTTCTTAAACCACTTACACTAGGTTAATTAAAGAAGTTCCTTAATGTGGGACTCAGTGAGAAGGGCGAAAGGTGCCATGACTTAAAGTGCGTCATTTAAATTTTATAGGTGAAGTGTTGTTAAAATATTTAAGCCAGTCAGCAACTATAGTTTTCTTGTTTAAAATGATATAATGCATCATATACACCTATAAAACTTGGTCAACATTTACCTGAAAGAAATAGTGAATTAAAGGTCAGGTTCTTTGAGTGTGTTTGAAAGAAGGCTACACGCCAGAGGAAGTTTTAGAGAGCGCGTCGTGGACAATAAGAGGATGGAGAATGAGATCTTCGCACAGTAGAAAAGAGCTGGGCCTAGGATTGTCCCATATTTGATTCCAGGCCGGAAGAGGAGAGATACGTCCATCTTAAATAGGTAAAATGCGTGTGCTATTTGTGCACCAGACACCTCTGTTGTAACATAAGTTAGGCTGGGTAAGGAACCGAGCCAATTCCTGAGTTTGGTTAGGATAACAGCAAACACCCATATTTGGTTAGACTCTGTCTAGCTGTGATGAAAGCGGGGGATACGGTATCTGATGGTGTTGTTAAGGCTCCTCGTGACGCCGTTTAGGAGAAGTAAGCTTAATTTGACGCTAAATACGCCGGTAGAGTCCCTAATCGCTAGAGGAGTTCCCTCCACTAGTAGGCATGACTGGAAATGGACTTCCGCCGATCGCAAAATAGCCGTATCCCATTCTCGCTCCTTAGAGGGATGTTAGCAGCCATGCTAGAAATGACGGAAGATTGTCGTGGACAGTGGTAGTGAGCCCTTAAGAAATCGTTCCAACCAGTGATTAACTGGTGGGACCAAAAATAGTCTTCCTTGAATTAATGGTATCCTGATTGTCCACTCCATCCTCGGATGGTTTCGCTCGGGTTATAAGCTATCAGGTATTCTAGCTACTCTAACTTTGCTTATGATTTCAAACTCTATTGATATTATAAGTATAGCATTCCGATAACCAGGCGTATCCTGATTCTCCATTCCCTCCTTGAATAGGTAGCTTTGGGGTCCTAAGTTATAAGGTACCGATGGTAATAGAGCATGAGTTCAACAAAGAGAAGGTGCACTGAGCTTGTTCATCATTTAAAACTCTATTTTTAGACTCCAGGTCATAGTAGTGGAAAGACAGAACTATAGAAGCGACGCATTTTAGTAAGCTCAAGCAATCGTCCAATCAGTGATTAGCTGGTACGAGGACAATAGTCTTCCCAGAATCAGGTGCATCATTATTATCCACTCCATTCTCTGATGAACGGCGCTGAGATAATAAGTTGTAAGATATTTACCGTGCTAGAGCCTGGAGTTAATCTAGAGGAGCTACTCTGAGCTTGCTTATCATCTAAAACTCTAATTGAGTTAAGTTGAGTTTATTTGAGTTCACGTCTTTGTCAGAAGAGAGGCTATATTAGACAGGATCTACTGATTAACGTGGAATCCAAATCACATTAGTTCCCGCTGGGAATCGAACAAGAGTCTCCCAGGCGCGTACGCTAACTGCTTATCTACGAAGGATATCTTAAACTCTAATTATAAAAGTAACCAAGAAAGTTCTGTCCTCTTTCACCCACCACCTTGGAACAGCAATATATCACCTACAACGTACCTGGAAGGTCAAAAATAGTCGCCATCAGCATCAACGACCTTCTGCCAACGTTCTGGAAGGCCATGGGTTCCATCGCGGTAAAACTTGGTGGGCCGTGGAGCAAAGAACGTATCAAATGCATTTTGCACCTTTACTAGGGATCTGAACTGGCATCCTCTAAGGTGATTGTCCAAGGAATGGAACTGGTGATAATGAGACGGTGCAATATCCTGGGAGTATGGTAGATGCAATAGTGTTTCTCATGCAACGCTTAGAATGGTGTCCCGAGTCATCTTAACCACGTGGGGTTTAGCGTTGTCCTGTAATAGGAGGACCCGTTTACGATTCAGAAGTGCTGCCTCCAGAGTTTTGAGTTTTTCTTCACCACGCTCAACTGCTGACAGTACACAGTTGCATTAATGCTCTGATCAGCTGGTAGGAGTTCCCGACGCACGATGCCACGAGCAGTCCACCAAACACACAGGAGGACTTTCTTCTGGAGAGTACTGGTTTCGGCTGTTTTAGAACCTGTTCTTGGGATGCTGACCAATGATGACGAAGCCGTGGATCTTCGTACAGGACCCACTTCCCATCACATATCAACACCCTGTCCACAAATGGCTCCTTCCTCAGACGAAACAGCAAAAAATACAGGTTTCAGCTGGCATTGCCTTCTGGACCGGAGTCAAATCATGTGGGACACATCGACCCAAATTGTAGTGCTTCCCAAGTTGATGGAAGTGCTGCCGAATGGTTTTTCCACTCACAGTGAATTGTAGTCCCAGTTCCTTACATGCCTGGCCACTGTTCGCCTCAATTGATGCCTGAAGATCTTCATGGTCTTCCGGCTTGTGGTGCGTCTTCGAGTGTCTCGTCATCCTGCTTAAACTTGTTAAACCACCGTTGCACTGTCCGCGTAGTGGCGACAGCCTCACCAAAGGCCTGGCATATCTTCCACTTCGCTGTAGCGGTGTTTGACGCCAATTTGAACTCGTACGGCATACACGCCCTTATGACGCTCTGTGGAGGTCCCATATTCACTCTGTCCTTACGCAAGTTCACGGTGTAACTGAACTGCCACAACCAAGTAGTATGTTGGATATACCCACACCAATAACTGAAAATCGCCTTATCTCCATTCGCATTCAACTCATAGTGTGAGGGCCAACTGAACACGAACTTCCACAAAACGCAACAGAACTTCGTTAGTTACCTTTATAGTAGGAGGAAAATAGTCTTCGATAACCAGGAGTATCCTTATTATCCACTCCATCCTCGGACGGGTGGCGGTGGGGTAATAAGGCATAAGGTACCCTCCGTAGTAAAGTCTGGAGTCAACCTAAGGGAAGTACTCTGTACTTCTTCATCATCTTAAACTCTAATTAGTAAGATTACAATAGTCCTATCATGAATATCCACTGCATCCTAATATGGGTGGCGATTGGGTCATAAGTTGTAAGGTACCCTACGTAGTGAAACTCCTTCAAAAGCATGAGTAATTGAGCTGAAATGGCAGATCGATTTCTTCATGTCGATTCTATTGTGTCATTATATACCTTCCACGATCTCCACCGTGCATACGTGCAGCTGTTCCTCTTGAAACAGCACCTTTCATAAGTCGAAAAATTACTCCCTTTGATACACTCATCATATATGCAACCAGTATGAATTTGACCTGCCTGAAGCCACGGTCTTAATCAGTTAGACAATCTCCTGCCTCCTTCCAACATGCTATTTATGTTACAGGACAGCTTCTACCATATTTGACTGTATCTCGTTTGCAAAGATACCCACTTTGACCTAACTTCAATTACATAATCATTTCCACATGACGTTCACTACATTCCCTTGACATCATGCTGATTTCAACCTCACACTCACATCCTTTCGACAGAACACTCACTCAACCTCATGTTTTCATTATTTCAACACAATACCTTCGTAAGGTTGAGGTCGAGTGAGCACGAGGTTCAAACCCCTGAGCGCCAAACCCATAAAGTACAGCGATAGTAGAAAAAATATACGCTTATGTAACGGTTTTATTTGTTCAACTACACTCATTTTTTTTAAATGAAATAAAATGCAATGCATAGTTGTTTCTTACTGCAATGTCCTAAAACGATTTATTTGCGTGAATGCCAAGTGGTTTGGTTTTCTCCTCTTGGCAATCCTCATGTATTCCTCTCGTGACCCCTGTAAGAGTCCCGACCTCAAGATTGAGAAACTCCCTTTGAGTTTCAATAAGACGTAATACAGAGCGTTCTCGTAGCTCTGTTGTTAGAGGACGCGTCTCCGTCTCGGATTCGACTCCAGGCAGGCGCCCACATGGTTCGAATCTCACGTTAAACTGTAGGTCCACGTCTCACATAGCCTTGTTGCTGAAAGGGCCTGCTGAAACCCAAACCCACGAACCGAAGAGGTAATGCAACTTACGTAGCTTGGCAAGCATAGCGTTTTATGCTCTTCATAACATCATAACACTTAATTTGCTCTCTAATAAAGCAGACATTAAAATTGTCTGGCATTAACGTATTCTCATTAGATTTAACTCTTTCATTAACTACGCTGGTGAGTACAAATTTGTTTTTGTTGCTGTTGGTAGTCCGGCTCTTCTGGCATTTCGTGTCCACTGGCTACAAAACCCCGTAGATCCAATGTAAGCTTAGCAAAGCTATTTTCTCTCTGTGTGTGTCCTCAAGGGAAAAGGCTGAAGGGATTCTATGGTCCTTGCGAGACGAGCCATCCATGGAGGAATCGCTTCACTTACTCGCATCATAACTTGGCGTCAAGGGAATGACGTCAGTGTTGCCAAATTACTATAAAAAATAAACATTTCTAATTAAAACTGATTTCTCTTGCATTAGTGAATCTTTATTTTATTTTCTTCCTTTTTTATTTCTGCTTGGCTTTAAGGAACGCACGAGGAGTATTCCATAACTATTCGCCTTGGAATTGCGTGGAGTTTTACGTCATTTTTAGCACTAAATCTATATGGAAAATGAACCATAAGGAACTCGTTTCTGGGTCTTCCGCACAAAAAAGGAAGAAACTCCAAGCCCTTCTAGCTGGTCTAGTGGCTAACACGGATGTCTTTGCTGAACGGGGTTCGGGTTCGATTCTTAGTGGCAGAGCTATGAACGCATTAGGAAGGTTCAGATTGCACCTTAAAGTGTAAGTCCGCGTCTCAAATAGTCTCGATGTTGGAAAAGGTCTTTTAACTACAACAAGCAACAAACCAACTCTCATCGCTCGTCTAGTCACCAGCGCGCAAGTCCACGGAGTCCCGAATTCGATTTCCAATGGGATAGGCTTCAAAATTGAACGTATTACTGTTGTTCGGATTCCACTTTACATGTAGATCCACTTCATACATAGCTGAATGAAACGCTAAAGTCTAATCTATCAACGAAGCAATCCAAGCATTAATACGAAATTATGTTCCACTCATTACTCTAATCTTGAATCGAACCTAGGACAACCCGCACGTTATCAATGATAGAATTAACGCTGGATAAACTGTTCAATATGATTGCATTTAGCGTGTCATTTTGACTAGCGTGTTACAGAACTAGTCTCGAAACTTTTGGATACCTCCTCGTATGTTATGTTTAGACACCATTTTAGTTAAACGGAAAGCAAATTGTAGGATTATTGATAATGTTTGGCTGTATCTCATTAGCCATAAAATGTATTATATGTCGTCATAAAGAATAACTTACACGGGAGGGTCCCACAAGTTGTCGCTAAAATCTGATTGCCACATAGCACATCTGATAGACCATCATGAGAAATGAACTTGAGCAGAATTTAAAATGCTATGGACCAGAAGGATAGGAGGTAGGGGGACTCAAAATTTGAATATCCAAAGAATTATATCATGGAATTATGTACGTTTAAAATATATATATCTTGAAAACCGTTAAAGCAATCAAAACAAAAGTTGCACAATATAATGAGAACAAAATGCCCTATCGAAAACCATAAGCAGTGTTGCCATAGGTGAAGCAGTGTTTCCAACTCAGCATAAAAATATTTTATTATAAACTAGCAGCGTTCACCCCGCTTCGCTGCGGTCACCCCGGAACGCAATAAACTTTGTTACTTAGATAATTTTTACTTTTTCGCTTTCAAATTGCAGTAAATGTTAAAATTATAGCGCCTGTCATTTATGTTAACCCGCCGAGTCACATGGTCATGCGGGTTGCATATAAATACGTTTATTTTTACCTATGATGAACTAATAACAAAGGATTTGTACGTATGGACATTTGAATGGTCAATTATCTCAAGACACTGGTAATTAAAAATTAAAGTGATATGATAAAAACCATCTAGGGTCCAAATCCTAATAACCCCCCAAAAATGAAAGAAATTGGTTCAGCCGTATTAGCGTGATGAGTTCACAAAGGATTTGTGCGTTCTCTTTTATATATATAGATAGCACCATATACAAGTGTGCACAGATTTAAAATGCACTATTATCAGTAAACATAATAGTGAAGTGTAGTGGTTCAGTGTTGCACGCTATTGGAGCTACATGTGCTGAAAATGTAACAATGGAGACGTCTGATATGTGGGAACGGTGGGATAGGGCATTTTGTTCTCATTATATTGTACAACTTTTGTTTTGATTGCTTTAACGGTTTTTAAGATATATACTTTAAACGTACATAATTCCATGATATAATTTTTGGATATTCAAATTTTGAAACCCCCTAGCTTCTATCCTTCTGGTCCATAGCACCTTAAGCTTTGCTCATTTTTATTTCTCATGATGCTCTATCAGATGTGCTATGTGGCATTCGGATTTTAGCGACAACCTGTGGGTCCCTCCCGTGTTAGTAAGAATATACTTCAATAGTAGTTTCACCTCAATAACTGGAATAGTTCTCACACAACATATTATTTCAGGTTTACAAATTAATTGTTTTTTCTTTAATTTTTCAAAAAAGTTACGGATGAGCTTTTATACTGATTACATCAGTGTGTTTAGCTTAATAAGATCTATCCTCAGTCCTTGAATAAAATAAATTTTGTTTTACAGATTTTATTGATAATACGAGGGTAGTTTTAAAAGTAAGGTCTCCAAAGCACTGGGGACGCAGTCAAACTCTTTGTGTGGCTGTTGACAACATAGTTACGTTCATTGTTTCTCCCACTCTCAAACAAGCTTGCGCGCAAGCACCTTGCTGGGACGCTCAGTCTTGGCTTAGCAGCTGTTTGTACTGTAGCTCCTGCATGGCGCTAACGCCAAGTGTGAAGTTCGCGCTTAGTTATTAGGTTTTTGAACGCAAAAGACAACGTTGAAATTCATTGCCTACTTACGGAAGTGTGTGGCGAGTTCTTGTATGAATGTCAAAAACGTCTGTAAATAGGGGTAGGAAGCAGCCGGTCATACTGTAATTCACGACGAAGGAAGAAAGGAGCTGGAGACAGTCAATTTCCGATGAGGCAATCACGAAGGTTCACCAAAGCACCTGTTTCCTAAGTTGAAAGGACATTTGACCGGAACGTGCTTCAGTAATGACAACGAGGTGAAAGACCAGGTTCAACAACGCTTTCTCAAATAGTTCGCGGGGAGCTGATATGATATGAGCGTACAAAAGGTGCCATAGTGCCTACAAAAATGTATCTACGAAACTGGAGATTATACAGAAAAAAGATAAATGTATAAGCTTTAAAATTATATAATTGTATTGAAAACAAACATTCCTTTGTATTTGTAATGTATATTAGGAATGATCAGAAAGTAGGTTATAAAAACTGTAGTGAAACGTGTAACTATATATGATTTTATATAACTCATTCAGCTAACAGAAATTGCATACATTAAATTATTTTTCGTCGTAGTCTCTATTTCGGTTAAGGCGCTTTAATCATGGGATGAGCTTGAACAGTCCTTTCTGGTAGAAATCCTATTCTTGCGTGTTCAGGCACGTTGTCGCGAAGCTTTTCACCTCCTCGTCTAAAGCGAAACGACGGCCTTGTTGGTGCTCCTTCAAATGCGAGAACAGGTGCCGTGTATTGTCCTGAATCACCTTCTTCAAGGAAGCTGTGTTCAAATCTTTTGATGTCCTGCCGCTGCGCTTCTTATTGGTGACGTTTTCTCTACACCCCCGTGAAGTTAGCGACCAAAAGTTTAATAAATCGATATTTTTTTAGAGTTCTGAGTAGCACTCAAAGAGTTCTAGAGTTCTTGATAGGTTAGACCAATAGTTCTGGGTAAATAAAGATTTTATAGCGATTTTAAAATTTTGGTGCTAACTTCACTCAACACCAAAAATCTTAAAATGTCTTTATTCTTTTAGAGTTCTGGGTAGCACTCAAAGAGTTCTAGAGTTCTTGATAGGTTAGACCAATAGTTCTGGGTAAATAAAGATTTTATAGCGATTTTAAAATTTTGGTGCTAACTTCACGCAACACCAAAAATCTTAAAATGTCTTCATTTTTTTAGAGTTCTGAGTAGCACTCAAAGAGTTCTAGAGTTCTTGATAGGTTAGACCAATAGTTCTGGATAAATAAAGATTTTATAGCGATTTTAAAGTTTCGGTGCTAACTTCACGCAACACCAAAAATCTTAAAATCTCTATATTTTTTAAGAGTTCTGAGTAGCACTCAAAGAGTTCTAGAGTTCTTCATAGGTTAGACCAATAGTTCTGGGTAAATAAAGATTTTATAGCGATTTTAAAATTTTGGTGCTAACTTCACTCAACACCAAAAATCTTAAAATGTCTTTATTTTTTTAGAGTTCTGGGTAGCACTCAAAGAGTTCTAGAGTTCTTGATAGGTTAGACCAATAGTTCTGGGTAAATAAAGATTTTATAGCGATTTTAAAGTTTCGGTGCTAACTTCACGCAACACCAAAAATCTTAAAATGTCTTTATTTTTTTAAGAGTTCTGAGTAGCACTCAAAGAGTTCTAGAGTTCTTGATAGGTTAGACCAATAGTTCTGGGTAAATAAAGATTTTATAGCGATTTTAAAATTTTGGTGCTAACTTCACGCAACACCAAAAATCTTAAAATGTCTTCATTTTTTTAGAGTTCTGAGTAGCACTCAAAGAGTTCTAGAGTTCTTGATAGGTTAGACCAATAGTTCTGGGTAAATAAAGATTTTATAGCGATTTTAAAATTTTGGTGCTAACTTCACTCAACACCAAAAATCTTAAAATGTCTTTATTTTTTTAGAGTTCTGAGTAGCACTCAAAGAGTTCTAGAGTTCTTGATAGGTTAGACCAATAGTTCTGGGTAAATGAAGATTTTATAGCGATTTTAAAGTTTCGGTTCAAACTTCACGCAACACCAAAAATCTTAAAATGTCTTTATTTTTTTAGAGTTCTGAGTAGCACTCAAAGAGTTCTAGAGTTCTTGATAGGTTAGACCAATAGTTCTGGGTAGCACTCAAAGAGTTCTAGAGTTCTTGATAGGTTAGACCAATAGTTCTGGGTAAATAAAGATTTTATAGCGATTTTAAAGTTTCGGTGCTAACTTCACGCAACACCAAAAATCTTAAAATGTCTTTGTTTTTTTAGAGTTCTGAGTAGCACTCAAAGAGTTCTAGAGTTCTTGATAGGTTAGACCAATAGTTCTGGGTAAATAAAGATTTTATAGCGATTTTAAAATTTTGGTGCTAACTTCACTCAACACCAAAAATCTTAAAATGTCTTCATTTTTTTAGAGTTCTGAGTAGCACTCAAAGAGTTCTAGAGTTCTTGATAGGTTAGACCAATAGTTCTGGATAAATAAAGATTTTATAGCGATTTTAAAGTTTCGGTGCTAACTTCACGCAACACCAAAAATCTTAAAATCTCTATATTTTTTAAGAGTTCTGAGTAGCACTCAAAGAGTTCTAGAGTTCTTGATAGGTTAGACCAATAGTTCTGGGTAAATAAAGATTTTATAGCGATTTTAAAATTTTGGTGCTAACTTCACTCAACACCAAAAATCTTAAAATGTCTTTATTTTTTTAGAGTTCTGAGTAGCACTCAAAGAGTTCTAGAGTTCTAGCTAGGTTTGACCAATAATTCTGAGTAAATAAAGATTTTATAGCAATTTTAATGTTTGGAGGCTAACTTCAGGCAAACGCAAGAATCTTAAGATATCTATACTTTTTCAGAGTTCTGAGTAGCACTCAAAGAGTTCTAGAGTTCCTGCTAGGTTAGACCAATAGTTCTAGGAAAATAAAGATTTTATCGCGACTTTAAAATTTCGCTGCTAACTTCACGTAAAACCAAAAATTTTAAAATATCTATATTTTTTTAGAGTTCTGAGTACCACTCAAAGAGTTCTAGAGTTCCTGCTAGGTTAGACCAATAGTTCTGTATAAATAAGGATTTTATAGCGATTTTAAAGTTTCGCTGCTAACTTCATTCAAAATCAAAAATCTTAAAATCTTTATATTTTTCTAGAGTTCTGAGTAGCACTTGAAGAGTTCTAAAGTTTCTCATGAGAAGTTAGAGCAATTGTCGCAAAATAAGGTGATAAATGGGAAATAAATGTTTCGTGATAATCTACTGATCACACATGCAATCATTGGAAATCATTAACAAGTATATAACACGTGCCTAATAAAATTCAAATAATGTTACCCAAAGCATAGAAATCGACAATTGCAATTGCGTGAATTTGGCAGGACCACTAACAGCTCAAAGTCTGAAACTTGGTGGAGAATTTGAGTAGAATTTGAGCTCTCAGAAAAAACAACTGCCAGAATTTGGGCTTTCAATTTAAAGGCTCTAAGTCCACGTGGAAAGTGGTCCTGCCAGCTTCACGCTCCAGGACCACCGAAAGCTCAAATTCTCAAACTCCGTCCAGATATTCACTAGAATTTCAGCTTTCAAGAAAAACAACTCTAGAAATTTGAGCTTTCGATTTAAAGGGTCTAAGTCTACTTAAAAGCTGCAATTTTGAACACATAGTACCAAGACACCAATAGTACAAATTCTGATACTCCGTTTACATATTGAGTAGAATTTGAGCTCTCAGAAAAAACAACTCCCGGAATTTGAATAATGATTTCCAACGATTGCATTTGTGATCAGGAGATCAATTTAAATGCTCTAAGTCCATGTGAAAGGTGGTCCTGCCAACTTCACGCTGCAGGACCACCGAAAGCTCAACTTCTCAAACTCCGTCCAGATATCTAGTAGAATTTGAGCTTTCAAAAGAACCAACTAACGGAATTTGAGCTTTCAATTTAGAGGGTCTAAGTCCACTTCTAAACTGCGCCACTAACAGCTCAAATTCTGAAACTCGGTGCAGAATTTGAGTAGAGCTTTAGCTCTCAGAAAACCGACTCCCAGAACTTGATGTTTCAATTTAAAGACTCTAAGTTCATTTGAAAGATGGTCCTGCCAACTTCACGCTGCAGGACAACCGAAAGCTCAAACTCGGTCCAGATATTCAGTAGAATTTGAGCTTTCAAATAAATCTAACTCCCAGAATTTGAGCTTTCAATTCAAAGGGTCTAAGTCCACTTAAAAGCTGCAATTTTGAACACATCGTACCAGGACACCAACAGCTCAAATTCTGAAACTCGGTGCAGATGTTGAGTAGAAATTAAGTTCTCAGAAAAACCAACTCCCAGAATTTGGGCTTTCAATTTAAAGGCTCTAAGTCCACGTGGAAGGTGGTCCTGCCAACTTCACGCTCCAGGACCACCGAAAGCTCAAATTCTCAAACTCCGTCCAGATATTCACTAGAATTTCAGCTTTAAAAAAAAAAAAACTAAAAATTTGAGCTTTCGATTTAAAGGGTCTAAGTCCACTTAAAAGCTGCAATTTTGAACACATAGTAACAAGACACCAATAGTACAAATTCTGATACTCCGTTTACATATTGAGTAGAATTTGAGCTCTCAGAAAAAACAACTCCCGGAATTTGAATAATGATTTCCAACGATTGCATGTGTGATCAGGAGATCAATTTAAATGCTCTAAGTCCATGTGAAAGGTGGTCCTGCCAACTTCACGCTGCAGGACCACCGAAAGCTCAACTTCTCAAACTCCGTCCAGATATCCAGTAGAATTTGAGCTTTCAAAAGAACCAACTAACGGAATTTGAGCTTTCAATTTAGAGGGTCTAAGTCCATTTCAAAACTACGCCACTAACAGCTCAAATTCTGAAACTCGGTGCAGAATTTGAGTAGAGCTTTAGCTCTCAGAAAACCGACTCCCAGAACTTGATGTTTCAATTTAAAGACTCTAAGTTCATTTGAAAGATGGTCCTGCCAACTTCACGCTGCAGGACAACCGAAAGCTCAAACTCGGTCCAGATATTCAGTAGAATTTGAGCTTTCAAATCAAACTAACTCCCAGAATTTGAGCTTTCAATTCAAAGGGTCTAAGTCCACTTAAAAGCTGCAATTTTGAACACACCGTACCAGGACACCAACAGCTCAAATTCTGAAACTCGGTGCAGTTGTTGAGTAGAAATTAAGTTCTCAGAAAAAACAACTCCTAGAATTTGAGCTTTCAATTTAAAGGCTCTAAGTCCATGTGAAAGGTGGTCGTGCCAACTTCATGCTGGAGGACCACCGAAACTTCAAATTCTCACCACATTTCAAATAAACTTAGAGCCTTTAAATTGAATGCTCAAATTTTGGGAGTTGGTTTTTCTAAGAGCTCAATTTCTACTCAGATCCTGCATTCTGTTTCAGAATTTGAGGTGTTAGTGGCGCAAGTTTTAAGTGGACTTAGGCCTTTTAAATTGAAAGCTCAAACTCCGGGAGTTGGTTTTTTGAAAGCTCAATTTCTACTGAATATCTGGACGGAGTTTGAGAAGTTGACTTTCGGTGGTCCTCCAGCGTAAAGTTGGCAGGAACACTTTTCACATGGACTTAGAGCATTGAAATTGAAAACTCAAATTCTGGGAGTTGGTTTTTCTGAGAGCCCAAATTCTACTCAATATCTGCACGGAGTTACAGAATTTGAACTGTTGGTGTCCTGGTACGATGTGTTCGAAATTACAGCTTTTAACTGCACTTAGACGTTTTAAATTGAAAGCTCAAATTCCGGGAGTTGGTTTTCTTGAAAACTCAAATCCTGGAGAATATCTGGACCGAGTTTGAGCTTTCGGTTGTCCTGCAGCGTGAAGTTGACAAGACTATCTTTCAAATGAACTTAGAGCCTTTAAATTGAAAGATCAGATTCTAGGAGTTGGTTTTTCTGAGAGCTAAAACTCTGCTAAAATTCTGCACCGATTTTCAGAATTTGAGCTGTTAGTGGCGCAGTTTTGAAGTGGACTTAGACCCTCAAAATTGAAAGCTCAAATTCCGGGAGTTGGTTTCTTTGAAAGCCCAAATTCTACTGAATATCTGGACGGAGTTTGAGAATTTTGAGGTACTATGTGTTCTATGTGTTCAAAATTGCAACTTTTAAGTGGACTTAGACCCTTTAAATTGAAAGCTCAAATTCCGGGAGTTGGATTTTTGAAAGCTCAAATTCTACTGAATATCTGGAAGGATTTTGAGAATTTGAACTTTCGGTGGTTCTGCAGCGAGAAGTTGGCAGGTCCACCTTTCACATGAAGTTGAAAGCTCAAATTCTGGGAGTTGTTTTTTCTGAGAGCTCAAATTCTACTCAATATCTGCATGGAGTTTCAGAATTTGAGCTGTTGGTGTCCTGGTACTATGTGTTCAAAATTGCAGGTTTTAAGGCGACTTAGATCCTTTAAATTGAAAGCTTAAATTCCGGGAGTTGGTTTTTTTTTGAAAGCTCAAATTCTACTGGATATCTGGACGGAATTTGAGAATTTAAGCTTCCGGTGGTCCTGGAGCGTGAAGTTGGCAGGACCACCTTTCAAATGGACTTAGAGCGTCTAAATTCAAAGCTCAAATTCTGGGAGTTGGTTTTTCTGAGAGCTCAAATTCTACTCAAATTCTGCACCGAAGATCAGACTTTGAGCTGTTAGTGGTCCTGCCAAATTCACGCAATTGCAATTGTCGATTTCTATGTTTTGGGTAACATTATTTGAATTTTGTTAGGCACGTGTTATACACTTCTTAATGATTTCCAACGATTGCATGTCTGATCAGTAGAATATGACTAAACATTAATTTCCCATTTATTACCTTATTTTACGACAATTGTTCTTACTTTTCATGAGAAACTTTAGAACTCTTGAAGTGCTACTCAGAACTCTAGAAAAATATAAAGATTTTAAGATTTTTGATTTTGAATGAAATTAACAGCGAAACTTTAAAATCGCTCTAAAATCTTTATTTACCCAGAACTATTGGTCTAATCTATCAAGAACTCTAGAACTCTTTGAGTGCTACTCAGAACTCTAAAAAAATAAAGACATTTTAAGATTTTTGGTGTTGCGTGAAGTTAGCACCAAAATTTTAAAATCGCTATAAAATCTTTATTTACCCAGAACTATTAGTCCAACCTATCAAGAACTCTAGAACTCTTTGAGTGCTACTCAGAACTCTTAAAAAATATAGAGATTTTAAGATTTTTGGTGTTGCGTGAAGTTAGAACCATCTTTGAGCAACTTTAAAATCGCTATAAAATCTTTATTTACCCAGAACTATTGGTCTAACCTATCAAGAACTCTAGAACTCTTTGAGTGCTACTCAGAACTATTAAAAAATGTAGAGATTTCAAGATTTTTGGTGTTGCGTGAAGTTAGCACCGAAACTTTATAATCGCTATAAAATCTTTATTTACCCAGAACTATTGGTCTAACCTATCAAGAACTCTAGAACTCTTTGAGTGCTACTCAGAACTCTAAAAAATATAGAGATTTTAAGATTTTTGGTGTTGCGTGAAGTTAGCACCAAAATTTTAAAATCGCTATAAAATCTTTATTTACCCAGAACTATTGGTCTAACCTATCAAGAACTCTAGAACTCTTTGAGTGCTACTCAGAACTCTAAAAAAATAAAGACATTTTAAGATTTTTGGTGTTGCGTGAAGTTAGCACCAAAATTTTAAAATCGCTATAAAATCTTTATTTACCCAGAACTATTGGTCTAACCTATCAAGAACTCTAGAACTCTTTGAGTGCTACTCAGAACTCTAAAAAAATAAAGACATTTTAAGATTTTTGGTGTTGCGTGAAGTTAGCACCAAAATTTTAAAATCGCTATAAAATCTTTATTTACCCAGAACTATTGGTCTAACCTATGAAGAACTCTAGAACTCTTTGAGTGCTACTCAGAACTCTTAAAAAATATAGAGATTTCAAGATTTTTGGTGTTGAGTGAAGTTAGCACCGAAATTTTAAAATCGCTATAAAATCTTTATTTACCCAGAACTATTGGTCTAACCTATCAAGAACTCTAGAACTCTTTGAGTGCTACTCAGAACTCTAAAAAAATAAAGACATTTTAAGATTTTTGGTGTTGCGTGAAGTTAGCACCAAAATTTTAAAATCGCTATAAAATCTTTATTTACCCAGAACTATTGGTCTTAACCTATGAAGAACTCTAGAACTCTTTGAGTGCTACTCAGAACTCTTAAAAAATATAGAGATTTCAAGATTTTTGGTGTTGCGTGAAGTTAGCACCGAAATTTTAAAATCGCTATAAAATCTTTATTTACCCAGAACTATTGGTCTAACCTATCAAGAACTCTAGAACTCTTTGAGTGCTACTCAGAACTCTAAAAAAATAAAGACATTTTAAGATTTTTGGTGTTGCGTGAAGTTAGCACCAAAATTTTAAAATCGCTATAAAATCTTTATTTACCCAGAACTATTGGTCTAACCTATCAAGAACTCTAGAACTCTTTGAGTGCTACTCAGAACTCTAAAAAGATATCGATTTATTAAACTTTTGGTCGCTAACTTCACGGGGGTTTTCTCTACCAGCCGCAAACTTACGACACCATTTTGCGACCTGCTGACGAGACAGTACAGTCTCTCCATAAACCTCTACCAGTTGCCGATGAATTTCAGTCACAGTTACGGTACATGTTTCACCCACAGAAATCGAATAACTGAACGGACTTCTTCGCGAGACCAGTTTCCCAAACGAATCACCATTTGTATTTACCTACAACTAGGGCCGTATTTGGCGGGTAGCTGAAACTCTGCACATTTGCCAACTCCATTTATTAAAATTACCGCACATTTCTAATTCCTTTATAAGAGACGATGTTCCAGAAATATCTGCCTTGAAACCGTAGTTTCTGATTCTCCCTCGTATATATATAATTAGCCGACTTTTGGGATTATCCTTGTAAAATAAAAAAACTTTCCCTAAATACTTAGAAAACCACGGGAGACCACTGCTCAAAACATAAAAACATTATACGACACTTCTAAAAAATCGTAAAAGAGACGAAATTGTGATGAGGAAAACATATTATTTTCCGTTTATACACTAAAAAATATTATATTGATATATTAATAGAGCTGGCAACACTGTGGTTATACATAGGAAGCTTTCTTCATGTCATTAGGCAAGTTTCTACAAAACTCGAATGTTTAGTCATTCATAGCCTCTGAAATGCTTTTAATGGCGTCGGGTCAAGTTTCATGCATTGCATGCTCATAAGGGTCTTTTCATTTGCACGCACACCTTCAATTACGAAGCAAAGGCAACCCAGCTTTACTGCTTTGTCGTGCGAGTAATCTACGTTGAAGGATATTTTATCGTGGTTGTAGTTAGGAACTGATAAGTTTGTTTCTTTGTTCAGAGGAAACCCTTAATGAGATACGGGGCTTTTTCCTTTCTTTTGATCAGAGAAGATATCTCTTTGCTGTATTTTTAAGTTCAAGGTCTTTCTACGGTAATTAAGAATAGCCACCGAGGTCAATAAAGATTTGTTCTAGTAACATATATTTAATGTTCAGGTCTATTATGTTACGAGAGGAGAAATCATATTGATTTTTTTAAAACTTTCGACTGATTGCAGGAACTACGTAGGTCCAGAGGGTAAAAATCGAATTTGAAATTTCTGACTATGTATTCTATATTTTTTATTTAATGTCAGACGATTTTGCACTTATGCTAAGGAAGACGGTGGTGATGAGGTTTATGATAATTCTGGAATGACGAAAGTGGAAGGAAATGGGAGAATCCAAAGAAAACTCACGCATGATGTTTGCCCAGCACAAAGCCAGCTTGTCGGGAGCTGGGATCAAACCAGGTACCTCAGGCACCAGAGATAAACGTTTTACGTTACCGCGACCCACACATGAATATACATATTTCATGGTCTCTGGGGGCCTTATTCAGGGCCGTTATTTCGTGTGATTAGCATCATACTAAAGACTTGATTAACTATTGAATTATGCTGTAGTCAAACCTTTAGTATCGCGATAATCACAAGTAAGAACGCCTTTGAATAATTCTCTATAAGTCTAGCAATCTTATCCTTGTAGATAGATTATAATTGTCGTGGCTGTGAAGTATACCTCTGGTAGTCCACATGGAAACATATGGGAGCCCCGGGGTTAACTGAGGAGGGTGAGTGGCTCGGTTCCGCTGCCCGGGAGAGCTCGGGTATTTCAAATGTACTAAAGTAGTTTTTAGAGTTACCCTACCGGGCGAATGGAAGCCTTAGAGTTACCTCCCAAATGAGGTAGTAAGGCATGCTCTTGGGTCCGGGAGGTTGTGGTTGAATGCCTCAAGGCCCGAGCAGCTTAAGGGAGGATCACCACGGCGTTCCAAGCAAACTAAGTGACGTGGATTTAGGAATCTCAATGCTCTAAGTAAGCAGAGAGAGGTTAGAAGCTCAAATAACTCCAAGCAAACAAATTGGGCAGGATAGGAGGCCGTAGAGCTCCAAGCAAGCTAAAAGGCTTGGGTTATGTAGCGCTAAAAACTCCAGGCAAGCTGAGGAAGTGGAGTTGACCAGTCGAAGACTGATACCAAATGTGGAGTTCTCTTGGTTTTATACCTGTTCTAATGTAGCGGTGGCGCTAGTGGTTCATCATCACATGATTTGTGGTGTCGCAGGTGTTCCTGTCGTCTGCAAGTGTAGCAATTTGCAGTAAGACGACGTGCTGTTGTTTGTGTTGATTATTTGTAAGCAGAGCCATATGTGGGATATTACAATATGCTACATTTTGATATTATGTATAAAAAAAGAATCTATTTTATACTTCGGATGACATATTTGGCATAAGAAAAAAAAACAAATATTGAGCAATTTATACAAAGAGTGCCAAAGAATTTTTATTCTGGACTACTACGTATGATAAATATTTCAGTATCACTTTCCCACATACCTTCCCCTTTGTATAGGACGCACCAGTGGCGTTACTTTATGCATAATTTTCGGGATTACCGTTGAGGCTTGTGTATTCAGATTGTCAGAGGTATCGAAGCAAAAATTTGAGGAAAGATATCTTTGAGGACCTAGGTTCCTTGAGACCCTCAGGATCGGCGTCCATGAGACACACCCCAAAATTTTAATTATTTTTCCTTATACAAAAACACAAAATTCAATTTAATACTAAAAATATTTAACAAAATGCTACATTAACTTTGGAATAGTATGCTGACCTTTTAGAAAATCTCAGTTTTCTCTTCCACTCACGTAGTCTTTTTCTCAATCTTTGCCATCGTCTTTATACACAAAAAAAAAAAAAAAAAAAAAAAAAAGAGAGAGAGAGAAAAGAAGATCCTTGCTATCGTCAAGGGAATTACTGATGCTGTAATTAGGAAAAGATTTAATGACAATTTGTTCGTTTACTTTCGACCACGATGTCTTGTGTTATCTGGCCTCAACAGCCCTTGGAGAATCAAAGCAAGTGCGCATAATAATATCTTGGAAGTTGAGAGCACGCAAGGGTTTGAGAGAGAGAGAGAGAGAGAGAGAGAAAGAGAGAGAGAAAAGGAAAAAGAAAGAAAACAATAACCTGCATCTTAACATTTATAAGACACATCTCATTTTTATAGATTAAAAAAAATGCATTTATGCACCGAAAAATACTGTAATCTTCTTAGAGGTCATTTCACTTTTGCTGGCAGTGGTTCTCAACCTAACTCGTATTACGACCCCGTTTTATCACATCCTCTTGCCAGCGTCCTCCTTATAATTTCTGGTTTGTAATGAGCTTGAGTGGGATTTTTAATATGCCTATTGCGGAGATCTCACGATATCCATCTATTTCTCTGAAAGTATTAGAATCCATTTCTTGTATATAGTAGATACAGTTCCTAAAAGCGAATGGATTAAAACCAAATTTGGCCAGTTCATTCATATTACAAATATCGAATCCGATTCGTCATACTGTTTCAAAATGGAGGCCATTTGAATTTTTTTTTTAAAAAATCATTAAGTCCCTTAATTTTGGGTCATATAAGGATTCTTTCATACCCGTTGAAAATGTTTAGTAGATCTATTTTTGTTGTTCTTAATAGTATGTATAAAAATAAAGAAAATATGCCGTTCAGAACAAAATTCAAAATAATATTTAAAAATATTTTCCGGTGTTAGATTCTAATTATATTTACCTCTTCCGCTTATCTTCGTGATCACCTAAGGATCGCGACTCCCAGGTTGAGAAACCTTGCTCTGTAGAAAAGAATGTTTTTTTCTTGCTTTTCCAACTTTCTTATATTAATATACAGAGTAAATAAATGTAATGTTCAGTGTCCATGTCGAAGGTCGAAGGTAATTATGGAGGTTTATTGCAATTAGCTCCGGGTTTGTCTTCAAACCCCTGCCTTCTTATGTGACTTCTAAAAGCATATGTTTATCGGCATATGTGGAAGGGAAACCCAACTCCCATTGTTTTCATGGAGTATATTTTCATTTTTATCTGCTGCTATTCTATTAAAAAAAAAAGCTTGAAATCTAACTAATCTTTTTTTCTTCAATATAACGTAATTTACAGTAATTTGTCGCTTTCAATCAATGGAAATTGCTCTAAATTGGTCAATTACTGAATTTGATGTTGAAATTACTCTGAAAATAGGAGATTCTCATTTGTGCGTGCTAAAAGAATATTTCTAGGTAGGAAGGAAAACATGTACCGCGATTCCAAGTATTAGATATTTCTGGAATTGTCAATGTTTGATTCGTAATGAGTTTTCCTCACTTCAGTGCCATGATGAAACAAGCTTTTTTTTTTTTTAAAGGAATTTGGTGAAAAAAAAATTAAGTCATCCGTTAAGAATAACAATTATTATCCATATCACATGTACGCCACGTAAAGGAGTTTGGTTTATGTGGCGGGATAACTTTCTCAATTATTATTTAAGCTGGTGGTAGAAGAAGATTTTTGTCATTTTCAATTTCATTAGAGTCGAGATGGAACACACCTTTTAAACACTTCTTCAGAAAACTACTTCTCTCTATCTATTGGCACACAGAATGCATTGCAGTATTGCCACATTGTGTCAAACTGTTTATGTCATTACTTGTCTATTTTTTTTTTTTTTTGATTTTATGTCATTAATTGTCTAAGCTTTAGAATCAATTAGGGAAGGAGTAGGCAGTTCCTATGTATGGATTTCCGTCGACGAAACAACTGATGCTTTGGGACGATATGTAGCTAATTTCATAGTTGGAAAGCTAACTTCTGATTCTTCATCTGCACCACATCTTATTGCACGCATTGCATTCTGGGGCGTACAAATCGTTTCACCATAGCCCGATTTGTGAATGATAGTCTTAAAGTCTTGTATCCGAATGGTGTATAAGAAGAGATAATTCTTCTTATGTATAGGCTATAGTAGAGGTCTTCACGGGCCGGAATTTTGAGCCCGGGCTTGCTTGGCCCGGCCCGTGAATTTACATTGTGAGGCCCGACTCGGCCGAAATATGTTTGAGTATTTAGGCCCGAGACCGACCCGAGCCAGGCCCGAGCTCGTATGATAATCAAATAAGCCCGAAATAAACCCGAATTACTGAAACTTAATAATTAACGAAAAAATGCATTTTCATTTACAGCAGAGATTTAATTTTGCAGTTGTACTTTAAAAGATCTCCAGAAAGAACGGTGCAATTCGTTGTACAGTATATTTACAAAGTTAGTCCCGAGAAATATGGTTGTATATTTAAAAATTTACGGCTCGAGCCCGGCCCGGGCACGAAGTGATACATGCTCTCTAGACCCCAGCTCGTGCAGACCTCTAGACTATGGACAGTGCGTCATACGTGTTAAAAGCTACTTTGGCACGGGGTCCCTGGTTCGATCCCAGCTCGCGCTGTGTGGACTTTGTGGTGGACAAACACCATATGCCTGGGTTTTCTCGGGGTTCTCCCGTTTCCTCCTACTTTCTTCATTCCGCCATTTCACTCATCTCTCATCATCACCGCCTCCTTTAGCCTAACCAGCATAACCATGAGACGTAAAACCTAAAGATTTTATTTTTTTAATTTAAAGTGTTTTATCCTAACTTGATCCACTTAACTTGCACATGACACATGCTCTCCAACGTATTGCCGAGAAGATGACAGACAAAGTTTCCGGAGAGCAACCAACTTACTTCCTCCACGAAAAAGTTGTTCTTGAAGGCAGCACAACGTGTGCAATTTTACAAGGAACAACTAGCAAACGTATCACTTCATCCGGAACCTATTATTACTACCAGTAGATGGAGCATTTGGATTCTAGCAAGTCAGTTTTACAACGAACATTTTGACTGTGCTTTACTAATTTTCGGTAGACTCATCTCCGTTGAGGGTGTAGGAAAGAAACTGACTGCTGTCGGAGGAAATGTGGAAGAGATAGTTCGAAAACAAAAATTAACGCAGTGACTGGGAGGAACCAGGTTACAACAGCCACGTTCACCTTATGAAGTATACTCTTGTATATACATTTTGCGATGTAGAAAGAAGTTTCTCTGTCTACAAGAACATATTGTCGGATCGGCGACAAACATTTACTTCTGAACATTTGGACATGTACATATTGACATATTGTAAATTTAATAATTGAACATGTTGAAACAGTACCCATCCCAAGATCAAAGGTAACTTGAAATTTGTAAGTGCTTTTTGAGTGAAAAACATGTGGACAATTAACGTTTACTTTTGAACATTTTGAATGTACCTAATGGTGACATATTGTAACTTAAATAATTAAATATATTCAAACCGTGGTTAATTTCTGAATGTACACTTATGTCCAAAATGATTGTCGCATATCTATAACTGTCTTCTTGTAAGAATATAATTTGATAGTGATTTTGCAGGGTACTTTTAATACTGATGGTATTTGTATAATCGCGAAATGTATATTTGTGGTAAATTTCATAGGAAAAGAATTATAAATACGAAAATGAGAATGAGTAAAACAAAATGTTGCTAAAAAGACAAGAAAGTTTTATTTTCGTTTTATTGTTCTTATTTACTGCTCTTTTCACATGAAATTTTCCACATACATGTCTTTGTCCATTGTACACATACTAACATTGTACGAAATACCGGGCGAATTCGTTATCAAATTATATTCCTACAACAACATATTTATAGACATGTGACAATAATTTTGGACATGAGTGTACATTGCAGAAGATCAGAAGATAACACTTAATGCAAACATTCTTACTTGCGAGACAAGACGAAACCTTTTCAAATCTAGATAACTTAAATTCCGACTCGTGGGTAAATACCATGGACATCTTGTCTGTGGGTTTTCCTCGGGTTTTTCTCATTTCTTCCCACATTCTCATTCTACTAATTTTTTTATCATCACTCACTTCTATTAATCATCCCTCTTTTACAGCCTAGAAGACAGAATCGTGAAGTGTAACATGAAGATCTCACTTTTCATATTTTATTCTAAACGCAGATGTGCATTAAAAATTGTTTGTTGATTTTATGCTCTGAATGGCACAACATTTTTGTCTACCCTAGTCTCTATTCGGCTATTTTGATATGAAGAATTATCGCAAAAAATACGTTAATTACATTTCACTCTTAGAACAAACAACCATGCTCACCGGTGTGTGTGTGTATATAAGTTTGAGCAAATGGAGATAATAAGTGTGAACTTGAATGGCTATAAATCTTCCACAGTTGGCAACAATTTCCTGCGAAGAGGTGCCCGGTGCCACGTCAGCACACTGACTGAACAACCAACCTCATGACACGATTTTCCAGAATCTCTGGAGAACTCCAGAATGATGGAAGATTCCATTTTACAGGAACGCAAGCATTAAGAGCTTGGCTAGGAAGAAGGGAAAGAGTATGTGGAAAAAAAAAGTGAAAGACATTTTTAAAAGTCTGAAATTACAAAAAAAGAAATAAAATAAAACATGTGACAGAAAGAAGCGAACTTGGTTTCAGTTCCCAGCGAGGCGTAAGATAAGATACGTAGAATAGATTGCAGACATCAGATGGACACATACGGCATTGTTTCCTCTTCTGCCTGTGTGTTTCACTCACAGACTCACACATATTGAGTCTGTGCGTTGTAATAGCCAGTTCTCGGGAACAGATCTCGGGTACTTAAAATTTTCCCAATCTGAGAACATCTGTGCCAGTTATTATGGTCTTGTAACGACTCTTTTGAAAAAAGAGTTTTACTGCCGTAGTTAAGTTCTTTAATGTCGTAAGTAGTTCTGATGTTGGAGAAATAGGGATGGCTCTGTCATCAAAGTATAAACTTTAATTTATGACTCATTCTGCATTACGTATTTTCATAGACAGTTCAGATGGACAATAGCTGTTTAGACAGTGATATACAGGTTTCAAATAGTTTCTGGAATAGCCACACAGATGGCATCACTGCAAATGTAAAGTAAGAACGTTTGGTATGGATTATGGACTGAAAATTTTGGAAAACTTTATTATTTTCATATATAAAGGTGACCGAAAAATCAGTTCCTCATAAGAGAAACTGTATTACCATTAAAATGTCAAATGTTCTTCCAAGCAACGTTAAGCATCAGCACCATCTGTGTAGCGACAGCTGAATCGCGAACGTCTGGTGATGGCAGTAGGAAGGTAAATGGAAGCAAGTAAGCAAAAATATACTCAGCCTTTGTCTTGTGTATGACATGACGGGTAAGTTTACTACACAGGAGAGAATCTGCATGCTATGATTGTGGTAAAAAATTTGACAAAAACGCGGTTGATGTTCACACATGTAAACTCTTACTTGATTATTCAGAAAGAATTAAATATGTTAGGGCTCCATGTTTGGGGTGGAATCAGTACGAATGATTTGATCGGGTCGCTCTTTTTCTCTCTCTCAGGAACAGTAACTGAATAGTCGTGTCTTGAGTTGCTACTGGGTAATGTTGTTTCCAGAGCTTGAAAACAACTTTATATACCACAACTGCACACCCATTACCTGACAACAAGGTGTCTTTCTATTCGCCTAACAGCCTCTTTAGTGTATCAAGCCTGCTGATTGCTATCCTAATAGCCATTTTGTGTAAAAAGACTGTTAATCGCTGTCCAAATACTTATTTTGTTTATTAAGCCTATTACGTTTACATGTATGTACTATCCTTTCATTTGGTTGTTTCAAAATTCCTCACTTCTTTCCCATTTTCGTGATACTGTTTATATAATAGTTGCCATGACATTTGAACTAACTCTCCTGATTAATAACTTTTTGAAGCACTTTAGGTCTTCTGTGTTATTGGAGTAAAAGTATGCGTATACTCTTTATTGGAGGATTTATTTGTGTTGGAATTGAGAAATATTCTGTACTTGTAATTTTTAGATTTTTAAACTATACTGTTCATAAATATGGGTACTTTTATAAAGCAACTATGTCCATCCGGCTCTCTGTTGTCAGTTATCAGAGCAAAAATGAAAAGAGATACTAGCCTTATATATTAAACTATATTCTAATTAGTCCTTAATCTACCTAATATTCTATAAGTAACTCAAGAATGTATTCTAGTTTCTCCCTAATATTCTATAACTAACTCACGAATATACTCTAGTTCCTCCCTAATATTCTATAAGTAGCTTAAGAATATATTCTAGTTCCTCCCTAACATTCTATAAATAGCTCAAGAATATATCCTAGTTCCTCCCTAATATTCTATAAGTAACTCAAGAATATAATCTAGTTCCTCCCTAGTCTCCCTAATATTCTATAAGTAACTCGAAAATGTATTCTAGTTCCTCCCTAATATTCTATAAGTAGCTCAAGAATATATTCTAGTTCTTCCCTAATATTACATAAGTAACTCAAGAATATAATCTAGTTCCTCCCTAATCTCCGTAATATTCTATTAGTAACTAGAGAATGTATTCTAGTTCCTCTCATATTCTATAAGTAACTCGAAAATGTATTCTAGTTACTCCCTAATATTCTATAAGTAGCTCAAGAATATATTCTAGTTCTTCCCTAATATTACATAAGTAACTCAAGAATATAATCTAGTTCCTCCCTAATCTCCGTAATATTCTATAAGTAACTAGAGAATGTATTCTAGTTCCTCTCATATTCTATAAGTAACTCGAGAATGTATTCTAGTTACTCCCTAATATTCTATAAGTAGCTCAAGAATATATTCTAGTTCTTCCCTAATATTACATAAGTAACTCAAGAATATAATATAGTTCCTCCCTAATCTCCGTAATATTCTATAAGTAACTAGAGAATGTATTCTAGTCCCTCTCATATTCTATAAGTAACTCGAGAATGTATTCTAGTTTCTCCCTAATATTCTATAAGTAACTCAAGAATGTATTCTAGTTCCTTCCTGATATTCTATAAGTAGCTCAAGAATATATTCTAGTTCCTTCCTGATATTCTATAAGTAGCTCAAGAATATATTCTAGTTCCTTCCTAATATTCTATAAGTAACTCGAGAATATATTCTAGTTCCTCTCTCAATCCTCTACTTAAAGGCAAGTGGTGGAAATAAACGTTTTCTATTTTCAATGTGGATCTCCACAGAACACAAACAGTATTAATAAGCAAGAAGAGCGTTTTCTGATACAGATTCTATGTCCCAAAAATAGTTTCATTGCCACACTTCTAGCTCTACTAAAATGGGAACTTCTAGAAGTTTACTCTCACTTCCGACTTCAATATTGATCTTCATAGGGCAAATGCGGAAAACCTACCTTTTGGTGAAGGTTCAGCATCTCAAAAAAAAAAATAATAATAATAATAAAAATAAAATAAAATAAAAAAAAATAAAAAAATAAAAAAAAATAAAAAAATAAATAAATAAATAAAATAAAAGGCCTCTTTTTACTTCAAGCCGTCTATTTACACTGTAATTGGTATAAGACAACGCCTTTCGATTTCAGCATTGATCTCCGTAAAGAAGAGGAATAAATAAACGATAACATAGCAAGAAAATATTTTTCGAAAACGGATAGCTTCTATCTGAACCTTTAAGAAAAAACGGAAGATGTAAGAAACGGCTTAGAGTAAAATCGGTAACAGATATTGAGATTCTTTTTTAAAATGTGGATTCAGCGTCTGAAGAACAGGTTCTTTGTACAGCCTTATTCCTCTATTGCAACTTGAAGTCATAGATCTGTTACTTTCGGTTTCAATATAGTTCCCGTAGTTTGAAAGTTTGATGTAATTTCACAATGTAAAATGTAACTCCTTTGTTTAATAGAAAGGATTTCATTCCCCAAAATAAAATGAACACCTTCCTTTAGACGGAGAATAGGAGGAACTTCTTGCGTTACTTATAAAATATTAGAGAGGAACTTTTTGAGTTACTTATAAAATATTAGAGAGAGACTTTTTGAGTTACTTATAAAATATTAGAGAGGAACTTTTTTGAGTTACTTATAAAATATTAGAGAGGAATTTTTTGAGTTACTTATAAAATATTAGAGAGGAATTTTTTGAGTTACTTATAAAATATTAGAGAGGAACTTTTTGAGTTATTTATAAAATATTAGAGAGGAATTTTTTGAGTTACTTATAAAATATTAGAGAGGAACTTTTTTGAGTTACTTATAAAATATTAGAGAGGAATTTTTTGAGTTACTTATAAAATATTAGAGAGGAAGTTTTTGAGTTATTTATAAAATATTAGAGAGGAATTTTTTGAGTTACTTATAAAATATTAGAGAGGAACTTTTTGAGTTATTTATAAAATATTAGAGAGGAAGTTTTTGAGTTATTTATAAAATATTAGAGAGGAACTTTTTGAGTTACTTATAAAATATTAGAGAGGAACTTTTTGAGTTACTTATAAAATATTAGAGAGGAACTTTTTGAGTTATTTATAAAATATTAGAGAGGAATTTTTTGAGTTATTTATAAAATATTAGAGAGGAACTTTTTGAGTTATTTATAAAATATTAGAGAGGAAGTTTTTGAGTTATTTATAAAATATTAGAGAGGAACTTTTTGAGTTACTTATAAAATATTAGAGAGAGACTTTTTGAGTTACTTATAAAATATTAGAGAGGAACTTTTTTGAGTTACTTATAAAATATTAGAGAGGAATTTTTTGAGTTACTTATAAAATATTAGAGAGGAACTTTTTTGAGTTACTTATAAAATATTAGAGAGGAATTTTTTGAGTTATTTATAAAATATTAGAGAGGAACTTTTTGAGTTATTTATAAAATATTAGAGAGGAATTTTTTGAGTTATTTATAAAATATTAGAGAGGAATTTTTTGAGTTACTTATAAAATATTAGAGAGGAACTTTTTGAGTTATTTATAAAATATTAGAGAGGAATTTTTTGAGTTACTTATAAAATATTAGAGAGGAACTTTTTGAGTTACTTATAAAATATTAGAGAGGAACTTTTTGAGTTATTTATAAAATATTAGAGAGGAAGTTTTTGAGTTATTTATAAAATATTAGAGAGGAACTTTTTGAGTTACTTATAAAATATTAGAGAGGAACTTTTTGAGTTATTTATAAAATATTAGAGAGGAAGTTTTTGAGTTATTTATAAAATATTAGAGAGGAACTTTTTGAGTTACTTATAAAATATTAGAGAGGAACTTTTTGAGTTACTTATAAAATATTAGAGAGGAACTTTTTGAGTTACTTATAAAATATTAGAGAGGAACTTTTTGAGTTATTTATAAAATATTAGAGAGGAATTTTTTGAGTTACTTATAAAATATTAGAGAGGAACTTTTTGAGTTACTTATAAAATATTAGAGAGGAATTTTTTGAGTTACTTATAAAATATTAGAGAGGAACTTTTTGAGTTATTTATAAAATATTAGAGAGGAAGTTTTTGAGTTATTTATAAAATATTAGAGAGGAACTTTTTGAGTTACTTATAAAATATTAGAGAGGAAGTTTTTGAGTTATTTATAAAATATTAGAGAGGAACTTTTTGAGTTACTTATAAAATATTAGAGAGGAAGTTTTTGAGTTATTTATAAAATATTAGAGAGGAACTTTTTGAGTTACTTATAAAATATTAGAGAGGAACTTTTTGAGTTACTTATAAAATATTAGAGAGGAACTTTTTGAGTTACTTATAAAATATTAGAGAGGAAGTTTTTGAGTTACTTATAAAATATTAGAGAGGAACTTTTTGAGTTACTTATAAAATATTAGAGAGGAAGTTTTTGAGTTATTTATAAAATATTAGAGAGGAACTTTTTGAGTTACTTATAAAATATTAGAGAGGAAGTTTTTGAGTTATTTATAAAATATTAGAGAGGAACTTTTTGAGTTACTTATAAAATATTAGAGAGGAAGTTTTTGAGTTATTTATAAAATATTAGAGAGGAACTTTTTGAGTTACTTATAAAATATTAGAGAGGAACTTTTTGAGTTACTTATAAAATATTAGAGAGGAACTTTTTGAGTTACTTATAAAATATTAGAGAGGAAGTTTTTGAGTTACTTATAAAATATTAGAGAGGAAGTTTTTTAGATACTTATAAAATATTAGAGAGGAACGTTTTGAGATACTTATAAAATATTAGAGAGGAATTTCTTGAGTTACTTAGAGTTACTTATAGAATGCTAGGGAGGAAATAGAATATATAAATCTCATATCTCTTTTCGGTTTTGTTTTGATAGCTAACAACAAATATCCGGACGGACACAGTTTCTTTATAAAACAATCTATATTTATGCATAGCATACTTTAGAAATCTAAAAATTACAACTACAGAATATTTACTTAGCTACGAAGAACTTTTAATCTCGTTTAGGTGTAATAGCTTGCTTGCTGCAGTCATAAAACACATTCATCTTCAGGCATTTATTGCTTTTGTAACTTGGCAACACTTAAAATATTCATATTTGAGATTTCTCCTGCGAGGCAGACATTACCAGTTACAAAATCCAGTGAACACATTTCCCGCTTGTCTGCTCCTGAAGGATCAGAACAAATTCGATTTTTTGGACAACTATTCACTGCAATCTATGAACTTTGGAAAAGAAAAAAAAAGAAAGAATATCACGATCCATTTAGATAAAGGTAATATCAAAGAATATTTCCACTAACATATGAATATGTATGTAATATATTACAATTCATCCGGAATATTAACCTCATTAGCATACCAGAGAGGCATCTTGCTTTTATATGAAGTTTTATGCATATAGTTATCATTTCGTTTTGTAAATAGCAAAACCTCATTTGTATATGCATCAGAGATTTTGAAAAGAAGGTTACAATGTTTTTTGACACGGTTTTCACGTTACCTTTGACGTAAATTGACATTTTGATATTATTTTCACAGGAACATGCGCTGTTTATTATCGCTTTTCAAGGTTCGTGACATCTAAATTCAAAGAAAGAAACTCTTTACCGTTCATTTCTCGAAAAAAAAAGAGAAAACCTTATTCCGATCAGGAATATGCTTGAAACAATTAGAATTTGTTCTATTGTTTAACGTTGATGTGTTTTTAAAATGTATGCAAGATGACAGGAATGTTTGAAATTGTGTTTTCCATTGAATGTGAAATAAAATTATAGCGTATTCTCAATAGAATGACAGGATTAAATAACAGATGACCTTTTTTTTTTTTTTTTTTTTTTTTTACAAGACAAAGAGGTTTTGCTGAGAATCTTGATGCATAGAAACACAGGCGCCAACTACGTGGGTGCTCCGGTGCTCAAGCCCATTGGACATATTTAATGGGTGTTGAGCACCCATTGAGGAGCACACCGTAATTTAGTGGTTCGAGCGTTGGACTCACGTCAGCGTGGTCCTGGATTCGATTCCCGGCTGATTCTTCCTCTAATTTTCAGCGTCCACCCAGTGTCGTGAGGCAAATCTGGTGAGTCGCGTGAATAAAACACGTGACGGCCACTACGTCTAGAAAGCTCCTGTTACGCCGGTTAGCGATAGGGGCGCGCCGATCACGCGTTCGTCGTTAGATTCGACGTAGTTTCACCAATCGCTAACAGATGGCGTGGAGCGGCCCAGGTCCACAATTTGGGCCGTTGCGCCAAGTATTTTTTGGTTTTGAGCACCGTTGAATATTTGCATTGGAATTAACATCGAAATTACACTTTCATGCAAAGAATAATAAAAAGAAAGTATTGTATTTGTGATCCCAGGTTAATTTTAGATAGGGATACATACGTGTTGAATAATCACTTATCAATAACTATTTTAGACTTTTCACGTCAGGGGCGGATTCAGGACCGACTTCTGGGGGGACGGCGAGTTGTAATACTGCTACTTAGAGCTACTTTTAAGAGCTCCAAACTCTGGGATGGGTTTTATTTATATTGTAAAATTTTCTCAGTTTATGTAAGGTAAAGCAATTATCGTACACGGGAATTTGGACTTTCCCATCGCCTTTTATTATAAAAGATCTTCTTAAATACAGAAATATATTACAGTAAGTAGTTCCTCTAATAATTTTAGGTAAGAAAGTGGAAGGAACCCAATGACCAGGCGTCGTAGGGCTTTGTAGGTGAGGTTACTCTCTTTGACCGGGCGTCGTAAGAGAGGATAAGTTTTGTGTGATTAGGTGTCTCTCGGTGACCGGGCGTCGTGAGAGAGAAAGGGAACCCAATGACCAAGCGTCGTAGGGCTTTTAGGAAAGGTATCTCTCAATTGACCGAGCGTCGTGAGAGGGTAAGGTATTCCCAATGGCCAGGCTCCTTAGGCCTTTAGTTGGTTTGATCAACCTGGATAGATTGATGCTTGTTGAGGCATGCTCCTGTCTTTTATCCTAAAATGTCGGCTACCTTCGGTGATCTCCGTCTTGCCGACTGCTGGCGATTGTGGGCAACTCCTCTTCGGTACTGACGTCTGCGTTGTATCTGTTTACTGCCAACACGTGTAGTACACACATGGTTATCGCATGATGTGAAGACATGCGGAACCTTACAATATATAAGAAAGTTTCTTCTTCTGGGGGGCGGGAAGATCACCCCAATCGTGCTCCTTATATCCGACCCTGCTTAAGGTTTACTGCATTATCGAGGATCGAGCGATATAACATTACAATGATAATAATAATCCATGGATGTAATTTTGTTTAATTATTTCTTTAAAGAACTTGATATTTGACGTTGTTAAGTTATTTTAATGTAAAATGCTTTACGTAAATTACATGCCAGTTAAATTATTTGCTATTTTCACTCAAATTATCCCAAAATGTTCTAAAGGTTTGACTGTAATCATCGTTATTTTAAAAAATTCTGTCTCCTGATTTTGGCCAATATTGCTAAACACGTTTGAAATTCACAAACAAAATTTTAATAAGGATTTTCACAGTTCACTTCAGAGGATAAGGAAATAATTTCTCAGTTCATTTCATTTCAGTAGGTCTTGATAGTCTTTCTCGCCCCTCAAAAAGAATTTTGGAACCACTGTTCTATGAGATCTGAAGGGAAAAAACATAAACAAAAGAATATTTGACATTAGTGCCAGTGTCTGAATACCCATTGAGAAACTTAAAAGTCGGCGCCTATGCATAGAAACTTCTGAAAATGAAATGAAATGAAATCTTTAAGTTTTACGTCCCACGGTTATGCCGGTTAGGCTAAAGGAGACAGTGATGATGAGAGATGAGTGAAATTGTGGAATGAAGAAAGTGGGAGGAAACGGGAGAACTCCGAGAAAACCGACGGTTTGTCCACCACAAAGTCCACACAGCGCAATCTGGGATCGAACTAAGGACTCCAAGCACCGGAGGTGAACGCTCTACCACTGAGCCACCGTGCCCCCCTAGAAACTTCTGAGTTCGCACCAAGTGACTTGCCACTGATGGCAGAATGCCCATGTTGATGAGCTTTGATGCTAGATGAATAAGCTCTACAACGTACAAAAATAAAAGCCCAAATGTGATACGTATACCAATCGCTAGATTAGGATTAGGAATTAGATTTCTGGGCTTTCGGCATATATGACCATGTTAACCGTCACACATATGAGGATGACTAGAGGCACGAGTTTTTGGCATTAAAAATTTGAAAATTTCGCGTTTCATTTTTCATATTTCGCGTTTCGTCGTATTTTCCAAACAAAGTTTCGCATTTTGTAGCCCCTGATATAACATTGCTACAATTGTTTCTTTTTATTCATAGATCACTACAAAAATAAACCACTAATTACTTAAATAAAAAATACACTGATTATTTCAGTTGACACTGTAAATTCACTTAATAGAAAATTATATTTAAAAAAAAATGAAACTGAAGGAAAATCAGTAACTAAACTTACTACCAGTAGGAAAGTTTGCGATGGTGATAGCTAACGCGCAACACGTTCTCTATAGCTGTGTCCGAATCACCCAAAATGCACCGTTCATGCCACGTTCTACCGTTCCATTAGCGGAAAATTGTCGTTCTTAAACTAATGAAAACCTATTTTTTAATAATTTCGCGTTATTTCGCGTATTGTTACAAATTTCGCTCAAAACTGCCAATTTCGCGTTTTATCGCGCAAAGGAAACCAATAAAAATACAAATAGAATATCATAACACGTTAAGAAACTAAAAATTACTTAATTCTGACGCATTTCGTTTTATCGCTCATTGCGAAAAACTCGTGCCTCTAAGGATGACGTCACTCGGCGATCACGATGACCGAGGAATTGAAGAGGAAGAAAGGAATGGGGAAGGAAGGAAGAGGTCTGGGACTATTATATTAGATACCATCCCAACATTTGTCTGATGTGAATGAGAAAAACCCAGGAAAAACCTCAACCAGGATGTCCGGTCTGAAAAATCTCTGTTACACCTTTTCGACCGGGAATCGAACCCGGGATCGCCAATTGATACGTATTATTGAGCTGAACAAAAGTATGAGTGAGTGTAAATGTTCATATGTGGAATTCAGACCACAAAGGAATCGCACAATTATTCAGTTGTGAGAAAAAGACACATAGAGTCTTTTTTCAGAGTCTATTTTCTTAAACGTTGTATTAACAGCTTTACTAACGCCAACGCGGGTTGCTAACTTCCGTATTTAGTAACACGTAAGTGAAGCTAACAACAATTCATATCGAAGAGGTCAACCATGACTTTACCGCTGGGTTGTCCAAACATTTTAGGAGAAAACCAGTTAAGTTCTTAGTACCAGAGACAACTTGCAAACCGCTTGCTGTAAGCTTGAATTGCAAGTCGGCCTAGCTTGCATGTAACTTGATTGGAAAACGAAGTTACATGAGAGCAACTTCCATTTAGTATTCGTTCAAGCTTGACGCAAGCGTTTTACAAGTTAAGTTAAGTCAATAGCCAATGAACGGCCAGTGGTGCTATGACGCTCTGCGTAGGGTCGAAAGCTTCGCATGCAAGTACGACAAAAGGCAGATTGTATGAAAGCATGCGTTTCAAGTGCAAGCGTAGAAAGCCAAAAGCCAAGCACGCGCCAACTTGCCGAAAGCTTAAAAAAATCCAAGATATACCACCACAACAAGTGAACAAAAAGGATCAACAAATATACTTTATCATCGCAATCAATTTGAGAGACGGCGTAAAGAAATAAAATCTGGCGTAAAATTAACCTACAAAACTTTTATTTTAAATTGAGAATGTTCTATTGAAAAAGACCCAAGCCAGATCTGGAGCTTTATTAAACGCGAAACTCAGCATGTGTCATCAAACTTCCTTACATACAATGGCAATGATATCCAACATGTCAATGAGACAGCACAGGCATTTGCACATAATTTTCATTCAGTGTACAGCAATGTACCCGCCACATACAACGTTGACTCTTTGCTTGCTAATCGAACCGAATGGAATATATTAAACAACTTTCAATTAGATGAAATAAAACTCGAAGAAATAGAAAATCCTATACGAGCGTTGAAACCAACCACCCAACCTGTCTCGATCAAATTTTCAATATAGATGGAGTTTGAGCCTTGGATGGTTTTTATTTCACTTTGGCGGTAACCTTAGGAAATTCTAACAAAACCGAATAATATTTATGAAAGTATGAAATAATACGTGAGATTTTACGTCCCTCGATTATGTCCTGTAGGTTAAACTAGACATAGATGATCAGGGTGAAGGAAATGATGGAATGAAGAAAGTGGGAAAAAACGGGAATACTCCGAGAAAGACCACACACACGATGTTTTGTATATTATTATTATTTGCAATATGGAATTGCATATTAAGAAGCTCATTGGGTAAATTTTAAGGAAAGGTTTCATTCCGCAAATTTTTGGCCAAGCTAGATTTTGGTTCGCGAAGTTTTGACCAGGCGAGATTTTGGCTCACGAGGTTTTGGGCGACGAGGTGTTGGTCACGCGAGATTTTGGGCGGTGAGGTTTTGTCCATGCGAGGTTTTGGCCCGGCTTGATTTTAGCCCGCGATGTTTCAGGCGGCGAGGTTTTGGCAACGCGAGGTTTCGGCCTGGCGAGATTTTGTCCCGCGAGGTTTTGGACGGCGATGTTTCGGCCGCGAGATTTTGTCCGTATCCCGTTTTCACGATACACTTGAGCACTTATTTTGATCCCTTGTTCGCAAAATTGCAACTTTCTGACCCCGTCATAAGACATCCCCCACCAAACCATCAACGAGGACGGATAGTGACCCCGCTGAACCTTTTTCACAACTTGAGAAAACTTCTCTGGATGTATGAGCATACTCCCTGTCATTTAGTTTGTTGAGGTGTTCTTCAATGTTGAAAATTTTCTCATCAAAAAAGAGAATTGATTTGTGCCTTCCATCCGCGTACCTCTGAAGCAGGGCCTTGGATCTCACCTTCCTGATTGCTTTCAGTGAAGGGGTTAGGAAATGTCCCGTTGATCGGCAGAAAGCACCTACCTTAAGGTCACTTTTGAGTATCCCTGTCCTTTGCGGAATGTTCATTTCCCAGGACATAATTTTTTGCTACCGAAGTGGGTTTCGACAAATTCTCTGCCTGACAGCCTGGATGGCTTGTGGTGTTCTACTGCTCCGCAGTCGTCCTGGTCTTTCGTGGTCACGTGCAGAGGGAGTCTCACAGTACCTTGCTATGATCCGATAGACGAATCTCAGTGTGATTTTCAGAGGTTGGAGAAGTTTGAAAATCTTCGATACTTTGTGATCATACTTGTGTAACGCAATTACAGCTACACAGTTCTGTTCCTGACTCCACTCCATTCTTACAATATCACGGATCTGCAAAGAGACATAAACTACACAATGAACAATACACAGACTACTGACAGGAGTGAATTCACTAAAGTCTATGCAGTATAAACGCTCGGTTACGATCTGCAACTTTTGTGACAGTACTTGTGGACAGATTTTAAGCATGTGTTAAGAATGGCTATGCTCTGGCTTATGATGCTCTCTTAAATCGTGGCACACTAAAGGCACGTTGTACACCTAAAATGTGTATAAATCATTGCCGTCAGTTAGAGAATTCCTGTACCTCTTTCATCAGGCGGTCTGTATTTTGATTTTTACTTTCCTTGTGCATCTCATAATTAAGAAATAAAATATAGTTAGGAAGATAGCCATTTCTTGATTCTGTATACTCGGATCCCATATTTAGAGAGAATTTCTGTAGATGTTAAATTGAAATTACATTCCAGTTGTCAATTTTGTTTTTTCTTGAATTGAAGTGGTCCAGCAATTAAAAGAAAATAACGTAACATAGCAATGCAAGATAAAAATCAGTCAATTGTAATTCAGCATACTGTTTCAGCGTCGAGGCTATATGGGACGTGAATCTACAGTTTAAAGTGGAATCCTAGCTTAGTGGTTTTCAACCTTTTTGACTGACGGCACATTTTACTGGACGTTCAGGACATCACAACACACTTGTATGATATTTATTATTATTATTATTATTATTATTATTATTATTATTATTATTATTATTATTATTATCTATTATAATAGTGAAACCAATTAGTTTTTATTATGACTCTATATAGTAGTGAGTATTATTGCTACCTCTGAAGCTGTTGACTGATACAGTCTGTCTTGATTTTAACTTATTATTTTAAAATTCTTCATGATTTTTAAATTCTTAAATTTCGCGACACACCTTAAGGGACTGCACGACACACCAGTGTGTCGCAACATATCGATTGAGAACCACTGTCCTAACTACCGTAACATGTTCGAATTTTCAATATTCTCCCTCCGCGAATCGAACCCGAGACCAGGAGTACAAAAGGTGGGCACGCCATCTACTAGAGCAACAACAAGAAGGGCTGAAAAGGAGGTCTACATACAGAGTGTCTCAAAAGTACCCTGACATAGGGTAACTCTGTTATTATCAGAGTTACAACAAAATGTAAGAGGGGGAACTGTCTCCAAATATGATGTTTCCAATCTAATGTGAAGGATTTTTTTTTTTTTTTTAAATCGGACGAGCCGTTTGGGCCGTACACTCTTTATGTGCCCAATGTTAAATGAAAATGCAACGTTGCCATTTACCTGCACCCACAACGTAAGTAAATGAAGTTACTGTTTTAAATGGGAGTTGACTATCGACATGTTAGCGTTAAAAACAGTAACCTCATTCACTTAGTCCAAATAAATGGCAAACGGTTCGTCCCATTCAAAAAAATTCCTTCACTTTAGATTGAAAACATCATATTTGGAGACTGTTTCTCCACTTATATTTGGTTGTAACTCTGATAGTATGTCAGGTTACTTTTGAGACACCCTGTATTAAATACAGCATTCCGAAATTTGTCTCCTGAGACTAAATCTGGATGGCTGTCCGCAAGATTCGATCCTGGCACTGTACATCAAGGACGTTCATATGCGCTAGTTTTCAACTTAACATTAAAAAAAAAAAATAGATTCAAAACATTAAAAAATAAATATTTGATAATAATTGTGATGAAGTTTTTAATCTCTTTTTCTTCCATTAAATGAAGAGAAAAGGGGAAAAAATAAAGTTGTAGAAATTTTTCAGTTGAAATTTTCTCTAAATCAAATTGATGGGTCCAGTGCGTTATCTTTACTTCCCATTGCAACCTGATGTGAATTCGTCGTCGCTTAATTTCACAAATTGGACAGGCGGAGTTTCAACTTTCTCTCTCTCTCACTTACTTTATCTCATTCATTCATTCTACTTTTATTCCCTTTTTTTTTAGAAAAAAAACTCTGTTCAGAGGGAGAGGGTGGACAAGAGAAATTCATCAATAAATGAAGGTGGAAGAGATACAGAGAGAGAGAGAGAGAGAGAGAGAGAGAGAGATAAATAGAGAAATTAGGTTTAAAAAAAAACAGACAAAGGAGAGAAAATGGGTGAAATGACCCGGAGAAAATGAAGGTACTGCAGTTGTACTGGCAATTAGATTATTATCAAACCGCTAATCGCTGGGCCTTAAGTTTTCTTTAAAAAAAATTAAAAAATACCTTTTATGATTATGTTTTTTCTTTTTTTTCTAAATTCATATAATTTTTTTTATAAAAAATACTTCTCTCTGAACTTCTTTTTTACATGTTTCTTTGTTTTATCTCTATTATTATTATTTTTGTTCTTTTTCTGATTTTTTTCCCTTCTCGTGTGTGTAAGAGTATTTCGCAATCTGATAATGGTACAATCTTTTAGCTTTGATTTCCCACTAGAATTTAAATTTTTACGTTTTTGGTTTGGTTTTTTTAAAAAAGGGAAGCCCGTTTGTGTTATTCAGGAAAAAAGGAGAAAAAGAACGAAGAGAAAACAGCAAAAACAAAAATGGATTATCTACTGTATTATGAAATACGTTGTGCTTTATTCGTGTTTTTTTTCTTTACCCGCTTCAATGAAACATATTTTTCAGTTATGAGGTACGTTATGAAATCCTTTGTAGTAAGTTGTTTGGTTGTATAATGCAAATAAAAGTCCGATTTACAGCAGTGATTGCCAAACTGTCGATCGCAGGCTGCTAGTAGTTCGCGGGGGACATTTCTGGTAGACCGCGTTAACGCTCCCATTGGCTAACCATGATTCATCCACTGAGCTGACACTAACGACAGGGAGCGCTGACGACAACTGCTTGTTTCTCTTGCGCAACTGCTATTATCAGCCTCATCTCACAGTTGATTGTATACGCGTGGTGTTATGCACGTTATGTTTTTCGTGTATATATTAGCCATTTGTATGTTTTTCGTGTGTATATTAGACATTTGCTATGTTTTTCGTGTGTATATTAGACATTTGCTATGTTTTTTGTGTGTATATTAGACATTTCCTATGTTTTTCGTGTGTGTATTAGACATTTGCTATGTTTTTCGTGTGTATAAGAGATATTTGCTATGTTTTTCGTGTGTATATTAGACATTTTCTATGTTTTTCGTGTGTATATTAGACATTTGCTATGTTTATCGTGAGTATATTAGACATTTGCTATGTTTTTCGTGTGTGTATTAGACATTTGCTATGTTTTTCGTGTGTATAAGAGACATTTGCTATGTTTTTCGTGTGTATATTAGACATTTGCTATGTTTTTCGTGTGTATATTAGACATTTGCTGTGTTTTTCGTGTGTATATTAGACATTTGCTAATTTGGATAGTTTGATTTCATATTTACTAGAAATATAAGTTTATAGGCAATAAAGAAATATAAGATTTTTTAAAGTTTATAGCTCTTCTGGTTGGTAGCTCACAGAAGCATTTAAGAACAGTACGGGAACTCACAAGCTTCATAAGTTTGTCGAGCACTGATTTACAGTGAGAGCTCATACTTTAGGTTGGTGCGAAGGGGATTCTCTGTAACTCATCAAATAGAGAAAGCGAGGTTACTCTTACGACGTCACAAACCCTGTATATGTTCAGAAAACTGACTGAAATGACACTCAGACATGACACATTATATTGTTGAATAGGACCATATGAAATGAAATGAAATGAAATTTTTAAGTTTTACGTCCCGGTTAGGCTAAAGGAGACGGTGACGATGAAAAATGAATGAAATTGTGGAATGAAGAAAGTGGGAGGAAACGGGAGAACCCCGGGAAAACCGACGAACACGGTGTTTGTCCACCACAAAGTCCACACGGCGCGAGCTGGGATCGAACCAGAGACCCCAAGCACCGGAGGTGAACGCTCTACCACTGAGCCACCGCGCCCCCCTAGGACCATATGAAAGTGCCCCAGGGAAGACACAAAATTGCAGGTGATTTTACTTTAAGAGCTTAAGAGGCCCCATCACGGCGAAATTAAAATACTGCTAATTTTACAATAATTATGTGATATCTTCAAATACAGATGTAGATACAAATATCTTCAAATGTAGATAAAAGATAATCGAAAAGTGGTACAAGAGCTCATTAGACAATATTATTTTACATGAGATACCGTTATCACGACTCATTTATCTGCTTTCAATTTTCAGTCATTTAGAAAATCGGCATTTATTTTCGCGTTTCTATAAATGGCTATAAACGGAAAAGCTACTAGGTGACTCGTGATAATGGTATCTCATGCAAAATGATATTGTCTAGCGCGCTCTTGTTCCACATTTCGATTATCTTTTATCTATTTGAAGATATCACATAATTACTGTAAAATTAGTGGTATTTTAATTTCAACTTGATGGGGCCTCTTAAACTAGGACAGTCACACAAATACAGTATGAATTACTTGAAACTGAGAAAGAAACAGGATTTCTGGAATTAACAGCTGCTTCAATTAATTCTCGTACACATGAAGAACACATAAGTGTGAAGGCATTGTGCTTTACACAACAAATTAAGTATAACAATAACAATAACAGATTTTATACATAATTTATTAAACTAAAATGTTGCAAACATAACATACATAATTTATTGAAAATCATAAACAGTAAATTTTTATCACCAAATTTATGCTAAGTTTTTACTTTTTGTTAGCGCAACTAACAATTTAGTTACATTTTAAACATTAAAAAAAATATATTTTTGTCGACTCAATTCCTTATGTGTATTTTCTTAATCAATAAAAGCTGCAGATTGTTTCCTTTGTTCACGTTCCAAAAATCACTTTAATTGACGTTAATCTACAGATCTTGCAATTTCATTATCAATGCGACAATCCATTGAACTAAAATTATAAAATGATGAAGACACAGGAGAGTTAAAAAAGTAGTTTTGCTAGAAAAAATATGTAAACGCAAAGATCATCATTTTGAGTTTTAAAGTCCAAATTTTATACATTTAAAGTAAGAGTAATATCTGTATTTACGCTATCTCAGTGGCGTATATTGGTTTGGTTGATTGAGCTACCACTAACCTTTGTAACACCTGTTCATTATTATTATTATTATTATTATTATTATTATTATTATTATTATTATTATTATTATTATTATTATTATTATTATTATTATTATTATTATTATTATTATTATTATTATTGGAGTTTAGTTTCCACGTTATTATACAGTCTCCAAAATAAGAGAAAGTCTTCCCTTTTATCAAGTTATAAATATGATTTGCTCTTCATTAAAAAAGACTTATTTCATCTTATTATAGAAAAAAGGATCGTACATTTCTACCTTCATGTGCTGCGTGAAGTGTCCCTATATTTTACTTTGGACAGGTGGTAACTGTACTCATTAGAGTAAATGCAAGTTGTGCAAGTAATAAAGAACGCTGAAATAGGCGATTAGCAACGAAGGAGCCTTAGTAGTAAGAGAATTAGCAGCGTAACACAAATAATGCAACAATTAATTAAAACAGCTATGCATACTGTCGCAAAATACTGTAAAACAAAATTTGTTTCGCATTGACGCAAAACCGATATGGAGCAAAGCTCAAGATGTCCGAAACAATTCCTAGCGACCCCCAAAATACGCTGTCATTACTCGTATAACTTCCCTTTACCCTTCGTGCACACCAAAGAAACCGATTATTCTATAGGAAACTGGTGCTACCTGGAAGCCCTTTCGTACGCTGTGGTAGGAGGTGGAACGAAGGAGAGTACTGGTAACTACACGATTCTTGCTAAAGTAACTGGAGAAGGTAGGTTTCTGCTACGTTGCCAAATCGAAGATCTCTTAACAAGTGAGACAGACTGGGTGCAAAGAAGCTAGTTAATATTTCTAAATACATAAAGTTCTCATGAACTTGTATCATAGAAAGAAGATACTAAGATACTAAAGTATAAAATTATCAACATAAATTAGTTTTTATTATAATTACTTTATTTTGTAATATTCTACGGTATCTTCAGTAGACCCGATAGCCCACAAAATACGCTACTGCGCTACCTCGTCTGAAAAAAGAAAACCGCTTACGGTCTTGTACTTCAATAAGGGAAAATTATAGAAACTATTTGGCTTCCATAGATGTTTTTAAACAAGTTAACCTTTTCTAAGTTACTCAAGTTTACACCAACAAAGTTTCCAATATGATTTGGGCCACATAAAGGCAGAAACGAAGAGCTCGTGGATGCACTGGTTTCTGCGGAAATGGTACCTCACGCCATCAACAGAAGACTCTACTGCTTCATGTTTAGGGTTGCCAACTTTTGAAAAATGGAAATACCGGATACCTTCCTGGAGTATGTATACTCTTAAGATTGTGACACCATCGCTCGTCAAAAATGCGAACAACCTGAAAATGGTTACTTTACATAAAATTGAGCAATTCGGAGTTCGAATTTAACAACTTTAGTTATTTTCGAAGCATTCATTAAACTTACTTATTCCAGTTGTGGTTGAGTCGGCACATTCAATTTTTTGTAGTCTACCATCAAAAATACACCATATTTAAAGCAGAAAAGCAAATATAATTGGTATTATAATTATTGCATGCAAAACATATACTTGAAAAATAATCCTTACCAGCTTCTCTTGGATTGGTAATGTCTCATAATGCTTACATACTTTTACTAGATCTGGATGCATTATCTAATTGGAAGATGTAACTGAGGATAAAGCAGTGCTAACTGGGCTCTTGAGATGTACTTTTGTTGACTTTTAGCAGTTTTGTTTTTCAGTAAATTTTTTGCTTACAACTCTTCAGCAAATTTCCCGCATGACAGTTCGATATCAAAGCGAATTATAAGCTATGCTTTAAAACCATGTTCATCGACAAACGATTCATTTGTAAGACGTTCCCCCACCACAGTATCTCACCTGTAAGAGAGGTTGATTACAAGACCACCCTGCCGAAAGAGGGCATAACCAAAAATATCCTATAAGAAAATCATTTCTGAAAACTCAACAACAGTGGCGTTTCTTGAGGGAAATCACATAGGTAAACATTTATCGCTATATGCTAAACAAGGAAATTTTACATAAATGTACTAATGCAACTTTCTCAAGCTTTGTTTGCTGACTTGTAGTGATCAAATTAAAATTTTAGTGATGTAGTCAGAGAGCAGTGGGTCAATGAAAACTTGACCCATGATCCACTGACCCATCAAAACCTATTGTCATTAACTTTGACCAGGGCCGTGCTGGGATACTAATGAGGGCGGTGGACAAGTCTACTAAAAGGGCGCCTATACAAACGGGAATATATATATATAACATAAAAAGAAGCTAAATGTATCAACAACTTAATATAGCACGCCTATAGACGCAGGAGGCTCATTGCTGCGTTTACAAAAGCTGCCCATTGATTTCTGTCCTTCGAAAACTGAACCCAGTTTCTATTTTATATTTCAATCTCTACGAGAACCATTTTAATATTGTCCTCCCATCTGCGCCTCGGTCTTCCTAACGATCATTTTCCTATTTGGATATCCAGTTACAACTTCGAAAGCGTTTCTAATTTCTTCAATTCTGGCTACATAAAATGACCATTTGAGCCTCCTAGACTTGATGACCCTAACAATGTTTGGTAAACGGTATAAAATTATGCAGTTCCTCCTTTTGAAGTTTCCGCCTTTCCCCATTCCCGTTCATTTTGGAGTTCGAATATTGGTTTAAGAATCTTGTTTTCGAATACTTTCAGTCTGCGATTTTCCCTCAGTCAGTTACCATGTTTCGCAACCATACAGCACAACAGGCATGATTATCGTTTTATATTTTGAGCTACAAATTCCTCAACAGAATTAGCGACAACAACATATTCTTAACTGAATGATAGCACGAAATTCCTGCTTTCAGTTGACATCAAATTTTTTAGTGATTATGGTTTAGGTCTGTTAATAGTGATCCCAGATATTTGAAAGTATCCACTTTGTCGAAAGAAAATATTATTTGGTATTTTAACGCATCAATAAAATGCAGTATTACGATCCCGACAAACTTCCATTTATTCAGTTTTCTCTGTATTTACTTTTAAGCCTATATCCCTGCAAACGTTAATTAAGATTTCTGCATTCCTTTCTATTATTCTATCATTACTTATTAAATTTACATCATCAGCATACGCCATAACCTGGAAAATACAATTCAGCTCTAGGACCTGATTGCTGTCTTTGATTTTCCTTATCGTGTTCTCCAGAACAAAGTTAAATAATAATGACGACAACGCATCTCCTTGTTTCAGGTCATTCTCAACGTGAAAGCTCGAGAACAAGAATTTCTCTACTCGAACCTTACTTTGGGATTCATTTAAACATATCTTAATTAATCAACCCTTCACGGTATTGCAAATTTTGTAAGAATGTTGTACAATGTTTCCCTTCTACCCTAGTTTAAATTCAATAATTGATGTGCCAGAATATTGTATTCCCATTTCTTTTTCAAGTATTAGTTGAATAGTAAATATCTGGTCGGTAGTTGATAGATTTTACCTACATTCGCTCTGATAATCTCCAATAATTTCATCTGCGTATGGAGGCAATCTTTCTAATAGAATGTTTAAGAGGATTTATTGGATGTTGACAAAAGAGAAATGTCTCGATAACTATTAAATCTGTTTTGTTGTTTTTCTTCTGAACTGGAACAATGATTGATTGTCTTCAATCTTGTGGTAATTCCTCCTTGTTCCAGATAATGAGTTTGTGTATCTTGCTCTACAATTTTTCCCCTCCAGCTAAAATTAAGTCAACCAGAATTTCGTCTACATCCGGAGATGTGTGTTTTTTTTTTTTTAAATAGCGATTTCTATTTCTGTCTGGTTAGGTTCTGGAATATGCGCTTATGCTGCATACATTTCACTTTCTCCACGCGCATTAGTTTTTGGCTATGTGTTTAGCAAATCGTCAAAGAAATCCTTCCATCTATTTAAGATGCTATCTGTGTCAGTGAGAACTGTTCCTTTAGGTTTCTTTAATATATATAAGCACAAAGTTGATAGCCTTTCTTAAGTTCGTTAATGCATTTATACATGTCCCGAATGTATTTGTTTTCACTATTATCTTCAAGTTTATTAATTTTAACTTTCAAAAGTCGCGTTTCTTTGTTCTAAAAGTTTTAGAAGTCACTGCCAGACGCAGTTTCTTCTATTTTCTCTTCTCTGCTACTTTAGTACATTCCTGGTTGAACCATGAATGCGTGCTACGTATTTCTGCGTGCTCCAATATTTCTTTTGCTGAAATTTTAATATTTTCTCTAATTTCAACCAAGTATCGTGAACACTAGTGCACTCCGAACCTTCTAAAACCGAGAATCTATTCGACACTTCAATCTGGCTCCCCTCTCACCTGACTCTCCTCCATTAAAAACAAAATTAAACCGCTTCGTTTTCAGATATTGAATATTTCCTTTATTCAACGATAGTCTCTCTCTTACTATCACAATCAACTCCTCTGAACGACCGAACATCAGTTGTGCTAGACTGTTCTTTTCTGTCTACTAAAACATGATCAGTTTGAATATGTGTTTTTCCATCTGATGAAGTCCAAGTATATTAATAAATGTCGCGATGTTGGAATTTTGTAATCTTCACGATAAGGTTTCTGTATATTGCACAGTTCACGAGTCTAACGCCATTATCACAACCTTCCTTATGCAAACATTTATTCCCTATAATCGGTTTGAAAATACCCTCTTGTCCTACCTTCGCATTGAAACCGCCTAACAGAATTTTCATATGGTATTGCAGGAGATGATCAAATACCCGTTCTATTCTTTCGCAAAAACTGTATTTTTTTAAATCGCCATCCTTATTTTCTGTTGGGGCATGTGCATTTAAAATAATATTACACCACCGACCCTTAAGAGAAGTAAAAGAAAATATATCATTAACAAATTCAACCTATGTAATTGCTGATATTACGTATTCGTTTGTGAACGGAAAGCCCTGTTTCTAGTTGGTAATTTTTAATTTGTTCCCCGTAAAAGAACGTAAAATTTTCCGACTTGACTCCTCCATTTCCTCCTCATCTAACTTCCTGATATCCCACTAGGTCCAACCTCTATTTCTAAACTCATTTTATTTTATTTATTTATTTATTTATTTTTTTTTTTTACAAACTTTAACGCGCCTGATCTATAGAGACTTCTTACATTTCATGTTCCAAATCTTATGTCGATTTTACTTTGCGGAATTCGTGCCAAGTTATCAGTTCTGATCCGAGGATTCTGCGAACTTATCTGAACAATCCTTTTTTTACAGGATGAGGTTGTTAGCCTCACAATAAATTCTCAAGCTGGATTATCACCCCTTGTCTGTCCGCGACTGCTTACTCAGTATATTCGCAGCTAACCTCTATATCCCAGAGGCCTTCTCCTCGATCCACAACCTGAGGACGCGCCGTGCCGTGGTGACAGGAAGACCACATTTTACGGAAATTAATATAACTATATTTCAGAAATACAACAGGTACTGATTATCCGAACACTGCTTTAAAACACACAGGAACAATTAATATGCTCGCATATATGGATGCATATTAAGATTGTGAAAGCTTCGATGCCGTAAAAATCGTAAATTAGAGACTAGTGTCAGTGTAGTATTACATAAATGCATCGTACGTTTGACTATCCGAACTATTCTTGATGTATGACATTGTTTCGTTTTATAACTATATAACTTTATAATATTTTTGTAAGTGATTATACTCTTTACCTGTTCTCTGCCAATAGCGACTGTATGAATTTATAATACAAAACTGAAATACAGAAGAATAAAATAAAAAAAAGTGATATTTCGCAGGGCATCCTACACCGTATGTAAAGGGCGCCTTGTATTCTTCACAGGTTCTGTACTACCAGTCAGTATTTGAATTTATTAAACAAAGCTGTTATACAGGATACAACGAGATACTTTATATCGTTTAATAATTACCTGTACCTTGGGCAGAAAGTGCTCATACACAAGCACTATACCTGATATAGTGTTAATTTAAAAATAACAAAAGAAGAATGTTTTTAATATATGTAAGAAATATACATTATTGTATAATTCGTTGCTATGTAGTTGTTGATAGTTATCTAACAAACATGTACGATTGGAAAGCAGTCTATGTGCATATTCGTTCATAAAGAATCAACGAATAAAACTGTTTAATACGTATCACCGTTTTGTAATTTCAGTATAAAAGGTGAGAATACAAGTAAATGTACTCACAGAAGATATTTTGAGGTGTGAATAATTACTACCACAAAAACTTGACTCAAATTATTAGCCGAACCAGGTTAACGATTACCTTTGGTAAGAACGTTATAAACATTTTTGGTTTACCTCACCCGGGAACTTGTAAATTCAATTCCCGAAGTTAAGTAAGGGTGAATTTACTTCTGCAAAAAAGTTAATGACTACGAACTTGACAAGACTGAGGAGTGGTAGAATAATCTCAAGAAATATGAACGGGGAAACAATGGAAAAAGAAATCAGTGATAGTGATAATGGTGAACAAAGTGCAGCACCAGGAACGACACTAGAAGACCGAATATTACTACTCTTAGAACGGCAAGAACAAAGCCGAAAAGAAGATATGGAAGCCATAAAGCAGACGATGGAGCAGAAGTCAGATGAGACGAAACAATTTATTCTTCAGGCGATGAATGACATCACCTCGCAGTTTGACGAAAAGTTAAAAAGAATATCTGAGGATTGTCAAGATAGTCACAGCCATCTAATCCAAGAAGTCAGTGGTGTAAAAAGGGATTTAGAAGCAATAGAATCTTCTGTACATCAACAAAAAATCCAGATCACGGATAACTCCAATCAGATACGTGCAAACACGCAGTTGATAGCTATCTTACAAGAGGAAATTAGGACGCTACAGATCAAGGACAACACGTACCCCAATAACACGATTAATGATCGTGTGGAATTCCCTTGTTCGCCAGAGATGACCTCGCCTTCACCCGTATCTGATGAGGACATTATTTTGGAAGAAAATCATCCGAGGAGTTCAGATGGGCGGAAAAGAGACGGTGTAACTACACATCACGCCATAGGTAGGAATTGTCACTCAAGAAGAACACGGAATGATAAAAGGAAGGTAAAGTTAAGCGTAAAGATGAGTGAAATACGTGCAATGAGTAAGTTCAGTGGTAAGTGTAATGAGAATGCTACTTCTTTCCTAGAAAAATTTCAGGATGAGTGCAATATAATGTGTATAGATAGATCACAATATATGAAATTAATCCCTCATTTATTACTCCCACCATGTTCTTTATGGTTTAAAGCAGTACGAGATCACGTTAGTAGCCCTACGTATGAGGAGTTTAAAGCAGCGCTAATCGCAAATTATGAAAATGACTTTTTGCTTGCAAATAGAGATGCCACGATTAGAAACCAACATTTCAATCCTCGTTTGCACAAATCCGTTGTAGAGTTTGTTGTAAATACATACAACGAATTAAAAGTCGGAAATCCATTGCAATCAGAATCTAGAATCATAGCATCAATTCGAAATTTGTTACCGTTCAAGTTACAACAGATCCTGTTTTCTACACAGTGTATGAGTTTCAACCACTTACTAATGCTTGTTCAATGTTATGAAACTCAATACCATGCTCTGAATCAACAAGCAGGAGTAGGTAAAAGTAAAAATAATTCAGATCATTTTGTACCTGTTCGGAATTTAAATATCCGTAGTGTGAACGATACGGAACACAACCTAAACCGAGTAAATTCAAGCAATCAGAACGAGCAAAATAGGCAAAGATATGTTGGGAATCAACCTAACCTAACCAATCGTGACAACAACTATGTCAGATCACTTAATCGAGGTAGACTCAAAAGCAGACAAAATACATGGCGAAATTCTAGGAATGCTATAAATTCTATGGATAGACATAACCGTAGTGCAAGAGATGGCACTTCTCATCAAAATCAAAGTCATGACGCAATACATGTACAAAATAGTGTGGGACATAATAACGATTGTGCAGTACAATGTACTTTATTAGAATCATATGCAAATCCGAATTTAAGCTGACTACAATTGATGGAGTAAGGGTTAGACACATATCAGCTATAGATTTTCATGAACATTTATTTTATTTTTATTCAATTTAATTTTCTTTAATTCTCATTAACCAATGACAATTTTCAAATGATTTTAATTCTCTCTTGTTAATGTGAAGAATTATAATTTAATCCACAATTGATTAAAGGCAAAGGTTATTTATATTATATGAATTTGTGTTGAGAATTTGTTGTCAAAGATTATGTTAAGAATAAGGTTCATTATATCAAGCTAATTATCCGACAACTGTCTTCATGTACCATCTTATATGCTACTGGAATAAGATTCTTCTATACTCTGACGCCTAATGAATACAATGCATACTGTAAAATATCATTTTAAGTAATTACTATATAATGCGCCCTTGATCATGGTGACTCATGTTTGAAAATGTAATTGCTTCTTACTATTTTGAATTCGTACCCTTCGTTAGTTATATAAATAAGCGACGACGTTTTAATAATAATAAAATATATATATTAATGTAATAAAGGATAAATGATAAAGAAATGAAAGATTTATTATAAATATATTTATATGAGTGAAAATAAATAATGTTATCTATATGCGAGGGTCGATCAAAATGTAAAAGACGTAATTATGGAATATTGTTCTTATAAACGGACCAGTGGTTCTTAAATATAAAAGTCAAGCTCCCTTGTAACTTTTATATTCAGTCCCATCGTCGGGCGACATTTTTATACAACGAGATACTTTGTATCGTTTAATAATTACCTGTACCTTGGGCAGAAAGTGCTCATACACAAGCACTATACCTGATATAGTGTTAATTTAAAAATAACAAAAGAAGAATGTTTTTAATATATGTAAGAAATATACATTATTGTATAATTCGTTGCTATGTAGTTGTTGATAGTTATCTAACAAACATGTACGATTGGAAAGCAGTCTATGTGCATATTCGTTCATAAAGAATCAACGAATAAAACTGTTTAATACGTATCACCGTTTTGTAATTTCAGTATAAAAGGTGAGAATACAAGTAAATGTACTCACAGAAGATATTTTGAGGTGTGAATAATTACTACCACAAAAACTTGACTCAAATTATTAGCCGAACCAGGTTAACGATTACCTTTGGTAAGAACGTTATAAGGATAACTAAAACCACTTATCTATAATGTGATGTTTCATAGGGCGCCTTATGTAAAGGTCGCACTGTACCTTTCACGGGTTCTTCGCCAACAGTAACTGTGTGTATTTATTGTACAGAACTGTGCTATACAGAAGAGTAAATAAAATCATTAATCTTTGATGTGGTCTCGGAAGGGCGCCTAATGTAAAGGGCGCACTGCACCTTTCACGGGTTCTTTACCAATAAAACTGTAAGAATTTATTACTAAAACCTTGTACCATTATTTATAGTGTGATATTTCGGAGGGCGCACCAGGACACGTCCCGGTGTCCCGGTGGGCCAGCACGGGCCTGACTTTGACCCATGACCCACGCCTTCCTCTTCACTGACTAAAGAGTTTATACTTGTAATAAAACAAGGCTGTGAAAATATTGCTAATCGGAGTTTGAATTTCTACTGCCCATTGCTCAAGCACTGCTCTGTTACAATTCCGATGTACCTAACCTTTACGATAAAAAATGGTAATAATATTTGTCATACGATGAATTTAAATTTAATTATTATATATAATCGTTTCATTGTTGAATTACAAATACTTTTCAGTGGAAAACAGGATGAAATTTGAAAGTCTCAAATCATGGTAAATTAGGCCAACATAAAGGAAAAAAAAATAAATAAAAACTGTAAAATTCGATTGTGTCTCGAAAGCCAAGTAGTAAGTCCTATTGCTATTATTACAATTACAAATATTAATAGCCAAAAGTGGCTGATGTTCTTTTTCACTTAGATATACCCATCTCAGGTAAGTAAATAGAAAGAAATGAAAAAGGAAGAAATATGGAAACCTTAAAAGTAAAACATAGACAAATTAACCAGTGTTCAGAAGATGCTGTCTACAATATACTAAGCAGAGTGGGTCGGTGGGCGAGTGTGAGTCATGGTGGGTCGGTGGGTAGAGTTGGTCACGTCTTGTTGACTCACGACCACTGATCCACTCACAAATCACTAGACCCACGACCCACTGAACCACTCAGTCTCTGGATGGGGCCGCGATGGCTCTGTGGTAGAGCGTTCACATCTGGTGCCTGGGGTACCGGGTTCGATCCCAGCCCCCTCCAAGTGGACTTTGTGGTGGACAAACACCGTGTGCGTGGGTTTTCTCGGGGTTCTCCCGTTTCCTCCCACTTTCTTCCTTCCATCATTTCATACATCATTCATCCTCACCGTCTCATTTAGCCTAACCGGCATATCCGTGGGACGTAAAACTCAAAGAGCTCAAAGATTTCAATCTCTGGATATGACTTCCCCAAAACCTGCCACTGTTCACACTTCCGACATTTTCTTAAAGAATACAGCACGTTAATTAATATTTTTATCTTAACCACTAATAATAATAATAATAATAATAATAATAATAATAATAATAATAATAATAATAATAATAATAATAATAATAATAATAATAATAATGTTTGTGTAAGAAAAATATTTTTGGGCGTGTATATGCAGTAGCAAACAGAAGAGTTGAGCTTATAAAGGTTGTAAAAAAAAAAAAAAAGATAAAAATAAAATCCCTACAGGCGATTTTGTTAACGTTTTTTTATTTCTTTAAATTCTTAGTTGCATTTTTTCTTCCTGTCTCTGTCACGTACGTATCTTTAAGAAAATTATTCCATTAAAATATTTTTAGGTTAAAAAGGGAAAATTAACCTACCTCATACTTCACACGATGATTTACAAAGGCTTGTGATACGTCTAATAACTCATCTTCTGTTCCTATAATTTCTTCCTTACTTCTATAAAAATACAAAGAGGGAAGGAAAGAAAGAAAGAAAAATTGAAGAACAGCGAGAAATCTTGTAAAGGTTAACTGCTCAGAGAGAAAGAGAGGGAGAGGGGGGGATACAAGTTCTTTGCAAGTGGAAAAACCGGTTTGTTAAAAAAAAAAAAACAGGTTAAACGAAGCTTCTTTATCCTTGGAAGTATAATATTGATCGAAGCAAAATGAAAATAGAAAATTTTAGCAACGCTCAGAGGGATGAAGTAGCGGAAATGAAAATTATGTATATTATATAGAGGGAAATTATGAACAGCATTTTAAGATATAGTTTTTGTTCTGTTACATAACACTATATAACACTTTACTGTTTAAGGGAAGTCTTTTATATACAGAAACCACTACATCACTGCTTTAGAACCTTGTTAAATAATCGATGAATTACGTTCTGAGTATCCAATTAAAGGTGCTTTCCTAGGTAGAAATAATTTTCAAGCTATATATATATATATATATATATATATATATATATATATATATATATATATATATATATATATATATATATATATATATATCGTGTTCCATACATAGATATATAGCTTCTTCCACGAAATGTTATATATTGCTCGAGGCTTCTGGATAATATAATAGCAACATGAAAGCGAGTTAAGTTCTTTGTAATGTAATTTTCTTTTATACGTATATTTCTTTCATGTTAACTTGCTGCAACGTATATTAATCTGTCGAGATCAGATACTTGCTGTCCTGAAGGTACCTAAAAAATTTTATCGTTTATTTCCTTATATTTTATCCTGATACAATAAATTATTTGATTTTATATGAACCTCTAATCTAACTGAAATAAAGTTTTCAAATTAAAAAATTTTCTTTTATTTCCTTATATTTTATCTTGATAGAATAAATTATTTGATTTTATATGAACATCTAATGTAACTGAAATAAAATTTTCAAATTAAAAAAAATATCGTTTATTTCCGTACATTTTATCCTGATACAATAAATTATTTGATTTTATATGAACATCTAATGTAACTGAAATAAAGTTTTCAAATTTAAAAAAATTATCTTTTATTTCCTTATATTTTATCCTGATAGAATAAATTATTTGATTTTATATGAACATCTAATGTAGCTGAAATAAAGTTTTCAAATTAAAAAAAAATTATCTTTTATTTCCTTATATTTTATCCTGATAGAATAAATTATTTGATTTTATATGAACATCTAATGTAAATGAAATAAAATTTTCAAATTTAGGTCTATACTAGTGGGCTCATCTTTGGTGCCCAAAGCTCCAGGTTCAATCCCAACACATGTGAGTTTTTGGGATGAACAGTTTGACAAAATCTACTAAATACAGAAAGGGTAGTACGTATATCTTTCAGTTGACGCAGAATCACAATCGCTTCAGGCCACAATGGGTCCGAGAACACTATCATTGTCGTGATCAGTGACAATTCCAGCTCCGACGTGTACTTCAGTAACGGTCGCATACGTGTTATAATTTATCGTAATGAGCATTGTCTGCTAGCGTTCATTCACAAGTGCCATAATTGCCGAACCACAACTGAGGCGCCATTGGGCACAACATGCGGTTACGGCTGGTATATGTGTATTGAGGGCAATCTTACTAGTTTACCACATCAGGACAGTTTTATAAGCCGATATTATATCATTGTTTCACACAACGTCGGACATTATGTTTCAGCAGGGCAATGCCTGTACACATGTGTCTCGGAATGTGTCAGGTTCCTTCAACTAACTTTTCCTTCTGTAGTCTGCACGGTGACCTGAATTATCGCCCATAGAACATCTGTAAAATTTTGTTAAGAGGCACTTTTTCCTTCTCTATCTGTGTTTTGTGGATTCGCATACAAGCAACACATCAGACAATTCCTCAAGAACACACCCAATGATTGTTTGATTCTATGTTTCGAGGTATAGAGGTTCGACTGCAGCACAGTTGTACAGTGGTAATAACTTCTGTACACTAATGTAATACATCTGTGGTATAAATTTGATTCCCCTTACGTGTTCTTTTCTGATACTGCTCTCAAACAGGAATACTTATTTGTTGTTGTCATACATGAAAGCACATTAAATGTTATAATTTTTTTAAAAAAATATTTTAAAGCCTCCACTTCTCTCTGCCGTTTTGCTTGTGTCTTTAGGACTTACTTATATGGCAGTTGCTACTGCTTCTTACTCTCTTTTTCTCTATCTTTTCTATTTTAAATTTAATTCCTTTTAGTTGGGGACGAGGCACCTCTTCTGCAGGATATCACCTCATTATATATATTTAAACGTGTCCATTTTCCTTTCTATTTACTTCCTCCATCATTCAATTTAAAACATATACTGTACGTGAAACCAAACAAATCAAAACCAAGACAAATAGGAAAAAAAGAAAGAAAATTAAAAAAGTAGTCAAACTGCTTATTCTGTCTTCTCCCTTCCACCAGTCTTAGGGCGAAGGCACACTAGGACGACAGCAACAACAACACCGACACCGACACCGACAGATGAGTCTAGCTCGAGGTCTGACTCGTCTCTGGGAATGAACGATACCGACAGCGACAACGACACATGTCCGAACTCAGTTGCAAGGTGGATGTCGAAGAGTTAGCAGTGACTGTGCATTTGTACCGAAAGTATGTTAAGCGGAAGAAGAAATATTGGGTACATCCCTTACGAAATGAGAGTCGTGCCGTTGGTAGTGTGCGTTGTTCCATCTGCGAACATGTTACAACTTGTCGCTCCGCAGTCTGGTCTGGCACTCTGTCGCGCGTGAGAAAACCAAGCCCCGACTGTTGCCCCGCGAACTTCTCTGCTCGTTATTGCAGTCGCCGTTATAGTGTGCGTTGCTCCAATGGAACGCAATGTTCTAACCGTTGTTCCGTCTGTCGTTGTCGGTGTCGTCCCAGTGTGGCTTCACCCTTAGTCTTATGTTTTTGTCTTTCCTTGTGTTTTTGGTTTCCTCTTTCTACTTCTTTCTTCCTTTTAGTTTCACACTTCGATTCTTACCTTTCGGATGTTTTTCTTTATGGTTTCTTCGTCTATGTGGTTTCTTCGTTTATACATGGGTATTCTTATATACACTATGTAAAGCTTGTCCTCGCTGTGTGGTTCCTTCCTGTATGTAGAGTAATCTCACACACATTGGTATTCATATATGTGTGATACAGGGGTGGATTCAGGACGGACTTCTGTGGGGGCGGTGGGTTGTAGTACTGCTAATTAGAGCTGCTTTTAAGAGCTTCAAACTCTGGAATGGGTTTTATTTTTATATAACATAAGAAAGTTTCCTCTTCTGGGGGGGGGGGGGATCGTCCCGATTTCCCCCCTGGAGCCGCCTCTGGTGTGATAGATACTATATTCTGAGACTCGATTATCAGCGAATTATGGTAAAAGATTTTAAAAACGGGAAGATTACAAGAAAATACGATAAGTGAATAATTCTGCCATGCAGGACCATAGACAGTTTGATTGTGTAGAAATTGTTCGAAATAAACTATGTGTATTATATAGAATTTTGTCTTGCTGATTTCTTAATGTAATTTAAATAGCTCAAAACTTACACTGTAACACCAAATTAATATTTTATCTTTCACAGATTATTGGAAATCCCATTTCAGTTAATTGATCTAATTGACCAATACGATGATACAGCAGTTGTACCTTTATTCGTTTGAGGAAAGATCATGATTTATTCAAATTCCCATTGCAGAGGAAACCAATCGTTGACATGATCATGGGTAGAGAATGGGTAGAGACAAGTGAAATTCGTTTGACATTGTTAAACCGTAATACACTTCTATATGAAAAGAATTCGCTATTGGACCTTAAATGTCCAGTTGCAATAGTGATAATGAGTGAGATTAAATCCATACTGAGGATGCTAACTCCATATCAGAAAACAGTTCACGCCATTTCTGGTTGGTTTTGCTTCATGGAGTTCCCAATACTGAACCAAGAGTTATAGACAGTTGCATATTTAAAGGGGGGCTTCCGGGCTTAAGCCCCCTCCGAAATCTTACTTACTATAGTAAAGTATATGCAATATTTTGCAGAATTTTTACATTTTCAGGCAAAGCCCCCCCCGAAACTTAGCAAAGCTTCCCCCCCAAACAAAATGGTTATAGATCACCCAAGAGGCACTGCATTGTTGACGAGAGTCGTATGAAAGTGCGTCGTGGAAAACATATAATTGCGATTTTTCGTTACGAATTCAAACTTGGACATTCTGAGCAGGAAAATGCAGAAAACAATAAAGTCTCGTTTGATTCAGGGATAGTGGATAAATACATCATTCGTCGTTGGTTTGTCATTAAATTTAATTTCGGTGGTACAGCATTGCAAAATAAGTCTCATTGAGCACCGACCAATATTACGTTCGAATAAGCTCTTTATGAACATTATGGAAACGGATTCTCGAGAAACTTGGTATTGCCAGTCCAGACGACTTAGATATATACATAACACCAAGGGCGCCCATCAGGGGGGGGTCAAGGTGGGGCGCTTACCCCCCACCTAGAGGAAATTGTACTTCAGAATATCGAAAACCCAATAGAATTTTTACATTAGTTACAGCAAAATTTGGAACTATATTTGAAACGTCGCTTATACTTGCCCCCTTCCTTGGAAACCACAACATGAGCACCCTTGCATAACGCTGTCGCTCGGTAACTTAAAACAACTTTGTACTTAAAAATTTGGACTCATGAGTGATAATTTAAAGGTTGGACTCATGGAAAGTTGACACCGGCCAACAAGGATCGCAGTCTGGAGGCTTACAGTTCCCTGAGAGTGAGAAGTAACCGAACTTTTTCTGCATCGGATTATCACTTTAGAAAAAACAATGAATCTGCTTCGAGAATCGCAAACGTCAGGACAACAGTTTGGTCGCAATCAAGTCCAGAACGGTTTTCTAAACCATTTCTTAATTAAAAAAGGTATTTTATCTGATATGACGGTCCATCATGTCGTATTCAGGCGAGGTGAAACCATCAATACAGATTATTATATTGCTTAACTCCATGAAATGCACCGGAAACTTATCCGCAAGCATTTAGCAATAGTCATAGTATCTTGTTGCACGGCATCGCTTGCTCAAATGGCGCACAAAGGATTGTACAGGTTCTCCATAAGTTGCAATATGAAACTCTTCTTCAACCACCATATTTCCCCCGATATCTCTCTCACTGACGACCAACCACTTCTTCCTGGATTTTTTCATTTTTTGGGGGAGGGGGCGGGAGGAAAGACTTTCCTTGGTGATTGGGCTTTGCAACGTCAAGTTGAGGACTTCTTCGTTTCGGAAGACTCCAGACTTTTTTCCACCACGGAATCCAATTGCTGACTGACCGATACAAAAATCTTTGGTTGCAGATGGCAACTAATTTGATAAACCAGGTATTTAGTTTTAATTTTTTGGGGGCTTTGTATATGACACATCTGGAGCGTACATTCCTCTCCCACCAGGTTAATGCAATAAACGAATGCATGTGTGTTAGCCACTCAGCTACATAATGCTTAAAGCATAAATGTCTCGTCTACATACATCATGATATACACTCATGTCCAAAATTATTGTCGCATGTCTATAAATATGTTGTTGTAGGAATATAATTTGATAACGAATTCGTCCTGTATTTCTTATAACGTTAGTATGTGTATAATCGGTAAAGACATGTATGTAGCAAATTTCATGTCAAAAGAGCAGTAAATAAGAACAATAAAACGAAAATAAAACTTTCTTGTCCATTTAGCAACATTTTGTTTTACTCATTCTAATTTTCGTATTTATAATTCTTTTCCTATGAAATTTACCACAAGTATACATTTCTCGATTATACACATAGTATCAGTATTAAAAGTACCCTGCAAAAAATCATTATCAAATTATATTCTTACAAGAAGACAGTTATAGATGAGCGACAATCATTTTGGACATGACTGTACGTGTCCATCCCACATAGATCATAAGCACCTCGTATACATTGCAAACTTTTATATGAAATGTCGGAATGTTTTCTGCGTGCCATACATATTTCCTTGTCTGTCATATTTCCTTCATATTAAACTTCCATCTTTTCTTTTCTACACAATAAATTAAAATTTTTGCCATTATCTCAATAATCTGAGTAAGCATTTGAAAACAGTCTTTACCATTCAATAAAGGCGGTGTTTTTATATTCGAGCCAGACTTAAAACATTTATGTAACTTTACGAAATACAAAATTGGAATATTTATCAATTACAATAATTCCATTGTAATAATTTTCATTTATAATAATAATAATAATAATAATAATAATAATAATAATAATAATAATAATAATAATAATAAAAATAATAATAAATAAACTTTCCTTGTAATGTGGGTTCTTCTCACCACGGCATGGCGCGTCCTCAGATTGCGGATCGAGGAGAAGGCCTCTAAATATAGAGGTTACTTGCGAATATACTGAATAAGCAGTCGCGGACAGACGACAAGGAGTGGTCCTCCAGCTTGGATGTTTGGGTCAGACTAACAACCTCATCCTGTAAAAAAAAAAAAAAAAAAAAAAAAGCACTTGTTCAGAAACATTCACAGAAGCCTCGGACCAGGACTGATAACTTGGCACGACCTCAGCAAAAGAAAATGGACATGAGATTTGGAACATGGTATATTAGAAATCTTTATAAAGCAGGCGCGGTAAAATGAGTAACGAATGAGTTTAAGAAATACAGGATGAACCTAGTAAGAGTTCAGGAAGTTAGGTGGGAAGGAAATGGAACTGTGAATTCCGGAAACTTTACGTTCTTTTACGGAGAAGGAAATAAAAATCACCAATTAAGGACAGGGGTTTTCGTTCACAAACGAATTATATCAACAATTAAGCGGGTTGAAAATGAGTGAAAAAAATTAAGCGTGTTGAATTTGTTAATGATAGACTTTCTTTTATTAATTTTAAGGGTCGTTGGTGTGATATTATTATTTTAAATGTACAGGCCTCAATAGAAGATAAGGATGACAATATAAAAGTTTTTACGAAGAAGTGGAACGCATATTTAACCAACTCCCTCGATACAATATGAAAATTCTATTAGAGGATTTCAATGAAAAGGTAGGACGAGAAGCTATTTTCGAACCGATTATTGAGAACGAGAGTTTGCATAAGGAAAGTAATGACAACGGTGTTAGACTCATGAACTTCGCAACATCAATTTGGAAACTCTCTCACGTTCGCCCATTGCCTAAAACCAAAAATCCAACAAAAGCAGAAGATCTTCGCCCTATTAGGATACTCCCTGCATTCTCCAAAGCATTAGAGCATATAATACATGACCAATTAACTAAGTTCCTCGAAAAAAATAACATCTTAAATTCGTTTCAGTCAGGTTTCAGATCTCAGCACAGCACTTGCACTGCTCTAGTAAATATCACTGATGATATTCGTGCCGCTATGGATGAACGCCAAGTTACACTGTTATCCCTACTAGATTTTTCTAAAGCTTTCCAAACTATAGACCATGACATACTGATTGCTAAACTGTCTTCCTTCTACAACTTTTCTCAGTCAACTTTATCTTGGTTTAGCTCCTATTTATCAAATAGAAAACAAAAAGTTGTCACTAATAACATATGTTCCAATACGAAACTCGTTCCATGTGGAGTCCCGCAGGGCAGCGTCCTAGGACCTCTTTTGTTTTCCTTATACATCAACGATTTACCTGAGCACATCACCCATTGTAAATATCACTTATATGCAGATGATATACAATGCTATTTAACCACTAATCCCCTAAATTTAACCACCGCGATTGATCACTTAAACAGTGACATTGAAAGTATCTGCACATAGGCACGTAACAATGGACTGCAAGTAAACCCAACCAAATCAAAATATATCATGCTTGGTTCTCGTAAACTACTCTCCACAATCAATATTACAAGCCTACCGAATGTTCTTGTAAACAACGTAGCCATTCCTGTAAGCGATAGCGTCAATAGCCTAGGACTCCAGATCGATAAATTCCTAAATTGGACAGACTATATTAATAGAGTATGCAAGAAAGCTTACGGCTCCCTCCATTCTCTTCAGCGTTTAAAAAACCTTCTTCCGGAATCCATTAAAGCGTCCCTGGTTCAGTCATTGGTAATCTCTCATTTAGATTATTGTGATGCAGCATATGTTGATTTAACCGAAGATCTGGCAAAACGTTTACAGCGCATTCAGAATGCCTGTGTTCGATTCATATTTAATAAACAGCGCTTCGACCACATCTCCCATTGTTATCAGCAACTAGGATGGTGCAATCTAAGCACCCGCCGCCGCATTCATTCTCTAACACTTTTATATAAAATAATTAATTGTAAAAAACCTACTTATCTATCCTCTAAATTTAAATTTCTCGGCGATACTCACCCACTAAATACCCGGTCTAAAGGAAATACAACACTCGCCGTTCAAACGCACAAATCTAATTTCTTTTCCAAATCCTTCACACTATTTGCCACCAAAGCTTGGAATGACACCCTTGAAAGCTTTAGAAACTTTGGTTCAGTGTTGACTTTTAAATGTCGGCTTAAAGAATATCTTTCTAATGAAAGTCTTCAGTAAGTTAAAAAAAAAAAAAAGTTGTTACACACGAAACTATTTCTGGCGTTACCATGCAGTCGTTCGTTTGTTTTTTCCCTCTCTCTTTCCATTTCTTCTTGTTTTCTTTTCTATTCCCTTCTGATACATGTGTATGATATACATTATACACAATCACTTAAGTAGGTGCATCATTTTATCTATAGATAGTGAATCATAGGAATGTATTTTATGTTATATATAATCAAGATTGATATCTTTGTTTCTTCTTGTATAGTTTAACATGTCTTTAGTATTATCTTTTGTTTGTTTTAGTGTTTATTTTATATGTAATAAGTTTCATTTTCATTTTTCATGTTTTATTTTCTGTATTGCTCTGTATGTCGGGAACTCTTTAACGTGCCTAACTGTATATCATTTTTATTCAGTATATATATATATAAAAAAAGAGTTCTGACTGTAAAAGAAAAGTGTAAATGGTTGAGTGGAAGAAAAGGTTATGCCTTAACTCCGCCATTTTAAATAAGAAATAAATAAACAAATAAATAAACATCCAGAAACATTATCGTGAAGAATACAAACTTTCCACATCGCGACGTTCATAAATATCCTTGAACCTCACCAGACGGAAAAACACATAATCAAATCGATCACGTTTTAGTAGATAGAAGACGATAATCCAGCATAATTGATATTCGGTCATTTAGAGGAGCTGATTGTGATATTGATCACTACCTGGTAGCAGCGATAATACGAGAGAGATTATCGTTGAATAAAGGAAATATTCAATGTCTGAAAACGGAAAGATTTAATTTAAAGAAATTAGAAGAGAGCCAGGTAAGAGAGGAATACCAGATTGAACTTTCGAATAGATTCTCGGTTTTAGAAGATTCGGAGTGCACTAGTGTTGATGATACTTGGATTGAAATTAGAATTAGCATTAAAATTTCAGCAAAAGAAAAATTAGGACACGTGAAAATACATAGGAACAAACCATGGTTCAACCAGGAATGCATTCAACTAGCAGAGAAGAGAAAACAGGCAAAATTAAGTTGGCTACAATATCCGAATGAAATAACTACACAAAATTTCGCAGATATCAGGCGGGAAACTTCCAAAACCTTTAGAACAAAGAAACACGATTTTTTGGAAGCTACAATTAAGGAACTTGAAGATAATAGTAAAAATAAAAACATTTGCGACATGTATAAGGGGATCAGCGAATTTAAGAAAGGCTATCAACCTCGTGCTTATATATTAAAGAAAGCTGACGGAAAAGTATTCAGTGACACAGATAGCTTCTTAAATAGATGGAAAGATTTCTTTGACGAGTTGCTTAACACGCAGCCAGAAACTAATGTGTGTGTAGAAAGGGAAATACACACCTCAAACCGTATATCCCAGAACCTAACCGAATAGAAGTAGAAATCGCTATTAAAAAAAAAATTAAAGAAACACAAATATCCGGGTGTAGACGAAATTCCGGCTGAGTTAATTTTAGCTGGAGGCGAAAAACAGTTTAACAAGATACACAAACTTATCTGGAACAAGGAAGAATTACTACAAGAATGGAAATAATCAATCAATGTTCCAATTCACAAGAAAGGCGATAAAAGTGACTGCAATAATTATCGTGGCATTTCTCTTCTGTCAACATCCTATAAAATTCTCTCGAACATTCTATTAGCAAGATTGACCTCATACGCAGATGAAATTATTGGAGATTATCAGTGCGGATTTAAACGAAATCGATCAATTATCGACCAGATATTTACCATTCGCCAATTCTGTACTCGAAAAGAAGTGGGAATACAATACCCTTGTACATAAACTATTTATTTATTTTAGAAAGGCTTATAACTCGGTTAGGAGAGAAGCATTGCACAACATTCTTATAGAATTTGGAATACCGAAAAAGCTATTTAGATTAATTAAGATATGTTTAAATGAATTCCAAAGTAAAGTCCGGGTAGGAATTTTTTTGTCCACGAGTTTTTACGTCGAGAATGGCCTGAAACAAAGAATATGCGTTTTCGCCATTATTATTTAACTTTGTTCTGGAATACGCTATAAGGAAAATCAAAGATAGCAACCAGGGCCTAGAGTTGAATGGGGTTCACCAGGTTATGGCATATGCTGATGATGTAAATTTAATAGGGGATGATAGGAGAACAATAGAAAGAAATGCAGAGGTCTTATTAAAACGCTTGCAGGGACAAGGGTTTAGAAGTATATGTAGAGAAAACTAAATACATGGAAGTTCATTGGGATCATAATAGGCAAATTATGGATGCGTTAAATATCAAATAATACTTTTGATAAAGTGAATACTTTCAAATATTTAGGATAAATAGTAACATACGAAAACCATATTCTCGAAGAAATTAAATGTCGACTAAAAGCAGAAAATTCGTGTTATTATTCAGTTGAAAATCTTTTGTCGTCGAGAATTCTGTCGATGAATTTGAATTTTGAAATATGTAAAACGATAATTATGCCTGTTGTTCTATATGGGTACGTAACATGGTTACTTGCTCGGAAGGAAGAACATAGACTGAAAATATTTGAGAACAAGATCCTGAGACGAATATTCGGATCGGACTCAAGAGGAACAGGAATGAGGAATGGCGGAAACTTCATAACGAGGAACTACATAAGTTATACGGTTTACCCAACATTCTTAGGGTCGTCAAGTCTAGGAGGCTCAGATGGACAGGTCATGTAGCTAGAATGGAAGAAAGTAGAAATGCTTTCAAAGTCTTGACTGGAAGACCAATCGGAAAACTTCCATTAGGAAGACCTAGGCGCAGATGGGAGGACAATATCAAGATGGTTCTCGCAAAAATAGGAATACAAAGTAGAAACTGGACCCAGTTGGTTAAGGACAGAAGTCGGTAGAGAGCTTTTGTGAACGCGGCATTGACCCCGCGGGTTCCATAGGCCATAGAGTTATTTAGTTAGTTAAATAAATAAACTTTACTTTACGTGCTGAGAACAGCTGATATAAAGGAAAAATACGGCACTTTGCCATAGTATACACCCTTAACACCACAATATAGTAAAAGAGATAAATAATGATTAACATTTAACATGAATTGATAATACTCTTATAATAAACTTTGACAGTGTTGTTTATGTTAATTTCTAAAAACACTGCGACGTCAAAATTAAAAGTAAAGATAAAAACAACTACTACGTTATATTAAATATTCTAAAATAAAGTCACATTTTGAGATATGCGTCTATTATAGCTTGTTAAAAGTTTAGAGATTAAAATATGTTTCCTATTATGTGCTTGCATTAAAAATTTTACCATTGTACTATATATTGAAACTTTAAAATCCACATTTTTTAAAAACATAGTCCGAGTTACATCGGTTGTCAAGCATTTTTCCTACAAATATAGAGTGAATTAATTTTTTCCTGTAAGAGAATGGTTCCAATCTACAATATATTTTCCAGTACTGATATGTGCTAGAGTAATAATCCAGTGTTAATTTAAAACAAAGTATTCTAAGAAAACCTTTTTGAATAATAATAATAATAATAATAATAATAATAATAATAATAATAATAATAATAATAATAATAATGGACCATTTTATTTTATTTTATTTACAATTATAAGTACTTTACTAAATACAACGTAGTCAAAAAAGGATGTATTGTATGTATTCTTGTTTGCTTACTAGAAATCGAAAACATTATAGCCCGATACTAAAGTCTCATTTTTGGATTCGTAGAGCATTTGATTTTCCTAGAAAGCTCACAAATCATACACCATAATTAAGTTATGAATTATTAGGGTTTTGCATGATGCCTTCTGAGATGTGCGTGACCAATAATCCTGGTTTTTGTTAGTTTGTTTAGAAATAAACTAGTGCTTAATTTAGAATTCAATTTATTGAAATGATATGTTTTGTGTGAAGTATGGCTAGCGTATGTTAGTTAAGCTGAGGAAATCAATATTCCATTATACACTGACCAGCCAGAATATTATTTTCATTTACGATATATAATATCTGGTGTGTCTACCTTTGGATCACAGGACAACAGCAATGCGGTTTAGCATAAAAGCAATAAGATCTTGGTAGGTGGCTGAATGCATGACGAATCACGTCTACTCACACAAGTCTCTTAATTCCTTTAAATTCCACGGATGGGGTTGGTGATCTAGAATCTGACGGCACTTTAAAAGTGTTCTATTGGGTTAAGATCAGGTGAGTTTGGGGGCCATTGCAGGAATAAAAATTCATTATGCTCCTAGAACAACAGTAACAGTATCAAGGAGTACTGTCCTGGTAAAGGATGCCATTCCCAGCTGGAAATATGGTCGACATCAATGATTGCACATAATCAACAATGACCTGTCGATAGCTAGGAACCGTCATGGTAGCTTCCGCATGCACTATCGGGCACGTGAATGACCATTTTTAGGTTTCCTAAATCATAATGCAGCTACCATCGGCCTATCGTCGTCCTACAGTGCACGTTTCGAGCAGCTGTTACCCTGGAAGATGACAAATTCTGATTGGTGATCGATGTGACGAGGCAGTATCGTGATTCTTCACACCATACACCATTGTGCCATTGCTCCGCGGTCAAAGGCAAGTGGATATTCCAGTCGTTATCGATGATGCCGCGCGATTAACATTGGTACTCGTGTGGAACATCGCCTGTGGAGGTCCATATCCAACTGTGTTTGATACATGAAATAACATAGTATATACGATATATATTATCAAAGGTATTCTGCCATTATGACAGGTCACTTGCTGCAACTGAGAAGCTTCCATGCTCCACGGTCTTTTGCTAACTTCTTCATCTTCACGTACGATTTTTCTGTGTTGATATGGAACCCCTATCTCTCTTTCCTGCCACCATACCCTCTAGCACGTCCCTCTATGATACCTTATTCAATGTCCTTATGATATACAATAGGTATAAATTCCATTAAAATTATAAGGGGTAGTGTACCGTTGGGGATGATTTCTTTTTAGGAGAATTTGCTCAAAAAGTATTCGGTTCATTTTGTCTTCTTTTTCTAACGAATACTTAATTAACAAGTCTACAAAACGGTAAAAAATATGTTTTTCTTTAAACAGTTCACAAGTGGAAGTCGACTCTTGGTGGAGGTGTTTTCTACGATACAGTTTTCCGAAAGTGCCTTTATAATTCTGTTCATATTTCGTAAATAGACGCTTCTGTAACAACTACAGCATAATATGATTCAATTTAAGAAGTGATAGAGTACGGAAGTTTAGTGTACTGGCCCGTAGCTTGTATTATGTTTATAAAAGAGTTCGTTTTTCTTCTTTTCTCGAAAAGTACGCATGACGTTTCACAGTTACACATAATTTTCTTTAACTTAATGAGATCTATAGATTGGCATGTCTCAATTTTGGACATTTTTCCCGTTGAACGTTTATAATAGAATTAGCTAGTTTTAGACAATTTTCTGATATCAAATGTCTCGTATGTAATAAGAATGTTTGTATCAACAACAAAATAACTAATTTTGCTTTAGAATATGGGTCAAATTAAACTTTTAATGTATAATAAAGAAATGAGTGGGCCAAAATTAGATCCTTGCGGAACACTTGTGTTTGTACTTTGAAGACGGAGAGAGTAAAAAGGATCTAGTGCAACTACTTCCACCGGTATCTCTTTACAGTTCTCTCTCTCTCTCTCAGTGGGTTTCTTGGCGTGCGTTCTTGAGTTCAAAATAGCTTATTCTTAAAGCCGTTATCACGGCTTCCCAAGGTGGTTATTACAGAAGAAAGCATGGGGTTTAATATGAAATTGTGGTACCTATGGCGCGATAAGTTCTTCCTAAAGTTGACAATAGGTGGCGCTAGAAAAGCGTTAGGAAGTAACAAAAAATATTCCCATACGGGAAATAATCCTTGAAGACATCACTGTTAGAAGGGAAAAACGTTGAAGATATCAATATTAGAGAGATTTGCTTCTAAGAAATCTCATAGTTCCTTTGGCCCAGCTACATAGCTTAAGAATTATTATTATTATTATTATTATTATTATTATTATTATTATTATTATTATTATTATTATTATTATTATTATTATTATTGTGCATTTAATTGATACATATTTCGAATCATTGTTCCATACCAGAAATGCGCGTCTAAGATCTTTATACTTCCTAGCGAATCCCTGTCTAAAAGATCAATTGTCTTTGAAAAATACCAGAAATCATTACGTAAATTAATTGCACTAAATTTGGTAGCATATTTGTTAAATTAAATATAATCTTAAGTCAGCGGTGTAGCCAGCATGTTTTTTCTAAAAACTTTTCCAGGGGTTGTCGAGTTTTTAAGTACTAAAACCAAAATTAAAAGTATTCTTTTCGAATATGATAGCATTATTAACTCACCACACATGTATACATTAAACACATATGTACATACAAAGATACATACATATTATTATTATTACTGGTATGTTTGTACTATTTCACTATATTGAAACAGGGAGCTCGAAATATTTATTCGAATAATTGTTTATAATCCATATACTTACTTGAGTAATTATTTATTATGCAAATATTTATTCATTTAATTGTTCATAATTGACATATTTACTCGAATAATTGTTTATAATCTAAATATTTACTTGAATAATTGTTCATAATCTAAATATTTACTTAAATAATTCTCTATAATCCAAATATTTATTCGAATAATTGCTCATAATCCAAGTATTTACTTGAATAATAGTTCATAATCTAAATATTTACTTGAATAATTGTTTATAATCGAAATATTTACTTGAATAATTGTTTATAATTCAAATAGTTACTTGAATAATTGTTTATAATCGAAATATTTACTTAAATAATTGTTTATAATCCAAATATTTACTTGAATAATTGTTTAAATTCAAATATTTACTTGAATAATTGTTTATAATTCAAATATTTACTTGAATAATTGTTTACAATGCAAATATTTACTTGAATACTTGTTTATAATCCAAATATTTATTTGAATAAATTTTCATACTTCAAATATTTATTTGAATAACGAATATTCTTATACAATAATTTTAGCAGTAGTCACTTCTATTGCCTGCTTGAATATGTCATCTTGTGTTTTGAATATTTGAATGAGACGTAAGGCAAAACAAATATATCCCTATGAATTGATGTCTTTATCTTGCTTTGAAAGCAAAACACAAAAGTACGTTGCTTAATCACGCACACATGCACGCAGTACATACAAGAACTCTAAAATCCATTTTTTTCCTTTGTTTTCCGCAAACGGTTACAGCTCCGCTTCGGAAATGAAATTTGCGAATACTATGGATTATTATCATGGTTTTGTCTGTTATGTTTATGTTACCTTTATAACGAGGATATAGTACTCGCAATTCATCACAAACATATATGGTTGTTAGTAACGTATGTAATTTCTAAGCAGAAAAAATGTCAGAGAGCTTAAGCATGAATTTTATAAATGTTATGAACCGAATAGTCAGGCGCAATGCAGTATTCATTAAAGATAGTAATAAAACATAACTAATTAATTAATTTCTTTTTTATGTTTTATATATTTTTCATTTTTATTATTTATTTTGCTAATTTATGTATTTTTTAATGAATGAATCATAGGAATTGGAACTGCGTAATGGCTTTGTCACAGTATAAGAAATGCAAAAATACATCAAGAGTGTCTTTTTGTGTGGGATAGAATGCGCAAAACAAAGTAATAAGGATAATGTTTTTGATGTAGTTCTTAAGCCCTAATCTGATTAAATTTTTAAAACGCGGTATGTTGATTCAAAATTATACAGATTTTATTTTCGTTTCAATACAAATTAATATCAAATTCATTATCATTATAGTAATGAGTTTTAATTTACTTAACGATGTACTCTAAAATGCCAGATTCACTGCTGAACAGCATATAAAACTCTCCATATTGATATTTTTAGCATAGTATCTAAAGAGTGGCTTTGTGGTAAAGCGCTCACCTCTGGTGCGTAGAGTACCCCGTTCGATCTCAGCCCAGCTCAGGCCAGGTGAACTTTGTGCTAGAAAAACACAGGGCTGGCTCTAGATATCTTGACACCCTAGCCAAAAGATATTTCTGCGTCCCCTATGATATTAAGAAGGCCCTCCGAGCACTTCGCCTTTTCGCCACCAGATGCTCACTTTTTCATTTAGCAATCACTGCTGGTACCTCTACTGGGAAGAACTGAAAGATCGTACCGCTCAGTTTGAATGTGTCCAGGATATCCACACTTGAAGTGGGCGGAGAGAGGAATCCAACAGTTTTTTTTTTTTTTTTCGTGCACCTGCAGTCAGTCAGAGTCTATTTATACAAGCCGTGTTGTTCAGCCGCAGGGCAAAACCTCAACCATTGATGAGTAACATAAATATTTTCTTTTTGCAGGTAGGAATAGAGTTTTGTACGAAAAACGGGAATTAGGTTGCAGAGAACGTCATTCACATCGCGTTGACAAATTATCTTTCGTACGTTTATCACATGAAACTCTTCTTTTTTTGATTATTACCAGAATATGAGATAAAAAGAACCTAAATGGTTCTTTGTATACAGAAAACAGACAAACAATACTAATATTTTCTTACATATCAGTATTATATGATTTTTTTCTGAAGTGTATGATGCATGAAAAATGGACAAAATGAATTTTGACTTTTCTATTTGTCCCTATCCTTCTGAGTAGAGAGAATGATGTGGCGCAACTAAAGGGCCTGCAGGGCCCGCAACATTGAGAGGCCCAGAACAGAAAGAGGCCCATTTCAGTTTCGAAGTTAAACTTTATAATGTTAAGATGTTAAAAATTATGTGATGTTCCAACTATATCTCATTTTTACCTATGAAGACGGTAACACCTGAGCGATTATTTAGTAAATTAAATGCCAACAAAACTTTTACTGACCAGCGAAAACATTATGACCACTCGCTACTTTTTGAACGAAATCATCGGGCTGAGATAAGAGCTACAAGGCATAACACAACCGCGCGCCAAACACGACAAGAATCTCACTCGATTAGTCAGTGTGATGCTTGTGCCTTGAATGGGGAAGGACGACGATATATCAGGGTGACTAAGTGGCTGGGAGCTTCATTTCGGAAACAACGCGACTTGTCGAGTTTTCGCGATCTGCCGTGCTTATGTATTTCAAAGATGGGAAAAGAACAGTGAAACCAGCATCGAACCAAACAACAAAAACTGGGACGACCACACCTCATTAAAAATGTCGGGTGTCGTAGACTCTCGAATTTGGTATAGCAGAATAGACGAAAACTATAGCACAATATAATAATAATAATAATAATAATAATAATAATAATAATGTGCATTTTTTTTGCATATGAGCAAGTTGTGACTCACTAGATAGAACATAGAAAGTCAAAACTGTTCTCTGTAAATTTTACGTGACTCATGAATGTGGAAAGAGGGGGTCCGTTTAACATTTTTGCGGGGAGGACCATTCGTCCTTACTTACGCTACTGAGAGAATGTAAGGTAAAATAATAACACCTGTAAATAAATATATATATATATATATATATATATATATATATATATATATATATATATATATATATATATATATATATATATATATATATATATATATATATATATAATCCTGGCGCAACAGTCCCTTGTGATCTGAGCCTGCAGCGGGCTTATGTTAGTAGTAAGCACAACCACACCCAACGTCGCCGGCTGTCTAGATTGAAGTCCGCTATCTTTTAGTTTCCCAACTTTTCTCTCGATATTTGGTCAACACAGAAATGTTTGAGTGCCACACCGGGAATTAATCCCTGGACGATGCACACCGTATCACTTTCGCTAATCATTTGGTAAAATTCAGGTTAGGGTGGTACTGAATTAATTTTGGAATATGCCATTTCTCATAAGGTAAAGTTCAAAAGTATTGTGACATAATTAAAAAGCTCATTATCAACCACGTATTCTTGCCTCTAATATCTCTAAAGTTTTCGAGTTATGTGTCAAAAATAGTTGAAACATTTGAAGTTAGTTTAGTAACTTGAAGAAGATAGTGGACTTATACATACATGATTAGAATTGCTCCAATTTTTATTTTTATTCTTCTTTCTCGTAAAGAAATACAAAATCATAATTTCAACCATTTTGGTACATTTTTCATAATTTGAAGCGCGAACAGCCGGTTTCTTTCCTTACGTTTTGAACTTGGGATTTATATTCTCCTTGTCACTTATCGTGAAAGTCATATAATAACATGGGTCACAAAGCTAGAATATCTTATGCGACAGAGGTAATGACAATTTTTGTCATTTCATCTCTCAAGATCTGTTAAATTTGACATTTATTGAATGATATCGGTTTTATAATACGAATAAATTTTTCGCAATAAGGTGCGTATAGTGGTCGTAAGAAATGGCAAAAGCTACCACTGACCTTTATAGTTTGACTCATGCTTTTTCGATCATGGTATTCCTCTTAAATTTTGCAAAGGACAGTATCATTTTAATTATCTTAACCTAATTTCCTACAGCATCTCATTCGTACGCTAAAAGAAAGATTTCTATTTTTTATGTATAAGAATTCAGGGGATGCAAATTTATTCAAAATTCCTTTACAATTAAAGCCGCCTAAACAGATATTCCTTCGAGATTTCTGTATTTTGAAAACAATTCACGATTTCAGTTCTTTGTATTTACTTGTTTCCATGTTTATTTATATCAATACTGTATGATCAGTTCCCAGAATTATTTTAGTTCCCCGGTAAATCCATTTATAACAAGCTCCAAATACTGCTACAATTTTAATGTGGTTTCAAGAGAATCTGCATATCTCATCCTTTTGTTACTCTCTATATATTCATCTACTACGTAAACAAACATCAGTGAAAGAAAGAGGCTGAGAGCTAACATGTGCTCCGTGAGGAACGTTGTCATACCTTGCACTGATATATCTAGAGAGTCTAGTGTTGCCACGAGACGAAACGAGACGAGACAAGACGAGACTTCTGGCTGTGTCGTCTCGTCTAGAAAAGATGTGTCCGTCTCGTCTCGTATCGAATGGTTCTGTCTCGTCTCGTGGCAACACCAGAAAGGCTGAGGCCCACAAAAGAGCTGTTAAACCAAGCGGTTAAAATTATAACTTTTAACCTAGTTTGGGTAACAGAGCACAACACAAAACACGACTGCAATCCTCCAGCAACGACTGCTTAGTTTCGACTGAACCCGTAATTACTTCGATAGGAACATTTGTCAATACCGTCAGTACAGACGAAAGGCAATATTTCCCCATTTATTCTGATATCCTTTTTAAAGAACCCCTGGCGCCATTTCAACAAATAAGGAGGCCTATGTAACTTTCCCATTTAAAAAATGGTTTATCTTCGAATAACAGTATAAAAGGATAAAAAAGATAAATTTTATTGTCAAATCAGAATCTTTTTCGAAACTCAGTGTCGAGAAAGGCTGACACGTTTCTGTCTTGGTTCGGAACGAGAAAGACCATGAAACAATAGTTAGTTACTGATAAAATTGCCACTTCTACGCATACTTGTACTTCTATTAAAGGATTTTTATACGTAGATATCTCCACCAGCCCCCGGAATAAAATCTTCTGAAACACTGATCTCAATGAACGCTTTACATTGTATTTGAATCTGGAGCACTATCACAAAATAATTAAACTTGAATCGATTGAAAAATGGAAGTGAAACCTGTTTGTAAGAATCATTTTTAAAAAGTGTTTTAGGTATTCCCTGTTCTTTGTAGGGTTTGAAACGTTGAATCATTTGGATCATTTGAAATAATAAAAGATGGTATACATTTCGAAGGCAAATAATTTATTCCGAGTTAATAAATTTTTAAGCAAATTCAGAAACTGTGTTTGTATTTTTCGAGACACGAGACAAGACGTTTTACGAAACGTTTCGTATTGTATCGTGTCTCGCTTCAAAGAGTCCTGTCTCGTCTCGTTGCAACACTAAGAGAGTCTTACGCATTATCTTTCCAAGAAAATGAGCTAGAAACTTGAAAAGCACATTCAGTCAATTGTTATCACAGAATATACTATGGGCATAGCCGCTGATGTGTAGAAGGTGACACAGGCGGAATTTGTTTTTGGCGAGTTGGAGCCGTGGGGCTCTATTATTTGGATTGGAAACATTGGTTCAAAAATATTTTACATTTAGCATACATACATATACACATATCATACGCATACACACACACATACGTACATGTGTGTTACATATACTTTAATTAATGTGTGGATCTAAGGACAAGGTCCGGTTCGCCCACCCAAAAACCGCCTCTGGGAGGTGGATTGGAAGCGCATCCCTGAAACATAGAATTATGCTAATCATAATCTTCTGAGATAGACTACCCCCGAGGAATAAGTAAATAAATAAAAATAGTTTATTAATGTTTATCTTCCGTATACGATTAATTGAAAAATTTTAGTGTCTCAACAATGAGAGCCATATACAGGTGATCCTGCGTTCCTGGCGGAACTTCCCTAGTTGCGGACAAAATTTCATACTATAAACTCTTTTCGGCTCTCTCCCTCATGGTAGTTTTTTTTTTTATCTATTATCTACTCCCTTGGAGTAACTGTTGCTCTGTATTTTCACGGGCTTGCAACCGTCAGAATGAATATCTTGGCTGCCTTCCCAGCTACCCAATCAGCATGCAATAGATACATGCAATAACAATCAAATCCCACACAAACTACTCTACCCATCAAATATTTTAACATGGAAAGTTCTTTTACGCAACGTATTTCGTTTGTTTAAAATGGAATAGACCTAAATACATCTTTTTTTTAATGTTCTTCTGGAGATTCGATAGCGAGACCGCTCACATCAAAAAATGAGAGAATTAGTGCTCTGACAATCTGATAGAAATACAACATGCCATATGTACATTACTGTGATTACATTGCTATTTATTCAATGATTATTTTGCTTAGAGTTTTCTTACTCTCCAGGGTACTCTTCAAGGATATACAATTACTCTTCACTTATGTCGCGAAAAAATATTCAGCTTGCAAATTTATTTGAGAACTTCTCATTCCCTAATACATGTTTATACTCTCAATTTGTGTGTACAACCGACAAACTTACACAGAATCTCAACAGAGTTCAAATGTGAGGTGTCTGCTGTGAAACAAAGGTCAGTTATATGGGAGGGGATTTTAGAGTGCAGCTCTAGGAACACTGTGGGCTTTTAGAGTGTAATTCTAGGAACGCTGTAGGGGGCCATCCCGCTCCACCTGAGACAAAAAAAAAAAGAATGAAAAGAAATCTGGCGGCACACAACTAATTCACACTGGTTACAAAGCAGGCACAACAAAGTTCTGAATGGAATATGTTTATTTTTTTGCACTATTCCATTTTCCGAACAATAACATTTACCGATGACTTGTTAGCCCCTCCACCACAGCCACCATGAAAACAAATTCAATCGGAATTTGGCCAGCTCGTTTGATCACGAATAATTATCGTTTGATCCCAAGCATAATGACGTATTACACACAGTTTGGCTAGGGCTTGTTAGCCCTTGATAATCGGCATGTACCATACCATAGACATTTCAATCGTAAATAGGTAAGCAAAGTTTCGTTAGTTTCTGGTAGAAAGTATGACAAATAAAGTTGATTGTTTATTTAACAATGGTGGCCTCTAACAATGCAACTAACAACAACAACTGAAATCGACAAGTACCATTTCATAGATAACTCAGTGGTAATCCGATGGGTGTGCCAAGTTTGGTCAGTTTCTGGTACAAAATATAGCAAAGTTCATTCTTTGTTTAACGATGGTGGCCTTCAACAATGAAACTAACAACAATATGTGGAATCAACACGTACTATTTCCTAGATATTTCAATCTTAAATGGGTGTGCAAAGTTTGGTTAGTTTCTGTTAAAAAGCGTGGCACATAAAGTTGATTTTTTATTTAACAATGGTGGCCTCTAACAATGAAACTAACAAAAATAAGTGAAATCGACACGTGCCGTTTCATAGATATATCAATGGTAAATGAGTGCGCCAAATTTGATTAGTTTTTGGTAGAAAGAGTGTAAGATAAAGTTGATTGTTTATGTAACAATTTAGAAATCCAAAGATTGTTTATTTAACAATGGTGGCCTTCAACAATGAAAGAACAACAATATGTGAAATCGACACATACCAATCCATAGATATCTTAATCGTTCATAAGTGTGAAAAGTTTGCTTAGTTTGTGGTAGAAATTATGACAGATAAAGTTAATCGTTTATTAACAATAGAGAAATCCAACGAATGTTTATTTAACAATGGTGATCTTCAACAATGAAACTAACAACAAGATGAGAGGACGACACATATCCTTCCCTAGATATTTTAATCTTAAATGTGTGTGCAAGGTTTGGCCAGTTTCTGGTAGGAAGTATGGCAGATAAAGTTGATTGTTCATTTAACAATAGCGGCCTCTAACAATGAAAGTAACAACAATAGGTGAAATCGACACGTACCATTCCATTGATATCTCAATCGTAAATGAGTGTGCCAAGCTTGGTTAGTTTGTGATAGAAAGTATGGCAGATAAAGTTGATTGTTTATCTAACAATGGAGAAATCCAACGATTGTTTATTTAACAATGGCGGCCTCGAACAATGAAACTAACAACAATATGTGAAATCGGCAGGTACCATTCAGTAGATATCTCTGTGCTAATCCGATGGGTATGCCAAGTTTGGTCAGTTGGTGGTAGAAAGTGTGGCAGATAAAGTTGATTGTTTATTTAACAATGGTGGCCTTCAACAATGAAACTAACAACACTATGTGGAATCCACACGTACCATTCCCTAGATATCTCAATCTTAAATGGGTGTGCAAAGTTTCTTCACTTTCTGGTAGAAAGTACGGCAGATAAAGTTGATTCTTTGTTGAACGATGGTGGCCTTCAACAATGAAACTAACAACAATATGTGGAATCAACACGTACTATTTCCTAGATATCTCAATCGGAAATGAGTGTGCCAAGTTTGGTTAGTTTGTGGCAGAAAATATGACAGATAAAGTTGACTGTATATTTAATAATGGAGAAATCCAACGATTGTGTATTTAACAGTGGTGGTCTTCAACAATGAAACTAACAACAATATGTGAAATCGATACATAGCATTCCCTAGATATTTCAACTTTAAATGGGTGTGCAAAGTTTGGTCAGTTTGTGGTAGAACGTATGGCCGTTAAAGTTGATTGTTTATTTAACAATGGTGGCCTCTAACAATGAAACTATCAGCAATATGTGAAATCGACCCATATCGTTCCATAGATATCTTAATCTTAAATGAGTCTGCAAATTTTGTTTAGGTTGTTGTAGAAAGTGTGGCAGAAAAACTTGATTGTTTCTTTAACAATGGTGGCCTTCAACAATGAAACTAACAACAATATGTGAAATCGACACATACCATTCCCTAGATATTTCAATCTTAAATGGGTGTGCAAAGTTTGGTCAGTTTCTGTTAAAAAGTGTGGCACATAAAGTTGATTTTTTATTTAACAATGGTGGCCTCTAACAATGAAACTAACAAAAATAAGTGAAATTGACACGTACCGTTTCATAGATATATCAATGGTAAATGAGTGCGCCAAATTTGATTAGTTTTTGGTAGAAAGAGTGTAAGATAAAGTTGATTGTTTATGTAACAATTTAGAAATCCAAAGATTGTTTATTTAACAATGGTGGCCTTCAACAATGAAAGAACAACAATATGTGAAATCGACACATACCAATCCATAGATATCTCAATCGTTCATAAGTGTGAAAAGTTTGCTTAGTTTGTGGTAGAAATTATGACAGATAAAGTTAATCGTTTATTTAACAATAGAGAAATCCAACGAATGTTTATTTAACAATGGTGATCTTCAACAATGAAACTAACAACAATATGAGAAAACGACACATATCTTTCCCTAGATATTTTAATCTTAAATGTGTGTGCAAGGTTTGGCCAGTTTCTGGTAGGAAGTATGGCAGATAAAGTTGATTGTTCATTTAACAATGGCGGCCTCTAACAATGAAAGTAACAACAATAGGTGAAATCGACACGTACCATTCCATTGATATCTCAATCGTAAATGAGTGTGCCAAGCTTGGTTAGTTTGTGATAGAAAGTATGGCAGATAAAGTTGATTGTTTATCTAACAATGGAGAAATCCAACGATTGTTTATTTAACAATGGCGGCCTCGAACAATGAAACTAACAACAATATGTGAAATCGGCAGGTACCATTCAGTAGATATCTCTGTGCTAATCCGATGGGTATGCCAAGTTTGGTCAGTTGGTGGTAGAAAGTGTGGCAGATAAAGTTGATTGTTTATTTAACAATGGTGGCCTTCAACAATGAAACTAACAACACTATGTGGAATCCACACGTACCATTCCCTAGATATCTCAATCTTAAATGGGTGTGCAAAGTTTCTTCACTTTCTGGTAGAAAGTACGGCAGATAAAGTTGATTCTTTGTTGAACGATGGTGGCCTTCAACAATGAAACTAACAACAATATGTGGAATCAACACGTACTATTTCCTAGATATCTCAATCGGAAATGAGTGTGCCAAGTTTGGTTAGTTTGTGGCAGAAAATATGACAGATAAAGTTGACTGTATATTTAATAATGGAGAAATCCAACGATTGTGTATTTAACAGTGGTGGTCTTCAACAATGAAACTAACAACAATATGTGAAATCGATACATAGCATTCCCTAGATATTTCAACTTTAAATGGGTGTGCAAAGTTTGGTCAGTTTGTGGTAGAACGTATGGCCGTTAAAGTTGATTGTTTATTTAACAATGGTGGCCTCTAACAATGAAACTATCAGCAATATGTGAAATCGACCCATATCGTTCCATAGATATCTTAATCTTAAATGAGTCTGCAAATTTTGTTTAGGTTGTTGTAGAAAGTGTGGCAGAAAAACTTGATTGTTTCTTTAACAATGGTGGCCTTCAACAATGAAACTAACAACAATATGTGAAATCGACACATACCATTCCCTAGATATTTCAATCTTAAATGGGTGTGCAAAGTTTGGTCAGTTTCTGTTAAAAAGTGTGGCACATAAAGTTGATTTTTTATTTAACAATGGTGGCCTCTAACAATGAAACTAACAAAAATAAGTGAAATTGACACGTACCGTTTCATAGATATATCAATGGTAAATGAGTGCGCCAAATTTGATTAGTTTTTGGTAGAAAGAGTGTAAGATAAAGTTGATTGTTTATGTAACAATTTAGAAATCCAAAGATTGTTTATTTAACAATGGTGGCCTTCAACAATGAAAGAACAACAATATGTGAAATCGACACATACCAATCCATAGATATCTCAATCGTTCATAAGTGTGAAAAGTTTGCTTAGTTTGTGGTAGAAATTATGACAGATAAAGTTAATCGTTTATTTAACAATAGAGAAATCCAACGAATGTTTATTTAACAATGGTGATCTTCAACAATGAAACTAACAACAATATGAGAAAACGACACATATCTTTCCCTAGATATTTTAATCTTAAATGTGTGTGCAAGGTTTGGCCAGTTTCTGGTAGGAAGTATGGCAGATAAAGTTGATTGTTCATTTAACAATGGCGGCCTCTAACAATGAAAGTAACAACAATAGGTGAAATCGACACGTACCATTCCATTGATATCTTAATCGTAAATGAGTGTGCCAAGCTTGGTTAGTTTGTGATAGAAAGTATGGCAGATAAAGTTGATTGTTTATCTAACAATGGAGAAATCCAACGATTGTTTATTTAACAATGGCGGCCTCGAACAATGAAACTAACAACAATATGTGAAATCGGCAGGTACCATTCAGTAGATATCTCTGTGCTAATCCGATGGGTGTGCCAAGTTTGGTCAGTTGGTGGTAGAAAGTGTGGCAGATAAAGTTGATTGTTTATTTAACAATGGTGGCCTCTAACAATGAAACTAACAACAATATGTGGAATTCACACGTACCATTCCCTAGATATTTCAATCTTAAATGGGTGTGCAAAGTTTGGTCAGTTTCTGTTAGAAAGTACGGCAGATAAAGTTGATTGTTTACTTAACAATGGTGGCCTCTAACAATGAAACTAATAACAATATCTGAAATCGACACGTACCATTCCCTAGATTTTGTAACGTCCATTAACCAGATTATATCCGTTTTTGCTTAATTTTTGAACTGTTTATTTTATATTTGATTGTTTTAATTTTATTAGTTGTATATGTTAACATTGGTGACGGTGGCGCCATCTATCGTTTTAGACACAAACTGTTTGGACGTTCTGAATAACCTTAAGAGATTCGCACGTATACAATATCGGAAACTGCTAAATGGAAAAAATTACAGTGTTTGGATGGGATTCGAACCCAGAACCATAGTATTAGAAATCCCACACTCTACCGATGTAGCTAGTCTGACAGTAATACCCTATTCCTCCATCATTACCTATGAAAGATGGAATGGAGTCTGCAGAAAACTACGTCTAACATGTCCACGACAGACCGCCTATAACCTATGTCTAATTGGTACTTAAAAAAGCTAGTTCTACATGTGCATAGAAAAGTAAAATCAAATGAGTAGTTAGTACACATCACTTTGTCTGTCTCACTCTATCTCTGACTATAGAAATCGAGGAAGAAGAAAAAAGTATAGAGGTGAGAACATAGGAAGAATAAGCAAAAATATAAGTTGCAGGAAACTGAATATCAAGGGGAGAGAGAGAGAGACATAGAGACAGAGAGAAAAATAGAGGAACGGAGCAAATGATTTAATATACATCGGAAAAGAAGGTTCACAACTGTGCTGTACATTTAATGTATTGAATACTCTGCAGGCCCGTCTCCACGGGGGGGCTAGGGAGGCCGGGCCCCCCCTAAACTTTGGCCGGCCCCAATAAAGGTTTCACGATAGGCTTGCAAATGAACTATAATATGGTGATGAAGTATAATATGATTGGGTCGGGCTCCCCCTAACTTCGCCCCCCCCTATATTTTTGGGCTGCCTACGGGCCTGATACTCTATTTCTTCTAAATTGCTTGCTAGATGATAAATATTAATTTGTAAAAACGTAGCAAATGCCCGCGTTGTCTTGTTTTCTTACTGTTTCAGTAATAGTGGAAAACGTGGTTTATGCAACATAATAAATTACTAATTTTCCCACAACAATCATGTAGATGTTGTTGATGATTTTGAGTTTAACGTCCGTTCAGCAGCGAGACTATATGAGACGTGGACCTACTTATTAACGTGGAATCCGAACCATATGAGCTGCTGCCGGGAATCGAAGCAACCATGTACTGTTGGTAAGAAACTTCTAAGCAAAAGAAAAAACTGATCAGCAAAATACATAAAACGATAGTCCTGCAAACTATTACTTAAAGAGAATTTATTGTAAAATCAATACATCCATGTGGCGGTATATAGTCGTAAAGTGATTAGAAAACTTAATATTAAACTGTCGATCACATCGTTTTACTTATTTGAATTCAATGTCGTATAGATTCGGTTTTAGCTCTAGATTTCAGCGTTCTCACTTCGATTCTTAACTTGTTGGAAATATGCATTAATCGAAATTATAAAAGTATACGAAATTTAACTAGCTAAAAGAAGAGAATAACATAAAAATCCGGATTAGAGACGTCGTCGCCAACATGTGCTTTTATTTCAGGGAGCATAAAATCGAGAAGATCAACATTTTTTTTACCATTAAGTCGGCCTATAATTCGATGGATACCACCTCAACCTGCAGTCTCGCATATCCATCCCCAACAGTGAATCGTCACATGACCCATTCGCGCTGAACGGGCCATATATTATGGATCAAACCGTCTTCCAGATGGGCGATACACACGTGTTGGCCCAAAGTTTCCAGTGGAAAATATTTTCTCATCTGTAAAGACAACAGTGCCCCAGTGACAAGTAATATTTAGCTCTGCAAACGCCAGTCTATCGACTTTGTGATCTTCTGTCAATCTCTCCTTAACAGCAGCCCGGAAGGACCTTAAGCCTGCGGCCCGAAGTCGCCGTTGGACTGTAGTTACATCACCTGGAAAGGCGGTAGACTGCTGCAGTTGTCGGGCACACATGAAAGGCTGTCGACAGCATTGATCAACTAATCGTTGGTCTTGTGTCGGTGAGGACACTCGTGGCCGACCACTTCCAGATTTTCGAGTTAGACTTCCAGTTTCCTCATATTTTTTCCACCTTCTGAACGCTGTTGCACGATGCACGCCTAATCGAGCGCCTGCTTCAGGAACACTCAATCCCGCATGTTCAATAAGAGCGATAACACTCTCACGTACAGAATGATCATATTGCGCCATTCTTACACAAAAGTAAAAGTGCTAAAAACGTCTTTGAATATACGATAATGCACAATATTGCTATACATGACGTCGTATTATGAAAAACATGCGCAGAAGAAGTAGATGTGCCTGTAATCAACTGTTGTTGCACGCAAAAATACTCACTCACTGTTAGTAACAAAATATTTTCCATTTTTTTTTAAAATCCAATACATTAGAATATAGTAGCAGTTACTATCTTTCAAGAACATAACTTCCATCGAGTGGTGGGCATAAACAAAAGCTCGTAACTATGCAACAGTTAACTTCCATCAGAACCCCCGAAGCACTTTACAGATTTAATCTGATTTATTTGTGCAATTTAGATACATATAAGATTACAACTTGTCTGAGAAATTTGTTCATACTCGTCTAAAACAGTTCTATTATTCGCCACTCGTATACATTATATGACAAACAACAAAACAGAAACAAGTAAAGTGCAAATACTCTAGACAATATTTTTCAAAACGTACTAGAGAATTAAGATATAGCCGAGCGGTTTAGTAGAGTAGTCTACTACCTCCGTGTTCAAACCCACCTGAGGTTTGTGTCTATTCCCTGCTTTCTTTCTTGTGCTTTCACAACGAACGTTTTTTCTATAATTCCTATAAGCTATGACTTGCAAACCCTAAACAAAATACACATGTTTATTGTAATACTCTAATCCGGATTTTTATGTTATTCTCTTCTTTTAGCTAGTTAAATTTCGTATACTTTTATAATTTCGATTAATGCATATTTCCAACAAGTTAAGAATCGAAGTGAGAACGCTGAAATCTAGAGCTAAAACCGAATCTATACGACATTGAATTCAAATAAGTAAAACGATGTGATCGACAGTTTAATATTAAGTTTTCTAATCACTTTACGACTATATACCGCCACATGGATGTATTGATTTTACAATAAATTCTCTTTAAGTAATAGTTTGCAGGACTATCGTTTTATGTATTTTGCTGATCAGTTTTTTCTTTTGCTTAGAAGTTTCTTACCAACAGTACATGGTTGCTTCGATTCCCGGCAGCAGCTCATATGGTTCGGATTCCACGTTAATAAGTAGGTCCACGTCTCATATAGTCTCGCTGCTGAACGGACGTTAAACTCAAAATCATCAACAACATCTACATGATTGTTGTGGGAAAATTAGTAATTTATTATGTTGCATAAACCACGTTTTCCACTATTACTGAAACAGTAAGAAAACAAGACAACGCGGGCATTTGCTACGTTTTTACAAATTAATATTTATCATCTAGCAAGCAATTTAGAAGAAATAGAGTATCAGGCCCGTAGGCAGCCCAAAAATATAGGGGGGGGCGAAGTTAGGGGGAGCCCGACCCAATCATATTATACTTCATCACCATATTATAGTTCATTTGCAAGCCTATCGTGAAACCTTTATTGGGGCCAGCCAAAGTTTAGGGGGGTTCCGGCCCCCCTAGCCCCCCCCCCCGTGGAGACGGGCCTGCAGAGTATTCAATACATTAAATGTATAGCACAGTTGTGAACCTTTTTTTCCGATGTATATTAAATCATTTGCTCCGTTCCTCTATTTTTCTCTCTGTCTCTATGTCTCTCTCTCTCTCCCCTTGATATTCAGTTTCCTGCAACTTATATTTTTGCTTATTCTTCCTATGTTCTCACCTCTATACTTTTTTCTTCTTCCTCGATTTCTATAGTCAGAGATAGAGTGAGACAGACAAAGTGATGTGTACTAACTACTCATTTGATTTTACTTTTCTATGCACGTGTAGAACTAGCTTTTTTAAGTACCAATTAGACATAGGTTATAGGCGGTCTGTCGTGGACATGTTAGACGTAGTTTTCTGCAGACTCCATTCCACCTTTCATAGGTAATGATGGAGGAACAGGGTATTACTGTCAGACTAGCTACATCGGTAGAGTGTGGGATTTCTAATACTATGGTTCTGGGTTCGAATCCCATCCAAAGACTGTAATTTTTTCCATTTAGCAGTTTCCGATATTGTATACGTGCGAATCTCTTAAGATGTTCTCTCTTTCTCATTTCTCCATGTAGATGGATGCTACGAAGAAAAACAATAGAGAAGTAATCTCTTGTTTCAGTTATGGTTGAGATTTTAAAGACATTTTCAGCTTTCTGCAAGCACTTTTATTTGTTTAAATAAATATGTATTATATAACACTTACTGTGTGTAATTATGTCTTTGTGGTTTGCTGATTCTCACAGTTATTATATATGGTTCATAACAAAATTTGAGGTGGTCTCCTTTGAAGTGCATGTGTCATTTGTCATATATGAGCACGTTTTCTTTTCCTTTATATTTCGCATATTCCTCTTTATTTAGTTTTCATCACGTTGACCTTTTTCTCTTTCTCTCTCTTTAAAACTGAGGATGTAAATTGAGAAGAGAAATGAGAAGAACCTCAATCTATTACTCCATCTTGTGAGAAATTTGTGATTTGTAGTCACGTGGTCTATGCATTTCTTGCTCCAAACGAAGTGTGCAGGGGGACGAAGCCGAAGGTTATCCTGGCGTGATCAGTGCCACAAAGTCGTTAGGTTGGTTGCCTATGTTGTTGGCGTAGTTTCACAATGAACTTAAACTTTCATGTTGCAGGTTTTTTGCTTCGTATTGTACAATAGCACGGTTTAATGCTTTTACATAGGTTGTTGTAATAATTGTTCGCCCTATTTATTTATTTATTTATTTCATAAGGACAACACAACAGGCTTAATGCCCAGTGGCAGTGTCGTGTACATAATTATCTAACATACACTACTATACATACATTATTTATACATACACAAATATACGTCGTTTAATTATGCAGATGTTATTGCCTGACAATTGTTTTGAACTTATTTTCGAACATACTAAATACATCTATTACATGAAATCTAATCATTTCGTTATGTGAAGTACACATTCTCCACAGAGGAGATCTATGTAATATATGTTAGTTCTTGTTTTTATATAATAGAATGTCTCAGTGTTTGCTGTTCAAGTCTTACCTGTTGGGACACGTAATATTACTTCTGATATCACAAACGAAAAATATAACCTTATAAATGCTGATTCTTTGTAGAAATCCTGTTCTATCCTAAAAATTAAACCTAATTTTCTATATGCACTACTCGTTATTGCGTCAATGTGTTGAACAAAGGATAATTCGCTATCAAATATAACTCCTTGATCTTTGATAGTATTTGGAGCAGACAAGGAAGTGCCACTTATTGTATAGGTAAAGTTAATTGGATTTTCTTTCCTCGTAAAAGATACAGATTTACATTTAGATATATTCAGGAATAATTTATTAGTATCACACCATATTTGAACTCTCTGTAGATCCTGTTGAAGTTTCACGCAGTTATCAATTGAACTTACTTTGGGGAATAATTTGAGATCGTCGGCAAAAAGAATAACTTGAACAGTTTTAATACACATAGGAATATCATTAATAACAAGAAAAAACAACAGGGGACCTAGATTAGATCCTTGAGGGACTTTCGATAGAATATTGAATTCTTCAGTTTACAAATCCTTTGTATGAAACATATTGTTTTCGGTTATGCAAGTATGATACAAGATACTCCATTGCTGGTTTCGAAAAATTCAGACATGCTACTTTAAATTATGACTGTTTCAAAATCCGTAAAGAAAAATATCACCCGCTCCGCTACCTCTAAAATTTACATCCTAGGTGGCTGCTTAATTCGCCCATATGGACAAGCCAACCCCAGACAAACACCGTTTCGTGAGTTTTCTCAGAGTTCTTCCGTTTCCTTCCCGTTTCTTCATTCCACCTTATCACTACCATCCCCTTAGCCTGGTTGCTTAATCATGAAACAAACTACATTTTTCCACGTCGTATATCATTTTTGCTCCACTGGATGCAATATTGAAACCAGAAGAGGTAAAAGACTGAGAGGGTATCTATTTTTGAGACGTTTAATCTATTTCAAAAAGATTTGTCCCTATCTCTGAGTGTCTTTGATGTATGGGGTATCCCTAAATGAATCCGAGAATGGTTAGGACTACTACTTCCGGTTTCAATATTGTGATAAATGTGGAGTTGGTCCTACTCTTGAAACTCACTTTAAAAGCCATTTTATTGCTGTTTCTTATACTTCACGCTCTCTGTTGAAACCGGAAATAATAAATTATTGTCACTTCTGGCTAGAATAGAGGGAATAAAGACAAGATTGAATCTCTTTTTAGGACACTAAATCAAGAAGGTCTGTCCAAAAGTAATGTCATACATTTTATCATGCAGCGACGTTGCAGTACTCTCTATCCACCGGGATCGATGGTGGTGTAACTCAACTATCAAGCGAGTGCTTGCTCAGTTTTCTCCGAGCTCTCGGAGGTGAAGGATCTGCGATTTCATAAACCTCTGTTTCGTCTCTTGTACAAGTCGCGATACAGCGCTCACTGGAACAAAGATACGATATCAAGTTTTGTGTGAAACACGGAAAGTCTGTTGGTCCCGCAGACTTCTTTTTGTTTCCCCGTTGAAATCCCCCGCTGAATGGACATCATTACATCACAATTGACGACCTGAAAGCAGTTTGGGAAATGGTTTTTAAAGCATTTCCTGAATAGGCCTTCCAAGATGCCTACGCAGATTGGAAATTGTAACGTTTGCAAAATCGTTACATTTTGGTTCATAGTTTCTTTGTGGAAAATTACTTTTTTTGTTTTCTTTTTTTTTTTAAAAATAAGAAGTTTATTGTTTTTGTTTTTGAAGAATTGTTTTGTTATATGTTGTTGGATTGAAATGAGAGTACTTTCATTGTAACGAGCGTAAAAAAAGCTTTAAAACGATATATATATGTCTATATGTTAAACTGGTAATACTTGTAATACGGCAGAGAATCAATTCTTTTTTTTTTTTTTTTTTAAATTACACAACCACTTCAGTTAGCGCAGGGGTCTGGAGTGACGTATGTAATGAGTTGGGCGCTGCGCAGTAGCGAGAGTCTTGCTCCTATATATGGCATTCTGATCCGCTGCGCCTCATAACTGTATTGTAGTTTATTGCGCCAACACGGGTTGGACTCGAGTATTAGACATCATTAATTCGCGCCGAAAATTGTTCTTTTTAGAAAACGTGGTCGAGAGTTCGTTATAGCTGTGCCTCGTTTAAACTTGTGAAGTGTGTCTTAATTACAACTGTGATTCTAAAACTCAGTGTTAAATTACTAAGAGTTCAGAAATATAAAATTAAATTGTGTTTAAATAAGTTCTGTAAGCTTAATCAGTTTAAAAGTGAAAAAGTTACTTGTGTTTCTAGAGTGTGAAGTTGTGTTAAAGGAAGACGTATCTTGCAAGTGGATGAAATTAATAAGGTCTAAATTTCCTCTTAATAATACTTCCGTAGTCAAAACCTTTTAAAAGCTAAAAACTACGTTAAATTCCTAACGCTGCTTTGTGAGAGACGGAACACGTGTATTACGTCATCGAGTCTAGTGCGTTTCTTGCTTTCGTTGTGCCACAGAAGGTCGAGTAAGAAATTTAACTGGGTAACTTTAAATGGGGGAAGAAAAATAAAACGTTAAATCAAGTATTAAAATTCCACTTTTAAATTGCATACTCGCGTGGTAACTAATATAAGAAGGATTTCCATAACTTCTTTTCATTCATTACTAAACTTTGTCGGTAATTAATGGTAATTAAAATTACTAATTACTTTTAATTTCGTTCTATTTAATTTTAAAATCTAAAACAGTCTCTAATAACGTGTTTAAAGTTTTAAAGAACTAAAGTAAAATATAAATTGGTATTTCCTGCTTTGGAAATAGGTTAACTAATTTACAGTGCTGTTAATGAAAACGTCACTAGTTACCTAGTTCAGTAATTAATTGCTGTTAAATGCATATACTTCTATTTTAGCTCTCTTGGATATCTCGGCTAGGTTTCAAACGTAAAATTGAAGTAAAACGAATAATTTTGATTAAATCTAGAACATGCTTTCCGACCGAATAAATTTTTTGCTTAATTTTTAAATGCTTGAAATATTCGCGTGCACTGTACTGTATGGAATTGTATTGTAAGGAACAGTCTCTAAACCCAAGAGGATCTGGAGTTGAGAAATGGTAACTACCTCTGCTATACTGTCACTATTATTTCCTGCTGTATTACGGTAAGTGTGAAGTAGTAATGCTAGTTAAAAGTATTGTAGTTAGTTAAATAGTTTTATAGTAGTAAAAGCACTGCGTACATTCCTTAACTAAGAATTACTGAGAGAATTAAAGAGAGAAATAGTTCAAAGGTTAATTTTTAATAAATATACGAGGCTACTTCGAAAGTCACGATATCTTTTTGTTACAGCTGGATTAAATTGATTGACGTGGTTGTTACCTTGCTGTTTATGAATTATAGAATTAAATTTAGCGTTTAATATTTAATGAATTGAGAGTTTTGATTGTGTTATCTTCATTTAAAATCTAATTACTGTAAATGATCTCTGCCTTGCAAAAATTAACTGTAGTTGTTAGAGTAAAGGTTTTTCAAGTAAAATTTTGAACACCTCCTTCGAAATTAAGAACCTATTAAGAATTTGTTTAATTGTTATAACTGCTCTGAAGGAATCTGAATTGCATTAAATATTTTAAATTAACACTTCTGGAATTTCATTAAATAAAATCTGTAATTCTAATCACCCACCTTCACTCAGTTTAGGGATTAAGATTGTGTGCTGGTGTGAATGGTACCTAGTTGTTATTTACTTGCTATAATAATACCTTTTTTACAGGATTTGTCCAATCAGGTGTGGTTAAGTCACTCGGGGTCACATTTAGTTTCCTTTTTAACTATTTCAGCTAATAGATGCAGGAAACATTCTGACCGCGATACCGAGAATTGTGACAAAAAAGATAAACTACAATACAGTTATGTATTTAGTTTCGGTGATTCATAAAATAGCCTATAGATTAAGCATATTGTAAGGTCACCGACTATAGTAAATAGGATTATAGTAATTGAGAATATTTTCATGATTGAAGTTAAATTTCGGAATTACGAGAGTTGTTTAAAAGTTAAGGTGTGTAGGATCTTTCATTGTGGGAATCATTTTCGGAATTTAGATTGGGGGATAGGATTTTTAGGTCCTAAATTAATATTAATCTCCGCGTTTGCTCTTTTGAAGTCATTGTTGGTTAAAATCAGTTCAGTTGATGATTGCAATTATATTTTTGCTAAAAATTGGGTTTGCTTATATAGAGTTTGAAAATTTAAGAGAATTTAGTTGGAAATTATTAAATATTATCAGAGTTAGCTCTTTTGAGAAACAGTTTGAAGTTTTTCATAGTTCAATTAATAAAACACGAGTGACTTGCAACTACACAAGCTGTCAGCTGTGGATGCTTTCTATTTACATTTGTTGTTAAATAAAGTAAAATTTAATAAAAAATTTGTCAAACTTTATTTGTATTGGCTTGCGTGCTAGAGATTGAATGAATGAGTTTCATTGTAGAAGTAGTTGTAGTGTAGCTAAATTGGAGTATTTATATATTGTCATAATTGAATTTATTTTTGTGTTACTACTTCCTTATTTAATTTGTATTGTGTGTTTAATTTACATTTTGTTTATTTATTGTGGTTTAAACATGGAATTTGACAATCGGTCTGATGTTTCAAATGCTAATTCAGTTAACATTGAAGATCCTATGATAGAAGTAGTTGAGGTTGCTGACATGTCGACTCAGTTTTTACAGGAGAATATTGTAGCGCCACCTAGGTTCGAAAATGATATTGTTTACCAACTAAGCGATGAATTGGATAAACTGAAAATAGAAAATGGGGGTAATAGTAAAGGCGCAAACAGGTGCTTTGCAGGATTAGGTGCTTCTAGTAAATTACCGCAAAATTCTGAACCTTTTAGTCGAGTTGTCGATTCTCATCGCTATGCGAATAGAAATTTTACAGTACAACCTAACTTTATTGATAAATATCTTAGTCATAGAAGCGAACAGGCGGTAAGGTTTGAGCCTGGTAGGTCGTTTGAAGTTAATCATCAAGAACCATTTGATGAAGGTCATAATTTAGATAATCCTAATATACCAGTGGCGTTTAGTGGTTTAGGAGTAAATGATTATTGTCACATGCCAGATCAGAATCAACATTTAAATAAGAAGGAAATAAAATTTGATAATTTAAATCAAGAAAGTCAGGGAAATGATAGAAAATTTATTGTTCCGCCTCCTCCCTTGTATTATAAGGGTGCTATCCCTAAGGCAAGAGACGTTAGGTCTCAGATGAAATCTAGTGTGCACAATATTTGTAAAAAAGACTCTGAAATAGAAACCGAAGTAAAACAAAGGGTACTTAACCAACAAAACTCAGGGAACTTTGAACAACCGCCTCAGTATGTAGATAGAGTGGGAGCTCAAGTGTTTGATGGTATTCCTAATACGTATAGACATAGTCACGAATCAGTAAGGTCTCGATATTGTGAACCTCCTAGAGCCTTTATGCCTTTAAACACATACAGTATTCCTGAGAGATTTCCGGTAGTAACAAACTGTGGGGATAATTGGAAATCTTTTGATCCTTTAATAGATAAGTATGTTTTCAATAAGATTAGTGTTCTTATTGACACTAAACTTAGTTCTTTGAAAAAGATTGATGGTAATGACAGTTTTCAAGTATTTGAATTGATGCTTATTTTAAACGATCTTGTTTTAAATTACAACTTCCCTTTAAGAATGATTTTGTATGCAGTTTCTGTTAAAACTTCAGGGTTGTTGTATACAGAAATAATGAATAGTCTTACATTAAATAAAACTTGGCCCGAATTAAGGATGACTTTGTTGAATAAATTTATTTCTTTAAATGTTAGGGGATATTTAATAGGAGTTAAAGTATATAGGCCAATGAAACCTAGTGAACATGTGATGGAATTTATAGATAAAGTGTATAATTCAGCCAAGGTCTTAAATGTAGGGTCAAGCGAGTTTGAAATCTTGGAAATTATCATTCATGGTTTGAATCCTGTGTATAGGTATAAATGTTTTTCAGATAGGATTCCACGAAACCTTACTGAAATGAAAAATATAATTGAGCAACTTGATTTGTACAAAAGATCAAAAAGGGAATACTTAGAAATTAATTCATCTAAAAACAGAAACTTAAAAACTTGTTTTGTTGCAAATAAAGATCAGGAGGTAAGGGTGGCCAGTAGTGGTCCATCAGCTGAGAATGCTTATAAAGGCAATAGATTTAAGCTTAATTATCCTAATGGAGGGAATAGGTTTAAGGATACCATGAATTATAGATCTAATAATAATTCTAAAAAAGTTTCTGAAAATAATTTTTCAAATAATGTCAATAAGAAAAACTTTGAATCTGAACAGGGTATAACATGTGTAAGTGGTAATAATGTGAGGTTGTACTCAGGTAAGGCAAACCAACTCAGTCCCAACACGGGAAGTCCTGGGAAATCCATAAATGACAGAAAGAGTGTAAAATCATCTCCTACGTACAGAGTGCCTTCTAGTGGAGATAATTGTTCTGCAACCTTTGTGATTGGGTCCATTAGTGATAAGAGACTTCCTCTTTGTATTGACAGCGGAAGTTCTGTAAATCTAGCATCGTTGTCTCTAATTAATCAAATTAGTCATCTGATTAAGAGGCAACGAATGATTCCGTCGATGAAAATGAACTCTATGATGTGTTCTAATGTGACAGAACCTAGAGAAGTCACTGTGGGCTTAAACTTAGGTGGATTCAGATTTGAAGTGGACTTCGTAGTGATAGCTTCATTACCCTGTGATGCGATCTTGGGTACTCCGTTTTTGCGTTCAACTGATGCCATGCTTGACGTACTTGGAAATAAACTTTATTTTCGAAACCAAAGAAGATACATTCCTCTGAGATCAATGGAGACTTTAAAGAATTTCTTTGAAGTAGATGCCATCAATGGTTCGAGCGGCTTGAAGGATGAGGGTCTGAAGCCTGTTTGTATTTATCTACATGGCTTCCGTCGTCGAAACAACTTCATCCCTTCCGTTCCTTCAGTGGTGTCTGGTGCTAGGGAGATTGGAATCCAGTGTGAACCAGTTCCTAATTTGGACTATCCGGAACCTGAAGATACAATAGTTAACACTTTTCCAACATCAGTTTCTGGTCTTGTGGATCAACTTGGACGTGTTAATGGACTTCGTGATCATACTAGAAAGAACCAAATAGCTAAAATCGTCTTAGCAACTGGTGAAGTGTACGCCGACAAGGATGGAGTGTTAGAACTGGTAGATTCAGGTGAAACCAAGACTACTAACGAATGGAGTGAATCCTTTGAAGAAGAATTTAGTGAAAGATTTAAGAAGTTAAAACAACAACTTGGACTGGAATCTTCGAGTGACATAATAGTTTGTGAGAAACCACCACTTGAAGAAACTGAAATTAACTTGGATAACAAAGAACTTCATGAACCTGAGGATGAATCTCCTATTGGTAGTTCTTCGGAGGATGATAGTGATTATTGGATTGATCCAGATATAGAGTCATTTGTGAGATCTCTCAAACAGGATTTTCCTGATGTTGTGAGTGAGAAGGTGGGCTGCCTCAAAGATTTTAAATGTAAATTGTACCTTCGGGAGCAAAAATATTTTAGAGAAAAACCTTTTCCCATACCTAGGGAAAAAAGACAGATTTTTGAGAATGTTATAAAGGAATTAGTAGAACAAGATGTGTTAGTTGAAACAGATCATTCAAATTTTGGTAGCACATGTTTCATTGTGAAAAACCGAGATGGTTCATACCGCTTAGTTGCCAACTTTGTAAAATTAAATAGTATGTTGTCAGATTATGTTTTTCCGACACCTCACATGGAAGAATGTTTAAGTAACTTATCTGGGTGCCCCTATATATCATTGTGTGACCTAAAGAAGGCTTATTTTCAGCTGGAGCTTGATGAAGCGAGTCGAGATTTAACTACGATAGTCACTCCGATTGGTACCTTCCAATATAAGAAGCTCCCAGCTGGAATTAAGGTTGGAAGTAGTGTATTATCTAAATGTATGAAAGATGTACTTGGTGACCTTGAACCATATGGTGTTCATGTATACTTTGATGACATTTTAATCGCAAATAGGGATAAGGAGTCACATAAAAAGGCGATTAGAATGGTGTTAAATAGGTTTAGAGAATATGGTTTGACTATATCTCCTGATAAGAGTTTTTTCTTTAAAAAACGGATTAAATATTTAGGTTTTATAGTCGATGGGGATAATATCACCATGGATCCTAAACGAGTTGAGTCTATTCTTAGTCTTCCACCTCCTAAGACCAGAAAGGCTGTGCAGCGATTCTGTGGAGTAGTTAATTTTTATTCAAGGTTTATACCAGGATTTCAAGAAATTATAGGTCCTATATCTGAGTTAAGATCTATTAAGAAGAAGTTTGAGTGGGGGGAAGCCCAAAATAACGCCTTTTTAGAAATAAAAAGAATTTTCTCAGAAGAGCTTATTCTAAAAACACCTGATCTTTCAAAGAGGTTTGTAGTACACGTCGATGGGTCCTCGCGAGGCTTAGGAGGCGTGATTTCACAGAAAAATGATAAAGGTGACTTAATTCCTGTGGGTTTCTTTTCGAAGAAACTAAGTGAGGCAGACCGGCATAGATCAATCTACGAGATTGAATTTTTAAGCCTAGTTAAAACCATAGTAAGATTCAAACATTTTTTGTTTAATGAGTTTGATTTGTATACTGATAACAAGGCCCTAAGTTGGATAATTAATAACTCTAAAAGACTTCTAAAGTACGGTTCACTTATAGAACAACTTTCTCAGTTCTCATTTAAAATCCACCATTTGAAAACGAATGAGAATAAAGTAGCAGATTTCCTTTCTAGGCAGTATGACATGTTTAATTTTGACCATAGTGTTAAAGTCAAAGAAAGTAATGATAAAACATATTTAGTATTGACAAATCTTTGGAAATTACCTTTTCTAAGTGAACCATTGATTGAATTACAACGTAAAGATCCTGAAATAAATGAGTTAATCGTTAAGGTAGAAGGTGGTGAGAATAGTAATGAGTATCAAATCAAACATGGGTTTTTGTTAAAAAAGACTAGGGCAAAGAACAATGAGTGGAAAATCGTTGTTCCAAAAGATCTTAGAAGAAGTCTGGTCGAATACTACCATTTAGAATATCTTACAGGTGGTCATTCTGGAATATATAAAACCTTACGTAAAATTATGAAGAGATTTACATTTGATGGTTTAGTAGAGTACGTAAAGGAATTTGTTAGGTCTTGTCCAGAATGTCAAAAGGCTAAGCCTTTAAACACTAAGAAATATGGTAGACTAGGGTCTCATGTAACTCGCAGGATAAACTCAAACTGGATGATTGATACTGTAGGGCCTCTACCTTCTTCTGAAGGGTACACTTATCTTCTAATAGCAGTAGATAATTGTTCTAGATATTGTATGCTTGAAAAACTAAGGAGATTATCTTCTAAAATAATTTGTGACAAATTGTATGATTTGTTCTCCCGTTACGGTTTTGTAGAATCAATATCTAGTGATAACGCCTCAGTATTTACATCTGAGTATTTTCAGGGATTTGTGTATAGTTTGGGTATTAAGCATATAAAACTGAGTCCTTACCATCCGGAGGCAAATATTGCTGAAAGGTTTATAAAAACTCTGAAATACTCTTTGAAATCTTATTTTGCTGAAAGACAAAACAAATGGAGTAAGGTTATTCGTGAGCTCCAGTTTAATCTTAATTTGTGTGAGCACGAAGGACTAAAAGCTGTACCTTCAGAATTATTTTTTGGTAGAGAGTTAAATAGTCCATTAGAGATCAAATGGAAAGTTATGGATGCTGATCTTAAAGGTCTGAATAGTCAAGATCTTTGGAAAAATGCAATGGATAACATGGTAAAATCTTGGGAAAAACGTCGTAAACTATTTGAAGGTAAACGAAAGGATGTAAATTTGGTAGTAGATGATCTTGTGTTAGTTAAAAACCACGAAAAATCATCTCTGAAGGATAAAGTAACTAAGAGTTTAACGTATCATTGGATTGGTCCATTCAAAATTGTGAAATTCTTAACTTATAACTCCGTGTTATTAGAAGATGTAAACAATTCTAATAATACTAAGAGAGCTCATGTAAGTGATATTAAAAAATACTTTGTGAGAAGGAATGGAGCAAACACCAACTGAACAAATGAAAATGAGAATCCTACACATGTAGAGTTAAACTAGAAGAAATTAAACTTTCATTAGTGATGTAAGGTTAGAATAAGAAAATTTAGATTTAAGTTAGGTTTAGAAGTAGGTTAATGTAGGAACTAAGATGTCATTTAGAATTAGGTTATGATCATAATCGTTTCACGTTCATTTTTTCATGTTCATTAAAAATTTTCAATTGTAAATCATGCATTAGGGTAGATTTATATCATTTATAGTGTTAATAATTGAAATGTATAACATCTGAATAAAATATTATCTACATGTGAAAGGGAAAATGTCGAAGATCTTTTTCTCATTTTGAAATTAAATCCTTTGTTACCTTACAGGACTAACATCTTGTAATTGCCTGAATTTAACGTTTCTATTTATATTTGTAGATTGCCTTTTGTTTTCCTTGCATTGATGTATTTTTATGGAGACATGTCAAGATGGTCAACGTATCCTGTAGAATGGTTTATGGTCTCAAATGGAACCTAAGCTGTAAATTTGGAAGTTTGGAAATCTCTTATCTGGCTGGATGTTCTTAAACCCAGACATGGAAAATTGGTCTACATTTGAGTGGAATGTTTCATCAAACTGGAATGGAAATTCTACTGAAATGACAAAATTTCCGAATGGACATTTTGAGAAATATCGTTAAAGGAATGATATAAAATGTGAAAATAATGGAAGTTTAACATGGAATTGTATATTGTATATAAAATTTTGTTCTACCTTAAAATTTTATATTTAACAAGGAGGTGGTGTTTGTAACGTTTGCAAAATCGTTACATTTTGGTTCATAGTTTCTTTGTGGAAAATTACTTTTTTTGTTTTCTTTTTTTTTTAAAAATAAGAAGTTTATTGTTTTTGTTTTTGAAGAATTGTTTTGTTATATGTTGTTGGATTGAAATGAGAGTACTTTCATTGTAACGAGCGTAAAAAAAGCTTTAAAACGATATATATATGTCTATATGTTAAACTGGTAATACTTGTAATACGGCAGAGAATCAATTCTTTTTTTTTTTTTTTTTAAATTACACAACCACTTCAGTTAGCGCAGGGGTCTGGAGTGACGTATGTAATGAGTTGGGCGCTGCGCAGTAGCGAGAGTCTTGCTCCTATATATGGCATTCTGATCCGCTGCGCCTCATAACTGTATTGTAGTTTATTGCGCCAACACGGGTTGGACTCGAGTATTAGACATCATTAATTCGCGCCGAAAATTGTTCTTTTTAGAAAACGTGGTCGAGAGTTCGTTATAGCTGTGCCTCGTTTAAACTTGTGAAGTGTGTCTTAATTACAACTGTGATTCTAAAACTCAGTGTTAAATTACTAAGAGTTCAGAAATATAAAATTAAATTGTGTTTAAATAAGTTCTGTAAGCTTAATCAGTTTAAAAGTGAAAAAGTTACTTGTGTTTCTAGAGTGTGAAGTTGTGTTAAAGGAAGACGTATCTTGCAAGTGGATGAAATTAATAAGGTCTAAATTTCCTCTTAATAATACTTCCGTAGTCAAAACCTTTTAAAAGCTAAAAACTACGTTAAATTCCTAACGCTGCTTTGTGAGAGACGGAACACGTGTATTACGTCATCGAGTCTAGTGCGTTTCTTGCTTTCGTTGTGCCACAGAAGGTCGAGTAAGAAATTTAACTGGGTAACTTTAAATGGGGGAAGAAAAATAAAACGTTAAATCAAGTATTAAAATTCCACTTTTAAATTGCATACTCGCGTGGTAACTAATATAAGAAGGATTTCCATAACTTCTTTTCATTCATTACTAAACTTTGTCGGTAATTAATGGTAATTAAAATTACTAATTACTTTTAATTTCGTTCTATTTAATTTTAAAATCTAAAACAGTCTCTAATAACGTGTTTAAAGTTTTAAAGAACTAAAGTAAAATATAAATTGGTATTTCCTGCTTTGGAAATAGGTTAACTAATTTACAGTGCTGTTAATGAAAACGTCACTAGTTACCTAGTTCAGTAATTAATTGCTGTTAAATGCATATACTTCTATTTTAGCTCTCTTGGATATCTCGGCTAGGTTTCAAACGTAAAATTGAAGTAAAACGAATAATTTTGATTAAATCTAGAACATGCTTTCCGACCGAATAAATTTTTTGCTTAATTTTTAAATGCTTGAAATATTCGCGTGCACTGTACTGTATGGAATTGTATTGTAAGGAACAGTCTCTAAACCCAAGAGGATCTGGAGTTGAGAAATGGTAACTACCTCTGCTATACTGTCACTATTATTTCCTGCTGTATTACGGTAAGTGTGAAGTAGTAATGCTAGTTAAAAGTATTGTAGTTAGTTAAATAGTTTTATAGTAGTAAAAGCACTGCGTACATTCCTTAACTAAGAATTACTGAGAGAATTAAAGAGAGAAATAGTTCAAAGGTTAATTTTTAATAAATATACGAGGCTACTTCGAAAGTCACGATATCTTTTTGTTACAGCTGGATTAAATTGATTGACGTGGTTGTTACCTTGCTGTTTATGAATTATAGAATTAAATTTAGCGTTTAATATTTAATGAATTGAGAGTTTTGATTGTGTTATCTTCATTTAAAATCTAATTACTGTAAATGATCTCTGCCTTGCAAAAATTAACTGTAGTTGTTAGAGTAAAGGTTTTTCAAGTAAAATTTTGAACACCTCCTTCGAAATTAAGAACCTATTAAGAATTTGTTTAATTGTTATAACTGCTCTGAAGGAATCTGAATTGCATTAAATATTTTAAATTAACACTTCTGGAATTTCATTAAATAAAATCCGTAATTCTAATCACCCACCTTCACTCAGTTTAGGGATTAAGATTGTGTGCTGGTGTGAATGGTACCTAGTTGTTATTTACTTGCTATAATAATACCTTTTTTACAGGATTTGTCCAATCAGGTGTGGTTAAGTCACTCGGGGTCACATTTAGTTTCCTTTTTAACTATTTCAGCTAATAGATGCAGGAAACATTCTGACCGCGATACCGAGAATTGTGACAAAATCCAGATGACAAAGATGTAACCAACTCAGGAGGACAATATTTTGAAGAATCTTAATGTACAGGTACTATTACTCCTGTCATTATGTAAATATATATATATATTTTAATGCTTGTAGACTTGGTAACATTACTTTTCGAACATGTCTTGTATGTATACTAGAAAACCGTTTGTCGCTCTCAGTTTCCGATTTTTCTCTGTAGACAATGATATTGAAATCGGAAGTTCCGGTGGATTTAAACCGTTTCCGGTTTTCATAAAGGGATTAGACCTACGAAAGATTGTATTCTTCTTCTATTTCATTTCTATCAAAGAACTGTTTCTTGGTATCTCTTACCGTTCTTGAACTGAAATCTGTTGACGGACGAGTATAGTCGTAGTACACAAACCGACGGACGAGTATAGTCGTAGTACACAAACCGACGGACGAGTATAGTCGTACTACACAGCTTCCCATACTTCTTCATAGTACAGTTTGGAAATTTAAAAAAAATCGATGGAAATCACTTAAAGGGTACTTGTAATCTTTGAAAGAGGTGTATGTTTCAGTTCGCTACACCTATTTTAGAACAGAACACTGTTACAAACATGAGTATAGAATAATACAAAAGCATAACGGGAATTTTCAAATAATAACCTATCAGATGTATATTGCTCACCATCCTCACAGATATCCAACATTGAAAATTAACTCATAAATACGTCATTGTGATTAAACAGAAATGGAATAATAATTTTCTGTTATTGAATTTGCAATTAAATTTACGGTCGCAAAAGATATTAATAATTGCTCCCATATTGGCCAATGTGTTTTATCTCGCGGAGAACGTGGACTAATTATAACGCTGAGAACGTGCGAACATCATATGTGGTAATGAATATCAAAGTATTACCAAGGTAATAAGTCAATTATTGTAGCTAATCGTATTATTGCAGAGATCTATGGTGACCAATTGTTTCACTATTGGATACGAGAAAAAGAAAACTTTGAAGTGATGACGATGAGAGATTTTCATGTATTGCGTATAAAGTCTGGTGCAATTTGAGTTCATATGTTTTACGCTTTTTATGCAACACCCATGCAGTGAAGAACGGGAGTTAAGGTTAAGGTAGGCTCGGATCGATGACTAGATTCGTTAATTTGGACCTTCGTGTCCCATTCAGTGCCGAGGCTGTATGAGGGTGTTTTAGTACGAGGGTAAGCCAAGAATTACCCGCAATGTAGCTGTAACTTTTCTTACGTTGTTCATATTGACCTCTGTTTTCATGTATTTTATTGTTATGCTGTTGTGGTCATGCTATGAAAGTTTGATCCTAATTCCTTCATTTGTATTCCTTTTGTTGCAGATAGATCATATTCGCTCTATTAAAAGTTTGCGGTTACATTATGAAAGTTTAATCCTAATTCCTCCATTTGTATTCCTTTTGTTGCAGATAGATCATATTCGCTCTATTAAAAGTTTGCGGTTACATTATGAAAGTTTGATCCTAATTCCTCCATTTGTCTTCCTTTTGTTGCAGATAGATCATATTCGCTCTATTAGAAGTTTGCGGTTACATTATGAAAGTTTGATTCTAATTCCTCCATTTGTCTTCCTTTTGTTGCAGATAGATCATATTCGCTCTATTAGAAGTTTGCGGTTACATTATGAAAGTTTGATCCTAATTCCTCCATTTGTCTTCCTTTTGTTGCAGATAGATCATATTCGCTCTATTAGAAGTTTGCGGTTACATTATGAAAGTTTGATCCTAATTCCTCCATTTGTCTTCCTTTTGTTGCAGATAGATCATGGCCGCTCCATTAGAAGTTTGCACCAAAGAGGAACAACGAGCAGTGATCCGGTTTTTGTGGTCGGAAGGTGTATCAGGGGCCTCAATCCACCAAAGACTTTCGGCACAATACGGGAACAATGTCTTGCCGCAACGGAGTATCTATGAAGGGATTGAAATCGTAGCTTTTCTCGGGGTGGAATGATAATATGGGAGGAAACGAAAGTACCCCAAGAAAACCCACAGAACCACAACCTTACTTGGAAGAGAATCGAACCAAGGACCTTAAGTATCAGAGGTAAATGCTTTACCACTTAGTCATCATATCCCCATACATTTCTCTGGCACTGATGATAACTAGAGGATACCACCTATCCCAATGGATAGCAGGGAGATACGCAGGGGGTGGATCGTCGGAGTCAGGACCAGGCCTGTATCCAGGAGGGTCTAGGGGGCCGCCCCCTAAATTTTTCCTGGTCCCCCTTAAAATTTTCACGACACGCTTGCAAATGAACTATAATTTGGTGATGTACTATGATATGGTTGGGTCGGGCTCCTCTAACTTCAGCCGCTTTCCCCTACATTTTTGAGCTGGCTACCGGCCTGGTTAGGACCCCACTTACCTCGAAGTCCCAACTTTTCTGTAACTTTAATCTAATTTTTGTATTGGTTTTACAAATCCTAATACATATAACTTATTCTCAAATGGAATTAGAACCCCCTCCCCTTCCAAAGCTTTGACTATTCCCGAAATAAATTTTTTACGTAACGTCCCTAGTGGATAATTATCATGAACACCACCTTGTAAAGGTATCAAGAATAAATTTTCATTTTAAATTGAAATAGTGTCGTGAAATAAAAAAAAAAATTGAAAACTTTTCTTTCTCAATGTTTCTGCGGAACTTTAAAATACGGACAAATTTTAAAGAATATATACACCCCTGTATGAGTATGTGAAATTAGTTTTTTAATCCCACAAAATGATTTTAAACTTAAAATTATTGTTTTTTCTATATTTGGAGCCATTTATCAAGTCTAGTTGCTCATTTGCATGCTCTATTATCAGAATTTTCAACAAATATAATCACACGCAAACACAGAGAGACAGCCGAGGTTGGTTTTTGATGGCTTAGAGGATGGAAAGCGGGACCGTTAATTCATTAAATCAAGGGAGAAAAAAAAAACGAAGAGGAAGCGCGGTTAATTATAGCAAAATCATGGTGTGATGGGTTAAATAAACCAAGCCAACCCTTTTCCTTTGCGTCGCAGGAGCAGAAAACCAGGAGGTATGGATGGCATTTGTGTTAAATGACAATCCGTGTCAATTACAAAACCCTGTAGACAGTTTGTTAGCTTGTTTCAACCCGGATAGTGGCTGTCATGCAATTGGCAGGACTCAATCCATCACACAAAGCCTTCACTGCCATTCCATGGCTACCCATTTCTAGTCATGTATATATGATTCCTTGATTTTGCCTTTGGATTCGCTGGAAGCAATTAAGCGAGAGAAAATCTTGTTGGCCGTTAGTTGGATCAAATTAAACCGCATAATCAAACAAAGCCTGCCTGTTAAGTGATTGTATGTACGATGCACACAATGTTTTGTCTATTTTTTGGTATATTTATTCATTTTAGAGAAAATTAGCAACTTTCCTCATGTATTGATTTCCTGTTTTGATTGTTACGAAATGAAATGAAATCCTTAAGTGTAACGTCCCACGGTTATGCCGGTTAGGCTAAAGTAGACGGTGATGATGAGAGATGAATGAAATGCTGGAATGAAGAAAATGGGAGGAAACAGGAGAACCCCCGGAAAACCTACGAGCACGATGTTTGTCCACCACAAAGTCCAAACGGCGCGAGCTGGGATCGAACCAGGAACCCCAAGCACTGGAGGTGAACGCTCTACCACTGAGCCACCACGCCCCTTTGATTGTTACGAAGGGAGCATAAAAAAATTAAATGAAATCTTCCAGTTTAACGCCCCACAATTATGCCGGTTTGGCTAAGGGTGACGATGATTAAGGCAAGTGAATGATGGTGGATGAATTGTAGGAATGTTAAAGTAGGAGGAAACAAGAGTACCCCGAGAAAACCCACGAACCCGATGTTGTCCACCACAAACTTACCGGTACTTGGTAGAGGATCGAACCAGAGATCCCATGCAGCAGAGGTAAGAGCTTTACCACTGAGTCACCCTATTCCCCACGAAGGGAGCGGACTAATTCTTTTTTTATCTTCTTTTTTAAGTTTTACGTCCCACGATTATGCCGGTTAGGCTAAAGGAGACGGTGATGATGAGAGATGAGTGAAATGGTGGAATGAAGAAAGTGGGAGGAAACGGGAGAACCCCGAGAAAACCCACGAGCACGGTGTTTGTCCACCACAAAGTTCACTTGGCGGAGGCTGGGATCGAACCCGGGACTTCAAGCACCAGAGGTGAACGCTCTACCACTGAGCCACCGCGCCCCCCAGGAGCGGACTAATTGTCGGTACCTATAGCTAAACTCGATGATCTTACAAATTATAAAGGGCTATGGCCGACCATACAGCTGTTGGTTCGGTGTTATGCAGATAAAACATGTACACACCCACTGTCTTTAATTTAGGTTTTCTAAACCAGAATTTGAAGCCTCTTAATCCACGTAATTTCTCAAGTGCCTCATGATGCTTAGTCAACAGTGATAATTTTCTGCCCTCACTGAGATTCGAACCTGGAAACGAAAGAGACTACGTGCTATCAATTTGCAACAATGTACCCGGGAATTCGAATATCAAAATTAAAGATATAAAATGTAAATTTAGAAATATATAATATTATTAACAGAAATAAGAAAAAATGAAATTTTTGAGTTTTACGTCCCATGAATATGCCGGTTAGGCTAAAGGAGACGGTGATGATGAGTAATGAATGAAATGGTGGAATGAAGAAAGTGGGAGGAAACGGGAGAACCCCGAGAAAACCCACGCACATGGTGTTCGTCCACCACAAAGTTCACTTGGCGGTGGCTGGGATCGAACCCGGGACCCCCAGCACCAGAGGTGAACGCTCTACCACTGAGCCACCGCTGCCCCAACAGAAACAAGAGTTGTCGAAAGGTATGACATATACACACTAATCATGAGGTTTCATTGGGCTGAACAAAATTATATGTGTGAGTAAATCTTCATACGTGGTTTTCGAGAAAATTGAGATCACAGACGACGATGACCGGTGTAGAGGACAATGTAAATGTACAGTCTTGTTCAAAAATACTTCTCTTTCAAACAGTGGCGGCGTAAGGTGAACTGATGCCAGGGGCCAGTGAAGGAGATCGAAGCTCTTTCGCACACAATCATAACTTATACTTACCGACTGGTACCCCTGAGAATGTGGGGGCTGGGGCGGTAACACCGCTCGCCCCACCCTTACGCCGCCACTGCTTTCAAAAGCCATGCACTCTTACCTACGGTTGGACAAGTGTGAACATTCTCTTGCCAATAGAAATATTTATTAAAAACAAAAGTATTCGAACTTCTTACTTACGATACCTATAATATCAGCTTCAAAATCAAGGCGAGTGAACAAGATTTTTTGTACACTCATGTCCAAAATGATTGTAGCATATCTATAACTGTCTTGTTGTGAGAATATAATTTGATCATGATTTTTCATGGTACTTTTAATACTGATACTATGTGTATAACCGGGAAATGTATATTTGTGGTAAATTTCGTAGGAAAAAGAATTATAAATACGAAAATTAGAATGAGTAAAACAAAATGTTGCTAAATGAACAAGAAAGATTTATTTTCGTTTTATTGTTCTTATTTTACTGCTCTTTTGACATGAAATTTGACCGATTATACACATACAAGACTTTACCGATTATACACATACTAACATTATAAATAAATACCGGGCGAATTCGTTATCAAATTATATTCCTACAAAAACATATTATTGTGTACCACAAAGTGTAATCAAACAAAATATTTAATTGAATTTTTAAAATGTGTATAAAATAGGCAATGTATGAAGTGGAGGCAGTTTGAATATTCTTTAGGATTCATAATCCAATGGAAAATTTAGAATACCTTGACTTCTACAATGCAAATGACCGGCTATGACTTCTAGAACTAGGAAGACTCAGAAAGAATGTGCAAGAATGTTGACATGACGGGAAAATCATATAAATACTACCGGATTCTCTTCCGGGTATGGAAGTTCTATTTTGACGTCGAAACCCTGCGAGTCAGATCATTCATCATTAGTTTTGTTACTCCGTCATTCTGTCCATCAGAGGTTCTGTTCGTCATCGTTACCAAAAGTAAGTGATTATGCATTGTCTTCTCTAGTCTTTAAGTCATACCAGTTCATACCGTGCTCTGTGATTATTCAATTATTCAAGATCAGTTCATTAAATTCTTATTCTAAATTATTTCTGTGTTATCGAATTTTATCTTTGAATTTCTACTCCCATGTTTCTAATTAATTCTGAGCTACGCTATCTACGCCCCCAAGACTTGCATTAATTTAAATTACTTCTTGGAGGAACTGGGTGGATGTTAAGGCCATTCAGTAATTTCGTGTATGAGAATTGTTTGGGGTTCGAAACCGAAACTAAAGGTCTCCGTTCGACATGCCTCCGGAAGTTTCTAACTGCCTTTTACGTCACAAATCCGGTCACGTTTAAGGTAGATTGCGAACCTATTTTTAAGGTTTTAGCAATATTTATAGACATGCGACAATAATTTTGGATATGAGTGTACATCTTCTTTTCGGTCAATTACAACAGGGATTTCAAATTAAAGTATTCAATTTTTCTATATGCGGTTGCGAGAATATTGCGTTCTAAAGAGACGTTTGACTTTTAAAGTATGCCTGTATGTAATATCCTGCAACAAGTGTATAACTGCTAACGTATGTTTTACAATACTTTCCGTATAAGTGTTCCATCTATACGTACTTTCCGTATGAAACAAAAGAATTATATATAGGCTATCAGGATTTCACAGATGGAAGTATATAATATATAGCACATATATGTAATATACGGAAGACCGTTAGATGTCAGACCTCTCGCAGTGGCTTGATGTAACACCTACGCGGGAAGAGGGCAGAACGTATTAGTATATGGATAACGTACGCTCCGTACAGATTTCCGTGCTAAACATAAGAATTCCGTATATTTGTACAATACACCGCTGTCCGGATAATGGATTTTTCTCAGTGTGGCCAATATTTCTCAGTGTTACTATTCGGTTCAAAATCTCTTGTCGTCGCGAATTCTGTCGAAGAATTTATAGCTTAAAATATATAAAACGATAATCATGCCTGTTGTTCTGTATGGTTGCGAAACATGGTCACTTACTCTGAGGGAAGAACATAGACTGAAAGTATTTGAGAACAGGATCCTGAGAAGAATATTTGGACCCAAGAGGAACGGGAATGGGAAATGGCGGAAACTTCATAACGAGGAACTACATAATTTATACGGTTTACCCAACATTGTTAGGGTCGTCAAGTCTAGGAGGCTTAGGTGGGCAGTTCATGTGGCTAGAATGGAAGAAGGTACAAACGCTTTCAAAATCTTGATTGGAAGCCCCATAGGAAAACGACCATTAGGAAGACCTAGGCGCAGATGGAAGGACAATATTAAGATGGATCTCGCAGAGATAGGAATACAAAGTAGAAACTGGATGCAATTAGCTAAGAATAGAAGGCAGCGGAGAGCTTTTGTGAATGCGGCATTGAACCTCCGGGTTCCACAGGCCATACAGTTAGTTAGTTAGTGGCCAATATTTTTTGTACAAGACTATATATATATATATATCCATGAGGTCAATTCTCGTGTTGTAATGCCCAGATGTTAATACAAGTTATATACTCCTTGTTAATACATGTTAATACAAGTGTGTCCGCTAGGAGGTATATATGTGTGTGTCACTTTTAAGAGTATACGTGTCATTCCTAGGCAGGAGTAAAAGTAGATCTGAAAAGGTGGGGAGACGGTAGGTAGTGGCATGACGCCACGCCGTTCCTCTGCCTATCTTTACCCATTGTAATTTTTTAGGAACTGGGGGAAGGCGCCGTACATATATTTTCGAGGTGGGGCACTGCTTCCCCCGCATTGTCTCGCACTTTTACCCCTGTTTCTAGGGCTATTCGTGTAACGGTTAGAAGAAATGAAACGATAGTTTGAAAATGTCACTTAAAAATTTATATTTTTCATTTGCAGTATATAAATAGAAAGATAAATAAATAATACATTACTGTAGATTGAAAACTGTCAAGTTAGTTAGATGGAAACAACCGAGATATCTTTTTCATGTCACAAAAAATCGTTATTTTCGATTTTCTCAAAAATTACTCATGAGAATTCAGTTACGAGGATGTTATTTTGTTGTTCTGGAGGATTTCGGCTATTAATTGATGTATGTTGTATCTTTAAATAATATTATTATTGAACAAAAATTTAAATTTAAAAGTTAATCATATTTATGGTCGATATCTCATTAACCCTTTCGAAATTTATGGTATATACATACCATACGTGTGTATTGTTTTAAAACACTCATATAACATCTATTATGGGTGGATATTTTATTGTTCATTGTGCATGCATTACGAAATAGGTCACATGTGTTTTAAGAAGGAGTTCTTAAAGTTGGTGGGGGCCATGACGTCATCGGGTTGGCCTTCAAGATTACAACGCGAAAGGCTTATTCTTTTTGTCGCAAATGCTGTCTAAAAGGTTTCATGGGATCCAAGAACACATATAACATTACATGTCGTCGACATGACTATCAGACAGAGTACACATGCTATGGCTTCTTTCTTCCTTCTTTCCTTCCCCCTTTACAATTTTCTTAACGCAAGGTCGGTTCAGAGAGGCTTAAAGTTTTGAAAAAGGGATTTTCAAGAAAAAATTCCAATTTTCCTCTAATTTCCATTTTCAATCATATGATATGAACATGCGAATGGTACCGTTTAGAAGGTGCTTTATCCTGAAGAGAATGAGGTACGAACCAAAATCCTACTATAAATAGTGATGTGTTAGGAAGTTTTTACATTGCGTCCTATTTTTTAGATTTCTAGGTTATTTTTGGGATATTCATCGCACATTGGTAAATATGATCCTCTCCTTAGTTTTCAAGATATCATATTAATATTTTGCACGTGTATTGCGTATTCCAGTTACTATGTTTTGGGTGATTTTGAGATTTGTACGTTAATACAGGACCGGTCCAGAGGGGCCTAAACTTTTGAAAAAGGGATGTTTTCAAAAAAAAATTCATATTTACCCAAATTCCCCTTTTCAGGTATATGATACAAACATGTGAATGATATCCCTTGGAAGGTTGCTTTATCCTGAAGAGAATGAGGTACGAACCATAATCATAGGAATAATAGTGATGATGCAGTAGCTGTTTGACTGACAGTCTAAAATTTGCCTTAAAAATTCCAAAATTCCAAAAGGATTAACCATGCTGTGTACTTGTTTTTTTTTAAGTATCATAACAAACACTTGAGGACGTTATACTTCAATATTAGTTTGATTTATCTAATTTTTATCAAAAACTGCGCATAGGGATTTTCAATCACCCGTAATATTTGGTTCAACTCAATAATTTGTCAGTAGCCCTATTTTTTTGGACACAATTTTGTTTCCGTTTAATGGTCAACAATATTGTTGAATTATGTCCATTATAATAGCCTAGAACAGTAGTTCTCAATCTATTCCTATCACGACCCTCATTTTATCACATCCTTTTGCGAGCGACCCCCTAATAATTTTTGGTTTGTAATAAGCTTGTGTGGGATTTTTAATATACCTATTGCAGAGATCTCACGATATCCATCTATTTCTATAATAGTAGAATCCATTTCTTGTATATAGTGGATAGAGTAAACACCCTAAAAGCGAATGGATTAAAACCAAATTTGGTCAGTTCATTCATATTACAAATATCGAATATGATCTGTTATGCTGGTTTAAAATGAAGGCCGTTTGAAAACTTTAAAATTTTATAACTCCCTTAATTTTTGGTCATATGCTAAAAAATAAAGTGATTTCTAATTTTGATTAAAAACTTAAACTCCAATCTTGTTTTTTAAAAAAGTTATTGAGTATTTTAAATGACTTTAATGTGCATGACGAAGTTTGAACCAGACATTGCCACACTAGTGAAATCATATCATGCTCAGGTATCTCATTAGCTTTCAATTTTAATTGTATTTCAATATGCAGTTTTCCTAGTTTCATGTCGTACCTCTTTCTCTTAAATCGATTTTTAAACAACTCTGTACCTGTTGAAAATGTTTAGTAGACCTACTTTTGTTGTTCTTAACAGTCTGTATAAAAATAAAAATATGCCTATGAGAACAAAATACTATTTAAAAATATTTTCTAGTATTAGATTCTAATTACTCGTATATTTATCTCGTCCGCTTGTCTTCGTGACTCCCAGGTTGAGAAATCCTACCCTAGGAATATCTCCATTTACCAAAACTTTAGCGGAACCCCTGTCAAAAAGTGTGACTACATCAAGAGTGCAGAGGCATCAATCAATATATAATCAATGATTGCTCTGAGGAGAATGTCGTTACAGACATTTAAAAGAGATATAAATCGCGAGAGTAGTAGAGTAGGGTAGGCGTGTGCTCGAGTCACTCTACGCGCCATTAATTTGTCTGACATTCGATCAAACGATTAAAAAGATCTCCTTATTCCCTCGAGGCCTAGGGAAGTGATTATCTCGTGTAGAGGGTGGATAGAGAGAGGTGAGATGTGATGGACTTCTCTCATGCCAGAAAGAAAAAAAAACGAAAAAAAAGATTAAAGAGTCGCCGCCCTGTGATTTATTTGGAGTTAGCGTGTTCTATTGAAGGGGTGGAAGAAAGAATATGGTTCATTTTTACTGCTTTTTTTTTTTTTAAAAAAAAAGTTACCATTTTCTTCTCTCTTAATTATAGAATATCTTTTCAGATGCTCTGAGGCCTAAAGTTGGAATTTCGATGCTGACTGGAACAATGAAAGACCAATAATAAAGAAATTACAGTTCATTTTTTAAAAAGTTGATATTTATACAGCGTGAGTCAAAATGATGTTCCCGACTTCAATGATTATTGTTTTTTGCTTTTAATAACACGTACGTATATAGAGATTAAACATTGCTTGATCAACTCAACAAGAATTTTAGGAATGATCCACAAAATGCATAAAAAAAATTGCGATCTTCACCAATAATTAGTTTTTGGAAAAGGGACCACAAAATTTTTGAACGTCATTAAATCGGGTTTTCGTATTGTCTACGGAATAAGCACATCATACTGAGTTAAGTGATAGTTTGGGTTTGGCTACACTATATGTAGTTCTCCAGATATAAGGCCTACAGGGAATTTTTTGCCTGAAATATATTGGATCTTTTGATCCAAAAAGTTCTTTTTTAACATATTATAAATGTTCAATATGCGATCCACTAGTTACACGACACACATGTTATCTATAACCAAGTTTATGACAAACTCTTCCTATTATGTCAGGGTTGATATCAGCCAACGGCGCCGACTTTCAAAAATTTATATGGGTGCTCATCAATGGTGGGACGTGTTATATGTTTTCAGGGGAGTGTCGATATTTTTTGATTGATTTTCTTTTTGTTACAATCTTTTATGAACACTGTCATAAAGAACTGTGCTCGATTATATTCACAATATAGCTTGATTATTATTATTATTATGGGGACTGTCTTTGACCAGGCCAGAGATAGGCAAAGAAGAGGACAAGGTGTTGCTTGGTTGCCTCTTCATAGACACCTTTGAAACAAACAAAAAAAAAAAAAAAAAAAGTGTTTTAGAGGTTAGAAACGTTAACTTCTATCCCAATGTTTTAATTGCTTATTATTTTTTGATACTGGTAAGTGAAAAAAAATTATTTTATATTGTTCCTATCAAAATAAAAATCTTGTGGGTGCACTACACCCACAAGATTATTTTTGTGGGTGCTGGAGCCCCGGAGCTCCCACATAGTCGGCGCCTATGATATCAGCCACAGCGGTAGTGATGCGCTCACGCAATTCAAACACGGTTGTAGCAAGGGTCGGTACAAGTACCCTATATTTTCCACAGCAATGCTATTGAACTTGTACTACAACGGACTTAGTCGCATGGATATCAAGCACTCAGAATCCTCTGTGGCCTGTAGAAGCCATATTATTCACTTAGACTAAACTGCCTCCTGGTGGACGTCTCCGTAACTACGCCTCTGCAATAGAAAGAGAAAAAAAAAGAGATTATATTGCAGAAAAAAATTATATTGGCAAGAAAACCTCTTTATTGTTCGAATAATAACGAAATTGGGCACATCATTTTGACTCACTCAGTATTTGCTGCGTATTTGAACCCTTCAACTAAAATAAAGGAGTTCCTCATGAACCAATGTTAACGAAAAAACAAAATCGAATGTTTAACAAAGCTGTACTTGTTTACTGCAATAGACAGCACAGTATTTGTAAAATACTATCAGGAATATACCAAAAGTAATGCAAAACTAGTACATTCTTTATACAGGGTGTCCGAACATTTGCTGTGCACTAAAAGTAGGTTTTGAAATGTTTCGTATAAAAGACGGTAAAAAAGAATATTTTCGGTCCTACAAAGTTGTTTGCATATCCTTGTTCACGTTAGTGTATAGAAGATCTTTCTTCGGAGGTATATATTCAGGGCTTGAAAAATCCACTCGCCTGCTCGCCAGTGGCGAGTACTTTTTTTTTATATTTGGCGAGTAAAGTCTGTGTAAATCAGGCCGGTAGCCAGCCCTAAAATGTAGAAAGACCCGGTAGAAGCTAGAGAAAGCCCGACCCAATCATTTATAGTTCATTACCATATTATCGTTCATTTGCAAGCCTACCGTAAAAAATTAGGGGGGCCCGGCTCCCTAGACCCCTGTGGATATGGGCCTAGTGTAAATACTGTGACTGCGAAATGGTTTGGCTAGTACTTACAATCAAGATTTTTCTAGATATATATACGGTGGACCATTTATGCGAGGGTGTATCAGTTAAACATTTCTGAGTTGCTATAACGTATTTTGAGGGTTTATCATAATGAGACGTGTTTTTGTAACATGTGAATTAATACACGTGACAAAGAATTCTTTGAGTTTTCTTTCATGATTCCCACCAACAAGGTATCCATTATGAATATTCTTACAGTTAAATATAACTAACACATTTTTAATACATCCATTGATTTTCAAAATAATACTGAATTGCCATAACTTATTCTCCAACCAACCCTCGTAGCTTTCAAACTACTATACACAAAACGCTAAATTTTGTTCCATTCAAATATCGACAGAGGACAGTGTTGCAACCCACCATAACGTTATATATTTTTTTCTAACTAGCACTATGTCAGTTTATTACATATTTCAACTCTACATGTTAAATTAAAACAACCAACATTGCATTTGTTATTTACTGTTAACAAAGTAAGGACGCTAAGTATCACAAACATCAAAAGTGTGAAAGCATCTAGTACAGAAATAATCTGAGTGAGACAGACGAGAAATACACATTCAAAGTATCTTTGTGTCAAATACAGTGATTGTGGTGGGCAAACAAGGTGTTCGTAGCTTTTTCAGGTTTCTTCCGTTTCCTTCCACTTTCATCATGTCTCAATTATCGTCCATTTCATCATCACCGTCTCCTTTAGCCTACACCCCACATAGCACACTACGTCCCTGGGATGTCCCATTTTGATCCCAATCATTCCCGTGATTATCGGGACAATGAGAAGATATCCCATGGACGTCCTGCATGGGACGTCCTGAAGGATTCCCATGTAGGATGTCCACGGAACGTCCCAGATGGGACAAGAGGTCCGAGGGAAAACCAATAGACATCCCTTCGTGGTCCCGTTCAATATTCCGTATCCCGAGATATTAGCGGACATCTGGATCTTCCGCGGAAATCCTGTGGATGTCCCGGAAGCACATTCGGATAATCCCGGTATGTCCCGTCGTCCGTTGCGGGCTCAGTCTTGGACATCCCGTGGACGTACTTGTGCTATGTGGGACGGCATAAACGTAGGACTTAAAACTGAAGTATTATATTTTATTTCTAATACAATGATCATATTAAGGCATATTTCGAATGAACACGAACAAAATCAAAAGGTTTTATTTTGACAAAATTAATTAGATAAGTACCACAAGGAACCCCCAAAATAGCTTTTAAATGATTGTAAAGATTATAATGTCATTTACAACGATTCGATTTCACAAATCTATTTAGAGATAGATGTAGTAAATATTAGTAAAGTTTGTAACACTGCTTAAAATTATGAAATTCCGAGAATTTATTATAACTATTAAATCTACTAAAAAAATTATTAGTAAAATTAGTATGAAAACCTCAATTAGAATTTCATTCTAGCGCGTTCACTTTCTCCTAGTGGCATGATTAGATGGCATTTTTATCACGCGCTACCCTAGCCAGTATTTTCACGCGCTACCCTAGCCAGTATTTTTAAGTTGGTCACAAGGAATGGGTGCGGTTAGATTCACATCCAAGTTGCACCAATCCGAGTATGGCGTAATGTCACGTGGTATTATGGGGGCAAAGGTGGAATAAAACGAGTCCTACAGAGTTTCTAACTCCTTCACTCGGTGACTCGCTCAGCTATGTTTCGTAACGTAAGTAAATAACTTTTTATCAATAAAGTTGTGTATGCCCCCTCTCAATAAAGTTATGTGTATCCCTCTCTAACTCCCCACTACCCCCTACAATCCCTCGCTTCGCAAAGTCCCCACTTGTTACTCTCCTGTTGGTTTATAACGTGATTGTTTATAATGGCTATCAGAAATCTCTAGGCAAATGGTGGAAAAAGCACAATTTATGCATTATATATTACGTATAAGAATAAATGAGTATTATTTCCATTTTATTTTAGTGATAAAAGTGTTGTGAAAATAAAAAAAAATAAAAATATATTTCTTCCGGCCAGTTTTGAACCCACGCTAAAATGACTTTCATTGCTTGCAAGGTCGCTAGCATGTTTGGCTACGAAGACCGAGAACAATTGGCGTTTTATTTGTGCTATATGTATGCTACGTGGCAAGAAACGGATAACTCCGTGTATAACCGTGTATTTAGACGACCCGCTCGGGAGAGTAATACTCCCGGAAGTACGTTTTTTCGCGCGCTACTCTAGCCAGCTGTTTTACGCGCTATCCTAGTCAGTTGTTTTAAGTTGGTCACAAAATCTATATCATGGAGTACAAGGGGAACAAAACGAGTCTTATATCATGGAGTACAAGGGCAACAAAACAAGCCCTGTTCCTTTCTTCTAAGCCGTTCCTACTACTACTACTACTTATCTGCACAAAAGTAAGTAAATCACATTTTTGAGTATTATTTTCGTATTATTTTAATTTAAAAAGTGTTATAAAAATGTAAAAAATACTTTCCTCGGGCCGGATTTGAACTCACGCCAGAATAGATTTTCATTATTAGCATATAGCACTAGCCCACTCGGCCACGAGGACCGACAACAACAATCGTCTGAATTCTGCTATTTGAATGCAACGTGGCAAAACATAGATAACGCCAACCAATCAGAACTGTGTTTTTCGTTCCTACTTCCGGGAGCATTACTCTCCTGAGCTAGTCCTGTATTTAGCTCCTATGGCTAGGGTCGAGCGTGACTTCCGGGAGCATTACTCTCCTGAGCTAGTCCTGTATTTAGCTCCTATGGCTAGGGTCGAGCGTGACTTCCGGGAGCATTACTCTCCTGAGCTAGTCCCGTATTTAGCTCCTATGGCTAGGGTCGAGCGTGACTTCCGGGAGCATTACTCTCCTGAGCTAGTCCTGTATTTAGCTCCTATGGCTAGGGTCGAGCGTGGTTAAAATATACGTGATCAGATGTTCCTTGTCCTTAATCTGTACCCAATTAAATATTTTACTTGCATATATGTTATTTAATTATTTTATAACTTCAACTAATCAGTACCGTCAGATTTCTATTCGATCCGTGAGTAGCAAAATTATTGTATCTTTTTTTTTTTAAACAAAAGCTTATAATCTAGGAAGAAACCACACTTTTGGATGAAACTAACGAACATCAAATCTGACAGAGTAATATCCGTAAAAGGAAGGGAAAAAATGTTAAGCAAAGAAAAATACAAGGCAGGAAGAGAAGATAAGTATAGAAGAGGATCTACTCTTTAAGTCTTCTTCTTTCCTTTGCTTCCGTTTCTTCCTTTTTCTGTTGATCTGTCCGCCTTATCACCCTGCCTCCTCTGCTAGGGAAGTCTGAAGAGGAATGACACGTGAGGGAAAGAATATACCATGCTAAATCCGCTCTCTTACTTCCCAACCTCCCTCTGCAACATCAGAGGTGCTTGTAAGCATAACAAGTCAACATTTAAGCTGAGTGCATCTAACATGGAGTACCTTTACGTGGTCTCAAGAGGGCGTTGCAAGTAATGGCCACACACACACACTTATATATATAGTAAGGAAAGCAGGCTGGACTGTTTCCCCCATGTCTCCCCCTTTCATTCGATCTTAAAGTCAACAGTACAAGCAGGGGTTTTCTTTCTAGAAAGCGTAAGAACATTGCGAAGGAAGGCAAAGAAGGAATTTTTGGGAGATTGACGCCGATGGATGAAATGAATCCCACGGGAAAATGCAAGGTAGGGTCGATTGAGAGATTTTTGTGAAAATTCACAGACAAAGAAGAAGGAATGCGTGGGATATGGGAGGGTAGGAAGGGATATAAAAAAGAAGCCAAAAGAAAGGGAGTAAAGGAAGAATCGATAAAAGAGAGGGAACGAATTGGATAAAAGAAGATTGCAAGGTCAAGAAAAAGGCTGTGTTTTGGTACCTCCATGGGTTGAATGGTTTTTCGTTCAACTATATATATAAGTTTACATTCAAAAAGATTGCTGTGAAAGACAGAAATAAGATGCAAAGAATAGGAGGGGAGAAGAAAACATGTTTTTTATTGTAGAAAATTTTTGCTTACACCAAAGAATATTGGCTAAAATAAAAGATCAGATACAGCAAAAGATATTGAGATTTTTCCTTCTTGTCTTATGCTTTGATCTGCCATAAAAATCTTTCGCTATTTTCTTCAGAATATTGTTGTCCTATCTTCAAAGGATTGGAGAACCATGCAATACGTGCAGCAAATCCCAACGTTTATCCAAACTGGTTATACCTGTTCCAGTCAATTGCGATTTGTTTCCTGTTATCTTTTTTTTTTTTTTTAAATCCAAACTGGTTATACCTGCTCCAGTCAAATAGGATTTGTTTCCTGTTCTCTCTATTGTTTTATCCTGTATTTTATATCGTGATATATCATTATTTTATATTAAATTTTATGAAATTTGTTGCATAGAATTCAAGATAAAGCGAAATATATATATATATACAGCAAAAATATATAATTGTATATCTTTCGGAACTTCGTATGGAGACTCGAATTCCACTATGTGGCAATGTCTCAGAATAAAATACCACAAAGAAGATCTACCTATGCATTTTGAACAGGGCCGTATGAAAGAGCACAATGAAGAACGCATAATTGCGGACGGTTTTACTTACAAATTCAAACTGAACAAGCAAGCTCAAAATAATAAATAAATAAATAAATAAATAAATAAAATAACAGTGCATTTGGCCAGGAATAGCAAACGAACGGAACATTCACGGTTGGTTTTGCACATTTTGATTCGATAATACACCATTACAAAATGAGCCCTGTGGTCGCCGCTTAACATCATGTTTGGATGAGCATCTCACAAATATCACGTCAAAACATCATCGGAAAAGTATTTGTGTTATTCAAGACGAGCTAGGCATACACCCTACCATTGTCATTCAGCTGCTCCGTAAAGTCAGTAAGGTAAAAAAAAAAGTTGTACTAAGGGATGCTACGGGAGTGGGCACCGACCAACAGGGATACCTGTCTGGAGGCGTGCAGTTCTCTAAGTGTATGGAACAAGTATGAAGATTTAGTGCATCGGATTGTCATTTCTGATGAAATTTGAATCTCGTACGACAATCGTAAATGATCATTACAGTAGTTGGTCCCAGAACAGTGTCTGAAAACACTCGTCTACCAGCGGAAGGCGTTGCTGCTTGAAGTGTATTTCACCATCGAGGCAAAACCATCACTGCGCATAGTTACATTCCTGAATTCCATGAGATGTAGCCCGAATGTATCTGCAAGTAACCATCAATGTAGAATGATAATTCACATGTTGCTGAAAGGACGGCACAGAGTCTTTATGAATTAAAGTAGGAAAACCCTTCCTTACCCCAGTATTCTGTTAATCTCTCCCTTCGACTACCACCTCTTCCGGCATCTCCGACACTTCCTGGGAAGGAAAACCTTCTAAATGATTGGGAAGTGTAACGTGCAGTTGAGGACTTCACGTCGTGATGTCCCTGTGCCATTCCTTCACACACATTAAGAACTAGTTCCCTCGGCTCGTCAGGTCTCTTTGGTGGGTTGTCAGGCTAATTTCCCCCTAGAGTTATAGTAATTTCTGCCCACAGATTTTCCATTGGATTTAGGTTGGTTGCTTTACGAGCTCAATCGACTAATTTAGGAAAATGTAGAAGATCAACAAAGAATTCAATCATTGGCTGAACAATGGAAAAATTGTGTAATTGCAAACGGCGGTTATTTTGATTAACCAGGCATTGAGTTTCCATTTTTGAAAATTTCTCATTTGAACGGCATTTCATTTATGCCAACTTAATACACAAGCGCGATACTAATACCCATTCCTCAAAAGCCATAGCACTAAACCTTGAATTTTCCAAACATATCCCGCCACAAAACAATCTACACTTATTTTATTCTTTTGTTTAGATTTGGTACATCACAATCGAGTCTCTTCTGATTGAATTATACATCTAAAATTGAGAAATGGTTGTCTCAAACAGTCTTTGCAAACAGCAAAACGAATTTGTATGCTTACATCATCATAACTTTTATGCTATAACTGGCAAATCACTACTGCTAATTATTAGTTTCAAGAACTAAATCAATCATTATTTCATAATCGGTTTAAAATAATCAAAATAGGTTACTGATTGCTAGAAAGAGTAAACACATCAGTTAGATATGATATTCAAATATTAAAATGTTGGATAAAATGGTCAGGGAGTGGAATTCGCAAGTCATGTCACAACAAAATATGCCTGTTTATTGATTTATTACAAAATGCACATGAGAAACTTCAGAAATAATTCATGCACAAAGAGCGTTATTAAAGTTTTAGCAAAGATCTAGAAAATATAGTTGGTACAATCCGCGGCAAAAAAACCTGCAACATGAGCATATAAGTTTATTGTGAAATGACGAAGTCCTTTGCTCCAAAATAAGTGTGCACGGGAGGAGGCCGAGGTTTATCCTGGCGTGATTCGTTCCACTTAGACGTTGTGTTCATTCCCTGTGCTGTTAGCCGTAGTTTCACAATAAACTTACATCCTTATGTTGCAGGTTTTTTGCCACGGATTGTACAATAAACAAGTTAGCAACTAGAAGTGTTTATAACAAGTAGAAGTGTCGTAGTGTACACAACGTGAAGGAGTTTGGTTTGCGAAATTGAAGTTGGAATTTTTCCATATTCTTTCATTCTCTATTCTCCACTCTAGAAACATTACTAAGATGAGTGAATAGTTGAAAATAGAAAATATTTGAGCCTTTAGATTTGTCGAGCAGCAGGAAATGTAGTTACATTTTAGCGTTGTATTCCATGAACAAATTACATTGCATCCTGATCATTATACTAACCCGCTAATCTCAAGCGCACTGCGGGTAATCTAGCAAGCAAGGATATTCATAGTTATTCCCATAAGGAATACATGCAGGATCTACTTTTTTTTGATCGCCCATATCTTTGGAATGAACTAGATGAATCACTTCCATGAACGAATTTGACTCCTGACTTTTAAGCTTCTACGAAGCGCGTTCGGACAATAACCTCCGATTGGTCACTGTGCGTGAAATAGTGGGGGCAGCGCTATAATCTTTGCACAGACGTGAGCGATAGATGAGTCTGCATCCACTAGTGGTAGAATGAAGGTTATCTGATCTCTAGTTCCACTTTTGTAGCGTCTCAAAACGTATGCTGCAATAGAAAACCCCGCCAAGTGCGAGGTGCGAGATGTTGTACGTGTTCTTACAACAAAACCATATTCGGCACCAGCTAATCATTCGGAACTTCGTGCAGTGTATGGACCAACTGTGATGACTGAAAGAGTTGTTCGTGAATGGGTTCGTTCATTTAAAAGTGGACGAACAAACATTCATGACGAAGAGAGGAGTAGCAGGCCATTAGTGGTCACTGATAAACTTGTTCAGGAAACTGATGGACAAATTCGTGTAAATCGACGTTTCACACTCTCAGAGCTTTCCGAAGAATTTCCACAAATTTCCAGAACTATGTTATATGATCTCAGCGCTTTGGTAATGATGAGGATCTGAAAGATGCTGTCACAGGCTGGCTCAAGGCACAAGCGGGAGATTTTTATGCTGATGGACTTTTTTAAGTTAGTGCAGAGATACTATAAATGCTTGAATGTTTATGGGAACTATGTTAAAAAACTAGAGCAAAGATGCAGTTTTCAGATGTATATAATAAATTCCTATTTACTTTCGTGTTTCTTTTTTTGACCAATCGGTGGTTAGTTTCCGAACGACCCTCGTATATATTTTCAAAAAAAAAAAAAATTAGGTGGTTGATCGAGCATTTTTGAGATGTTGCGTCTTCCAAACGGACACACGGATAAACAGAGTAAATATATGAAGGAGTTATTGGTAAACAAAATTGCTTCAAGAAATAACCTACAAATCTGCGTCTCATATAGCATGGCACTCAAAGGGACGCTAAACTTAAAAAAAAAAGAACAATGAGAGAAATGCTTCTTCAAAAGAACTCATCACTGATCGGTGGCTAGTGACATGCCTTGGCTCCAGGAGAACCGGGGTTCAGTCTCTCATAGGGGACCATTAAACTGTGCATATTTTCATAGATAAGCCCACTATTCGCAAATAGAAATCAATCAATTACCTTCGTTTCTGTAATTGTTCTATTTGTGAAAGAAACTAGCTCATTTTTTATCATAATCCGTAATTTCTATTATTACAGCAGAATTTGAATTAAAATATTTTAGAATAAATATTTTAAATACAAGTTTTTAAGTTGAAATTTGTTTTCCTAGTTCTGAAGAAATAAGAGTAATCGTGGTACAACTTTTGTCACGCTCTCTTTATCTTGAACCATCGCAAGCGTTGCTGTCTGTCAAAATATCCGGTTCCTTATCTTAGTTTAACTCCACCCACCACCCCAATCCCTTAACCTGGTTAGTAACAAAAATCTATTCCATCTTTTATTCAGGGTTCTACTACGAGCGAAGTAGTTGATTGTCTCAACGAAGGGGTAAGTATGGGTATTTCAATAGAACGTCTAGTATATTAATATAGTAACAAGTTAATGAACAACATTAATTGAATTCTGTCTAGAACAGGCGTTCCAATAACGAAGGAGAAGAGCTGACAAGAAGAGTTGTCAAGGTTAAAAACAGTGTTTCCAGAGGAAAGAAAATTTTGTCTTTAAAAATCAAAACATTTTGAATTCTTAAAAATGAGCTCATAAAGAGAAACATATGGGTTTCGTTCCCTTCATATTGTGGTAGTAACAGACTTACAAGCTATGGAGCTTCAATATTAAGGCTGAAAGGGATAGATCTAGCTGCATGTAGAGTTCTGGTTATCAAAAGGAGAAAATACGAGAAATCTTGTTAAAACTTTCTGATGTTTTCGATTTAACGAATTTACTAATTTTAGAAAGTTTTAATTTCCTCAGGTTGAACAATTCCAAATAGGGTTAATATTTGTTAAGGGTCTTCACTATACCGAAATTAAACTACCGCTAATTTTAGAGTTTTTCTGTAATATCTTCAAAACAAATAAAAATATTCGAAAAGCAGAAACGTAGTGAACTAGACAATACGATTTTGTATGTGATACCGTTATCACATTTCACCTATCTGCTTTTGGTATGCCGCTATTTACAGAACCCGTAAAAAATGTTAAATCTATCTACAGTTACAAATCGAAAGCAGATAGATGAGTTATGATAACGGTATCACATGTAAAATCGTATTGCCTAGTTCATTACGTTTCTGCTTTTCGAATATTTTTTATTTGTTTTGAAGGTATTACAGAAAAACTCTAAAATTAGCGGTAGTTTAATTTCGCTGTAGTGAAGACCCTTAAATCTCACCCGAATCTAACTTATTAAAATTTCTTTTCTGTACGCTTATCTCCAAGTAAACGAATCACATTCAGCGTCAGCAACCATGCAAGCAAAATAACATATATAGATGTCAAAACTTACCAGACTCTTCTAATTCTGTCCGAAGCTAAACCTGACATTCTCTATTTTGGTTAAGAATGGCTCATTTTAATTTAAAAAAATATGTTTCGGTGTGCTCTTTTGTTTTTAAGACTTGGATATAAGCTCAAATATATAAAGAATAAGAGGATAAAGTTAATCGTTTTCATGATAAGGTAAGTAAAAATTATCCGATTTGGATTAACTATTGTACACATTTTTCTTAAAGTTTTACTATTAAGTAGGTACAAATGAAATGTCAAACTAAACTGCATTTCCAAAGACCAAAAACTGAAATTTACAATACCTTGTTAATCAAAATACTGTCGCCGTATAAAACCACCTTTCCCTGTCCCTGTTAGCCAATGATTCAATTCCGTGGGAGAAAAAATAAATTTGGTGTCAACAACGCGAAGAAGACAACTGCACGTTTCACCGCCAGTTACGCATATATATATATTATAAATATATAAGGCACTAGACCGGGCTTTCTCAACCTGGAGGTCGCGAGAGGGTTTCTTGTAGGTCGCGAAGATAAGTGGAATACTAGTGAACTGACCAAATTTGGTTTTAATCCATTCGCTTTTAGGGAAGTTACTGTATCCACTATATACAACAAATGTATTCTACTATTATAGAAATAGATGGGTGTCATGAGAACTCCACAATAGGTATAATAAAAAAAGCACACAGGCTCATTATAAACCAGAAATGATAAGGGTGTTGCTGGCAAGAGGATGTGATAAAATGGTGGATAGGAATAAGGTTAAGAACCACTGTATTAGACAGATAAATTGATGATTCGTCCCATCAAAATAGGAAAAAGTTCGTTTGAACCTGTGGGTGCAAAAGGCAGTTTCGTAGCTAGAACCATTCAAAAGCGTGGAAAAAACACATCGCAATATTTACTATTTCGAACACGAGGAACTGTGAAGCTGACGATTCGTGACAGTGTAAAGAAAGCGACACATACCGGCGATTCAATGGTTCCTCATATCCGCGTGCTACCTTTTATTTTTTCAAGCTTTTGGCGGTTTTAGTTCCAAAACTATAAACTTTTTTCCCGCACAGGTTCCTAGGATCTTTTTACCTTATGATCTCCTGGTACAGTTTGTTGATCAAGTTCATGAACTCTATCACTCTTTCTCTCAGGATGACTCAAAAATCCCCTGATAGGGTAACTCTATTATTATAAGAGTTACAACAAAATGTAAGAGGGGAAGCCTGTTTTCAATCTAAAGTTAAGGATTTTTTTTAAATGGGACGACCCGTTTGAGTTGTACGCTCTTTATACGCCCAATGTTAAATGAAAATGACACGTTGCCGTTTAACTGGACCGACAACATAAGTGAATGAAGTTGCTGTCTTTTACATTGACGTGTAGATGGTTAGCCCTAGTGCTCTCAAACGGGTCGGGTCATGTCAACTCGGGTCGGGCCAGTCGGGTCAGCTCGGGTCGGGTTAGTCGGGTCAGTTCACTTTGGTCAACTGAGTTTAGGTTGAGCTTAAACTCGGCTGGAGTCGAAAGCTGCTATTTTTCACTACCTGCCTAATTAAAAATAGCAATTTTCAATTGATTTTTTAGAAACCATAAATCTATTTTGAACACTTGCAGCTAGTGTTTTTATGGTAAATGCTTAATTTTGTACTTGTGTGTACTTTAATTTTTAAATGTGGAAGATTGATTTTATCAATCGACTGTAATATTAATATCTACGCCAATATGGAGTCTGAATTTAGAACAAAACAAGAAGTTGTTTAAGCAAGGCCAAAAGAAAGATTGGATATGGACGACCAAGCCGAAGCAGGGCTGCGGTGACTCAGTGGTAGAGAATTCATCTCTGGTGCATGGTGTTCATGGTTCGATCCCAGCTTGTGCTAAGTAGGCTTTGTAGTGGAGAAACGCCGTGTAGTGGGTTTTCTCTGGGGTTCTCCTGTTTCCTCCCACTTTCTTCATTCCACCATTTCATTCATTTCTCATGGTCACCATATCCCTTAGCCTCGGTGCAGAATCGAGGGACTTTAAACTGAATATTTCATTCTATTTCACCAAGCCCAAGGACATCGATACAAGAACAAGATAAAGATTGGATATGCAAGACGAATTGCATAGTAATTTTGCTCTTGGCCTTGTTTTGGTGATCACCAACTAGCGATGAGCGTATTTTCTTGCTTTCCGTATAGTATGAAAGACCATAATCAAAATCACACTTGGTCTTCATTTGTACCGATGAGGCGAGCATTCTTGGCTCTTGTATAGCATGAAAAGACCACCAAGGCTACGAAATGCAGGACCAAGACTTGACTGCAAGACAAAGAATAAGACGCAGTATTGATGACCAGGACCCAGGGAGCGAATTGTTTGAATTTCATTTGTTGGGCTGAAAGTGGTGAAAGAAAATTAGTACTTTATAATTAAATATCATACTGTATTTTTAAATTTTAAATTACAAAATTCATATTATGTATCTTCTTACGTGCAACTATATATACTGTAAAATACGTTTTAATTACCGAGAAAGAAAAATCAAAGTGGCACGGGTCCCGGAATAATAAGAATCTATTTTGGAATGGAAGTTGAAGGGTTGTAAAAAATCACAGGTGTTCTTCTGTTTCCTCAACCCTTATCATTGTAGTTAAACGATTTCCTTTTGTCTCCGCCAAAAGACTCTTGCTACTGCCTCCGAGAAAACCCCCTGCCGTCCGAGCAGGTGGGAACACTGACCTTGAAGAAAAATTTCTTCACGTAGAACTAAAACAAGAAAAAAAAAATTTCTCCCACGTCGGACATTGGTATCAGTTATAAAAAGAAATAACCAAACCTCAAAAGTGCCAAATATTCATTAAGATGCGTATACAAATCCCCCGCTTGATCTAGCTAGTGGTTAATGTGTAAGACTTCGGTACACGTGGTCCGGGTTTAATTCCCAATGGGAGTGCATTTTGGTGTTCACCCAGTTTCGTGACCATAGTGCTCTCAAACGGATCGGGTTGATCAGACCCGACCAGTGACCCGAACCGACCCAAACGGGTCAGCTCGGACCGGGTCGGGTCAGCTCGGGTCGGGTTGTCGGGTCGGGTCAGTCGGGTCAGCTCGGGTCGGGTCAATCGGGTCAGCTCAGGTGGGGTTGTCGGGTCGGATTATTTGGGTCGGGTTGTCGGGTCGGGTCAACTGGGTCAGCTCGGGTCGGGTTGTCGGGTCAGGTCGGATCACGGTTCGGGTCAGTCGGGTCGGGTCGGGTCATTCAATTCGGGTCACGGGTCGGGTCGGGCCGGTCTTCAACCCGACCCGACCCGACCCGTTGAGAGCACTAGTTAGCCCCCATTTCAAACATGCCCCTGTTCCCCATACTTTTACAAAATTTACCCACCTCCTGACCCGTCCTTCCCTCTTCCATCCAATCTATTATTGGCAACGTTGCATTTTCATTTAACATTGGGCACATAAAAAGTGTACAGCCCAAACAGTCGCCCGATTTTAAAAAAAATCCTTCACTTTAGATTGAAAGCATTGTATTTAGAGATGGTCTATTCTACATTTATTTGTAACTTTGTTAATAACAGAATTACCCTGTCAGGGGACTTCTCAGACACCATATACCGAGTGAGGCATTTAAAACTGTTTTTGGGAATATCTGGAAAACTACAAATCGGATTTTGACAAAGTTGTAATAAAAATGTTCGTCTCGAAGGGGGACATCCAATGATACCACACTCGACCCCTACCCCACCCGCCGGGGGTGGGAGGGGGTCGACTTTGAAATCTTGAATAAGAACCACAATTTTTTATAGCATATTCTGATTCTCCGTGAAAAAATACGTAACATTTGTATTGAACATTTTTTTTGCTGCGTGATAGATGGCGCTGTAATCGACAAAAATCAAAATGGCTTACAAACACAAAAAATGAGGCATTTAAAACTGTTTTTGGGAATATCTGGAAAACTACAAATCGGATTTTGAAAAATTTCTAACAAAAGTTGATCGTCTCGAAGGGGGACATCCAATGATACCACGCTCGACCCCCTACCCCCACCCCGGGGGAAGGGGTCAACTTTGAAATCTTAAATAGAAACCACCATTTTCTATTGCATTTTTCGTGTTTGTAAGCCATTTTGATTTTTGTCGATTACAGCGTTATCTATCACGCAACGAAAAAATGTTCAATACAAAAGTTAAGAAGTATTTTTTTCTCGGAAAATCGGAATATGCAATCGGAATATATATAGTATTTCAAAACAGTACCGACATTGATAGGGCACATACTAGTTCTTAAGTAAAGTCTTGACCCAACTACGGTAGGTTCCATAACTTTGGAGCTATGGACCTTTAAAGTTCAGTTTTTCATGTTTTCGGTAGGCTATAACTCCGAAAGGAATCATGTGCACCCAGGCTAGTCTATATTTTTTGTCTTATGTTGGTATCAGGAATCACCTCCCAAACGTTGTTGCTGTTGTTGTGTTGAAACACCCGATATATATATATATATATACACGCAGATAGAGTTAGATAGATAGAAAGATAGAAGATTTGCGTACCGTAACCTAATCAGGATTTTTTAAATTGAGATACTGCTCTTGTGTATGTAATTCCCATAGCGTAGCACACACACATGTGAAAACAATAGCACCGTTGGGTTCTGTTCATCTATCTCTCTCTGAAGGCATAATGTACGTATGTAGTATATCTATATACGCACGTGTAGGTTTACAATTGATTGTATCTCATACATGCACATTAACGCACTGCTTAGCACCCTTTCTGAATTATCTGGACACAAATATACTAGTAAATGTATAAAAAGACATCAAAGCGCATAATTATTCAAATACCATGCAAGTTCCAACAAAGGAATTTATATATATATATATATATATATATATATATATATATATATATATATATATATATATATAGAGAGAGAGAGAGAGAGAGAGAGAGAGAGAGAGAGGGAGGGAGAGAGAGAGAGATTTTGAGAACTATGCCTTTAAACTTCATATATTTTATTTTTAAATAAACTGTAATTTTTAAAGGGAGATTCTTTAATTCTGGTAAAGCGTACAGGGTGAGTCAGAAGTAATGGAACAGTTCTACTTAGTGTAAACTGTAGCTACTATGTATGATTGAGGAGCATAAGAGCAATTCTTGCACTGCAGCGTAAAGGATGGGTCATGAAAGAACCATTTTATACCCAGCAGTGGAGTGTTGTGAAACTTGTTATCAGTGATCTACATGATATTCAGCATGAAAGGTTGTATAGAATATGTTGAGATCATTTCCAGTTGTCCGTGTAGAGCGTCCGGAAGTTACCCCGGACTCCAACTTTCGAAAAGTCGAGGTGGGTGCGTGATAAACGGAACGTTCCAGCCTTGAAACTCGGTGAAACTGTGTACGTTCCACCGTTATTCCGAAAATAAATTTTACTTACGCAAAGAACTTTTGTTGCTGACAGTACAGGGTGCTACTGAGTACATGTTACAGTTTGGGAGAAATCTGTGTACACATGCAATACGAAAAGAGGCTATGTGACACATAATAAAGTGTAGTATCGTTTCCAAATTAGAAGCTGTTTCAAAAGTGAGACATAATTGCTGGAATGGATGTGCAGACGAATCATGACGGACTGGTACAATATGGACTACACGTGATAAGTGATGTTGCCCACGAGGCAGGACAAGACGAGAAAGCATTATTTCTGGTCTCGTATCGCGATGTTTTGTAATATTATTGTTCTCGTCTCGATTGTAGAAGAAGAGTTCCTTCGTGGCTAAGCGGTTAACGTATGCGCCCTTGGCGTGGGAGACCCGGGAGCTCATGTGGTTCTCATTCCACGTTAACCAGTAGGTCCCGCTGCTGAAAGGACGTTAAACTCAAAATCAACTCAACTCGATTCTAGAATAGTTTTTCTCGTCTCATTTAGAAAATGTTATTTCCTGGGTTTGTAGATTTATGCTTAAAATTTATGCCCTAAAGTTTACTTAATTTCATTTAGAAGTTATTAGAATACATTCATGTCACGAGAGGTGTACAAACAGTTAACTCTTTCCCCTCGAATGCGGCGAGAGCCTCGACATTCGAGATATCCCTTTCCGCTCGTATGTCGGGGCTACCCCGCACTAATTTTGACGCTTTAATTACTCGCATGTCGACAGAGCCCCGCTTGTATGATTTAGTCGACAGCTTCTGGCATCTTTTGGCCGTCTATTCAACTCCTTACTCGGCTGTTCTTCCACAGTTTTCAACAAATGAAAAGCGATATACAAATGTAAACAAACACCAAAGATGGCTGGGTTTGTCAGGGACGAAGATATACAAGGTGTTTTGGAAGCTTCAGATACCGATTTCAGTGATAGTGGTAGCGAATATTTAAAAAATGATAGTTTGAGTGAAGAAAGTAGTGGTGATAAATCTCTCGATTACAATGCAAATGTTGGCCAAGTGACAGGTGATGTGTTGACAAGGGACAATTGGAGTACCTATGGTAATAATGATGCAGATTTTCCAAAAATACCTTTCACAGCAAATTCCTGGTATAAACCACCAGTTGTTGGAAGGTCAACTGCAGAAATTGAATTTTTCCAATTATTGTTTAGTGACACTTTGCTTGAGGAAATTACAAATGAAACAAACAGGTATGCTAAGTCTAACATATAAATGCCACTACTCAAAAGGTCCATTTGGTCCATTTGGCATGACATAACAGTTCCTGAAGTGAAGGCATTTTTGGGTTAATACTGCATATGGCACTAAATCCTAAACCAAACATACAAGATTACTCTTCAGAGGAATAGTTGGACAAATGTTAATTTTATAAGGACATTTTCAACCGCGATAGGTTTTTTCACACTTTTTGGATGCTTCACTTGTGCCCCCCCAGCACGTCAGATGCAACAAGGTGCTCGTGCAGGGGGTTCAAAGATAAAAAACATTGTGGAACATCTTAACAACAAGTTTTGGGAATTTTTTGTGCCCGGAAAAAATGTAAGCATTGATGAAAGTACAGTGGGGTTCAAAGGGAGAATAGTTTTTTAAGTGCTACAACCCACAGAAGCCAAACAAATGGGGGCTACGAGTATTTGTATTGGCCGACTCAAGTACTGGGTATATCTCAAAATAAATCCGAGCTGTACAGCTTGCTGTGTCAAAACAAATTCGAGGGAAAAGGGTTAAACTACATTTATTATTGAAGTATATTCTGTAATGACTTTAGTACCTTTTGAACGTTGATAAATGCTCTTCATTATGTGCGTACATTTAATTTATAAATGTATAATTTTTATACTATGAATCTTGTAACACTAAAATAGTGTTTGAGATATATTGCTTGGGTGAATTAGTGTTTCCCAGAAGACTAGAAAAGTATCTCGTCTCGAAAATGAAAATTGTGCTTCTCGTCTCGTTTTCTATACTAGAGCGTTTCTATTTTAAGTGTAGCTCTGCTGTCATTGTTGGCGATGTGTGTTTTCCCGTATTTCCCTCGAAGGAGGAGGGAGAAGTTGCTGTGACCGAGATATTCAATAGTTGGGTGCGGACAGGGTTCTTTCCCCAAAGGAAAATGAAGTTTTCCCCCGTAGGAGGTCGGCAGGGGTGAGCCCAAAGAATGTTTCACTTTTCTTCCGAGGGCACACTTAGCTAAAATACAAAGGGTCTAGTGATAAGTGAAGGGCTACTGTGATGTATAGGGTCCTTGATTCAATTCCAGCTCTCACCAAGTGAACTTTGTGGTTTACAAACACCGTGTGCATGAGTTGATCAAGTGTTTTCCTGTTTCCTCCTACTTCTTAATTTCATCATTCGTCTCATTACGTCCGTCTCCCTTAATCTCCGTGCATAATCATGGGACGCTAAACTAAAAACATAACAGTGATAAAGTAGACGCAGAAACCAACAAACGGCTAGTAATCACATAACTACTAAACAACCAGTGGCGCAACCGCAAGGGACAACATTTCTGCCCTTCCCCCTTCAGCTGGAACGACAGTATACTGTAGTACATTGTACACGCGAACAGAGTGTTAAGCCTATGTATCACTGATCACTATGATGCATCACTTACTATGTACCCAATTGAAATTGAAATCGTTCCCAGAATGCACCGGAAGTTATATCAGCGACCCTACAGGCTGCAGTCGTAATTAATCGCACCGTCTGCTACTGGCAGTAGCTAATTGTGTCATTGGCTAACTGTATCAAACCCACACGCTCTGAATGATTTCATTTGTTCTTGCTTTTAGTAGTTCCTGCAACCCAGCCTGCTTTTCTTAGTGGCAGCGTTACAATCTCAGTCACGTGATTTAGTTTCAGCGGGAAAAGCAGCTGACACCTCTTCCACAGACAACCACTGCAACTGCCAATGGACTGACAGTGTATCTCACATGTGACAACAATATTTCTACGCTCGTCCACCACTATTACAATACAAGTATGGTTTGTGTATTTGTTACAATAAAGAAAAGATCGCTAATCGGCAGTTTGAAGAGGCTACCTCTGTTCCTGCGTCATCTATTTTAGTTTTTGGGATCGCAATTTGTCCATTACTTGTACTATACCTTCCATAATAATGATTGAAACAAATCTAATGCGGTTCTTTGATCGTGGCAAAATACGATCGGGGAAACTTTCCATCTTTAGGTTAACCCATAAGAAGAAAACTAAGGAGGAGAAATCCGGAGACCGAATTACCAATTGATATAATCATAACGTGAAATCAGTGGTGTACGCAAGGGGGGTTTCGGCCCTTGAACGAGATATTTCGGAAAAATAAACACCACAGTGTTCTGAAAGGATATGAGACTGAGACTTTGAATCCCCCCTTGATGAAATTCTGCGTAAGCCACTATATGAAATCATGAAATATCTGCCGTTTCAAATTTAAGTACAATACAGAGTGAACAAAAAGCCAGTCCCTGCTTTGGAAAGGTCATAATAGTAGCGAAAGTACCATTTTATTCAAACTTTCATAGTAGTTACATAAGCTCATAAAGTTTTTGGTGTTGTTAATTGGAAACACAAACACACGATGTGCGCGCCATCTATAACGCGGGAAACATCGAGACGATAATGTTACGATCAACCACATGTTGTGAAACGCATCCGGTGTTATGGAGTTTATAGTTGCACTAATGCACGAAGAAAAAAATGTATGTGGCGTACGTAAGTAGTTTTCGGACTTGACGTACAGCAAACGTATAACTGAAAACGCATGTTTTATAATATTTTCTGTATAAGTGTTCCATCTATGCGCATTTTCCGTATGAAACAATATAGGCGGTCGGGATCTCACATACAAATGGACGTATATAACATATAACTGACGATGGTAACATACATATATTCATGTAATATAAGGAAGACTGTTAGATATCAAACATCCTGCAACGGCATGATGTAACATCTAAGGGCAGCGCCTATGCAGCATACGGGCAACGTATGCTCCGTACTGATTTCTGTAGTAAGCAAGAGGATTCCGTATATTTTTACAATATACCGCTGTCCGGAGAACGGATTTTTTTCAGTATGCGCACCTGAAGCAGATCTCTAGCTAGGGTGGCCAGCGGGGCTTAGTCCCCGTCTTCATCTCTCTGAAACTTTCAATTGTTTGTTGATAGATATGCACTCTTATAAATGAAAGATGAACTCAAATTAGACCCTCGAAAAGTGATCCCGCCCCCTTGAATATCAGGTAGATCTAATCTATGTAACTCATCTACCCACAATCCTAAACGGTCTTCAGAAACGCATCAGTGTAATTACTATAAACACTACTAGTATTATACCGGTTACGCTTCACAACGTGTGGTTGGAGCTGGATTAGTGTGTCGAAATTTCCCGCGTAACATGTACCCTGTGTGCGCGTAATTTTGCAATTCCAATCAACACCATCAAAAACTTTATTAGTTTATATAACTATTGCTTAAGTTTGAGCAGAATTAGTATTTTATGGTATTCAAGTTACACCCTTTCCCAACCAGATTTGTTTTTGTGTGCTCGCCCCATAGTATGGCAATGCAATGGTATATCAAGGACAATATTGTAACCTTTCAGTTTAACGTCCCATGATTATGCCCTTCAGGCGAAGGGAGACGGATAATGAAGGTAAGTGAATGATGATGGAAGAATTGATGGAATGAAAGTGTGGGAGGAAACGGGAGTACCCAGAGAAAACCCACAAACACGTTGTTATAAACCACAGACTTACTTGGCCGAGAATCGAACAAGAGATCTCATGCACCAGAGATGATCGCTGTACCACTGAGCCATCGTAACCCTTATGAACATATTCTTAAGGCCCGTCTATTGAAGACAAATTTACTAGACAGTTACATATAACCACATACTAGTTAAACTACCAAAGTAGAGCTAGTCTTTATTTCTCTAATATGTTGTGTGTTGAACAGTGTTTTCGGGGAAAATTTTACAATTTTATTAGTATTTAAGGAAACAAAATCCACAGATGAAGTAAATACCAATCGATCGATCTCATTCAGCGGAACATAAGTAAGTGCAAAAAAACTCATTTGTATTTTAGATTCCGAAAAATCCAGTAAAATGAATCTGTTTGTTAACCTACATAATGACACTGTACAACCACCACAATATCTATTCGGGTGAAACTGACATTGAGTATTCAATTAAAACTCTTCAACATGACATTGACAAGATTATAGTGCATATTATGGCTGGTTGATTGATTGATTGATTTCACGTTTAGCTTCCCTTCCAACAGCGAGGCTATATGAAACGTGGACCTGCAGCTTAACATATGATCCGAACCACATGAGCTCCCGCCCGGAATCGAACCCGGATCCTCTACGCTAAAAGAATATACGCTAGCCGCTTATCATTTAAACTTGACTTTCTGTTGAATTAAAATACAGTAATATTCAAAGCTGATGCATGCGTCAGTCGATAGATGACGTTAGTGTAAGTAAAATGACACACTTCTTAGCAAGGATCTTATAAAATAGAGGATCTGCCCTTACAACAAAATCTTGAAGCGAAACGTCACAGTTTTCGCCATCCCTACTCTGCCCACTCCGTCCAATAGGATCGCAATGTTTTGAGCCAACAATCATGGCGGAAACGAAAGTAGCCAATCAGACGATGCAAGAAACGAGAGCAACCAATCAGACTTGGAGATGCTCGTTTGTTTTCTGGATTCATTGATTTAATAGGATGAAGATACATATGGGCAGATCCTCTATTTTACAACATCCTTGCTTCTTAGTAAGTTCCAATGCGTAGGTTTTGAGAAAATAAAAGAAAAAATATGGCGCTAAAACTTTTGTCTTTCGTTACCAACAATACTAGTAGTTTATTCAGGTCATAATAAATTGTAAGTTTGAATTATGTTAAATGATTGTAAGATATAAACCACATTAATCCGTGATAGAAACACTTTTTTGTTGTTGTTAATAAAGTGTTAAAGCTACAGGCAGGTTCAAAAGATTTATTTCAGGAGAGGTCCAAAATTTCTAGGGGATTCCAAATTATTTATTATGTGGATAAGTCATATTAAAATTTGTAAAAGTCACCTTTAGAATTTGACTAAATTTACCGAAAAGTTTGGATTTCGCTGAGGGGCGTAGGTCTGGGCCATAAGGTCCATCTCCTTGTGGACTTAATTGTTAAACACAACTCAAATAAATTTAAAATTTCTTATCAAAGTTTTAATCTCTGACTTAGGGGGGCACGGAGGCTTAGTGATAGAGTGCTTACCTATGGTGCGTGAAATCCCTAGTTCAATCCCCGACAAAAGTAAGTTTGTGGTAGGCAACACCGTACCCGTGAGTTTTCTCGAGCTACTCCCGTTTCCTCGGATTCCACAAATTCTTCCATTATCATTCACTTACTTTAATCATAGTCTTCCTTAGCATAAAGAGCGTAATTGTGGGACGTTAAACTCAGATTCCTTTTTTCATTCCAATCTCTGGCTTTTACAACAGAAACCAATGCCTTTTTATTTATGATGAGAAGTATCCTCCATATTTCATACAGAATGTAGAGAAAATTAAACAAAAAATACATATAAATGACAATACAATTTTCCAGACCATTACGCTGGCTGTGTTCCATTTGTCGAATGAACATCGTATAATACTCTATCTTCAATCTGTGCTCCTCCGCCGCTCAGTGCCTTGATTATCAAATTCCATGCGTTAACCGAACTACTATTGCCTTAACACACACACACACACACATAGAGAGAGAGAGAGAGAGAGAGAGAGAGACCACGATTCCTCATCAATTTGATCTGCTTAATTGCCTACTGCAAGTTCGGATTTCCATATCCACGTATAAACATATTCTGTTCTAGTCATATCCTTCAAATATATTAGTTCTTGCGTTTAGTTTTAGTATATATATATATATATATATATATATATATATATATATATATATATATATATATATATATATATATATATATATATATATATAATACACTGTGATGAGCGACGAACTGATCACAAATATTGCCTGGAGAATTGTTGTCAAGGATATTAATACATCTCGTACACACTACTGTTCATGTTGGAGTATTTCATTACAGTTCGAAACTAATATTATAATAAATCAATATGCCATATTCTCTATCCAAGCTTATAGTATAATAAATACTTCTTTTATCGCTTGCGTTCTGAAGAGGGTGTGCTAATAATAATAATAATAATAATAATAATAATAATAATAATAATAATCTATGCTAAATACATTAAAGTGGATCACTTGAAAAGTATACTTTAACTGAATGGGATTGCGTTTATAAGAATTCAGAATATACAAACATTTTCCCCTAGGTATTTATGGAACTTGTTTTGTTCTGAGGGTTGCATATTAGCGTTAAGCGAAAAGCACTTTTTTTTTTTTTTTTTTTAATGAATGAATGGCATATTGATAGCCACCGTTACAAGTTACCGTTGTAATAGACTTACTCTCACAGTAGTGTTACGTTATAGATTCAACGAATTTTTATACGTAAGGTTCGGTCTACGGATGGAGAAACTCACACAGTAAAGAAAGTAACTATTCATAACATATATCTCTAAGACGGACAAGTAATAGTGAAGCTGTGCATAAAAATCTGTGAGATATCAACTAGATTATGCAGTACACTGAGAAAAATGTGTTCTCCGGACAGCAGTATATTGTAAAAATATACGGAATCCTCTTGCTTACTACAGAAATCAGTACGGAGCATACGTTACCCGTATGCTACATAGGCACTGCCCTTAGATGTTACAGCATGTCGTTGCAGGATGTCTGATATCTAACAGTCTTCCGTACATTACATACATATATGTATATTACCTTTGTCAGCTATATGTTATATGCATGTCCATTCGTATGTGAGATCTTGACCGCCTATATTGTTTCATACGGAAAGTATGTATAGATGGAAACTTATACAGAAAGTATTATAAAACATGCATTTTCAGTTATACGTCTGCTATACGTTAAGTCCAAAAACTACAGGAAGTACGCATGTAACCTACCTTTTTGAGAACGCCACCTACATGTTTCCTCAGTGTACTTAAGGGTCTTCACTACAGCGAAATTAAACTACCGCTAATAGAGTTTTTCTGTAATATCTTTAAAACAAATAAAAATATTCGAAAAGCAAAAACGTAGTGAAGTAGATAATATTATTTTGCAAGTGATACCGTTATAACAACTCAGCTTTCTGCTTTTGATTTGCAACTGTCCATAGATTTAGCATTTTTTTTGCGGTTTCTATAAATAGCGGCGCACCAAAAGCAGACAGGTGAGTTGTAGTAAAGGTATCAAATGCTAAATCATATTGTCTCTATTTCACTACTTTTCTGCTTTTCCAATATTTTTATTTGTTTAGAAGATATTACTGAAAAACTCTAAAATTAGCGGTAGTTTAATTTCGCTGTTGTGAAACCCCTTAAGAACACATACGAATATTGAATATGACGTTTAATTGATATCAATTCTAAAACTTTTAACAGACTTTTATCAAATTACATACGTATTATAATTAAAACATATCCATTACATATTATATTTGTAAACAATTCTCATATTTCATCAGATTATTAAAATCATTTATTTTTCATCACCGAATTCCGTAGAGGGCTGTTTTCAAAACTAGAATTAAATGCTCAGTATATAGCCATAATCAAATTACTAATTAATTACTGATCATTATGTTCCTGTAAAACTCCATATCATTGATAGAAGAGTATTAATATAATTGTGATAGCTCGATCTAATTTTAAATGTTTTATTTTATCTGGTTATTAATTTCTAAATATAAACACAAATACAATTACAGTTGGTTTTAGAGTTATATATATATATATATATATATATATATATATATATATATATATATATATATATATAGATAGATAGATAGATAGATAGATAGATAGATGACTCTATGGCCTATGGAACCCGGAGGTTCAATGCCGCGTTCACAAAAGCTTTCCACCGACTTCTATCCTTAGCCAACTGGATCCAATTTCTAGTTTGTATTCTTATTTCTGCGAGATCCATCCAAACCAATCTGCGCCCAGGTCTTCTTAATGGTCGTTTTCTGCCTGGATTTCCAGTTAAAACTTTGAAAACATCTCTACTATCTTTCATTCTGGCTACATGACCTACCCACCTGAACATCCTAGACGTGATGATTCTAACAATATTTGGTAAACGCTATAAATTATATAGTTTCTCGTTATGAAGTTTCCGCTATTCCCCATTCCCGTTCCTCTTGGGTCCGAATGTTCGTCTCAGGATCTTGTTCTAAAATACTTTCAGTCTATGTTCTTCCCTCAGAGTAAGCGACCATGTTTTGCAACCATACAGAACAACAGGCATGATTATCGTTTTATATATTTGAAGCTTCAAATTCCTTGACAGAATTCGCGACGACAAGAGATTTTGAACCGAATAGTAACACGAATTCCCTGCTTTTAGTCGACATTTAATTTCTTCGTGAATATAATTTTCGTCTGTTAATATTGATCCTAGATATTTGAAAGTATCCACTTTATCAAAAGTAATGTTTAATATTTTAACGCCTCCATAATTTGCCGTACGGTCCCGACGCACTTTCATGTATTTAGTTTTCTCTGCATTTACTTCTAAACCCATGTCCCTGCAAGCGTTTAATAAGGTATCTGCATTTCTTTCTATTGTTCTCTTATCATCCCCTATTAAATTTACATCAGCATATGCTATAACCTGGTGAATACCGTTCAACTCTAGGCCCTGGCTGCTATCTTTGATTTCCCTTATAGCGCATTCCAGAATAAAGTTGAATAATAATGGCGTCAACACATCTCCTTGTTTCAGGCCATTTTCGAGGTGGACAAAAATTTTTCTACTAATATATATTTTACCAATATTATCACAAATATCTTCTTCACCACGAGTACATTTTTTGTTTCACTAGTTTGTTTAGTAATTTCGATTCGAAAAATCGATAATTTCATACGAACCGTCCGGGAGAGTAATACTTTCGGAAGTAAGTTTTTTCGCGCCCTACCCTAGCAGTTTTAAGTTGGTCATAAAATTTATATCATGGGCGTCAAGGTGGAACAAAACTAGCCCCGCGGGTCTTCTAACTCGTTCCTCCTTCTCCTCCTCCTCCTACTACTACTAGTACTGGTACTACTACTACTACTACAAGTACTACTATTATTACTACTACTTATCTGCAGAAAAGTAAGTAAATCACTTTTTTGAGTATTCTTTTCATCCTATTTTAATGAAAAAAGTGTTCTGAAAATTAAATAAAAATAAAAAAAAATCTCCTTGGGCCGAGTTTGAACCCGCGCCAAAAGGATCTTCTGTTACGAGCGCGTAGCAATAGCACGCTAGACCACGAGGACCAACAGCAGCAAGCGTTTGATTTGTACAATATGTATGCTATGTGGGAAGAAACGCATAAGGCCAACCAATCAAAACCTTGTATTTAGTTCCTACTTCCGGGAGTATTACTCTCCAGGGGTAGACCTGATTTCATTTAGATTTAATTTTTTTAAAATCATCCGATGCAGACCGGTATGCCTCTCAACATCTTCCAAAATGTTACGTAATGCGATGGTTCAACTCTATCATAGCGGCGCGTTTACACCGTTAACCGTGAAGATGTTAAAGAATTCACGCCAGTAATGAGCTCGGATGAAAATTCTCTAGTGAAAAAAACAAAAACAATTAAAGGTTTGCTTTCTTCCAGAGATATCGTGGGGAGTAACAGACGGATGAATACATGTACTAACATGTAGTAAAATCTCCTAAGGCGTGATCTAAAGATCTTAAAATCTACTAGCGTGATTCTAATAACGTTACAACCTTATAAGAGCCACTAGCGATATCCTAAAAGCATTGGTGTTTGGGGTCCCGGGTTCGATCCCAGCTCCCGCCAAGTGAATTTTGTGGTGGATAAACACCGCGGTTGTGGGTTTTCTCGGGGTACTCCCGTTTCCTCCCACTTTCTTCATTCCACCATATAATTCATTTCTCATCATCACCGTCTCCTTTAGCATAACCGGCATAACCGTGGGACGTAAAACTCAAAGATTTCATTTCATTTCATTTCCTAATAGCATTACAATCTTCTAAGATCCACTAGCGTGATATTAATAACATTGAAATCTTTTAAGATTCATTAGCATTATCCTAAAAGCATTATCATCTTATAAGGCCCACTAGCGTGATCCTAATATCCCATCAATCAAGTTTAAAAATTCATACATAATACCATCTTTTGTTAACCTCTACGGCGTGGTTCTCAAACTTTCCGATAACATGCATCACTTATTTATTCGGAATGTGATAAGCTGATCTTACAATGCTATCTGAAATTTCACATAGTATTAAAAGATATAGTAATTAGAATTACCATTGGCAAGAAAAAGATCAAGAAAAATAATATAACAATTAATTTATTGTAAAGACATGATTGTTTCCTAGTGAACGAAATTTCAATTGAAAATACAGTAGCTTTCAAGACTGGAAATCAATGTCTTATTTTTTAAAAAGCAACTTCACTTGATATACAATGTTTCAAATGTGGGGTTACTAATGTGAGGAATGAAATTCTTTGAGTTTTTCCATAAATGCATTGAAATCTGGAATTAGTTTTGTCACCATCAATCTTAGATCCGATTCCACATTAAAGCAATTTCGCTTTTAGGTTTTAACACTGCAAAGAACAGAAAAGTTCCGCTCACGTACGTAAGTGGTAGGAAAAGGCATTAAGTGTTGGAATGCCTTTTTAGACAACTCATCATACTCACAGGGCAGAATTTTAGTAAAGTTAAATAATAAAAAAATTTACATTTACAAACGTAGGTATAATTTCTAATTCTTTTATTTTTAGTAACTGAAAAAATACTTCTTGCATAGCAGCTGTGAGTTTCATTCTTCTTTCCAAACGTTTCAATTTTTACGCGTCTTGGACCCCCTCACTAGGTCCCGAGGACTTCCAGTGGTACACTTTGAGAACCACTACTCTACAGTGTTGAATACCCAATACTTCTTTGGTTTCTTAACTTATTGGTTTCTATGGGAATTACCTGTTTCTTTTTTTTGAAATGAATTGGAATTTTAACTCTTTGAGGGGCAAAAAAGGCGACTGACATTTTGAGTGGAACATATATACTATTTTATTTATAATGTTTTTCAATAGACAAATATTCTGCTAGTTCAAGTTAGTGCTTATACTATCTATTGGGAAATGTGGAAAAAAGTTATTTGCGTACCTAGCCATCAGCACCAAAGCGTACAAGAGATATGAGAAAAGGTGGTTAGTATAAGTAACCGCCCTTCTTAATCATGTGATTTTACTTATTTCTTCGTCAGGCCTAGTTAAATGATATAAAAATTTAATATTTCTTAAATTTGTTGGTTAAAGTTTAATATATATATATCAGTAATTTCTAAAGAAGAAATACGTAAAATCAAATCATAAAAAATATAGTAAAAATGAAAATAACTTCCTATATGGACATGTTAAAATTGCAGTGGTGTCAGTCACTTTTTCAAAAAGAAAGATTCAGACGCTGAAACCAGATTTTGATAAATCAATCTGTTAACAGCAAACTGAATTCAGAGCTTTATTCAACTGTCAATGGATGATAGTGAAAAAGAATATAGCTAGTGATAAAGAAAACAGCTATTTTGTTCACGATTATAGTACCTTTTGTGTTAATTTCTGAAAAATAAAGAATGAGATTCTACTCTCCCATATAAATAAATGAGCTAAAAATCAAACATGGCGCAAGTAGTCAACAATGTTAACTTTCGTTTCAGATATCGTCTACAGAACGACTTATATTAAAATACTTTCGTCTGTAAATCCTCCTTAGCTTTTCTAGTTTTCATTTTATTTTCAATTAATAAATCATTTACGGTTTGTAATATGAATACATTTTGTTATGCTGGAATTCATTCATAAATACAATATGTACTTTTGAAGAGAACCCTTGATTCTGAAAAGTGAGATATCGAGTTTCCATCTTTAAATATTTTTCCATATATAGTGCAGATGTCAGAAAATGAGAAAGGCTATTGCAATATCTCGCACATGGGTATGTTTATAAACATCCTACACTTGCTTATATTTACAAAAACAACCACCTGCGTCTTGCTACCAACTACTCCATTGGCAGACTACAGGAACAGCAGCGATACCACTAGAAGAACCGTCAACGCCACTGCCACAATGGAATAGTTATAAAACCAGGAGGACCTCCATATTTGGCATCAGTCTTTTGGCTGCTCAAATCCACTCTCTTAGCTTGCCTGGAGCTTTGAGAGGAACCTAACCGAAATCCTTCTAGCTTGCTTTGGAGCTCTAAGGCCTCCTATCCTACTCACTTACTTTGCTCCGAACTCTGTGGAATTCCTAACCTCAGCCACCGAACTTGCCTGGAGCTTTCTGGCTTTTTAACTCCTCTTTGCTTATATGGAGCATTGAGGGTCCTAAATCCAGTCCATTTAGTATGCTTGGAACTCTGTTGAGATTCTTCTCTAGGCTGTTCTGGCCTTGAGATATCGTATTTTGTCCAGTTGTTAGAGGATTTCTACATTATAGTGATGTTTGTAACTTATTGTTTATAAAACGGACAATTTTTTAATGAAACTTGGTAGTAGGAGAAAACGATTCCTGAGCATAATTTGCACTACCTTTGACTACATAATCAGAACTTTACACTATTCAAATGATAGCAAAAAGTAAAATGTAGTTTCTAAATTGAGCTAAGCCTGCCAGATAGCCTGTTCATAGATTCTGCATAAATAAAGAATCTCGTTTCTCTATTCCACTATTTTTTTTAAATAGAATTCCACTATTATGATTAAAAAATTTATGTCCCGAGTTTCTTCTAAATAATATCATTGATTAATGAGATATTTTATTTTTGGCCAAAATATGAACTATCCTTTACCTTCCCTTAAAATGCATATTAAAAAAAAAAGACTTTCTCATCTCTTGCTTTCGTGAGAAAAGCAGTTTTCTGCCTAAACATCACGTTTCTTATCTGTTGCTTTCGTGAGAAAAGCAGGTTTCTTCCTAAATTTCATGTTTCTTATCCCTTTCTTTCGTGAGAAAAGCAGTTTTCTGTCTAAATTTCATATTTCTTATCTCTTTCTTTCGTGAGAAAAGCAGTTTTCTGCCTAAATGTCATGTTTCTTACCTGTTGCTTTCGTGAGAAAAGCAGTATTCTGCCTAAATTTCATGTCCCTTAGCATAGTAGTATCGTTTTGGAATTGATGATTGAGTCAGCTTTACGCTTCTATATATTAGTATAGATTATATCATTTATGACCCGAACCATAATTTCCGATAATATTATCTCACAATACTAATAAATGCCTATGCTCGAAATCTTGTTTCTGCTTCAATTCCTCGTGGTTTTAGAACGGAATGCTTTTAAAATTTGTTTTTTTTCTAGTAGGATCACTTGTCAGGTAATAAGACGTTTACTGGAAACCCTGGTTTTCCTGAAACCAGTTCCCGTTGGAGCGTAACAGATGGGAAAAACCCCTGCAGTCCTCTTGATGCCTTTTCCACTTGATCCATTCCACAGACGGATCACTTTTCTTAAGACGGTTGCTTTTCTTCTCCCACCCCGACCCACCACCACCCTACAAAAAAATCTCAAGTTCCTTTTGTTAGTTTTGGGATCTGTGTATGTGGCTAATAAGAAAAAAAGTCCTTTTATCTTTTAAAAAAATGAAAAGAAAAAGTTGGTTTACGTTCTTGAGATTTCAGTATTTTTTCTTTGTCTTTTCCGTTCGACAGAATATTGGAACGGTAAAAGACGGTTAAAACAATAACAGAGGAAAAGGGTTGAAAAATGGAAGATGATAAATTACAAAGAGCTTCAACATATGATGATAGAATCGATAAATCCAGGGCATTCCTTCGAAAGAAACGAGATGTGCAAGGTCAGGATTAATATTTTTCTTGTTCAAATACTATAGTGTTATTGTTCATGGCAAGAATGCAGTATATTCATTAATTTATTAATTAATTACTGAAGTTTTAAGAAGTTTGGTTTGGGAGAAACTCCGCTTTATATATTTACTCTGTCTGTCCGTGTGTCTGTCCGGGAGATACAAAATCTCAAGAATAAACTTGATAGATCACCATCAATTTTAGCCAAGGTGTTGAGAATTAAATGTTAGAAATTGAGTTCGCTAATAAACGTGATTCATTCACTGGAAGTTGTAGAAATAAACCATTTCCGGTTTCAAAATTGATCACTAGAGAGCAAGAACGGTTACGGACAGAGAGAAGAGGTGTCATGGAATCGATTAATCGTCCTAAGAAATTATATTTCATCTCCATCCTTAACGCTCTACTAAAACCGGAAGTGATTGAAATCCAATACAACTTTCGGTTTCAATATTGTTCCAAGTAGAGGCAAAATGAAAAGAAGTGGTTTTCTAATAAATTTAGCGTACAAAGGTAGAAATAAGCCATTTCCGGTTTCGAAAGGATTATTATAGAGCAAGAATGCTAATAGATAGCGAGAACCTGTTTCCTGTAAACGATTAAGCGTCCCAAGAATGTATTCCATCTCCTTGCTTAACGCTTTACTAAAACCGGAAGTGATAGGAGTCCACTATAGCTTCCGGTTTCAATATTGTTCTCCTTAGAGCCAAAATCAAAAGATAAAGTGAGGAAGTAATTTTCTAATTGATTTAGCATACAAAGAATAGGTACCATATTCTCTTTTAACCTTCTATTCAAACCGGAAATTGTAGAAATAAACCATTTCCGGTTTCGAAACAACAGAGTAAGAACGGTAACAGATAGTGAGAAAACGGTTTCTTTTAATCGATCAAGCGGATATTTCATCTCCGTCGTTAACGCTCTACTAAAACCGGAAGTGATAGAAACCACTATAACTTCCGGTTTCAATATTTTTTTACGTAGAACCAAAATAATTAAGATATAGCGAAATATGTATTTCTAATCGATTTAGCGTACTAAGAAAAGGCACCATCTTCTCTCTTAACCCTCTATTCAAATCACAAGTACAATAAACCAACCATTTCCGGTTTCAAAATTAATCACTCTAGAGCAAGAACAGTAATAGATAGCTAGAAGCGGTTTCCTGCAAGTAATTATGCGTCCCAAGAACACACTTCATCTCCACCCTTAACTTTCTACTAAAACCGGAAGTGATAGAAATCTATTACAACTTCCTGTCTTAATACTGGTCTACATAGAACAAAAACAATAACAAAAAGTGATATCCTGAAACCGATTTAAGGTTCTAAGAATACTTACTATCTTCTATCTTAAATTCTCTATTCAAATCGGAAGTGGCAGAAAATATACTAATACTACTACTGGTTTTAATATTGATCGCTATAGAGTAAAAACGGTAATATTTAGCAAGAAAAGGTTTTGCTACAATCAATTAAGGATCCAAAGACGTTGTGTGCACTGAGAAAAACAAACTTTCTCACGTGGTGTACACCCTGACTCTACTATTTGCGTTTTCCGTCTCATGATCTGGTTTTTAAATTAAAGAACACGATAAAAAGATACGAATAAATAAACGGTACAAGAATAGCAAATAACATCCATGCCTTAAAGATAAAATAAATGGCAAGATAATAGGAATTAACGCCCATGCCTTAATGATAAAATAAATTGTAAAAAATAGGAAATAACACCCATGCCTTAATAATAAAATGAATTGTAAAAAATAGCAAATAACACCCACGCCTTAATAAGTTAGATAATAACCCGCTAAATGTATATTTAATAAGCGCCACCCTAATGCCAGCTTGTAGCAGCATACTCATATTTCATCTGGAGACACAAAGTTCGATTCCTGTTGTCTTTTACATGAAAGCTGGATTTCTAGTAATTTTTGTCATCATATTACTAGAAATTGAGGTCAGCTCAATTTTCTTCCCTTCAAAGAGTGACCTAGTTACAACACTTGGTTTACCAAAAAATCACTTCATATATTTTACTCAATTTGTCCATCAAGGAGACACGAAATTTCTAGAACTGCGTGATGGATCACCATTAATTTTGACCAGGATGTACTTCGTTGATAGACGTGATCCATCGAGTTGATTCTAAGATATAGACAATCAAAAATTGGTTCTGCATTTATTCCTATGGAAGTAATGATGATTATTATCCTAATTGTTAGACTGAGCTGCAGTATTGTTGAGTTTAGCGGGTTAGTATAATGCTCAGTATGTTAAATACTAATAAGTACGTGGAATAAAAGGTTAAAACGAAACTAAATGAGTTTCTACTCGGTAAAGTTGGAGCCTTAAACATTTTGTCGTTTCAAATACTCATTCATCTTAAAGTATAAAATGGTATATTTAAACCTAGGCTTGATAAAATTTAGCTTCTTTTGTTGTCTAACAAAAAAATAAACCAAACTTCTTCATGTTCTAGCACTGCTATCTTTGGATATCCTTGTCAAATCTAATCGGCTCAATTCGTAGGTAAATTTTCTGGGTCTAAATTTGTTCCCATTTTGGAGTGACATTAGATTGCTGCTAAGAGTACATGTTAAAATTAGACATAGGTTAACGTCTCATATAGTATCATGATGGATAAAAACTTTAAGACCAATTTCGAATTATATTATAGCAACAAATATTGTAATTTTGCTACATAAATTAAAACTAGATAATTTGATTACTCTGGGAAGAACTTACAACAACTTACTAGAACAACGTCGAAAATTACAATATTTCTTCTATCTGAAACCAGTGCAGCAAACTATGATAATACCCTAACATTAGTTACTGTCCTATGAAGATCACATTTTCCTTCGATTGAACGCAGAAGGTTCCCTTACCTTGAGTTAGAAAACCAAACCAACGTTTCGGAATGGCGGATTGCAGAACAACCAGGCTTACTCTGTCTATATTGGTTCCAGTACTGCAACATAATTATTTTACTATTGTTCTAACATTATAAATGTATTAATTCCTTCAATTGAACTCACAGTCAGAAGGCCTTATCACCTTAAGTTATACAACCAACCCAACGTTACGGAATGGTGGGTTGCATGACTAGTAGGCGTTCTGTGTCAATATTGATTTTAGTACTGCAACATAATTATTTTACTATTGTTCTAAATGCTAATAATATTACAAATGTATTAATTCCTTCAGTTGAACTCAGAAGGCTTCCCTACCTTAATTTAGACAACCAACTAACCTTACGGAATAGCGTGTTGTACGACTACCAGGTATTCTCTGTCTATATTGGTTCTAGTACTGCAACATTTTGTTTTTCTATTGTTCTTAATAATAACATTACATTAATTCCTTCAATAATTGAACTCACAGTCAGAAGGCCTCCTTCATGTTAGACAACCCACCGAACTTTACGGATGGCGGGTTGCAGTGCTACCAGGCATTCTCTCAACATCATAAATGTATTAACAGAAAAACGGAAACTGATCTTCTGTGGGATCAAATAATGAGAGAATAGTTATCATGTACCTTGAACTGGGTTTTTATCACGTGAAATTGATCAACATTCACAGCTAAGGAGGGCATGGTGAAGGTCAATATTTATGCGAAAAACTGAGGATGTAATGAGCCCGTCAAGGTGCATATAGACTTCTCATTAAAAATAAGCATAAGTGAGTCCCAGTTATTTTGGAAAATTGTTACTTTAAGAAAGGAAAAGGGAGATTTTCTATAATTTTCTTCCGCATTCAAAGTGACGTTATCTCTTATTTTTAACCGCGTCATGGAAAAAGGGCTGAACAGTTTGAAAGCACCTGCCGCGAGCTTTTTTCGTGTCGTTTTTATTAGAACGTGTATTCCAAGCAGATTAGAAGGTTCAAAACTTAATGCGAAAAATGTAACAATAAACAATAAAAATGTAATTTTCACCGATGTGATTGTCCTCATCAGCCGTCACTGGATTTCATCAAGACTATAAAAACCTGAACAACAGACGACTGACTCAAAATTATTTGAAAATAAAGATGCCAATCCTTTACTAAAACTCTTAGTTGTTTTTTTCTAGGTATAAAGCAGTAGTGGATCCAACCTGGAGACGAGGCCAGGCCCGTGCTGGCCCACCGGGACACCGGGACGTGTCCCGGTGCGCCCTCCGAAACATCACAGTATAAATAAAGGTACAATATTTAGTAATAAATTCTTACAGTTTTATTGGTAAAGAACCCGTGAAAGGTGCAGTTCGCCCTTTACATTAGGCGCCCTTGCGAGTCCACATCAAAGATGAACGATTTTATTTACTCTTCTGTATATCACAGTTCTGTACAATAAATACATACAGTTACTAAAGGTAAAGAATCCGTGAAAGGTACAGTGCGCCTTATGTAGAAGGCGCCCTACGAAACATCACATTATAAATAAGTGGTTTTAGTTATCCCGTGTGCCAGCTTTGTATAATAAATTCGAATAGTGATTGTTAATAAAGAAGCTGTGAAGAATAAAAGGCGCCCTTTATATGAGATGTCCTGCGAAATATCATATTTAAAAAAAAAAATCCTTCTGTATTTCAGCTTTGTATTACAAATCCATACAGTTGCTATTTGCCAGCGGCGTAGCGTAAGGGAATGCCTGTATGCCCTTCATCCCCTGTTAATAAAAAAAAAGTACTTATTTCATTATATTTATAAATTGTTTGCTTATAATTGTTTGTTTGCTTATCACAATTATTTCCACTGCAATCTTGTGGATGCGCTCTCTCGCTTTACTTTGGTAAGCGGAACCTACGCATGCGCATCACTCAGATGTACATTTTCTGTCTTTCCTCTTGTTGTATGCTATGTTCCTCGGGCTAGAGACCTGCACGGGCCGAAATTTTCGGCCCGAGCCCAATCCAGCCCGAACGTACCTAGGCCCGGCCCAGCCCGGGCCCGTAAAGTTTTGGAGATTTTCGGCCGAGCCCGGCCCGGCCCGATAACTTTTTCAAAATTCTTGGCCCAAGCCCGGCCCGGGCCCGATAAATTTGTCAATTTTTGGCCCGATCCCGGCCCGATAATTTTTTAAAAAAAATTAGCTCGAGTCCGAATCTTTCTCAAAATTTAGTACTAAATTTGACCTAACCCTCAGAAACATTTTCTAAACTCTGGTTCACAACCTGACGCTTGCCTCCCGAATGGTATCATTGCTTCCTAGAACTTTGCCTGTCATCGAGAGAACAAAAACTCCATTCCCTGTAACAAAAATCTAACTTAATTGATTTTTAGCATAAAGTGAAGATGGCAATGTTGTTTTGCGACAGGCAAAACATTCGCACCCCTTCTTTTTATATTTTGAGTTCAGTGAAGGCCAAGGTCAGAGCTCAATTTACCGCATAATGCCTGCAATCCTCTATAGTGAAAGAGGAGCCGCTAAGCAACACAAACTGTAAATAGCTATTGCATTCTTTGTAACATTTTTCACGGACACACTTCTTCAACGTTTGGCTTTATTTTAATTATCGTTTAACGAAAGTCAATAATTATTAAAGAATTGCAATTGATCGGCTCCAGCCCGGCCCGACCTGAAGAGAAATCAGTGTCGGCCCGCCCAAGCCCGGCCCGGCCCAAACAAATAACAGTGTCGGCCCGCCCAAGCCCAGCCCGGCCCGAAGAAATAACAGAGTCGGCCCGCCCAAGCCCGGTCCGTGCAGGTCTCTACCTCGGGCATCCAGGCCTACTGCAAGCATCGGGGTTTTAGTCTGCTTTCTGTCGAATGCGCATGCCCAACTACTCCCCGCCATCCCTTTGCAACCCAACGTTTGCTTTAGATATAAGCTGGCGTATGCTCAAGTACTGCCAACTCTATATATTTTGAACTAAGCTATGGTTTCTGTAAAGAACGTACGACCGCTGTCAAGGAAATAGAACAAAATATAAATAGTTAGTTCAACGCCATTATGAAGCATGTCGCTTATGTAAGTGATCGTATAAAAATAGTTATGCTTTAATCGTAATTAAATGCATCGTAATTGTAATAGTAATTAAAGGCAGACTAATAATCTACATCATAAATACATATCATGTCCCAGAATGTAGCCAGATATTCTTTGAGAGAACTCACATACACAAGCATAACTATAATGCATTCTGTAGAATCACGGTCACCGATCCGGTAGGCCACCCTCTGCCCTTCACAAAGTTTACTTGTGCTCTTCCGTATCTGGATTTCTGACAATGAAGTAGATACACAGAAATAGGCCCCCAGAGTTGCTTTAAGTGCTTTCTATTTGTATCTTCAAATGATATAAACACTCAGGCCCATATTCACGAACGGGCACCTAGGTCCGGATCCAAGATGACAAATTTCTAGGGGTGACATTAAAAAAAAAGAGGGAGAGAGAGAGAGATTGAAGTATGGTATGCGGAGAAAGAAGCTGCCCACGAGAAAGAAATAAAGGGAATTATACTGAAAACAATATTTATACAAAAGTGGAGCCAGTTTTTCTCGTCACAATGCTAGTGGCAGAAAAGGAGCTGAGACAATTGCTTATTGGCGTCTAACGTAATCTACGCATTTGCTACTGTATGCCCCACCAGGCGTGCAATTACGGGAGCCTGGGCCCCTAAATGTTTTGGCCTCCTAATTATTAAGAGTAGTTATTGATAAAAGAGATCGTGACGATTGGATCCCCTAGCATGTTTGTGCCTCTCTCCTAAACTTTAATGGCTGGTTGCGGGCCTTAATGAGCAGACTCATCCTGTTAATCTTCTATTTGTGTTGTGTAATCGTATGGGATGGTTGCAAATTATGCCGTGCTAAATATAAAGCTTCTGCAAGTTGTTTAATGAACATGGCTTTACACTCCTTTCTTGTGCTAAATTATTGGCTCACCTCTCCCTGGCTATGCCCTTGTGTTCTGTACTAGATTTATGCTTTTGATTAGCAACATTGATCGTTGGTGGTCAAGAAAAATTGGCGGTATAATTTTTTTTTCGTTGTGATTTGAAATGATTATTTGTTTTATTGTTTTATTGTAGTATGAAGAAAATTACATTTATAACTAAGAGACAAAGCTGTGGAAAGTGTTCGGCTGCTACAAGGTATAGTACCTTACTAACTTTTAGCAAATGATGACTACGATAACAGTACCAGACACAAATTTAATTGATTTTTTGTTAACAACTTCCATATCTCAGTTGACTTACGAGCAACGCTCTCTCTGAAAGGGATACGACCTACCACAAAGCTTTCCATAAAAACGACAACTAGCAATCAGTCGCAAATATTTCAGTCTTCGTGGTATGATGATAGGTTTTCTTGGCTTTCTGGGTGTTCTGTAGGGAATAAAATGTTATGTTTCGTCTGCATTATGTTTGGGTCAGAGGGGTCAGAGTCGTGTTCAAACGGTATTTCTGATTTGGGTAATTTCATGAAGAAAGCTCTAAAACATGAGTCATCGAAACAACATTTGCTGCATAGTCAATCTTTTCACTTGTTAAGGAAAATACACATTGAACATGCATTACATTGTATTGTATTATATCAGACAAGTGACTAACTTTGGCATCCCCATTTCGGAATACCACGCTACGCTACTGCTATTTGCAGAGAATAGATAAAGAGTATAATCACTTACAAAACATTATAAAGTTATGTAGCTATAAAACGAAACAATGTAATACATCAAGAAAAGTTCGGATAGTCAAACGTACGATGCATTCATGAAATACTACACTGACACTAGTCTCTAATTTACGATTTTTACGGCATCGAAGCTTTCACAGTCCTAATATGCATCCATATATCCGAGCATATTGATTATTTCTGTGTATTTTAAATCGGTGTTCGGATAATCAGTATCTATTGTAATTCTAAAATATAGCTATGTTAATTTCCGTAAAATGTGGTCTTTCTGTCATCACGGCGCGTCCTCAGGTTTTGGATCGAGAAGACGGCCTCTGGGATATAGAGGTTAGCTACGAATATACTGAATAAGCAGTCGCGGACAGACAAGGGGTGATCCTCCAGCTTGGGGATTTGGTGTGTGGGCTAACAACTCATCCTGTAAAAGAAAAAGGCTTGTTCAGATATATTCGCAGAATCCTAGGATCAGAACTGATAACTTGGCACAAACTCAGCAAAGTGAAATTGACATGAGAATTGGAACATGGAGAAGATAAGAAGTCTCTATAGGGCAGGCGCGTTAAAATGTGTAACGAATGAGTTTAGAAATAGTAGATGGACCTAGTGTGATATCAGGAAGTTAGATGAGAAGGAAATGGAGGATTCAAGTCGGAAAATTTTACGTTCTTTTACGGGCAACGAATTAAAAATTACCAACTAGGATCAGGACTTTTCGTTCACAAACAAATACGTAATATCAGCAATTACATGGGATGAATTTGTTAATGATAGATTTTCTTTTAATTATCTTAAGGGTCGGTGGTGTAATATTATTGTTTTAAATGTACATACCCGAACAGAAAATAAGGATGACAATAAAAAAGTTTTTTACGAAATAATAGAACGGCTATTTGGTCATCTGCAATACCATATTAAAATTCTGTTAGGCTGTTTCAATACGAAGGTAGGACGAGAGGGTATTTTCAAACCGATTAGGGAATAAATGTCTGCATAAGGAAGGTTGTGACAACGGCGTTAGACTAGTGAACTTTGCAAATTCAGAAACCTTATCGTGATGATTACAAAATTCCCACATCGCAACGTTCATAAATATATTTGGACCTCACCAGACGGGAAAACACATAATCAAATCGATAACGTTTTACAAAATCAGAACCTACACAAAAGAAACAAAATATTTTAACGAATATTACATCAAACTCAAGGATTCCAAATCTTATTTGTTCTCTTGTAATTCTGTCGACCTTTTCCTTTTCTTTCGTTTATACCATATAACCCTCAGGAAATTGATCTGCGCCTGCATGGTGTTTTGTTTTTCAATGATTCGAGCAATGATTTTATCTGGCTCCTCCAATTGAACTGACATTACTTTAGTCTTTGGCACAGAATATTTATTTCTCTTGAACTGTTCCGCACTTTAATCATTCGCGACATTCCTTCGTCGTTCACTTCCTCTTCTTTTGTTGCCAAGCCATTTTGCGGTTACCTGTTTCACTCTCTTTGGTGATGGTACTTCCGAAGTTTCAATAGTTCCCATTGAAGGATAGCTTGATTGTTTTTCTTCTTATGGAATCGGACGCAAATAATTGGTTTGACTCATATGTTTCTTCCTTGCACCTACTCCCTTTCTTTTCTTTCTGTTCCACTTCACCTCACTTATGCTTTAGATTCTTAAGGATAGGTCAAACGTATGCAAAATGCTATTTGGTCATCTGCAATACCATATTAAAATTCTGTTAGGCGGTTTCAATATAAAGGTAGGACGAGAGGGTATTTTCAAACCGATTAGGGAATAAATGTCTGCATAAGGAAGGTTGTGACAACGGCGTTAGACTCGTGAACTTTGCAAATTCAGAAACCTTATCGTAATGATTACAAAATTCCCACATCGCAACGTTCATAAATATATTTGGACCTCACCAGACGGGAAAATACATAATCAAATCGATAACGTTTTAGTAGATAGAAGAAAACAGTCTAGCACAACTGATGTAGGATCGTTCAGAGGACTTCATTATGATAATAAGAGAGACTATCGTTGAATAAAGGAAATATTCAATATCTGAAAACGGAGTAGTTTAATTTAAAGAAATTAGAGGTGAGTCAGGTGAGAAGGGAGCCAGATTGATGTGTCGAATAGATTCTCGGTTTTAGAAGGTTCGGAGTGCACTAGTGTTCAGCATACTTGGTTGAAATTAGAGATAACATTAAGATATCAGCAAAAGAAATATTAGAACACGCAGAAATACGTAGGAACAAAGCATGGTTCAACCAGGAATGCACTAAAGTAGCAGAGAAGAGAAAACAGAAGAAACAGCGTTGGCTACAAAATCCAAACGAAAAAATTACATAAAATTTCACTGTAATCTGGCGGAAAACTTCCAAAACTTTTAGAACAAAGAAACGCGATTTTTGAAAGCTAAAATTAATTAACTTGAAGATAATAGTAAAAATAAAAACATACGGGACATGTATAAATGCATTAACGGACTTAAGAAAGTCTATCAATTTCGTGCTTATATATTAAATAAAGCTAAAGGAACAGTTCTCACTGATCAGGATAGCATCTTAAATAGATGGAAAAATTTCTTTGACGATTTGCTTAACACATAGCCAAAAACTAATGTGCGTGGAGAAAGTGAAATGCATACAGCATAACCGTATATTCCAGACCTAACCAGGCAGAAATAGAAATCGCTATTAAAAAATTAAAGAAACACACATCTCCGGGTGTAGACGAAATTCTGCTTGACTTAGTTTCAGCTGGAGGGGAAAAACTGTAGAGCAAGATACACAAACTTATTCTCCTTATCTGGAACAAGGAGGAATTACCACAAGAGTGAAAAGAATCAATCATTATTCCAGTTCAGAAAAAAAGCAACAAAAATGATTGAGGCATTTCTCTTCCGTTAACATCCAATAAATTCTCTTAAAAATTCTATTAGAAAGATTGCTTCCATACGCAGATGAAATTATTGGAGATTATCAGAGCGGATGTAGGTAAAATCGATCAACTATCGACCAGATATTTATTATTCAACTAATACTTGAAAAAGAAAAGGGAATACAATATTCTGGCACATCAATTATTGACTTTAGACTAGGGTAGGAGGGAAACATTGTGTATAAAACATGCTTACAGAATTTGCAATACCGAAAAAGGTAGATTAATTAAGATATGTATAAATGAATCCCAAAGTAAGGTTCGAGCAGAGAAATTCTTGTTCACGAGCTTTCAACGTTGAGAATGGCCTGAAACAAGGAGATGCGTTGTCGCCATTATTATTTAACTTTGCTCTGGAGAGCACTATAAGGAAACTCAAAGACAGGAATCAGGTCGTAGAGCTGAATTCTATTTATCAGGTTATGGTGTATGCTTATGATGTAAATTTAATAGGGAATGATAGAACAATAGAAAGGAATGCAGAAATCTTATTTAACGCTTGCAGAGATATGGACTTAAAAGTAAATGCAAAGAAAACTAAATAAATGAAAGTTTGACGGGATTATAATACTGTATTTTATGGATGCGTTAAAATACCAAATAATATTTTCTTTCCACAGAGTGGATACTTTCAAATATCTAGAATCATTATTAACAGACCAAAACCATAATCACTAATTAATTTGATGTCAACTGAAAGCAGGGATTTCGTGTTATTATTCAGTTAAAAATCTTTTGTTGTCGCGAATTCTGTTGAGGAATTTGTAGCTTAAAACTATAAAACGATAATCATGCCTGTTGTGCTGTATGGTTGCGAAACATGGTCACTGAATCTGAGAGAAAATCGCAGACTGAAAGTATTTGAAAACAAGATTCTTAAACCAATATTCGAACTCTAAGAGGAAGGGGAATGGGGAATGGCGGAAATTTCATAACGAGGAACTGCATAATTTTATACCGTTTATAAAAACATTGTTAGGGTCATCAAGTCTAGGAGGCTCAAATGGGCAGGTTATGTAGCCAGAATAGAAGAAATTAAAACCGGTTTTAAAGTTTTAACTCGAAATACAAATAGGAAAACAAAAATTAGGAAGACCGAGGCGCAGATGGGAGGACAATATTAAAATGGTTCTCGCAGAGATTGGAATATAAAGTAGAAATTGGGTCAGTAGGCGAATTCAATGGAGAGCTTTCGTAAACGCGGCACTAAACCTCCTGTGTCCATAGGCCATAGACTTATATTAAGTTGTTGATATATTTAGCTTGTTTTTATTTGACAGAAATGTTATTAGAGGAACTAAAAAGTTTATTCTCTAGTAAAGAGGATTTCGATTCAAAATTTCCACAAATTAGCTATTTACGTTAATACTAAAATAAATTTGGTGGTGATTTTGATATAGAAAGGCATCCATACTTTCTTTCAAAGTCTACACACACACACACACACACACACACATATATATATATATATATATATATATATATATATATATATATATATATATATATATATATATATATATATATGTGTATATATATATATATAGATAGATAGATAGATAGATAGATATAGATATAGATATTCCCGTTTGTATCGGCGCCCTTTTAGTAGACTTGTCCACCGCCCTCATTAGTATCCCAGCACGGCCCTGGACGAGGCGCCTACACTGCAATTGATACTACTTGTCCTTTCTGACAGCTCGCTGCGCGCACGTGGTGCTCAATGCTTTGTTGTCAGCTTTTGTGTCGGATATTGAAACACGAAATTATTCACTGCAAGTAAATTTCAGTTTTGTAACCAAAAAATGACACAAAAGAGAGCTGAAAAGAATACTCTCAATAACCATCAAGTCCACTACTCAAGTTGATATTCGACTAAAACAATGTGCATTTGTTTATATTCAAATTGACAACTTGTGGAAAGGTTGGAATGTTTACCACTGCAAGGCGAAAGAAATGAGCCACTATAATTGGCTGAGAGTGGTGTTGCCATATAAACACTTCTTGTCTGATTGTTATGATCTCGTGCAGGAAGAAAGAAAAAAGAGGAAAGCAACTGTCAGAAGGGACAGGTTGTATCAAATAAAGTGTAGGCCTCCCAGTTTTTTGAGTAACAAAAATAATTTAAGCTATTATTTATATATTTTTTTTTGAAAATTTATAGTAAACTCAAGATATACCTATCATAATCTAGGTTCCGGCTGCCTCTCCCCCAGTTTTTACCTTCTAGATCCGCCACTGATTTAAAACAAAGGATTCGCCAAGAATTCAATGAGTGAGAGGGTGGCTGCCTTAAATTTAAGAAATTTCTGAACGTTACCTTCTGAAGTAATCATGCCGAAAAGAAACTTAGAAGAAAGTGTTCATTAACGCCATTACCATTGCAATGATAATATTTACATATATTTAATTATAGGACAACTAGGACAATAATCGGTACCTTATGATAACAAAGCTTGTGGCCAGACTTGTTTTATTTATGGTGTTAAAGATATAATAAGTGAGGAAGCCACAGTTGATTAAAGTGTATTTTTAATTTCTGCAAAATGAATGATAAATACTAAGGAGATACAAAGTTTAAAAGTAGCAAAAATAGTTTAATTTACTGAAATAACTATCGAGATAAGTTTTGGTGATTATTAAAGTAATTTTAATCGAAACAATATTTAATTATATGTGTATGTTACCATGCACTTATATGAATCTGCGCATTTCTCATCCTCAATACTACTACTATTTTACAATGAAATGAAATGAAATCTGTCAGTTTTACGTCCCACGGTTATGCCGGTTAGGCTAAAGGAGACGGTGATTATGAGAAATGAATGAAATGCTGGAATGAAGAAAGTGGGAGGAAACGGGAGAACCCCGAGAAAACCCACGAGCACAGTGTTTGTTCACCACAAAGTCCACACGGCACGAACCAGGATCGAACCACGGACCCCGAGCACCGGAGGTGAACGCTCTACCACTGAGCCACCGCGCCCCCTACTATTTTACAATGTCATAATTATATTAGATATTCGATTTCGTCTTAACCTACTTTGTACTGATTTGACCTGGAAAGCTCTGTCTCTAGAAGTTTACATTTAGTCACTTTCGTGTATATATATGTATATATGTATGTATTTACCCATAGAAGTGTTGTACATTGGCCAATGTTCGTAGTTTGAGGGAAATTTAGTATGTAAATTTAGCAAAAGGTTGATAAGGGAATTTTTCGATAAAAACGTAAAAATCCAGGGAAATTCTCTAGTTAACTGATTGACTAATATCAAATCCTTCAATTTTTCCTTGTTCTTCAGAAATAAACGAATAAAGTAGCAATAGTTTGTGTATGTTCGTTCAAAGTAGCATAATTTGCATCTATTGCTGGCATTGGTGCATTTGTATATTTTTTTTGTAAAGTTAAACTGAACAAAAAAGTAAAAAAAAAAACAATAGAAGCAAAAAACAAAACAAAAACAAACAAACAAACAAATAATTAAAACAAATGCATTTGGCACTTCCTTTAATATAGTTAAACTAATCTTATCACATAGCTTCTGTCATAGGACTTGGATACCCAACAAATCAGGGAAAATCCGATAAGAAAAGGGAAAATTTTGTATCAGTCGAGGGAAATTTTGTTAAGGACATCTACGAACACTGACATTGGCTTTAGTACAGTGTGAATGACCGAAAGAACTGTTATTTTTCTCTTGTAGGACGTTTGATTTGTATGTTTTTTTTTTCTTTCCCTTGGAGGTGCATCGGAGAGCAAATGTAGTCAGGTTTGTGGAAGATAGAAAGAGGAAACGTCGTTTTCTGTCATAAAACTTTATCACTTCTTTACAAGATGGCGAAATTGATTGGAAAGGTTGGCGAAGGTGCTGGGTCTCTAAGAAAGAAAGAGAGAAAAGAGAGAGAGAGAGAGAGAGAGAGAGAGAAGCGAAGGGTGGCCGTAGAACACACAACAGCTAGAGGTCGTGTTCTGGGTGGAAAACTTTAGGACATACACATGCGGGAAAGAACTCTTCTTCTTCTCCTCCTTCTCACTTTGTCTCTTTCTTTATTATTTGGAACTCTCTCACTTTGTGGGTATACGTCAGTGTTCTTCTGCAAGAGTTGCCAACTCCATATCCTTAAAAATCATGAGTAGAACTAAGAAAACGTATTGTGCGTACTACAGTAGTTCTCAACCTTTCTTTTCACGCTTTACTGAACTTCTAGGACCTCGCAACATGCTTGTTAGATATTTTTATTATATACAATACTACTACTACTACTACTACTACTACTACTACTACTACTACTACTACTACTACTACTAATAATAATAATAATAATAATAATAATAATAATAATAATAATATATTATAATAGTAAAACCAATTAGTTTTTACAATGACTTTATATAACACTGAGGATTATTTCTACTGCTGGAGGTATTCACTGGTACAGTCTGTCTCGATATTAGCTATAAATTCTACATGATTTTTAAATTCTAAAATTTCGCGACACACCTTACGGACTGTGTGGCACACCAGTGTGTCGCGACAAATCAGTTGAGAACCACTGGCCTAGTATATTGAAAAAGAAAACGAATCTGTCTTTCATACTCACCTTTCGTGTCTAGTGTGTTGAAGTATGTTTCTGACATCCTGGATTAAATGATATTGTTCCGAAAGAATTGAAATTTTTGTGCGAAGTTGTACTTTTACTTCGTGCGAGTACAATGGGGTGAAGCTTAGGGTGACATATTATGTTGTCTCTACCCCGCTTTACATACTAGGGAATAAATTAATTTATTACAAAGGAAATTTTCCATGGTAATGTTTATGCATTACAGATTAATATGCTTTTGCCTTTTTCGAGATACTTCTGCTGCATGGGCCCTTGGTTCTATTCCCAGCGAAGTAAGCTCGTACTGGATAGCATTGTGCCCATGGGTTTTCTCGGATATACCCGTTTCCTCCCACATTCTCATCCTATCATTTCTCCCAACATCATCTGCTTGCCCTAATCATCCATCTGCCTTGGCTAAAAAGGGCATAATCGTGGAACAGGGACGTACGCAGGAATTTATTTCGGGAGGGGTCTAAAGCGTTTCGGGGGGATCAAAATACAATTTGAGGCTAAATTATATGAAAATTTCTAAAATTGCCCCTAAAAATAGACTACATTTACAAAAAAGTCGGGATTTTGGGGGTGGGTCAGGACCCCCAGGACCCACCCACTGCGTACGCCCCTGTCGTGGAACGTTAAACGAAAGATCTCATACCTAATTGCCTTCAAAGTAGACACCTTCGGAACGCACACATACACACACACACACACAGACAGTTGCTAAACAGGTCCTGCCAAGGTTGGAAACGTCAGTGAAAATCCTGTTTTTTATATTATTTATTTATTTATTTTTACATTTAGAAGTTCAGCGGTCTAGTTGGTTTTGAACTCTTCTACGGTGGCGAAATTGGTACTTTTGAGTCCCATTTTTAGCTTCGAGAACACCAAAAACCCGATGATACTAAATCCGGTGAGTAAGGGGGCTGCTGGAGGATCTTCAGTCTGATCTGATTAATTGTTTCACTTTTTTCGACCATTTCTTCATTTCTGGAAGCTGATGGTCTCCCACAGCGATGTTTGTCCTTCAACAATTCCTGGCCACTTAAAAAAATCTTTAAAAAACTCGTATGCAACTATCTTTCTTAAAACATTGTCATCGTAAACATTTTTTTTTAAAAAAAAATAACAAAGTCTCTGAAACAAATTTCCCTATGAACTTGATATTTCCGTGTTTCTCGATCTGCGACATTGCACCAAATGATTACCATACATCATTCTTCCATTCAGCTACACTGCCTGTTATGACCCGTTCACCTTGTCAAATTTATAATTAGGCAAATTAAGAACAGTACTGTGCAAGATTTAATGTAATTGCATTACAAAATGCCAGAACTACAACAACATTCCGGAAATTTTCGACAGCCCATAGTATACGGCACAGAATGGTTGTATGAAATGAAATTGTCCCAAGATTGTACTTTGGAACGTGTATTTATCCTATAAAAGAGAGTGGAACGAGATTAAAGCAAGCCCGCAGGGAGATCTAGGGGGCCGGCCTCCCTCAAAGTTTCATGGTAGGCTAACAAATGAACTATAATATGGCGATGAACTATAAAAAGTTGGATCGGGCCCCCTAACTTTTACCGGGAAGGGGGCGGTGGCTCAGTGGTAGAGCGTTCACCTCCGGTGCTTGGGGTCCCTGGTTTAATCCCAGCTCGCGCCGTGTGGACTTTGTGGTGGACAAACACCGTGCTCGTGGGTTTTCTCGGGGTTCTCCCGTTTCCTCCCACTTTATTCATTCCACCACTTCACCCATCTCTCATCATCACCATCTCCTTTAACCTAACCGGCATAACCATGGGACGTAAAACTTAAAGATTAACTTTTTTTAAACTTTTACCGGCCTCCCCCATTTTTGGGCTGGCTGCCGGCCTGGATTAAAGTATTTGACTAAAGCAACTGATATGTCAAATATTTGAGTACAAATATTTGACTATTTCAATGTCGGAAATATGAACTGCAGGATATATATTTCAAAAATTCGAATTTTTAGTGAATTGAAGAATTTACTGGTATAAATAATGCTGTATTAACGAAACAAATTGGAAATACAAAAAGTGTAGTGCTAATGATATATTAAAGCAACAAAATGGAGAAATAATATAAACATTATACAGGGTGGTCTAAAAGTGTGGAAATACCTAAATAAAAGGCACGATTTTAAAAGAATTGCAGATAAATACTGTCCACAGGTCGGAGAAAAAACTTTTGGAACACATGATGTCGATAGTTGCCACCTGGAAATCCGTCATTTTGAATTCACTTTCATTTTTTCTTAAGTGGATACCTTTTCTTAGATAAATGGGGAAAAATAATAACTCTGACAATTCAACGGAATGGACAACACATCCTTTAATCCAGAGAAACGTGTGGTATGTGATTGACGTTGTGAAAACCAAAATACAATCATAACGTCATTATGGTAAATAATCAAGCAAAGCCAAACACAGCATTGAATTCCTGGGAAAATTTCAGATGAGAACAAGGTATCAGAATATGTGGTTTCCGTTTCAAGAAATAAATGTGAATTCAAAATGGCGAATTTCAAGATGCCGGCCATCGACATCGTACATCCCAAAACGTTTCCCCCCTCACCTGTACTACTAACGTTCAATTCTTTTAAAATCCTACCTTTTATTTGTCTGTTTCCACACTTTTCGATCACCCTGTATTGCTAATGCTATATTAATACAACAAAATAGAGAAATAATATAGAGAACGGGTTGCTGTTTTAATGCATCAAAATAGAGACACAAGAAATAAGACATGTACTGTGTAATCCAGGTTTCCATTTACAAAATTAACAAATTTGAAAGGAAAAAGAATCGAAGTTGTCAACCCTGTTTCCTTCAGATCTAAAGCCTATTCTTGAACTGCGAAAAGCGATGGAAGGTGACAAGAAAGGGCAATCGTGAAGGACTAACGTAAGGACGAAGGGCGAAGGGAAGCCTTCAGGAAATGCGGAAACTGTTGGAACTGGTATTCCCCAACAACAGGAACATGTTGGAATATAAAACAGTCCCTCTTCACAAGCACACTTCGTTCCTCAATTTTTTTTCTTCCTTCCTTACCCTTTTCTTGTTCATATTCTATGTCGAGGCAGCTTCCATTGAATCGGTAGTTCATCTTCTACTTCTTCTGCTTTCTTATCATTCGTAGAACGAAACTGCTTTATTTGATGGCTTCCGCTTCCGTTTTAAAGCGTATATTCACGGACTAACAATTGATGAGAAATCATTGTGATGGATTAACCGAAAGGATGAAGAACACAAAATGGTCTTTGGTACTTTCAGCTCAGCTTAATCCAAATCTTTCTATCTGATTCACATTTCGCCTTTACACACAATTGGAGAGAAAATGTCAGGAGGTTTTATGTTAATTACAGGATAGAAAATAGTCTCTGACAGTTTCTCATATACATTTAAGTACAATAAAACTAATTTATTCATTATATGAAATGAAATCTTTGAGTTTTACGTCCCACGATTATGCCGGCTAGACTAAAGCAGTCGGAGATGATGAAAAATAAATGATGGAATGAAGAATGTGGAAGGAAACGGGAGAACTCTGAGGAAACTCACACACCTGATGTTTGTCCACCACAAAAATTCACTTGCTGCGAGCTGAGATTGAACCAGGGTCTTCATGCATCAGAGATGAACGCTCTACCATTGAACCACCGTGGCCCTATTTATTAAATTTATTCATTTATTAAAATATTCTACAACTCAACCTGTGCAATGCTTAATTACAGCGAACGTGGTCCTTAATTTTTGGTTTCCGAATTTCTTTGGACGAACCCCTTAAAATGGTTCCATATGGAGCTAAATTAAGCCAGGAGAAAAATTAGCTTCATTGAATAATATTAAATGGTGCCTCAAGGGGCGTAAAGTTTTGAATCCGATTACAATACATCGTATATGGGAAAAATCTGGAATAAACTCTTGTAATTTAGAAACGGCTTAAGGGAATGCAAAGATACCCTAGATAATGGAACTAGAACAAGAAAAATATTTAATTTTGTATAGTATATAACGGCCATCTTCAAGTCTACCATCTTGAATTCAGGTCAAAATTTTCAAATAGGAAGAGGGTCATGTGACATATCGTTTTGAGGTAGCGTTTCACCAGAAGCACAAATCTGTCACTATTTTAAAGATAGCTTTAGTCGTGTAAGAATTATTACATTTGAAAAGATTTCTCCTTTTCACAGGTAATAATTCTTACACGACTAAAAGTAAAGACATGAGTTTGGCGCGAAAAGAACAAAAGGAATATGCACGGTTTCAAAAGAAAGAGGAACGCAAAAGAAAATGCACTTCTGAAAATGATTTGTTTGAACTTTATACACCAAAAGACATGGAAGTAAGTAGTTCAAGTAATGAACAGGAAGACCCAGTTGAGAATGTTAAAAAAAATGTAAATATGGATGCGTATGTGCCCGGACCATCCAAGAGATGTAAAAGGGGAAAAATTAACTTTATTACTCCAAGACTGGTTGCTGCTCTTGATCAATATAAGGTCACTCATAGAGCAGCGTTACATATTCTGACAGCGACGGCAGAAGCATTAGGCCATAATATAGAGGAACTAGTAATAAATAGGTCTTCCATTCACCGATGTTGAGAGAAAATCCGTAGCGAAGTTGTACAGGACCACAAAAACAATTTCAGAGATCATCAAGTGCGTTAGTTGTGTATTGGGACTGGAAACTACTACCGAATTTGACCGGCAGAGAGACTGTCCACAGGTTATCAATAATTATTACAGTAGATGGTCATGAGAGACTAATTGGTGTTCCCATTTTGTCATCATTAAGAGAACATATTGCTTCTACTATAGTTCATTCGCTTGAAGAACGGAATTTGGTAAAGTTTGTGCTGTCAGTTTGTTGTGACATTACTCCCGTAGAAGCAGGATACCGCAGAGAAGATTACAGAATACTTTTAGAACTGACCATCATATTCTTAGGTGGCATATCTCCTCAAGGAATTTTCTTTCGTTTGCCTGGAGTAATTTACCATGCAAGGTGGATGGGAAAAGCAATCTATTGTTTAAAAATATTTCTCTTTCGCCAACAATTTCGTTTAACGAAGCAAATAGCAACGCGTCTTCGAGAGTATGCATTCTTCTGATACAACTATATGTTCAATCTTGGTTTAAATGTGATCAAGCACCCCATTTGCCATTAGAAGACCTGCAAGTTTTGAAAGGTTTGTACAGTTATAGACAAATAGATGCTGAATTATCTGAAATGGGTCTTTCTAAATTTTCTCACCATCTCTGGTACTTGACGGAGGAACACGTAACATTTTTTTTATGCTCATGAAGTTAGCATAATGGAAAAACAAAAACAAAATGGCTGAAAGAGTTAAAACTATAAAGGGAAACCGTGAAGCAGCAAAGAGGCTTGACGCAAGAAGTGATACCATAAAAATTCTTGTGAAAAGAGAAACCAGTGGTTTTGTTATAACAAACACAAATTTTCCTCGAGAGTTTTAAAATACCCAAAGGGTTTCTTGAACATGATCCGATTTCATTTTCAAATAACAATGACTATCTTCAAAGAAAGACAATGGTTAAATTCACCTACGTAACAAGCGATGCAGCAGAAAGGGGAGTGAAACTAATAGAAGATTACAAGAACGTTCTTATGAAAAATGAGGAGCAGAAACAGTTTCTTTTGCAGATAGCGAAGGCCCACACATAATATTTTTCTAGATGTGACAACAGTGAACTGTGTAGCAAATAAGATTGAAAACTTACCATGAACCTACTACATAAATAAGCAATATTTCAATTTCTTCCAGGTTATAATTTTTCTTTTTCCTCATATTGGTCTATGAATCATTTTGATGGAAAAACTTATTTGTAGTTCATAGCGAAACAAAGATTTAAGTTTGTTTCAGTTTATGTAAAAGACTTCCAAAATTCTTACAAATCAGTGGCTCAATCTACAATAAAATAATATTACATCAAAGCATTTTGTTTTTCACACGTAATAACTCTTACATGAATATAAGTAACTTGAAATTAATACCAGATTTGTGCTTCTGGTAAAATGCTACCTCGAAACGATATGTCACATGACCCTCTTTCTATTTAAATATTTTGATCTGAATTCAAGATGGCGGACTTCAAGATTGACACCATGATAACGCTATACAAGATTAGGTTGATCTCTTCCTCTAGTTCCATTATCCAAGATATCTTCCCATTTCCTAAAGCCGTTTCTAAATTTCAAGGGTTTATTCCAGATTTTCCCCATCTATCTAATATAAATAAAATAAAGAATTTCTTTGTGTGTTTGTCTGTCTGTGTGCGGTCTGGGGACCAGACGAGTGGACCGAGAGTTACCAAATTTTGGTCAGGGGTACCATGGCCCAGGCCCCAGATCAAGACGAAGCCCTTGTTTCTAATTTCGAACCAGGGGGTCTCAGGGGAAGTCTTTTACCGGAACCGGCTTGGGAACCAGACAAATTGATCGAGAGTTACCAAATTTTATTCACGAATACCTTGGATCAGACTTCAGACCAGAGTTAAAGGTTTTAGTCAAAATTCGAACCAGGGGGTCTCAGGGGAACGTTTATCGGGACATGTAAAAGTAGTAGAAAATGACCGATAGGCCTATTGGTGTTGAATTCATAGTTTTCGCGGTCGCTGAAATCAATGGTGACACTTCCATTAGCGATGACTTGCAAATTTAGTTAGAATTCTATGCAGGCCGGGGGGATACCGAGACATGTAAAAAATAGCCCAAAATGACCGATATTAGTATCAAACCCATAGTTTTCGCGGTCGCTGAGATCAATGGTGATACTCTCACAGGCGTTGACTTCCAAATACAGCCCCCGTGTGAAGCATGGGTATATTCAACTAGAATACTATAAATTGTAAACATATTCAAACCTTTAGGTCACTTGAGGCATTATTTAATAGATCTAATTTAAAATTATTCAATAGATCTAATTTTTTTGCTGACTTAATTTTGTCTCATATGGAGCCATTTTAGGGGGTTCGTCCAAGGAGATTGCTAAATTTATTTTTCCCCATATAAATAAGGACCACCCTAATATATAAGGACCCCTTCCCCTCTTCTAAGTTCTACCATCAAAGTGATCTGATAAAAACTATCCCAAATTTAGACCTCATCAATGTTGAAAATTTGATCGAGGTCGGTCGAGTGGTTCAAGAGCTATGACGTCACAAAGATGGTCACTTAATATATATATATATATATATATATATATATATATATATATATATTAGTTAACGTTTTTGTTTTTACTAGTCGCAAGAAAAAATAAGTCTATACAAACCATTTGAGTGTTGTAATTTACCCCTTGCACCCCGTAGGATGCGCATTTAAATAAAAATGTAATTACAAAAATCCAGCTGGATGCTCCAAAATTTGTTTCAAACTGTTGAGGAGTTTTCTAGGGATGTAGAGACATACCGTTCGATCTGAACATGTTTGAAAAAGTTTGGAAATTGCACCTTTTCTCTCTTCAGAAACTGGATTTCCTAAAACCCTGGAACAAGTTGCTATCTTTCAGAACTTTATGTCTGTTTAACTCGAGATGTCCTGATATATTCTTTTTTGACATTTTTTAACCCAGCACGGGGCAAATACTATGAAACTGTTCAACAGTGTGAATTTCTATAGCGGAATAAATCATAGTTTTCTGCTTCTGTCGTTTCTCTGAGTATTCAGTATGTTTATTTGAAAACTCGAAAGCAGTTCATTGTAGCATAGTTTATTATATATTGTAAGGTCCCTTACACTCACGTGTAAACAATCTCCATAAACACATGTTTCATTCACAACCACATGCTATTATGTACAAACATTGGCACCAGCAGACGATGGAAGAAGAACACCAGGAAGTCACGAAGTTGGTTCGGAAGTAAACCGAAGATGGACGACCTTCTTCTCACGTACCACCCCTTCAGAGGACTACGAGTGAACTGAAGATCAGTTATCAACTGACCATTAAGAGTCTTCATCCGGGCGAAATTAAAATACCGCTAATTTTACAATAATTATGTGATATCTTCAAATAGATAAAAGATAATTGAAATATGGAACAAGAGCGCCCTAGACAATATTATTTTGCATGAGGTACCGTTATCACAAGTCACCTAGCGGCTTTCCGATTTCAGCTGTTTAGAAACGCGAAAATAAATGCCGATTTTCAAAATGGCTCGAAATCGAAAGCAGATAAGTGAGTCGTGATAACGGTATCTCATGTAAAATTATATTGTCTAGGGCGCTCTTGTTCCACATTTCGATTATCTTTTATCTATTTGAAGATATCACATAATTACTGTAAAATTAACGGTATTTTATTTTTGCTGGGATGAAGACTCTTAACCTACCAACACCTCTTTCCAGGGGGCCGCATTTGACGATGGAGATATCCTTCTAAATCTTATCTCTTTAGGTTGTATTGGACAAAGGAGATATCCTATAACTACCTTTTTCTTGGGACTGCATTGAGCTACGGAGGAATCCTGTCTCCCGAGGTCGCATTGAACAATGGAGATTCCTTGTAATCACCTACCCCCTGAGGTTGCAATGAAAGAAGGTGTGTCCACTTTAACTTAAGACGATTATACCTTTACCTCCGAAGCCACTACTGTGTGCTGAGGGTTCTTTAAACACTGAGAAACATTTTATTCTATTACAAAGAAACTTTTGTAAATTAGTATAGAGATATATTTTATAAATAAACTAGCTGAACCTGCGTTCTCTACACAGCGCATCATTCACATATGAGCATGAATTTCCTTGTCATTCCTCACATCTGTACATATCCCTTTATAGATACAAGTGAAGGACGTCTCGATAAAAATCGGCAAGGAATGTCATAAAGGAGAGATATTTTCCATTATTTTTTTCAATATCTCCCACCGTTTGCAAGATTTGCGCCTACTTCCGGTTAGAGTTCCTAATTCATGTATGGTCAGTGTTTTATTTCTTCTTGCATGCAGTATGTAATAAGCAAATACATTACGCACACAATTATAATGTCAGTGATATATGGTGTTCATTGAACAGATCACTCTAAACAATAAAGATTCATATTGGACTGGAGAAATGGAAATCTTTCTTTTTCATTATCATTTGGCCATGAAATAAATTCCAGAAATAAATATACTAACCCCATATATAAATGGGTGGTGTTGGAATGTATAACTCGTAGGATATGATACTTTTTAAAATTTCAATACTGTCAGTGTATCTCTAAAAATATATTAAAGAAATAACGGTCGTTTTTTAAAAAATATTCAATTGGAACTGAACAATCTACACAAAATTTGCAATCGATCAGTGGAAACGGCATCTTTCTAGAGCTTGTGGTTTCCGAGATGTCATTGGGAAAAGAATTGACCACAAACATATAAACATCCACAAATATATAAACTTTTCTTGATCGCAACATATAAGCCTAGCATTTTAATATTTAGATAGATGAAGGGCTTTAATCCCGCACTGTTTTTGTAGACTCTACCCAAAAACATTGAAATACATCGGCGGATCTAGCCCGGGGCGGGGGGCCTAGGCCCCCAGTTTTTTTGAGTGAAAAATAATTGAAGCTATTATTTATATATTCTTGAAAGTTTGTAGTAAACTCATGATATACGTATCATAGTCTGGGGTCCGACTGCCTCCCCCCAGTTTTCAGCTTCTAGATCCTCCACTGTTGCAATATTCAGTATATTATACAAGAATATCATAAATATAATCTTTATTTATTTATTTATTTATTTATTTATTTATTTATTTATTTATTTATTTATTTATTTATTTATTTATTATTTATTTATTTATTTATTTTTTGCTTAAGAGTTATTTCAAAATTCCTATTAAACGAATAACAGTTTTCATCTCAAGGAAAAAAATGTTTGTTTACTGGTTAAAAAATAATATCTTGGAAATTTGGACTTGATTTTTCTGTTGTAGGCTGTAAAATAATTTATTCTGTTTACGTTAAACATGCTAAATATACCTTCATAATATTGTTGTGAAGTTACAGGCACGCCACTGCTAGCATATTTGTCAGCAGTTCGTAAATCTAACTAAAAAATACATTTATTATTAAATATGCTGTTGGTAGTCTGTTTCAAACTTTGTGTCTGTTCGAAATTTCCAGTTATAATTTTTATTGGTATTTCTCGTTACAGGTATGTGCTTAGGACGTTGGTAGAATGCTGTTTTTCTAGTGGGATTTATTTTACCATAACATATCCGTAAGTACCATAGTATTATAAAAAAAAATCTACCAAGTTTTCAGGAGGCATGCCATGTGCTTTCTCTGAGACAATGTAATTGGGTCTGTTATTTGAGAGTGAAAATGGTTCAGAGACAACAGGATAAATTTACTCCCAAGTTTGTTAGCATCTTTGATGATAATGATCATCCTCATCATAGGTATTCTGCCATTATTAGCAGGTCACTTGCCGCAACTGAGAAGCTTCCACGTTCCACGGTCTTCCGCTAAATTCTTCGTGTTCACGTACGATTTCTCTGTGTTGATATAATCCATTAATTTTAGTCTTCTTCCCTTCCTCCCACTGTTTTCTGCCACCATAGCAAGTCCCTCATGATACAGTTCCTTAGCCAATGTCCCAACTATTGTGCTGCCAACATGTCTTGAGCCGTGGCAAAAATGCAAACTAAAGCTTACACCCTCACACACCCACGCGTTGAGCCAATAGGAGTTCAGCTGTTGCTAAGCGAAAGAAAGGGAGTGGAATTTCTTCAGCCGACAGCAGCGCTTGCAACGAAAGACTAGGGATCAAGTCAATGTAGTATATCTATAGTTTCTCTTCCTCTTCTTAATATATCTAAAAGTGTTCTTTTCTCCCCCAACATTTCTAACTCCCTCTCATTCGTTTTTCCGCTCGACCACAGCTAATTCTCACCATTCTTCTCTACACCCACATTTCCAAAGTTTCCATTTGTTTTTCATCATTTTTGCGTAATGTCCATGTTTCTGCCTTATACAGCACAATATTCCCCACAAAGCATTTTAAGACGGTTTTTCTCAACTCTTTATTCAAGGTTCTACAAAATAGTATTTTCTTCCCCCGTAAAGGCTTCTTTCGCCATTCCTATCCTTGCTTTTATTTCACCTTCACACTTCATGTCATCATTAATAATAATAATAATAATAATAGACACCTGTTCTATTCTTTCCCCTCCTACTTCTATATTTGACACCGACCGCTTCGTTCCAATCACTATGGCTTTTGTCTTTCTCACATTTATTTTCATTCCATATTCTTCACAGTCCTTCCTCAAGTTTTCTAATATCTTGTTGATTTCCTCTTCAGATTTCGCAACAAGCGCCATGTCGTCTCGAAAACTCTATACACCTGATTATTCTATTTCCTACTGAAATGCTAACAAAATTTGAATAAAAAGTCCCATTTTTTTTTAAAAGATATCCCTTACGTTTCCTTTTTTTTTAATCTTAACATCCAACAATAATACTCTGAGCCTAAGAAAGATGATAATGATAGTGAGCGAATTAGTGGTACGTAGAAAGTGGGAGTAAACGGTTAAAACCGTTGAAAACCCATGCATAAGATGTTTGTCTACAACAATGCGTCACTTTGCTATAGGATATAGATTTCTGGGGTTTCGGCTTCTATAGCCAATTCGCCCGTTGCGTATGAGGGATGACGTCACTTAGTGATCCGAGAAAGGGAAAGAAGGAAGCGGCCTGGGATCTGTATGTTAGCTACCGTCAAGGGCGCCAATTTCTCTGTAAATTTGGGGGGGGGGGGGGGCATTCAGATGCAGAAGGTATATATATGAAGATTTTAAGACAAATTGCACTCAAATTATGCCAAATATTGTATATTCATAAATACAATTGGGGCCCACATGAGCTTTCGGCGCCCTTGGCTACCACCCCGAAAGTTGCCTGGTGTGAATGAAGAAAACTCAGAAAAACTCAGGGTGGGTGACCTGTAAAACTTTTTATACATTTTGGACCGAGTGTCCTCATTGGGAATCGAACCCGGGACTGCTCACATCAAAAGTGAGAGCGTTAGCCACTACGCTACGCGTGGACGCAAAGCCCACTTTGCGTCAGGTAGGATTGAACCATGAGCCTTACACATTAGAATGAGCGATCTAATACTGATCTACATGCCCCTGTGGCGTATATTCGATAGGGATGGCCACAAAGTTCCGGTTCCGCGAGGAACCAGTTCTCGGGGATCCGGTTTTCAGAACCGGTTCTGGAACTGGTTCCGGATCTGGATCCGAAAACCCGGTTCCAGACCTGGATCCGAAGAACCGGTTCCAGACCTGGATCTAAAAAACCGGTTCCAGACCTGGATCCGAAAAACCGGTTCCGGGACCGGATCTTCTAGAACCGGATCCGTTCAGACCCGAAAACCGGTTCCACCAGGAACCGGTTCTGGCCATCCCTAATATTTGAGGCTTAAGAATATTGTTTAGGATTGAAATCTGTCATGGATAAAGAGAAGGAATTTCAAATTAAAAATATGAAATGAAATGAAATCTTTCAGTTAACGTTCCATGATTGTGTCCTTTAGGCTAAAGAAGACACTGATTAAAGCAAGTGGATGATTGAATGGAAGAATTAGAGGGGTGCAAACCGGGACTTCAGGGAGGAAACGGGACTACCCAGAGAAAACCCACGGATTCAAATTAAGAATAATCGCTCATTTCTGTTGTACACTCATGTCCAAAATGATTGTCGCATATCTATAACCGTCTTTTTGTAAGAATATGGCTTGATAATGATTTTGCACGGTACTTTTAATACTGATACTGTGTGCATGATCGGGAAATGTATATTGTACCTAGATATATTTGTAGTAAATTTCATAGGAAAAGAATATAAATACGAAAATTAGAATGAGTAAAACAAAATGTTGCTAAATTGACAAGAAAGTTTTATTTTCGTTTTATTGTTCTTATTTACTGCTGTAATTGAAATGAAATTTACCACATACATGTCTTTGTCGATTACACATATACTAACATTATAAGAAATACCGGGGCGAATTCATTATCAGACATGCGACAATAATTTTGGACATGAGTGTACATAATACCATTAGCATTACCTTTTATCAGGCTATGAATGGACAATCCAGCTGCCAAGCTGTAAATATCTAAATGGGTTTAATTTGACAAAGAAGAATCTTACACTATTTTTCCGTCTGCAAATCACAACACAACAAGGAGATAATTTTTAATACTGGTGATTTAAACCCAATAAGAAATCGCATTGCGGTGGACTCAGCATAATTTATTTACACTCTCAACTGTGGTAATACGTAGAAACGATCGTCCAGAGAAGAACATTACATAACATCTCCGCCTTGCTCCCTATCCCCCCACTCCGCACTACTCAAAATAATGGAATACGTCACATGGATGCATTATATAAGATTGTCCTTTGTCGTGGATACAAAGAATGATGGGAGAAACTGTTTTCTCTCCTACTAAGAGATGGATATTTTTAGATCTTTTTCTTAAACCACATTTTTCTTTAGGCCATTTTCTCCAAAGAACAGGAATAAAAGAATAAAACAGACAGAATAAAAGGGACATTGAAAGATTACTTCTGCTTACAATTTCTCTTCTATACTATATTATATATATATATATATATATATATATATATATATATATATATATATATATATATATATATATATACAACAAGCAAAATGAGCCTAGTAGGAAGCCACCATCTTGTCTGTAGGTGAATGCGGTGAGGGGGCCGCTAACTGAAAATGCGTGTGTGCGTGTAAATAAAGAATGTAGGGGCCAAATGAAAGTAGGGACAATAGGAAAAGGAGGATACTTTCTTCAGAGAGGATCATTCATATTGATTTATCCTCCAGTGAAAGCGTTTATTTTGACGTGAATGGGACAGAAACAAGAAGTCTCTCTCCCCGATGGATATTGATAGCCTTACGTAAAGGAATTTCTACTTTTTTAAGAAAAAAAGATGTTTATATATTATATTAATATATATACTGTAGTCATTTTTTAATATTAATGTGACAGAGTGAAGAGCGGGTAGATTTTTTTTCACTTCTCTGAAGTTGAAAATTAACATCTTTCCATTTGGAAGTATAAGTAATTTTAACGTATAACGTCACAGCTTTATTTTGTTTGGTTTCGACTTGCAAACTACGATTTCCACCCACCTATGCACAGACATCAGAGCAAAAACAGTTAAAGATAAAGAGAAACGGCGTTTTTTTCTGAACAGAGTTTGATTTACGAATTCTCCTTTATATATTTACTCTGACTATCTATGTCCGTCCGGGACACATACAATTTCAAAAACTATTTGCTGCATCACCATCAATTTTGGCCTCGTTGTACAGAGTCAAAAGTTAAGGAATTGAGTTCTCTGGTGGAAGTGATCCGTCCAGTTAATCCTAAGATATGAACAGTCAAACATGTGTTCCCCATGTGTTTCTATGGGAGCAATTATGGTTATCACCCTTGCCCGATAGACTATCCCGCTGTGTTGTTGAGATTAGCAGGTTAGTATAATGCTCAGGATACAAAATACAAATCTATCCATGGAATACAAAGGTTAAAGTGAAACTACGTGACTTTGTATTTGACAAAGCTGAAAACTTAAATATTTTTTTATTTTCAAGTATTAACTCACCTTAACGTAATTGTATTCTTAGTCTAATTAGAAGTAAAATGCTATATTTTAGCATTAACTTGGCTACATTTAGTTTATTAAGGAGTTTAGTTGACCAAAACATAAAGCAAACTCTTTCATGTGGTGTAAATCACGTACTGCTACTTTTAATTTAATTATTTTTAGTATGGATTTAGTGTCCCAAGTATAGGTTCCATCTCTCCACCTTTAACTTTCTGTTCAAATTAGAAGTAGTAGAAATCGATAATAATTTTTGATTTCAGCGTTGATTACCATAGAAAAAAAGGAGTAACATATAGTGAGAAATGTTTGTTTGATATCAAGTAGATAACCCAAGAATAGATATTTTGCTCATCCCTATTGGTCTACTCAAACTGGGAGTGGTATAAATTTAAGATTTCGAGTTTCAACGTTAATCGATATGGAAAGAAAACGATAACAAAATCGATAGTATTAAACGATTACTTGATGGGATTCGAAATTTCATTTTAAGGCCTCATTATTATGTCCTTTAGGCTAAGGGAGACGAATGATTATGATAATGGAAGAATTGTGGAATGATAATGTGGGAGGAAACGGAAGTACCCCGAGAAAACCCACTGATACGATGTTGTCCACCACAAACTTACTTGGACTTGCTCGTACTAGGGACCCCACGAACCGGAAGTAAGCGCTCTACCAGTGAGCCACCTGGTTCCCTTTGATAGGATTCGATGTTGCAAGAATACGAGTAGTTCAATCTCCCTGGAGAAAACAGAAGTTCTAGAAATCTGCTACAACTTTGGATTTCAATTCTGATTCTCTTAGACAAAAGCTGATAATACATCGGTAAACAGAAATGTTTCTCTTCATATCGTATCACTATCTGAAAAACAAGTTCCGTTACTAACACTATCCCTCTATTGAAAACCGGAAGTCATAGAACTACCATATCCAGTGTCAATATTGAATTTCGCTAGCTTGAAGTCTAGCGCAGTTTCGTAAAGTGAAACGCAACTCATTAGTTATCTGTATACAAGGTTTATCTGTAAAGTAATGAGACTGACCGCTGCACGGCGCTGCAGTCACTAGCAGCACCCTTCTTGGCGGGAAAGTTTGTGGTGGAAGATCTAAGCTAAGCAAAGCACCGGGAGGAAATGTTCGTAGTTTGAGGAAAATTTCCGTAATCTAGGGAAATTGCAAAGGTAAATTTAGCAGAAAGGGAAAAAAGGAAATTTTCGATAAAACTTTGAAAATCCAGAGAAATTCTCGCGCTGGCTGATTGACCAATACAAATGCTTAGTTTTTCATAAATAAACCAATAAAGTAGCAATAATTTATGTATATGTGTGCCTGTTCAAAGTAGCTTAATTTCCACCCATTGTTGGTTGGGTGTATTTGTGTGTATTTCTTGTAGAAAGAAACGAAGGATAAAGTAAAAAATATTAGAAGCAAAAAGCAACTGAATAAAGCAAATGCGGTTGGAACTTCCTTTAACATAGCTAAATTAATCTTATCACGTAACTACTGTCATAGGAATTGAATACTCAACAAACTAGAGAAAAGTTTATAAGAAAAGGGAAAATTTTGAGTAATTTGAGGGAAATTTTCCTGCGGAAACCTACGAACACTGGGCGGCAGTAGCGTTCAAGCTTTGGCGCAGTGAGGATCACGTCTGACGGGAAAGCTGTTTTTAAGTTTTTCTCACGACAGATTTTCACAAATAATTTTGTAAACCGTTATTTTGCACATGTTATGGTCTTTGGCGATAAATCTTACACTGAAACCGACAGTCGGAGTCTAGGAAATGTTTCACTTTGGCCACATTTTGCTTAAACCATTCGTTGAAGGGAATCCAGATCGCTCTCCATGTCTGCAACGGTCTCCCGTCCGTTCTTGAACTCACTGTACTACTGGAAAACCTTATCTATGGCGTCGGATTAGTAGGCCTCCTTGACCAAGACAAGCATCTCTGAAACAGGTTTGCCCAGGTGAAAGCAAAATTTCATGTGAACGTCGTGACAAAAACTCAAAAACAGCTTTTGTGCCACGCGTGATCTTTCCTGCAATCAGAATTCGCGACTGATACCGTGTGCGTTGCCAGTGTTGCCAACAACTTCTGAAGAAAATGGCTCGAAAATTACTCAAAAATGGCTAGATTTTGAACTGTTACTATACAACCCACATTGTAAATTTTAAAACCCTTTTTTGTGTGTAGGACTATAAGTGAGTTAAAGTAAAATTTGAAATGTTGAATTTTATTCGCTTAAGACTAACAAGCAACATACATGACTTTCAATTACAGGTACATTAAAGTCCGTCAACACTCACCTGATTTGTGAAAATCAACAGATATATTATCAGTTGAATTGAAATAAGCTATCATCTATGGAGTCACAGTTAGCGAGGAGGTAGAACTGAATGCACCATCGTTGGATTGTGGACTGGTTGTGTTTGTGTAGACTGCTTCTCCCAATTTTCAGTATTACTTCTTTCGGCAGGTCAAAGTCCTTACAAATACTTATTTCTCCGTACATCCACATGAATCATGATTGCATTGAGAGTTTTCAATCCTATTTGTTTCCTTAAATAAACAAAAACAGTCCCTGCGGGTTGAGGAAGCGAACAGTTTACTAAATATGTATTAGAAAACTACAAAACAAAATTTGTATTAGAAAACTACATTTCTTGAAATGAAATGAGAAAATTAAAATAATTAAAAAGTAGTAAACGGAGCTGTTACGGGAGCGACATTAAAATTCTTTCAGTTGACACGTATTGTTAAGTATCTGTAAATCTGTGGGTGGAGAGAGAAGAAGAAGAGATAATTTGTTGCGTAACAAAACACCCTCTGTCTAGAGAAATCAATTAATACGATAATATATATAATGACAAATAGACTAATTTTTAAACATTACACTTTATTTTCAAAGAAAAAGTATTTTTACAATTAATTTAACGGCTAATGAGACAGCATAAAAAGGCAAAAGAGTTTCATAAAATAAGCTATATTTAAGGCTATAAGCATTTCGTAGATTTGTATGGCTGAATGCCTCTCCAAATAGGCTATATTTAGCCAAAAATAGGCTAAATTGGCATCACTGTGCGTTGCTTATACTCTATAAATTCCTCTGCTGGGGTGCGCGCTGCTGGTGATTGGAGCGCCGCCCTGTGGCAAGTCTCATTACTTCACGGATAAACCCTGTAGGCACACTTCACCTGAAATATTTCTTCAGTATGGTCTTAGTATTAGCAATAATAATATCAATAATAATAATAATAATAATAATAATAATAATAATAATAATAATAATAATAATAATAATAATAGCGAAGAAACAGAACAATAATTGCATCTACAATACGAGAAGCAACTGTTGTAATTGCGAAGGGAGATTTGCAACCATCAAAACACCACATTCATTTAAAGCAATTCTAGTTTCACGTTGAGGAGAGAAGCTCTTATATATAGCCTATGTGTTTGGTTGTTCTGTTTGTGTTAAGAGAATGTTTCCTTTTACTCCGTTAAAAAAGAAAGTAAAAAGAAAAAGAGACAACCAGAGCGGGGGGGAGGAAGAAAGGAGAGGGAAGAGAATACAAGCATGTAGTCTTCTGTAACCGCACTGTCTAATTACTTCGCGAAAGTGTATACGCTTTGTCCAAACAAGAAGAAATTAAGACAACGTAAATTTTGCGAAACCACCGTCTCTAGAGGCTTAAGGAAAAGGGAGGTAAGAAAGTCTCAGGCTATCCGCTTTGAACTAACAAGTACTGTCACTTGCAATCTGCGCCAGTATTTAATTTAGAAATAAAATAAATGGTTTTACGCTTAAAGGTTTAGACATTTTTACACATGTCCAACCAAGGTTTATAAGGATATGCTTGTTTTACAAGTATGTTTTTTATATTGGTTAGGAAACAACAAACAAATTTCATGTTATTTGTGAAATTACTATCAAGATTAACAGTGGAAAAACATACTCAATAAGAAATTAAATGTCAACTAAAGGTACGTAATTCGTGTTATTATTCAGTTTAAAATCTTGTCGTCGCGAATTCTGTCGAGGAATTTGAAGCTTAAAATATATATATAAAAAACTATAATCATTCCTGTTGTTCTGTATGGTTGCGAAACATGGTCGCTTACTCGGAAGGAAGAACATAAATTGAAAGTATTTGAGAACAAGATCCTGAGACGAATATTCGGACCCAATAGAAACGGGAATGGGGAATGGCGGAAACTTCATAACGAGGAACTACATAATTTATATGGTTTACAAAACATTGTTAGAGTCATCAAGTAGTAATGAGCAAATGCAAGAGCAAGACCAACACCCGGGTGGTCTTGGTCTTGGTCTTGGTTTTGGTTTTGCACATCCAGTCTTGGTCTTGGTCTTGCAGTGGAACTCTTAGTCTTGGTCTTGGTCTTGGTCTTGCTTGCAAGAGTCTTGCAAGTTTTGCTTTTAAGAAATCTTATGCTTTTCATAGGGAAACTTTGCTCTGAGTATAAGGGATAATAAATTCTGCAATGCGGCGATAGTAATGCATATACAATGTGTTTCTAAATGTAATATAGTTTACCTTCGCGTAAGTATGATATAGTGTACAACATAGGCGATTACCTTTATTTTTTTAATTAGTGTCCACGCTTCACTACTTATAACATAAGCCGCAATGTTTCGTAATCGTTTTATATTTTTTTAACAGATTCAATACTCCTCTGGTTCCCAAACTGGGGAAGCTACCCCTGAGACGCATGATAGAAAATCAAGACAGCATAGATTACTGAAATACCATGAATTGCAAAATTATTTTTACTCTCTAAAGGCGTCAGATTTTTTTCTTTTCAACCACGATTAGGTAATCTTTGTATTGAACAAACTTCCCATTAAATATTGAGATTTTGGTTTACTTGATTCCAATACGTACTCTATGAGGCAGAAACATGGACATTATGCAAAAGGGATGAAAAATATTGGAGGTTTTCGAAATGTAGGTATGGAGAAAAAAGGAGAGATTTAGCTGTGTTGAACGGAAAATGAATGAGAAGGTGTTAGAAATAGTAGCAGTAAGGGAGAAAAGAATTTAAGATATAATTAAGACGAGGAAGAGAAACTGGTTTGGACATTGGCTGAGGAGGAACTGCATTGTGGGGGACGTGCTAGAGAGTATGGTGGAAGGAAAGAGAAAGAAGTGAAGGAGACTGTAATTGGAGGAAGGTATTAAAACCAAAAAAATGCTGCGTCAAAACTAAGAGACTAGCTAAAGGACATCCTAATCGAAGCTTTTCAGTTACAGTCTAAAGCTTCGATAAAAATTCGCCAAAATAAAATAAAATAAAATAAAATAAAATAATAATGATTATAGTCAAACCTAATAATATTTTAGAATAATTTGGCCGAAAACTGAAAAAATACTCAAATGTCCATGTCTTTTATGTAAACTCAATTCATATAAGTACTTTTGACCTTCATTAGAAATACAAAACAACGGCATCAAACTCCAAGTTATTTAAAACAACAGTACAAAATCACTTTTCACTTGTGAATATGGATTATTTATTGTTATATAATGTTATATTTCTCAATCCTCGAAGTACCAAATACCTAAGGAGGCTAAAAGTTATATTAATAAACAATTATTCAACGTATAAAATCCGTCCATGACATCAAACTTGCAGTCATATGCACTAAGTTTTTGTCAATGTCATGAAAATTTTATTTCGATATTAATTTTAAGTGCACACATTAAAAATTTCCAATGGATGCTTGAGGCTCAGGGCCAAGGCCATAGGCCTACCCATGTAGTCGGCAGCTGTGGTGTCCGGAATTACCAATGTTCAATCAGAGGCGGATCCAGGGGAGATGATCGGGGCGATTGCCCCTCCAGAAGAGGAAACTTTCTTATCTTATATATAAATAAAACCCATCCCAGAGTTTGGAACTGTAAATAGCTGTAAATAGCAGTGATGATTTAAAAGTGAATAACTTTTTTGTTATATTAGAAGTCTGCAATCTGCAATCTGCGATGAGGTGTTTTAAATGTTTCTTTTTGAATTCTGATAAACTTCTCTTCTCTCCTTTGATCTCTGATCTTCTCCTAATTGGTTAAGATGCTGGCGAACCTTCTTTCTTCATTTCTGGCTGATCTTTTACATAAATAAAGATATCTTGTGGTTATTGTAATGTCTTCGTTATCTTTTCTGTTATGTGTTCAATGTGCTCAAAGTTCTTTCTGTGGGCGTCTCTTGTAGAGGTCGGTGAAGAATGTAGTTTTAATTTTAGATTCCCATAGAGAAAAAACTGTTTTTATACTGATTCACCGTCACAAAGATAGATCCATCTTAGTGTTTATTACTCTATTAAAATAGGAAGTAGTAGTGTGAAGAAACCAGTATTTATTACTTATTAATTCATGTTGATTTCCCACATATTCATTTATTGTCTGCCTGAGAAATATAATTTTCATTAAGACTTGCCATCAAAGTTGTGAAGCTATTCCTTTTTTCCCTAATTACATAAAACTGTTTTATATACATAAAAAACGCTAGACATTCGGAAGACTTAGCTAATAAAATTCATTTAGTCTAAGAATTCAGTTAATGTTTTCTTCCGTAGTTTTGTGTTTTCTTTGCTGAATCGTGGAAGTGTTTGTTTACGTTATGTAATGTATTATATCAATGTGTATTTTATGTAATAAAACTAATAAAGTTCCCTTTCCGATTATCTAACCATTCTGACGTCAAAAGTACCTGTTGAGACAAAATCATCACATCAACACGTGTCTGAAGTCAGCAAAATCACCAGAAAATTTGGGTCCTTAAATACTCTCTTCAACCCAAAAACGGGGAGTTAGTCTCCAAAGTCAATCAAGAGCCAAACTTCGGAGTTAGTCCCCAGAGTCAATCGAGAGCCGGACTTCGGAGTTAGTCTTTGGAGTCAGTCGTGAGATTGTCGTGAGGCTGTCAACGGAGTCGGTCCGGGGAGTGCACGGAAGTCAGTCGGGGCCAAACTTTGGAGTTGGCTGAAGAACATCGAAGCAGGTAATTTAGTAAACAAGCCAAACAATCAGTAATTCTGTCAATGGCTTTATCTAGCTCAGTGGCTAGAGAGTCAGGTCATGTTATAATCAAAACGGCAAAACACCGGGCAATCATCATAAGGACATTAGGAAGTCCAGCGAAAAAGATGGAACAACAGGTACTGTGATATCAGATTTCATCCCTTCCTTCCCACGCCCCTCATCTACACTTTCTCTCTCTCTCTCTCTTCAAATATCATGAAATCCTAATTTTTATTTATCTTAAATTAAAACGGGTGTCGTCCGGTCCCAAAACCCGATCTACCTACAAAAAACACCCCAAACAATTCTCATTGACGACACAGCTTTCTTTGAAAATCCTTTCAAATTAAGCACCCGTAAAGGTAGTTTAAAATAGGAAATAGGTACGTTACTTCCTGTTTCGATATTGGATCCGCATTGTTTGTCACTAATGAGACTATATAGAAACAGGGCTACAGTGTAAAGTTAAGTTTAAACTGTAATACTGTCAATGTTCTTCCACCAGGAATCGAATCCGAGTACTCGTACACCAACTTCAAGTGTTCCTTCGTCTTAAGTATTTTGGAAGATAAAATTTGTGTTAAAAACAAAAAAAAAGGATAATTACGCATTAACAAAAGAGTACTATTTACAAAGTGTTATCAAAGAGTACGGTGAATGTAGTTACAGAGTCCTATCTTTTGATATTGTATCAATTCCAACTAGTAACCCCTGTAGCCTAAACCTTTGATATAGTCAGTGTCGATTTTGAACAAGTTGTGACATGTTAGTTCGCTTCCAGAGGCAGAAGAGTGAGGACGTGTTAAGATTGTCTGTCGCGCACCAACATTAAGTTTTGTTCTAAGCTGCAAAAAAAGTGCCAAACAAGCTCACGAAATATCAAAATTGGTATGGCGATGAAGTTGTGGCATTGAATACTCTTTACAAGTGGTATGAGCGATTCAAAAACGTCAAGGAGTCGGTTGAAAACGAGCAACGATCGAGACATCCTTCGACGTCAAAAACAGATGAAAACGTGCAAAAAGTGGCACAAATGATTTGTTCAAACAGGCGAAGACTATTCGAGAGCTTTTCGAAGAACTAAACATCACGTATATGCCCGTGAAAAGCATTTTAACCGCCGATTAAATGGGCGAATGACTTCCTTCTTTACCATGAAAACACTCCGTGCCACATCTTGATTTTGATCCACGAGTTTTTTGGTCGAAATAATATTTCTGGCTGTCCACATTCGCTGTGCTCTCCAGATATAGTTCCATGCGAGTCCTGGCTCTTCCGAAAAAAAAAAAGACCGTGCTTAAAGAAAAACATTTTGACACCATTCCTGACATTAAGAGAGGGCCATGACGGAACAGCTGAATGTCCTTCCAAAAGAAGCCTTCCAGAAATGCTTCGAGTCATGGATTCAACGTTGGGATAAATGCGTTGCTAACTAAGGACAGTACTCTGAAGGACATTAAATCCAATTTCATGTAAGTTTATTACTTTGTTTCTAATAAAATTATCCACCGTATTTTTTTTAATCACACTTTGTCTGCATCTCTATGACAATGAAAGAGGATCAGTGAACTCTGGCACAAAATGGTTCAGCACATCAGCTTATACGGGAGAACCAATCAGTGAACTCTAGCACAAAATGGTTCAGCACATCAGCTTATATAGGAGAACCAATCAGTGAACTCTGGCACAAAATGGTATAGCACATCAGCTTATACAGGAGAACCTATCAGTGAACTCTGGCACAAAATGGTATAGCACATCAGCTTATACAGGAGAACCTATCAGTGAACTCTGGCACAAAATGGTATAGCACATCAGCTTATACAGGAGAACCTATCAGTGAACTCTGGCACAAAATGGTATAGCACATCAGCTTATACAGGAGAACCTATCAGTGAACTCTGGCACAAAATGGTATAGCACATCAGCTTATACAGGAGAACCTATCAGTAAACTCTGGCACAAAATGGTTCAGCACATCAGCTTATATAGGAGAACCAATCAGTGAACTCTGGCACAAAATGGTATAGCACATCAGCTTATACAGGAGAACCATCCAGTGAATTCTGGCACAAAATGGTTCAGCACATTAGCTTATACAGGAGAACCAATCAGTGAACTCTAGCACAAAATGGTTCAGCACATCAGCTTATACAGGAGAACCAATCAGTGAACTCTGGCACAAAATGGTATAGCACATCAGCTTATACAGGAGAACCAATCAGTGAACTCTAGCACAAAATGGTTCAGCACATCAGCTTATATAGGAGAACCAATCAGTGAACTCTGGCACAAAATGGTATAGCACATCAGCTTATACAGGAGAACCATCCAGTGAATTCTGGCACAAAATGGTTCAGCACATTAGCTTATACAGGAGAACCAATCAGTGAACTCTAGCACAAAATGGTTCAGCACATCAGCTTATACAGGAGAACCAATCAGTGAACTCTGGCACAAAATGGTTCAGCACATCAGCTTATACAGGAGAACCTATCAGTGAACTCTGGCACAAAATGGTTCAGCACATCAGCTTATACAGGAGAACCAATCAGTGAACTCTGGCACAAAATGGTTCAGCACATCAGCTTATACAGGAGAACCAATCAGTGAACTCTGGCACAAAACGGTTCAGCACATCAGTTTATACAGGAGAACCAGTCAGTAAACTCTGGCACAAAATGGTTCAGCACATCAGCTTATACAGGAGAACCAATCAGTGAACTCTGGCACAAAATGGTTCAGCACATCAGCTTATACAGGAGAACCAATCAGTGAACTCTGGCACAAAACGGTTCAGCACATCAGTTTATACAGGAGAACCAGTCAGTAAACTCTGGCACAAAATGGTTCAGCACATCAGCTTATACAGGAGAACCAATCAGTGAACTCTGGCACAAAATGGTTCAGCACATCAGCTTATACAGGAGAACCAATCAGTGAACTCTGGCACAAAATGGTTCAGCACATCACCTTATACAGGAAAACCAACGTTTGAACCAAAGATCCTTTTGCACGAAAGACGAGTGTTCTCTCATGTTTCCTTTACTTCGGACTTTGAATGAAGTTGAAGGGTTTTCCAACATCAGGACTATATATAAGACGAATGGTTTAAGCTTAACATGCAATCCGGTCAGATTAGTTTCCATGGGATTCGAGCCCGGGTCTCTCACACCAAAGATGCGTCCGCTAACCATATTGTCACGAGGAAATTCTTCCTTACCTTGAAATTGTAGCTTTTATATTGATACTAGCCTTCGGCTGGCTGACGACTCCGACCCCAGACCCCCGTGTTTGGTCGTAATACGGCTTCGCACCTTTTAAAACCAAAATTCTTCGGAATTTCAAGTTTCTTTTCCTTTTTAACTATGTAAAAGGTAAAATTCCCAAAAAACTCCATTTAACCCTTTCACTGTGGAAGGCGACGGAAAAAAAATTCCCTAACCTGCGAATGTCGATTATAATCGACGTGTTAAAATTTGTCTGTATCTTGGTTTTGTCGATTGTAGTCGCCAAAGGTTTTCTGTGTGATTTCTATTGTTTATCGAAAAGAATAGAACACACACACACACACACAAAAAAAAAATGAACGGTGCAACTTTGGCGACTACTCTCGATAAGGCCAAGATACGAACAAACAAATTTTAACACGTCGACTATAGTCGACATTCGCATGTTAAGGAAATTTTGTTTCTGTCGACAAAAGTCGACTTCCTCTATGAAAGGGTTAAATAACATTTGAATTTCTTCATCCACCTTTAGATCCCTTAAAATCTAAATATATTCACTTTTGGCAATTTTCCTCTGTGGGTTAGTATTCGAAGGCTACATTCATGCCAAATTTCATCATTCTAATCTTGCCGGAAGTATCTAAACATTTTGGGGTGTACATGTCCCATATCAATAACATAGGAAAGACTTTCTAGTTCCCCTGTGACCAATGTATGCGCCGTGGTTCGGATTAACTTTTTATTCTCATATATTCCCCCTTTTCTTAATCTTAATTTCCAGTTGCACTACGACGATTATGGTCACTGCCCATGCCTACAATTCCGACTTGCGGTAACTGGAAATACGGCAGACGAAAATGTAGACAACGTAAAAATATCTGTTAAGCTACACGCATAATGGAACTAAATATTAAATGTACAACAAATGATAAAATCACTTTTTGTAGAAAGAATATAGTGTTACTGTATAAGCACAAATGTTACATGCACTCAAGTTTCAAATATATCTATAATTAACAATTCATTATTATTAACGCTGAGGTGGCGTGGCTTAACTAAGAGTTGACTCACGTGTTTCTTCGGCTAGCCTTACGAGTTGCTCCCTCGACGTCCTGTATCCAAATATGTGCGTTGTTTCAGGAGTTGACGTCCTAGGTTTGAGTCCCGACTGCTATTTCCTCAATAAGTATCCCAAGTTGGTGCTATGAGGATGATGTTTAATCCGTAGTCTCGGCCGACTCGTGCTTTGGGGCTTAGCTTACATTCGTTATGGTGAATAACAACTCCGACTGACTAGTCGCATCAAAACGTTTTCGTAAAGAGAACTATTATATTCAACTTCCAAACACTTTAGTATTAAACCGTAAGTCGCACTGTTAATTAATTAACTACTTAACTGGTTCACAAATTCAAGCCTTTCGTAATGGATGAGATATCTGATCACTAATGCAGGCATATGTATGTTGGCGTCACTATACAACTCGAAGATGCACACGTTATATTTTAGGCAGCAGTGAACGCTGCTATTGTGAAAGCGTGCTACGCGCGAATAAACAACGACACGGAAATTAGGTGCCGGAGGACTCCCTCAGACTGCTTGCTGCAGACTGAATGCTTTGTCCAGTTCACTATTCTATACATGTTCTCGGGGCTGGAGGTCCCCGGTGATGACGTATAATACCAAGTTCACACTCTTTGGCTGAAGAAGTGCGGACATTTTAAATAATCGAATCGGCGTTGGGCGATGACAAGAAGTAAGATGTTTTTGCAACTTTCCCGTTTTTCCGGACTCAGAGAGTGTTCACAAAGGAAATCATTGTCTCTGCAACGTATGTCCATATTTGGTTACAAAATCTGACGGAGGCTTACTAACACAGACGAAGAGACATGCCAAAGCGATGAGAGAATAGTTTCTAGAAGATTGGAGATATACGAGGCTTGGTTAATAAAGTTTAGATTAAGTCTGTTTTTCCAATATCTCTTTTAAATTTAGAGAAAATGAGCCTTAGGCCGGTGACACCCCATAAGATACCCTAAAGTTGGAAAGTTTTATTATTATTATTATTATTATTATTATTATTATTATTATTATTATTATTATATTTACTTGGGTAACGCTAACAAAAAGGTACAAACATGTCAAATTTCAAGTCGTTATTCCAATTCCAAGTACCTAAAATAAGAGATTATAGGTTAAGAACAGGTCCGTTTAAATAATGTGGAGAACTTCTTTATTCCCCCTTTAGACTCCCTAAAACTTAAAAATATTCACTTTTGGTAATTGTTTCTGTTGGTCAGTCCAAAAAGCTACAATAATGCCAAATTTCAGCTTTCCACGTCAACCAGAAGTATTCCTTTATTTTATGTCAGTTAGTTCATGTAGTTTTATATATAGTTCGGATATATTCATGGTTTATGTGAAAGATTTCGATAAATACCTAGATACTTTTAATTACGTAGATTAACTTGTCAATAAAACATGTACTTTCTATGTATGTTACCACTATTTACAGTAACGTGTTTACTTAGTATACAAATTTCATTCATATTTGTTGGTGCTTAATTTATGTATCTATGTTATTAAGGAAATAGATGTTCTCTGTTGGTATTATAAGATCCCTACCAGCGCAGTGTGATTTAGATTGAAGTAGTTTCTGACGATCTTGATCCCTCAAGTTGCTTGCGTGTTCGTCAGAGGATTTGCGATGCTAATTCCTTCAGATTCATGTACGCACCTTCACCAAAGACAAACTTTAGGAAGATCAGGTTAAAGTTAAGATATACATTTGCTCCCTTTCCTCTTCCTCCGTGGGAAGGAGGGACCGGGGTGGAGATGCTGTGAAGATAAGAAGAAGGATAGGATCAACATTTGTTGACAGTAGTTCTTAGCAAGATTGTGTGTACATCCTAGATACAATCCTTTAAATTCCATGGCAAAGATACAAATTTATCTCCTTTTGTTGTGTTTCTTAGCAAGATCTGTAGTTTTTTTTACTTCTAAACTATGCTGTGTATGAAGTGTCGGAAGTCTTACAGAACGGCTATGTCCGTCCGTCCTCTGTTGGCAGGTTGATTGGTTGATTGGTTGGTTGAAGGTTAATGGGGACGTCAGCAATTGAGGCTATTGGTCCCCGTCACGATAAATAAACCTGCTCAACACGGATTGCCTTTACGAAAATACTAGAACAGAGAAAACTATAAAACTCAAAACGGTGCACACTTAGAAAAAAAGATCAGAAAAAGGTAAAATAAATATATTCAGATAAAACAGAGAACGATAACAAGATAAAACAATAAAAGTGAATAAAAGAGAAAGATAAATGAACGAAAAACGTGACAACGGATTAAAATGCTCAGAGAACGTAAGACCAATAGCGTGAACGAAGTCAAAGTACAAGTACTAGCATATAGCTCAGCTCTTAAAGCACGGTCAATGATACCAGGCAGTTCATGACGTTCTCTGAGTTCTGAGTATTCAGAACATTCAACAAGAATGTGCTGAATACTCAGAGGGGCAATACACTCCTCACAATACGACGGCCCTCTGTTGGCAGGTATTAGAGAAAAACAGTAAGATATCGAGAAGATCAGCGACGCATGAATAGGTTTTCTCTCCCCTCCTTTAACCCTCTATTTAAACCAGAAGAGATGGACGTCATGCATTCCCAGTTTCAACGTTGATCGTCATAGAACAAAAACGGTAATATATAGCGATAAACGTTTTCTAGCAATCTGCTGAGCGTCTCAAGACAACACACCATCACAACCCAGCAAAACTCTGAAAAACCGGAAGTGGTTGTAAATTAACTAGCTTCCGGTTTCAAGATTGATTTCCGTAGAGCATCGCATTTGCTTCTGGTTTCTTCATACGAACCATTGTGCCCCTCTCACATTGTCATTCTATCAATTCCTTTTATAGACATTCATTTTTTATTAGTTATTAGCAAAATACCCGTTCTTCATTTTTATTAGTTATTAGCAGAATACCCGTTCTTCATTTTGTGGACCTGTGGTCGGAAGTGCATAGTTTCGAAGTGGCGAAAACGTGAAAAAGTGAACTTTAAAGGTTCATAGTTCCACTACTATAGGACCGATTGTAGTCTGGTCGTCACTGAGAGACTAGTAAGTGAACTATCCAAATATCCATCCCTTTCAGAACCTCCTGTACTTGCACAATAATTTTTAGAGAGGCTGTTTGGGAGTACTTGATCACTCTCCACCTACCTCTCCAAAAATTGGTGTACAAGTACTGGAGTATTCTTATGTAACGTAGATAGGAATCACCATTTAAAATATAACGATCAATTTATATTATACATATATTTTTACGTTACATTTCAGCCCACAGTCCGTGTAAGTTTTTTTTTTAAAAAAAATGTCAAAATGATCCAATCACATTAAATTAGGCACGGCAAATTATATCACTATTACCTTTATTCTCCAAAACTTCATTAATTATACTTTTCTTTTTCGGTTGTCATAGCAACGTTTTTAAACAAGTAACTATCTGCTGTTATGATAACAATAAATGCAGATTACACCTATAAAACCAAGGATGTTATAAATAGAGGATCCGCCCATACGTATCTCCATCCTATTAAATCGATGAAGCCAAAAAACAACCGAGCATCGACACGTCTGATTGGCTACTCTCGTTTCTGCCATTGTCTGATTGGATACTTTCGTTTCGGCCATGATTGTTGGCTCAAGACATTGCGATCCTATTGGGCGGAGTGGGCAGAGTAGGGGTGTGGCGAAACTGTGACGTATGGCTTCAAGATTTTGTTGTAAGGGCAGATCCTCTATTTTATAAGCTCCTTGTATAAAACCAACATATACTTTAACTATCGAATTAAACCTTATTTCTTTCTATTTAGAATCAACAACATATAATATATTCCTTTTTTCTTTTTCTTCTTCTTCTTCTACACGACAGATTGTGTACTTTTATGCACCGTTGCCTAAAACCAAGATATAAAACTAGAAGAAATTACAAAATAGATATACAATATCGTTGTACTTAAATATGGATATTTGGATAGTTCACATACCAGTACCTCAGTGATGTCGTAACCTGACTACAATAGATCCCATAGTAGTGGAACTATTAACTTTTAAAGTTCACTTGTCTTACGTTTTCGGGACTCTATAACTCCGAAACGAACCACTTTTTGAGCACAGGTCCACATGATATTTTTTTTCTTATTTTTCTCTTTTTCTTCCTTCTCTCCTCCATTTCTTTTTTTTCTCTTTTTTTTAAATAACCCCCCAGCAGTTGTAGATAAGCATATTTGAAGTGACGTTAGTCGATTATTTACTAATTTAATACATTAATTTAAAACATATTCTTATAATATTATTTTGCTGAACTTTTAAAGGTCTTATATGCGTCTCATAGGCAGATCCCCAACTTAAGATACCATACTGTAATATATTTTGTGTTAGTGCATAATATACCATACGTAAAACTTTTAATTCTAAACGCCCTCTTAATTGTACAAATTTATACAGCAATTTTCTTAATGTCTTGGCTACATGTTGAATATGCGATGTCCACTTTAAATGTTCATCAATTTTCACTCCTAAATAATTTTGTTCAGTTACTTTATTTATTGTATTACAGTTACAGTCTAAAGTATTAATACAGTTGTGATATTTTAAGACAAAATTTTGTGGCTGTCCGGTTATTGTTGGTGAGAAAGCAATATAATTGGTTTTCGTTACGTTTAGTACTAAGGAATTTTGTTCAAGCCATTGTTTTACTTTCTTTAATGTTATTTCCGCTTTTTTATAAGTTTCTTCCCACTTTTTCCCTGTTATTGTTATGAGAAATCTGTTCCTAAAAGATTATGACAAATTTTTGGAACACCCTGTATGTATAAATAAAGCATTTAATTCGTGTTATATAACGAACATGGTATCACTTGTGTGCAGTTTTGTTGTATTTTCTGTTTTTAGCAATTTTCTCTTCAGTTCTAAATAATTATAATTACAACCTAATTTGTCCCCAATTTTCTCCCAGGTACGGTACTGAAATATGTTTCTACCTAGTAGCGTTAATTAATATAAACATGGATGTTTGTATACAGAAGCAGACAATCAAAAAGGGAAGGAAATGTTTAAATTAATTATTATGATAAGTGCCCTTAAATTTTGCTTTATTACATATTTACCTCTTCCGCCTCCTCCTACCAGGAATCGTATGTAAATTACAATAAAAGATAATTAATGGTATCATAATTAAGTTCTCTGCATTCTCTCTTACTATATTGAAAGTTGCACTTACGTCACATTGTTAAGGCTCTGTTTGTTTGTCTGCCTGTTAATTAATGACAGCCAAAGAAACTTGAGAGCGTTTTCACGATAATAATTAGGAGCTACACACAAGCACTAATTAGGGCATGAGTATTGAGCTAAATAAGGAAAACAATTCAGGAAAAAAGAACGAGTTTAAGAAGAATTTTATCTGTCTTATTTTCTTTTTCTTAGAAAATATGTAAAGTTTTTTTTTTAAATTTTTGTTATGCAACATTCATGGGGAGAGGTAGAGAATATAAAGGAATATTTCATTTATATCTCATTTTCCTTGTTAAATACCATTAGAAGGGTTCAATTAAAGAAGTATCTGCAATTTGTGTCACTGTTAGAATTGTATGAGTCACTATCAGCTGTATGTGTGTGTGTGTCACCGTTCGGTATCTGAAATTTGTGTCACTGTTAGAATTGTATGAGTCACTATCAGCTGTATGTGTGTGTGTGTCACCGTTTGGTATCTGAAATTTGTGTCACTGTTAGAATTTTATAAGTCACTGTTAGATGTATGGGTGTGTCACCGTTTGGTATCTGCAATTTGTACCACTGTTAGAATTTTATGAGTCACTGTTAGGTGTATGGGTGTGTCACCGTTTGGTATCTGCAATTTGTGTCACTGTTAGAATTTTATGAGCCACTGTTAGGTGTATGTGTGTGTCACCGTTCGGTATCTGCAATTTGTGTCACTGTTAGAATTTTATGAGTCACTGTTAGGTGTATGTGTGTGTCACCGTTCGGTATCTGCAATTTGTATCACTGTTAGAATTTTATGAGTCACTGTTAGGTGTATGTGTGTGTGTGTCACTGTTCGGTATCTGCAATTTGTGTCACTGTTAGAATTGTATGAGTCACTATCAGCTGTATGTGTGTGTGTGTCACCGTTCAGAAAACACAGATAACAATAGATATACAATCCGTTCGTTAACACCCATGGCTCGATCACTCAGTAGTAGAGCGCTGACCTCTAGTACGTGGGGTTTCTAGTAGTTTCATCCCCGCTCAAGTAAGTTTCTGGTGGACAAAATCGTGTCCTTGGGTTTTCTCAGGGTATCCCAGTATCCTCCCACATTTCATTCCACTAATTCTTCCATTATCATTCACTTGCCTTAGTTATCCGTCTCCCTTAGCTTAAAGGCTATAAGCGTGGGACGTTAGACTGAAAGATGAAAAATATTAGTTAATGGAGTATTTTGTTTACATGCACAGTTCATAAGTAAATAAACAATCTGTTTTAACGGAATAAACATTACACAGCGATATATATATATATACACACATATACAATAAATAAATAAATAAATAAATAAACAAAAGTTTTGTGCACCGGACCCAGGGTATGGATTCGATATATTTTGTTACACAGAATCCAAATTTCGAAACCGCAGGGTATGGATTCGATATATTTTGTTACACAGAATCCAAATTTCAAATCCTCATGACGATCGATCTTATCAATTTTTTATGGGCGAAAAATTTGAGCGATTTTGGATAGGGAGGACACACGTTCCCCCCATAAAACAAAGATGACACGTCCTGGGGTTTCGAAATTTGGATTCTGTGTAACAAAATATATTGAGTCCATACCCTGGGGTTTCGAAATTTGGATTCTGTGTAACATAATATATCGAATCCATACTCTCGGGTTTCGAAATTTGGATTCTGTGTAACAAAATATATCGAATCCATACCCTGGCGTTTCGAAATTTGGATCCTGTGTAACAAAATATATCGAATCCATACCCTGGGATTTCGCAATTTGGATTCTGTGTAACAAAATATATAGAATCCATACCCCGGGGTTTCGAAATTTGGATTCTGTGTAACAAAATATATCAAATCCATATCCTGGGGTTTCGAAATTTGGATTCTGTGTAACAAAATATATCGAATCCATACCCTGGGGTTTCGAAATTTGGATTCTGTGTAACAAAATATATCGAATCCATACCCTGGCGTCTCGAAATTTGGATTCTGTGTAACAAAATATATCGAATCCATACCCTGGGGTTTCGAAATTTGGATTCTGTGTAACAAAATATATCGAATCCATACCCTGGCGTTTCGAAATTTGGATTCTGTGTAACATAATATATCGAATCCATACCCTGGGGTTTCGAAATTTGGATTCTGTGTAACAAAATATATCGAATCCATACCCTGGGGTTTCGAAATTTGGATTCTGTGTAACATAATATATCGAATCCATACCCTGGGATTTCGCAATTTGGATTCTGTGTAACAAAATATATCGAATCCATACCCTGGGGTTTCGAAATTTGGATTCTGTGTAACAAAATATATCAAATCCATATCCTGGGGTTTCGAAATTTGGATTCTGTGTAACAAAATATATCGAATCCATACCCTGGGGTTTCGAAATTTGGATTCTGTGTAACAAAATATATTAAATCCATACCCTGGCGTCTCGAAATTTGGATTCTGTGTAACAAAATATATCGAATCCATACCCTGGGGTTTCGAAATTTGGATTCTGTGTAACAAAATATATCGAATCCATACCCTGGCGTTTCGAAATTTGGATTCTGTGTAACATAATATATCGAATCCATACCCTGGGGTTTCGAAATTTGGATTCTGTGTAACATAATATATCGAATCCATACTCTCGGGTTTCGAAATTTGGATTCTGTGTAACATAATATATCGAATCCATACCCTCTGGTTTCAAAATTTGGATTCTGTGTAACAAAATATATCGAATCCATACCCTGGGGTTTCGAAATTTGGATTCTGTGTAACAAAATATATCAAATCCATATCCTGGGGTTTCGAAATTTGGATTCTGTGTAACAAAATATATCGAATCCATACCCTGGGGTTTCGAAATTTGGATTCTGTGTAACAAAATATATCGAATCCATACCCTGGGGTTTCGAAATTTGGATTCTGTGTAACAAAATATATCGAATGCATACCCTGGGATTTGGTGCACAGAACTTTTATGTTTTGTGTGTGGCTGTGTTATTAGTAATTTGTTAGCAACGGGCGACATATATTTTAACCCCATAAAACTTCGTTTTTTAAAACAAATCTCGAAAATTACGCATGAGAATGTAGCCTCAAGAAACTCATTTTGTTCAGCTTGGTGTGTTTTATCGATTGATAAATTTCTCATATTTGAACTATGGTATACTCAAAATACAATGAAAATGTGGAAGGAAATGGGTGAATCTCGGGATGATCCATGGATGCGATGCTGACCATAACAAACTCATGGCAAAGAAAACAGAAATGGTATCTACTTTTATAGTGTTTCATCCATAACAAAAGTGTTTCATCCATAACATAAAAATAGGGATGGCCACAAAGTTCCGGTTCCGACGGAACCGGTTCCGCGAGGAACCGGTTCTTGGATATCTGGTTTTCAGAACCGGTTCCAGACCTGGATCCGAAGAACCGGTTCCAGACCTGGATCCGAAAAACCGGTTCCGGAACCGGATCTTCTAGAACAGGATCCGTTCAGACCCAAAACTGGTTCCACCAGGAACCGGTTCTGGCCATCCCTAAAAAATACTCGTTATGTCATCGTTTCAGGTCTACCCTAGTAGCAGAGACAACTTGCAAACCACTTATTTTAGGCTTGCATCTCGCTTGCTTGGCAAGCGTGCAAGCATGCCGCAAACTGGATTCCAGTAAAGATGTTACATTGTTGGCAACCTTGTATCCAGTGTACCATTAGGGTGGGTCGTTTTGCCATTTTTTCTTCGGAACGAAATGTAATACCTGGCAAAAGTGGCCAATCCACATGGATATTTCAGGTATAGATTTTTTTTTCAAATCAGATAATATCTTCTGTGAGAACTATTGCATCAAAGTTTCAAAATTTCACTGAAAATTGCAAAAAATACCAAAATTGTTCATTTTTGTAGTTAGGTTAAAGTAAACATATTTTTGGGTTTATACATGCCAGATGCTATGAAAACTGACATTCCTGTCTCAAAATGCCAGTTATATGCGCTTGGGAGGGATAGGGGTGCCTCCTCTTGGGCCGGAAAAGAGGGTAAATTCAGTACAATTAAGCGTGTCTACAGCTTTTTTCGTCTTTGCCTTTTCCTTCGAGACCTGCTGGTCCAATATGAAGATGAACGTGACATTTTTTATTTTTTGGATAGCATCGTCACTGGAGATAATACGTGGTGTTATCACTACGAGCCGAAATCCAAAAGACAGTCCATGGAATGCCGATTTTTACAAGCGTGACATGCAGGCTCTGGTACATCGTTGGCAAAGGTGCATAACAAATCGTGGGAACTATGTGGAAAAATGAGTCTGTAGCTGAAATATTGCTCTGTTTAGCTGTGCTGTTGTTAGTTATGTATCTCCATTAGTTTCCATAAAAAGGGAGGCATTACTTTCGGAACGATTTTCGTAGATTTGACTGAAACTGTTATGATTTCTCAGAGATATAATGTAAGCGAGAGAGTGCGGCACATATAACAACTGTGCTTCAGGCAGCTTCAAAGGCTGGAATCATAACTTCTCAAAAATCTAGCGACATAACATCTGCTTTAACTGTAGACAGGAACAAAATAAGGCGTGCGAAACTTAAACTTGCTTGGAATTTAAAAGAAATTTCTAGAAATGATGACCCCTTTAAAAGCCTATACTTTGATGATCGAAGGGATGACACTAAAATACACACAGGCATCGTTAGAGAAGAGCACTTATCACTTGCGGCTGAACCTAACTCTCAATACGTGGGTCACGTGACACCATCCTCTGGCTCTACACATAACGAGACCACAGCTATTTTCGAATACATCATGAACCAACTCAGAGTTGGCTTTGATAAAGTTGAGGTACTTGGGTGTGATGGAACATACACTAATACTGGTTGGAATGGAGTTGTTCTTCGAAAATTAGAGCACTAACAGGAAAACCTATGTAATAGGCTATTTGTCTCTGCATTTTAATTAACTGCTGTTCCCAGCTCTCTTCACGCATATTCACGGCGCTTATTCAAGCCCCTATTCTTACACAGGTCGCATAGTTTCAAAACTAACTGTGAAAAGCTTTCAGTGTTGTTATTCAAACCAATAAAATGTGACTTATCTCATCATAGTCCAGAAGAGCACAGAAAACTCAGTAAAGACCTGAGATGCTTGTTCCAGATATCTCAAGCCATTGATTCCGGAGGATGCCCGGAAGAGCTTGTTTTTATGTTCTCTGCCAAACTAAACAAAGCTAGCTGGTTGACTAGTGCAAACAGAATTTTAACATTCTATATTGCAACTAGAAACCTACCAAGGAATTAATAGAAATTGCGACATTCATACTTACGAGTCTGTGTGGTAATGCAATACCGTATCAGAACATAGTCTTCCATTGTTGATGGTCCTCTCACGTCTTTGAGACCATTCATGGGTCTAGATACTTACCAAGGGAATACCAGGCTGTAATCCGTTCATCATTCAGACGAATGCATTCTTTGCACTCCCAGAAAATTTCTTCTCGCCATGATGACTGATGGTCTACTTGCTGTCCGACAAGATGCATTACATAAGATTCTTAGTGCTTGTGAACACGAAGCAGAGAATCTCCATAACTCCATTAGATATAACATCATTCCCAGACTGAATTTTGAGGAAAACGATTACACTGCAATGACCGTTTGGGAAAGCAGTGATGTTTCAATAACTGTACTACCAGTAAGTTCTATGGACGGTACCAAACAAACAGCTCATGGTCAAACTTTCACTTCCTGACAACACTGTGCCAGAATGGTCCTTCACCGTCCATCCATGCCACACGGTGCCAGTAGAATGGATAATGAAATTGGTCACTGAAGAAGAAGCCTCCCGAGTATGTGCCAGTGATGCTAGAGGCGGAATAATCTTTCTACCATACTTTCTAGACAAGCTGCGTCTAAATTTCAATCAAAGTCCCAATTTGTGACATTTTTTCCTCACAGTGACTAATCGGATCAGTTCATCCGGCCCAACATATGGTTGGTTGATTGGATAGACCTAGCGGAGGAGCCCTAGGTGCAGTCACCTCTACATGATGGGCTCTAGGTCACTTAGCCAGGCTATATTGCCAGGTGAGCGAGGAGCTGCACAACCGCTCAAATGTACTGAATTTGCCTCCTTTTCTGGCCCCAAAGGAGGCACCCCTATTCCCCCAAAGTGCATATAACTGACATTTTTATACTTGAATGTCAGTTTTCATAGCAACTGACATGTATTTAAACAAAAATATGTTTACTTTAACATAACTAAAATTAATGAACAACTTTGGTATTTTTTGTAATTTTCAGGTAAATTTTGAAACTTTGAGGCAATAGTTCTCACAGAAGATATTATCTGATTTGAAAAAAAATCTATACCTGAAATGTCCATGTGGATTGGCCACTTTTGCCAGGTATTACATTTCGTTCTGAGAAAAAAGTGGTAAAACGCTGCACCCTAGTGTACCATTCAAGCTTGACGCAAGCTTTTTACGCTGGCGGCAAGTTAATATCCAACGAACAACCAGTGATGCTATGACGCTCTGCGAAGGATCTAAAGTATCGCTTGCAAGCACAACAAAAGGGCAGATTGTATGAAAGCATGCGTTGAAAGGGCAAATTTAGAAAGCCAAAAGCCAATCACACGCCAACTGGCCGAAAACTTTCTTGGGTAATAGGTGTGATAGACGAAGAGAATTGTTCTCTTTGATTTTCAACACTTTTGTCTAGGATAGTTCGGAAATCTGAAAATGGAAAGAGATGAAGTCGCACCATAGACATGGTGTCGGTTCGAACCCAGGCCTGGTTAGCAGATGAAGAGTATTGTGTCTTTGGATTTGTTTAATTTCTATCTTTCCTCCAACAATCTTACTTCTATCAGCTCATGTCACATTATTGCTTGACTTTCATTGGCGTCCGAAGAACATTTTTTTTTGGGGGAGTGGCACATCCCTGGTTGCTACATTACGTTTCATAATTTTTATTTGTATTAAGAAAATCTTTAAAAAATTAAAGTTGTTTTTGTGAGCCTGGGGGAGGGTGAGCCTTCCCGTTCTCCTTCGGGCGCCCATGTTTACTTTTACGAAAATTACCCATTTACATTTATCGCGAGACATTTAAACCAAAGTTTTAATCTCGTTAAAAACCCAGAAACGTGTTGATAGCGAAATACTTTCTCTTCACGTTCTATCGATCTGAAACAACGAATTCTGAGGACTCATCAATTGTTCGAAGCGTGAAGATGAACAGTGATACTAGATAAATTGCTCGACGTGTCTTTGAATTGATGTCTCTTTGTTTTCTTTTCTCGTTCTCAAGTGCTGACGTGTGTGATGGAATGTGTTGCTCACAGTCGAACAGTCAAAGCAATTCACAAGCGTTGTATACGAAAGCAAAGCAGAAATTGGTCCTATTGTAAACTTTTAGGTTTTCTTATATTACCAATATTGTTTAACTCTTAACCTTATGAATTTTCGAGATCAAAGGTTTATCGCCACAGAAACAAAATATGACTAGTAAATGTTGTTATCAAAAATACATCTAACTTTAATTGTTTATATTCACATGCTAGTTTTTTTCGCCTATTCATAGAGTTTGTTTCTCGAAAGCTTTCGAACTAATCCCCTATCCATACAGTAGACAAACACCGTGTGTATGAGTTTCTTGGAGTTTTCCTGTACTTTCCTATTTTCTTCATCATACCATTTTTCATTATCATCGTCACTGTCTTCCTTAGCGTAGAAGCATAACCATGGAATGTAAAAGTAGAAATTACATTTTATTCCTATTCATCCCCCGCCTGTTTATAATTCCAATGTTATGTTTTAAACATGTAATTATGCACATTTTGTTCGGTGACATACATCTTTTTTTTTTTTTTTTACATGTCGGTTTTATTTCAATCTTTGTTCCTGTCTCTGTAGTAGAGAAAGGACTTATTTTACTTTCTCCGTCCATCTATTTCTTCGTGTCTTTTTAGGAAGAAGATTACATCGTTATTAATCTTTCTCTACGCATTCCATTCACAATATTATGTCATCATACAGTAAAAAGTTACTTAACGTACTCAATTTTTCTATTTGTTTGTATCTTTTCATGCAGTAGGCATTATTTATCTTCCTCTGTTTATCCACTTATTTATATCTTTAGGTAGTAGAATTTGGTTGGTTTTCTTACTTTCTCTATTCATCTATTCGTTCGTGTCTTTTTATACAGTGAGTTCGGCGTTATTTAACTTTCTCCATTTACCCATTTGTTTAAGTCTTTTTATGCAGTTGAGTGATATTATTTATCTTCCTCTGTTAACCACTTATTCATGTCTTTATGTAGTAGATTTTGGCAGTTTTTACTTTTTCCATTCACCTATTCGTTTGTGTCTTTTTATGCGATGAGTTCAGTGTTATTTATCTTAATCCATTCATCCATTTATTTGTCTTTTTTCTGAAGTAGAGCTTGTCATTATTTATCTTCCTCTGTTTATTCATGTTCATCCATTTATTTCTCTTTTTTTGAAGTAGAGCTTGTCATTATTTATCTTCCTCTGTTCATTCATGTTTATCCATTTATTTCTCTTTTTTGAAGTAGAGCTTGTCATTATTTATCTTCCTCTGTTCATTCATGTTCATCCATTTATTTCTCCTTTTTTGAAGTAGAGCTTGTCATTATTTATCTTCCTTTGTTCATTCATGTTCATCCATTTATTTGTCTTTTTTTGAAGTAGAGCTTGTCATTATTTATCTTCCTCTGTTCATTCATGTTCATCAATTTATTTGTCTTTTTTTGAAGTAGAGCTTGTCATTATTTATCTTCCTCTGTTCATTCATGTTCATCCATTTATTTGTCTTTTTTTGAAGTAGAGCTTGTCATTATTTATCTTCCTCTGTTCATTCATGTTCATCCATTTATTTGTCCTTTTTTGAAGTAGAGCTTGTCATTATTTATCTTCCTCTGTTCATTCATGTTCATCCATTTATTTCTCTTTTTTTGAAGTAGAGCTTGTCATTATTTATCTTCCTCTGTTCATTCATGTTTATCCATTTATTTCTCTTTTTTGAAGTAGAGCTTGTCATTATTTATCTTCCTCTGTTCATTCATGTTCATCCATTTATTTCTCTTTTTTGAAGTAGAGCTTGTCATTATTTATCTTCCTCTGTTCATTCATGTTTATCCATTTATTTCTCTTTTTTGAAGTAGAGCTTGTCATTATTTATCTTCCTCTGTTCATTCATGTTCATCCATTTATTTGTCTTTTTTTGAAGTAGAGCTTGTCATTATTTATCTTCCTTTGTTCATTCATGTTCATCCATTTATTTGTCTTTTTTGAAGTAGAGCTTGTCATTATTTATCTTCCTCTGTTCATTCATGTTCATCCATTTATTTCTCTTTTTTTGAAGTAGAGCTTGTCATTATTTATCTTCCTCTGTTCATTCATGTTCATCCATTTATTTCTCTTTTTTTGAAGTAGAGCTTGTCATTATTTATCTTCCTCTGTTCATTCATGTTCATCCATTTATTTGTCTTTTTTTGAAGTAGAGCTTGTCATTATTTATCTTCCTCTGTTCATTCATGTTCATCCATTTATTTGTCTTTTTTTGAAGTAGAGCTTGTCATTATTTATCTTCCTCTGTTCATTCATGTTCATCAATTTATTTGTCTTTTTTGAAGTAGAGCTTGTCATTATTTATCTTCCTCTGTTCATTCATGTTCATCCATTTATTTGTCTTTTTTTGAAGTAGAGCTTGTCATTATTTATCTTCCTTTGTTCATTCATGTTCATCCATTTATTTCTCTTTTTTTTGAAGTAGAGATTGTCATTATTTATCTTCCTGTGTTCATTCATGTTCATCAATTTATTTGTCTTTTTTTGAAGTAGAGCTTGTCATTATTTATCTTCCTCTGTTTATTCATGTTCATCCATTTATTTCTCTTTTTTTGAAGTAGAGCTTGTCATTATTTATCTTCCTCTGTTCATTCATGTTCATCCATTTATTTGTCTTTTTTTGAAGTAGAGCTTGTCATTATTTATCTTCCTCTGTTTATTCATGTTCATGTGTAGTAGAGATCGGCGTTTTTTTACTTTGATCATTCATCTACTCGTTCGTGTCTTTTTATGCAGTAGAATTTAGCATTATTTTTCTTTCTCCATTTACACATTTATTAATGTTTATATACCCTAGAGTTCATTGATATTTAATTTTCTTCATTCACCTGTTTCATTTGTGTCTTTTTATGCCCCAGAGTTTGGAGTTATTTATCTTTCTCCATTTACACCTCCATTCATGTTTTATGCCCTAGAGTTCTTCGTTACTTAACTTTCTCCACCCATCCATTTGTTCATATCTTTATGCAGGGTATATTTGGTTGAAAACCTTATTCCCGAGAATCATCAGCCTACGCTTATCCCTGCGACTTAGGGAGCAACTGTTACATCCATATAATACTACAGGTAAAATTAGTACATTTATAAATTTGTATATTTAATTTAATTAGCGTTAGTTGTGAAGATAACATATTTGGCTTTATTTACTAAGGGATGCTCACCAACATGTGTAATATCGCAATGTGAGTTATTGAAAATTTTGTTGGATACAATAAGTCGAAACTCAAAGACTAGTTATCAATTTAAAATTATTGTATAATATATAGAAAGTGATACTTTTTAATCTGCCTCAGACCCTACTTACGTAGAGGGTATTTGGAATCCAAAACAATTTAATAAGTCACAACTTATGCTAATCTTGAGGATATACACAGCTAACAGAAATGATCTTCCTGATTTCGTTCGCATTATTGTGTTAAAAGTAGGGTCTATAAGGCATAGAATGTTGAAACATATAGCGTAACAAGAAAAACTCAGAGTTTCGTTTCAGATGTTTTAGTACGCCAGTTTTACCGCAAGGTGAATCTTGGACAAATAGCAATTACAGGAGAGGGGAGTGCATATTACGTTCCTGAGTTCCATTTAACAAAATCGCTCATCATTTTCCAAAATCAGATCGTAGACGACTGTTTTAATAAAAAGAGCGCCATAAAAGTGACAAGTCGTGACTGATGTTCCAAATTTACAACTAGATGTCTCTGAAAGAAGAAAAAATCCACGAGATGCCGATGTGTTTTCGACGAAACCAAGGATGTTATAAAATAGAGGATCTGCCCATGCATATCTTATCATATGAACCCAATGAAGCCGAAAAACAATCGAGCATCGTCTGAGCCGGCACCTCTGATTGGCTACTCTCACTTCCGCCATGATTGTTGGGTCGAAACATTGCGATCTTAGTGATGCGGAGTGGGCAGAGTAAGGTAACGAAGCTGTGACGTATGGCTTCACAATTTTGTTGTATGGGCAGATCCCCTATTTTATAACGTCCTTGGACGAAACCGTTGAGCTTGTAGGAGAAGCTTATATGTTCGGAGCCCCAGCAAGTCAACTGTAAAAGCAGGGAGAGAGAGCTATAGAGCAGATAGTTCAGAAAGTGCTGTTGGAGCCACTTTTGCTACCTAATCTTGATGACCTGAAGAATCAAATTCAAGTGGCTGTGGTCAGAGTTGATCAGGATACAGGCGCCCACCCCAGAAATATTTACTGGGAGAAATCCAATACTACACGATACTACATTTATATAATATTGAGCGAGTATTATTCTGTTGCCAAAAGCACGATAAGTAACTGTAATATACTTCCACCTATATTTTCAGAAAAAAAAAATAACAGAACTAGATTGATTTATTTTATAAGAGAAAGAGTACAGATGAAGTGTAAAATCAAACTTTCATGCTACATCAATCATCTGTGTTAAACAAGTATATATATATATATATATATATATATATATATATATATATATATATATATATATATATATATATATATATATATATATATTGAGAAAGTGTACAAATGAATGTTAGAATTAAGAAGTTTTGGGGAGGTCCAGATCCGATGGATCCTTTCCCTGGGTGCCTGCCGGAATATGTCCGGATGGATTTGCGACTACTATGTGGACATGTACCGCGTGATTAAAGGAGGGCATATCCAGCATTTGTAACATTTTTAGTTGAAACTTGGCAAACTTTTCTTTTTATGCTATGTGCTTCAATACTCTACGCCTTGTACATTTAACCCAACATGTGAACGAGATTAATAAGATCATTTACGCTAGCCCAATGCTAATAGAAGAATTTTAATGGCGCAGCATGCAGAATAGGTACCAAGATTTTGTGCCGTATTTAATAAAATAGGATCATGGACACGGTTTACCGTATCAAGTTCCTGAATCTAGGAGTGCTGAGCTGATAGATCCTGAACGATTGCAATGCCAGAAATCGGTTACGGCAGGGGCCGATCCAGGACGGACTTTTGGGGGGCGCGGTGGGTTGTAATACTACTTACAGCTTTCTTAAGAGCTCCAAACTCTGGGATGGGTTTCATTTATATATATATATATATATATATATATATATATATATATATATATATATATATATATATATATATATATATATATATATATATATATATATATATATATATATATATATATATAATAAGAAAGCTTCCTCTTCTGGGGGGCGATTGCCCCGAATGCCCCCCTGGATCCGCTCCTCGATTACGGTGTAAGGCTTCACATCACTCATCAACACCAATATGCTAGGTACGTAGCGAATGCCCTGAAGAACTGCTTGTACTGCCTGAAGAAGTGAACATCCAATGGTTGAATCTTTCCTGTACATTCCCCAGGAATCAGTCTCTTTTTAAAAGCAGCATATATGGGCTTAAGGTTATTTTTATGTCCTCATTTGTCTTTTTTTCTCTTTTCCATAGCCGAAGGTAATTGCGGTAGGGTCTACATATTTCAGCCAAGTTCTTGGGAGTCACTCTGGGACATGCAGACTCTTGTGACGCGTCTTCGTACACAGCGTTACATTATATCAGGTTACCAGAAAGAGTCGTCAAGGGAATGAATAGACTTTGTATTTCCTATGGATTATGTTAACTTTACAGGCCCATAACTCCAGAACCCATTGCTGACTGACGCTGTGAAGCCATATGTAAAATTTATCTTAATTACGATTTAGTCTTCCAGGATATGTTTCGCATTCTTGCCATCCCGGTTTCAAAGAAGCAAAGTATTGTTTGTCAGATCGTTAATATCTCCCCCTACGTCATACATTTTGCACTTGGATGTAACTGATTTAAATTCTCTAAAAATGGCACATTCGATTTATTTTATTGCCAACATGGTGCTCAGGAAATAATACAACGAACGTTTAAATTACTGAGAATAGAAACCTTACGTGTACGTCCATGAATAAAATTTTTATGTTTAAAGAGTTGACAGAAAAGTGTTCTTTCATTTTTGCTTTCAAAAGTGCCATTACACTGAGTCTGTGTGTGACTCACTGACTACAAAATCTGATATAGACAAATCTCCAATCATGCGAAAGAAAGAGCTAAGTGGATTTTACTCGTTACCATGAAAGAGTGGGAGTGTGTGAATGTATATCTATCGACTACACACACAGACAGAAAGAACTGTATTGGGAAAAGAGGATTTTCAGTAGCTACTTAGAAGTTTTAAAACACGCATGCTGTTTGCATTTTTTTCCTTTTTTTGTCTGTGCCAAAACGACAAAGAAAAAATCAATACATATGCGTTGTCTTTCAAGTTTCTAAATCAAGTTAGTATATATTACACAAACTGAGCCGACTGGCAGTAGTTTCCTTATTGGCCGGCAGTGGCGTATTTAGGATTTTGTTTTGGGATGGGCTATGCACAATATGTGAATAAGCACTTATATTTTTCCTTTTGGGTGCCGAGAAATTTTAATAAAGTTGTACATATAATAAATTTATTTCGGGAGGGGGGGGGAACCTTGAGCCCCATAACCGTCCTCCTAAACACATCACTGCTGACCGATAACATAAAATTATTATTATTAATAATAATAATACCAACTGAGGTTCAACTGAATTACAATTTAGATTAATAGTTATATTTGGATTAAAAAATCCATTACATTTCAGTCAAAAATTTTCTTGTAGGGCTTATATCGGGAGAGCTACATATAGTGTAGCCAAACCCAAACTATCACTTAACTCAGTATGATGTGCTTATTCCGTAAAAAATACGAAAACTCGATTTAGGGTCTGTTCACAACTTTTGTGGCCCCTGATCCAAAAACTAATAATTGCCCAAAATCGCAATCTTTTGATCCATTTTTGATCATTTCTAAAATTCTTGTTTCGAAAGCTCCCTGTTTCTTTGTTAATTTATTTTGTCATTTTATCTGCTGTTTTTGGATTTTTATTTCGTACGAATATTCGGATTCAAGAGAAACAGGAATGGCAGAAACTTCATAACGAGGAACTGCATAATTTATACGGTTTACCCAACATTGTTAGGGACATCAAGTCTCAGAGGCTCAGGTGGGCAGGTCATGTAGCTAGGATGGAAGAAAGTAGGAACGCTTTCAAACTTTTAACTGGAAGACCAGCCGGAAAACGACCATTAGGAAGACCTAGGCGCAGATGGGAGGACAACATTAAGATGTATCTCGCAGAAATAAGAATACAAAGTAGAAACTGGATCCAGTTGGCTAAGGATAGAAGTCGTTAGAGAGCTTTTGTGAACGCGTCATTGTACCTCCGGGTTTCATAGGCCATAGAGTTAATTAGTTAATTTGTCCGCCATTTTGGGATTTTTGTTTTGTTGTTAATTCGGGGCTCTAAGAATGACTCAGAAACAAGAATACCTACATTTTTTAATAACAAGGATGAATAGGATTAGGATTTTAGATTTCTGGGCTTCCGGCATTTAAGGCCATTTAGCTCGTCACGTTTGAGGGATGACGTCCCTCGGCGAGCACACTATCCGGGGAAAGGGAAGGAAGAAAGGATTGGGAAAGGAAGGAACCTGCTTGGGACATATAAGTTAGGTACCACTCCGGCATTCGACTGGTGCGAATGAGGAAAACCCAGGAAAACCTCATTCAGGGTGGCTGGCCTGAAAAAGCGTTTTACACTTTTTCGACCGAGTGCCCGCACCGGGAATCGAACCCGGGAATAACAAGAATGAATCAAAGAGACAATTTATAATGGTGATTATGGTTTTTCAGACAACAGTTAACAGGAGCTCTACTGTTGGTGTAGAAGGGATAAAAGAAGATATCAATGTATAATAATAATAAGAATGAATTCTAACTTCTAGTCTAAGAATCCAACGGAATGCTGAACGAAATGGGGGATTAAGAGGGAGGGGACTCTCCTTTTTCATGCAATTTTCAGGTTTGAACTACAAAAATCTGAAAAATATAAATCCACTGACTCACTCATTACTAGACCTCCGAAACTGTTTGATGTAAAGCCTTGGAATTTTGTATTGTTATTATCCTCGAGTTCTAGCATATGAATAAGACAAAATTTTGTGAAATAACTCCTAAAACGAAACCAAAAAGGCATATACATTCCATTCCATGAAATTTTCCGTTAAGTCTAATTCTTCTCATGAGTAGAACACGCATTTTGCTAGAAGCGTTATGAATTATTGTCAAATCCTTCTAGAGGCGCGTTCGGAAAGTAGCTTCCGATTGGTCACTGTGCGTGAAGTAGTGGGGGCAACGCTACCGTCTTTGCACAGACGTATGTGGTAGATCAGTCTGCATCCAGCCGTGGTAGAGCGAAGGTTCCCGCCAAGTGCGAGGTATTATACGTTTCATTACGGCAAAACAATATTCGGCAGCAGCTATTCATCGAGAACTTTTTGCCGTGTACGGACAAAGTGTGATGAGTGAAGGAGTAGTTCATGAATGGGTTCGTTCATTTAAAAATGGACGAACAAACATTCATGACGAAGAGAGGCGTAGCAGGCCATCAGTATTCACTGATGAACTCGTTTAGAAAATTGATGGAAAAGTTTGTGAAAACTGACGTTTCACAATCTTGGAGCTTTCCGATGAACTTCCACAATTTTTCAGGATCTCAACGCTTTGATGATGATGAGCTAAAAGATGTGGTCACAGACTGGCTCAAGGCACAGGAGGGAGATTTTTATGCTGATGGAATTTCTAAGCTAGTAGAAAGATATGATAAGTGCTTGAATATTTATGGAAACTATGTTGAAAATTGAGCAAAGAAGTAGTTCGCAGATGATAATAATAAATTCTTCTTGTTTACTTTGGCGTTTCTTTTTTTTTTTTTACCAAAGGTAGCTTACTTTCCGAACGGCCCCCGTAATTGTAATTCTTGTTTTAAGTCATATCCTTCTAGAATTCGTTTTAGTCTTCGCATAAAGCAATCGATAGAAACTTCTGAATTCATGTCAAGTCATCAAGAAATGCTGAATCAATATTGAGAATGATGTTGATGTTTGTTTTATACTGTTCTGTGAATTCACGTTGAGAGGCGTTCCAAAATATGCTGCAAATATGTTGATGTCACCACGGTTAGTTGCACAGAATTTTTAGTTTCATTAAAAAACCAGAAGTACGCAGAGAAAGAAAGAAAGAGAGAGAGAGAAAGGTTTTATGTTATAATGGAATTATTATACATATTTGGAGCAGCAAAATAATGGTGCTTTTTATTTTCATTAATATTTCAAGGTATTAGGACATAAAATAATCATTCAGTATTAATGCACCTCTGGGATACGCTAGGATGCTCAGGAGAGAGAGAGAGAGAAATAAAAAAAAGTAGCACGATGCATTCTCTAAGGCTCCACAACGTTTTAATCTCTTAATATTCTTTCGTAATATAGATATATATTTTTCTTTTTTGCATATTGCATTCTTTTTTTTTTTTTTGTTACTTTTTGGTTTTATTCCTAACAAGTGGGGTAGAAAATATTTTAAAACACATTACTTTTTAAGCCATATCTCTACTCCTACCACCTTGCCAGCCATATATGTAGCATAACACATATTTCTACATACATTATATATATATATATATATCATGTGTGTGTGTGTATGTATGTATGTATGTATATATGTATGTAGGTACAGAAAAAAAATATAGTCCACGACCTGATGGATAGCCATGATAGGATATTTAAATATCTACATAGGAAATGGGATTGGGTTATTTTTATAGTCTCTGTCCAATTGGGACATCTCATATCAATTTTTCAGTCGCTGTGTATCACCAAATTGCAATCCCTCTTTGTGTTTCTGTTTCATCTACTAACTCGCAGTCTCATTGTTTGTAGATTATGTACTCTGCAGAGAATTTTTGTCTGTTCCATATTACTACAAACATTCCTTCTTCTAAATCAGAGTTTCTCAACTTAGGGGTCGCGACAGGGTTTTATGGGAGTCGCGAAGATAAGCGGAAGAGATAAAAATAATTAGAATCTAATACCGGAAAATATTTTTAAATATTATTTTGAATTTTGTTCTGATAGGCATATTTTTATTTTTATACATACTGTTAAGAACAAAACATAGGTCTACTAAACATTTTCAACAGGTGCAGAGTTGTTTAAAAATCAATTTAAATGAAAGAGGTACAATATGAAATTAATGAGAACTGCATTTTGAAATTCTAGAAAAATACAAATGCAACAAACCCTGAAGATTGAAATACCATTAAAATTGAGAGCTAATGAGATACCTGAGCATGTTGTGATTTCACTAGTGCGGCAATGTCCGATGCAATCTTCATGACGCACAGTATCAAGTCATTTAAAATATTCAGTAACTTTTTTTTACAAATGTCCAACTTTTAACCAAAATTAGAAATCACTTTGTGTACAGCATATGACCGAAAATTAAAGTCAAATTTAAACAGTATGACAGATCGGATTCGATATTTGTAATATGAATGAACTGAACTGACCAAATTTGGTGTTTTTTTTTTTTCAATTTTAGGAAAGGTTACTGTATCCACTATATACAAGAATGGATTCTACTATTATAGAAATAGATGGATATCGTGAGATCTCCACAATATAGTTATATTAAAAATCTTACACAAGTTTATTACAAACCGGAAATTATAAGGGGGTCACTGGCAAAAGGATGTGATAAAATGTGGGTCGTAATACGAATTAGGTTGAGAACCACTGTTCTAAATAATATAAAAAAAGAAATAAAAGCTATATTAAGTATCTGCACATTGTAAACTTTCTATTAAAAGAACCAAAAGCTACTAGTTTTTTTTTTAAAAGCGGATACGTTTTTAAAGGTCCAAGTTGAAGCAATGCAACTTTCAAGATTTTTCTCCGTATTTGCTATGAAAGAAATTAATTCTGTACTTTCTAGAATATATGTACTCATGTACTGTATATATATGAGTTATTCGCTTTTACGTATTTTTAAGCAATGCTTCGTTCCAATTTTTTCTATTGGAGAAGTAGTTTTTCAGCGATTATTTTTCTGAGCCATATACAAGTCGAGATTTCCTTAAAAAAAAAAAAAAAAAAAAAAAAGACCTGGTCACTAACGGTTGTGATGATGTGTAGAGATTGGTTATCTTACACGAGAATGAAGCAACTGGGAAATGGAAACCTAGAAAACAATTTATAACGTTGGAGAGAGTTCAGGAGCTGTATACGGAATGGAAAGTACTTGTGCGGAATGAGTAGGGATTGTGAGGGAAAAAAAGAAAGCAAAATATCTACTCATGAAAAAAGTAGACGAAAAGTAAAACTTAATGTGTCGAATGTTTAACCGAGTAGTAAAGGCAGTCGACTCCGTAACCTAGAGTCGCGTGTTCAAATCCCACCGTCGGTTCTCATTTTTTTTTTTTTGGTTAAAACATTTTTGTATACAAGCTGATAGCCGTTAATCAACAAAGTGAATAGCGTGTTTGGGAAACGAGTTTCGTACTGTTACCAAACAGCCAACTGATCACATGCACCGATTGATGATAGTGTTGTCTGTAATGCATGCTTTTGCTTCCATTATTTTGTTGTCCTTTGGAATATCCATTATTAAAATATTTTTATCTGTGTTTGTTCCCCTAGTGTCACGTTTTGTACGACCCGTATGCACTTACACGTATCTAAGACATGATTATTTTAGTATTCTCGTTTTCACACCTGTGGAGTATATCAAAGTATTGTCACCTTTCTCATAATAATTACATTTCCAGTACGATGAATACACAGTATCTTTTTCATCACTGATTTTTCGGCAGAAAAATGTAAATGATAGTGAGATTTGAACCAAAGACCCCACTCTCCAGATTTTAAAACTTTAAAAAAAAATAGAGAACGGATTTACCGAACGTTCCTCAGTAACTTGTTTTTACCTAATTATCTCTACGTTTTATTACATTTTACTTGTTTTTCCAGTAACCTATAACGAAATTGACACGAACACCAAAGATCGAGGACTGTTAAAATTCCACAGGCTCTCCACCAGGAATCGAACACGAGACCCCGTACACCAAAGGCGTGTGTACTACAGTGGTGCCCACCCCCCCTTATGTCCATGACGCACCCCCCCAATTGTCTATCCGTAGGTGTTCTTCCATGAAAAAATCTTCTTTTCGATTAATTTTTACCCCCCCCCAATCAAATATTTTTATATAGATTTTTAACCCCCCCAAATATTTCAATGACGCAGTTTGCGTCATAGCCCCCCCCTTGTGGGCACCCCTGTGTACTAGCTACTTGGCCACACGCCTATTTCTACTATTGCTTTCGCCTACTTCTATCACGCGTAGACATTTTTGCCTTTTTTCTCCCAATTCGTACTTATTCTGCACAAATACTTTCCATTTCGTATACAACTAGATGCACCCTCCTCAACGTTATACATTGTGCTGTGGATCTTCTCCTTTCATTTCCTTCTTTCTTGTGTTAGTCGAACTCTTTAGAAGAAAAGGACAAGTTTTCGAATGTAAACCATATATAGTGTACAACTTTGTCCCATATAGGTATAGGTAGAGCGTTAATAAAAAGTGTCCGGAATAGATCTCCCACTACCAATTTTATTTATAAAATTCCTCTATAAAAGTATTTTCACAAAATGCTGTACAAATTAATCTCTCTAATATCAAAGGTTAGTTATAGGTAGTTTTTGACCGTAAGGTCGCAGACAGGATCTCTGCAAAGCCCCGAAGTAGGCTAGGGAGAGTGGAGTTAGGGGCCCAAAGCTCCGAAGCAAGCAGTGGGTAGGTTAGTTGGCCAACAGAGCCCCGAAGCAGGCTAAGCGGCTAAAGTTAGGATTCCCAGTCAGAGCCCCGAAGCAGGCTAAGCCAGGAGAAAGGATAGGCGTAGCCCTGAAGCAGACTAGAGGCCCTGGGGTTAGGTTACTCCTAAAGTCCCGAAGCAGACAGTAGGAGGGTCACTAGAAAACTGGTGCTGAATTGCCTTTGTCCATCCAATTTATAGGGTCCCTTGGGTGGCGGTGGCGCTTCTGCTCCGACGTCGTATTCTCCTCCGTGAGAGGGGCTAGAAGCCGTCGTCTGCAAGTGATTGTAGATCCATCTGGTGTGAAGTCTTCTTGCCGAACCACGTGGTGGTGTTTGTGAACACTGACATGTGGAATTGTTTGTTTACAACATCACATGGGATATTACAATAGCATTATTTTTTCAGTTTTATAATGTAGTAGATGTATGCGCATCATTCTTAGGTGCTTGTGTATCACTATTAAAAGCATATATATGTCAATGTTAAGAGTATAGTATCACTGTTAGGAGTAGTGTCATTGGTAGTAATGTGTGTGTGTCACACTTAGGAGTATGTATTTCACTGGCGGTAGTACGTGTGTCACTGTTAGGAGCATATGTGTCACTGGTAGTAGTGTGTGTGTTACACTTAGAAATATGTATATCACTGACGGTAGTATAAGTGTCACTGTTAGGAGCATGTGTGTCACTAGTAGTAGTATGTCTGTCCCTGTTTGGAGCATGTACGTCACTGTTAGGAACACGTGTGTCACTGCAAGTAGTGTGTCACTGGTAGTAGTATGTGTCACTGGTGGTAGTATGTGTGTCACTGGAGCATGTACGGCACTGTTAGGAGAATGTGTGTCACTGATAGTAGTATGTGTGTCACTGGTAGTAGTGTGTGTGCCACACTTAGGAGTATGTATGTCACTGGTGGTAGTATGTGTGTCATTGTTTGGAGCATGTACGTCACTGTTAGGAGCATGTGTGTCACTGGTAGTAGTATGTGTCATTGGTAGTGGCATGTACTGTATTTCACTCTAGCAGAATGTGTCACTGGTGGTAGTATGTGTGTCACTGTTTGGAGCATGTACGTCGCTGTTAGGAGGATGTGTGTCATTGGTAGTAGTGTGTGTCGCTGGTGGTAGTATGTGTCACTGTTTGGAGCATGTACGTTACTCTTAGGAGAATGTGTCACTGGTAGTAGTATGTGTCACTTGTGGTAGTATGTGTGTCACTGTTAGGAGCATGTGTGTCACAGAACACAAATAACAATAGATACAATCAGCTACTTATCACTGTACACATTTCATAAATAGATAAAGAACTGTTCCGGCCGAACAAAAATGATCACGTATTATATGGAACGAACGGCTTACTTTTTAGCTATATATATATATATATATATATATATATATATATATATATATATATATATATAATTTTCTGGGAAATCATGAGTGAGAATTTACTCTCAAATATTTCATTTTGTTTAGCTCGGTGATATATCAATTAATATACTATATAAGTCTTATACCTTGACAATAATGTAATTAAAATTAAGGAGTTATAGCCATTCAGGAAAAGACCGACAGTTGGAGAATATCGACACATCTAAGCTTACAACACTGTCAATTCTACCTGGAACTAAAGATGGTGTAATCAGTACTAAGTGAAACTGTGGTGTGTATGAAATATTTATCTATAAAAGTTTATAAATAAGTAGAATAATTTGACGAGAAAGGTCTAAATTTATGAGGTAAGGTATGAAAGATATGTGTGAAGTTAAGGGTCATTGTAAGATTTGAGTCTGTTTTGTTACGCTCTAGTTTGAAGTAAAAGTTGTACTGTTCAGTATTCATGTTGGACAGCATACAGCTGAAAGTTGTGCGATCACAGGTAGTTGGTTCATTAGTGTGCGCTGTTTGTAACTTGCATAAAACATAGTTAAGTGCAACATATACCTTCGGGGTACTTTCGACACACACATTTGGGGCACGTTCGACAAATGCTTTTTATCTCCTTTCGTTGTGATTTTTAATAACTATATATCAAAAATACTACATTAGTATTAACATATAGATAATAGAATGTCTGCATCCTATTTCCATTGCATGAGATGCTTCTAAAATTTGAACAAAATGTCAGTAACCATTGAGGCCGTAAAAAATGCAATGATACTTGTTACTGCTTCTAAAGCTTTTGAAGTCAATCGGATACATTATATAACAGGTTATTCAAGAAACATTTTGGTGAACATACAACATTTGCTGAAGAAGACAAACGCGCACTCGAAGAAAAGTTCGCGATCATCCAAGTATGCGTTCACCCAAGAAAATAAGATACGGTAATGTAGATCTAAGAACAATAGTGCCAAACATCTAAGATCTGCATCGAAAAATAGTAAAATAGAAAAATCAAAAGGTAGTGAAACACAAAAAAATGTGAGGATAAATAAAAATGTTGCAAAACACAATAACAAGAATGTGAAAACTCAAAAAGAAAATTATTGTGCTAGGTGCTGAGGTTGATTTTACGGCGAAAACATTTCTGCTGATTGGGTTCAATGTAAAAATGTTTTCAGCGATTTAAAGAAAACTGTGTTCTTCATCCAGACGATCCCTTCTTTGTGAGTCAACAATGTGAAATCTCAGTTAAATATGAGTATAATGTTTGCTCTTTCTTGTAGATGAAGCTAACACTAATATTTTAATCTATAACCGACATATGATTACATATGATAACATATGATTAACATAAATTAACAAATACTTTTTCGTGAAGTACAGAATTTTTGTGCTCTCTGCACTAGCTCACATTTAGCATATTATTTTTTTTAAAAGAAATTCTTGTTTCATATATTTCTTGTAACTGAACAAATTTTGTGATTATTCTTTCCCTCATTTGTAACTAAGTGATATTTTTTAATATTTTATGTAGCTCTAAATAAAGATATTCTATATTCCTAAACTTAGAGATCCCCGTGTTTGTTTAAAACACATGAATTACTTTACGAACAGTAATGTGCGTTGTGGAATTATTAGCGACACTATCATATTACGTAAGGTTTTAATGTTGATGTCGGTATTACCCCAACAACCTGTCGTCTTCCCCATGGAGTTGGCAAAGTCCGATACTTCTTCATCGTTCATTTTAATTGTGGCTCTACAGCCACACATTGTTTTTTTGTAACATATATATTGTATCTGTCAACTGGTGGAAATATTATACTTAATCATGTTTTATAATTCATTTCTTTAATAATTCATTACAATCTTCTAGCAGTGCTAATGTGCTTAGGGTGTCGGAATTGTCCCAAATGATCCTAATAATAATTTTTGGGATAAGATCATTTAACTATACTATGTGCTGGCATCTTGGTGGTGTCGTAACTAAGAGTTTGATTAGTTCATACTTCAGTTTCAATTTTATTTTTCTAGGTGTCGTTGTTATCAATAATTTTCAAGTTTACAAAAAAATTCAGGTATTTTCTGAAATTTCTCGAAAACTGCGCATCAGAATTTACGGTTACCCACATCATTTGTTTAGTTCGATTAGATCTAGCAATTTTTAATGTCTCATTTTTTTAAACAATTCTTCAAAACACAAGGGTGATTCAAAAAGAATGGACACACACTGTTCCACAATCACATACACTTATTTACATTTTAGCACGACATTGATATATATTACATTCCGGTAGTCACCGAGCTTGGTCAACCTTTGTTGCAACGATACACCAATTCATCGAAGAAATATGCGTCAAGTCCCGGAAGTTACATCAGGGAAGTTGCTGAACTTCCATATCGGATGTGTCACCTGCTACTCAGGTATTTGTTCAACGATCCCTTGAGCATTCGAGGTAAGGATGATATGTATTTCCATGCCTTGCCTACCAGTTAGCAGCTCACCTTACGCATCTGTTCTGCCGATGTCGATCTCAGTGCACCATGCGCAGATCTGTTTGATGACGTAATAATAGCACTGCACACAAACTGGCGACCAAAAATTTAGCCATTGCGCTGTCTTATAGACGCGAAAGTCTGATAACACTATATTCTTCCATGCTTAGCTATGCTGCCGCTAACACACCAAATTACATTGCGAGATTATGACGCAATATATGCCTCATCTAATGACTGTGTGACAAGAGCTAGGTATCGGTAGCGGTCTTCTATAATTTCGAACAGGAGTAAGAATATGGCATCCATGAGTGGTATTGTTACCTTAATTTCCGATCACTCTCGCAGTAGAGATTATTATTGTTGTAAATATCAGAACAAAAAATTTTTGCATACGAACTATTTGGTTTTTGATAATAATAATTTCAGTCCTCAAGTCTGTCCTTTTTTCATTTGTGCCAAAATAAGGAAAAAAGAAAATTTACAAAATTCTAAGATCATTACTAATAACTGCTACAAAAATATTCATGCTAACAACGCACATGTATAGATACAAGAAGAATAATCAATATATGAGTTTTTGTCCTTTATAAACGCAAAACAAAAATAGGGATTTTCTCTTGGCCATAGAATTGCATTTCAATAATGGTTATTGTGTCTGCAGGCACAGTGGGAACGGTGATTAGGAGGGAGTTCTATGGATAATTTCCCGTTGCCACATCATCATCAACATCAACACAGAAGGGTGGGAACAGAGGTACAATGGTGAGGGTACTCCCTTGGTTCTGGCTTTGAGCTGTAATCCTAACATTGCAATAGCACAACAGGAATTCAAATGCATTCGGTTTTTGTGCTATAGCTGAAATGGATAAACATAGCAAAGAGGTTGGGTAAAAAAGTTATGGGTTGGGATCTATTGTTTATCATGCTGCGCGTGGTGACACGAATCGTGCAAGAACACAAGATGAAAAAAAGATGTAATTGCTGTATAATAGGTCCATAGAATGGGTACATTTATAGCGCTTTTGTTCACCATGCTTGGGCCGTTTTCGGCCTCATAATCAAAGACACAGATGTTAAAGTACAAATTGGAAAACTGGTCCTGAGCACCGCAATTTGTTCCTCTTTTCTAATTTAGAGGCTCTTATATCAACCCCCGACACCAGCTGATGGTGAAAGTTTAGTGTAACCAATGAAGAGTCTTCTCGTCTAAGTTTCCCTCACCCCCTGCATTCGCCCAACCCGTTAGCTTAACCAACCCAATTAAAACGTTATGGGATGAGGAAACTGTGATCCAGCAGCGCCAGCTAATTATATAAAGGGGTGGGACATAATGCTAGTGTCTTTTTTAAAAGCTTATTTTAGGATTTTTGTCTCTCCCAATTTATCTCTATAATTCAAGATGATACAATTTTATATATATATATATTGCTATTATGGTTAGAGGAAAAATACGACATTAATTAGCCACATTTTATGAGGTATTATCTTTTCTCTCTCTCTCTCTCTCTCTCTCTCTCTCTCTCTCTCTATATATATATATATATATATATATATATATATATATATATATATATAGCATGACGCTAAATTCGTTGTACAAAAGCAGAGGAGTAATTCCTGAGAGTAAAACAAAACAAAAAAAATTCCAATAAGCATAGGGCGAAAACCTCATAGTTTACGTCTTATAGGCTGCCAAAAACATGGAAAAATAAATTTTAAAGTTTCATAGCTCCAAAACTATGGGACCTACTGTAGACGGGTCAAGACTTCACTTTGGAACTAGTATGTGCTCTATCCAAAAATACATGTTTTAGAATCCTAAGGTAATCACGCAACAATTTTTATGGAGGTAGTTGGAGAATACTTTATAGGCCCGTAGTCAAACTCCCTCTATAAAAATTGTTGTGGAAGCACCTCAGGATTCTGAAACACGCATTTTTGGATATGACACATACTAGTTCCTACGTGAAGTCTTGACCCGACTAAGGTAGGTCCCATAGTTTTAAAGCTATAGACCTTTATAATTCTTTTTTTCATGTTTTCGGCAGCCTATAACACGTAAACGATGGGGTTTGCGCCCTATGTTTATTGGAACTTTTTTGTTTGTTTTACTCTCAGGAATCACTCCTCTGCTTTTGTATAACGAATTTAGCACCATACTGTATATATATATATATATATATATATATATATATATATATATATATATATATATATATATATATATATTTACATCAGCTAATGCTTCTGGCAACAAATACTATTCGAAGCTTTCTTGCACCCACTGGAAAACGTGAAGTATATTAATATTTATTTGCATATATTGTTATTGTAGACTGTTCCCATAATGCCCACCGACTTCGATTTTACAAAATTTGAGAAATAAATTTCACTTTTTATTTAGTGGTCAATTTGAAGGCATTTTGTTATACTACCATTAAGAAACCCATATACATCATATTACGAATCAATCATTATGGAACAATCTCATGTGTGACACGCAGCAGTGGTACCAATCTTTGAAAGTTTCATTTACAACTTTTTTCTTTTTTCTTTTTTAACTGATTTTGTGAGTAATGGTGCATTCAGTATAAAGGTACAACAAGATATTCTCTTTCTCTCTCTCTGTCCCTGTGTGTGTGTGTGTGTGTGTGTGTGTGTGTGTGTGTGTGTGTGTGTGTGTGTGTGTGTGTGTGTGTGTGTGTGTGTGTGTGTTTGTTTCTAGTTTCCGGCGTAAGCGTGTGGATACTACCAGGTATACTTTCGTGTGTACAAATGCTAGTGTGTGTGTGTGTGGCGCGGGTATATGTACTATTAATTGGGATCGCGTAGTGGAACTTATCAATATTAGTACGTACATACAAACGGCTGTTACTTCACACGATAACTTTGGACGAATGCGAATTTTTAAATTCTGCTTTTTGCAATAAATAAGTAGAGTGATTCCTCTCGAGGGAGTTCCCCTAAATGGTAGCCCCTACCATGTCCAATTAAATCACAAATTGCCGCAATCGTTTGTACATTGTTTGTACAGAAATGTACAGGCCAAATTTTCGTTTGTACACTATTAGGGGCGCCGCCAGAACGAAAACAAATTGGGGCTGTTTAACTGGTACCCTCCCCCACCAACATGTTCTATTCAATCACTAATTATCGCAATCGTTTGTACTTCGTTTGTACAGAAATGTGCACCCGAAATTTTTTGTACATAATTAAGGGCGCCGCCAGAACAGAAAAAATGGGGGCTGTCTAAGTTGTAGCCCCCCCCCAAAAACCAATTCAATCACAAGTTGTCGCATTCGTTTGTGCATCGTTTGTACAGAAATGTGCAGGCGAAATGTTTGTTTGACAAACTTAGGGGCGTCGCCAGAACGAAAACAAAGTGGGAAGCTGTCTGAGTGGTAGCTCCCCCCACGATGTCCAATTGAATCACAAAGTATCGCAATCGTTTGTACATTGTTTGTACAGAAATGTGCAGGCCAAATTTTCGTTTGTACACTATTAGGGGCGACGCCAGAACGAAAACAAATTGGGGGCTGTCTAAGTGGTAGCCCCCGACCATGTCCTATTCAATCACAAACTGTCGCAATCGTTTGTACTTCGTTTGTACAGAAATATGCACGTGAAATTTTCGTTTGTACATAATTAAGGGCGCCGCCAGAACAGAAAAAAATGGGGGCTGTCTAAGTGGTAGCCCCCCACCATGTCCAATTGAATCACAAATTGTCACAATCGTTTGTACTTCGTTTGTACAGAAATGTGCAGGCAAAATGTATGTTCGTACACAATTAGGGGCGCCGCTAGAACGAAAACAAAGTGGGGGACTGTCTAACTGGTAGCCCCCCACCAACATGTTCTATTCTATCACAAATTATCGCAATCGTTTCTACTTCGTGTGTACAGAAACGAGCAGGCGAAATGTTTGTTTGTACACAATTAGGGGCGCCGCCAGAACGAAAACTAAGTGGGGCTGTCTAAGTGGTAGCCCCCGACCATGTCCAATTCAATCACAAATTGTCGCAATCGTTTGTACGTCGTTTTTACAGAAATGTTCAGGCAAAATTTTCGTTTGTACACAATTAGGGGCGCCGCCAGAACGAAAACAAACTGGGGGCTCTCTAAGTGGTAGCTTCCCACCAACATGTCCAATTGAATCACAAATTTTCGTAATCGTTTGTACATCGTTTGTACAGAAATATGTATGCGTAATTTTCGTTTGTACACAATTAATGGCGCCGCCAGAACGAAAACAAAGTGGGGCTGTCTAAATGGTAGCCCCCACCATATCCAATTCAATCACAAATTATATCAATCGCTTGTACATCATTTGCACAGAAATGTGCAGGCGAAATTTTCGTTTGTACTCTATTAGGGGCGCCGCCAGAACGAAAACAATGTGAGGGTTTGTATAAATGGTAGAAGCATTAAAAAAATGTGTCACATTTATGGAGTATTTTTCTAACAGGACTTTGTTCACACTATTGTGTGGTTTGGTTTGTTCACACTATCGTGTGATTCACTATATTGATCTTATCCTAACGATGATGGAATTAAATGTTTTTTTTTGTTTTTTTATATTTATATTTATACTTACAATCATTATTGCTGAGTTAGTTTTTCACTCCTCGGCTCTTATTATTAAACTTATTCATTATTTCTTACGTGAACTGAATCCTTATGAGAAAAATGTATTTTTTTCTTTCTATCTTGCGCAGAAACCGTTATTCTCATCTCGTACAGGAAATTGATAAGTGGGAGATATAACAAATCCACAAAGTAGACTGTTAAAGGGAAAATTATAACACAGTATTTTGTTTTATACGATCATCTTCATTAAACTCATTTTGCAGAAACTATAGAATGCATGGTGAAGTATTTTGGTGCATTCAGCATTCTGATTTACGAATAGAGTTGCTAACTGGCCGGTATTTGCTGTAATTTTGATTAAGGCCGGTGACCGGTACAAACTTCTTATTAGACCCCTTCTGACCGGTATTTTGGAATCTGCAATCCAGAATATAACATTGAACATCGAAATTTTTCAACAGTGCCTTTACAAACACAAATTTCCGTTGTATTATACATTATCGATATTTTTTTTTAACGTATGGCAGTTTTTTTTATTTATTTAACATAACAAACTTGATAACACTTATATTTTATTGTAAAAGAATTTTATTCATTTATTGAGAGTAGAAAATGACTTTTTAAAGCAATTTCCTTTGTTTGAAGTGAAGTTTATAGAATAAATTTCATTTTATGAATCAACTATTGTTACATAAAGATTAATATCCAGTATTATTCATCTGTTTCGATAATTTTAAACAAGTGGCAATTGCTGGTAAATATAATAACGATCAATACAGTCTTCAGTTTCTCATTTGTACAGAGAATTTTGAGGGTGTGCCGGTAATTTTGTTTTCCTGAGTTGGCAACCTATTTACGAGGTTTTGTTTCAACTCTGCTACGTAGTGGCTCCGTACTGACACTCCGCATGCAAATAAGTATGTAAGGCTACCATACGCCCCGGTTTCTTAAAATTTGTCCCGGTGTGCAGAAATTTTCCTTCTTGTCCTGTTTTTTTCTTTATTATTATTATTAATTACATATCAAAATTTCTGAAAAGATAATAAAATCGACTTATTCCTTTTGCTTTCAATTCCGACAATACAATAGGAACAATTTCATTCTAATCTTTATTATTATTGCAATCGCTGCTTCCCCGGATATAACATGCAATGTTTAAATCCTCCTAAGTAGCACTCTTATCACTAAAAGTAAGAATGTATACCCCGAGGTGGCAACAAATTCTTGTGACGTTGCAGACCAGCCCCGAAAACACATTTTTTTTTCTGCTACAGAAAAACAATTATGCAAATTGCTTTCTTTTAGTTCGCATTTTAGGTTAACAACAATAAATTAGCCTATTGAAATTTTGAAACAACTTCATAAATCTGGATATTTTTCTTTATAGACATGTAGAGCATGTAAAGGTGGTATGCGTAATAATATTGAAAATATAACTTTTGCCTAAATATTGTATGTTCACTGATTGCGTTTATATTGTATAACAGCTTCTAGCTTCTATAATAATTTTTAGCACTGTTAATTAAGTATGGACAGTGGCGTATTTACGATTTTGTTTCGGGAGGGGCTTTGCTAACTTCCGGGGGTGCTTTGCCTGAAAATATGAAAATTCTGCAAGATATTTCATATACTTTACTATAGTAAGTAAGATTTCGGTGGGGGGCTTGAGCCCGGAAGCCCTCCCCCTAAATACGCCACTGAGTATGGACTATATTAATACATTATTTTAAGTTGTATAACTAGTGCGATACTGTAGTAAAATTCGAAAGATAAAATTAATACAAAATGCAATATTTATTACTAATTTGTAAGATGTCCCGTTTTTTCTGTTTTCAAAAAGTATGGTAGCCTTAAAGTATGCTAAACCATACAAAATAAATTGTACTGTAAATAGTACCCCTCTGATAGTGCTCTCAAACGGGTCGGGTTACGGGTCGGGTTGTCGGGTCGGGTCAGTCGGGTTAGCTCGTGTCGGGTCACTCGGGTCGGGTCGTCACATTCTTCACTTATTTTCTATACGGAATACTATAAAGAGCTTTGTTGTGGAATTCAATTCGAAGTTGGTGAATGAATGATAAATGTGACTAATTGAAGGTGAAATAGTAATAAAATTTTAATTTTACCCTATATTAACTAATTGGTATTGTAATTGTAATTAATATTACTACTGACTTTTTTCCTTTCTGCGTTTCTATGTCAAGTTAAATGTCACATTAAGTGAAATTGAAAGGAAATATCTAGTTAACGTCCCACGTTATGCACCAACGCTAAGAGAGACAGTGATGATGAGAAATAATTGAAGTGGTTGAATGAAGAAAGTGGGAGGAAATGGGAGAACACCGAGAAAACCCATGCACATGGGGTTTGTCCACCAGAAAACTTACTTGGTACGAGCTGGAATCAATACCCATGGACCTTCGGATCAAACATCTGCCTTTGGGCAGGACACATTATTATTATTATTATTATTATTATTATTATTATTATTATTATTATTATTATTATTATTATTATTATTATTATTATTATTATTATTATTATTATTATAACTTTAAGAGTGCCCAAGAAAGTTCCGCCGCCTTTTCACCAACACCTTCGAACATTGGTATGTAACCTAAGACGTACCTGGAATATCAAAAATCGTCTCCATCAGCCTCGACGACCTTCTGAAAACGTTCTGGAAGGCCATGGATTCCATCGCAGTCGAACTTGGTGGGACGTGAAGTGAAGAAGATATCAAGTGCATATTGAACCTCTACTAGCTGTTTGAATTGGCGTTCTCTAAGGTGATTGTCCAAGGAATGGAACAGGTGGTAATCGGACGGTACAATGTCCGTGGAGTATGGCGGATCCAATAGTGTTTTCCATCCAAGGCGTAGAATGATGTACTGGGTCATTTTAGCCACGTGGGGCTTAGCGTTGCCTTGTAACAAGAGGACCCCTTTGCGATTCAGAACTGCTGGATCCAGACAGTACACAGTGACAGTACACAGTTGCATTGATGATCTGACCAGCTGGTAGCAGTTCCCGATGGACGATACCTCGAGCAGTCCACAAAATGCACAGGAGAACCTTATTCTGGCGTGGTGCTGGCTTGGGCTGTTTTTGAACCGGTTCATGGGATGCTAACCAACAATGACGGCGCCGTGGAGCTTCGTACAGGACCCACTTCCCATCACATGTCAACACCCTGTTCAGAAATTGCTCCTTCCTCAGACGAGACACCAAAGAAACACAGGTGTCTGCTCGCGTTGCTTTCTGGCTTCAAGTCAAATCATGTAGGACCTATCAACCCAACTTGCAGTGCTTCCCAAGTTGATGGTGGTGGTGCAGAATGGTTTCTCCACTTACACTGAAAGGTAGTACCAGTTCCTCACATGTCTGTCTTCGCCTCAATTGCTGCCCGAAGATCTTTATTTTGAACATCTGTTTGTCTTCCGGCACGTGGTGCGTCTTCGAGTGTTTCGTCACCGTCCTTAAACCGTCATACCACTGCACTCTCCGCGTAGTCACGACACCCTCACCAAAGGCCTGTCATATCTTCCGCTCCGCGGAGCAGCAATTTGAACTCGTACAGCAAACAAGCCCTTATGACGCTCTGTGAAGGCCCCATGTTCACTCAGTCCTTACGCACGTTCACGGTGCATCTGAACAGCCACAACCAAGTAGTATGTTGGATATACTCACTAGTGTTGCTCACGAGACCTGGTTTGGGGCATTCTCGTTTCGAAAATGTGTCGTGAAGGTAGTCTCGTCTGGAAAAGTGCATATGTTTCTATTGAAAGAGCTCTGTCTCATCTCGTACCCTTTCATGAAAATTCTGTCTCGTCTCGTCTCGTCCAACAACTGACCTTCACCTTATATCCATTCGCATTCAACTCACGGTGTGAGGGCCAATTGAACACAGACCTCCACAAAGAGACAGAACTTTCTTGGTCACCTTCAGATTATTATTATTATTATTGCTGGAGTAGTGATTTGACTTTCTCCGCAATAAAATACTTGCTAATTTTATATAACGTTGCAAATATCTTCTAGATAAATTAATCAAGAAAAAATAAAAGGTAATTCCCTACAGAATGATATTTCAGTGCAATTAGTTCCTTATGATTCTATCAGACAGCAACGCTGTTTTTAAATAGAAAAATCGGAATGTTAACGTGATGAAATTGTTGTTTGTTACACAGCAAAAAATATTAAAAGAAGTTCTATATACATTCCTTACTAGAAAATAATGTTGTCTTCAGAACTTTTATTCTTTTAGCCTTCAGAACTTGTCTTCAGAACTCAGTCAAATTTTATTTTGACTTTTGAACTTGATTGCCTAAATTTTAACCTTGGAAATTTGGATGTGGAGTAAAATAAAGAAGGTTAGCAGGGTAGAGAGGAAAACGAATAAGGAAATGCTGAAAAAATGCAAGAGACGAGAGCAATATTAGACGATATAAGAAAGCGAAAAATGGACGGATCACAAGTTTTGATCTTGCTAAGGGATTGCATTCTGAAGGATGTAGTAAAGGGGGTGATATCAGGAGAGCGAGAGTGTGTAAGAAGGTTGGAATTGATAGATTGTAATAAGGAGGGTGGTACTTTATGTTGGGTTGCGAGGCAGATATTAGCGGGAAATCGCAAAAATGGAAGCTTCTTACCTAATTCACGGAAACTGGCCTGTTTATTAATGGGAGAACACTGAGGAGGAGGAGGAGGATAATTATACTACAAGTAAAAAAAGCCGAAACAATGGTTTATGCATAAGAATTGGTCAGCATTTTTTTTCTGGTGGCAGTTTTGTAAAGTTCTAGCTCTCTCAAACTGGTTAGATTGTAAGTTCAAGTCACTCGGGTCGGTTGTCGGGTTAAGTCACCTCGGGTCGGTTCACTCGGGTCACTTTGGGTCGGGCCAATCGGGTCAGCTCGGGTCGGGTCAGTCAATTTGGGTCACGGGTGGGGTCGGGTCGGTCTTCAACACATATAATTTCCACGAAAATTACAATATACCATGGTTTATACCTCATTGGACTTCCAATAAAACGTTTTCAATGATGTGTACACCATGTCACCATTTTTGTATGAGGGAATGTCTAGAGGGATTTTGTGGGAATTTGATGGAGTGTAGATTCCTGTGTGTGTGTGTGTGTGTGTGTGTGTGTGTGTGTGTGTGTGTATGTATGTATGTATGTATGTATGTGTGTGATACCTTACAGGATACAAGATGTCGAGGAAGTGTGTAAATAAACCGGACAATTTCTGTTATGTATGTGGGGAGCTGATATTTAAATCACAACGTCGATGTTTTACTCCACTTGTGAGGAAGTGTTATCAGTTATATTTTGGTTGCTGTGTAGGAGACCAGGATAAGAACTGGGTTCCTCACTACATTTGTTGTACTTGCGTGAAACGTCTGACTGGGTGGGCAAATGGTGGACGAAACATGAACTTCGCAGTACCGATGATCTGGAGGGAACCAAAAGATCATTCTTCAGACTGCTACTTTTGTATGACACAGATAAAAGAAATAAGCAGTAAATCTAACCACACAGTACAGTACCCTAATTTGCATCAGCAATTAGGCCAGTTCCACACAGTGCAGAATTACCTGTACCGGTACCTCCTCCTCATCTTACGGTAAATGAGGATTACGTACTTGAGGCAACTATTGAAGTTCCAAATGAAGATGATGATCCTACTTATGTAGGAAGCACATCTACATTGGATTCCCATCTGATAACTCCGGGTGAACTAAATGACCTCATACTGGATTTAAAACTCTCCAATACACAGACAGAACTTCTTGATTCTAAACTTAAGGCTGGAATCTGCTCCATCGTGACACTAAAGTGTGTATTTTTCGAAACCTTCATACAGAGTTTCAAAACTACTATTCTCAAGAAAATGATTTAGTATATTGTAATAATGTCTGTGCTGTGATGGATAGACTTGGACATGCACATATAAGTACAGAGTGGAGATTGCTTATTGACTCTTTGAAAACTAGTTTTAAGGCTGTCCTTTTGCACAATAGCAACAAATTTCCTTCAGTGCCTTTGGCTTATGCAACTAATATGAAGGAAACCTATGAAAACATCGAAATAGTGTTAGAAAAAATTCAGTATGAGAAATACAAGTGGACCGTTTGCTGTGATTTACAAGTCATTTCTTTGTTAATGGGTTTGCAGCTTGGTTATACGAAATATTGTTGTTTCCTCTGCGAATGGGACAGCAGGAACAAAGCTGAACATTACATCAAGAAGGAATGGCCAACGCATGTATTAACTCCTGGACAGAAGAATGCTGTTTATTCCTCACTGGTGAGCCCTGATTAGATAATTCTACCTCCTCTTCACATAAAGTTGGGGCTCTTCAAAAACTTTGTTAGGACAATGGACAAAAGTAATGCAGGATCTTGTTAACTCAAGGAAAAAATTCCTCGGGTTAGTGACGCTAGGGATTTTTGTAGACCCCCAAATAAGATGTTTGATTCGTGACCAAAAATTTGAGGATCTCTTAACTCTGGTTGAGAAAGCAGCTTGGTGTCCATTTAAATGTTTAACAGAGATTTTTTTAGGAAACAAGAAAGCCCCAAATTACCGTGAAATTATGAGTGATTTCCGGCAATCATTCAATGAAATGGGTTGCAACATGTCCCTTAAAGTTCACTTTCTAGACTCCCACCTGCATTTCTTTCCTGAAAAGCTTGGTGCTGTTAGTGATGAGTATGGGGAACATTTTCATCAGGACATTTCCTCCATGGAGAAGAGGTACCAGTGACAGTGTAGTTAAAAAATGCTAGCTGATTACTGTTGGACACTTAAGAGATGTTCCAGAAACCAAACACAGAAGAAAGTCGACAACTAAAACATATTAGTTGACGTAAGTAAGTGTCCATTTATTAAGAAGATACCACTCACTTCTTTTGTATTATTTATTAAGTAGATATAAAATGGTGACACGGTGTATACATCATTGAAAATATGTTTTATTTCAAATCCAATAAGATATAAACCGTGCTTATATTGTAATTTTCGTGGAAGTTATATGTGATTTTATCTGCACTAATGAATATTGTAAAATGAACAGTACACATAGCATATTTTTTATATAAATATGTTTATTTCTCTACATAGAATAATGCTATTCTTATGAAACTTAGAGGGCTTACTAAGTATAAATCAGGCTAACATACAATATAATTTGTGCGTTTATATACCTAAGGTACCCAAGCTACAAGTATGAAAATGGTTTTAAAAAAAGAAAAAAAGAAAAAGAACAGAAATTTGAGGGGAAATTTTCCGAAAACACCTCTGTCACGGGAAAACTGAGGGTGATGGAGAAAAACTGATTGCAGATTCGAATTCTACGTAAAAAGTTCTATTAGAATCAGGCATTTTCTTCCGTGTGCCAGAGAAAAAGAATTTTTTTTCAACTAGTGCAATAGGAACCATTTTCAAACTCATCAACCGTTATCCAAACCGGTTAATGTTGATCGCAGATATTAAAAATACTCACATCCGTATATTATTTAATACAAACGAAAATTTTACCTGCACATTTCTGCACAAACGATGTATAAACGATCGCGACAATTTGTGGTTCAATCGAACACAACTGGTGGGGCTAGCACTTAGACAACTCCCCTTTTTTTTCGTTCTGTCCACGCATCTGATAGCTTAGAAAAAAATTTCGCCTGCGCATTACTGCTCAAACGATGTGCAAACAATTGAGATGATTTTCTTTTGAATGGGACGTAGGGGGTGCTACCAATTAGGTAGCCTATACTTTGTTATCGTTTTGGCGCGCCCGCAATTGTGTACAAACGAAAATTTCGCCTGCAAATTTCTGTACAAAACCGTAACAAACAAGTGCGACAGTTTGTGGTTGAATTCGACATGGTGGGAGGCCTATCAATTAGAGAGCCCATAGTTTGTTATCGTTTTGGCGGGGCCACATTTATGTGCAAACGAAAATTTCAGCTGCACATTTATGTACAAAGGCGTACAAACAAGTGCGACAGTTTGTGGTTGAATTGTACACGGTGGGAGGGCTAACATTTAGACAGCCCCCCACTTTGTTTTCGTTCTGGCGGCGCCCCTAATTGTGTACAAACGAAAATCTCGCCTGCACATTTCTTTATAACTATATTCAAACGATTGCGACAATTTGTGATTCAATTGCACGTGGTGGGAGGGCTACCATTTAGACAGACCCCCCCTTTGTTTTCGTTCTGAGGTCGCCCCTAATTGTGTACAAACGAAAATTTTGCCTGCATATTTCTGTACAAACGATGTACAAACGATTGCGACAATTTGTAATTTAATTGAACATGGTGATTGGGCTATCACTTAGAAAGCCCCCCACTTTGTTTTCGCCCTGGCGGCGCCCCTAATTATGTACAAACGAAAATTTTGCATGCACATTTCTGTACAAACGATGTAGAAACGATTGCGACAATTTGTGACTGAATTGGACATGGTGGGGGCTATCACTTAAACAGCCCCCACTTTGTTTTCGTTCTGGCGGCGCCCTTAATAATGTACAAACAATAATTTAGCCTGCACATTTCTGTACAAACGATATAGAAACGATTGTGACAATTTGTGATTGAATTGGACATGGTGGGGGGCTACCACTTAGACAGCCCCCCCTTTGTTTTCGTTCTGAGCTCACCCCTAATTGTATACAAACGAAAATTTTGCCTGCATATTTCTGTACAAACGATGTACAAACGATTGCGACAATTTGTGATTGAATTGAACATGGTGATTGGGCTATCACTTAGAAAGCCCCCCACTTTGTTTTCGCCCTGGCGGCGCCCCTAATAGTGTACAAACGAAAATGTGGCCTGCACATTTCTGTACAAACAATGTACAAACGATTGCGATACTTTGTGATTCAATTGGACATCGTGTGGGGAGCTACCACTCAGACAGCTCCCCACTTTGTTTTCGTTCTGGCGGCGCCCCTAAGTTTGTTCAAACAAACATTTCGCCTGCACATTTCTGTACAAACGATGCACAAACGAATGCGACAACTTGTGATTGAATTGGACATGGTGGGGGGCTACCACTTAGACAGCCCCCATTTTTTTCTGTTCTGGCGGCGCCCTTAATTATGTACAAACGAAAATTTCGCGTGCACATTTCTGTACAAACGAAGTACAAACTATTGCGACAATTTGTGATTGAATAGGACATGGTCGGGGTCTACCATTTGGACAGCCCCCACTTTGGTTTCGTTCTGGCGGCGCCCCTAATTGCGTGCGAACATACATTTCGCCTGCACATTTCTGTACAAACGAAGTACAAACTATTGCGACAATTTGTGATTGAATAGGACATGGTCGGGGGCTACCACTTAGACAGCCCCCATTTTTTCTGTTCTGGCGGCGCCCCTAATTGTGTACAAACGAAAATTTCGCCTGCACATTTCTGTACAAACGAAGTACACACGATTGCGACAATTTGTGATTCAACTGGACATGGTGGGAGGGGCTACCATTTGGGCAGCCCCCACTTTGGTTTCGTTCTGACGGCGCCCCTAATTGTGTACAAACGAAAATTTCGCCTTCACATTTCTGTAGAAACGATGTACAAATGATTGCGACAATTTGTGCTTGAATAGGACTTGTTGGTGGGGGGCTACCATTTAGACAGCCCCCACTTTGTTTTCGTTCTGACGGCGCCCCTAATTGTGTACAAACGAAAATTTCGCCTTCACATTTCTGTAGAAACGATGTACAAATGATTGCGACAATTTGTGCTTGAATAGGGCATGTTGTTGGGGGGCTACCATTTAGACAGCCCCCACTTTGTTTTCGTTCTGACGGCGCCCTTAATTGTGTACAAACGAAAATTTCGCCTGCACATTTGTGTGCAAACGATTGAGACCATTTCCGATTGAGTCTGATAAGGGGGGGGGGCTGTCTAAATGGACGTCTCCTTTTCACCTCTACTGTAATTAAATTCTTCCTCGAGAAAATCTGTAATCAACACTGTCAGTAGCTACGTCCTCGACTAATATACCTTAACAAGTACAGCTTTATTTTCGTATATTTTTCAACAGTTAACCAATTTAAAACTATCGCAAACAAGAATATGTAGTCAACTTCTTAAATACTTCGCTCGCCGAAACCCGTTCAGCGCGTGCAACAAGCAAAAACAACATGTTTGGCGTCTCACAAATGGAAAAGGGGGAAAAAAGAGAAGGAAAAGCAGCACGGCAGTGCCTTATCGCAGTCAGAGCTGACAACATAGTTTCGGTCGTCACTAACGCGAATAGACCTACTAGCGGTGTACAAGAGTTATACAGTTACAATATACGTCGTGCCACAGTAGCGCTACAGGCGGAATGTGCACGAACTACAAATGAATATGTTCCCTTACAAGCATCAGTCACTGTTGCACCCTCTTTACATTCTACACATCCTTTTTTCTCCCACTTTTTGACCTTGACAAGCAGAAGTACCAGGCTTTCCGAGTTCACAACCATAAACTGTTTGTGTACAGAGTACGTTTTCAGTTCTTCGAATGACTGTGCGAGCGAAGAACAAGGGTGATGATCGGGCTACCGTATACGGAAGTCAGTAACACCCGGTTGCAATAATAAATGTAAAATACAAATATAGAGCCTTGACAATGCCGTGAGGATGAATATATATATATATATATATATATACAGGGTGGTCCAAATTTATATGGGGAAAAATAAATTTAGGAATTACTTTGGACTCACCCCCTAAAATGGTTCCATATGGAACCAAATTAAGCCAGGAGAAAAATTAGATCCATTGAATAATTTTAAATGGTGCCCCAAACGACCTAAAATTTTGAATGCGTTTACAATACATAGTGTATGGGGAAAAGCTGGAATAAACTCTCGTAATTTAGAAACGGCTCAAGGGAATGAAAAGATATCTTGGATAATGGAACTACAGGAAGAGACCAACCTAATCTTGTATATTTTATCATGGTGGCCGTCTTGAAGTCCGCCATCTTGAATTCAGGTCAAAATTTTTAAATAGGAAGAGGATCATGTGACATATCTGTTTGTGCTAGCATTTCACCAGATGCACAAATCTGGTATATTTTCAAGTTACCTATATCCATGTAAGAGTTATTACGTATGAAAAACAAAATGCTTCATGTAATGTTATTTTATTGCAGTTATGGAACACAGATATGTAAGAATTTTGGAAGTCTTTTACATAAACTGAAACAAACTGCTTGTTTCTCTTTGAACTACAAATAAGTTATTTTCCATCAAGATGATTCATAGACCATTATGAGAAAAAAGAAAAATTATAACTTGGAAGAAATTGGAATATCCCTTATCTATGTAGTATCTTTTTGATAAGTTATGAATCTTATTTGCTACATAGTTCGCTTTGTCGCATATAGGAAAAGATTGTCTGTAGGCCTTTATTATCTGCAAAAGAAACTGTTTGTGCTCCTCATTTTTCGTAAGAACTTGTTGTAATCTTCTATTAGTTACACTCCCCTTTCTGCACACCGTTTGTTACGTGGATGAATTAAACTATTGTCTTTCCTTGAATATAGTCATTGTTATTTGGTCATGAAGTCGGATCACACTCAAGAAACCCTTTGGGTATTTTAAATCTCTCGAGGAAAATTTGTTTGTTGTAACAAAATCACCGATTTCTCTTTTCACAAGAATTTATATGGTATTATCTCTTGCGTCAAGCCTCTTTGCTGCTTCACGGTTTCCTTATAGTTTTAATTCTTTCAACCATTTTTGCTTTTCCATTATGGTAACTCCATCATCAAAAAATCCCAATGCTACGTGTTCCTCCGTCAAGTAACAGAGCCGGCGTGAAAATTTAGAAAGAGCCACTTCAGATAATTCAGTATCTATTTGTCTTTAACTGTACAAATCTTTCAAAAATTGTAGATCTTGTAATGGTGAATGGGATGTTTGATCACATTTAAGCCAACTGTGAACATATAGTCGGATCAGAAAGTGCATACTCTCCGAAGACCCGTTTCTATTTGCTTCGTTAAACGAAATTGTTGGCGAAAGAGAAATATTTTAAATAGTAGCTTGCTTTGCCCATTGGTGAATTGCTCCAGGTAAACGAAAGAAAACTCCTCAAGGAGGTATGCCACCCAAGAATATGATGGTCAGTTCTAAAAATTCCCTGTAATCTTCTCTGCAGTGTCCTACTTCTACAAATTTGATAGCAAAATTCAACACTTCATTTCTTACATCGGAAATATTGTTTGTTACATCATCATCATCAATTCCTGGAATAAAGTTAGTGCAGTCTATTCTAGACCACTCGTTCTGAAAACACTTCAATAGGAGAACGTCCGGTCCAGATGCAAACGAAACACAACAGTTATCAAATACACATTTTAAAACTAATTCATAAATGTGGTCTCTACAAGGAAGGTATAGAAGGTTATTTTGGAGCTACTGCTCTAGCAGAATGCAAGCACCGTTGACAAGATCCATATTGCAAGGAGTAGTGTCACAATAAACTGCCTGCACGAACTTCACCAAGTTCCATTCTTCAAGCAAATGTACTATAGTAGAATTAATATGTTCTTCTCTTGATGACGACAAAATGGGAACACCAATTAACCTCTCATGACCATCTCCTGTAATAATTATTGATAACCTGCCGGCAGTCTCTCTGCCAGTCAAATTCAGCAGTAGTTTTCCGTTCCAATGCACAACTAACGCACTTGATGCACTCTGAAATTGTTTCTTGTAGTTCTGTGCAACTTCACTACAGGTTTTCTCTCAACATCGGTGAATGGAAGACCCATTTATTGCTAGTTCCTCTACATTATGGCCTAATGCCTCTGCCGTCGCTGTCAGAATATGTATTGCTGCCCTATGAGTGATCTTTTATCGATTAAGAGCAACACCAGCCTTTGAGTAATAAAATTAGTTTTTCCCCATTTTACATCTCTTGGACGGTCCGGGCACACACGCATTCGTATTTACATTTTCTTTAACATTCTCAACTGGGTTTTCCTCTTCATTACTTGAACTGCTCCATGTCTTTTGGCGTATAAAGTTCAAACAAATAATTTTCAGAAGTGCATTTTCTTTCGCGTTCCTCTTTCGTTTGAAGCCGTGCATATCCCTTTCGTTTTTTTTTTTTCACGCCAAACTCATGTCTTTACTTTTAGTCGTGTAAGAATTATTAATCTGAAAAGGAGAAATCTTTTCACAGGTAATAATTCTTACACGATTAAAACTATCTTTAAAATAGTGCCAGATTTGTGCTTCTGGTAGAACGATACCTCAAAACGATATGTCACATGACCCTCTTTCTATTTAAAAATTTTGACCTGAATCCAAGATGGCGGATTTCAAGATGGCCGCAATGACAGTACTATACAAAATTAGGTATGTTTCTTCCTTTATTTCTATTATTCATGGTATCTTCGCATTACCTTTATCCGTTTCTAAATTACATGAGTTTATTCCAGATTTTTCCCATATACTATGTACTGTAATCGGATTCAAAACTTTAGGCCCATTGAGGCACCATTTAATATTATTCAATGAAGCTAAGTTTTCTCCTGGCTTAATTTAGTCCCATATGGAACCTTTTTAGGGGGTGAGACCAGCTCGATCTGAAAATTGATATTTATGGACCATCCTAATGTGTATATATAAAAAGTATGTTATAATTTGAGAACCTCAGGTGAGATGACTATACTTGTGTTCAGTTCGAGATGGAGGAGGGATTTATATTCTATTCTGTCATCGTTCTGAAGCGGTTCAGGAGTCTATCTGAAGTACCTGGAGACATCTGGAAGGTAAAGGTGACCGGACATGGGTACGGAATACATCTCCTGAATATGTTGAAGTAAAAAAAAAAAAGAAAGAAAAGAAAAAATGTTCTTACTTCCATATCAGTCAAACGTTCATTTTGTACTAGCATCAACTACCCACTTCGCTGGTTTAAAATAAAAAAGAAAAAAAGTAATATTACCGTTTAAATGTCATTTGGAGTGTCCCCGAAAACTATTGATACGGCACTAATATCGGTCATTTTCGATCAGTTTTATAGATTACCCTCCCCCTACTCCAAGTCACACCGTCAAAGTGAAATGATAAAAAGCAGCCCAGGCCCGAACCATCATCTTATGTTGAAAATTTGATCAAGATCGGTTGGGTGGTTCAAGAGTTATTGAGTCACAGACATAGTTCCGTTTTTATTCAGAATTATAGATTTTTGATAATGACACAAACCACGTGAAAATGACATATTTTTAAGCGAGCTTTCGAAGAAAAGCCATTGGGTTGGATATATGTATATATAACAAGTAACTATCTGACATGTGCACCAACTGAAGAAGTTTGCTTTTGAGGCGTGGTATTTTTTTGTTTTCAAATTTTATTAGAAACCGGAATTAAAGTCCATTTCTACCACTTCCGGTTTTAGTAAGGAGGTTAGAGTGCAGTTAAAGTTTATTTTTCGGATGCTTAATTGATTGTAGAGAGCCGCTATCCATTATCGTCTTTGCTCTATAGTAATCAATCTTAAAACCGGAAATGGTGAGGTTCTACCACTTCCGGTTTGAATGAACTCGGTTCCTATCTTTTGACCTTCAACATCCTGGCCAAAAGTGACAGTGATCCATCTAATAATTCTTGATGTTTTTATCACCCAAACAGGCACGTGAACAGATAAATATATAAATGAATTTTGGTTATCCAAATTCCTTAAACATTTACATATGTATGTATGTTCCAGCATAACTCTGGAACGCCTGTGGCAATTTCAACCGAACTTACAACACCGAACCGAATTTAACTAATAGTTGTATTTAGTTTGTAATAAAGAAAATAGTTTTAATATACATTTATTAAAATTAAATAATAATGTTATTTAAAAAAGTAGTTCACAGGATACCGAAACAGCATGATACATAAGCAAATGTAGTTGACTTCATTCTTGTAGTTGCTGCCTTAACCCTTAACTCAACAAGCCTAAATCGTCAACGTTGTTTACCAAGCTGGGGTCTTTTAGGGACCCCAAGTATTATTTTAATTTCTCAACTTTTTTTTTCACTTTTTAACGAACGTATCATTGATCTAATTATGTAGCAGATATCCCAAAAAGATGCAGAGCACATTTAAAAATCTCGAAAATAAATTGGTTCTTATAGTTGCAACAGTATCACCAAATATCACCCTCTGTGGTCCCTAAAGGACCCCGTTTAGTGTGTTAAGGGTTAACTTAGATTTTTGGGGAAATGTTATTCTGGCAACACTGTAATTTCTATAGATGGCAACACTGGAAATTCTTCAGGTTCATATTTTCTGTTGTAGAATAACATTATTTATGATTGTGGTAAGTTGTATTTCATTATCTTATTTCACTTATGAAAAATAAGCAAAAGAAAAATTGTAAATTTTGTATTATTTTTAGTATCTCAGGCTCTTCAAGTGCTTACGAAATTCTGCTGGTAATTTGGAGAATTTAATGTATTTCAAATATAATTGTTTTCAATAATAGCTGGAGCATAATATGATTTACTTCAAGATGTTAAAGCAAGATAGTTTAATGTGGTGAGCTGTACTCTTTTATTTTGCCTTTATATTAATAACCAACATCTATACTTGTCTTTTGATTTCTATGTTTTGTTAGGAAGGCGAAAAGAACACGAACTGTGTGTTTCAGTTTTGATATCTGGTATCTTAGCAACTGATCATTAGTTTGATATCGGATTTCTTTCAAGACCACTAGAAGAAGCTCTTTCAGGCTTTTTGCAAAAGATTATTTCTTTTTTTTAAAAAAAAAAATCTTCCTCACATTCGTTGTTCGTATCTGTTAATTTAATACAAAGGTTCATTGAATCCCCGCAGATTATATTTCAACAATAACAAAAAAAAATCTGAATCATTAAAAAATAATGAAAAGAAAACAGAAATCTTTCAGGATAATTTTCTGTTACTTTGGTTTCCTGTTTCTAAATCTTGTCTCTGGTCTATTTGATTAACATTCTTTCTCTGCGTGGTTAGTATCTAACTTTAGAACAAAAATATTATATAACGTTGAACAACAGTTAGGAAAACATAACTGATTTCTCTTTTCTGACCGGTTCAAATAATTAATAATAAGATTTTTCTTCTCGTGGAATATTATTTCCAAAGATAATTTGTTTCCTGGTAATTTGATTATATATATACAGTATCTATCTATCTATCTATATATATATATATATATATATATATATATATATATATATATATATATATATATATATATATATATATATATATATATATATATAGAGAGAGAGAGAGAGAGAGAGAGAGAGAGGTATATCCGAAAAGTGGTATTACTGAATAAAAATAAAATATTCACAATTTTGACACATTAACTTAATAGTTATCAAAATATTCCCCTTCTGCATCAACACAGCGTTTCAAGCGACTCTACCAATCGCTGACGGCTCCCTGGAAAGCAAAAACTGGAATGCACCCTCGTTACGGCCTCCTGAATAGCCAGGACTGAGCTATGGTGCAGTCACTTCATAACCCTTTTTAGTCGGGGAAAGAGAAAGAAGTCTGCAGGAGTGACATCTGGGCTGTAGAGTGACTGGAGAAGCTGTATCATGCCATGTTTGGTCAGGAAGTCCATGACAGCAAAGGCGGTGTGGCATTATCGTGATGAAGCTTCCATGATCCAGTGATTGCTGAACGGACGAGGGCGACTCGTTTTCTGATTCTTACAAGTACTACGGTCAGAGTTCAAAAGATTTCGCACTTTCAATAAGTTTTCGTTACTTTTTTTGTCGTTGAAGGGTGTCCTGAACGTTGCTCTTCTTCAACTTGCTTTCTTCCCTCCCGAAACAATTTGTGCCACTCAAAAACGCATGATCGACCAATAGCATTACTCCCATAAGGTGTCTTGATCATGTCATGGGTCTCACTCGTTGTTTTATCCAGTTTGACGCAACTTCGCAGCGTAACGCTGCTCTAACAAATAATTCTTTGTAGAGATGACAAGGCACCTTGAAAGGGGTTCACCTTAAACTCGATCTACACTCCATGGGGGCTTGGAGACTAATGGCCGCTGGTAGCTAAGATTCACTAACATCCAACCAACACAGTAACATCCCCTTCTACTAATGACCTAAAATAATAAATATAGCAAACTATTCTATTTAATAAAGCTAATAACGCTTATTACCAAGACGTGGTCTATTTCCCAAACTAATTTCATTAACTTATTACTTACTTTTCAGTTAGAAAGACACTATTTAATTTTTTTTGATAATTCATTTCACACCATGGGGTAATCTCGAACACTCCGGGGCAATGGTAAAAATTCTGCCTGGCATTTCCCCATGAGACTCCATTTTATTGTTAAAGTTGAAACTAATTGTTGACTGCATATAGGCTAGTAAGATTACAAAGAACCAATGCTGAAATATATGGGAATATATAGCCTTATCTGTAACAATATAGATAAGATAAGAGAAACTTACATTGCCCAGATCGTTGAATCAACGTTATAAGTGAATCGACAAAAACAACAAAATGTCTTCTTCCTGGCAATCCACTCAACTGACTGTCACCAAATTTATGCTACACTTTTCCAGGCCTCTCCGGTAGCGTGCAGCAAAATCGTCTGCTTTCTAACAAACTTCCTTAGACGCAAACTTGGGTGTTCGATATTACCCCAGTGTTCGCGAATACACCGGTTTCCCCTAAATTCGACAATAACCGTTTGGGATAAGATAAAATCCGCTCGCCATGTAATTTTATAACAAAATGCGCGCATCTATTTACTTTATTTCATAGTTCTCTCATATTCACTTTCAAATGATTGGTGACAGTCGCCATTTAAATTCATACAATTATACGCACTCATCTAAGGATTTTTCACTTCAAGATGTAGAGGCATGGGTTACTCTTGACCCCTGGAGATCACTTTAGGAACAATTCGTCAGGAAAAAGTAATACATAATAATAACCGCATGCACATGACTGGCGATAGTTCGTGTTGGTCCCTTCGCGATTCTCCGCGACGAATCGAAGGAGCACGGACCAAAATGTGAAGTCCTCGCTCCTACGTGGTGGTAACTACAACACCCCGATTCTAGATGACTCTTTGACTCGACGAAACCCTTCCGCGAGTGGCACACTAGCGGCAATCCTTCGACATATCGCTATAGCGACGATCGACCTTTTCTGGCGGTAGGTGTTGGCGACGTTTACGGCATGGGGTGGTTAGTTTAGATTTGGTTCAAGTATTGTGTGCATAAAGGTTAGTTAATTTAACTTTGGTTCAAGTAGTGTCTGCATAAAGGTTGGTTAATTTAACTTTGGTTTAAGTAGTGTGCGCATAAAAGTTAGTTAATTTAACTTTGGTTCAAGTAGTGTGTCCATAAAGGATAGTTAATTTAACTTTGGTTTTAGTAATAATAATCTGTAAAATAACAAAGATGATTTTACAACAAAGGTTTAGTAAAAATAAAAACATTATTAAATAAATACGGCAGGGTAAGTAAAGAATGGGAATGGATTTGAAAATGTTCTAATCTAAAACCATGTTTGATCTATAAGTTGCTGAAAGTTTTATTCAAGGTAGCAATTATATAAAGACGCTAAAAGGAATGTTAGGGGAATAACCACGAGCAGTGGCGTATTTACGATTTTGTTTCGGGGGGACTTTATTAACTTTGTTCCTGGAAATGTGAAAATTTTGCAAGATATTTTTTTTTACTTTAATATAGTAAATATAGTTTCGAGGGAGCTTAAGCCCGGAAGCCCCCCCTAAATACACCACTGACCACGAGTAGAAAATCATTAAGAGTCTTCATCCCGGCGAAATTAAAATACCGCTAATTTTACAGTAATTATGTGATATCTTCAAATAGATAAAATATAATTGAAATATGGAACAAGAGCGCCCTAGACAATATTATTTTGCGTGAGGTACCGTTATCACAAGTCACCTAGTGGCTTTCCGTTTTTAGCTGTTTAGAAACGCGAAAATAAATGCCGATTTTCAAAATGGCTCGAAAACGAAAGCAGATAAATGAGTCGTGATAACTGTATCTCATGTAAAATGATATTGTCTAGGGCGCTCTTGTTCCACATTTCGATTATCTTTTATCTATTTGAAGATATCACATAATTACTGTAAAATTAGCCGTATTTTAATTTCGCAGGGATGAAGACTCTTAAAGGCCACTCAACGACTAACAACATTTTAGAAGTTAAGAATGGCTATAATTAGAGGTCATCCGGAAAACAGTAACTATTTAGACAGCTAGAAACAAGTTTTTTTTTAAGATATTTGATAGAAGTTTTCATAGATGGAAACAGTGTAAACGCAAAATAAATAAAGAAAAAACTTAGTATTTTCCATTCTGGAGTAAGAAAGTTTATAGATTCTACAAAACTTAATTATTCCAAAATATTAGAAAACATCTTTTCAAAATCTAAAACTATAAATTTCTATGAATTATACTATCTGAAAAGTATATTTAGATTCACATCAATACTATTTGTATGCCTACCATACGTCTTGTAAAAAACGGGACAGTCCCGATTTTGGACCCAAGTGTCCCACGTTCCCGTCAATTTAGTCGGGAAAGGCAATTGTCCCGTATTTTAGTCCCGTCCCATTTCTGCTCTCAATATCAACTTATCGATATCAATATTAGCAAAATGTTACGTTCAGTATTTAAGAAAATTATGTTATGTTTCGAACAATATATGAGTAAAATTTCATGTACTACTTGTCTTGGTGTGAAAACCCTGTTATCATCATTATCTTCATCATCATTTTTTGTTAGAAGCACACTATCTTGAATTTTCTTGAATCATTCTAGAATGCGCACTATTGTGTCTATGTAGAACATCGTAGATTCAGGATTTTCTTTCGTCTAACATGAATAACATGATAGATTCGTAAATAACATACTATTTGGGTAACATTTTCAGAGAAAAAAAAATCTCATCTAGATGCAAAACAGTCATAAGAGTTCTCTAGAAACATAAAGTTTTTTTAAGAACAGATTGCACTATAGATTGTTCGTTACTTCTTTGTATCCATTTTTTAATAATGCAGTGAAAATGTTTCCAACAAACGTATTCTGTTGTAAAGTTTCCTTTTTTAGGGGGAGGGGGCTCGAAGGCAACCATCAAGCATTCTCATGGGGAAAACATGGCTGGCTTATATTTGTACGGCAAATGTATGAAATACTTAATGGTTGCACGCCATCAAGAGAAAAACATTTTCATATGATACTCATCAAGTGAGGGCAAGAGCTAAATTAAAAGAAGGAAGTTTAGTTTTTGTTTTTATGATATGGAAGTATTAAATTTCCAAACGTGTTATCTACCTTGGTGATAGTTTTGGCCGACATAAAAGGTTTAGATGGTGATCCATGGGATGCCATTTTATTGAATACTCTAGATCTCACTGCAATATACAGTGTCATGTGATTGATGTTCAAGAGTGCAGCTTCGAATACATCCTGGGGAAATTTATGTAGATCCTGCTACTTCTTCAACTAGTCTAGAAATGTACTCACAACCTGCTTCCGTTCAACACAATCCATCTAATCAACAGAACAACACGAGCATTTCTGAGAAACATACAACTTTGGACGCCGCACAGTGGGGCCAAAGCACTGAATTCTTGGCAAAAAGTAGGAATGCGCAATGTGAAGCAGAAAATTATAAGAAAATCAATTAGGTAAGTGTGTGTAATAGCTACAATAATATATTCAATATGTAGAAGAAATATTTCGACATAAAATATATTTAAAAGCAACCAACAAAAAAAAATACAGTTTTAAGATGGCACGCACCAAGATGCACTATATGAACATGTCTTTGAAAGTGTAAAAGAATACCCGTGGACTGATATGTTTATGTTATTTCGACATTATTTCATAAAAATATAGAGTTTTACATCACAAAAGGAAATATTCCCTATATTCGTGCCTAAATTATATAACAGATTATATGATTGGCATAAACACACGCGTGGGCAATATGCTTTGATTTGGCAATTTAAGATTTGCTTACATTCTTGCGCATGAAAGGGAAAAGTGCAATTATTAATTTACAACTGAAGAATAATAAAATTAAAGAAAAGTTTTTGTTCCTCAAAATTATTTCAAAATTGTGGATGATTCGTTATGACAATAAAGATGCAAGGAAGCTTCAATACATAAAAATTATCTCATCACAAGTTCTCGGTATGAATATATTATCACATATAGTAAACATATTATGATTTACCACGCACCGATAACCTGTTCAGGTTGTTTCTGCATCGTGCAATACATCGTACAATGCATGGGCTCATTTCAGGAATTTGATTTGAACACTCTGAGCTGGAGCGAGCGGAGGCCCATTACAGTTGATTCCAATGTCACTTCTATGCAAGCATTACAAAAATCAAAACTCTGAATTGATCAACACCATTTTCCAATATTGTCTTACCTTATGGTCCTTATTTTGTTCAGCAAACATTGGCGTTTCAAAATCTTTAAGTTTTACGTCCCACGCTTATGCCGGTTAGGCTAAAGGAGACGGTGATGATGAGAGATGAATGAAATGGTGGAATGAGGAAAGTGGGAGGAAACAGGAGAACCCCGAGAAAACCCACGAGCACAGTGTTTGTCCACCACAGAGTCCACACGGTGCGAGCTGGGATCGAACCAAGGACCCCAAGCACCGGAGGTGAGCGCTCTACCACTGAGCCACCGCGCCCTCCATGTCGTTTCATAATGTCGCCACCATTAATCAAATATGGTTGACTAGAGTTTAGTTCTGTTGGTGAATGCCAGAGAAGTATGACTAGATGTTGGGAACAAGATGGTGCCTGGGGGCAAACACCCCAACAAGGTCTGGGCAAAATTTCCAGAATAGACTTTTATTCAACGTTTTGAGTGAGTGCATGGGTATCACACATCTAAAAACCTAACACTTGCTCTCACATTCATCCCCGCTCAATTCGAAAGCAGCACTACATCCAAAATGCGTTTTTCCTGAAACATTTTTATGCGCTATATTTCCCAAAAGTGCAAATATGTGCAAGTTTTCTCTTTGCATACAGTAAGGACAATGTTTTCACTACAACATATTTAAAAAATCACAAACATATTATGCCATATTTTCTACTAAAATGCCATTCTATCGTTTGACCATAGTTTATATGCTTACAGTACCACAGTATTTTCCAAATATGAGATTAAGTGGTACTGCTACACATCACATCAAAATTCTAAATACACAAACGATACATACATATGGGTCGTGTCACTATGTTTACCAGCTACTGAATAACTATACGCAATGTAGGAATAGTCGCATTCAAAGTCAACTTCCTATCTTCTGCCACTAAGCAGCATCTCTCCGGCTTTGGCGGATAAGCACGTTTACACGTGCCATGAGCTCATTGTAAGCTACTAGCACTTCCTTTCCTGCACACTATCTTATGTGTACAGTATTAAGGTTTCATTATAACAAATTATATCGAGTCAATCTTTTACTTCATTTTTCGAGTTTTTGCGAAGAATTGATTGGTTTGGCCCCATTGTGCGCCGAGGTAATTCCAGACAAACCAGCCTTCAAGATGGGCTACGCATACCGCAAAACTACGATCAATGACCACCGTAGTAGTTCCTCTTTCTGATTTCGAAGCCAACCAGGCAGACGAAGAGAGGAAGATGGAATTTTCCACCACCAATACTTTCTCTCAACACACTCCAGGTACCACTGGAGATGAACCTCATAGATGGAACTTCCAGATTGATTAAATCTCTTACTATATATGATTACACCCCAAATAAAGGTTACAAGTTAACACATGCGGCGTCAGCAGTTTGCAAGGACATTCCACATTGTGCTATCTATAAGGACTACATAAAATTTAGTAGCCAATCATAAGCAGACTATGAAGAACAAATAAAGTTCTGCAAGCACCTCAACTTCCAATATGCTCTGGAAACGGCCAAGAAAGGTCCAGTTGTGAAAATAACTGTCAGATAACTTCGTATAGATACAACTCTTGATAGCATCAAGATAGACCTAACTGACAGAGGTTATCCAGTTATTTCTGTCCATCAAATAAAAGACAGAGAATGATCACTGAGTCCGTTATTTTTAGTCATGTTTAAGGAGATTCCTGCAGCGAAGGCAATTTACGAACTACAATTTTTGGAGTTCTGTTGTATCAAGATTGAACCTTATCGAGCAAAACAATATGTACATTGCTATCGTTGTTAACACTTGAGACATAGGCAATCATTTAATCATGCTTTCCCAACGTGCATGAAGTGCTCACAGTGTTGGCACCAGAGTTTTGAGTTTCTCTTGAGCACGGCTCAACAGCAGACAGTACACAGTTGCATTGACGCTTTGGCCAGCTGATAGCAGTTCCCGATGCACGATGCCACGAGCAGTACACTAAACACACAGGAAGACTTTCTTCTGGTGCAGTGCTGGTTTCGGCTATTTAGGAACCTTTTTAGGGGATGCTAACGAATGTTGACAGGACCCACTTTTCATCACATGTCAAATGGCTCCTTTCTCAGACGAGACAGCAAAAAGACACAGGTGTCTGCTCGCATTGCCTTCTTGTCCGGAGTCAAATCATGTGGAAGTCATCGATCCAACTTTGATGGAGGTGCTGCCGAATGATTTCTACACTCACACTGAATTATAGTTCCAGTTCCTCACATGTCTGGCTATTGTTTGACTCAATTGCTGCCAGAAGATCTTCATTTTATATATGTGTTGGTCTTCCGGCACGTGGGGCGTCTTCGAGTGTTTCGTCACCGACTTTAAACATGTTAAACCAGAACTGCACTCTCCGCGTAGTCACGACACCCTCACCAAAGGTCTGGCGTATCTTCCGCCCTGCTCCAGCGGCGTTTGACCCCAGTTTGAACTCGTACAGCATACACGCCCTTATGATCTGTGGAGGTCCCATGTTCATTCTGTCCTTACGCAAGTTCACGGTGTAACTGAACTGCAACAATCCGGTAGTATGTCGGTATGTCGGATATACCCACACCAATAACATACCTTCGTCTTATCTCCATTTGCATCGAACTTACGGCGTGAGGATTAATTGAACACAGACCTCCACAAAAAGCAACAGAACTTTCTTGGTTACCTTTATACCAGGGATGCAAATAAGCAACAAAATTTTACTTGCCCAACAAACTACTAGCCCACACCCTACAATAGAAATCACTTACTTACCTTCGGTGTGATATTAAATACTTGCCCGCACCAATGAACTACTCGCCCCGGGCGAGTGGTTCTTTGCATCCCTGCTTTACACATACGTACACACGCAACGGCGTACGCAAGGGGGTCTCAGTGTTTAAAGGCTTCCCTTGAGTATTACTATACTAAAATATACGGTGTTCGAACCCGCCCTTGATGAAGTTCTGGATACCGCACTGCTTGCACACACCACACTCCTAACGGTGACACATATAGTGCTAACAATGACATCACAGTTCTAACGGTGACACATATAGTTCTAACAGTGACATTACAGTCCTAACGGTGACACATATAGTTCTAACAGTGACACCATAGTTCTAACGGTGACACATATAATTTTAACAATGACACTACACTTCTAACGTTGACACACATATAGTGCTAATAGTGACACCAGACTCGTAACGGTGACACATATAGCTTTAACAGTGACACCACACACCTAACGGTGACACATATAGTGACACAAAACTCTTAACGGTGACACGTATAGTTCTAACAGTGTCACCAGACTCCTAACGCTGATAGACAAAGTTCTAACAGTGATACCACATTCCTAACGGTGGCACACACACACACACACACACACACACACATGACAGAGTGTAAAAAATTAAATCTACTGATACAGAATAAATAACATTTACTCAAACAGAAAATAAATTTCAAGAACTAATGAATAATTTCATGACTCTACAAACCATAAATTGAAAGAGGAAAGTCTGTGATTGAACTTTTATTAATTAAAATGTTTCAGCGCTATATATATCAGAGTGTGTGTGAGGAGTCACCGGTAACTAATATACTGGTACATTCGTTTAAAAGTCAGAACGTATTAAATTTATTTTAAACTGGTAGGTCTATATTTAAAAAAAAAAAGTCATTCGTACTATGTTACATTTCAAACTGAACTAAAACGAGGAAAACTCAAATCAAAAATAATGAATAGTTAAAAAAAAAAAAATCCTTGAATGTAGTGTGTAATACAGAGAGATATTTAATTAAAATTTTATTTCTATCCGGAAATAAGAAACAAATACCGTGTGCTGACATTTATTTAACGAGAAATTGTCTTTTTTGGATTTTATTGCTTTTTTTAAAAAAAAGGAAGAGAAAGTAACAGTTGGAAACTTCATTTCATGTTTTTTTTTTAATTGTTTCGTTTCAGGAAATATGTTTACCTGGATCCCGGAATCTGAAATATTTATTAGAACTCTGTATTTTCTGTAGTACCAGTCAGTTTCTTTCTCTGTATTTAATAACTATTATTTTATTTCTAAACAAACACTGTCGAAGCCAGACTATAATTAAATACCGTTGAGATAGAAGGTCTGGCGCCTAACATCGGCTTCTTTATATTCTACACAGTGTTGCCAATTCAGGGAAAAGTATCTAAATTTAGGGGATTGGACTTCCAGAATAGCGACATAAAAATAATATTTCGGAATAGTGTTTTTTTGGGCGATTTTTAAATGAAGATTTGGCGACTTATTTTCAAATCTAGCGACTTTTGTTCTGTGAACGAAGCAAGCACTATTTGATGCTTGAAAGCAGTTTTTTATTTGTTTTTCTTTTACTTATTTCAATCAGTTCGACAAATATACAGCCAATATTGCATGCGAAATCTTTAGAATTCCGTTTTGTTTTCACTAATGGAAATAAATCTAACCTTCAATGTCATTATTTGTAGAGTATTCATTGAGTTGCACAAATAATACAGCATTACCTATTATCTCTAAATGCTTAAGTAAACAATGAAATGGGTGTAAGCTTTTTCTTTGTAAACTTTTGACTTCATTGAAGTGAAATTGATAATGAAGAATAAAGGTAACCAAGAAAGTTCTATTGCTTTTCCACCCACCACCTTCGAACATCGATATGTCACCTAAGACGTACTTGGAAGATCGACAATAGTCTCCATCAGCATCGACGACCTTCTGCCAACGTTCTGGAAGGCCATAGATTCCATCGGGGTAGAATTTGGTGTGCCGTAGAGCGAAGAAGGTATCAAGTGCATTTCGCATCTCTATTATGGATTTGAACTGGCGTCCTCTAAGGTGATTGTACATAGAATTGAATAGGTGATAATCGGACGGTGCAATGTCTAGGGAGTATGGCAGATGCAATAGTGTTTCCCATCCAAGGCGTAGAATGGTGTCCCGGGTCATCCTAACCACGTGGACCTTAGCGTTGTAATGTAACAGGAGGACCCCTTTGCGATTCAGAAGTGCTGGTTCCAGAGTTTTGAGTTTTTCATTAACACGGATCAACTGTTGATAGTACACGATTACATTGATGCTCTGACCAGCTGGTAGCAGTTCCCAATGCACGATGCCATGAGCAGTCCACCAAACACACAGGAGAAACTTCTTCTGATGCAGTACTGGTTTCGGCTGTTTTGGAAACGGTTCATAGGATGCTAACCAATGATGACGGCGCCGTGGAGCTTCGTACAAGACCCACTCCTCATCACATGACAATGCCCTGTCCAGCAATGGCTCCTTCCTCAGACAAGATAGCAAAGAAACACAGGTGTCTGCTCGCATTGCCTTCTGGTCCGGAATCAAATCATGTGGGACTCATCGACTCAACTTGTAATGCTTCCCAAGTTGATAGAGGTGCTGCCGAATGGTTTCTCTACTCACATTGAATTGTAACCCCAGTTCCTCACATGTCTGTTTACTGTTCGCCTCAATTACTGCCTGAATATCTTTATTATGTGTAGGTGTTGGTGCTTCTTCGAGTGTTTCGTCACCGTTTTTGAACTTGTTAAACCACCGCTGCACTGTCCGTGTAGTCACGATACCCTCACCAAAGGCCTGGCATATCTTACGCCCCGCTGCAGCAGCGTTTGACTCTAGTTTGAACTCGTACAGCATACACGCCCTTATGACGTTTTATGTAGGTCCCATGTTCACTCTGTCCTTACGCAAGTTCACGGTATAACTGAACTGCCGGAACCCAGTAGTATATTGGATATATGAACACCAATAACTCACCTTCGCCTTATCTCCATTCGCATTCAACTCACGGTGTGAGGAAAAATTGAACACAGACCTCCACAGGTTACCTTTATTAAACATATATATTGCACTAAAAGATTAATGTCAGGGTACTGTCATATAAATTGTATAATATATGGAAAGACGTACGGAATATCATGAAATTTTTTATAGATTTTTCATTCCAAACTGGGATCATTTCACCTCTTGTTCAGCGACCTTTTTGTCAACCTTTTGGCAACACTGATTTTATTGTGCATTGCATATTTCGTGTTTATATGCTACAGTCGAGGAAGATATATATATTGGATAGAAAAATGAAGAAAAGAAGAAGATAAATTAAACTTTAATATCGGAATTTTCAATTGTTATATGAATATCACTAAGATTCCGATAATCCTATATATAAAACTTGGGTACTAGGGAGTCTAATGAGGAATACCAATTTTAATTGTTTATGAAATGAAATATCTGATCTTTTGTACACAAATAGAAAACAAATAGCAATTTTTAACATTTATTTTCAATTGTTTATTGCATATTTTCTAAATTCCTTCTTGGAATACCTAATAACGGTATCTAGTGTCAATCACTGAATCATTATACTGGATGTATTAAAATTCCATGGGTGCGATTCCCGTTGGGGACACTCGGTCGAAAAAGTGTAAAAGCTTTATTAGGCCGGCCATCCTGAATGAGGTTTTCCTGGGTTTTTCTCATTCACACCAGGCAAATGCCGAGATGGTGCTTAACATACAGGTCCTAGACCCGTTCCTCTTTTCCCTTTCCTCGGATAGTGTGATCGCCGAGAGATGTCATCCCTTATACGTGACGGGCTAACATGGCCATAGATGCCGAAAGCCCAGAAATCTAATTCCTAATCCTAATCCTAGTGACGGGCTAACATGCCATAGATACCTAAAGCCCAGAAATCTAAATCCTAATCCTAATCCTAGTGACGGGCTAACATGCCATAGATGCCGAAAGCCCAGAAATCTAATGCTTAATCCTAATCCTAGTGACGGGCTAACATGACATAGATGCCGAAAGCCCAGAAATATAATTCCTAATCCTAATCCTAGTGACGGGCTAACATGCCATAGATGCCTAAAGCCCAGAAATCTAAATCCTAATCCTAATGCTAGTGACGGGCTAACATGCCGTAGATGCCTAATGCCCAGAAATCTAATGCTTAATCCTAATCCCAGTGACGGGCTAACATGCCATAGATGCCTAAAGCCTAGAAATCTAATTCTTAATCCTAATCCTAGTGACGGGCTAACATGCCATAGATGCCTATAGCCCAGAAATCTAAATCCTAATCCTAATCCTAGTGACGGGCTAACATGCCATAGATGCCTAAAGCCCAGAAATCTAAATCCTAAACCTAAAAGACCAGGGTCATAGTCCAGCTTCGTTACGAGTAAAGATACATTGTAAAGAAAAGAAATTTGTAGGAAATAGATGTTTTCTTGTAAATATAAAATGGTGAAATGTTTTCAATCGTACCAGATGCTTGAGTTCCTTAACCCATTAGTGCACAGCGTCCGATAAATCGGACGCGTGCTTTTATTCATTCTTCGAAGAAACTGTATGTTTTCAGCCCTTTAATTCTTTGTAGTTCGTGATTCTACTATCTATTCTTCCTAGAATCACGAACTACAAAGAATTAAAGGGCTGAAATCATACAGTTTCTTCGAAAAATGAATAAAAGCACACGTCCGATTTATCGGACGCTGTGCACTAATGGGTTAATGATAATAGTAAATTTTAAAAAAAAGCAGTGTTACCGTTTCACTCAGACTGTTTCCTTGGGACCTCACAATATCAACAAAGCACATCCGACATGCTCTAGTTTCCCCTCACAGAAGAATGTACCCGCGTCCCGTGTTATTTGCTTTTTACGTACCTTTCGAACAGAATGATAAATTGGAAACGTTGATTTTTCTACTTTAATATAGGATGCCTCACAAGTGTTGACTTCAAACGGCTGGTTCGATTGAAAAAAATCTCATCATTTCAGATTGAATACCACCTATTTCCAATAACTTATGTTTCTTTTCCTTTTTTCGTATCTATAGTCATAATGATGTTGGCCTATGGCTCCAGATTTTTTATACACCCGCTATATATACAGGGTGTTAATGAACTATACCGACAAACTGTAAGAGGTGATTCCTTACATCAAAATAAGAGAAAAATTCATATGGACCTGTGGGGGAGAATGCATAGTTTCAGATCTAGGGCTGTCCAAAATCGCGAAAATGCCAAATTTCAACAGACCCTATTTCGAGTTCCAGAAAGTGTGGATGGTGGTCCTTATCAGCGTAAAGGAAGCCACGCATACATAATCCAAAAGTGCATATTTCATCAATTGTCAATAGGTATAGAGGGTATTCCATACAGGGTGTAATTCTCAGATATGTTTTCAATAGAGTTTTCAGATATATCCTGATTTCAAGAAGGGTCCAAAGTAGGCAGGAGGCAAACCTTGACAACAATGGACATCCAGTGCTTTGGAGGGAAGGCGGAAGTGTCAGGAACAGGCAGCTCCATGTTTTTTTTGTGTTCGGAATAACGTGTGATGATATGTATTTCGTCACAGTATATTTCACGATTTCTTCACGTGAAAGGAAACATCGCACCGTGCGTTTTCCCGAGTACGAAAAACCGTGGTGCTAACGGTTCATAACACTTCAGACATCGCGCCAAAGGATTCCGTGTTCACTGCTATCAAGGCTTATCGTTTGCCTACTTTGGACGAATCATAAAGTCAGAGCATATCTCAAAATTCGGTTGATGGCATGTCTGGGAAATTCACCCTGCAGAGAATAATCTGTATACCCGTTGGACATTAATGAAATATGCTTTTTTGGGATTGCTTATCCGTGACTTCCTTTCTGCTGATAAGGACCACCATCCACAGTCTCTCGAATTCGAAATAGTGCCTCTTCAAATTTGGCTTTTTTCGCAATTTTGGACAACCCTAACTCTGAAACTATGCACTTTTCGCCATAGGTCCATATGAAGTTTTTCTTTTATTTTGATGTGAGGAATCACCTCTTAAAGTTTGTTGGTATAGTTCATTAATACCGTATATATAGCAATCCAACTTGTAACGTAATGAACAGTTAAACGGAGGAACATAGCTCTTCCGTAAGACTTGCAATACTAATGCATAACGTAATTTGGAACTCTAACAAACCCACTGTTAATAAGCCGGTTTGCGTAAAATTCCCCAACAAACGAACACTTTTATGCATGTATGACTTTAATGCGTCCTTTATTTTCTCATATTTATTATCTAGGAACGAAGAAGACACGATTATATATGTATGGAATATGACGACACCATTAGGACAACGGTTCTGACGTAAGCATATTTAAAAAACAATATAAGGCACCATGTTATGCAAATTAAGCTCAATATTAGACGATGTTCATATCACACACACTTTAATGAAAGGATAAGAAAAAATGAAAATAAAATATTAATTAAGGAGATATGTGGTATGAGAGAAATTTAAAAAAAAAGAAAAAATGTTTCTCAATATTTTCAGAGTACAAACTCCATGGCGTCAGACTAGATTTAACTTAACAGTGAACATGTATGTCTTCTATGTTTAATTCCTCGAGTTTACTTCGCAATTGGAAACCTGAAACGTTTGATTTTGGCCAGCTTCGAAGGATGTTTGGAGAGGGTTCGTGAGTCGCTTGGAAAAACTGAGTTAAAAACAGGACTTCAAGACGTTCCTGTTTAGCCGGAATACTCCCGAATTTACATTATCTGTGCATAGGCATCCACCCACCTCTCTGGTTCCCTTTTGCCTAGATATTTGTATTAAAATTCTCCTTGGTCTGTTGTTAGAAGCACCTGACAAATATGAATGCCACCCTCTCAAAAAAAAAAAAAAAAAAAGTGATACAGAAATCGGCGCCATTACATCTGTCCCCTTGTCAAGAAAGAATTGTTCGGAACTCCAAGTGTCGCGGTGAGTGTTGACCTAATAGCAAATTCTTATACTTCACCTAGGAGCAAGTGAGTAACTATGAATATGCTAAACATTTTCATAGGATATGGTTTAGTCTAAAAAATATGCGAACTCTAGTTCAGTGTCAAGTACACATTGGCCTAGACAGCCAGAAATAACACCTTCCGCATCCAATGTGGCTATCCGGGTAAATCGGTAGGTAGAACTGGCCACTCCAAAAAATAAACTCACACAACGCACACACTTTCCAGAGACAACCGTTCCTCCATGTTGTCCGACATACACTAAAAACTACCTAACTAATTGTATGGCCTATGGAACCCGGAGGTTCAATGCAACAATTCACAAAAGCTCTCCACTGACTACTATCCTTAGCCAATTGGATCCAGTTTCTACTTTGTATTCCTATCTCTGCGAGATCCATCTTAATATTGTCCTGCCATCTGTGCCTAGGTCTTCCTAATGGTCGTTTTCCGGTTGGTCTCCCAGTTAAGATTTTGAAAGCGTTCCTACTTTCTTCCATTCTAGCTACATGACCTACCCACCTGAGCCTCCTAGACTTGATGACCCTAACAATGTTGGGTAAACCGTATAAATTAAGTAGTTCCTGGTTATGAAGTTTCCACCATTCCCGTTCCTCTTAGGTTCGAATATTCGTCTCAAGATCTTGTTCTCAACTACTTTCAGTCTATGTTCTTCTCTGAGAGTAAGCGACCATGTTTCGCAACCATATAGAACAACAGGCATGATTATCGTTTTATATATTTTAAGCTTTAAATTCCTCGACAGAATTCGCGACAACAAGAGATTTTAGACCGAATAGTAGCACGAATTTCCTGCTTTTATTCGACATTTAATTTCTTCGTGAATATGATTTTCGTCTGTTAATATTGATCCTAAGTATTTGAAAGTATCCACTTTATCAAAAGTATTATTTAATATTGTAACGTCCATAATTTGCCGTATTACGGTCCCGACGCACTTCCATGTATTAATCTTAAACAGTTTAATATTGTGTTTAAATGAATTAATTTTTAAGTTTCATAGTTTTGTTTATCAACGATAACAATAGATAACCATAACAAAGCTTATTGTATTAAGTGTCTAGGATATAACTCTGTCTATCTTTACACTGCGGCAAGCAACAAGCAAACAGACATCCAAAGCGTATATTATGGAAATAATGTTCTATGACACGAGCCATGCATGCGTACCTATTCACTAATGGAGAAATTATACCATCTGCATACAGTACATATGCATTACTGTATATATATATATATATATATATATATATATATATATATATATATATATATATATATAAAGAGAGAGAGATTATGAATATTTTACATTATGAAAATGGATTTGGCCATCCAAAAAATCTGCTATTGTATTAATAACAGATTTAATTACTAAAACAAATTGTCTTTTCGTTTTGGTTTCCAACTAATACTAGTAATAAATAGAAAAGAAAGCAAAATCACTAATATGGTAAGAGAAACAACAATGATATTTTTTTTTCTTTTGCTCCACGTACCATACCATGTTACGCTCTATAATGCCGCTTTTATCTCTGAAAATGCACCGTAAATTATCCATTCTCATGGGAACAAACGTATGAATATGCTCATTCTATGATATGCTTTGTTTGTTGAAAACAATAATGTGTTTTCAGCCATTAGAAAAACAATAAATGTTGCATAGTTAGTATCTACGTACAACTGTTGCAAAATACAAAATAAAAAAAATAATAATGCGCAAACAAAACCATGAAACAAAGGCATATTACGTGAGGTATAAACATTGCATGAGTAATTTCATATCGACTGGCAAAACTGAATGGTTTAAGCTAATTAAATTTTATTGTCGTTTCTAATTATTTTTTTAAAAATATGAATCGCTGCAAAAACAAAGAATTTATTAGACATTTTCATTTTTAAAAAAAAATAGGAGATGATATAATAATTTTAGCTTCAATTCACTTATTAAATAATTAACGACAAAAGAACTCGGAAGTTTATCGTCGCAGAAACGAAACTTCTCAGTTAAATTAAATTCTATCCTGTACGAAATCAATTCACTTTGGACAGTTATCTTCTCCTTTGGAGGATTCTTCTTTTTATGTCTTTGTTTCACATTCTTTTTGTTCCATAAATGTTTATCTTTAAGAGGTCACATCACGGTGAAATTAAAATACCGCTAATTTTACAGTAATTATGTGATATCTTCAAATAGATAAAAGATAATCGAAATGTGGAATAAGAGCTCGCTAAAGAATATTATTTTACATGAGATACCGTTATCACGACTCATTTATCTGCTTTCGATTTCGAGTCATTTAGAAAATCGACACTTATTTTCGCGTTTATATAAATGGATGCAAGCGGAAAGCTACTGGGTGATTCGTGATAACGGTATCTCATGCAAAATAATATTGTCTAGCGCGCTCTTGTTCCACATTTCGATTATCTTTTATCTATTTGAAGATATCACGTAATTACTGTAAAATTAGCGGTATTTTACTTTCACAGTGATTAGGTCTCTTAAATATTTTATATTTTCCTCAATTATAAGAGCTTCACAATACAACCTTATAACTTGCTCACAGTTATGATGCAGTTTTAATGATTTTTGTTGACTGTCTAACAAGAACGTTAAATATACAGTGTGTGTTCAAAACGTATCAAATCTTTGGTTGGCAAAAATGCATTTATTGATTTGGCAATAAGAAAAAAAAAACACTAATATCCTTCAAATTAGTGTCCTTGGTAATGCACACACTTCTTTCAGCGGTCCTGATATTGTTGGAAACAATTCCTGGAACTCAGTGTTTGGAAGAAAGTAAGTAACCATGCCATCACACTCTCTTGATTCAAATCGGATATCTTTTACTGCCAGTTTTACCTTAACCAATCGGTAGCTCAGTGATAGAGCGTTCACCTTCGGTGCTTGGGGTCCCTGGTTCGATCCCAGCTCGCGCCGTGTGAAATTTGTGGAGGACAAACACCGTGCTCGTGGGTTTTCTCGGGGTTCTCCCGTTTCCTCCCATCTTCTTCATTCCACCACTTCATTCATTTGTCATAATCACCATCTCTTTTAGCCTAACCGGCATAAGCGTGGGACTTAAAACTCAAAGATTTCATTTCATTTTCACCTTAACCAAAGGTTACACCGAAATAACCAAAAGTCATACGGAGCCATGTCGAGTGAGTAATTCATACACAGGAATGTTGTGTTGGGCGACAACAGACTGAATCAAATGTAGCGGACACTCTCCTCATGCCCAAATTCTCGTTCGAAATTGAATATACCGATCCGATGAAATGGTTTCCGCTTGGGTATCACCAAGCTTTTGCAAAATTTGATGTAATGTCGCTGCTCAAGTTTCTTTCTGTCATTTTACAAAAAAAAAAAAAAAAACTGAAATCCGACAACCAATCACGTCACGTCTTCATTCGTTGGCCGACTGCCAACAACTGACGGTTTCTGCGAGCAGAAAAAAACACGATTGCGCATGAGTGGCGCTTTACACGTACACTGAAAAATGTCTCCAGCTCTTCATTGGTTTACGCGGGAAAAAAATAACGTTCAATACTTTTTGACCAATCCTCGTATAGTATTTTCAGCATTTAACACTAACATTTTATTACTGAGCCATTACCTCACTTTTCTGTTTTAATTGAACTTTTATTGACTTTTTACTACTGAGCCATTACCTCACTTTTCTGTTTTAATTGAACTTTTATTGACTTTTCACTACTGAGCCATTATCTCACTTTTCTGAGTTTTAATTGAACTTTTATTGACTTTTCACTACTGAGCCATTACCTCACTTTTCTGTTTTAATTGAACTTTTATTGACTTTTTACTACTGAGCCATTACCTCACTTTTCTGAGTTTTAATTGAACTTCTATTGACTTTTCACTACTGAGCCATTACCTCACTTTTCTCAGTTTTAATTGAACTTTTATTGACTTTTCACTACTGAGCCATTACCTCACTTTTCTCAGTTTTAATTGAACTTTTATTGACTTTTCACTACTGAGCCATTACCTCACTTTTCTGTTTTAATTGAACTTTTTATGACTTTTCACTACTGAGCCATTACCTCACTTTTCTGTTTTAATTGAACTTTTATTGACTTTTTACTACTGAGCCATTACCTCACTTTTCTGAGTTTTAATTGAACTTCTATTGACTTTTCACTACTGAGCCATTACCTCACTTTTCTCAGTTTTAATTGAACTTTTATTGACTTTTCACTACTGAGCCATTACCTCACTTTTCTCAGTTTTAATTGAACTTTTATTGACTTTTCACTACTGAGCCATTACCTCACTTTTCTGTTTTAATTGAACTTTTTATGACTTTTCACTACTGAGCCATTACCTCACTTTTCTGTTTTAATTGAACTTTTTATGACTTTTCACTACTGAGCCATTACCTCACTTTTCTGTTTTAATTGAACTTTTATTGACTTTTCACTACTGAGCCATTACCTCACTTTTCTCACTTTTAATTGAACTTTTATTGACTTTTCTCTACTGACCCATTAACTCACTTTTCTCAGTTTTAATTGAACTTTTATTGACTTTTCTCTACTGAGCCATTACCTCACTTTTCTCAGTTTTAATTGAACTTTTATTGACTTTTCAGTATATGTCTGCCAGACAGCAAGAATTATGAAAGAACCATCAGTGAATGATTTGTGTATTTCCATCAATTTCTAGGCTACGTTAGTATACGTTAAGACAGCAACGCCATTTCAGATTTTGCTAGGGGTGGAGGGGGAAGATGCTCCACATACATAAGAATTCCACATTTTTATTAGTATACTAGTTAAACCTGTGCTTTCTACACAGTGCATTATTCACATATGAGCATAAAGCTCCTTGTCATTCCTCACAACATCTGTACATGTCCCTTTACAGACACAAGTGAAAGGCATCTTGATAACAATTTGCAAGGGGTACCATAAAGGGGATATTTTTCGTTTTTTTTTTCAACATCTCGCACCGTTTGCAAGACTTTTTCCTACTTCCGGCTGGAGTGTCTAATTCATGTACAACTAGTGTTTTCTTTCTTTTTGCATGCAGTAGGTAATAGGCAATAATGTTACACACGTACGTTACACACACAAATAATTATAATGCCAGTTACACACGGTATTCATTTGGCAAAACACTCCAAACAATAAAGATTCATCTTAGACTGGAGAAATGGTTGTGTTTTGTTTTTCATTATAATTTGCCCAAGAAACAAATTCCTGAGATATATACAACCCCTGTATACAACTATGTGGTGTTGGAATATATAACTCCTAGGATATGATGCTTTATTTCTTTAAATTTCAACACTTCCAGTGTACCCCTAAATAATGTAATAAAGAAATAACGGTCGTGTTTTTATTTAAAAATATTCAATTAGAACTGGACATTCTACACAAAATTTGGAATCGACCAGTGAAAACAATACTTTTCTAGCACTTGTAGTTTTTGAGATCTCATTGTCGAAAGGATTGGAGAGAAAGATATAGACTTTTCTTTGGAGACAAACATATAAACCTAGCATTTTAATATACAGACTAGCTGAACCTGCGCTCTCTACACAGTGCATCATTCTCATATGAGCATGAATCTCATTATCATTCCTTAAAACATCTGTACATGTCCCTTTACAGACACAAATGAAAGACGTCTTGATAAAACTTGGCAATGGGTATCATAAAGTGGAGATATTTTTCAATAATTTTTTCAATATTTCACATCGTTTGCAAGAGTTAAGCCTACTTCCGGTTGGCTTTTCTAATTCATGTATGATCAGTGTTTTCTTTCTTCCTGAATGCGGTATGTAATAAACAAATACATTACATAAACACAATTTATTATAATGTCAGTGATATATGGTGTTCATTGGACAAAACACTAAAAACAATGAAGATTCATTCTAGACTGGAAAAATGGTTATCCTTTGGTTATTATTGTCATATTTAAGTTTTACGTCCCACGGTTATGCCGGTTAGGCTAAAGGAGACGGTGATGATGAGAGATGAGTGAAATGGTGGAATGAAGGAAGTGGGAGGAAACGACAGAACCCCGAGAAAACCCACGAGCACGATGTTTGTCCACCACAAAGTCCACACGGCGCGAGCTGGGATCGAACCAGGGACCCCAAGCACCGGAGGTGTACACAAAAGTTTGAGTAGACCAGTGAAAACGGCACGTTTCTAACACTTGTGATTTTCGAGATCTCATTGTCGAAAGGATTGTAGACAAACATATAAACCAAGATTTTAATACTTAGGTATATAGATTATTATAGTATTGATTTTAAAATATGTGTATTTTTAAAACTCACAGAGGACAATTGCCTCTATCCTTCCTAAATGATGTCCCTAGTTAAGAACACTTTGACCATAAGACATCCCATAATTTACAGTTCTAAAACTTTGAATTTGGACAGCCTGTTTTCTATTGTAAAAAGCTATTAAACTAATAGAACGGTGTACCCCCTATTCCATATTTCTTAACTTCTCCGTTGGTTGTAAAAGCTTTTTCAGCCCATTCATCTTGAGTGAGTGTTTCCTCATTCTCACCAGGCAAATGCCAGGATCGTACCTAACATACAGGTTCCAGGTCGCTTCCTTCCTTCCCTCTCCTTGGAACGGTGTGGTTGCGAGGGACATTATCCATCATACGTGATGGGCTAACATGACCGTAGATGCCGAAAGCCCAGTTATCAAATTCCTAATTCCTAATCCATATTTCTCAAGCTTGCATAATTTCGTGTGATATAGTATGAAGTGCTTGGATAGGCCTAAGAATATTGTAAGTTTTGTTAGTAATCACTTTGTTTTATAAACAAATAATCTAAATTTATATAGTCTGTTGTATTTTTTTAAACTTCGAAAGCCATACTGATTTGTCATATAAATATACAGGATATCCCGGAAGGAAATGTCAGCACTTTGGAAAATGATAGTATAGGTGTTTCTAAGCAAAAACTTTCATATGTACATGGGTTATATTCTCACGGTCAGCAGTTTGAGAGCTACAGGTTGTGAATCATTTTTGACCTTATGATACTTACAGCTCACCGCGTAGTTATTCTACAGAAGTTGGACGTAGTGCCTTAGCTGTTGGAATGGCCTTAGCAACAGTATGCAACATGTAGCAATGGCTTTCTGCAAAGGAAGTTATTGAAGGGAATTTAGGAGAGTTAGGATTATTTAATGGAATAAGACGGCAACACTGATTCCGAAATTTCTCTCAATAACTTCCCTTCCAAAAACACCATTGCTATATGTTGCATATCGTTGCAAAAAGCACTTGGTCACCTTTCAAATGCGGTATGTGTCACTTCTGGAGAATAACCATAGGGTAAGCAGTAAGCATCAAAAGGTTAAGATCCATATCGGTTCTTTGGAGCCGATGCTCAAACCGGAAGTGGAAGAAATTAACCACTTCCGGTTTTAGCGTTAATCACCTTAGTACTGTATAAAAACCATAGTAGACAGAGATAATAGATTTTTCTTTAATGAGGTAAGCTTCCCAAAGTGTATTTAATCTCTACTCTAATTTCTTTACTGAAACCGGAAATGGCAGAAATCAGACCCTTCCGGCTTTAAGGTTGATTGTTATATAGTGAAAGTGATAACAATGAGAAGTAGTTTTCTGTAATCGATTAAGTGTCTCAAGAATACATCTCGTCTCCTCTCCAATCTCCATACTAAAACCAGAAGTGGTATAAATCTACTAGCACTTCCGTCTATAATAATAATTGGCAAAATATCGCAACTATAGAAACCAACTCCTTCACGTGGGGCACACTGCTACTTGAACGAGAGCTTGTTGAGCACAAGTCCTTCATAGTGCAAGCCTTTAGGTTGAAAAGTTTGAAATATTTGTTCCATAGAGAGTGATATATATTTTGGAGTGGCAGAGTGGCAGCTATTATATATATATATATATATATATATATATATATATATATATATATATATATTATATATATATATACAAGGTGCGGCACGTAAAACCGACCCGTCGTAATATTCTGGTATATTGTATTTTTGGCAATACTTAAATAATCTACCTTCCTACCAAGAGATGGCGTGTCGAGGTCGGGTCGACTTACGTGACCTGCAGCAGTCACGTGCAACCGCAGCCAGTGAAACTTGTCGAAACCAGTTGAGAAAAAGGCCTCGCTGTGTTAAGCCGGGTGAGTGTCAGTGTGTGATAATGCCGTATTCGATACCCGAGCGTGTTGCCATTGTTGAAGGGTTCATTCTCACTGGATCTTTTGTGAAAACAAAGAATTTGTTTCGGGAGAAATTTCCAGGACGTTCTGTGCCAGCAAAAAGCACCATTCAGGAATTGATTGAAAAATGGCGGCGTACAGGATCGGTTCAAAATGCTCCCAGGAACAGACGACCATCTGTCTTCACACCTGAATTAAAGATGCAGGTGGAGGAGATAATGACAAGAAGTCCTCGAAAGTCAATCAGGAGATTGAGTCAACAGGTTCATGCGAGTGAGAGAAGTTGCAGACGTGTTTTAAGGGGACTGAAGTTAAAACCGTACCGGATAAGTGTTGTGCAAGAACTGAAGGAGCCTGACCTGCAGAAGAGGGTGCATTTCTGTTCATGGCTGTTGAGCAATGTTGCCAGTGGTTTCTTGGATCCACTAATGCTCATCATGAGTGACGAGGCGTGGTTCCACCTGTCTGGGTACGTAAATTCCCACCGGTATTGGTCGACAGAAAATCCACACGCAATCCACCAGGTACCCTTGCATGATGAGAAGATTGGTGTTTGGTGTGCCATTTCCGCCACACGCGTTATTGGGCCCATATTCTTTGAGACGACAGTGAACAGTGACGTGTATATGGGAATCCTGGAGGAGTTTTATACACACTTGACCGAAGAGGAGCGTCAGTTGTTACTTTCAGCAGAACGGTGCAACATGCCACACATCAGCTGCATCATTGTCCCTTGTGCATGAGATGTTTACACCAGAGAGGACAATCAGCAAAGGCTTGTGGCTTCCTCGGTCACCAGACTTGTCCACGTGTGACTTTTACTTATGGGGACTGTTAAAGGGAAGAGTATACGAAACAAATCCACACACAATTGAAGAACTCAAGACCAGGATCCAGGATGTCACCAATAGCATTACAACACAAGAACTGACAAGGGTGTATATGAATCTCCTAAATCGTGCTCACATGTGTGTTGAAGTGGGCGGAGGACACTTTCAGCACCTGCTGTGGAAAGAATAATGTAAATTTTGGTACGTTACATAGGTTAGTATTACAAGTTTTTTTTAAAGACCAATAAATGGCACTGGTGCTACCGAAGAGTGACGCAGTACGTTACTTGGCGCGCGGGTTAGTTGGCGAAGTGGCATCGGAACAGGAGAAAGCGCAATGCGTGCTGTGGTATAACGAAAGCAAATCGCCCATCAGTAACATAAGTAACGTAAGTGGTCTTTAAAAAACAACTTGTAATACTAACCTATGTAACTGACCAGTATTTACATTATTATGTCAAACGGTTCTTCTGTAATAAATTTTTGTAATCAGGGCAAGACTTTATGCTCACCCTGTCTATATAGGGTGCGGAAAAAGTCCCGTAACAGTCCAATGTCTCGCGAAGTATAAAGATCAGCAAAACAAAAATAACACGTGTTAAATAGTTTTGAAAAAGCTATCCAATGATAACAAACGCAACCCAATATCACCACCCCCTTCGGGAATACGGGAGGTAACTTTAAAATTTTAAATGGGAACCCCTATTTCTTATTGCATATATTGATTCTCCAGAAAAAGAGACAGTGATTTGATCCAAAATTGAAAACAGTGTCCAAAATTGATCCAAAATTGAATCCACACACACACACACACACACACACACACACACACACACACACAAAGGGGGAGCAGCAAAACGTTACGAAAATGTGAATTGTCAGTTCCGTGGTCTGTGGCCGTACCTTTAGCGTATTGGATTGCGGAGTCAAAGGTTCTGAGTTCGATCCCTGTTCAAAGCAATCTTTTATTTCCCAAATAAATTCCATACGTTTTATAACGACTCTATAGAAAAGCGTCGTCAACCTGGTTCGTCTTTTAAAATATAAGTTACGAAGCGATAATTACTTTTCTTTATGCAAAAATCAACTCAGATATTCAAAGATCATTAGTCTCACCTTTATTTGCTTGATATGTCTTAAATATTCTTTTCTTTCAAACCGTGAAATACATAAATTCACTTGACTAGGTCAACACATAACATGTACATAGTCACAACTATCCCATAATAATCTCTTACATATATTAAAGACATTCTTCTTTTTTGTTAATTTAAAATGAACATTCTACTAAGTATATTACATATTTATGAGCACTTTTTGCCCACGGTACAGGTAAATATTATACAAACTAAAGTATTTCGTTATAGAAAATGTCGCCCGACAAAGGGACTGAATATAAAAGTCATGAGTGGGCTTGGCTTTTATATTCAAGAACCGCTGGTCTGATTACATTAATGTTCTTTATATCACCTATGTTCTTTATATTTTGATCACACCTCGTATATATCTTCATTACATTTTGGTTAACCCTCATATATATAAAATATTATTTATTATCATTCACATAAATACATTCACAATAAATCTTTGATTTCATTAATATTTATCTTTTATTACATTATTATTTATTCTTTATTATTAAAAACATCGTCGCTTATAAATATAACTAACGAGGGTGAAACACAAATTATGAAGATTACTAGTTTCGATCATTATTACAAACGGTGATGTGACAAATAATATTTGTTCTTTTCGGGCGCATTGAATAACAAATAAGTTAGATGTTGCAATTGTAATGTATACATAGTAGCACTAAGATGTCATAAATAAAGAAGAATTTCATTCAAGGTAGTTATTGAATAATTGATTTTATAGAATGGATCTTATTCTTAACATAATCTTTGACAATTAAACACAAATCAATCTAATATAAATAATCTTTGCCTTTAACTAATTATAAATTGAATTATGATTCTTCACATTAATAAGAAAGAATAAAAATTAAACATAACCTACGTTTGAATAATCAAATAGAAGTAAATAAATTTATTTTACAGAAACAAAAGACACCCTTTTGTTATTACATAAACACATTCTTCATTATTATTATTCTTTTTCATTCTTATTTATTTGATCAAGAATGTTGGGTGCTACTAACTCTTTAACTAGATGCATTTCAAATATTTATAACCATCGTTTTCATTATTAATATTAACACAAACTTTAAAACGAAAATTCACAAGAATCTATAACCAACATGGGTTTAACCTAATTTCGTTAACGGTAATCATGTTACATTCGCACTGGCATATGAATCTAATAAAGTGCACTGTACCGCACAATCGTGATTAGGTTCTACATTAGGTTGTACATGTCTTTCATCGTGATTTGAATTTTGATATGAAGTACCATCTCGTGAACAATGATTATGTCTATACATAGGATTGGTAGCATCTCTAGGATTTCGATATGTATTTCTATTATTTTTGTGTCTACTTCGGTTGATTAGGTTAGGCGGATTCCCTACATAACCTTGTCTATTTTGTTCATTTTGAGTGCTAGAGTATACTCGTCTTAGGTTCGGTTCAGTATTATTCACACTTCGGATATTCAAATTCCGAACAGGGACCAAATGATCTGAATTATTCTTATTTTTACCCATTCCTGGTTGTGTTAGATTCATAGCATGATATTGAGTTTCGTAGCATTGTACAAGCATTAATAAATGACTGAAACTCATACACTGGGTGGAAAATAAGATCTGCTGTAATTTAAATGGAAGCAAATTGCGAATCGATGCAATTATTCTTGATTCCGATTGCAAGGGATTAACAACCTTTAATTCGTTATAGACATTTACAACAAACTCTACAATAGATTTGTGCAATCGAGGATTGAAATGTTGATTTCTAAGGGTGGCATCTCTGTTTGCCAGCAAAAAGTCATTTTCGTAATTCGCGATCAATGCCGCTTTAAATTCCTCATATGTACTAATGTGATCACGTATTGCCTTAAACCATAAGGAACAAGGTGGGAGTAATACATGGGGTATTAATTTCATGTATTGTGATCGGTCGATAGACATTATATTGCATTCGTCTTGGAATTTCTCTAAGAAAGAACTAGCATTTTCATTACACTTACCACTAAATTTACTCATGGCTTTGATTTCGCTCATCTTGACACTTAACTTTACCTTTCTTTTCTCACTCCTTGTTCTTGTGGTGTGATTGTTCCGGTCCGTGGCGTGTTGTGTCATGATACCATCTATATTTCGTTCATCAGTGATCTTCGGACAATTTTCCTCTAATATAATATCCTCCTCAGATTCCGGCGAAGGCGTATTTATATCCGGTGATTGGGGAAACTCGAAGCGATCACTGCCCAGATTATTGCGATAAATGTTGTCTCTAGCCTGTAACGTTTTAATTTCTTCCTGCATAGTAGCCAACTGGATCTTTTGCTGTTTAACGGAAGATTCTATTAACGTTAAATCTTTTTTTACAGCACAGATTTCATGATTTTGATGATCGTGCTTTTCTTGACACTCATCGGCTATCCTTTTTAACTTCTCTTCAAACTGTGAGGATATGTCGTTCATCACCTGGACGATTGTTTGTTTTGTATCATCTGATTTCAGTTCTATCCGTTCTATCCGTCTACTTAATTCTTCATACTGCTTGCTAGCTTCGTTGAATTTCAGTTCTATCTTCTGTTCCATAGTCTGGCTAACTTCGTTAAATTTCAGTTCCATGGTCTGGTTAGATTCGTTTAACTTCTGTTCCATGTTCTTGTTAGCTTCGTTGAATTTCAATTCTATCTTCTGTTCCATGGTCTGGTTAGCTTCATTGAACTTCTGTTCCATGGTTTGTTTTATCTCAGTCGTCATTTGCATAATTTGTCGCTGCACAGCTAACAAAAGTCGATCCTCAGATGACAAACTTGGTGTTGCACTACTTTCACCTTGATTACTGGTATTTGATTCCTGTTGCACAATTTCACTATCCATTATTCTTTTGATGACCTTACCGCTTCGTAATACGGTTAAGTTTGTATTCATAAATGGTAATATCAAAGTAAATTCAGCCCTACTTTCCTTCTTCGGGAACTGAATTTTCAAAAGTCCCGGGTTTGGTAAACCAAATTTTTATAACGACTCTATAGAAAAGCGTCGTCAACCTGGTTCGTCTTTTAAAATATAAGTTACGAAGCGATAATTACTTTTCTTTATGCAAAAATCAACTCAGATATTCAAAGATCATTAGTCTCACCTTTATTTGCTTGATATGTCTTAAATATTCTTTTCTTTCAAACCGTGAAATACATAAATTCACTTGACTAGGTCAACACATAACATGTACATAGTCACAACTATCCCATAATAATCTCTTACATATATTAAAGACATTCTTCTTTTTTTGTTAATTTAAAATGAACATTCTACTAAGTATATTACATATTTATGAGCACTTTTTGCCCACGGTACAGGTAAATATTATACAAACTAAAGTATTTCGTTATAGTTTTAACTTCAATTTGAAGTACTTTTTTGAAGTTACATCGAATACAAATTTCGATAATTATTTTGCAAACTAACTTTATGATTATTTACAACAAAAATAAACATTTTTGTCGCCATTTGTATTTTCTTGCAAATTAATAAATATGGACAAATACATTATTTTCATCGAAGTTAAAATGTATGAATTCATTATTTGGGTATAAAAAATTCACATAAAAATGTTACTCTGCGCCGAAATGGAACTCAAGACCTTTAATTCCGGAGTCCAGTATGCTAACCGTACGGCCACAGAGTGCGATACTGAGATGCAACATTTTCATAATGTTTTGCCAATGTTTTTGTGTGTTGATTCAAGTGCCATCCGTGAAGGAACTGTTTTCAGTTTTGGGTCAAATCATTGGAACTTTTTCTGGAGAATTCAAATGTGCAATAAAAATGGGGTTTCCATTTAAAATTTTGCAGTTAACCCGCGTACCCCCAAAGGGAGTGGGAATAGGGGGTTGCGTTTGGTATCGTTGGATAGCTTTTTTTAAAGCTATTTAACACGTGTTACGTTTGTTTTGCTGATCTGTATTTCGCAAGATATTGAACCGTTCCGGGACTTTTTCTAAACCCTGGATATATATATATATATATATATATATATATATATATATATATATATATATATATATATATATATATATATATATATATATATATATATATATATATAAATTCGGAATATAATAGGTTTATATTAGGGATGGCCACAAAGTTCCGGTTTTCAGAACCGGTTCTGAACCTGGATCCGAAAACTCGGTTCCAGAACCGGATCTTAGGAACCGGTTCCAGACCTGGATCCGAAAACCCGGTTCCAAAACTGGATTTAAGGAACCGGTTCCAGACCTGGATCCGAACACCCGGTTCCAGAACCGGATCTTAGAAACTGGTTCCAGACCTGGATCCGAAAGCCCCCAAAGACCTGTAAAGGAGGCACAGAGTTCACCTTCAAAACAGTGCAAAGAGGACCATGCGCTTGTGCCCTCCCCGCCCAGACCCGCTTGTGCCCCCAGAAAAAAATTCGGTCTATCAGTGGGTGTTTAGCCAAATGAGTTGGCCAGTTTGCATGTTTAGCCAATGAATTAGCCAGTTACCCAGTTTATTTAGCCAAATGAGAGAATATCGAATGTCGCTTCCACCATTTCATCTAGCACACTGTTCACAGCCTGCCAGCAACTAAGGTTTAGCGTAGGGATGATCTCAAAGTTTCGGTTCCAGCGGAACCGGTTCAGCGAGGAACCGGTTCTTGGAGATCTGGTTTTCAGAACCGGTTCTGGAACCGGTTCCAGGCCTGGATCCGAAGAACCGGCTCTAGACCTGGATCCGAAAAACCAGTTTCGGAACCGGATCTTCTAGAACCAGATCCGTTCAGACTCGAAAATCGGTTCCACCAGGAACCGGTTCTGGCCATCCCTAGTTTATATTACTTTGACCTACCCTGAAACACATGTCTGGAAGCAGTCAGGAGGACAGACGATGCCACTGGGAGACCACAGATCCCTTCCTACTCCTCTATCGTCGTCAGTGTCTGTACGATAGAATGGTTGATGGGACCTTCAAACGAATATCAGTTGACTGGTACAGTCTGTCTCGATTATTAAATTTTCCATGATTTTTAAATTCTAAAATTTCCCGACACACTTTAGGGAACTGCATGGCAGACCAGTGTTTCGCGACACGTCGATTGAGAACCACTGCATTAAACCATCGGAAAAAGCAAGACTATTATATTGTAATTGTTACAACACATAAGGTCTGCAACACACTTGTATAATGTACATACATACTTACTTGTATAATGTATATACATGGTTAAGAAGAATGATTACGTGATGAGCGACTCATTTTCTCTCTTCACGTATGGGAATGGTGCATCCTCATTTTAAAAAAAAAATCATTCTGGCCTTATTCCTTATGCGAACGTTTGAATACCAGAAAAAAGTGTAAGTTTGTCACCAGGTCATCAACTAGAAAGATTACCTTCCATATGGTTGGTGAAACAGTTGAAAAATGTACCTCCGTTTCCCCTCTCCCGCTTTCATATTAGTCATATGTACTCGTTTATCAGGGTCTGCAACTCACAAAATATTTCATGTACAGATAACATATTTATTTAAAAAAATACACAATAGATAGTAAGTGAAGTTTATTGGTCGTTCATATAGAAAGTTATGTTAGAGAGTTATTGACGATAGGTGGAATTTATTGGTTGCGATATTGTCAAATGTAGTTTCGCGACCAATTTACCAACAGTATTCACTGAAAGGATAGCAGACGGTTCGAAATTGCTAAATTTGAAGTTGTTACCATACTTATAAAATTAAATAGAAATATTTTGAGCCATTTCTAAGATTCAGGAAATAACTTGAGGTAGTATGTACTATAGAAGAGAAAGAATAATTTTTTGTTAGTTTTAAGTTGGAAGAATTTTACTATTTAAACTTAACAAATTTCAATCTAAGTAAATATAGGAATAATTCTGTAACCGAAAGAAAACCTACACAATATTTAATGAAAATTAGATTTTTTTTTTTACATAGACGTAGCCCTAATACATTTTTGTCACATTGGCATGAAATCACTCTCTTTATCCTGACTGTGAGTTCTTTATAACTTCTATTAATGTGAAATGTATTTTTAAATAAGATAGGATGAATTCAATTACTTTTCCCATCAATAGTTGTAACCCGCAATCAGGAGATTCCATCGAAAATTCTCAAAGAAATCATTAGTCATATTTTGTAAGAATCAGGAGTTTCAGGAGGAAATCTACTATTAAACAAGGCGTTTTAAGTTGTGCTGAATTTACCCTTTGCTTCCATCTAGTTGTAGCCCCAAGTATTAGGGCATTATTTTCAAGTTTTATAGAAATCACCAAACAGATGTACCCTCGATATGCACAGGATCACTGTGGTTCAGTGGTAAAGCGCTTACCTTTGGTGCTTGCCATCCCTAGTTCGATCCCCGGCCAAGAAAGCTTGTGGTGGACAACATCATGTGCGTAGGTTTTCTTGGGATACTCCTGTTTCCTTCCACATTCGCATTCCACCAATTCTTCGATCATCATTCACTGGCCGCAATCATCCGTCTCCCTTAGCCTAAAGAACATAATCGTGGGACGTTAAACTCAAATGGTTCATTTGATTTCCTTGTTATACACGAATAAGTTAAACTACATGCTGCACAATAAAACAGTAAGCAATTGCGAGCTTGCCACGACGCTCATTGCAGCATCGTCGCCTTGTTGTCATGCAACCCAACAAAGCGAAGAGTATAAAGGGTTGCATATCCAGTTATATTTGTTAAATCAAGTATTCAACTTTTTTTTTTTTTTTTCGTGAACACCTAACGATATTTTCCCATTAAGCATGTACTCCAGATTTAAGCTATGCATAATTCAAATTATAGGTAACTATAAATATAATCAAACTAATATAATAAATATATATAAATATAATCGAAACTTCTTTATCAAGATACGCATAAATAAAGCCAAATACTTAAGGCGTATGTTTGTTTTCCTTTTTATTTCAGTGTGCAATTCTTAACTGAGTTACAAGCGAAACAAAAATGGTATTCTATAATACCCGAACTTCCTCTATAAAATACTGAAACAGATATGTACCAGATATGTTTTAAATGAAAACTCCAAATATCGAATTTCAGTAGCCGTAAGGGATTGCGAGATCTGGACATCTTATTTTAATGATTCCGAATTCCAGTTCTCCTTCTTGCATATCGAATTTCAGAAAAAATTCTTAGTACTGTGTTACGTCACAAATCCTGTGAATTGTCCAAACTTCAAGTTTTTAGCTTAAGCAGTTCATCCTAGACGTTGGTCTTCCAATCAGATAGGACCGATTCTTTTCTATAAAGAGATTTGCAATGATATCACAAGTTATGGCAACACTGATAGGCGAAATGGAAATACCTGAACATTATTTGTATTTTATAGCACTGTTCTCTCTGTTTTACTACTTCTCCTATGGCCTGCCTTTCCTCCTTGCAAGGGTTGATGATTTCTCAACAGCTTTCCCTGCTGGATACTCCAACAAGAGAGAGAGAAAGTTATTTGCTCTCCATTGCGTACAAGAAGAGGAAAGACATAGAATACATATACATACATATATATCACGCATTGCGAATATGCATACGTTACATACACACGTAAAAAAAAAAGTTTCTCCAATGAGTTGTTTACTCAACCTGCAATAGGAACAGATGTTAACAAAGAGACGAGGGAAAAAATGGGCTTAATTTAATTATGCACAAAAGCTATGAATTTTAATGCAGATAACTGCTTTTCAAAATACGCACACAAATGTACCTGTGGATACTGCAGCTCTAGATAGACTTTGGTTTCAGCTTTTTATTACGCGTGAATTCTGTTCAAACATAACGTCTGCGAGAGAGAGAGAAAGTGAGAATGTATATTTTAAACAATTCATACCCCTTTTTTTTTCCACGTGTATCATACGCTATGTAAAAGATAGAACAAAAGTTGTATAATAGCAGCAACACTTACTGTCTGCCAGAGTCACGGTATGTTTGATTTTCATTTGGGAAGTTTTAATGGTTTGTTTAATTTTGTCAGGTTATTTATTAGCCCAAAAAAAGAACACTGCCCTTCTTTGGTAGTTCATGGTTAGTTTTTGTGTGGTACATTGTGACTAATGTTAGTGGACAACAATAAGCCATGTGCAATCTTTCGTCTACGAGGTGCATTCAGAAGTAAGTTCCAAAAGTACTTCAAAGATGGCATGAGTGATCAGAGCAGGACGCGCTTGCGCAGAAGTAGAGACGTGACTCGTAGCAATCATCTGGCGCGAGCGCAATCCTACAGAGTCAGTGGTAAGAGAACTGTAGCACAGTAAACATGGCTGTGGGCATACAGTTTCTTGTCGAGTATGAAGTACGCGCATAATCATGCTTCTCCACGCTAAGAAGCTATCAGCTTCAGATATCTACCAGAATTGTATGAACTGTATGCACTGGATGTTATGATTGAAGCTATAGTCAGATAATTGTGCAGACAATTCACAACAGGTAGCACCAATGTGCACAACGGGGAAAATGAGTATTTGACAATTTTCAATCTGTAGTTTCAAGGTTTTAACAATTTTGTGCCTCCTAACTGCAGTTTCCAAGATAGCAGATGATTGCGAAGTTGCAACTGTCACAGACTTCCGACTTATGTGTCTCACAAGCAGCCTTGTGATGCTGCAGGGCAGCTGTAGATGACAGAATGATAAATCTTTCCGTGAGATTGCATATACATCTTGTAGTCTGTTGTTATTAGATGCTGAAGGATTCGCTCCTATCATTGAGTTTGAGATGGATTAGTAGAATGAAATTGGACAATACAAAATGAATGAGAAATGAAATCTTTGAGTTCTACATCCCTCGGCTATGCCGGCTAGGCTAAAAGAGACGGTGATGATGCGAAATGTATGATATGTTGGAATGAATAAAGTGGAAGGAAACGGGAGAACCTTGAGAAAACCCATGCACACGGTGTTTATCCACTACAAAGCCCACTTTGTGCAAGCTGAGATCCAACTGCGGACCCACGCACCAGAGGTTAACGCTCTACCACTGAACCACCGTGCCCCCAAATTTGGAATCAATCTTTTATATTATTCCTTATATATATTGTGACGTAAGACATACGATAGTGTTAATTGAAATGAGAAATAAAATCTTGAAGTTTAACGTCCCACGGGCTAGGCTAAAGGAGATGGTGACGATGAGAATTGAATGAAATGGTGGAATGAATAAAGTGGGAGGAAACGGGAGAACCCTAAGGAAATCCACGCGCATGGTATTTATCCCCACAAAGTTGACTTGGCGCGAGCTGGGATCGAACCAGGGATCACATGCACCACAGGTGAACACTATACCACTGAACCACTGCAGCCCCAAAATGAATGAGGTTTCTATGTAGAAGATGTAAAACATGTTTCATCTAACAATACATCGGAACTTATTTTTTGGATGCACCTCGTAGTATGCATCCTTTTGTAAATAAATTGTTTTATATGCAATGTTTCTTTCTTTGTTTTCATTTTCTAAAATTATATTTCGCGTCTGCTATATCAAAATATTTCAAATATTTTCATTATCAGGAAATAGAGGGGCTGTAGAAGATTGCTCATATGATTACTGATATAGTGATTACTGTTTCTTGATTTTTCGGAAACAACACATGAGAATTTTCCGTCAAGGATGTTATTTTATTTAGCTAGGCATGATCAATCGATTAATATGTCTCATCTGTTGATACTAATTAACATTTAAGACTAAATCATGACTTTGGGCTATATGTTATTAACCATAGTGTTCCCGCCATCCAGGTCAGTAGCCAACCCAAAAATGTAGGGGGGGCTCGGCCAATGTTCGGGGGGCTGATCTAACTATATTATAGTTCATTTACAAGCCTACCGTGAAACTTTAGGGAGGCAACGAAAATTTAGGGGGCGCCCCCCTAGATCCCTTGCCGCCATCTTGTTAGTATCTGTGGCGGATCTAGCTTAGGGCCGGAGGGCCTAGGCCCTCCCAGTTTTTTGAGTGACAAAAATAATTTAAGCTATTATTTATACAGTTTTCAAATTTTATAGTAAAATCATCGTGTACCTTCATAGTCTGAGTTCTGGCTGACCCCTTCAGTTTTTACTTTCTACATCCGCCATTGGTTAGTATCCTAATCAAAAGATAGATGGCGGGGCACACTTTAGTTTGTTTCATCTTCATAGATGGCGTGGTCTGCAAGGGCGCCAATTTCTCTGTAACTTTAGGGGGAACATTTGTTAAAAAAATGCATATAACAATACATATAGCAAGAAAAATACATATTCATAAAAATACAGGGGGGCCCACGTGAACTTTGGGGGGCCCGGACCCCCCAAGCTCGGCACCCTTGTTGGTCTGTCTTACACTATCAATTTTTTGAATCTGATAAGTATTATTTTGATAATTTTATACCCCCCGAAAATGGACGGGTTGTAGAGGGTTGCCACTTCACTACAGTGTTGTGCTGTGGAAAATCAGCACCCGGAGCGAGAGTATATTACAGCGTCTCCGTACATATGAGCAGTCGTTCTTTCAGAAAAAATGTTTCGGGGGGCACTGCTGGTACTATTCTATTTATTATTATATTATAGACGTATTATTTTGGTGTCCTCTGGAGGGGCACTCTCAGAACTCCGGGGGGCAGTTTCCCCCCAAAAAAATATGTCTGGAAGAAACACTACATATGAGTGAGGTCAACAGACCAACTGCGAAGCACCACCATAGTTGTCACGAAGCGGAAGAAAATTTTCAAAAATAAATTCTGCTTTTCCTTGATTTTTAGCACTTTTTATTACTTTTTCGTTTCATTTTATATATACCTTTTCTCTTGTCCTCCCGAATTTCGCTCCCTCTTACTTCGGTGACGGAGGCCGTTGCCCTTCTCGCCCTTTCCATGGCATAGCTTGCTTCACCACCATAATCAGTTATTAGATCAATTAACATGATCACTCTGTAGGCAGGATTAACCCAACATAAACTTTAATAAAATGCGAACACTACGCTCATATCTTTCTACACAGATCATTAAATTGTTTCAGACTTGTCAACATATTTTTTGTTACTCCTATTCTGTAAAGTTTTTTTTTTCCTTTCTTACCGTTATACGTGGATGGCACCATAGTTGTTTCTATCTACAGTTATTGCTTGGAGGACACTGTTCGTCCTGCCATCTGGTGATGTAATCAACAAAGCCTTGGCAGCAACAGCTTGGAACAACGCGTGCTGAAACTTCCACAACGAAACCAATTCGGGATGATTCACGACTTACAGGTTTGCCGGAAAGTGGTTTCTGGGGGAATCGGGAGGGGGTGAGGCGGTAAGAGAAAACCCAATTTTAGCAGCGTACGAGTCAGCCATTGACGCTGTTCACATTGCTATATTAGAACTAGACCATATTATGAAACCATGGTTGTGCTTTTTTTTTTTTAAATATATATTCATTTCGCGTACGGTACACCATACCATATGACACACGGACACTGGTCGCTGAGCTAACACGTTAGGAGCGTTTTAATAAATATATTCCTTATATATATATATATATATATATATATATATATATATATATATATATATATATATATATATATATATATATATATATATATATATATATATATAGTTGCCATAGTGCACACGACAATTCTTAAATTAATGTTAGCCAGTATGGTACATTTTTGTGTAATTAAATGCTTTTTTTGTGTTTGTATGTATTTAATCCAGAAACCGTTGTAAAATATTGCTATTGTTAGTGGTTATTTTACGCTAATATTCATAAACATGCTTGGCAAGCGAGTAGAAATGAGCTGTTAATATTCTTGACTTATGATTGGAAGGCTTGTGTTAGATCTTTTTTTCGTATGAGATTCTTTTTTTTTTTTTTTTTTTTTTTTTTTTTAGGGAAATGAAATTTTTTAGTTTTACGTCCCAGGTTATGCAAGAGAGACTAAAGGAGACGGCGATGATGGGAAATGAATGCAACGGTGGAACGAATAAAGTGGGAAACTGGAGAAAACCCACGGACACGGTGTTTGTCCACCACAATGTCCACTTGGCTCTTTCTTTAGATGTTTTATGCAAAAAATTATAAAAAATTAATAAAAATAAAAAGAGCGAGTTCCAGAACGTTATGCCTCATCTCGTGGTATGCCTCATGAGTCTCATTACACTTCCAGTAGAAGCATTGGAAAAGTATTATGCAGAGCAGATTCTATGGACTGTCTCTTAGGTTTCTTTATCGGCTCAGTGGTAGAATGCTAACTTCTGGTGAGAATAGTCCCTGGTTGAGTTCCAGGAGATGTACACTTGTGATGGACTGTATTCGACACATGGATTTTCTCTAAATTCTTCCATTCTCTTTCAGATTCATTTACTTTCATCCGTTTCCTTTAACTTATGAGGCATAATCATAGGATATAAAACCCTCCTGCGATTAAAACTAAAAGTTTAATTTAATTTCATTCACTTCTCAACCCTTACAAGAAGTTCCACTATTGACTGTCATTGGTTCTTATCGATTCTTCCCGTTCTTCTCTGAGCAGAAAGACGAGCACTGACCTAATCCATGTCAGCAAATGAATGAAATACAGACAAACACAGTGTCCTCTGTAAGGTCAGATGGGCTGGAATCGAATGAACCAAGAACCTTTCACTAGGTAACTGAATGTTGTACCCCTGCTTATATGATCTTAAATTTGTCTTTATTTCGAAATTATTGAAAACTATTTCAGCAGATAGTTATATCCTTTTGCTGATGACTGTACTAAGCTAAAGAAAATAATTGAATACGACTGGAAGTATTGAAAAAACTACACCCACTAAGCCATATCCATATCGATTAAGTGAGAACTGAAAATAATAATATTGAGCACGTACGAGTTGTTATAATAACATTACAGTTAACATAATTACAATAAGAACAATAAAACCCTTAATCACCTTCATATATTTAAATTGTGACAAACAACAGGGACTCTATAATGTACTATTAACTTGTTCCAAAACTTTGCAGTGCAAACCCTGTGGTGTTATGCAACCATAATCACACTAAGGAATACATGGTTGCCTATAAGCATGTTGCTTTGGCGTAATTAACCCAGTATTCGTTGAGGAGTTTCATAGTCCAACTCTAAAGGTTAACACTGGAACGTAACGGAACTTTTATGAAACCACCGGGAAGGTATGCTCTTGCGAAGAAAAAAGAGAATTGTCAAAAATTGTTCACCTATATTGAAGTTATGGATGAACATACCCAGAGCAGAGTATATAAATTGAGAACCTCTTCCTTTTTGGAAATGGGTTAAAACACAGAAAGATGAAAAAAAATTGAATTGGAAAAATGGCCTCTTTGTCAAGTTGAAAAATTCGCTGATAATGAATAAGGAAACGAGGACAAAATAGCCATAGTCTGTTCCGGAAGAGACTAAACGATCCTTTTGTCTGTAGCTGAAGATATGGAGTTTAGTCCGTTTCGTCTTATAGTTGAGAGACCAAGTAAAGGAGAGTTTCTCGAGAACTTATTTCACAGCCGACTGAGAATCAAGTGTCTCGTGAAGTGAGACATACACGATCTCTTTCCTCCTCCCGTTCTGTTCCACATTTTATTCTGTTAACCCCACCTCATCCCTCCTCCCACAGAGCGACAGGCTCAGGAACCAGAAGAGAGAAATAAGACGAAAGGATAATACGGTATTTCTTTACATCCTTCTATTCCGCTCTACCCCTTCCAAAACAACGGCAGATTTCACGCCATTTTCTTTTCCCTTTTTCTTTTCACTTAATCGATACTTGAATAAAAATGATCATTCAGGCAAAACTGAACTAGTTTTTTTTTTTACCTACTAGTATCGCCCACGAGACGAGACGAGATTAAATTTTCGTGAAGACATGTGAGACGAGGCAGAACTCTCCCTATAGAAACAGATATATTTTTCGAGACGAGACAAAACTTTCGTGATATTTTCTCGAAACGAGACAGCCTCAAATTTCTTATCGTGGGCAACGCTATGTTTCAACGGCGATGTCCAGCCATCTGTCTGTCCATTTGTTGATAGATATCAGAGTAGAAAATAGAAGAAATAGAGAGTAATAGTCTCATCATATGGATTTAGTGTTCTAAGAATGGCGTTTCTGATTTCATGTTTGATCGCTAAGAGATAAAAATCTTCAGGGAAGTCAACAGTCCCGACCTACTTCAAGACGACATAGATAATTTTTCCTCTTGGTGTAAAACATGGCTCTTAAAAGTAAATCCCGATAAGAGTAGATCCATAACATTTTCCCTAAAGATAAATATTGTACACACCTCATACAATATAAATGGTTCGCCCATCACGAGAGTCAATAGTCATAAAGATCTTGGAATTACTTTTGACACAAAACTAACTTCTACAGAACATATACGCTATCACTAAACAATCTATGCGTCTTCTAGGACTTTTATACAGAATAACAGAGATAAGGAACCTCTCTTCCTTAGCAACGTTCAACAAAGCAATAATTTCTCCTAAATTGGAATATTGTCCATCTATCTGGACAATGGCAGCTCCTACAAACGTATCCCGGCTAAACTCAGTTCTCAACCTCTTCCTGTCAATAGTATGTTTCAGAGTACCTCGCACATGTGCGACGACAAAGCACGAATTGTTACGAACACTAAATATTCAACTATCTGACACTCATCATAAAATCAGTGATCTCAAGTATCTCTGCAAACTCACGCATGGCTAGTTCAGATCTGAAACGTTACTCTCAGAATTGTATTTCCGAATTTCCTTGAGACAAATACTTAACACACATCTTTTTCATATAGTACGACCTAGACTGTCAATAGTTCAACACTGTCATACCGTAAGATTTTGTACACGCAATGTCTACATCTCTAAGTATTTCTCATTTTTTTTTTTTATATCTCTGCGTCAACCCACGCCCAGGCCCGAAGGAGCTCAAAGTTTTCGGAAAAGGAATTTTGTCGGAAATTTGCCCGTTTTTAGTGTATGATATGGGCATGAAAGGTCGCTTTAGTCTGAAGAGAATGAGGTAGGGACTATGATCCTACAATAAATAGTAATGAAACAGTACCTGCTTGACTAAAAGTCTAGAATTCACCTCAAATAGCTAGGATCTTATGAGGGAGTCCGAAGGAACGACGATAAGGGCGTAAACATTATTGGACGAAGAAAATGAAGGAATTGCATGAAGATGAATTGGAAGAAGAATAAAGAAGAAATATTGAAGTGAGATTGAATGAAGATTAAGTCAGGTTTAGAAATAATGTGTGCTCTGTTATCGTAATAACGCACTTCATTCACGTCCTCGAAACTGCACGTGTTCAAATCTGAAAGTGGGCAAAGTTGAACACGTGCAGATTTGAGAATGTGAATGAAAAGAGTGTTATTAACTCTGAACCTGAAAGTGGGCTGATAACTTTGTCCAATAGGAACCAGAATGAAATCTTATAATCCATATTGGAGATATCAAAGTGAAACATTTCTATAAAATAATATTTTATTGTCTCTTTGAGTTAGTTCGTGATATCTCAGAAAAAGAGAAAATAAAAGAATCAAAAAAGACAAAAAAAAATACTTGTGCGTAAAAGACAACAAAAGATAAGAAGTGAAAAAAAAATACTTGTAGCAGTGGACATGGAATGTGAAAAGCGGGGTGAGGAAGTAGAACATATATTTCATAGAAATGCAATTTGTTCCCGTCTATAATTCTTTTCTGCCGCAACGTGATGACGTCACACCATGAAACTCAAATCCAGCTGTTATGTTGGTGGAAGGTATACGAGCACGGTATCCGTAGCCATCTTGTGAAAAAGAAAAAAAAAACTCCTTTTCGTTCTAACCTACTTTCTTTTGTTCTTTTTTCTCGCTTTTGATCCACGATTTCAGAATTGCCAACACATTAGCAAGTTTTTCCACTAGATCTCAAAAAGACCTTCAGAATACCACTAGAAAAAGCTTCAAAAGCCACTAAATGTCTCACTGGAGTCGCACAGACTATTTCTTATGAGGTTAGTTTGCCTTTGATTTTGTTGTCTTTTGTATTCTTAGCTGAAAGATATAGACTGTTGAATTTTTGTAGGAATATAAAAAGGAAAACCTGCAAATTTCTCACACGGAATGGAGTATTGTTTATTTGAATTTCCATTCCATATTTATATTTGTAAGGAATGTAGAGTAATCTATGCACAAAAGAAGTTCTGACTGACTACAGTAGCGGGTATGGAAGGTAAAAACTGGGGGGAAGGACAGCCAGAAGCCAGACAATGATAAATATATCATGAGATTACAATTTTTCTTGGGTCCTGCAGAAGTTTCCAACTTAATTCTCTCTCGATGGATCAGGGGCAGATCCAGGACCGACTTCTGGGGGGGGGGCGGTGGGTTGTCATACTACTACTTTTAAGGGCTCCAAACTTTAGGATGGGTTTTATTTATATATATATATATATATATATAAAATTAGAAAGTTTCCTCTTCTGGGGGAGGGGGGAATGGCCCAGATCGCCTCCCCCCTGGATCCGCCCCTGCGATGGATATTATTGCTAGGTTGGATATTTACATTGTGGACCTCATGCATTGTTTTACACATTGCGTAACAGTAAAACTGGAACTGAAACTATATTTAATGTTTAATAAATTTTCCAATAAAGAATAAAAGGCAACGAGTATTATAAACTATCAAAAAATATACATAATAACTTCAATTATTTTTGTCACTCAAAATCTGAAGAGCCTAGAACCCCCGGCTAGATTCGCCACTGACTGACTAATGAACGCGTAGGTTAAACGGTTTGGGTACTAAACTTCGTGGCCGAAACCACGCAGCCAAAACCTCACGGACTACAATCTCGCCTGATCAAAACTTCGACGCTATGGAGCAACAGCTTTTATAAGGTCACAGCCAACAAGCCAATTGGCCACTCCAACACTCACGCCTTTGGAAAGATGTGTGGTCAGCACACAGTCTCCCTTCGTCATAAATACCTTTCTTTCAGGTAGGTCCTCAATTGTACTCACGACACTGGATGGACGCTGCAATGCATGCCAACACCATCTGGCGAATAGGAATGGTCACCCATCTCTCCTCTGTCCAATCCCGACACTGCTTGTTTTTGTACTAACCACCAGACAATTTCCGCACTAAAGAAATGTTGAAAACTACTATATTTGGTGAGAAAGCCAACAAGTTGGTAACACTGATTATCGTTTGTACAACAAAAAAAGAAAGAAAAACAAAGAGAAAGAAAGAATACTATTTCTTGTTTTTTTATTTATTTACTTTTTTATTTTGCTTTTTTATTCCAAAATGTCACTTTAACAGTTTCCCATGATTTATATTTGTCGAGTGGAAGAGCTGCTAATGCTAAGCGAAACAGAATAAAAGATCTCTGGTTTGTCCTTATTGTTGAAATATTTCATTGTTGGAAAAGATACTGTTTTCTCTTCTTCTTCTCATCCGTCTGATTTTTTTCATTCTTTCATTGTTGTTTCTCTTATTTGTAAAGGACATGACGATGTTGAAACCGCATATCATATGTATAATAACAAACGTATTTCATGTATGATGAATCGTTGAACACGATGGTCGAGTAACTTATTGTACAAGTATCTATCTTACATTACATGTAAATAAAAGTAACTATGTTTGTGACTTAATAACTCTTGAACCACCCGACCGATCTCTATCCAATTTTCAACATATATGAGGTTCAGGCCTGGGATGGTTTCTATCATTTCACTTTGACGGTGCAACTTAGAGGAGGAGGAGGGGAGGACATTTAAAAATGATAGAAATTGACCTATAATAGTGTCGAATCCATAGTTTTCCGGGTCGCTCAGATGAATAGTGACACTAACAATGCCGTTTAAATCCAAAATTCAGCCCCGCAACTTGGGGGTGAAGGAGGCGTATATATATACAAAAATGATCGAAAATGACCGATATTAGTATCGAATCCGTAGTTTTCGGGGTCGCTAAGACGAACACTGACACTTAAGATGCCGTTTAAATCCAAATTCAGCCCGAAATGAGAATATTCTACCCGTGCAAAGAACGGGTAATCTGTTAGTTACAAATACGGTCTTCTCTTAAATGAGGCATATTTGCTCTCTTCTCTTGAATATTTATGCAGAATATAAACAATGAGCATCGCCATCTTAATATGTAAATTTATCTACATTGTACTCTTACAGCTTTCAAGAATATTTTCCTCGAAAATGTACTCTCCCCCCGGTATAGTTTGCTTTCAGGATTCCCTGATTACAAGTAGTCGCGAATCCGGTATTTTTGTTTGTTTGTTTGTTTATTGGAGTTTACAGTCTCTTTTGAGCACCGAGGCTATATGAGATGTGGGTCAGGACATAGTGGTTCAGTGCTAGAGACCTTACCTCTGGAGAAAGAAGATCCTTGGTTCGATACCCCTCAAGTAAGTTTGTGGTGGACAATATCGTGACTGTGGGTTTTCCGGGCGTACTCCCGTTTCCTCCAACACTATCATTTCACCAATTCTTCCAGCATCATTCACTTGTCCCTTAATCATCCGTCTCCCTTAACCTACTCACAGGCACAAACGTGGGACGTTGAACCGAAATATTTCATTTCATTTTACTTCATGAGACGTGGTTCTACACTTTAAGGTGAATCAGAAC